>NC_045790.1:94717438-96042512 GCF_009873245.2 Balaenoptera musculus | reverse complement strand
CCACTCACTGGCCTGGGATTTCAGGTTTTTGGGAGCAATCCTCGACCCACTGTGCTTGTGCCAGCTCCAGGGTCAGGCCGTCTTGACTACTGGAGTTCCTGGGAAGTCTTCAGCACAGATGTGGAGGCCAGCCCTGTGACCTTGGCCGCTAAATGCAGATCATCCCCGGACTCCCCCGAGTTCACCCCTTGCTTGGACTGTTGAGCCTAAGCCCGGGTCACCAAAACAGAGGGTCAGCAGATGAAAGACTGGACTGAAATGCTGGCTTTGCTGCTGTTTTCTGCAGGACCTGGGGCAAGGCCAGTCCCCTCCTTGGGCCTCAACTTGCCTGTCTCTAAAATGGGTGCTAGGGTTGGACGAGATCAGTGCCACCCAGCATGTGGTCTGCAGGATGCACTGGTCCATGAACTGCTTGTTACTGGTTTACAACAAGATAAGCAGCAAAATCAAGAGTGTTTGGAAACTTCTGTAGCAACTTGACATTGCCATGACATCCAAGTGCAAGACAATGGAGTGGTCTGATTGAATACTTATAAGGCTGGTTCGGGTGCTGTCAAACCAGCATGAGATATCATATACAGTGTGCGTTTTAACAAAAGTATAAGGCTCTTCACCGCAGGTGATTTAAGAAGCCCTGGTCAAAATGTCCTTGTTTCTACGAGAACTCACTAACTAGGCCTCTAACACAGCACTCACACCTGCAGTGGGACTCATGATCCTGTCACCCAGATGCTTCCCTCTCCACTGCTCCCAGCTCAGAGAACGGCACCACCAATCACCTGTTTGCCTGAACCAGACTCATGGGCGTCATCCCTATCCCAAACTCTCCCCCCATGCAATTAATCACCAGATCTCGCAGATCCCACCTCCTCCACGTCATGCGGATCTCTCATCTCTCGATCCCTGCTGCCTGCACCCTAGTCCAAGGCACCAGCACCTCTTCCCAGGGTGAGGGCAACAGCTTTCTAACTGCTCCCTACCTCTCACCTTGCCATCCTCTACGCCATTCTCGTCAACAAGGCTGTGAGCTTTCTATGACACACATCGAACACAGAGCTCCCAGCGCCCCAGGATAAAGTTCAGACTCCTTACACAGCCTCTCGGACCCTGAACACTCCTCCAGCTCATCTCGTGCTTCCTTTTCCCCTCCCTCATGCCCCCACGCACTCTGGTCTACCTCAAGGTCCTCACCTAGAGTGATCCTTCCTACATCCCAGCTCCTGCCCCTTGCCTCATGTCCCTGACCAGATCCTCCCAGTAGGTGCCCTCATTGGGCCTTCTGTCACAAATGTCATCTTTTCATTATATATTGTTCATACTTGGTTGGGGTCTGTCTTTCCTCCAATTGTCCTCCACCACACTAGACTATTAATTAGCCCTATGGAGATGAGAACTATGTTGGTTGATGAACCACAAAGTAGAGGACATTTGCCTGACCAGCTTCTATCTGTGCTTCTTTGCCATCTGAGGAACCACCCGTCCTTCCCTCACTCTCAAACCAGGTGATTCACGTGGAACTGACCCATCTCCCACTCCAGGGATGGCCATGTGACCCAGGCCACAGCCAGTCACTTTATCCCATCCTATTGTCTTCAGTGACTGGGATAGGCACATGATCCAGCTTGAAACAATAAAACTCAGACCCAGGATTATTGCTGAAATGATTGAGGGAGTCAAACTGTAAGGCCTTCACCCTGGTATTTCTGGCAACTGTCTGCCATCACTAAGGGAGTGAGCCAACACATAAGCAGGTAGAGCCAAGAGATAGAGCGGGTGAAGCCAGTTCTTGGTGATATTGCTCAAGGTCTTGAATCCAGCTATGCCTGAAGGCTACCCTCCTAAATCCAATAAATTCCATTTCTTGGCTGAAGCTAATCTGAGTTGGATTCTTGTCACTTGCAACTGGAAGATTCTTGACTAATGTGTGCTGAATCACCAGTGTTTAGCACAGTGTCTGACATACAATAAGTACTCTGGAATTATTTTTTCATTCATGCAGTCATTCAACAAACATTCAGCAGTGAGAAGGTGACAGGGTCTGCTTTATAGGAAGAATCATCTTGGCTGCTGTTTAGAGAGGTGACTAAAGGAACAGGAGTACGAACCAGGAGATCCACCAGGAGACCATGCAGTAGTACCAGGGACAGAGATGAGGCCTGAAGAGCATGGCTGAACAGAGGGAAAAAGGGGGAGGGTAAGATTCCCAATTCTGAATTCACTGGAGAACCTCTGATGATCTCTGCTCCTCTCTGGTCCTCAGTTTCTCTGTCTCTTTCAGCTCCTTCATTCTAGCATCCCTATGTTTTCTCCTACTGCTTATAGAGTCCCTAGCTGTCAACACTCAAATTTTCACTGAAGGGTATTGAGGTCAGGGTCAGGGTCAAGTCTGGAGGTTGGTTCTGACAGGCAGGGCGTATAGCACAGTAGCTAAGAACACAGGTTCTGAAGCCAGATGCCTGAGTTTGGATCATGGACTATACCTCCTAGCTGTGAGACCTTGTACAGTCTATTTAACCTCTCTGTTCCTTTGTTTCTTCACCTATAAAGTGGGAATAATAACAACAGTGTTAAGCAGATTGCATATTACAGCAGAAGGAAAGTACATTTGATAAATATTAGGTGGTATTATTATTATTATTTGTAGTAGGAAATCCAAAAAGAGGAAATTTTAAAACATAGAAAATAAATTATTCCAAAAATCAGTAAAAAATTTCCCTGAACTAAGGGAAGACTTGGGTCTTCAGACCGGAAAGGCTTACCTAGTTAGTACCAGGAAAAATTACCAAAAGAGAGCAAACAACTAGAAATAATCTGGGGAAATTTCTAAATTCCAAAGATTGGAAAGAGAAATCCTGCTTGCTTCCATAAAGAAACTTTAGCGAATCAAGTGAGTACTGCACTTCTTACAACACCAAATGCTGGGACAATAGAGCCTTTCTCTCAGGTTTCTGCGGGAGAAGGACTATTAACCTAGAATTCACTACTCAGGCAAAAGATGACTCAAACATGAGGGCAAATATTTTCAGACTTACAAAGACTATGAAAGTATGCCACCCACAGATCCTTTCTGAAAAATTTACCCAAGAAAGCTCTCCAGACCAAAATGAATCAAAATCCAGAAGTCAAGAAAAAGATGCTGTGGGATACAAGAGCCTGGCAAGCAATGAAGCCAGAAACATTTATACACTTAACTACGGATGACATAATTGATAAGTTAAATGCAATTTTAAGTAAATGATTCTCAAAATGCAATAGAACTAATGTTTAAGAATAATAACAATCAGGGCTTCCCTGGTGGCACAGTGGTTAAGAATCTGCCTGCCAATGCAGGGGACATGGGTTCAAGCCCTGCTCCAGGAAGATCCCACATGCCGCAGAGCAACTAGGCCCGTGAGCCACAACTACTGAGCCCGTGTGCCACAACTACTGAAGCCCGCGCTCTTACAGCCCGTGCTCCGCAACAAGAGAAGCCACCGCAATGAGAAGCCTGTGCACCACAATGAAGAGTAGCCCCCCTCTCCGCAACTAGAGAAAGCCCGTGCGCAGCAATGAAGACCCAACGTAGCCGAAAATAAATAAATAATTTTTTTTTTTAAAAAGAATAATAACGATCAGAAATAAAATTTCAGATGATTTCAGCAATACCTAGGAGTCATGGAGAAAAGCAAAGAGAAGTATGGGCCAGCTGCCATGCTTATTATGGGTTGTAGGACATGAGGACACGCTATTATAGATCTGGTGTCATTCTTTTTTTTTTTTAACATCTTTATGGAGTATAATCGCTTTACAATGGTGTGTTAGTTTCTGCTTTATAACAAAGTAAATCAGCTATACATAAACATATATCCCCATATCTCCTCCCTCTTGCATCTCCCTCCCACCCTCCCTATCCCACCCCTCTAGGTGGTCACAAAGCACCGAGCTGATCTCCCTGTGCTATGCGGCTGCTTCCCACTAGCTAGCTATTTTACATCTGGTAGTGTATATATGTCCATACCACTCTCTCACTTCGTCCCAGCTTACCCTTCCCCTCCCTGTGTCCTCAAGTCCATTCTCTAAGTCTGCGTCTTTATTCCTGTCCTGCCCCCTAGGTTCTTCAGAACCATTTTATTTTATTTTATTTTATTTAGATTCCATATATATGTGTTAGCATACAGTATTTGCTTTTCTCTTTCTGACTTACTTCACTCGTATGACAGACTCTAGGTCCATCCACCTCACTACAAATAACTCAATTTCGTTTCTTTTTATGGCTGAGTAATATTCCATTGTATATATGTGCCACATCTTCTTTATCCATTCATCTGTCGATGGACACTTAGGTTGCTTCCATGTCCTGGCTATTGTAAATAGAGCTGCAATGACCATTGTGGTACATGACTCTTTTTGAATTATGGTTTTCTCAGGGTATATGCCCAGTAGTGGGATTGCTGGGTCATATGGTAGTTCTATTTTTAGTTTTTTAAGGAACCTCCAGACTGTTCTCCATAGTGGCTGTATCAATTTACATTCCCACCAACAGTGCAAGAGGGTTCCCTTTTCTCCACATCCTCTCCAGCATTTATTGTTTGTAGATTTTTTTTGGTGTCATTCTTGATATTGAAATACGTCGGTAAAAAAGATATGGGTAAAATCACCAGCAGACTAGAATTAGGGTGTGTAACTTCAGAGGAAATTTTGCAGAAGAATAATGAGAAGTTAGCCTTGGGATATTTAATACTACTAAAACATATTATGAAGCTACAGTGATTAAGTCTCAGTATGATGTAGAAATAGACGAATAAATGAGGGAAACAAGCGAATTCAAAAATCAACCCACCAATGTGTGGAAATTTGGTCTATGATAAATGAGTAAAGGAAGGATAACTCAAAAAAATAGGTTCGGAAAAACTGGTCAACCACTTGGGGAAAAAATTAGTAAGAGTTCCATCTGACACCAGGCACTAGATTAAGTGCAGATGAAGTAAAAATATGAATGTAAAACATAAAAGGTTAAAAGTACTGGAAAAATATACAGAAGAATATTTGTTATAATTTTGAAGAGGAAAAGGCCTCAGAAAGTATAGCCCCCTACCCTCAAAAAACAGACTTGACTACAAAAATATTTGATTATTAAAAAATGTTAACTTCTGAATGATAAAAGATACTATAAATAAAGTTAAAAGATAAATGATAAACTGGAAAAAATATTTGTAACCTACATAATAAGCAAACGGTTAATATTCTAATATTACAAGTAAAACAAATGCCCCAGTAGAAAACTGGGCAAATGATATGAACTGATGAGCCGAAGAAGAAATATAAATGACTAATAAATGTAAAAAGAAGCCCAACCTCACTAATAATCAAATAATTATAAATTAAAATAAAATATAAATTTTCCCTTTTCATACAAACAAAGAATTAAGAGCAATGACATCCAATATTAGGTTGGGTGTAGGGAAATAGGCACTGTCATTCACTGTGATGTAAATTGTACACCTACTTAACCTCTCTGTTTCTTTGTTTTCTCATCTGTAGAATGGAGATAATAACAATAATGTTGGACAGATTACATGTTTAAACAGAAGGAAAGCGTTTGTAGAGCACTTTGGTAGTGTGTGTCACGCTCTATCCTACAGAAAAGTGCAGCAAGATGTAACATTCTCAGGATGTTTATTGCAGCAGTGCTCATAATGTCAAAACATTGGAAACAACCTGATTGCACATCAGTATGGGGGGCAGTTAAATAAATTATGGCCCACTGGCTACTAAAAACAAAGAGGGATACAGCCACTATGGAGAACAGTATAGACGTTCCTCAAAAAACTAAAAATACAACAACCATATGACCCAGCAATCCCACTCCTGGTCATATACCCAGAGAAAAACATAATTCAAAAAGATACATGCACCCCAATGTTCATTGCAGCGCTATTTACAACAGCCAGGACATGGAAGCAACCTAAATGTCCATCAACAGAGGAATGGAGGGTGTCCCTGGTGGCACAGTGGTTGAGAATCTGCCCGCCAATGCAGGGGACACGGGTTCGAGCCCTGGTCTGGGAAGATCCCACATGCCGCGGAGCAGCTAGGCCCGTGAGCCACAATTACTGAGCCTGCGCGTCTGGAGCCTGTGCTCCGCAACAAGAGAGGCTGTGATGGTGAGAGGCCCGCGCACTGCGATGAAGAGTGGCCCCCACTTGCCGCAGCTAGAGAAAGCCCTCGCACAGAAACGAAGACCCGGCACAGCCATAAATAAACAAATAAAAATAAATAAATAATTTTTTTAAAAAAAACAGAGGAATGGATAAAGAAGATGTGCTACATATATACAATGGAATATTACTCAGCCATAAAAAGGAACGAAATAGTGCCATTTGCAGAGATATGGATAGATCTAGAGACTGTCATACAGGGTGAAGTAAGTCAGAAAGAGAAAAACAAATATCATATATACTATTGCTTATATGTGGAACCTAGAAAAATGGTACAGATGAACTTATCTGCAAAGCAGAAATAGAGACACAGATGTAGAGAACAAACTTACGGATACCAAGGGGGTTGGGGGTGGGATGAACTGGGAGACTGGGATTGACATATATACACTACTATGTATAAAATAGATAACTAATGAGAACCTACTGCATAGCTCAGGGAACTCTACTCAGTGCTCTGTGGTGACCTAAATGGGAAGGAAATCTAAAAAAGAGGGGATAGATGTATATGTATAACTGATTCACTTTGCTGTACAGCACAAACTAACACAACATTGTAAAGCAACTATACTCCAATAAAAATTAATTTTAAAAAATTTTTAAATAAAAATAAAAGGAAAGAGGGAGAACTTTAAGACTGATGTGAAAGGTTTATATGATATACTAAGTTTATGTGTATGGAAAAAATATTTGGAGGAACACACCAAACTTACAGTAGTGGCTATCAATGGGGAAAGGGCTTGGAGAATGGGGATTTTCTTTATTTTATTCAGCTCAGCAATGTTTAGGATATATTTGTACAAGTTTTGTACAAGTATATCAAGGAATATATGTAATGCAAATAAATAAATATTCCCATTTGTAATATAAATAAAAATTTTCAATTTCCTCAAATAAGTTTAACAACAAATGTACAGTAAAAGACCAGTATAGAAATTTTTTTTTCAAAACTTTACTTTGGAAATCTTAAAAGAAGATTTGCATAAATGAAGAGACATAATCCTATTCCTGGATGGGAAGACGGTGTTGTATAGACTTCAAAACTCCCCTTTTTGATGTATATTTTTAAATGTAATTACAATGCAAATCTCAATGAGATTTGGGGGGGAGAGGCAGGGAGGAGGTGGGGACTGAATAAAATTATATTGAATTGCATTTAAAGGAACAAATATTCATTAATCATTAGAGAAATGCAAATCAAAACTACAATGAGGGACTTCCCTGGTGGCACAGTGGTTAAGAATCTGCCTGCCAGTGCAGGGGACAGGGGTTCGAGACCTGGTCTGGGAAGATCCCACATGCCGCGGAGCAACTAAGCTCATGCATCACAACTACTGAGCCTGCGCTCTAGAGCCCACGAGCCACAACTGCTGAGCCCATGTGCCACAACTACTGAAGCCCCCGTGCCTAGAGCCCGTGCTCCAAAACAAAAGAAACCACCACAGTGAGAAGCATGTGTACCGCAATGAAGAGTAGCCACCGCTCGCCACAACTAGAGAAAGCCCGCGTGCAGCAACGAAGACCCAAAGCAGCCAATAAATAAATAAATAAATAAATAAATAAATAACTACAATGAGATGGGCCTCCCTGGTGGCGCAGCGGTTGAGAGTCTGCCTGCCAATGCAGGGGACAAGGGTTCGAGCCCTGGTCTGGGAGGATCCCACATGCCGCGGAGCGGCTAGGCCCGTGAGCCACGGCTATTGAGCCTGCACGTCTGGAGCCTGTGCTCCGCAACAAGAGAGGCCACGATAGTGAGAGGCCCGTGCACCGCGATGAAGAGTGGCCCCCACTTGCCGCAACTAGAGAAAGCCCTCGCACAGAAACGAAGACCCAACACAGCCATAAATAAATAAATAAATAAATAAAATTAAAAAAAAAAAAAAGAAATAGTTACTTTAAAAAAAAAAAAAAACTACAATGAGATATCATCTCACACCAGTCAGAATGGCCATCATCAAAAAATCTACAAACAATAAATGCTGGAAAGGGTGTGGAGAAAAGGGAACCCTCTTGCAATGCTGGTGGGAATGTAAATTGATACAGCCACTATGGAGAATAGTATGGAGGTTCCTTAAAAAACTAAAAATAGAACTACCATACGACCCAGCAATCCCACTACTGGGCATATACCCTGAGAAAACCGTAATTCAAAAAGAGTCATGTACCAAAATGTTCATTGCAGCTCTATTTACAATAGCCAGGATATGGAAGCAACCTAAGTGTCCATCGACAGATGAATGGATAGAGAAGATGTGGCACGTATATACAATGGAATATTACTCAGCCATAAAAAGGAACGAAACTGAGTTATTTGTAGTGAGGTGGATGGACCTAGAGACCGTCATACAGAGTGAAGTAAGTCAGAAAGAGAAAAACAAATACCATATGCTAACACATATATATGGAATCTAAAAAAAGAAAAAAAAGAAAAAAAAGAAAAAAAAATTGGTCAGAAGAACCTAGGGGCAAGACGGGAATAAAGATGCAGACCTACTAGAGAATGGACTTGAGGATATGGGGAGGGGGAAGGGTAAGCTGGGACGAAGTGAGAGAGTGGCATGGACATATATACACTACCAGATGTAAAATAGATAGCTAGTGGGAAGCAGCCGCATAGCACAGGGAGATCAGCTCGGTGCTTTGTGACCACCTAGAGGGATGGGATAGGGAGGGTGGGAGGGAGGGAGATGCAAGAGGGAAGAGATATGGGGACATTTGTAGATGTATAACTGATTCACTTTGTTATATAGCAGAAACTAACACACCATCGTAAAGCAATTATACTCCAATAAAGATGTTAAAAAAAATAAAAGAACAAGTATGTGAGAATAGGATTATTTTTTAAAAAGAGTAATGAGAGGATACTTATCCTAATATAATGTAAAAGCACTGGAGCAAATAACTGTTTGGAAAGAATGAAAAGCATTTTTGCTCATAGCATATACCAAAGTAAATTCCAGATAGACTAAATGTTAAAAGTTGAAAAATAAAACCATAAAGTTCAAGGTGTGGGGGGAAGTGAATATTGTATAACCCTGGGGTGGATATCACAACACTAAAGGCAAAAAAATATTTTTTTTAATTTATAAATATGACATTAGTCATCAGAAAAACACAATTCAAAACCACAATGAGATGCTATTTCACACCCACTAGGATGGCTATGATTTTAAAAAAACAGGAAAATAACAAGTGTTAGAGAGAATGTGGAGAAATTGGAATACTTGTACGCTGATGGTGGGAAGGTAAAATCATGAAGCTACTTTGGAAAAGAGTCTAGCAGTTCCTCAGAAAGTTAAAAAGAATTACCATTTGATCCAGGAATTCTACTCCTATGTATATACTCAAAAGAAATGAAAACATACGTCCACACAAAAACTTGTACACAAACATTTATGGCAGCATTATTCATAATAGCCCAAAGGTGGAAACAACCCAAAGATTCATCAACAGATGACTGAATAAATAAAATGTGGTATAGCCATACAATGGAATATTATTCCACCATAAGAGGAATAAGGTCCTGATACATGCTACAACATGGATAAACCTTGAAAACCTCATGCTAAATGAAGGAAGCCAGTCACAAAAGACTTAATATTACATGATTCCATTTATAGGAAATGTCCAGAACAAATCTATAGAGACAGAAAGTGGATTAGTGGTTGTGTAGGGCTGGAGGAGATGGGGGAATGGGTGGGTGATAGCTAAAGGGTATGGTTTCTTTTGGAAATAATGAAAATGTTCTAAAATTGACTGTGGTGATGGTTGCACAAGTCTGTGAATATACTAAAAAACCACTGAGTTGTACACTTTAAAAGGATAAATTGTATGATATGTGAATAATACTTCATTAAAGCTGCCACCAAAGCAATTTACAGATATGACTACCTATAAATCAGAAACACCTATAGTTTAAAAAAATAAAAAACAAAAGGTTAATATACAAATATCCTTATTTTATAAAGAGCTCTTGTGAATTAATAAACTATAAGCAGCCCAACAGAAAAATGGGCAAAAGATCTGAACAAGCTACTCACAAAAGAGGTAATGTAAATAACTAAAAGGCATATAAACATCCAACATCTCTAGTACTCAAAGAAATGAACCTACTAAAAAATGTAACAATGCACAGTGTTGGTGAGTGTGTGGGGAAATGGTCTCTTACCCAGACTGTCTCAATTTCCTTGGGACTGAGGGGTTTCCCAGGAACAAGAATTTCCATGTTAAAAAGGGAGAGTCTGGGGCAAAGCAGGACGAATTGGTCAATCTTAACTGGGATTATAAATTGGTACAATCATTCTGGAGAGTAATTTGGCAATAGGTATCGAGAGCCTTTTTTACAAATATATACCCTTTCATCTGGAAATTCTAGTACCAGGAATTTATTCTAACAAAACGTTCATTTATCAACAAGTATTTGTGGTAGGTCAAAGATGTACACTGGATGCTGGGGATATAGCTATAAAGGTTTTTATCTCAGGTTTTTGTAACAATGAAATATTGGCAACAACCTAAATGTTGACCTACTGGAGATTTTTTTAAATAAAACTTGTTTCATCTACACAACGAAATACTCTATAGGCACTAAAAATGATGTTGTAGAAGCACATTTATTGACATGGAAACGTGGATACACTACATTGTTAAATGGAAAAAAGCAACTTAGAAAACTGTGGGCAACCCCAATTTGCAATTTGTTTATACACACAAACGTATATGTGTGTATAAACAAATGCCTGACAGGATACACCCCAAAATGTTAACAGTGGTTATCTCTGGGTGTTGGGATTAAGGGTGAACTTCATTTCCTTCTCCTGTTTCAACTGTACTAAATGTTTTCTTCATAATAAACATGAATTACTTTTGTAACAATACAACAAAAGTCAACTGCATTCAAAAAAAAAAAAAAAAACCCACACCTGCCATGCCCTCATGGGTGGAGGGCCAAAGAAGGGGACTGCAGAGTCAAGCACATGTTCACACTTGATCTGGCAATAACAGCTGCCACTAAGCACAGTCATCCCTTGGTATCCTGTGGGGTGGGAGGTGGGTGGTTCCCGGACCCCCAGCAGATACCAAAATCCAGGGATGCTCAAGTCACTTATATAAAATGGCATAGTATTTGCATAGAACCTACACACATCCCTCCCATATACTTTAAATCATCTCTAGATTACCTATAATACTAATACAATGTAAATGCCATGTAAATAGTTGTATGACGGAAATACTATGTAAATAGTCGCCAGCTCAGCAAATTCAAGTTTTGCTTTTTGGAACTTTCTGGAATGTTGTTTTTTTTTTTCTATCTGCGGTTGGTTAAATTTGTGGAAGCAGAACCCGCAGATGCGGAGGGCTGTCTGTACCTACTACATGCCAGGCACTTTGCACAGACCATTCCCCTTACTCCTCAGGAGAACCCTGTGAGAGAGATGTCCTTGTCTCATTTGACAGAGGCTAGGTGACGTGCCAGTAATCCCATAGCCAGTGAGAAGCAGAGCTGGGATTTGAACCCTGGCCTGCCTACCTCTGAATCAGGCCCCTGCCTCTACCTTAGCTGCCCCTGCTTGTTCCTTGGGATGGGCAGAGAAAGGTCCCAAGCCACTAGGCCCTCTGTCCTGCAGGCTGGTTCTTTGCGGCCCCTTGTCCTCCCTCCCTGCAGACAGTCTAGGGGGCGACAGAAGGACAAATCAGCAAGGGTGGGGACAACGGCAAGGGGAAGGCGTGGCGCTGGCAGGCCAGTTGGCTGAGGTCAGGGCTCAGGGCAGACTAGCCAGGGACTCCTCGCCTGCTGGGCGACATTCAGGAAGCCTAACCACATCCGGCCCCAGGAGTTCCCAGGCCCTGTGCGCTCCCAGTGGCAGGGAGAGAAAACCTCGCCCGGCCTGCTGCCGCCCTGCTAAAAGCAGGAGGAAAACAGCCTACCATCTGGGACCTTCCCCCTGGGCTGGGGATGGCTGGCCAGTCCTTTCCCCAGTCCGGGCCTCCAGGGTCTCCTCTTCTGTGTGAGGAGGGGCCGTGAGAGCTGGTGGCTCCAGGACCCTCCCAGATCTAAATTCTCTGAATCGACGGCGCTTCCTCACAGAGGGCCCGGCAGGAAGAGGAAGGGGGTGAGGCGTCCCACCCAGCTCCCGAAGGAGCCCCTTCCTCTTCCCCTCAGCTCCAATCCCACTACTATTTTTAGAACTGGGAGCGTCTCCGCCAGCCCTGCCCTGCTCAGAGCTCCAGGTAAAACACAGCAGCCCCATTCATTCCGCTCCAGCAAGAACGCGCTGGGAATTTATAGACAAGCCAGCTGACTGGACAACCTCTCCCCACACCATTAGCAGGGCTATTTCTCACTATTTCCATTACAGCCCAAAGTGGTGACTTACTTTTCCTAATGACAACACAGCCGAGTGAGATGACAAGTGTCTCTAGGACAGTCTGTGCCCCGCCCCGTCCCCAACCTGGCAGACTCTTCAAAGGCCCCTGAAGGGTAGAGCTGAGCAGTGGGTCCTAGTTCCAGCTCTAGCACCAACTACGGGCCCCTGGCCAAGTTCTTGCCCCTCTCTTGGTCTTGGTTTCTACAAATCAGCTTGTTAATCGACTGATCCTGGTGGGGGAGGGAGGAGGCTTTTCAGTTCCACACTCAAAGATTCTGTGGTTCTATCAAAATTCTAGTCACTCATGAAATAAATACTATATTCTCTGCTTTGTGGTGTGTGTTGAGCTGTATTCCCAAATCATCTGAGAGTTGATGACGGGTCTCAGAATGCATTTTCCCATTGAAAATTGTGTTATAAATGGTGGTCAGCTTCCTAGGCTAGCCTACTGAACACTTAATTTTCTCCCACGAGGAGAAATAGCAGAAACCTATATTGTGATAGAATTTAACCAAAATGGAAAATGACTAACATTTAAAAGACACTGTTTTAGAAAATTTACCCTGAGTAGTGTTTGAGCAAAAGAAGATATACATTAAAGGCAATGAAAAAGTCAGTGGCAACTTCTGGGGAAGAGTCTGAAGGAGACTTCTGACCACACTAGAAACTAAAGGCACTGCACACAGATTCTCACTACTTCCACTGAAAGTTAGCTTTATGCCATAGACCAGGAGTCCGATTAAAGAACATATGTGTATACCTATATATGTGAAGTTAAAACAAGAGTCCTGTGAGCAGGAAAAAAGAAGGGCCAGGGGAAGATTCTAGGTTTGAAAGCTCCTTGCCACTTTCCCTGGGGCGAGCCTGAAGGAGGCACATTTGGGTGGAAGGAAGCAGGGTTGTGCTTACAATCTGAGTGCCTGTGATGAGGACCCCTTCCTGTATAAGGTCCATAAGTATACTTATTTGTCTCAAGTACATGATGAATATTAACCACGTACAACATTTGCATATATTCACACACATACACTCTTGTTTCAATGTGAAGACCAAAATGTCTGATTTCTTTTTTCTTTTAACCTGTTATTAGAGTCCTGAGGCTTTGAAGATGACTCCTGGAGATCACCTAAATTCAACTCCCTCATTTTTCTTGGTAAAGAACCAAATGATCAGAGAGGTGAAGTAATTTGCCCAAAGTCACACAGTGAATTACAAGCAAAATCAGGATTTGAACCAAGATCTTCAGAATCCTACTCTGGTTTTCTCTGAAGGCAAGGAGCTCAGTGAGAAGGGAGCTCCACAAACCCAGGGAAGAGAACCATAGGAGCAGTTCTGGGTCTCAGAAGGGTCTCCTTCCCTCTGAGGATGCCCAGAAGTCAGCGTGGATATGGTGGCATCTATAACCCTTAAGTGAGTCTGGCCAGATTAGATTGCTTAAGGCCAAGTGGGGATCCAGGCTCTGGTCTTACAAAGCCGAGGTGCAGTGGAAAAAGCTCTGAGCCAAGAAAGTCAGGAGACCTGTGTTCTAGTCCTGGCTCTGCCACTACCTTGTCCCGTGAACCTGGCCAGGTCACTTCCCCTTTTTGAGCCTCAGTTTCCTCGTCTAGATTCCAGAACGTGAGAGGCTTGAACTGCACGGCCCAATCCAATTCTACAACATCTACTGAGCACCTACCAAGGACCAGGCAGTAACAGAATCAGAAATAAATAAACTTTGACCTCCACTGGCTCCCAAGGAGCTCACGGTCTTGCAGGTGAGACATATCCGCCTAACGCACTGTGCTAAAGATGAACAAAATACTGCGGAACACAGAGGGGGAAGCAGTGACTTCTGATGCACGCCTGAGAAAGGTGTCTCAGGGGAGCCTTGAAGGCTGAGGACTGTATGTGTCAGGAGCAGCAGAGGAGGGCAGGCAACATGAGGCAGAAGAAACAGCCTAAACACGAACGTGCATGGGGAATTCAGAGAAGGAAAATAATCCAGTACGGCCGAGCGGTGGGCACAAGGCAGGAGGGCAGAGGGAGAGCCTTAAGAAGCAGGCTGGGACCATGGCCTCCCACGATGGTCTTGAAGCGGGAAGTGTGACTGCTCAGCTTCCCCACCCCTCCCAGCTTGGATGGTCCGTGACTGCTGGAAAGTAGGAGAGCAGAGCAATCCAAAGCCAGTGCTCTGGAGCTGGGCACCCAGGTTCCAATCCAAGCCACCCACTGGCTGTGTGACCTTGGGCAAGTTTCTTCTCAAAGACTCAGCGTCCTTACCTATATCAATTGAGTATAATGAGAGTAAATGTGTAAGGACCACAAAGAACCTCACGAGGCTGTAGTGAGGATTAAAGAGACAATGTAGGTGAAGAGCCTGGCATTGCTCCAGGTTCACGGTCTAAGCACTCACTTATAAATTACCTACTGTTATTATTCTACTCTTAAACCAAGGATCTGGGAACAGTTTGGAGGACAGTGGCCCTATTCAGAGAAAGGCTTGAAGAAAGATGAGGTCAAGACAAGATAGAGGGTAAGGCTGTGCTGTCTTCTTTAAGAACAAAAAAAGATAGCAAGATGACTAAGGCGGGAAGAAGGCAGTCTCTCCGCAGCCAGACGGGCAGCAAGCAGGGGAGGGCGGAGAGCTGGAGAGACTAGAAAACAGGTTTTTGGCGGAGGTGGGTGGGTTGGGGGGGTTGGTGGCTGCGGGTGGAGAATATCTGAAATCTAGTCCATTTGACACCCAGTTACTTAGGGTTGAGATTCCAAGTCAGTCAACTGGCAAAATCTGGGCCCAAAACCTGGAGTAGGCTCTCTCCTCACCCTCAACAGGGCAGAGGTCAAAGTCCTCCTTCCTGTACTCATGCTCAGTGCATCTGGGCCTGAACCTGAGCCATCCCCTTCTGCCTTCGGCCGCTGTTCATTGCGGCCAGGTACCCCAAGACTGTGCTGTTGGTCCTCTTGAATGCCAGACTCAAAAGGGGGATGGGGTGACCCCACCACCCCAGTGCTGCTGAGAGCCTGTCTTCAGGACTTCCACCTCGTCTTTCACATCAGACCTCTTAAATCTTGTGTGAAGCTATTCATCTTTTCAGCCTGGGCCACCCCTGGGCCATATGAACTCGAAGTTTATTCTCCACTGTGTAGAGAATCAGGCATCTCATTTTTATTAGTCCTAAAGCATCCCCTCTGGATCTTAAAGGGCCACGATTTCTGCCTGCAGGATATCTTCCTCCTGGCTCTTCCTGGAGGAGATGATTGATTTCTCTTACTTCCACTCCTAAAAGGCAAATCTTTCATTTAGAAAGAGCAATGGATTAGGTTGCAAGGCCTTGGCTTGAGGACTAGCTCGGCCTCTTACCAGTTATGTGACCTTGGATAAATCACTTAACTTCTCTGAGTCTTAGTCCCTTCCATCCATAAAACAAGGCTGCTGGGAGGTCTAAGGGAGATAATGCCTGGGGATCCCAGTTGCCATCTCTGAAGCCCATGCTCTCGCTGTGTGGAGCCCTCCCACATTGTGAAATTGCCTGCTCCTTCAACCTGCAGAATGCTCTTGGTGCCGTGTATGAGAAATTCAGGCTTGGGTGGCAGAATTTATGAAAAAAGAATTTAAACTAAAGAATAAAAAAAAACAAGGCATACATAAATAAATGTCATCATTATTTCCAACAGGTTCCAACTCCCAAAGGGCCAAAGGACCCAGGCAGCAGAGACCAGAGCATGACTGCTTCCAGGAGAGACTGGGAGTTTCAACAGACCCAGAGCCTGAGACAATAAGAAAACAAAAAAATGGGATCAAAGGATGTGTGGGGAACTTAAAGAATCACTTTGTATTCAAATCGCACAGATGGCCTTTTCAACAATAAATGGTTGTGCTCCCGTGCTCCCAGCTCGCCCCGAGACACACACCAAGACAATTGGCCCATCAGGAAAGAGACCATTGTGTGAGCTTCTTAGCGTGATTTATGTGGAGGGAGGGGCTCGGCCATGTTTCCCGTGATTATGACTCTCAAATGCGATTTCGATGCGTTCATCATCCTGGACGTCTGGGATGGACAGGGCCTCTGAGGAGCAGTGGCCACCCGGTCATATTTCATCTTCTCGAGCCCGTGGAGCCAAATTAATTGTCTCATCGATTTGAGAGGCAGAGCAGCGATGGCACTGTGGCTCACGACAGTCACTGGAAAGATGGGTCCAGGGCCCTCCAGGAGCTGATGTCTGCTTTCCCAGCAGCCAGCCAGGTCTAGGACCCTGACGGGAGCTTCCGCTCCACTCAGCAGCTTATTGGGACAAGCCAGAGGAAAGTGCTGTCCCCAGGGCTAAGTGCCGCATTCCGAGTCTCTGTTTCCCTGCTGCCAGAGCTCCCCCGTCCTCTGCACCTGTCTGGTGGACAGAGGTAGGTCCCCAGGTCCGGGAGAGAAAAGCTCGCTGTCTTCCCAGACGGGCAATTCTCCTGTGCCTCCCACTCCCCTTAATGTCATTTTGTAAGGGAAGCAAATGAAATCATGGTGCAGCTTGCTGTCTGTGCAGACTCAGCTGCTCAGCCTCTCAGAATTAACCCTGCAGGCGGAGTCTCGGCTGATAGACACTGCGGATCACTTGTCCCACTTCAGGCCCAGGCTATTCCCCTGCTGGGCAGGGCATTGGGCTGATCCCGTTAGATTACTGATGCGACGGGTCTGATCTTTCCTAGGCTGGGAGGAGGGGTGATCCGTGGGAGGTAAGGGGCAAATTCTCTTCTGGGCCACCCTTCTTAGGGGTCAAGTAGCCAAAGCAGCTGAGCAAACCAGGGCACAAGATCCCTCTCTAAAGACACGGAGAAGCTCTTACAAGACACAACACGGAGTGTCCAAGCTCCAAGGGGACTTCTCTAAGCTGAAGTCCAGCCTCTCTGACCCCCTTTCTATGCAAATGACCCTGATCCTACACATACCCTTTGTGTGTGAGCTATGTCTGCGCAGTTAGAGAAGGGTGTGAAAGCTGCCCAACGCTGGGCTGCACCAGAAAGTGCAGCAGGCAGTGAGCAGGCTGAGCTCTAACCGCTGTCCCCTGGTAGGCCTTTTGTCAGCCTCATGGCAGGACGGCCTCCTCTAAGTGTGCTGAGCCACACTTAGCCCCAGTCCCTGACCCTCAGGAGCTCTGCAGAAAGCAAACCCAGTCAGTTTCCAGAGGGCTGTGTTCACAGGATGGAGGGACAGCATAGGCCACCCCTGCTGAGGCTGGGGACCTGTGAACTTGACCACCTTGGCCAGCTGAAGCACCTATAACTCCCAACTCCCAGGGACATTCTCGGAACTCAGCACTGGTCCCTACCCAGGCCTCACCAGGAGGGGGCTCCGTGAGGAAGGCCCCATCCTTACTCGCATCCACTGAAAGAGTGAGACACAGTGGAGGATGAGGGTGAGAGTGGTGGAGGGACAGGAAACTCTCTCTTCTCATCGCAGAGCCTCCCCTACCCGAGGGTCTGGGCATTCATATACCCGCCTCCCCAGCCATCATCCAGGACGGGCCACCATCACCCATCACCTGGAGGACTGAAGGGACCCCCCCCCCAAAAAAAACCTGATCTCCTCACACCCACTTGGGCCCCTCCTTGGGTTCTCTCAACATCTAGAAATGTCCCTGAGATTCTGTGACTCCCTTTCTCAAAAGCCTTCAATGGCTTCCCACTGTGTCTCAAATGCAATCCATACAACATTAACCACCAAAGCCCTGTACGATCTGGCCCCCACCCACTTGGTCTTCCCCCTCACTAAGCTCCAGCTCCAACGGCCTGGCCTCCATTCCTCCAGCACGCCATGCTCCTTGCTATCTCAGGTATTCTTCGCAGGCTGTTCCATCTGTCTGGAAAATTCTTTCCAAAGTCCTTGACTGGCTAACTCCTTTCTTGGCTTAAAAGTTATGCTCTTCCCCTCCCCCACCCCACACCCACACACCCACACACAGCAATCTCTAATAATATTCTCTCTTAAAGGAATCCTTTCTTTTCCTTCATTGATGATCACAGTGTGTAATCCCGTGTGTGTGTGTGTGTGTGTGTGTGTGTGTGTGTGTTGGTGTTTACGTAATGCTCTCTCCCCTACTAAGACTGAAATCTTGATAAGAGCAGAGACCACGTCCCTCTCATTCTCCATAGTATCTCCAGCTCCTAGCCCAGAGCCTGGCATAAAGTAGACGCCCTAAAAATATCTGATGAATGAAGGAATGAATGCATGAGTTCAGATGAAAACTGAGCGAATGGGTGGAGATATCTTCTGGCAGCAGCGGATCTTGGCATTGTTCTCCGTCAGGGCTGACCTCTCCCAACTTCTCCTGCTGCCCCTGAGGCAGGCGCTGGAACCACGGGTAGCCCAGATGCTATTTTCACCTCCTTCTTCCTTGTAGGGAATAAGTTTCTGGGTCTTCTCCATCTGGGGCTTTCTGATCCAGTCTGCATCTGCCCACAGGGCCTCTCACACCACTGTGGCCCTTCTGACGCCAGTCCACACACCCGTGGCGCCACGCCCTTCAGATGACCCTAGGCCCACCATCTTGGTCCTCCGTTTTGGGTCCAGTTGAGGTGAGGTTACTGTGTGGTAGGGGATGCCCAAGAAAGGGTTAAGTTGCCAGAAGCAGAGTCCTGCCCTTGGGTTTGCTCAGCCAATCAGAGTCTGTCCTGATGAGGTAAAGCTTCTATCCTGGGTAGCATTGGTTGAGTTGGCCGGCCCCATCTCCTGCTGGAGAGAGCCATAAGGGTGCAGTTTCTGTGGAACCAGACAGAACTGGAATTAGCTCGCTGTCGACTCGGGCCAGGGCTGCCTGACTCCAGGACCTGCCCCTGCTGCTTTCTAAGGTGCTCAGATAGACCCTGGCATCTCCAGGGCCCCATCTCTAGCCGCCCTGGTGGAGATGACGAGGTGGCACGCACCTTGGTGTCACACCTGGGAGAAGTCTTACAGCCAGAGCACACCCAGGAGGCCTCAGTTTCCCTGCCTGGTCTCAGGAATACAGCAGGTGGCTACCAGGAAGTGACATGGAGCAGTCGTTACATGTGCTCAAAGCGGCAGCATTCAGCTTCAATAAGCAAGGTCACTAGATGAATCTTCCTATATAGACATAACTTTAATAATAATAATAATTCACAGAGTTCTTCTTGTGTGCCACTTTGCTAAGCACATTACATGAGTTTAATCCTCACGAGAACCCTGTTCATCCATCTACTTTACTAATGAAAATCTTGAGTCTCAGAGAGCCTCGGTGCCTCGCCTGAGGTCACAGAGCGGTAAGAGCTCACGCCTCCCATATCACTCGCTATGTTATTTTTGAACCGTCTGTTGGCATAGCGGTCTCCACCGCTGGACCGCAATTTCCCAAGGAAAGAATATGACAGATTCACCTGTGCATTCCCAGCACTGAGCTCAGGGTGCACCCCAAGAAATGTCCATTGCCCAGGCCAGCGCTGTGCATGTGGTGGGAGCTCGTGGAGGTTCACTGACAATGAATGTACAGCCAAGAGCCCTCCGCCCACCCCCATAAAGGACCTAAACTAGTGTCCGGCCCCGAGCAGGCATTTATTTCTATATTTGATTGAATAACCAGCACAATATGCATTTGTCTCTCCCTATTAGCTTAGCCTTAACAACCACAGATAGGACCACCTGTGAGTTATTCTAGATTAGCAGCATGGCAGCATTCCCCATGGCAGGGAGTTTAGTAGAAGTTGTCCCAGGTGAAAGAAGACAGGTAGTTTCCCTCCAGGGATAGACAATGAAGCAAGAAAGGGGGCAGAATGCTGACGAGGAAGAACGGGGTGGTGAGAAAAAGGAAACTGGGAGAGGAGAGGAAGCCGGCCACTTATTTCTACAGAAAGAGGGAGCACGCAGGCCCACCTGGAGTAGCCTTCCACCTGCCGCGGTCAGCCAGGAGTGAGCCAGAGAAAGGCAGTGGAGCCCCAGAGAAGGGATGCAGTCGGCTGCTGTCTGCCTCGTTGTGTCCTTGTCCCAGCCGGGACCCCAACACTGCAACCCAAGGTCACAGGCACCTCAGACACAGCACAGAAAGTCTATGTCTGCCCCTCCCCCCCACCAGGAGGGGAGTAGACCTGGCCCCTAAGGGCAGCGCACTCCACAGGCAATCAAGTTATACAGAAATCTTGGAGAACTGGACGACTCCAGGTCCTCAACTTTCATGAGAATCACAAAGCTTGAAGAGCTGGAAGAGCCACCTGACCAATGCATAGATGGGACCACCATGGCAGGAAGCAGTTGCCAAAGGTCACACAGCAGGGGGTGGCACACCTGCCTCTCTACTGTCCTTTGAATCCATCTTCCTCCAATTCCCTCTGTCTTTCCCCAGAAGCATTTCATGTTCAGGGCATATCACATTTATCATGTTTTGCAAATTGGGGAAGAACTTTTGCATTTTTTGAGATGTTTGAAGAATCCCACATTCCAAGTGTCAGCAAACACTGCTGAAAGGAACAGGGTTGAGAAGTGGCAGCACAGGAGTTTGGGGAGCTGCCTTGCAAAGCCCTCTTCCCCCAGAGAGGCACTGGAGTTGGGCAGACAAGGAGTGGCTTAGGCCTCGGTTTCCATTCTGCAGCAGAAGGCGGAACAGTCTCAGAACAAAGAAAAGGCGTTTAAAAAAAAAGGCGTGCTCCTCAGTGAGGGCTCCAAACAGATTTCAGGCAGAAGTGTTCTGCTTGACCAAAGCAAGAAGCCAGTGTCCAAGCTCTGCTTGACCTTCCCTCTTCTCTCTCCCCTGGAGGACAGCAAGCCTAGTAAAAGGGCTGTGGCCCAGCCCTTGGCAAGGAGGTTCACGGTCACCTCGGAGGCAGCTAGGACCTGACGGAGCCGAGCGCAGGTGGATGGCCTGTGCCGGCTGGACAGCCACCTGGGCCCGGTGGTTAAGGTTTTTTTTGCTGAAGCACTCCTGGAACCATACGGGGCTGGAGAAAATCCTATATACGGGAACTTCTCTCAGGAAGCATTCTGCACGCGACTAGAAGGAATGAGCTGCTATGACTCTTCCAGTGGGTGTGATGGGGGTAGGGAAGGTTGGGCAGCGAGATCCCCAAGGGGCCTGCCTAACAAAAAGTGGTTACTAACTGCCTTTCAAGGAGGGTGAGCCAAGTGGGGTGTGCCAGCTGGGCAGGGCCCGTTCCCAGGTGAGGGGGCAATCCTGAGGCCGCCCCAGCGGTCGGGCCCTCCGTCTTTTCCCGCCTCCCGCCCAACACAGAGCTTCTCCATTAAGCACACGTTTAAAGAGTTTTGATTTGAAGACGCGTCCAGCTGTTGCCTGCCCAGGCTGCCCATATATTTTGGCGTGGCCCGGAAGCCAGGCCCCAAACCCTCGGGCCCTTCCAGGGTCAGTCAGCCAAGTTCGCAGCCCTGCGGCGACCAGCGCCTGTCTCAGAAACCCAGCCTACCTTCAGTCACTCAAACTGTCCCCCTCACCCCCTAACCGAAGATGGAGAGACTCCCCAGGGCATTGAGAAGGCTGTTGCCAACACTCTCCAGAGCCGGCAAACTCTGAAGTTGAGGCAGAGAGAACTTTGTCCCCAGATCAGGAGGAGCTAAGCCTAAAACACAAGAAAACCAAGGAACACAAGAGCAAGCATGCCACATCCCAGCGGCCACCCCAGTGAGGAGGAAGTGGCCTGGTCTCTGATTGTGACCAACCCAGGATCAAGGGGGCCAGGCAGCCTACAGCCTTGGCAAGTCTCTGTT
Organism: Balaenoptera musculus; assembly: GCF_009873245.2. Classification (NCBI taxonomy): domain Eukaryota; kingdom Metazoa; phylum Chordata; class Mammalia; order Artiodactyla; family Balaenopteridae; genus Balaenoptera; species Balaenoptera musculus. Next base: position 96,020,258 of record NC_045790.1, on the reverse strand, counting down.
GAGGAGTAGAAGCTGAGACTGGGAACCAGCCAGTGTAGCAAGAGCACCTACTGAATACCAGGCACTGTGCTATGAACTGTGTATGCACTGTCTCATTTAATTTGCACAGCAACCCTTTGGAGGAGAAACTACTATCCCCAGATGGGGACACCCAGGCACAGAGTAGTACAGTGACTTGCCCAAGGTCACCTGCCAGCCAGCAGCAGAATGTGACTTGGAAGTCCATGCTGTGCCCGCTGTCCTCCCTCATCACAGTTATTCTTGCCCCCGGCAAGTGTAAAACAAGGTAACTGTCGGGTCTGAGATCACGTAATTCTCAGACACGCACTATTTGAGGAGCTGCCGTCCGCCACCACCAGCAGGGGCTGCGCAGCCGCCTCTTCCCCACCTCCCGTCCTCAGCAGCCTGCCCCGCTGCCCCGTTGGGCTACGTATGCATGGCGCGCAGGGCGGCCCTCAACGCAGCAGGAAGCAGCACGAGGCCTGTGAGTTGACCAGCTGGCACTCGCTTTCCTTTACCCTCTTCTCCCTGGTTCCGGCCGACCAACCACCATGGCTCCCTTTGCAGCAAATCAGACCAAATCCCAACACGGCCAACACGTTCAGCAAGAGAAGGGACCTGAGTGACTCACAAATGGGGGAATACAACTGTGCCTTGGGCTGGCATCCGGGGGACCAAGGGGAAGGCTGTAGTCCAGCTCCGATCCCAACGCCCTCCACAGGCACAGGACCAGCCGAGGGGGGTGCCTGCCCCAGATCAGCTTCAGCTGGGGGTCTCTAATCTTCCCTGATGCTCCAGCTGGCCGGCTCCCAGTCCCCAGAAAACTCCACTTGGCTCCACCTGGCCGTGGCCTGCATCGAACCAGCACGGCTTTTGCCGCAAACGTCCCCTCCCAACTCTGTCTGCTTCGGGCCAGTGTTAAACACCCGTGTGCTCGCTGTCCCTGGGCACGACCTACACCCAGTAGCAGAGGGGGACCGCATGCCAGGCAGCAGCCGGGAGGCCGGCCCGAACTAGACCTTGCCGTTGGCAAACTAGAGAACAGAACCGAGAATTGACGGGTCGTGCTCGATTTGGCTCTGTCGCTCTACCTGAGCACCGTCAAACTCGCTCAGTAGATCCAGTGACACGCCAAGGGGGAGAGTCGTTCGAGCACAGGCCTCCTTGCCAAGAGCTTGCTGCCCAGATCCAAGTCCTAAGCCAGGGCTGGTCCCAAGCTCAATTCGGAGGCTCAAGGGTGCAGGCTGGCCGAGGGGGAGCCAGGCAGCCAGGGCTGTGGCCACCAGCGAGGCCCTTACCTTGCTCTCAGGGGACGGAGCCGCCAGCTGTTGCTGCTTCGCAATGTTCTCCGACAGGCACCAGCACACCCTCTTCTTCTGCTCCTGCGAGTGTGCTTCCAGAGTGAATAAGCACTCTGCCTTCTGATGTCAGGGCAAACAGAGAAAGGGGCAGTCAGCGCTGCTCCCGGGTTCAGGGGGCTCCCAGGACCAAGCCCAAGCCCATCCCTGGGCTCCAGAGGGTGAGGCTGCAGCAGGGAGGGGAGTGACCGCTAAAAGCCACAAATGCACACTAATCCCCGGTGACATCGAGGCAGCCAGACGAGCAGGGAAGCTGGCTCGGGGGCCAGCTGGCGAGCCGTGTGCCCACGGGTTGGGGGAAGGGAGGGAGGCAGTGGTTCCCAACACAGTGGAGTTCTGTGGAGAGCCACCGACTGCGATGGTGAGGTCACCCCCGGGGACAGGCAGCACAAGGCAGCAGCTGGGGAAGCACGTGGGGGACCCAGAGGGCCAAGGTCTCCGCCCCTCTGATGCTCTACGGACCCCTCTCTGGGCTCACAGAACCCCTCTCCCCCACCTCAGCACACTCATCTGATCACAAGGCCAAGGTTAGATGGGTGCCCAAACAGCGACTCGGTCCCTTCGGAAAGTCCTTGGAGAGCAGTTGTGTGGCCTTGTACAGCCACACTACTGCCTGACACGTGAGCTGGGTCTGATCAGTGACTGTTCTGCTCAACTGAATGCAAGGCTCTACCACTGCTGTCATTTAAATCTCACTTTGCTATTTAACCTTGTTAAATGCTGCAGTCTTGTCTCCCCAGCTAGACTAGAATCTCCCTCTAGGAAGGCCTTTTTCAGCCGGGCCTAGCGCAGTGCTTGGCAAGTGAAGGCCTCAGTAAGCTCTGGCTCCCTGGAGGGACTTCCGGGATGAGGTCAAATCCAGGCCAGCTTACAGGCACCAGGGAGCGGCTGGGACCCAGGGAGTCGGCCCCGCCCCGAAGGAGCCAGAACGTGCTGGGGGCGGGGAGGGGCGGGAGAGCACGCCCAGTGTTATCATCCTCTCCAGGACCTCTGAGCAGGGGGTGGCTAGCTCTTTCTGTCTCCACTGGAATTTGATTATAACCCCACAGGGCTGCGATTAGATGAACTCATCCAGGGAGCTAAGAGCGTGAGCCGGATGGATTGGAACAGAGAAAAAGACAGTGTTTCTACGCAGTCCTTCCTTGTTTTGCAGTTGGGCAGGCCTGGTTTGAATCCCAGCTTTGCCACTTCCTAGCTGTCACCTCAGGAAAGTCTGTAAAACGGGAGTGACAGTGGTATCACCTACCTCTCAGAGCCATTGGGAGGGCAAGCAATAACCCAGGGCTCAATAAACAGCAGCTATTGTTGTTATTAGTACTTCATTTGTTTAAGAAATATTTATTGAGCACCTATTTTGTGTCAGGGACTGTAGTAGGCCCTGGGGGTGAAGAGGGAGATAAGAGAGACTGAGTTCTTGCCCTCAGGATGGGGGCAGAGACAATAAACCAATAAACAATTAAACAATGTAATTACAAATTGTGGAAAGGCCAAAAGGGAGAGGTCCTATCTGAGCCTGACGACATGGAGAAGGCCTTTCTGAAGGGGCAGCACTCCGGCAAAGGCTGAACAAGAAAGAGCCAGCCAGGAAAGTGCTAGGGAGAAACTGTTCCAGGCAGAAGGAACAGCAAATGCAAAGGCTCTGAGCTGGGGTGGTTATCAGCATCATCTAACAGCATTTGGGGACACAGTCTACCCTGCCATCAAACCCAACCCTCAGGGATGCTCCCCTTCAGGGAAGGGCCACCTCCCATGCTAAGTGTTCCCAGGGTGCCAGCCATTCCTCTCCGGCCCCAAAGTGCTCAGAAGCTGTTCTTCCTAAAAGCATCAGAGGAGAGAGGGAAGAAAGCCCCACCTCTTGGTTTCAGGGAACTGAGTGGATGTGGTGAGGCAATCCTCCCACTTAATAACCGATTCCCCCCACTTCCCAGAACCCCCAGCCCACTGCAGGGGAAGGACACACCCAGCAAAGACCCCAAGATGCTCCAGGGAGAAGCCAGGTGGGGCAGGAGCTGACTAGAGGGCCCTCCGCTCCCTGTCTCACTGTGTTCCCCCTGCGAGGGGAGAGTTGGGGCAGGGACTGTGGTCCCTTCCCACTTGGAAAGGCCATCACTCCACAAATCTGGTCCTGGCCCGAGCCTCCCAGGCCTGCCTCTACTTTTATCTCCCTGAGCCCCAACTTCCTCCTCTCTTTCTGTTCTGAAGCAGGATTCTGCCTTAATAATAATTCCCTTGATCTAAGTATCAATTTTAAAAAGCACCTTCCCATCCATGATCTCAAGAAGGCGTCTGAGGCACCAAGGACTTAACCCTAGGCCTGGCTGGGGGGTGGGGCTGGCTGTTTTAGACGGGCACACATTTTGGGGAGGGCCTTGCTCCCAGGGCTCCTCTCTAAGTGTTGCCTGGAGTTTCGGAGGCTGGCCTGGCCAAGAGAGGGAGCATGGAGACAGCTCCCTCCAGGGAGGCTGAAGTCCCATCTGCCTAAATCTGTCTAAATCAGGGGCCCCCCACTGTCCGCCTGGCTGTCCCTGCATGTGAACCGTCTCTCTTGGTCCACTCTGTGATCCGACTCCTCAGTTTCAACACTCATAGACACTGTGCCCTCATATATCAGGCTCCGAGGTCAAGGTTGTAAGCTGCCCTGAAAGCATCCTCACGAAACTCCCTCAGAGGCAGGGCTTCCTTGACTGCAGGGTGGTTAGCTAAGCACAGAGCCCGCCAGATGCGACAGCACTGGGCCCAGACCTCTGCATTCAAACGTGAGCATCCCCAAATCCAACTAGAAACATGGCTCCCCTTGCCTTCTTTAAAACCCCCATCTTGCCTCAACCTCCTTGTTCCTGAACTAATATTATCCTTGTAAAAACTAAAACCTCTTCTACTACAATTTACGTTTGCTCGCTTTCTGTGACAAATGTTCTCTCATTTTATTCAATTCTCCCAATGACCCAATGACATAGGGAGGAAGGAAAAACACAGCTGTTACCGTTTTTCAGATGAGAAAACTAAGGCTCAGAGAGGTGAAGTCAGCAGCCCCAGGAGGTCTCAGGAGAGGAGGGATTCAAAGTCTGTCTTCCGCCTCCTCCAGAGCCTTTGATCTTGCCTCATTTGTTTAACAGTATAGGTACATTACAAAGAATGTGAGATATTCCTCTTAGCTTTTATTTTAAAGGATCAATAAATCATTGGTGATGTCTCTAATGGAGAGTAAATGAATATGAAAAGCTCTCCCCGTTAGGAAGCTGACAGAAATAATAGCTACCATTTATTGAGCACTCACCCGTGTGGCAGGTTCTGTGCTAAGTGCCTTGGACACAGTATCTTACTGAATCTCATTTAATCATTACAACAACCTTACAAGGTAGGGCTCATCAGCCTTGGTTCAGAGATGAGTATGTGACTTGCTCAAGATCACTCAGTTAGGAACCGGCGGGGCCAAGATTCCAATCTAGGTCTTCCTAACCCCAAAGAGCAGACTGTTAAATTAATGGAGCCAGGATCAAATTCCAAGTTAGCGGATGGTCCCAGACCCGTGTGGCCTTTGACCCGATGCCCCTGGTACAGCCAGTCGTGGGCTGCATCTGTCCCATGGATTTGCAGGGGCTGAGGGACACCTGTCCAGGGAAATAGAGGCCCCAGGGTCAAGGACTGCTCAGAACAATCCCACCCACTTGATAACTAACCAGGACCTGCTGCTGGGGGAACAATCAGAGCTGCTGCCCCCCAGGCAGTTGGGGCTTTCTCAATGCAGAGTGGAAAACTGTCCCCAAATCCTGACTCTCTTGCCCTGCCCTGGTTTTTCTCTGGACACTACCTGCCTGTTAGGCAATGAAGAGAAACCACTTGCTGGGAGTTCCAACTAAGACGTGAGTCTGGGGTTCCCCATGGGTTCCAAAACCACTGTTGTCAAGCCTATTCCAGGCCACAGGGCAAGCAGGGATCTTGCCTTCCCTGTGATACAGACATGCCTCTCGTAAAGAGCAGCCCATTAAGAGAACAGAGAGGCTTCCAGCTGCCTGTGAGCTTCAAACACCCAGCCCCTTGGGGCCAGATCACCTGACACTTTACTGAAATAAAAGGCCCCGGATCAATATCCCTTCGTCAATCTTTGGAGGGGTAGGAGGTCACAGCTCCCTGGAAACCAAGGAGCAGAAGTGCTTTTCTCTGGGAAAAATAACCCCAGCCTGGCAGGAAGCTGTCTTGCGTTAAAGAACCTGGAGCCTCATTTCAGGCCCCGCTGGAGAGAACTGGAATCCAGATGGGTGAGGCTGGGGAGGCAAATGCTCTGACTCTTCCCAGGCTGCCTCACAGCTTCTCCTAAGCTGCTCACTCGGCTCCGGGGAAATGAACTCACGCCGGCCCTGAAGGGTCTCCACCAGCTACTTCCTGCGCCCGGTGGGGATATGCTGACACAGGGGAGGACATCAATGCCTTCTTGGACCTCAAGTGGCCATTCTAGGCTGCCAGGGGTCCCCGGCTCAGCTCTGACAAGGTCCACTGTCCTTTGACAGGTCCACTGACTCCCTGCTGTCCCCTGAAGCTAACTTCTCATCAACTGTCTTGTCCTCAGGGGTCTGTGTTCACCCAAGGGACTCGCCTGAAGCCCTGCACCTCCTATCTTAGCCAGGAACTGAAGGAATGATTTTCCAATCACGGACAACATGCAAATTCCTTCTCAAAATGGTGTACTCCTCTTGGCCAGCCAGTGTAGACCAGGCCTCACCCATAACGTGTGGCCAGTGTAGATTCTCCCACAGAATAGGCAGTTTCCCAGGACTGTTACTGGGTAAAGGAAAGGGTCTAATAAATCCCTGCTTGGAACTGGTAGCAGACTCATATGAGCAGAGGTACGAGGCTGGGATTAGAAAATTTGCTGAAAATTGAAAAGATTTGTATGGCTCAGTGGCTCTCAACTTTTTCATCACCAAGGCCCTCTTTGATTAAACCCCTGGTAATGATATTTTATCTCCCAAACCACATCAAGCAGTAAGCTGTTTGCCCCCATTTTGCTCAGCAAAGGCGCACCGTCTAGCTGAGCTTCTGATCAGACTGAGATAACCAGTCTGAGGAACTGAGGAACACCAGTCACACTGAGTGGGTATCACTCCAACCCCAACACAGACGCTAGATGGCTTCTTTCACCTGTATTATCTGGCCCAGGTAAGGGTACAGTTACCTTCAGGCCTTTTAAAACATTGACAAGACCCTGCAGGAGGGGACATAGGTGGTACCTTCTAGAAAGAGAGGAGGAAAGAGGTGGGCACAAGAATCAGGGCACTCTCTAGAGGAAGGACTACCAAATGAATGGGGTGATGCCTGGCTCTCAGGCCACGCCCTCACTGTGGCCCCTGCAGGGGCTGGAGACCAGGAAGTCCTAAGCAGGAGACCACAGTGTCCTTCTGTCCCCTCTAAGCACCTTCACGTCCACTGCTCTTCTACACAGAGGTGAGAGACACAGGGGCAGGGGTTGCTGCTCCCATTCCACAGAGCAGGACACTGCCACTCTGGACCTGCCCGGAGCCACGGCAGGAGTTGGTGTGGAGGCAGCGTCAGAACCTGCACTAGAACCCGGCCCAACATCTCCCTTCAAGCACCAGGACACAGACCTCTCTCCTCAGATTCAGGGGGAAGGACTCACCTCTGCTAGATACAGCACACAGAACTTCAGGTCTTCTGAAGAACCTTTGAGGGAACAAAAAGTAAGACTTGCTTTAGAATTGGTTACAGAGTCTCAACTGTTTGCTTAAGCACAGCCAGCTGTCTCACCCAGAGGGCTGTGTGTGGTACTTCCTGTAAAAAGAGGAAGAGAGGGGCAGGGAAATCTCTGGAGGAAAGCCCACTTAATATCTAATTAGGTTGAGACACAGCTGTAAGGCCTTTGCCTGCAGGTCAGCCTGACCCAAGGAATACTGAGCTCTCACCCCATGAGAGGTAGCCAGGAGCACCCTCTGGGCATCAAGCAGTGGGGTACAGGGAGCTGTCATCCATCCCAGGAGGCCTCTTCCTCTCCATGCCCCCTGCGATGAGGGACACGGAGGCAGCACACACTTGGGTTTTCTTTTAAACACTCCAACTGCCTTTGCCATTTTGAAATTCAACAAGGAGCCACCAAGGAATGCATGGGCTATGCAGGGGGATCCCCAATCACGGGCTGGGTGGAGCCCAGAGATGGCTTCCCAGCCCAGGCCCAACCCCTCAGTGTGTTTTCCTAGAGCCCTCTCACCCCTGGTCTAGAATCCCAAACTCAACCACTCACAAAAACCTCTCCACCTGGGAGGCAGCTGGGAGGGCCTGTCGGCCACTCCCCGCTCCTCCAGCAGAGAAGCTGAGGCGGGATACCTACCCTAAGGCGGAAGATGATTTGGTCAGCCTGCTTCAGAAACACAAGAGCCAAGAGATGACCCACAGCTGTCAGGGAAGGCTTCCTGACAAAAGGGGGACCCTTTGGAGCTTGAACTCAAGATGGGAAGACAGGGCACTCCGGGAGGAGGGAACAGCATGGGCAAAGGCATGGAGATGGAGAAGCACAAGTTGTGCTCAAGGGATGGCAACTGTGAGGAAGCCCCGCCTCCTCCTCCAGGTGGCCTTCCCTGACCGCTGCAGGCTGCTCCTCGGAACCTGGCAGCACTCCCTGTGGGCCACTCATCTGAGCACAGGCCAGGGCTGGTTAGGAACTTCCTGTATTTCAAGCACTCGACCTCACCAGGCAGGTCATCCTTTTAGAGGGAAGCAATCATACAGCACACATAACAGCAAATGCTTAAGCTGCCACAGAGCTTTAGAGTGCCCAGGACTGTGTGCCAACCACAGCGCCAAATGTTTCGTGTGCATAAACTCGACACTCACGACAACCCCTATGAGGCAGGGGTCACTACCATCCATGATTCATGTGAGAAAACTGAGGCACAGGGGGTGAGTAACATGCCTCAGGTAGAAGGGGGAAGAACCCAGATTTACACCCGGGAAGCCTGGTCCCAGAGCTCACGCTCCGAACCACTACACACCTGCCTCTCAAAAGCCCACCACGTAGGCCCTACCCAGCCCCCTGTCCCCTCAGGGAAACAGGACTAGTGCTGGGCTCAACGCAGAACCCTCAACATATACTTGAATCAAAGAAATTGTCAAAAAAAACCAAACTGCATTGCAAAGTAAAGGTGGCAAGGGAAAAACAGAGACGGTGGGTCAAGCCTATTCCTGAGAAAAGTAGTGAGTGAGGTCCTCATGTGGGTGGAGGCCAGGCCCCCTTGGAGCAAGCATATGGGCAGTTTCCTGGGCAAATCTATCCCTAAGGCCAGGGATGCCAGCCAGGGCCAGATAAAAATAGCTCATAAGTAAATGGGGGTTTGCTTTGGAAGTAGAATAAATCCTTCTGCTTCTCCCCACCTAGAGATGGGTTGGGGGGCAGGGGGCAGCCCTGCCTAAGAAGTCCATCGTGTTTAAGAAACCTCTAGTTTCAAAGCTTCTGCCAGTTCCTTGCATTGCTGAGGGTGGAGACAAGGGGAGGTGGTTTCTTTTGTTTAAGAAAACACACTGGGACCGTTTCCTTGACTTTCCAGAAGCAGACTTTAGTGCCAAGGGAGAAACAAAAAGATCTGTGTAAGAAAATAACAGAATTTTGGGTTTTAGAAGCTGGCAGTGAGAGAAGAGCAGGTTCTAGAAGGGAGGGGAAAGCCAGGTAGATGGGAGCCTCAGGGAGACAGGAGGCCAAGGTCGGGGGATGCAGTCTAGGACATATTTCCAGTGGCGAGGGATCGCTGATGGATCGCCTTGAAACTTTTCTGTGCCGTGACACCCCACCATCGCACCCCTGCGTTACTGCACACCTTCACTGAAATCTGCACACCTTCACTGAAATCCACGTCATGGCCTTGTGCTGGCAGCACTTCGGGAGAAGGACAGAACGGGGGCAGCACTCAGCATGGCTCAGAGCCTCATAAAAGGACAGCAAGGCTCAGGAGCCAAGGGTGCCTGTAAGGAGCTGCAGCTGCAGAAAAGGAGGCTGCAGCGTGGCTGACCCAGGAGAGAAACCTCAGCTCCACCAGAAACCCTTCCAAAACACTGGACTGGGCTCTGGACTTCCCAGAGTGTGGAAATGGGGGCGGGTGTAAAGGAAAAGGGACAGTGAGGCAGCACACATTCGGGCTTTCCATCCAACACTCCAACCACTTTCACCATTTTGAAATTTAACAAGGAGCCATTTGGTTCCTGGGTGAACCCTCTTTCCCATCAAGGAATGTGGGCCATGGACCATGGGCTATGCAAGGGTGATCCCCAGTCATGGGCTGGGGGGAGCCCAGAGATGGCTTCCTGGCCCAGGTCTGACCCCTCTGTCATTTTCCCAGAGCTCTGTCAAGTCTGGTCTGAGATCCCCAGATCAACCAGTTACCAAGTCCTCTCCACCTGTGAGACAGGCCAGGAGGGCTGTTGTCTCCATTTTCCAGATGCAGAAACTGAGGCCCAGGGAAGGAAAACAACTTGCAGAAGGCATGCAGTGGGCAAGTGACAGAGCTGAGACTTGAACCCAGGGCCGCCTGCCTCCAAAGCCTGTGTTCTGACCACTGTGTCACACTTCTGTCCCTCTCCCGGTTTACTCATCTGTCATTTCACCTGGCCATGCGCTCCGGAGGTGGGAATGTATGTGTCTCGTCCTCTGCTCTCACCCTGGCGGCCAGCACTGAGGTGGGCTCTGACGAGGTGCTCAGAAAATGTCAACCGACTAAATTTAACTCCAAGTGTTCCAGCAGCCGGGACCTAAGCAGCTGAGTTTCCAAGATGGGGCTCCTGGGCTCCTCAGGGTGGATGGTGAACCCAAGAATCAGCTGGACATTTCCAGGCCATCCTGAGAGACCACAGCAGGTCAGGAAGACACACTGTGGGTGGGATACTGGCCACCCGGGAGGCAGAAACACAAAGAACAGCAAAGCCAGTGGGCGGCAGAGGCAGGAAGAGACCACAATGGGCCCCGGCTGACCGGAGATGTCCCAGTTGTTAGCGCCAGCTCTCCGCCAGCTCTCCGCCTGTTCCCATTACACTGCCATTCAGCCCTGCTGAAGCTCGGGGGAAGCTGGGCAGGAGGAGGGCGGGCAAGGTTTAAGTGGCCACCAGCCGGGAGCCCTGAGGGAGGAGTGCACCCCAGCCCCCAAGCTGAGGCCACGCTTCCCATCCCCCTTGGGTCCTACACTCATTCACCCAACAAACAGTCACTGGGCACCCACGATGTTCTGTGCCCGTGCCCAGCTCTGGGAGTAGGCCCGGCCAGCAGAGCCAAGCACACATCAGGCATGTCACACAAGGGAGTCCTTGGTCCCTGGGTGGGGCAGATCCTCCTCGGCCAGGGAACAGCCCTCGCCAGCCCCAGCCTGCAGGAAAGGCTGGGCGTGCTCCTTGTTCACCATCTTCTCCGCCCCAAACTGAACTTTCCACACATGTTGATTTGAAAGAGACAAGAAACCTTAGGAGTCATGAGCAATGTTAATCAGAGACCATCCTGCCAAGAGAAGCTCCAGCTGAGGCCCCAAATGCATCTCTTAAAAGCCTCGCTCAGGCCCTTGCTGCTGCAGCGAGTCTCTGGGGGTGTGGGGAGGCGGGCAGGAGTGCGGGCGCCAGGACTCAGGACACCGGGTCCTGCGGCTCCAACTCCGACAGCTGGAGAGGTGGTCACCGGACTTCTGCAAACCCCGGGACCCCCAAGGCTGTCTCAGGGAGCGGGGGCAGGGGAGGAGGCAAGGGCTCCCCACAAGTGCCTGAAAACACATCTAAGCATTGGAATGTGCACCTTGAGTGCTCAGTGTCTCTGAGCCATTTCCTTCGCTCCCAGCAGCTCCTTGGCTCCATGGAAAGCCACACTCGCTGTGTTTGCTGACTGACACCGCTGGAGAAAGGCAAGACAGTTCGCACCAGAACAACTGCCCGGCCAGCCAGGACAGGCGCGTGCACGCACACACGCGCACACACACACACACACACACACACACACACACACACACACAGACCCCCTCACGTGCCAACCCAATAGGCTCCAAAGGCTGTATCATCTCTCCTGAGCAGGGCTGGTCTTGGCCACCCACAGTCTCTGGTCCCAGGAGGCCATGCCCGCACAGGCTGGCGCTCACATGCGACCCGGCAGGCGGGAGGTTTCTCTGCCACCCCCCAAGGCCTCACGCCACCCACCCTGACCAGCTGCCGCCCAGTGGAAGATGGTGCTTACCCTGCCTCTCGCTTCAAGCCTTAGGTTGGGGCCTCCAGGAGAGGAAGATCCAACCAATTCCCAGCGGACTCCCCCCACCCGGCCTAGGGGTGGGGACCAGACAAATGAGCACCGTCCAGCCTCTCAGAGCAACCTCGGGGTCCATGTGGGCACGTCAGGTCTGGGAGGGAACACAGTGGACTGCCCAAGCCTGCTTTCACAGTCAGAAAAACCGCAGCCCAGAAAAGGGAGAAAGGAGCAGCTGAAGCCACACCGCACGTCAGCAGCAAAGCCCGCCCAGGCCCTCACGCCCCCAGCTGCTGCCCTCAGCTCTTCCTCTGCCCTGTCGCTCCCAACCCGCACCCAATGCTCAGCCAGTTTGAAAGCCCGCTTCCCCCTCCCTCCTTTCAGCAGGAGGCTGAGCAGCCCAGGGTCCTGGGCTTGCAGGCCCCAGACTTGTGTGATGAGCCCGACTTGTGTGATGGTTCTTATAATCAATCAGCGTGGATTACCGAGCACAGCCCCCCACCAGCACCCCTCAAATCTGACTGGGTCCTAGATAGTGGGAGCTGGGGGTGGGCACTGCATGTGTGTGCAGAGGGGTGGGAGGGACGGGAGAGTGGGTGTGTAGGGGAAGCTGGGCGTGAGGGACAGAGGGAGGGGCAGGGCAGCGGGGAAGCCAAGGGCAGAGTCACTGCAGCTCTCGCCCGCCCCGCTCCCGCGGGTACTGGGGGGCTCCTTGGAATGCCAGGATCTCAGCTGAACTTGCTCAGAGGGCTGCTCCTCCCCATGACCTTGGTCAGGCCCAGCCCACCCTGCAGGAGAGGCTGGCCCCAAGCAAGGTGACTTGCTTTTCCCCCTCAGTGGCCGCCGTGGTCAGTGGGCAGGAGAAAGCCGGAGGCAGAGAAGGAGAAGTTGTAAGCGACTTCCTGTGGGGCTGCGAGAATGGAGGTTCTCACACGGCCTGGGTTTCTAAGGAGGAAGAACAGCGGGGGCACCGAGCACGCAGGCCGGGTTTGCAAACAGGCAGGAAGTTTTCCTGGAGCAAAACCCGTCAAAACAGAATTCTTTCACTGGGTAATATTTTCCTCCCTGCCCCTGTCACCCATGCTCAAACAGGTCTGGTGTTGTTTTCATAATCTGGGAGAGGAAATTGAGCCCCTTTCAGCAGAGACCTCAGGCGCCAAACCAAACCACTCGACAGATACTCCCGCTGGTTTCCCATTCCCGAGTGGAGGGGAGGGCACCGTGGCAAGCGTGGGGTCGAGACTCGCTTCACCCTCCCATGTGCTCCTGTCCCGGATGTGTTGCCTGGGCACACAGTGTGGGCCAGCCATTTTGCATAAACGACCTAATTTAATCTTCACAAAAACCTTCTGAGATATTATTGGTGTCCTCACTTACACATGAGGAAACAGGCTCAGAGAGGTTGAGGAACTTGCCTGAGGTCACACAGGTAGTGAGGGGCGGAGCCAAGATTTGAACACAGGTCTGTCTGAACCCAGTGCTCTTCCCACTCCACTCCCAAGCCTCCCTGAAACCTCACTGGAGCAGAAGCCTCCCGGTAAAGCTCAGGGTGTACGGGGGCCTGCCAGCCTAGACTGGAACGCCAGTGTCTGCGAACCAGACCTAGGGGCACACATCCCATCCATGCTGCCCAGAGCAGGAGGACTCAGGGAGAGTGCAGAGGAGTCCAGGGCATCTCGGGCATGCACTCACCTTCCTGCAGCTTCACGCTCTGGAGGTAGAGGGGGTTCCTCAGGACATTGCAGCGGCCTGGCTCATCCTCCTTGGTGAAGAGCAGCAGGTCAGAGTAGGCAAACAGCGTCACCTGCACAGGGAGAGAGCAAACAGAGCTCGCTGTTCTGCTGTCCCAGAGGCCAGAAGCCACAGCCTCCCCTGGGAGTCCAGGTAACAAGTCTCCATCATCTCGGGCATAACCAGGAGCAGATGCTCAGCGTGGCCTAAGCCAAGGGCAGAGACCTGACCTGCAGTCAAGACTGCCCTTTTGCCTACTCCTCACAGTAGGAAAAAATAACAGAACAAAAATCAGCCCTCATCCTCATCCTCCATGCCAGACGGCCTCTGCCAGCCTCTCAACAGCCCGACACCCCGCAGGCCCACCTCTCTGACCAAACGCCTCTGGAATCTCCAGCCCAGTGCCCTTGGCTTGGAGCCACCCTTGAGCTGCAGGATGTGCCACATTTGCTTGCATTCTCCTCTAAATGTCTGGCTGAAAGAGCACTGGACTTGGAGTCAGAAGTCGAGGCACCTGCCCCACTAAGTAGCCGTGAAAACTTGGTTAAGTCTGCTGAATCCCTTTTGCCTCAGTTTTTTTCATCTGTGCAAACAGGGGGGAACGTCCCTGCCCAGCTCCCTACAGGCTTCTTTCACAAGGTCTGTGTAGACAGTGAATTTGAAGCATCATGCAATGTGAGCATCCTTACCAAATTCCTTGCAGATAATTTTAACTGTGTTCATGCACAATCAGTTCAAGAAAAAGCCAGTTACTTATGCTCCAACACAGACATGCACAGAACTTTAATCTCTTTTATGCACTAGCTGCTCCAAAAATAGAGGAGAAAGATATTTTTAGACATTATAGGTAAACCATCAGGCATGCTCAGCATATTTTCATGCTAAAAAAAAAATCCACTTGATCCTCTAATGCCAGTAAAGAGTACACTGTTCTTTGTTTTGTAAATCCTGCGGTGGCCTTTAGTCAAAAGCAATAAAAACCCTATTTTAGATTCTCCGAAGAAAACAAAATATTATTAATTATGTGGAATTCCCTTTGAGGTGTCAAAATCTGACATTTCATCGCATCTGGGGTAAGAAGAGTCCGCTGGAAGGTCGGCATGCACTACGAAGGGCCACAGTGAGCGTGTGCTGGATTGTTGCCGAAGATTAGAAAGCCAACATGTTGACATTTAGCTGTCAGACTGTTAAAGATGACCTAACAACTCCACCTCTATGACTCTAGCCTATAGAAATACTTACAAGGACATATAAATATGAACATGTAGGGATGTTCTCAGCATTACAAATTTTTGTAATTTTAAAAAAGAACATAAACACCCATTAAGAGAGGATGGATAAACTAAATTATGCTACCTTCATGTGGTAGAATTTTATGCAGCTATTGAAAGAATAAAGTAGAGCTATGTGGGCAGAAATGGAAATCTGTCCATCATAAATCGAAATAGTGCAATGTCCAAAAAATACCTAGCGTATAATCCAACTTCGTAAAACCAAACTGTAAATCTGTCGGTATTTATACATTTTTTAATGTCTAAAATACTCATCACAGTCTTCAATGTGGGGAATGGGACTTGACTTTATACATTTCTGTTTAATTTGCATTAGTTTGCAATGAGAATCTGTTACTTTTATAATTTAAAAATACATAAGTGTTTTTCAAAGGACTACGTGGCAAACAGAGGTTTGAGGGAATCTGGGCCACAGAGACGATAGAGGGCATTCTTGAGCAGGAGGCATTCAGGGGCTCTGGCTTATCTAACGGGGACCAAACACAAGGGCTCCTGAACCCTGGGCTGGAAGGCATCCTGGCAGTGTCTCTCTCCAAACCCCTTCCCATCACAGCCCTGACCCAACATAGCCCACAGAAGCCTCCATTTATTGAGCACTTACTTTCTGCTCAGTGGCTCCTCACTTGTACCTAACATCATTGCCCTCATGTATAGGTGAGGACCCTACAGCACCGAGAGGTTAAGTGACCTGTCCAAGGCTACACAGCCAGAGACCATTGCCCAGGTCTGGCTGACCCCAAAGCTCTCACAATATGGCGAGGTAGCAATATGCCTACAGTTGTCCTGTCCCTGAATGTGAAAGAATCCAAGCAGGGACCAAAAATGAGGAACAAAGGAGACAGAAACATGAAGTTAAGGGAAGGGAAGAAAATGATCTCAGAGTTCAGGAGGAGTTTAGGGGTTGGTTGTCTGAGAAGAAGACTTCAACATCCAATGAGTGGAAAGGAGAAAGTTCTACACTAGGCGAGCACAAGACAAACCCTCAGGCTCCCCTGACCCACTCAGTAGAAACCTGGAAGTGGTCTCTGGACCCACAGGGAAGCTGGCAGAGGAAGGGTCAGAGGAGATAGTCTTCAGGAGGCTAAAAATTCAAAAAACAACCCAGGCCCAGAGAGGGCTGGATGGATGGCAAGTGGAGAAGAGGCACAAGCAAGGTGAGAAAAGACCCAGGTCGCTGCTCTGGCCCAGATTCCCAGAGCTGAGAATGTGGTCTAGACAGGAAGTGATTAAGGCCTGAACGAAGAATTTCCCCAAAAGCCGGGTCAGGGAAAGGACAGAGCTGGCGCACAGCGGGAGACAGGGCAGAGAGGCAAGGGTGCCAGGGGAGGGCAGGTGGGCGCCTTTCCCGTCTCACCAGCACCCTGCGGGCCTTGCTCCCGGCGGGAGCCACAGCAGCCCGCAGTGCAGAGACGCCCATCTCCACAGCCCAGTTACCTTCTGCTTCCCACAGCAGGCCCTGGGGGCCTCCAGCTGTCTTCCCCACACTTGCTCCAGGGACACAGCTGTTTTCCCAAAGGCTCAAGAGGAGAGGAATCGCTTGGTTAGGAAATCCTTGCGACTTGAAGGATCACTAATCCCACGTGGTCCTAACCAAGCTTCCTCGGAGGAATCTTGCCTGAGGGCAGGGTTTGCAGCAAAGGCCTTGGTGCCTGAGTCAGTGTGTAAAGTGAGGGCATGTCTGTCTTGTGCCCCATAGGACTCCTGGAACCTCCAGCACAGGGCCTGGCTCCATCGTAGACGCTCAGTAACCATTCTTTGAATGTAGAAATGAGGCTGTACCAAAACGCTGATTTGATCTCAGGGCACGTTAATCAAGTTGGTGACTTCCGGGAGGGCGTGTGATGAGGACAGTTCACGGTGTGGGATTGGATCAGCTCACGGAGCATGCCCAGAGAAGAGAAGGGACAACGAGCCAAGGGGGAACGTTCCACGAACAAAGATTTCTGTCGAGCACCAGGGAGAACTTTCTACAATTTAGGGCTCTCTGGTAATAGAACCACTGCCGGGAGGGCTCCCTCAGCAGACTCAAGAACAGGCTGGAAAACGATCAGCTGGAAAGTTACAGGGAAGCAGTTAGAATGGACGGCTCCTGAGGGCCCAGCCACGATGCGATTCTCTGAACTTCTCCAAACCCCACTTGAATTGGTTTATATTTTTGGCCTGAATAACACGACAGGCTACTAAGAGCCACATATTTACTTCCTATCATATTTCAAGAAAAAGAAATGCACTATTTTTCCTTGTCTTCAAATCATTTCTTTCAACCGTCAAAAGGGGGTCTCTTAGTTCTAGGGCTCCAAAGACCCACTAGGCAAAGAGCTTTTGGACAGATTTTAACTATCATCAGGCCCTGGCTTCAGCTTGTGTTTGTTAGTTTTTTTGTTTGTTTGTTTGTTGTTTTTTTTTTAATTTTTATTTATTTATTTATGGCTGTGTTGGGGCTTCGTTTCTGTGCGAGGGCTTCCTCTAGTTGTGGCAAGCGGGGGCCACTCTTCATCGCGATGCGCAGGCCTCTCGTTACCGCGGCCTCTCTTGTTGCGGAGCACAGGCTCCAGACGCGCAGGCTCAGTAATTGTGGCTCACGGGCCCAGCCGCTCCGCGGCATGTGGGATCTTCCCAGACCAGGGCTCGAACCCGTGTCCCCTGCATTGGCAGGCAGATTCTCAACCTCTGCGCCACCAGGGAAGCCCTGTTAGTTTGTTTTTAAACAAACACACCAGAGCCGGCATGGGATCCTGGAAAGAACTGCTGAGCCAGAGAGATCCCAAGTGCTAATCATGGCTCCACCTTTTAGGAGTCTTGAGACCCTCAGGTCCTAGTTAATCTCACTGGAGCCTCGGTTTCCTCATCTACTGAGTCGGGACAAACGTGCCTCTCCTCGGGGAGCTGGGAGAGTTAACTGGGATCAAGTATGGAAAACTTGCACAGTGAGGACAAATAACAAGTGCTCAAGGTTTGCAGGCTTAATGGTGAGTAAGTAGGGGAAGAAAAGAGCACATTGAGACATATGAATGTGTTCCACGGTGGCTGCCATTTCTAACTGCCTTCTTCTGAGTCTTGTGAGTTTATATCCACACCTCAGTTTGTGACCTTTGGCTACCTGACTGAGCTCCACCACACACTTATTCACCAAGCATAGCTCCAAAGGACTTCTCGTTCCTAAAACCCAAATCCCCCGCAACAGATGAAGTTTTACTCCCACAGAGGCAATTCAGAAGTTATGCCAAGGTTCTTAAGAAAGTTCCCGAAGAGGAGGCCCAGAAATGTGATAAGCAACACCAGTGTGGTAGAAATAATCCTGCAGTCTCCCCAGGGAGCGCCCCTGAAAGACAACGCTCATTTGGAAAATATGAATTCTGGTCTGCTTGTTTCACAAACAGAACAAAAGCAGCCTGCTTTAGCCACGACTACACAAAATGTCCCGGAATGCTGAGGCTGAAAGGGCCCTTAGAGATCAGCTGACCTCAGACCCTGCCCTTGCTGCCTCAAACACACACACACCCCCACTGTTCTGATGGGAAGACTGAGGAAGAAGGAAGAAGTCGTAAGTGAACCAGCAGCGGAGCAAGAGCTGGCTACATGCCTTCTGCCTCCAAGTTTCCTGATCTTTCCACCACCCCAAGCTGCCACTCAACTCAGCCAAGCCACGCTGCCAGCTCTGAATCAGGGCCTGATTGAAGGCAAGCCCCCTACCCTCTCTTCAAGCCTCCCAGGTAGCCCAGTCAGACCCCAGGGCTCCAACTTCTGTTCCCAAGTAGATTTAAACTTGTGAGACTGAGCCGGAACCTGGCCAGCTCTGGGGATGGTGTAGGCGAGTGAAATCCCCCCAGTTAGAGATAAGCCGGGGCCCGCTCCCAGGAAAAGTAGCATGACCTACACACCCAGGCCTCTGTTGGCAGAGCTAGAGCCCAAAGAGAGATCACAGACTTATCCCTCAGAAGAGGATTTGGGATTTGGGTTAATATACACCCAAAAACCCAGGTAACGGGTGCTCTTCTAAAAAATTCTCTTTGGCTAACAGCTTTAATCTTCTCACCCACAAAGTCGTTCATCACAGCTGGGGTGAAATGCCATCTCTCCTGCTCCTTAGAGGAAGTTGGGATAAACAGTGGAACGTCATTAGGGGTTGGGAAAACTCTCTAACCATCAAAGATGGACTCTGTCGCTTTGAGAGGTGGCGAGTTCCCCATCACTGGAAATATACCAAAAAAAGCTGGGTAGTCATTTGGTAAAGAGGGCATGGAGGCCTTTTCCGGTCTTTTCTACCCCGATTGTACAATTCTGAGACCATCAGGAAGAGAGGAAAGTTAGGGGCCTGGAGGATGGCCGATGAAGCCCACCAGAAACCCCACCCGGGAAACGTGAGTGTCTTACCTCGACAGCCTTGTTTCTCCCCTCGTACAGCAGCAGCTCCTCCGACAACAGGAGGGTCCGGGCAGGGTTACAGAGATCTAAAGGCTGAAAACAAAGAGGACAGTTCAAAGAGGCCTGGTGGAGATGGGGGGGAGGGGGAGGGGAGGGGAGGGGGAGGGAAGGGGACAGGGAGGGGGAGGCAGCCTGCCAAAGCCAGCCACAGAAGACCTCTAGCCCTGCCCCAACACCCCCAGAGCCCACACGCCCCCTCATACACAGACAGAAACAGAAAGACAGAGACGCTCATCCTGGGCGGAACTGCTGCTGCTACCTTCCCCACCAGCCCTCACACACTAGCTGCAGGAAGTCCAACCACATGGTCGGCCTCTGCCATCCTCCCCACCCCCTCCCGACCCTACCACCCACGCCCGCCCCAGCTCCCCCACTGCACCGAGCTCCTGGGCGCTCCCGGCCCCCACATTCCCCCATCTGTCCTGTTCATGCTGTCAGGCCCAGGCTCTCAGGACGCCTCTGGCAGTATCCTGAGAGCCTCATGCCAGATTTGGTCACCTGAGTCCCTTCAAGGCCAGGCCAGTTCCCGCTCTACATTCATAACACACTTGAGTTCACTGAGTCCTTCTCAGCTGTCAGTTCCCAGGGACCAATTCTCACCCAAACCTCTCACCCCACCACATGACCCTGCCCCATACCCACGGTGGAGCCCTGCCCCCACGCAGCCTGAAGAAAACTCCCTAAGTTCTGGACTACCCAGCAGGGCTTATCCTCGTGAATGCACATTTATAACATGGTTTCTGGGCACCTGACACCAAGCAAGGTGCTGGAAGAAAGATAACGAAACAAATGTCAACTACTCACAACAACCAAGATGGATCTTACAAGTAACGTGAGGCAAGAGAAGCAAGGCCCAAAAGAAGATATGAGATATGGTTTCATTAAGCAATATTCAAAAAGAAGTCATTTAGGAAAGCACATATAGGTGGTAAAACTAAAGGAAAGCTAGGAAATGATTATCATAAAGTCAGGTTAGTGGGTACGTCTCGGGGGGAGGGGGCATCGTAATCAGGAAGAGAGATACACAGCCTCTAGAGTGGTGGCAATGGTCTAGTCCTTTCTCTTAGTCAATATCCGCTTTATAATTACCCGTTAAACTCTGCATTTAAGTGTTATGCCATTTTTGGTTTATATATTTTACAACTCAAAAGTTTTTTATAACTTTTAAAAACTAATTTTTAATTTTTTTTGTAAAAATTTAAAATGAAAATGAAAAATAAATCCCGTGGATTCCAAGACCTTTGTGGTTACATCCCGAGAAAGAAAAGAGACCCAGAGAAAGGCAAAGGGCAGACCCTGCCCACGGAGTTGTCTGGGGAGAGGCGCGTCACCTGCCAGAGTTGCGTTGTGAGCGTCCTATAAAAGTATGAGTTCTAAGATCCACTGGCCAGTGACAGGCCCAGAATGGGACGCCAGAGAAGGCAGGCATGGTCAGAAATGAAGCTCTTGGGGCCATGTCCCCTCTAGGTTGCTGATGAGAGGATAAACTAAGAGTGTCTCTGGAAAGCAATTTTTCAAAATATGCATAAAGAGCCTTTAAGATGTTTATGACCCATAGCCCAGTCATTTCGCTTCTTGGAATCTCCCCCAAGGAAAATAATCCAAGAGGCAATTCATGCATGAGGATCTTCGTCACAGAGTTATTTACAATAGCAAAAGAGTAGACATAACACAAGTGTCTGAACAGAATAGAGAACCGGTTAAATAAATATGGTACATCCATATAGTAGTGTCCAACCGGTACAAGACACAGACTCAAAGAATTTATTTAATGATGTAGGAAATGTTCATGCTGCAATTCTTGCTTAAAAAAGGCAACAGGATATAAAACATACAATAAGATCTGTCTGGGTTTTTTTTAAATATGTATATGCACAGGAAAGATATCTAAATGCTCACATTGGTTATAACTGGGTGATAGAATAAATAAAGGTTTGGAAATGGGGAGGAAGAGAAGGAAAAAGAGAGAAAAGTAGGAGAAGGGAGATCTAAATAATCTCAGGCCACCAGCTAGTACCGGCCAGACATGTTTGCTAAGATGTCTGATGGCCAGACAAGATGCCAGACCTCGAGGCTCTCTCCCTTGGTCATCTCCAAACAACAAAGCACTGGAGGAGCCAGGAAGCAGAACCCTCAGCACACAGGCCCTGTGCCAATACAACCAGCAGCTGTAGCGTGTCTGCAATGGCCCCAGAGAAAGGGGAGGGGGAGGGGGAGGGGAGGGGAGGGGGGACCCACTTGTTGCTGAGCTTCCCTGCCCCCACTCTCCTGTTCCTCCTCCCGGAAACCTCTGCTCCCTCAGTATAACCCCCAGAATCCTGAGCCCCTAAAGCTATTTGTCTTTCCCAAAAGGGGGTCCTCAGTCCTGGAACGAGGTCCCATCTCTGAGTCCCGGAGTGAAGGACCCTATTCTTTCTCACCTCCTCCAGAGGGAGCCCTTGGGGTCGGCCATCAGCTCACCTGAACGAAGATGGGGAACACCAGGACCTTGGGGGCCAGGGTGACGTAGGTGCCATAGCTTGAGTGTGGGGCGTGCGGCCTCATGACCGGGCAATTCTGGTAGTTCCCATGGCCCTTCATGGTCTGCACCGTCTTCATCAGCCGACACTTCTTCCCCAGGCCCGTGTAAGACTTCCCTTTGCTGGGACTCCCTGATTCTGTGGAACAGAGATGGGGGACCATGAGGCATTTCTATCCCGCCTGCAGAGGCATGCCTCTGCAGAAACAGGGGACACAGGCTCAGTCCATTAACAGCCATTAACAACAGCAGCTACCATGTGCCGGGCCCTGACCAAGGCGCTGAGAAGACAGGGAGACCTCGGAAGGAATCCCCTCATACTCTGTGAGAGATACTAACGTGTAAACCAGCAACTCCAGGGCAAGGACAGAGCTGGGAACCGCCAACTACGATGAAGGCAGCATTCCTCATCTGGTGACCCAGGACCTGAATCAGACCTATCGGTTTGGCCTCGTACACTTAAAAATCAGAAAATCTCTCAGATTCGAAAAATCAGAAGATGTGACCTCACCGGGCCCACAGTCCCACATGAAACAAGCAATCAGATGGAGCGTCCCGGGTGGCAGAGCATGTGTGCTCCCCCTTGTCCCCATCCCCACTGCTCCCTGCGCACACCCAGCACTGCTGGCCCGTTTCATTGCCTCCCAGGTCCCCTGAACAAAGGGACTGGAGGTCATGTCTCTGCAGTGATAGCAGAGACAGTGGGCTTTCTCAGGATCTATGGGGGTCTGCCTTCTACTAGCCAAGGGGGCTGGAGTGGCCTGGCTCACTGAGTCAGTCTGGAATAAGGAGGGCCACCTGCCGCTCCAGTTCCCGGGGAAGAGCACCAGTCCTGAGCCAGAGGGCTGCACCCAAATCCCACTCCTCTGCTCCCCAGCTTGGTGACCACCAGAAACTCACTTCCCCCCTCAGAGTCTTGGTTTCCTCACTGCAATTATAGTACGAAGCTCATGGGGTTGCTGTGAGGATTAAATGAGACACTCCAAGTAAAGCCCCTAGAATAATGCCTGGGACCTGGTAAGTGCGCGATAAGAGTGAGCTGCTAACTTATTGTGGTTTTGTTGTTGTGATTTCTCCACTTGGAAAAGCAAGTTAACCAGATACTCCAGGGACTCTGGGAATCCTAGGCTTCATCGCAGCCAGGAGGTATTCCCCGGCTTGGCTATCAACTCACAAATTATTCTCATCAGAAAAGGGGGAGAGAGAGAGAGAATGAATCACCCCCAGGGAAAAGAGCAGAGAGCTGCAGGGAGTCCCTCTATAAGGTGACACAGCAGGACACGCACCCTCACACTGAACAAGGGGTGGCATACAGATCTTTATCATGTCTCATCCAATGGGCAGAAAGGCAAAACACAGAGTAGCTAAAAAGTCAGGAATTCTTGGACACAAGCAGGTAGGAGACAAACTCCAGGGCATTCAGACTCCGCACACACCTGGGCCCCCTCCGAGGGTCCCTGCTCTCAGGTGGGCAACTGATCAGCCCTCCCTGACCTGCATGCGCAGCCCACTGGGGCCCAGGTCTCCTTCCGCCACCCCCAGTCCTGGCAGCCTGGGGGTGAACAGGTGGCCTGACCCCCAGCTACATCTCGGGGAAGCTCCCCACCAACGCGTGGTCCACAGTCTCAGGGGAAAAACTCAGCTCGGAAGGTTTCACACTTGCTTCCTCTACCCACCCCATGCCCCTCCTCACCGAGCAGGGTGAGAAAAACAAGTCAACCCACACACACAAGTGACCACCGATCACGGCAGTATCTTGGGACAGCACTCGAACCATAATAACCTAAACCACTTCCTGCTTCTTCAGGGAATCACTTAGAGAAGAGTAAAAAGAGCGTGAGCCCAGGACAGGGGCGGGGGGCAGATGCCTGGAAGTACCTACCCAGCTCCTCGTCTGCTCCGGCCCTGGACGTCCGCCCCAGAGGGCTCTGTGCTGCCAGGCACTGGCCCCTTTGCTGAAAGAACCCATCCTGGCTCGCAAGCTCTGCACTGGATTTGAGTTGGACAAGACACCTGAACTTGAGCACTGGCCTCCGCAGAGACTGGCTGTGTAACCCTGACCAGGTTCCTTCCCCCCTGAGCCAGAGTTTTCTCCACTGCAAAGCAGAGATAAAACAGACTGCTGCCTTGCCTGCCCCAGGGCAGGTGAGGGCACACACGAGAGACCTGATGGGAAAGGGTTTGGTGAATGGTACCAGGGTGTGAGGGCACGAGGATTATAAACCCAAGACAACGAATAATCCACCCGTCAGGGCTGGCATTAGGACAGGGCTGCTGCGCCACAAACTGTACCATGAACGGGGATCACAGGGTCAGTCTGGAACTAGACAGTCTAATTTAACACAACCGAGCCTAGACCAGAGAAGGCAAAACCACACAGGGCTGACAAGCAAGGCAAAGTAGACCAAACTTAACGAAGGGGGCTGTTTGCTAATGCCAAAATCTGGGCCTTTGCCCGCCCCCAGTCTGACCTTTAAAGGAATCCACTTCTTCCCTGCCCTAGCCCAGCTGCATAGGGCTGTCACAGAATCTTTGCCTTGGGCCTAGAGAGTCATGAATAAGCCACTTGACATACACCTCTGCCTTCAGGTGGGAAGCAGCCCCATTTTATAGACAAGGCAACTGAGGCCTGGAGTGATTGGGGGACTTGCCCAAGGTCATCTGGCCAGTAACTGGTACAAAGCGGAATCAACCCAACCTATGTGGCATGCCCTCGTGCCCCATCTCCACATACCCTGGATAGTGTGTAGCAAGTGGGCTTGATTTTCCAAAACTGATTTTTTGAAGTATCTTTTTTTAAAAACAATCCAAGTTATAACCCAGCTACTGAGCTCTGTGAAGGCAAACTCCTTAACTTCCCACCTGCTACCACTTACACCCTCTGGTCCAAACCCCCATATCACCCCTTAAACACCTGCTTCACTGACCAAACAGTAATTACTAGGCTTTGCTCCGGCTTCCAAGGTGAGCCCTGGCAGCCATCGCCCCCCCCACCGGCCGTGGCGAATCTGAGGCTGGGCTGCTTTCACAGGGCAAGGGACAATGCCAAGGGCACCCTCAGCCCTGGAGAACACGCCAACGACAGGCGGGCAGGCACCCCAGGCCCCAGAAGGGCACCAGACCCCATTCTATTCAGGTTGGCTCAACCCACCCACCCTCCTGCAAGGAGGCCGAGCAGCTCAACCAGAGGAGGAGACAGAAGTCGGCACCCTGGCGACAGCTTTAGCCTCTGGAGAACCCTGAGTGCGTTTAAGGGAAGATTTGTACCCTGAATTCCACCCCTTCCTCTGAACCCGCGGACCAGGAGCTAGGAATATTTGATCCCTGGTAAAGAGCAAAGATGTCCTTGGATACCAAAATAATTATCATCGTGAAGAATAAGTGAAGTCAGGTCAAGTTCTTAATATAATGCGTTCAAAAGTTACCACTGTTATTAACAGCAGCATCATTTCCTTGCTTGTCCCTCTCCCGCAGCCTGCGTGACTCTGCCCTTCTTGGTTTACTAAGTACTGTATTCTCAGAGGGGAACCAAAATGTGGACACGAGCTGGGAGGACACCAAGAGGCATCTCTCGGCCGAGAAGGAACCACACCAGCCTGCCTCAACCCACACACCTCTCCAGCTCCCTTCCCCCATGAGCAGTCTGCAAACCTTGGAGGCAACCAGAGTCATTCCCCTTCAGTCAGTCACTCAAATAAAATTCTGTTGAGTACGTGCTGTCTGTCAGACCCTGGGACCAGCATCAGACACACGGAGGTGAGCAGGCCTAGGCCCTGCCCTTAACGGGGTCACCATTTAGCAGTGACATCTCCACTCTAACCCGATGCGGCAACTAAAAGCTTTTTTAAAACTCAGTGTTGAATCACCATCAGACTTTTCTCCGGAACGAACACAGATTCATTTCCAACAGACCAAGCCCTAACACCCAAATGCCCCAGCCTGGAGAGAATAAAGACGGCTTCCATCCGCAACTCTGAGCCTGATGGGAGCCCTTTTCCCTCCAAAGGGCACCTGCTCTAAGCAAGCATCGTCTTCATGCTACTGACAGAGGGGGACAGCAAGGAAGCAAGTCTGCAAGTGGTTGGGAAAAGGCCGTTCACAAAGAAGAAGGTCAAAGGGCATTCTGTGAGCTCTGAAGGAAGGGTTCAAGCATATCCAAGGTCAGCACCATGGACCACCAGGCAAGGCTGGTCTCAACCTTCCAGATACCATCTGGACTCCAGCCAGCTAGACTCAGGCCAGCGCAGAGAGGGCCTAAAGGAATGCCCAGCCAACTCCAGCATCAACACTGATACCTCAGGTTTCCTGGGAGAAGGAACTGGTTTTGAGCCCAGCTTCTCTCCCTGGCCCTTAAAAAATAAGGCCAGGATTTGAAGGACAAAGGGGAAAAATCCCTTCACACAGCAGAGACATCTGTGCGCTTCAAAGACAGCTAACTTCTGTGTAACATCACTCAGTAAACAGGCTGCTACTCAAAACCATTATCTCCTTCAATCCTCCCAACAACCCTCTGAAGTGGGAATTATCAGCCCTGTTTTATAGATAAAGAAACTGAGGCTCAGTGAGGGGACATGAGTTGCTCAAACTCACACGACTCCAATTTGGAACCTCCCAGTTCCAAATTCCGTGCCTCCCTCCCGAGCAGGCCCAACCATGGTGTCTCAGTAACGTTGGTTGAACCTCAGCTGAATGCCTGAGTCCTGAACACCGTCTGTTAGACTGCTCTGGGAAGATGCCCTCTCTTCCTCCTCAGTTCAGGCTCCAAGGAAGAGAGGCACTGGTTCAGTGAGGGAGAAAAAGGTCCCAAGAGGAGACAGAGTCTGTGTCAATATGTGGGGGGATCTTGACTCTGTTGGGAAGGCCTCCCAACTCAGAGGAGGAGGTGGGGCCCGGCCTCGCAGCTAACCTCGCCATCTCTCCGGGGCTCAGAGGGCACAGCAGCAGAGGAGAGACTCACCTTCGGGGATGGCATCCTCCTGGTACACAGGCCGCAGCAGCTGCGAGGGAAAGACAGAGAACTACCTCAGCCCCAGGAACGGGGCCAACCACCAGGCAGGCTGCTCAGCCCTGGCCTGGGGAGAGGAGGGGAGCATCTCAGGGCACGAGGGCAAAACAGCAGTCCCGCTAACGAGCTGAGAGGGGGGCCTGGAGGGATCACAGAATCTAGAATCCTCCAGAATGTTCGAGTTGAACGAGGCTTTAGCTGTCATCAAGCCTAACCCCTTGGCCAAGTCCCCAACTTCCTTGACAGCAGCTTGTTCCAAAGTGTGTTCTGTGAAACACTGGCACTTGGGACGCTAACAACCCCGCCACAAAGGGTGCACCGTCAGGGGAGTGTGAGAAATGCTCGGTTAAACAAGGGTAAACCACCTTCTTCACTGCAGATGCCCTCAGAGCCTCAAATAGGCTAATATGCATTGGGAATCTCCCAGAAGAGGAAGAGAGTATAAGGTGTTTCTCAAACTTATTTGACCTCAGGAAACTTTCTTCCCAGAGTATCTCCTGGGACCAATATTTTGGGGCACACATGCCGACATCCCATTACGCCATCTTATAGCTCCTATGACGGGCTCACTGCCTACCACGCAGCCCATTCCGCTGCGGAAAAGTGCAGACTGGCAGAAAGCTCTTCCTTCTTTTGAGGTGAAATCTTCTACCGTGTGACCTCCCCTGGTCCTGGATCTGTGCCCTGAGGCCACAAAG
The DNA here is from genome assembly GCF_009873245.2 of Balaenoptera musculus. NCBI lineage: Eukaryota > Metazoa > Chordata > Mammalia > Artiodactyla > Balaenopteridae > Balaenoptera > Balaenoptera musculus. The sequence goes on along the minus strand of NC_045790.1, from coordinate 95,993,021 downwards.
ACCCACCTGCTGTCTCTGCCCAGGACAGCCCTACAGGACAGCCCTATAGAGGCTGGCGCTAACACACAGCCCACTTCCCTGCTCCCGGCTCCAAGCCCCTGGCAGCCTCCTCACAACACAATATTGAGTCTTCGCATCTTCCTGGCCTCACTCAGGGACCCATGCCCTTCACCTCCCCTGAACCAGCTGTCCATACCTGGCTCCCAGGGTTCAGCGGGGCCAGGATGATGTAGTTGGGGTCGGCGGGGGCAGTGGCACGGGACAGTGCAGGCAGGGTGTGCTGGCCCCCACGCTTGGTCACCTCAGTGTAGCGCTCCCAGCCACCGAGCAGCAGCCCATCCGAGCTGTCACACACCAGGTGACAGCTGTGGCGCTGCTCTGGCCGTGCCTGGGCCCCGTGGGTGCAGTTCTTCTCCCGCTTGTTGGGGGGCGACTGGAGGTCATGGGTCGACTTGCAGGACGCCCGCCGCAGGACCCCGCCATCTGGCCCCGGCTTGACCTGGGGGACCATGCGCCACACGAGCAGGATGATCTCGCTGGGGCAGCTCCTGGAAGTTGGAGGAGGCAGGGAGTCACAAAGAGAAGCTGAGTCGGGGGGAGACCAAAGTCAGCCACGGTAGGGGCCTGCGGGGGCAGAGAGGAAGAGAGGGGAAGAGGGCAGGAAAGCCCCAGCGCCAGAGCAGGAAGGGATGCAGGGGCCATCTCAAGTAGAGACAGCAAAGGGGTCCCTTAGGTCGGCTCTAGTTGACTGGCAGAGGCTGGGAAGGACACTGAGGCCAAGGCCAAGTAAACAAGAAAGAAGACCAAACTCAGCTAGTGATGTGCCTCCTGGACACAAAGTATTATCAAGGAGGAGCAAGAAAGCCATGGCCAGTGTACAACCCCTCATCCGGTCATTCTAGAAGCAGACCTAAAATGGGCCACGAGGGCTTTAACCCAGAGGGTCAAAATTTAGGGGACCCCAAAATTTAAAGAATAACTGTTTAATTGTGCAATTGAAAATGTTGGCAACATCTACGCATCCTTAGGAAACCAAGGGCTTAGTTCTGAGGTAGCAAAACTAATGAGCTAAAGTAGAGAGCGACCCCCTGGAGCTGCACCACAAACCACAGGGTCTGTTTGAGAGCTTCTTCCCCGCTGTCTGCTCTGGGATCCAAAATTGCTCAGAACCTGAACCTTCCAATTTCAGGCCAAGAAACTGATTCCCCAAGGAGCAAAGTGAATTGCTCACAGCTGGGAAGGAGGGACGGGCGAGGCGTGTGCCCAGGTCTGGGGAGGGGAGGTGCGCCTCAGCCCGAGGCCCCAGGCTGCCCGCCGCCCCTGTCACCGGATCTCGTGTGCCAGCTCCACGCATTTCCAGTGCTCCACGGGCCTCTCGTTCAGCTGCAGCACCGTGTCCAGCTGCTGCAGCCCTGCCCGCTCTGCCGGGCCCCCTGCAGGGACAAAGAAAAGCCACTCAAGGGCTCCTAAAGCCCACAACCCCCTTGAAAGCCCCGGGGTCCTTTGCTTCCACAGTGACCTTGGACAAGGACCGCTCCCCTCTGTTTCTTCATCTGTGAATGAGGGGCCAACCTCGGGGGCTCTCGGGGACCTTGAAGGGAGGTTCCCCTTTGCCCTCACTTCCTCCCTGCCTGCATACCCAGTACTGGCTGACCTCTCTGCTGTCCACCGCCCCGCCAGGCCCCCCTCCCTCCCCAGGGCCTCCCACCCCTTGAGAACCCTTCCTTGCTGCCAGGCTCACAGGCAATGGGGGCACCCAGATCACCATGTCCCAGCTTCTCCACTTTGGATGCTCACTCTGTGACTAGAAGTCTTTTCTTTGTGAAAAATAGGGAGGGAATGACTATTTATAAGTGCTAATCAGGCTGGAATAGGATAAAATACTGGTTCCAAATCGAGTTCACAAATGACTCTCATTTTCCCATGCAGCCATTACTGAAAATATAGGTTTAGTTCCTGTTTGAAATGATTGGGAAACAAAATATAAAAATCTATTTTCATTTTGATTAAAAACAAAAAAAAAAAAGAGTAGGTGTATTTTCATAGACCTCACTTTCATCTGTGGTCATTTAAAAATATTATTCTTTTCGTTTTGAAAAACCAGGACACTTTGCTCCATTTAGGGCTCCCCTTTCAGTTCCAACATCTTGTTTGCAAAGCCTCGGGCTGGCATCACCCGAGACACTCACTCACCGGAATCCACGGCCTGCACTCGGACCGGAGAGTCGCAGCAGATGGTGAAGCCGAAGCCGTCCTTCCCCCTCGGGATGGTGATCTAGGACACAGCCCTGCCCAGTTACTCCCAGAAGCCATGAGGCTGCTGCCTCTGCTCCAAGGTCGCGAAGACCACAGTCCCCACCCCAGAGCCACCTTCCTCTCCAAGGTTGCTGGAGCCAAGAAGGAGGCTGGCCGGCCCCTCGCTGTCCCTATCTTGGTCCAGGCATCTTGAGCACTGGGTTGTGGGCCAAGCAGGAAGGCTGGGAGCTCAGGAGGTAAGCCAGGCCCATGTGGAAGGGCCCAGGCAGAGCCTTGGAAGGGTGAATCTCGCCTTCCTCAGCCCTGGCAGACATGTGGCCTAGCCCTTTACCTAAGGGCCCACTGCACTGCACGTCTCCACCTCACCTGTGACCCACTGCCTGCTCGGTCCCTTCCTCCTTTCCCCAGGGGTTCATGGAGCATCGGCCCAAGGCTGGCCCCATGCTGAGGGCCCAGAGACAAAGCTGGCCAGTTGGCTGCCCTCCCAGAGCACAGGGGAGGGAAGACAGGGATGCACACACTCACCACCTCAGGCCAAGGGGCAGGGGACACGTGCTAAGGGGTCTCAGGGTCGTCCACCGCCAGGGCCTCAAGGTATCAGTGAGGGCTCCCGGGTGAGGAGGCAAGTGAGGGCACAGATAGGTTTCCTGGCTGAACCTGAACTAGCCAATGACTTCACTGTGCCTGCTGCAAGCCTGTGTGCGTGGCAGGTGCACAACCCCTACTTTCAGAAGTCCCCTGAAAGGGCCCTGCCATCTGGATGCTCTTTTCAAAGCAACATGCAATTATTGAGCTCCTACTGCATGCCAGGCTCTGCTGAGGTACCAGGTCATGAGGCCTTGGTCTCTGGCTCCCAGAGGAGCATGAGGGTACACTGATCTCTCCAAAGCAAAGCAGGTCATGATAAGCATTACAGCAAAACGTGAGGATGGTGCTGGGAAGAGTCCTTTGTGCTTTGACTTTAGATGACAGGCCTGGTGCACGGCAGGAACCAGCAAGTGCTCCGCTAGTGAGGACAGCGCTGCAGCCTCCCACCAGCAGCGGAAAGCTGGCAGGGTGCGGCGCGGTCTGCTAGCTCAACTCAGTTCTACCTTGCTGCATGCCCTCTCTGTGCACCCCCAGTTAGGCTTTGGGAGGGGTGCAGAAAGCCCAGCCCCTGCCCACTCAAAGAGCAATTCCAGGCTGCTCAGAGCAGGTGTATGAGAGCAACAGCCTAAGGCAGCTAAAGTCAGAAAAGGGGTCTGGCTCCCTGGATGTGGCGTGGGCCCTGGTGCAGCATGGGGTAGAGCACCCCAGGCAGGCTGAGGAAGAAGCCAGCTCAGCAACCCTTAGAGAGGTCAAGGGCCACCGCCTCGTTAGGAGACTTCTACCTCCTTCCTTTAGGGGTTACCTCTTCCAGGCTGGGTGCCCGGCATTCACCTGTCAGCTGTCCCAAAGGCCAGGCACAGGAAAGGAGAGGGCCAGGGAGCCCGGGGTGACCCAGGCCCTTGGATGCTGCTGGGGAGGCCCCTGAGGCTCTGCTTCCCACCAGCCCTGGGCCTGGATTCAAAGCGAGTTTGTAAAACAGGAAATCTGACAGACAAGGGGAAGGGGGGGGGGGCAGGAAAATACCCTGTTCCCATAAGAATTCTGGGAAAACACACAGCTAAGACAGGAAGAGAAAAAAAATGGAAAGAAAGAAAGAAAAACAAACTCTGGAGTGAGCGCGGAAAGCCCAGACTGAGGCCAAGGGACGATGACAGGAGCCCGGTCCACTCCATGCGGCCAGCAGGGATTTTAGGGACCTCACAGCCCACCCTCAACCCAGGCAGAAGCTGGGATGCCAGCATCTTGCTAGCACTTCCCCAGTCCTACCCCACCAAGAGCCACGGCCCCTCCTGCCTGGGGCGCGGCTCTGGAAAACCAGTCCCAGCACCCAGGGCTAACAGTTTGGGGACTGGCCCCAAAGCTGAATCTGGAGAGAAGGAGGGTGCTCCAGAAAACAGCCTGTTCCCCGCATCCAGGTGGGGCTGTGGACAGGAGACCCCTCTGCCTTCCTGGGCACCAGCCTAAGCAGAGCCAGTCCAGACAACAGTCCAGGCCAGCTGGGGGCTGGGAAGAGGGGAAGAGGAGACAGTGTTGGGAAGCAAGCCCCTCTCCTGCTCAGTGTGAGGGGGTGGGACTGCGTGAAGGAAGCAGAATTATGCTCTGTCCATCGTGACCATGACCATATTGAGAGGACAATGTCCAAAGAACCTGATCATCACTGCAGCCCTGAGGGAATGCAGGGCTAGTTTCAGTATGCCCATTTTACAGAGAAGGAAACTGAGGCCTGAAGCAAGTAAGCTCTCAGCCCTCCTCTCTGACCTCAGGCCTCAGGGTCAGGAGGCAAGGGGAGCAGCCCTGCCCTAACTCTGGGACCTCCGCGACTCCTGGCAGAGGCCATCCTTCCTGGGGTGCTTCTTGCTCTTTCCTGTCCAGCACAGGAACTGCTACTGCTCTCAGATCTCACCCATGCCAGCATCTCACTTCTGCCCTCCTGCTTGACTTCTGACCCTCTGTCATGCTTAGACTTCAATCCCAATCCCTAAATGTCACAGTTATTGAACCCCCTGCACCAGGCACTTCATACACATTCCATTTACTTTCACAGCATCGTCACATTATCACCCTATTCCACTGACAGGAAGACTGAGGCTCAGGGAGGTAAACTGCCATGCACAAGAGTCAGACCTCAAGAAGGGCAGAGCTGGATGTGAGCCCGGGTCTGGCACAAAGCTGGTGCTCTCAACCTCGCACTACTTTCTAGCAGGGGATCCGTTTTGAACTTGAGTCCCAGAGCCCCAGGCCCGGACCACACTCATGCCTGGTCCTACTCTGACTGCCAGAGTGTCCCGGTCCTCAGGCCTGTAGTCCCAAGTGACCGAGGACTTCTCGACCTCCCACCCCGTGCCCTCTGTGCCTCACCACCCCGCCATCCAGTTGCCAGTGTCGCAGGGGCTGCTCTGCAGGCTCCAGGAGGGCGGGAGGGCCCTGAGAGCTAGGGACTGGAGAGAGAACACACATGTCCCGCGCACGGTGCAGGAGGCCCCTCTGAGCATCTCCCTGAGACCTAAGTCTGCCTGTTTGAAGGAGTTCAGGACCCAGATTCCAGGCTGGTCATTAAAACACAGAGGGACTTTTCTATACTTTTAAAATCAGAACCATTCCAGAGTCCCATCACCTTGGACATTCCCAAAATCTGGACATCCCTTGCCTTCACCCTGTCTGACACCATGCCTTTTTTATAAGAAAAAACAAATGTCCCTCACAGTTCCAGAAGAGTCTTGGGGGCTAAGGGATCATCACTCCCACTCTGCCCCATATCCTGAGACTGGAGGCTGAGGGCCAAGCCCCCTCCATGACGTTGGGCTCTGAAGCCAGAGGACTCCGGACCCACCTCAAGGCATCACAGCCACCCGGGAGGAAAATCATGTGTGCGCACATATACACAGACACATCCTACCTCGCTCACAAGCACACACCAACACACGCTAAAACACAATCACACCTACACAACGCAGGACAGGCACTGCCGTCCCATCAGAAGTAGGGAAAGTTAGCAAAAAAACACAAATCCAGCTGTTCAGCAACCTAGCCACTTACAATCTCAGGCTTGGGATGCTCTTTTTATAACCCACACTCCTCCCAAATAAAAATGACAGAAAATCAACTAGATAATCTCACCATGGACACCACCCAGTCAGTGGTTAGGATGGCGAAAAGCTGGCCTCGTCTGCCCCTAGAGAGGGGCGGCAGGTAAAGGCCACCTCGGGGCCAGTTCCTGCCTCTATCCTCCCCCCAGATCACAATGAACCTGCAAGGGGCAGGAGGAGGCAAGGAAGGCCTTGTGGGGAGACAAGTCCTGCTCAGTGAGCCCACACCCCTGACCCCCAACGACACCCCATGCGCCCCCCAAGGGGCCAAGCACCCACCTGGCGGTAGCGGCGCTCCGAACACACCTTGCAGAGCCCATTGAAGCGGTTCATGGCTGCGGGTCCTGCCTCGACTGCCGACCCATGAAAACCCGGCTCTCCCCCCCAGCAGTGGGAGCCCGCACTGCGCCCCGTCAGCCTGGCATGACCGCCCTGGGAAGCCCGCCCCGCAGAAGAATGGCAGGAAATCACCTCTCACCTCCCCAAGCCCTGTCTGTGCTGTGTGCCTCGGCACGATAAGCCCGAAGGCTTCCTGAAACCTCCGAATGACAAGGAAGAGGGAGAGTTTTATATTAAAATTCCTGTCAACTAGTTAGTATTCCCCGGGCCCCGGCGGGGAGAGGGCGCCTTTGTTCTGGCTGCATTCTCCGCCATGGGCCACTTTGTGATTCCAGTGTTCTCACAAACACCGCTGGCTGGAGGAGAACCCAGGCAGAAAACACGGCCCACTCTGTAACAACGCCGCCTCCCCCTGCAAATCCCAGGATCCCCGGTACAAATGCAGGGAACTAACTCAGCCTGAGAACCTAAGGATGCTTTGCACTCACAGACATCCCACGTCAAGACAGGGAATACAAAACATCTGGAGTTTGCCTGCCACTCAGAAGCTCTTAAAAGTCAGTTTCCTCATCCATGTACATGGGCTGCTTTAAGGATCCGATGACAGACCATAAAGTCAGGTTGGGAAGGGATTTCCAATCACTAGATAATCCAGCCTCCTCTTTTTACTGGTGAAGAAGTGGGGGCCTTGAGCAGTTGAGATCACACAGCAGGGTGGGATGGAGCTGGGACCAGAGCCCCAGTCTTGATCCCTGCCTTGTAGAGCAGTGCCTGGTGAGCCTAGAGCCGCTTCCACCAACCTCGAGCCCCTGAGGAAAACTACCCAGCCACTCACATCCTTCATGCCAGACAGTGTCCCTCGGTCCAGCCCAGCTTTGGTTACTGTACAGTGGTCAGGTCACCCAGGTTTCTAATCCTCCATCCCTCCATGCACACGAAGAGGGAGTTGAACAGGTCACCTCTTGGGGTTCTCCCCCTGCCCTAACCAAGCCTCTGACAATCACCCACACCTTGCTGAGTCCTACGGACATCTCTGCGTGTGCAAGCCGAGTAAAATCAAACACACCTCAGAACAATGTCCCCAGAGGCCAGGGCCTGTGTGCAGAGCCCAGCACGAAGTAGGACTCTCCCAGGCCACCTAGAAACCTGCAGTGTTGATGCCCGGGCAATTCCCACAAATCCCCAGGGAGACTCCCTGGTCACTGTCCTCTCTGTGCTCGGCATGTACAGAGAGAGGGAGAAAGGCCTTTGCAGCTCCCCCACTGAAGCTGGAAGAAAGCTTTTAAACTTGTAATGAAGCCACAGAGAACAGAGACCCAGCAAGTTACTCTAATACTGTACTATCCAGTATGGTAGCGATTAGACACAGGTGCAACTTAAATTTAAATTTTTAAATAAAATTTAAAATTCAGGTCCTCGTTCATACTAGCCACATTTCGAATGCTCAGTAGCAACCGACGGCTAGTGGCTGCCACACTGGGCAGTGCAGCCCTAGCCGGTACGCTCTGTGAGGGCAGGGATCTTTGACAGCTATATCCCGGCACCCGGCACAAGGCCTAGCCCATGTAGACGTTCAATAAATACTTAATGAATGAATGAGTGAATGACTTGAGTGAATGAAAGGGGAAATGTCTTGTAGATAATAATACACCTAAATGTCATATATTATCATGGAAAATATCACTGTCGTATCTTCCCAACTAGGCCACTTGCAGGAGACAGCCATACCTGGAGCCATATTTCAGATCCTCCCTGTGCCACTTGCTGGCTGTGTGGCCACAGAGAGTGACCTAACATCTCTGAACCTTACAAGTCCCACTCATCTGTGAAATGGGTAGTAACAACCACCTCAGAGGTGGGAGTGAGGGTCATGTTAGATAACAACCGAGGGACTACTCAGCACTGGGAGCTTGTTTCTCCCTCTCTTAGTGGTTACAGCAAACCAGAGATCACCTGCCATGGCCTGCAAAGTGACAAATTTGGATGAATTCCCCAAAATCCCTATAGGAAGGTTCCTCTCTAGCTTCAAAGCCCTAATGAAGTGAGGACCCATCGGTCTCGGGCTCAGACTCACAGCTGCTCCCTGACATCAAGGGGGCCAAACCTGAAGGCGAATTGGGCCACAGTGGCAGGGGAGGCAAGGGGCCTGAGGGGGCCTGCAGGAACGGGAGGACTCGGCTTCAAGAGCCCGAAAGTCAGTACAACCCAGACTCCTCTACTTCCAGGGGCCAGGGCCCGGCTCTCTCCCCACTGCTGCCCCAAGCTTGAGTAACCCAAGAAAAGCACCAGAAATAACCTCTTAAAAATGCACAACTTGCTGAGTTTCCAAGCACCAAGTGAATCTGAGTCTCAGGCACCGAATGCTGCCCTGTTTAGGGGTCTCCTGGGCCAAGGGACTGACCAGAAGCAGGTTAGAGCCCAGAGCAGTGCTCAGGGCCCGTCAGTCCTGCCCAGGTTGTCCCCACCTACCTTGAGTTTCTCCCTGTTCTCGGTGTCCTCACCTCCCAACAGTCTCAACAAAGGGTCTGGAAGGTGACAGAGCAGAGTCAGAAAGTTTCTGCTGGCATCTAAGTGCCCGTTCCACAGACCACCCAGAGGGTGAGGCCAGGGTGCCAGGCCCATGTGGCGGCCCAGGTCACTGCTGGCCTCCAGGATGTGGGAATGCCCAGGCTCGGGCCAGGCAGGGACTCAGGAGCCAGATGGGTGCGTGGGAAGGACAGAGCAGAAGGGGAAAATCCTCAGGACCCACAGCAGGGCCCACATGGCCTGTCTGCAGAGGTGGGCGCCCCAAGGTCAGCCAGGCAGCCCAGAGGGGATCCTGAGACCACGGACCCTGAGGAAGGGCCACACGGGAAGGTCCAAAAGCCCAGCCCTCCATGAGCTAGATAAATAAAGGAGTCATGGGCATGAGGCTGCCTGCAGGCTGCATTCTAGCAAGCACTCGTGAGAAGTCCCTGGACCCAGGGTCTGATGGCAGCCTAGGGTGACACATGCCACAAAACACAGGGACTGAGGCTACTACACAGTGGAGTGGGGGGAGCCCTGGGGGTCGGCATGTCTGGGCAGAACTGAAGGGGGTGGACATGCACCTCTCAGGGGCTGCAGTCTCCGCCTGGCCACCTTCAGGTGCTTGGTCCGGCCCAGGTCCTCGCGCAGCAGGTAGTACCAGCCGCTGGTCTCCTGTCACAAGAGAAGGCGTGACATGCTCAGAGGAGGCAGAGGGCACAGGTCAGGCAGCCACCAATCCCCGTCAAAAAGCAGCAGCTGGAGAGCCTCCTCAGGAGCAGCATCTCTGCAGACACACACACTCCAGCCTCCCTTCCCCAAAGGGAGCTGCCATGCCTGCACCTCCAGGAAGCCCTCCTTGATGCTCCAGGCAGAGCTGATCCTCCCCTCTGCCGATTTCCCACGCCTCTTGTCCCTAGAGAACAAGTCTACTCACAGGCTTGCCTCCCCCACTAGGCTGTACACAGGCTCCTTGATGTGCCTAGCACCGTGCCTGGTACACAGCAGGAGCCCAATAAATGTTGACAGAACAGAAGGGAGGGAGGGAGGGAGAGGCCAGAAAGCAGGCATCCTGAGGCCCCTGAGCAGTCCCCAGGGGCAGACATCTTCTCCCAAGAGGGAATAAGGCCAAGACTGCAGTCAAGACAAGATAGTTGGGACCCACATGTAGGATAAAGGGTCCTCAGCCACCTACCCCAGACTTCACTTCCAGGACACAGAGCTGGGTGGCAGGGCCACCTGGCAACTCCTTGCAGCAGGCCACCAGAACATCTCCAGGGATATGCAAGAGGAGCACATCCCTCCCCTGCTCAAAAGCCTCCAATGCGGGGAGTGCCATCCAAGTAGAGTTGGGTAACAGTCTGGCCACCCACAGGGAGGGGCCTCTAGGTCCCAGAGTCCTCACCCAGCCTGAAGGAAAGCGCCACAGAGGATGTTCACTCCATCCCTGAGCACCTGCTAGGCCCACAAGCCTGAGACCTGGCAAACAACGTCAAGGCAACCCCTGGAACAGACCACGAGAAGCACCCGTCCCTCAGCCTCCAGGGCAGGGAGTGCTCTGAGCTCTGAGGGACCTGCCAGTGTCCTTAAGGGGAGACACCAGACCTAGAGCCTTCTGGGAAGACTTGGAGCTGCCTAACAACTGGTCTCTGACAAGAATGAGCCAAGGCAGGAACCCAGATCCTTGGTCACGCAGGTAACAGTGTTGTTATCAGGCCAGGGGGCACCTGTCTCAGTGGGGCACCATCTTACAGACTGAAGCCCCGCCGCAGGGCTTCCAGACAAAGGCCCCTGCCTGTACCAGCCCTGGCTAGGTGGCCTGACACTGCCAGAAGCTTCCCTAGGACCCACCTTGTCCGGAGTCAGGAGGGACTTCACCCCGAAGCTCATGCAGCCAATGAGTCCACTCTGTCTGGGAGAACAAGAGAAGTTCGAGTGAGCACCTTTTCATTGCGCTACATCGGGAGGTCGATTGTCAAGTGTAACATAGGTTTGCCTGATGCACTGCGGTTTACGAAGCACTTTTACCTGCATTGTCTCATTTGATCTTTCCAACTTTGTGAGTGAGGCTGGAGTGGAGTTATTCTCTCCATTTCACAGAGGAAAAAACTGAGGCTGAGTTGATCCCCTTCCCAAGGTCACAGGACTCATTAGTAGCAGAGTCCCATGGGAAACCCACCACAGAAGCTCAGAGTTACCTCGGAGGTTTGAACCGTTCTGGTGCTGGTAGGTCTGAAGAGCCAGTCCCCAAAGGGAATTTCAGCTCCCACATCTGCTGGTGATGCTCAATCCAGGAGAAAAGTTATGGGACCTCAAGCTCAAGAAGATTTGTCTTAGGTCCAGGCAAGACCTGGGCAGTGCTTGGACAGTTCCAGATCAAGGTCCAAACCAACCTGACACACAAAAGTTGCCAAGACCAACCTGACCTGGCTGCCAGTGGGCCAGTAGACATGAGCCAGGGTCAGGACTCATGGAAATGTCACGCTGCGCAGACAGGCTGAGTTCAGTTGGGTCCTACTTGACTAAGGGTAATTCAAAGTTCCTGAAAAATGTCCATCATTAAGTTCCAATGTGCAACACTGAGGGACTGATTGATACTTGGCAGCTTTCAACAGTGATAGCATAGATTAATATTAATGAAGTGACAAAAATAATATTGCTATTATGAGATAAAAGCAAGTTTATAAATCTATAGTTTAATGAGAAAGATGTCCACCAAAATATTAACAATGGGTGTATCTGGCAGGTGGGAATAGAAAGGTTTTTCTTTTCTCCTTTGGGTTTTTAGTGTTTTTAAATTTTCACTGGGAACAAGCGCTACTTTTGGAATCAGAAAAAAAAAAAGTAGTATAAATGTATTTGAAAGTACTTCTATTCTACCACACCTTTCTCCACCCTAACACTAGAGTTGCTTTCTTTTTTTTTCTACCTCTTCTCTCTTAGCATATCCCCAAAACTCAGGCCTCTTCAGAGATTGGTTTAATAGCTATTAATCAAGAAACAACATGGGTATTAAGACTGGAGCAGAACCCTGATGGTTGACTTCAATATGTGAGGGACCCACATAGATGAGGGATTCAGCATGTTCTGGGGAAGGCACCATATCAAAGCCAAGGATGTAATGAGCTGCCTCGATGGGTAGTGAACTAACACCCTGGAGATGTGCCTCCTCCGAGCCTGGTCTAAGGGGGCCTGAACAAGTCCACAGAACACCCTGAAGAGCCTGTCCAAGTCCTGTGCCCCAGAGCCTGCTCCTGAGATCCAGACCCAGTATGTCCAAGGTGGGGTCTGGGCATGGGAGTCTGGAGAAAGCTGCCCAGGGGATCCTACAGGGCACCCACCCGTGCCTGCCCCAGTCGAGGACCGGTAGTGTACAACATCTTTATAAATACATTTTGTTTGGATTCTCCAGAAAGGATGGCAGCCTACCACCTGACAGTCCTAAGCAAAATAAAACTGGCTTCTTGCCGGCAGCCAAGCCGATTGAGGGCCAGGGATGCAGAATGCTGGGGACGGATTCTCAAAGCTGGTACCCCGCCCCCACAGATGCACACTCTGCACCAGGCCGTGTCTCACCAGCTACTCTCACTCTGCTACCCGCCCCCCGCAGCTCTCTCTTCCTGCCCCCGCTTTCCTGCAGCCCGGGCTGCACCTGCTCTCTTCTCCTTCCTTGTCCCCTCCCATCATACCAGGCCATATTAACCATCTACCCATAGAGAACAGTGTAGTCACTCCATTAAAGCGACCCTTCCACATCCACCTGCCCACCCAGCACCAAAAACAAATACTCCTCCCTCCTGGCAAGTGGCCAAGTCAGCACTAATGGAGGGGCAGCTGCAGTGACCAACATGAGTGGCAGACACTGACCTGAGCTGACATCCCAGAAAAGCCTTGTCAAGCCTTTGCCAAAGTCCTCATCACTGATTTAATTTTGTGTGTCAACACATTCAAAAGCAACCCAGCTGGTATCTAGGTGCCCACACTGCCTTGCTGTACACTTTTCTTTCACACTGAGTATGGCTGTAACTTTCTAAATCTCCAGGCAGGATGCTTTAGCTGTAATAAAGGCTGCCTCTCCCTGCTCTTCAGTAAGTGGAAATTTCACCCCCTGGTGCTTAGAGAATACTAAATGGTTAATAGCCTCTCGTGAGCTTTGCTTCCTGCTAAGGGGCCTCCATGATTTCATGATAATTTAGGCCAAGCAAATGGTCACAATTAATGTCCATAAGCAGGAACCTCTAAGTGTTCTTCAATTAGCTACTTCTGAAGCCTGTTTTCGAAAACCTTTGGAAGAAGAAAGACTTTTTTTACATGCAGCCTGAGTACACGGCAATATACTAGTCAGGTAATAAACTTGGGAGACCGCCTGAAATTTCTCTAGGCACAAAGTCTCAGGGGCCAAGCCTTGGGTACTTCTGAATGCCGAACCCTAAGCTCAGTGAAGCCGTGACAAACGGATGAATCCATCATGCCCATGTTGGCAGGCACTGGGCAAGGAGCTGCAGCATTAAGGAAACAAGACAAACATTCAGGAATTTAAATACCAGTTCAAGACAGCAATACAAGGGATGTCACTAGACAGAGTGAGATTGAGAGTTGAACAGTGCAGGCAACAAATGCTGAAAGCTTAGAGAGGCAAGAGGTAGTTTAGGGCTGAGATGCTCAAAGAAGGCCTAAAGAGTTAAGCCAGAGAGAAGGAAAGGAAGAGCATTTCAGGCAGAGGGAATAGCTGGTACAAAGGCTCAGAGGTAAGGCATCATGGAACATTCAAGGGCAAGAGTACAGCCAGCCCTCCGTATGAAAGGATGCGGAACCCATGGATACGGAGGGCCGACTATACTATACCACTTTATATAAGGGACTTGAGCATCCATGGATTTTGGTATCCACAGGGGTCCCGGAACAAATCCCCCATGGACCCAGAGGGATGGTTGTACTCGGCTCAGTTTACTTTTGAGCACAGGGTAGGAGACCCGCTACAAAATGAAAATGCGTTATTTTAAGGGAATGCACTTTAATTCTCTCTCTCAGGGGCTTAAACTATTTCTGTTACAGACTTATCCCATTTAATCTCAATTTATTTTTAATTTGATGGCTTAAATCGCACAATATTTTTCCAATCATTTTTTCTTTCCTTAGGCTCAGTCCCCATCTCTGGTCACAAGCTTTCTAACTTTATGGCACTGCACTTGGCACTGAGGTTGTTTATAAAATAGTTTAAAGGAAAGAGCACAGAGTACCCAGGATAGTGTGCGACACACAGCAAGCAGCCTCTCCATATACTTAATTACTGTTAGCATAAAAGATTCCGTTTTTCAAACATATGCTGTGTGTGTTTTGGGGTTTTCTTAACTTGGTGCATAACATTACAATTCTAAGATTGTTCTCTGACCACAAGTTCTGAAAACACTATGATTGACACTAGAAGCTTCAGTTAGGCTTTTTTTTTTTTTAATTTATTTTATTTTATTTTTTATTTTATTTTATTTTTGGCTGTGTTGGGTCTTCATTGCTGCACGCGGGCTCCCTCCAGCCGCGGCGAGCGGGGGCCACTCCCCGCCGCGGTGTGCAAGCCCCTCACCGCGGTGGCCTCTCCTATCGTGGAGCACGGGCTCCAGGGTGCGCGGGCCTCAGCAGCTGTGGCACGCGGGCCCAGCAGTCGTGGCTCACGGGCTCTAGAGCACAGGCTCAGTAGTTGTGGCGCACGGGCTCAGCCGCTCCGCGGCACGCGGGATCCTCCCGGACCAGGGCCCGAACCCGTGTCCCCCACGTTGGCAGGCGGACCCGTAACCACTGCGCCACCAGGGAAGGCCTTCAGTTTGGCTTTTACCATATCATCAAACAAAACTTTTAAGTAGTTCAGTTCCATAGTCGGTGACATTAAGGAGTTACTGTTAATTTTTAAATGTGATAATGGCATTGTGGTTGTTTTCGTAAGCCATCTTTTAGAGATTTATATAGCTGAGATGAGATGATGTCATGAGATGGGATTTGCTTTAAAATAATCCACTGGAGGAGGGGAAAGTGGGTGAGGGCATAAATGAAATAAAATTGGCCATATATTGATAATTGATGAAGCTGGGCTATGAGTATGTGAGGGGTTATTACATACTATTTTCTAACTTTGCATATGTTTGAAAATGTCTATAATTTCTTAAAAACTCACAGAACCTGCAAGCCAAAAGAAATCTTTGAGATCACTGCATTTTACAGGTGAAGAAAATGAGGCCCAGAGCAGGGAAGGGACCTATCTACAGTCTCACAGCGAGTTGGAGCTAAGCCAAAATCTACTGCTCTGAGGCCTGGTTCTCCTCAGCTCCCACCAAGAGCTGAAATCACTGTGTGAGCTGAAATCAGCCAGTACCCCCAGAACTTCCTTGTAGATCATCTTGCTTCTCTAGTACAAATTTACAGCCATAACTGGAAGGATCATGCGAATTCATGAAACAGATGCTCCCTTTTCATTTCCTATTAGTTTCAAAATGTAACTGCCCGGACTTCCCTGGCAGTCCAGTAGTTAAGACTGCGCTCCCAATGCAGGGGGCAGGGGTTCGATCCCTGCTCAGAGAACTAGATCCCGCACGCCGCAACTAAAGCCCACATGCTGCAACTAAAAGAGCCCATATGCCACAACTAAAAGAGCCCGCGTGCTGCAACTAAAGATCCCTCATCCTGCAATGAAGAGCCCACACGTGGCAACAAAGATCCCGTGTGCCTCAACTAAGACCCAGCGCAACCTAAATAAATAAATAATTTTTTTAAAAAATGTAACTGCCACATGTTCAGCTGGATGATTTATATAAAACTACATTATAAATGCTATGAGAGGTAGCCTGAGGCCTGAGGCACAAGTGTACTGACACAGAAAGAGTGTGGCTTTGGAGCCCTGTGTCACCTGGGTGAGCTGGTCAAGTGTACTATAATGTGGTTTGGCACCAGGCCACCTGGATTTGCATCTTGTTTTCACCATGTGCTGGCTGTGTTACCTTGGGCAAGTTACTTAACCTCTCTGTGCCTGTAAAAGACAGACATCAATAACGCCTACTTTATATGGTGTTGTGAGGATTAAATTAGATAATGCATGGAATATGCTTAATGTCCACACACTTAGTGGACATAAAGTGATTAATAAATATGAGGTATTATATAACCTTGAGCAAGTTCCTTAGCCTTCGTAAATCTCAGTTTTCTCTTCTCTGAAGAGAGAGACCATAATAATTCCTACCTCTCAGGGTCGCTGTGAGGATTAAATGAGATAATGTATGTAAAGTGCTTGGCACAGAGAAGAGTTCATAAATGTTTGTTTCCTTCCTTCTGTAATTGTCTTTCATGTTGTGAAGTTGCATGTCCGTCCTTCAGAGAAGCACAGTTTGATCTGAGAGTGTTCGGCAGGGCAGAAGTTTCCGGCAAGCGCCCTGTCTGTCTCCTCCAGCTCAGAGGCCTCCTCATTCAGAGATGGATCAATACTCTGCCTCCCACCCGCTGAGCCGGTCACTGCGGTGCTGGCACCTTGGGCAGGGCCATCTGTTGGGAAAGCAGGTCTGCCTGAGCCTGCTCTGTCCCTCTTGAGCTTCGGGTTGGGACTGTGACCACGAGTTTGCCTGTGTTTTGTTTAATAAGGAATCTCACTTTCCCAAAATAGGCAACAAGTGGAGACACTGCCTCTGTCACGCTGCCTCACTGGGTGCTGACTCACTTTCCCCAGCCTCACTTTCTTTTCCAAAAACCGCCAAGTGCACTGCCGCCACTTCTCCAGCAGGCTCCGCCTGGCCTGCTCTGCTCTCGCAGGAGAGTGGTCACAGCAGAGGGAGCGGTGACTCCCAGTTTGGTGTCTGCTTCCATCCAGAAGGCTCGCCAGGCGTCCTTCCGTGTCTCCACCACTCTTCCCCTGTCTCCTTCAGGGCTTTCCCTTCCTGTGTCCATCCCTTCAAGACGGGACTCTGACCCTTCGTCCTTGGCACCCACTGTCTTCCTGGGTGGTCTCACCTGCTCAAAATTTCACCCACCACCTTGGCGGGCACGGCTCCCACATCTCCACAGACCTCTCTTTCCCCTGAGCTCCAGGTCAGCAAAGGCAACCCTCCCACACAGCCCTCAGCTGGCTGCCCTCCAGGCACCTCCATCTCACCATATCCACAGCTGCTCCCCCTTCCCCTCCGCACACTCTGGCTTAGCTGGAGACGTTACCAGCTACCCAGGAGTTATCCTTGACTTCTCCCACTGCTCTCACAGCCAGATCACTGCTAAGTACCATTGGTTTAAGCTCCTAAATATATCCTGGGTCTGTTTCCCTCCTCTCTATCCCTAAATCATCTCTCTCACAGAGTCACCACAAGAATCTCCCAGCTCCTCCCCAACCTCCAAAAGACCTACCAGAGTGATAGATCTAGAATACACACCTGTCATGCCCCTGCTCAACACCCTTCAGTATCTCCCCATCACCAGATTCCCAAACACCAAGCTGGCTGCATGAGGTTCACCCTGAGAACTTGGGTAAGTGCAGATTCCTAGGCCCTGCCCGTGAAAATTTGGACTTAATCAATCTGATGTGTTACCTGGGAACCTATGTTCCCCACCAGCATCCCAGGTGATTCTGATGCATAGCCAGGACTGAGAACTACTGGCCCTTCTGAGAAAATTCACACTCCAAAGAAACCCTACAGAATCATCCGATGTGGTTTATGCCAGCCTCTTCATCTTATCTCCAGTCAGTCCCTACTTTGTAATTGACCCTCCAGCAACACCAATGAGTTTGCAGATCCCTCTCCACTCCTGCCCTGCCCTCTGTACTCTACTGGCTGAGACTGAAGACTCTAGGGTCTAAATACCTGGGTTCCCATCTTGCCCCTACTGTCCACTGGCCATGCGACCTTAGGCAAGTAACTCCCTTTCTTAGCTTCAGTTTCCTTTTCTGAAAACTTAAGACAAAAACATACTTTCCTTAGAGTTGTTTTAAGAACTAAATGAGATAATGCACTGTTAAACCCTGGCTTGTGGTCAACACCCAGTAAAGGATTGCTCTTGTTTACGATACCAGTAAACGATAAAGTATCAGTAAACGATACTCTATTGAAAGACAAATCTTTCATTATGAAAGTTGAGGAAGGCTCAACTTTAAAAGCATACTAGCTATCAAATTTAGGGTACCAAAAAGCACTGAGCCCCAAAATATTTTCTGGGTCTAAGCTGGTGAGTTGAGCTGATTTTCATTCACCTAGGCCCTTTTCCGGTCACCATTCTGTTCTACGATTATTGGACAAATGTTACTGGCCACAGAGTCTCCCAGATTTCTTGGGCTGCACCAGCTAAATGAGCCCCTGCTGCTCACAGCAGGCCATGCAGTCAAGTGCTCTCACCCACTTCCATTCCCTTCCCTTAGCAGCTGATTCTCACCCTTACCACCCAGCACTCTTCCCCTGCTCTGTACTGGCCGCCATTACTAACGACTACATCCGCCTCCTGTGTCCTGGGCTGCCTGAAACCTGTTAGGTTTCTCCTACACAAAACTCTGCACCTCCTAAACTGGCCTCCTCATGGCAGCCTGAGCCCCCCGCACATGTTCCTGCCTCTTTGCCTTTGCTTGTGCTGTGCTCCTGCCTGCAATGCCCTTTCCAGCCTACTCTCCTTGTCTTATTCTTGAGCTCTGCCCCAAGTTCAAAATCCCACTTTTTGCATGAAGCCTTCCTCAATCGCCTCAGCCCATGATGAACTCTCCTTCTTCCCACACTTACTGTCTTATTACTCATTTTGTTCTTTTATTCCTTCAGCCAATAATCACCAAACATCTACATGCTAGGCACTGGGTACAGTGGTGACTAAGAGAGAAATGGACCCATTTTTTATGGAGCTTCTACTCCTGTGGAACTGAGCCTGTGTGTATTGTGACTGTAATTTGCCTCCATGCAGAGCCTGGTGTCCTCTTCTGAAAGTAGGTCCCTTGAGAGCAGAAGCCACATGTAGGCTCGTTGGCATCCCAGTGGCCAACACAGTGTCGTGTTGATACCAAGGGCTCAGCAAATGCACGTTGGTAACATGATCCTTGGCATCACCTGGAGTGACGGGGACTCAGGGGAGTGGCAGCCTCTCAAACTTAGCCACCACCATTCATTTATCCACCAAGCACTAACTGAGCCCCTTCTGTATGCTGGCCACCTGGCTGCCACCCATGAGCCCAGAGCAGGATCTCCCCTCCAGCTCAGCAGTTCCCCTCACCTGGAGTCACCTGCCCTGTTCCACACTGTGACCAGAAGGCGCTTCTGTTCGTCTTCCTCTGGGACGGGACTGCAAAGCAAACCAGACAGTCAGCGTGTTAGCAGGGCCGAGCTCCAGTCCAGACCCACGGAGTCCATCATCACGGCAAATTCTGGAAATAACCTGAACATCCAACCATAAGGAGCTGGTTAAATAAACTAGAGCATAAATAGTGTGGGAGATGAGTATTTATATTCATGAAAGAGTTTACATTACATTGTTAGGGATGAAAAGGAGGTTACAACACAATACTATAGAACAATTCCATCTTTGGAAACACACACCCGCACAAATTCAAAGATCTGAAAAGAAATACCACAAAACATATCCGTGAGTAGCAGGACTAGGAGTGTTTTCTCTCTTCTTCTTGTTTACCTATATTTTCTATTTTTCTACAATAAGCAAAATTACCTTGTGTAGTAAGGAAAATAACAAAATATGATTAATTTTCACTAATAGGAAAATACAAAATGTCCATTACCTTCCCATTGGCCCCAGAGCTCAGGGATGAGGGGAAGAAATAATAATAATAACACCTGACACTCTGTGTTATACTGTCTCATTTACACCTCCGCTCTCTGAGGTTGGTACGTTATTAGCCCCATTTTACAAATAAGGAAGCCAAGACTCAGAGAAGTTAGCAAGTTGGGGACGGGCGGGAGGGGTGGCAAAACATCCCTCAGCTTGGAAAATTCCTGCTGCTAAAGGAGAAAGTTTGTCCCGAGGCACAGTGGGAAATTGCCTACTTTTTTCAGGGGCTGCCAGCCTCAGGCTGGACATTTTAGTTATGAGAACCAGCCACATGATACCGTATCACTGTGGACCTCGCTGCTGGGCCAGGTGCCAGGGATGCAAGGACACAAGTCAATGAGACAACAAAGACATCCTTTAGAAGTCACTGTTTTTCTGCTTAGATCTGATTCTAGATTTGGCAAACAGAGCTGTTTCCAGATAAACACTCCTTCCCTCTGCTCTCGAGGGCCCAGCTGCTCCAGACTCTTACAAGAAGAAGTGCTCGTGGAAGACTGGGTCTCTGCAGTCTGGAATGGTCTGCGTCTTCTGACAGCGTAGTCGATTATCTTCGGGGACCAAAGAAATCTTGAATTGGAGAAAAGTAAGGGTTAGCCGATCTCAGAGCCATGTAATCACCTAACCCCCGTGGCTGACTCCACATCTCCAAGCTAAAGGCTTCCCGAGTGTTCTTCAAACCAGCTTCTGCAGAGGACAGAGTGGAGTCCTCAACCAAATGCCAGGAAAGAAAGAGGAGCCCTGGGCTGGAGGCACTGCAGTCAGATGCCAGGACAGGGCCTCACGGGGGTGGTACCCAGGAGGCAGCGCCAGGCCCAGGCAGAGATGGGGTGCAACTTGACCATCTCTGCTCTTCCTCCAAGCAGAGAGGTTCCCCCAAAGCACAAGGCCTCTTCTCTTCTAAGTTCCCAGCAGCTGCTGAGTGCTCCCTTCCCAGGAGGCTCCAGGCCAGCCTCTGCCAAGGCCCCCCACCCATGCTCTCGTCCTAGTGCCATGCATCCCCCGCCGCAGGTTCCCACCCCGCTCCTGACCTTGTCCCAGCCCACAGGGGCCTCTGCGCAGCCTGGCGGCTTTGAGAAGGCAGAGCGGTGCATCAAAGCCTGCACCTGACATCTGGCTGCCACACTCTGGGAGGCGTCTGGCCTTTGGCTCCGGCTGGAAGTAGGCCCCCTGCCCCTATGGGGCCTCTGTCTTCACCCCAAGGGCTCCTTTCAGATGGATCCTCCAGCCCTCAGAGACACTCCCTCTACCCCACCACCCAAACTGCCATCCTGCCTCTAGTTTTGGGGAAGAGAGGAGTGAAGATGTTGCTTTTCACCAGAGGGCTTGGGATTGCCTGTGGATTTCCGTCAACCACACGCTCACAGTGCTCACTTATGGGGTGATGCCCAAGATCACCCGTAAGATTCCAGAGCTTGCAGGAAGCCCTAGAGGCCAAGCCGGGCTAAGGGAAGGGGGTCCATCTTAGCTCAGGGCCTCATCACTAGGCTTAATAAATGCCTACTGACCAAATGATGTAACCGCAGCTGCCACCTCGAATGACCCAAGGCCCACAGATGTGCTGGGACCTTGGAACTCAGTCTGGTGATGTGGTCCCTCACCACGCCCCACCCCACCTCCAGCTCATCATATACCTTCACGTAGGAATCACAGACGCCAGGCTCCTTGCTCATCAGGCCTTTGCCTTCTATGACTAAACAGAGAATTAAAATGTTGGGGTGGGTGGGTGGGAAGGATCGTTACCAGGCTCTTAATCTACATACCAACCACTGGATATTAACCCCTCTCTGGTCTAGCCCACTCCCACCATCTCCCACACTCAGGCAGCACCTTCACCAAGGCATTATAGGATGCTTTCAATCCCCTGACTCCCTGAAAGGGAATGTAACATTTATGGAGTCCAACCCCTCATTTAATGGCGAAGATGAGGCTATGAGGGGCATCCAAAGGCAGTAAGAAACGTGCCCAAAGTCACAGAGCAATGGGAATGACAGAGCTTGCTTTAGATCCCTGTCTCTTGACTCCCAGTCCAGTGCTCCTTCCACCGCCCAAGACTGCCTCCTGGGATGGAAGGGCCAAGTTGGAGAACATAGTCATGTGAGCCAGAGCAAGCTGCTTCACCCAGGAGACTGAATTTGCCATTTTGTAATGGGTCAGTGATAATAATGGGTTAGTGATACTAATATCCACTTCACGTGGTAGTTGTGCAGATTAAACGAGATCATGTGTCTTAAGGTGCTTAGTAGAGTGCCTGGCAAGGTAATTGCTCAAGAAAGATTTGCTAAAGAAAACAAGAATAAATAAAGGCAAGGGATTGGGGGGTGGGGTGCGGGGTGCAGGTCTGGCCCCGAAAGCAAGTGTGGCTTGTTTGCCTGAGGTCTGTAGAAAGCAGACAGTGGACCTGACAGAAGCTGAGCCTCTTTTCTATTTTCTTTTCTGTTCGGTTTTAATTGAGCCCTAGCGCTTGGCTCAGACGGAGCCCCTGTAGTCTGAGGCGTGAGGCCTGGGAAGCCAAAGGAGAGAGGGGAACAGGCTGGAAGTGATGAAGGGCCTAAGACTGGGGTGAAGCCAAAGCAAACTGTGCAGGACAAATGGACCGGGGGAGGCCAAGATGCACTTGGCAAAAACTGTTTGCACAGCTGGAGTCAGGCTCTGGCAGGCAAAGAACCCCCCTCTGCTGGTCCTTGGGAAGTTCACCTTGGGCCCCCCAAGGCCAAGACTGGAGGACCCCAGGCGCCTGCTGGTCTCCTCTGCCTGGTATCCTAGCAACTGTTCCTGCGTGAGACCTTCCTGTGGGTGTGGCTCTTGAGGGCGGATCCAGGCCCGATGAACCCCTTGGTCTACCTGTCCCCCCGTGGAGTTGAGGCAGACACGGTCCCCACCCTCGCTACACTCCCCGTCTACTGAAGGAGACAGATCCTGGACACACCAGGGTGACACAGTGTAGTCAGGACTGCGATGAGGACACAGAGGAGGAAGCAACAAACTCAGCCCTGCAGGTGGGTCAGGGGGTGATTCCTGGAGGGGAAAAAATGAGGCAAAATGAGCCTTCCTTCCTGAGTCTTAATGAGATTAAGGCAGGCGAATTTCTTACAAAATCAGAGGAAGGGAGACTTGTTCTTCAAAAGGAGTTCAAACAGAAGGCAGGCTCAGACGCAAGGAACAGTGGGCGCGAAGGCAAGGGCATAAGCAAGCATGATGCATTGGGGGGCGAGGAGGGCACAAAACCGGACAGAACAGGGGGCGGAGGTTGCCTTGAACAGCAAGAGCCAGGGAGGCTGGAGAGACAGGCAGGGCCTGCTGGGCCAAACAGAAGAGCCAGGCCACGACAGTTCAGTAACTATTTGTGTGCTGGATGGAAGGACAAATGGATAAATGGCAGGTAAAGTATAAAATCCTCTGGGTGGCACATCAGACCTTCATGGCCCGGTCCCAGCTCACCCCTGCGCCCCTTCCTGTGCTGTGCCGCAGGCACGTTAGACAGTCCTCAAGGGCATGGTGCTCTCTCTGACCCCAGGCCTTCGCACCTGCAGCTCCCCCAGCGTGCAGTGCCCGGCCCTCCTGCTCCCCTCTGCCTGGCTCAGGCTCGGTCCTCCTTCAGGATGGAGTGTGGGCATCGCCCCCTCGGCCAAGCCTTCCTGCCATCCTATCAGCACCACCCAGACAGAGGTGGGTGCTTCTCCTTGGTGTCCCCAGCCCCTAGCACAGGGCCAATGCTCAATCACTATTTTTGGAATTGATGGTTTTCTATCTTATTTAACAGACACTAATATAGGGTTTACCACATGCTGGGCGCTGTCTTAAGCGCTTCACTAATATTGACTCCTTTAATCCTTGTCACATCCCATAAGATAGGTACTTTTATTGCCATCCAGCAGACGAGAAACTAAGCTTGCTTAAGGTCACTTGGCAAGAAAGTATCAGAGCCGGGATTCAGACACGAGCAGTCTGGTTCCAAAGGTGGTGACCTTAGCCGTGACACTGCCATCAGTGAACGAATGAATGGATGAGAAAAAGAGAAAGAGAGAAGAAAGGAAGGAAGAAAGACGAGAGGAAGGACAGGGAAGCTCTTCTGAGGCCCTGCTCCACCGGGGCCAAGCAGGATGCTGAGGTGCCCGGGGACAGCTCCAGCCTGCCGTGGACTCCACCTGCATCGGAGCAGGACCAGGGAAATGTCTCTAGGAGTCCCAAGTGAATACCCGCTTTTTTTCAACAGACACATGGCAAGACACTATACAAAGATGAAAAAGTAGCCTTGGCCATGGTAATACCTCCACCCGGCCCTGGCTCCATGCGGGAGGCCAAGTAGCCCAGCCTTCCCCGGTGAGCCCGGCGCACAGCCATACTCACTGTGGAGCAGCAGAACCCGGTCCTGGGCATCGATGGACAGCTTCAGCTGACCTGAGGAAACAACAGGAGAAACAGCTTCACCTCGTTTCCTTGCCAGGTGAAAAATGGAGAGTGACGTCGACGGGAATGTGCTTCTGTTCATGTGAAGCGATTCAAAGATTCATACAGTCTCTGGGTTGGAAGAGAGCTCAGAAGCCACCTAGTTAAGCCTCCTCACCACGTCAATACCTCCAGCGGTATTGATTTCCATCCTTCCTCCCCCAGGTGATGGGGAGCTCACTACTTTACAAGGCAGCCCAGGTCAATGCTGGGGAGCTCTCACTGTTGGACAGTCGGAAAAGTTGTTGCATCCACACCTCAGTGAGGCTAGATTGGAGAGTTAAGGATCCTGGGTCTCAGTCAGAAGTCCATGCTGGGGGGTTGGCCAAAGCTTTCCAGCTGTGACAGACAGCTAGCTATGTTCTGGGAAGGCAATAACAATACAAGGACATATGATGAATGAGTTTCGGGAAAAGCAAAAGGAAAGAGATCAGCTGTGGGCAGAGAGATCCTTCAAAGTCAATGCTACTGCCCCCAGTCATTCCACAGAATCCTGACCTCCCTAAAGAAAAGCTAAGGAGGCTTTCTCTGACCTTGGCTTAGAGCCTTGCTACTCAAAGTGAGGTCCAAGAACCAGCAGCACAAGAAGCACGTGGAAGATAGTTAAAAATTCAGCATCTCAAGCCCTGGCCCAGGCCTCCTGAATTCAGGGCTACAGTTTAACAATATCCCCAGGAAGGAGAGCCAGACGCCGCCTCGCGTCTCGTGTCGGCCAAGCAGGCCTCGCAGGCCCGACAGGTTCACGCTGCTCCGCCTCGCAGCCCCAGGGACCCCACTCGCTGGGGGATGGCCTTCTCCCCCAAAACGAGAGTGAAAACCAACTCTAGTCACCTGAAGCAAGAGAAGGCTTTGATTTCCATCATGATGAGAGGTACAGGTGAATGTAGGAGCTTCAAGGACGCCCTAAGGAATGCTGCTTTAAAGGGCATCCAAGATAAAATGACTGACTCAGAGAAGCATGCCATATATTGGAGTTATGAAATGTCACTTCAAGGATCAAGAATGTGAGCTGTAAGTGAATGTGATTTTTCAAGCTATAGTGATGTTTTCTGAGGGGCTGTGATATTTTAAAATAAAATTGTAGTTTAATCCAAAAAAACAAACAAACAAACAAAAAAAAACCAATATCCCCAGGAAGTTGCATGCACATTAAAGGTTGAGGAGCCCTAGACCAGAGCACACTGAAGAGTCTCTGAACATGTTTCTAAGCTTGGAGATGGCCCTCTTAAGCAATACACAAAAAAGCATAAGTCACAGGGAAAAGATAGATAAATCTGACTCCATAAGACTTTTAAAATGTCTGTTACAATTAAACATATCATAAACAAAGTTATGAGACAACACAATAGAAAAACAAGCAAAGGACATTGAATTGGAAATTCAGCAATGACAAAATGGCCCATAAACATGCAAAAAGATGCTCAACTTCATGAAGATCTGAGACATGTAAATTAACAATAAAATGCCACCTTCCCCCAATCTGATCGGCAGATAATCTAAAGACAATAATGTCAAATGTTGGTAAAGATGCAGGAAAACAGATCCCCTCATACCCCGTTGGAGGAAGTGTAAATGGAGGGTAATTTCTGACAATATCTATTAAATATAAATGTCCTTATCATTCAACCTAGCAATTATACTTCCAGGTAACTATCATAGACAAAAACTCAAGTGTGCACAAAGGCTGGCACCACAGCATTGTAAAAAATTGGAAACACCTGAAAAATCCATCCATATGAAAACGGTTAAATGAACGAACTATAGCTGTGCTGTGGGATAGTATGGGCTGATATAAAGAATGGGGGAGCAGTATAAGTCCTGGAATAGGAACATTATTGAGACATGTTTTTAAGTGGAACAAGCAAATTGCAGAACAATACACATGGTATATATTTCTGTGTGTGTGCTGTGCTGTGTGTGTGTGTGTGTGTGTGTGTGTTTTCTGAAAGGATGTCAAATTAAAAACAGTGATCACCTCTAGGGAAGAGACTGTGAATTGGAGGGAGGGAAGTCAAGAGGAATCTCAACCTATCACTATTGTAGTTGTTGTAACAGTACAAATATATCCATGACCTATAGCACTTTTATAATTAAAAATAAACTAAAGAGGAAACACACAGACATAGAGAACAGACTTCTGGTTGCCAAGGGGGAGCAGGGGTAGGGGAGGGAAGGAATGGGAGTTTGGGATTAGCAGAGGCAAACGATTATATATAGGATGGATAAACAACAAGGTCCTACTGTATAGCACAGGGAACTATATTCAACATCCTGTGACAAACCATAATGCAAAAATATGAAAAAAAAAATATATATATATGTATATATATATAACTGAGCCACTTTGCTATACAGGAGACATTAACACACATTGTAAATCAACTATATTTCAACAAAACTTAAAAAAAAAAACTAAAGAGGAAACAAATAAAGAAGGAAAGGGGGGTACTTCCCTGGTGGCACAGTGGTTAAGAATCCACCTGCCGATGCAGGGGACACAGGTGGGAGCCCTGGTCCGGGAAGATCCCACATGCCGCGGAGCAACTAAGCCCGTGCTCCACTGCTACTGAGCCTGCACTCTAGAGCCCACGAGCCACAACTACTGAGCCCACGTGCCACAACTACTGAAGCCCACGTGCCACAACTACTGAAGCCCGTGCACCCAGAGCCGGTGCTCTGCAACAAGAGAAGCCACCGCAATGAGAAGCCCACGTACTGCAATGAAGAGTAGTCCCCGCTCACCGCAACCAGAGAAAGCCCGCGTGCAGCAACGAAGACCCAACACTGCCAAAAAATAAATAAATAAATTTATAAAAAAACGCAAAAAACAGAACATCAGGTCATCCTCACAGACACCCAGTGGCTCGCCAGAATGGATAGAGGAGAGATAGGACCACACTCCTCCTCCTCAATGACACGTGGAAAAATCTTCTCTCCATCCAATAGACTCCTCCTAGAACCTCAAGAAACCACTGAACTAGATCTACCCAGTGGACACAGGGGAAGGGCAGGGCTTCCCAGCCTGCAGCAAACCAGCACATCATCCAGAAAGCCCTGCATCTGCTCCATCCATGACAACACTGTCTAGAAGTTATCTGCCTCTGCTTGATCACTTCCAGGGATGGGGAGCTTGCTTCCTGCAATGAGAGCCCTGTCCCTTTTGAGATAGACCTGATTGTTCTGTGCTGCATCTTTATTGAGCCAAAAATGGTCTCTCAGTACCTTTCATTGACTGGACCTCACTGTGCAGTCTCTGGGCTCTCTCCTTTACACCAAAGTCTGAAGTCCCTCCAACATTCCTCATGGCACAGTTAGACATCCCTCATCATCCCAACTGTTCATCTCTGGACATGCCCCGTGAAACTGGACTGGTGGTTGGGGCTCACGCTTAGTTGCTGGCTGGCAGAAGGGCAGGCATAGCACAGAAAGGAGGGAAACTCCACGTCTCATAGCTCTACAGCAGTCCACCAACCACTATGATCTTGCCCCTCATACTTTGGGGTGTTTAAGCTACAGTCCCAAGCAATTCAGGCTCCAGCAAACCCTGGTCCAGCTCTTCACCCATCAGAAATCCCTGCCGCTCTCCTGCCCAGGACACTGATCTCAGAAGCCCAGGAGTTCTGCTCCAGCCCCAGAACCAACTACCCTCCTCTCTCAGAGCCGCAGTGTCCCCGGTGGTGAGGTGGAGCTAATAATAGGGGTTATCGCACTTTCTGAGCTGTGTGGGGATCAGATAATGCTGGAGGGCGAGGAGGTCCTTGGATGAAAGGCGCCAGTAGAATCCATGGTATTATTAGTTCAAGGTCTGAGCAATTACCACTTTGGGGCTCCCTAGAGCTGAGAAACCTCCTACAAAAACCGGGCCCGGATCCAGCGTGGGGTGGGAGAAGGAGGCTGGAAACAGATGAACAGGGCCAGCAGCCATGGACTGGATCTCATCAACCCAAAGGTATCTACAGTTAACACATTTTTTCTGAAACTGTTACCAGTGCAAAGCCGACTCGGGCCCCAAACACATCTGGCTTTCCGCAGCCGTGGGAACCACTGTGCTGCCCAACACCTATCACCTTCCAACAGCCCTTTCCCAGAAATCAGAACCGAGAAATCTCCCGACACAAATGGTCACTAATTCCATTTGGCAAACATCTGCCAGGCACCTGCACAAAGGCCTGAGGGAGGAAGGGCAGATCTGAACAGTGCCTACCCTCAGGGAACTCAGAGCCCAGTGGCTAGGACAGGGGCGTGAGCAAGGTCAAGGATGGCGCTGGAGCAGAGGACGGGCCTGGGGTGAAGACTGACTCAGAAATCAGATGAGTCTGCACAGCTCCACGCAGCTCCTCTTCTGGGCCCTGCCTACACCCTGTAACAGCAGAGAAACCAAACCCAGCAGACCAAGCTCCAAGTCCCCAGGGCAGTACACACCCTACCCCAGCCCACTGTCAGGCTCACAGATGACGGACGGCAAGATGAAGAATGGGAACCCTTCCCTCGGCCATGACTGTCCCCTCTGTCCTCCCCCTTAGTCCATTCCATCGAATGTCTAAGACTCCTGAAATCACCTTGCCCAACCTCCTCATTTGGCAGCCAGAACAGTCCTGCCCAGAGATGAAAGGTGACTTGCCCTGGACCCAGAGGGACCAGGGTAGACTGAGCCAGAACTAGAGACCAGAACTCTGCCCAAACCTTTCCTGTGCACTGAACTGGTTTTCCAGAACACTCACAGCCCTCTAACTACGCACCATGGCATCTGCCAATGCAACCCTGGGGTCCAGAAGCAGAGAGAGCCATCAGACACAGGACAAGGTTTGTCCTTTGCTTGAGAAGCCAAGAGGAAGCCCAAGAGAAGGCAGGCTCCAAGAAATGTCTTCAAGTCTAGAGAAATGAACCACCAGGAGGAGGGGAAGTCAGGTTGAATCCCTGGGGGCTTCAGCTGGTCTAGGTACCAGCTAATCAAGCCCCCCAAATCTCTGGTCTTGTCAATATCCCTACTTTCTCCCTAGGCTCAGGGTGTGGCCTGAGAATATGCAGGAAGTTCAGGCTAGAGGGCCTGAAGTCATCCTCACCGGGTGTTCGGGAGCCCTGGAGAGGGCACATCCCCAGTTCCCATGGGGCTACAGTTGGGCACTGACTCTGTCTGCAAAGGGTGGTGGTGACAGGTGCCCAGAGAGGCTGCAGAAAGTCACCAGGGAGCGGGGGCCCAGAAGTAAAGGGAGAACAGATGGGCCCCATATGGCAGGAAAAATACCGGATGAGAGTGAGCTTCAGAAAGTGCAGAGAAAGCAATGAACCCATGTTCTGCTGGGTACAGGACTTGGGGGTTTCGGACTCACTGGACACTATGGGAAAAAAGTTACAGAAGTCAGCTAAAGAAATTTAATCTGGCAGACCTTCCTAAATAGAGGGCCACAGGAAGATGAGCTCCGACTCTCAGGACACAGTCAGGAAGAGACCTACTTAGAAAATGAAGCAAGAAGATGGGCGCTGCACACCACTGCTGGACACAGGGATCAGCAGGAATGTGTCCGAGAAGGAGCTCACACCACCCAGAGTGCGGAGACTACATTTATGAGGGACTTGCCTGGCTAGCAAGGAGCACCAGTCATCCCCAAACTCAATCACCCCAAAAGCAATTCCCCATTTAAGAGCTGTCATGTGTTGAAAGCCACAGGAAGATGGATGATAACAGGACAAACATACAAAGGAGGTTGGGTCTACGTGGAGCCTGGCCAGCCGCTAACACTCAGAGAGGGTTATGCCCTGTTCATGCATTTCACTCTCTCTGCCTCTAAGGGAGAAACGGTAGCGGTGCTGGGGAACACAGCTCTTAGGATGTAGCCCTGTAGAATTTCAAGTGTTTTGTTTTGAGGAGGGAGAACCTTGAGTTCCATTTGGAGAAGCGGCCCTGGCTTTTGATGGTACGTGCTGGCAGAACAAAAGTGAGGAGGGGGCTGCCGTGGTGGAATAAAAATCATGATGGGTCAGTTCAACCCTGTTCATTTGACTCTCTGCTTCCTGTGAAACCTCATATTCATGTGGCTTCCCAAGCTGTTTTTCCTTCCAGAAGTAGATTGCACTGCCAGCATAAGTCTGCTAACATCTTGACTGCAACCTACGTGAGAGACCCTCAGCAAAAACACCCAGCTAAGCCATCCCCAAACTCCTGACTCACAGAAACAGTGAGATAAAAAATGTTTGGTTTTTTAAGCCAATACGTAGTGGGATCACCTGTTATGAAGCAGTAGATAACTAATACATACCCATGTTGCCTCCACAATTGGGTGACATAAATCTGATCTCAATTCTGAAACAATTTTTCAATTTTAAAAATTGTTAAGAAAATACAGTTCTAAGATAAATCAGTATAGTATGACTAAGGATAAAGAAGACTCCCAGTTTTTGAGGTCCGTCATTTTCTTAATAAAGAATTTTGATAGATTTAAACCATACTCACTATCACCAAACTGCAAAATCTGGAAATGTCCCACATTAACCCAAGGACAGCCCAGCACATTCAAGAAAATGCTTTACCTGCAGAGCAAATGGTTTTCTTTTATACACATTTGTGTACAGTACTATAATATATAGAAAATTCACATTATCCTGCCTTTTCCAATTCTCCTTTAAGTTTTATTATAATAATTTAATCATATCTATAAATTCATATAAGTTTAATTCCAGAATTGTCAGTTTTATCACATTTTATAAATTACTCAGCATCCTTATCCATTTCATATTACAGGCTTCTCCAAAGTTAAGTATGTTATTATATAATGATTAGCACCTGTTATGTGCTTGCTAATAGCTTTGAGCCATACAATGGAGTCAATCATTTATTTTCAT
Source organism: Balaenoptera musculus (assembly GCF_009873245.2). Classification (NCBI taxonomy): domain Eukaryota; kingdom Metazoa; phylum Chordata; class Mammalia; order Artiodactyla; family Balaenopteridae; genus Balaenoptera; species Balaenoptera musculus. The sequence continues at coordinate 95,962,179 of NC_045790.1, read as the reverse complement.
TATGCTTTTTAAATATTTATTTATTTATTTATTTATTTATTTTGGCTGCACCGGGTCTTAGTTGCGGCACACAGGATCTTCATTGCAGCATGTGGGATCTTTAGTTGCAGCATGCGGACTTCCTAGTTGTGGCATGTGGGCTTCTTAGTTGTGGCATGCGAACTCTTAGTTGCGGCATGCATGTGGGATCTAGTTCCCGACCAGGGATCAAACCCAGGTCTCCTGCATTGGGAGCGTGGAGTCTTACTCACTGACCACCAGGGAAGTCCCCTATTTTCATTATGTTTTACATTTTCATTATTTTTTTTCACTATCAAATGAAGTTTTCCAGCAGAGCAAGTCTAATATGAAAAACACAAGAGAGGAAGCATGGATCTCTAAGCAAAGCATTTTGGAATCATTAAGACCTAGTTTGGGTCCTGGTTCCACCACTGATGATCCTTAATCACTACATCCTCAGTTTTCTCATCTGTACAATGGAAAGAATAATAATAATACAGCCCTAATAGAGCTGTTGTTGGAGATGTAACAAGATAGAGAGGAACTACGAAGCAGGATCTGGGGGGATGGAGGTCCATGCAATTAAGTTTACTGTTTTTCTGGGCTAATTTTCTCCTGGGGGTATTTACAAATTCCAGAGGTAACAAAGTCTGATAGTCTGAGCAGAGTTTCTGCTTGCCTCTTGGGGCTGGAGGAACAGGAGTTGGAGACCAGGGCCTGCCAAGAAATGGGGTCCTTCTGCACCCCTACATTTTGGGTTGGAGCCCCAAAGGGTTGCTCCTTAGGAACAGAGTAAACCATGGTCAGACACAGTTCCTCAAGGGACTGCAGCTCACCTCAATCTGAGTCCCTAACATTGAATTAAGATTATTCCAGATGCTAGTGACCTCCAGCACCTGACAGAAACAAATAAAGATCTTTTTAAAGAAGGTATCATCCCAGGTCTGCATTAAGAAGAAAAAAATAACAAGTCTGTGCCTGCCGTTTGTAATAGACACAGCACACCTAAAATATAAAGAAACAGAAAGATTGAAAGAAATAGGATGGAAAAAGATATGCCAAGCAATTATTAACCAAAAGAAGGCTGGGTATCTATGTCAATGTCAGGAAAAGTGGACTTTGTCGCCACTAAAAATGAAGAGAAGACTTCAAAACAATAAAAGAAGACCAGAATAATAAGAGTTTCAACTCATCAGAAAGATAATGATTCTAAATTTGTATGTTCTTAATATTGCTTCAAAATATATAAAGGAAAAAAATGACAGAACTATAATGAGAAATAGATAAATTTATAATCATAGTAGGAATTTTAACACACTTCTCTCAGTAACTGATGGGGGGGGAGGAAATCAGCAAGGATATATAATATATGAACAGTATAAGTAGTAAACTTGACCTAAACCTGCCATATGCAAAGAACACTACACCCACCTACTTCAGATCTTTTCAAGTACACACAGAACATTTATAAAAGCTAAGCCATCAAAGGACTAAATGGATGAAGAGTACGTTCTCTGCATAAAGGTAAAATTAGGAACAAAAAAACTACTAAAATCCCCAGTATTTGGAAATTAAGAAATATAATTCCAAATAACTCATGGATTCAAGAAGAAATTACTTGAAAATTAGAAAACATTTTGAACTGAATGATAAAGAAAAAAACTATTTACATATCAAACATGAGGTTTCTGGGTATTGGCAATCCAGAAGCCAATCCCCAGTGAAAGTTACACAGTATATGCTTCACAATAAATCACTGAACTGCACATCATTTGGAGGGACACTTTTCTGTATGTGTGTTATATTTCATAATAAATAGTGTTTTTAAAAAGTACATAGAGAGCAGAACTGGAAAAGAAAACAAAGGGTTGTCAACAGGCCAGACTCTGAGAATTTCTGAAAGCTCCCAAGCAAATGGACTCCAAATGACAGGAAAGCCAATAAATGCTGAGTCCCCTGACCAGCAAATGACAAGCTCTTGAGAAATGGTTGGATGGGTTTCCCCATCGGTCTGGGCTCAGAGCAGCCGGGCGAGCCAGGGGCAGCTGGCAGGGACATGTCGCAGGCCTCAAGTTCAGGGCCTGACTTCACACTGCCCAACACATCATCCTGCCTGGCATCTGTTCCCAAGCTTCATTCTCACTACAGAAAATGGACTTTTTATCTCTGTGGCTTCTAATGAGAGGCAGAGAAAGGAGAGGGACAGGTCCCAGCTAATATTGTACTATCACAACAAACATAGAAAAACAAAGAAAATGCCCACCAAATTAACGACATTCCTTAGTCTACTCTGCCTGCAGAACCATATCTTTCTGACTTCCTTCTAGCAAACCCAAGATTCCAGGCACTTTCTCTAGAGCTTACAGGCAGAGCTGCTACCCACAGCTTTCATCTTGCAGGTTCATTTGGGTATAACCGTTCTAAAGAGAGTTGGGTTGTGTCACTGAATGGCCACAGCTCCCTGCAGCCCTCAGAACGTGTCCAGCCTGCCTATCACCTCCTGGCTCAGACACCCTGGAGAAAAGGCAAGCTTTTCTCTCCCATGACTACTCACCACATTCAGGCCCTGGACCAAATCCCAGGTAAGTTAGTTATCTGTTGCCTCAGGCAAGCTAATAAATTGGTATCCTTTCAAGAAGATATGCTTTAAATATTTATCAAACATTTTTATGAACTTGGTTTTATATTTTCTATATAAAATATTATGCCTAAATTCATATGGAAAATCAAGGAACCCAAGATAGTCAAAACAATCTTGAAAAAGAAGAACAAAATTGAAGGATTCACACTTCCCAATTTCAAAACTTACTACAAAGCAACAGTTTTCAAGACAGTGTGATACTGGCATAAGAACAGACAAACAGATTAATGGAACAGAATTAAAAGTCCAGAAAGAAACGCATGTATGTATGGTCAATTAATTTTCAACATAGGTGCCAAGACCATCCAATGACAATATAATAGTATTTTCAACAAATGATGCCAGGACAACTGGATACCGTATACAAGTGAATGAAGTTGGATCCTTTCCTCACACCATATACAAAAATTAACTCAAAATGTTTTTTTAAAAATAAGCTTTTAACTCAAAGACCTAAATCTAAGAGTCAAAACTATACAACTTTTTTTTTTTAATAAATTTATTTATTTTATTTATTTTTGGCTGCACTGGGTCTTTGTTGCTGCACACAGGCTTTCTCTAGTTGTGGCAAGCGGGGGCTACTCTTCGTTGCGGTGCACGGGCTTCTCATTGCGGTGGCTTCTCTTGTTGCGGAGCACAGGCTCTACGTGCGTGGGCTGCAGTAGCTGTGGCGCGCGGGCTCAGTAGTTGTGGTTCGCGGGCTCTAGAGCACAGAGTCAGTAGTTGTGGCGCACGGACTTAGTTGCTCCGCAGCATGTGGGATCTTCCCGGACCAGGGCTCGAACCCGTGTCCCCTGCATTGGCAGGCAGACTCCTAACCACTGCGCCACCAGGGAAGCCCTCAAAACTATAAAACTCTAAGAAGAAAACATAGAGGTAAATTTCTGTGATAGTAGATGCTGAGATTCGACACCAAAAGCACAGCAACAAAATTAAAAATGGATTAATTGGACTCCATCAAAATGAAAAACATTTGAGCTTCAAAGAACACTATCAAGAAAGTGGATCAAAAACCCCACAGATTGGACTTCCCTGGTGGTGCAGTGGATAAGAATCCGCCTGCCAATGCAGGGGACACGGGTTTGAGCCCTGGCCCAGGAAGATCCCACATGCCGCGGAGCAACTAAGCCCATGCGCCACAACTACTGAGCCTGCGCTCTAGAGCCCGCGAGCCACAATTACTGAGCCTCAATGCCACAACTACTGAAGCCCGCGTGCCTACAGCCCGTGCTCCACAACAAAGAGAAGCCACCACAATGAGAAGCCCGCGCACCGCAATGAAGAGTAGCCCCCGCTCACCGCAGCTAGAGAAAGCTCGCACGCAGCAACGAAGACCCAACACAGCCAAAATAAATAAAATTAAATAAATTTTTTTAAAAAAGACCTTGAAGGCTGCACTCAGTTTAGACTTTATCCCAAAGCAAAGGAAAATCATTAAAGCATTAAAAAAAAAAAAAAAACCCCACAAATTGAGAGAAAATATTTGTAAATAATATCTGATAAGGGACTAGTATCTAGCATATATAAAGAACTCTTACAACTAAAAAATAAACAAATAGTCCTTAAATTGGTTATTTAAATTAATTTTAAATTTTTAAAATTTTAAATTAAATGGGCAAAGAATATGAATAAACGTTTCTCTAAAGAAGATATACAAATAGCCAATAAGCACATGAAAAGATGCTAAATAGCACTGGTCATCAGGGAAATGCAAATCAAAACCACGATGAGATACCACTTCACATGCACTAGGATGGCTAGAATCAAAAAGTCAGATAATAGCAAGTGTTGGTGAGGTTGTGGAGAAAGCAAAACCCTCATGCCTTGCTGACAGAAATGCAAAGTGGTGCAACCACTCTGGAAAAGAGTTTCGTAGTTTCTCAAATAGTTAAACATAGAGTTACCATTTGACCTAGCAATTCTACTCCTAGGTGTATACCCAAGAGAACTGAAAACATCTGTCCACACAAAAACTTGTGTATCAGTGTTCATAGCAGAGCAATATTCATAATAGCCAAAAGACAGAAACAATCCAAATGTCTATCAATGAATTAATAAACAAAATGTGGTATATCCATACAATAGAATATTACTCAGCCATAAAAATGAATGAAATACTGATATATGCTACAACATGGGTGAACCTTGTAAACATTATGCTAAGTGAAAGAAGCCAGTCACAAAAGGTCACCTATTATAGGATTCCATTTATATGAAATGTCCAGAACAAGCAAATATATAAAGACAGAAAGTACATTAGTGATTGCTTAGAGTTAGGGGACAGAGGGGATTGGGAATTGGGGGTAATAAACTAAAGGGTATAGTGTTTCTTTTTGAAGTGATAAAAATGGTCTAAAATTGACTGTGGTAATGGTTACACAACTCTGTGAATGTACTGAAAACCATTTAATTGTATACTTTAAATGAGTGAATTGTATGTATGTGAATTATATCTCAAAAAAGCTATTTTTTAAGTTAACAAATATACTAATAAAATTAAAATATATAATCCTGAAGGAAAAAAAACTTATGTGCACCTGTAATGGCTTCTTCAGATTATACCATTTCTCATAAATATAAAATCCCTCTGGAGTAGTTGGGTTCGAGCTCTAGTTTACTTACCCCCCTCCCTTGAAGCCAGGTCACCTCCTTAGAAGGCAACATAATGTATGGCCAACTAACGTTACTTGAAGGTGCCCCTTATTGGGGGACAAGGAGCTGTACTCATGCGCACAAACACACACACACACACACACACACAAAAATACATAAATCATGACATATTCCATACAGTATTCTCCCAGAAAAAAATTCTGGTCAAAACAATTTTGTTTCTTTTTAGTTCCAGAGATGCTGGAAATTTAGCTCCCTTTACCTATTTGTGCTCAGGAAACCACCAGCTAAGCAGCAGCTTCCTCTGGTTCCACCAGGGCAAAGCCCACTGCTGAAGGCCAGGGGCTACCTGCCATGCTGGGGAAAAGCCCGTGAACTGAGGAAAACTTAGCAAAGACCTTCATTTTAAGGGAGTCCAAGTTGGCTATCAAACTGAATAGTTGATAGCCAACTGACTCTGAATCCATAGCTTCCAAACCTGGCTCATCAACAAAATACTTCTGTGGCTTCTTAAAATGACAGATTCTTTGACTCCACCCCAGACCTATTAAACCAGGATCTCTGGGATCTCTAGGTGCTTCTGATAACTGGCCACGTTTGATAACCACCCGTAAAACTCTTCATTCCCAAGCAGACAAGCAAAGATCACTCAGTGTACAAAGAAATCAGCAGCCTGGAAGAGGGGCGGCATTTGTCAAGGAAACAGAGCTAATGAAGGAAGCAGGAGAGAACTCTTCCAGTGTCAGTCCACGGAGAGATGTGAGAGGAGGCTGCATACGGGGAGCGGGAGGCTCCCCACCCCACCAGGTTCCTGCCCGCCCCGGTGCACACTCAGGTCACATCACTGGTTCAAGCAACAACCCTCCCTGATACCCACCCAACGCAGCCCTGAGGCCGTGGCTGGGCAGGTCATCCACGCCCTGCTGGGTTGGATCCTCCCCAACTTCCCAGATCTGGCAGGGAGATTAACTCAGTACAAGAATATGGGCTGATACAAGGAAATAGTCACATCATACCAGTAAGGAAAAGAAACAGGTTACAAAGCTGTACATACAGCAGAATCTCAATTTTGTTAAAATTAGGCACACACAAATACACACACACACACAGAGAAATAAGTCTGGAAGGATATAAACCATGTTAACAATGGCCTTCTCTGGGGAGTCAGATTACAGGTGATTTTCGCTTTCTTCTTTTCAGTAAGTTTTCAACAATGAATACATCTTACCGCGATAATGAGGAGAAAAAACAGTGAAACGTCTTTTACTTTTTAATCAGGACACGGCTAAGGTAACAAGGCCTCACAGCTCTCTGCCACTCTTTCCTGACCACCCCAGTACCACCAGCTCAGAGCATCCCGGCAACCTCCCCTATCTGGTAGAATCCTACATCCTCGTGGGGCTAACAGGAATTGCCTCCACCGGTTGGGAGGATTAAATGAGATGATGCAGGGAAAGCACCTGGCACACGGCATGGCACGTGATAAACATGCAACAAACAGTGTTGAGTTAATTACTCGTTACCCTCTACCAACTGGACTCGTGAATTCCAGGATGCCAGACCACAGGCCATTTCTAGGGGCCAGGCCACTGCTTTTCCATTACTCCCTCTGCCCCTAGAGAAGAAGGCAGGTTGTGAAGAGCCAAGTGTGGTGATAGAGGTAGTAAGCCTGAAAGTAGGAGAGCCGGAACCCCAAGGAGGGCATAACTCCTTAGGTGCTCTGTCTTTGAAATGTGGGCAAAGTCCACTTATGTTGCAATAACTGCCCCAACTTTCATGAGGAAAATTGTATAAAAGTTTTTTTTTAATGTGCTGTACACGTCATCTCAGAAGGCTTGAGCTCAGGTACCAACTCTGCAGCTGGCTCACTGGGAGACCTTCTTCTCAGGATCTCAAGTCTTCAGAGAGGAGATATAACTCCCTCCCCACAAAGAGTTGCAGAACCAGTGAGGAAACAAGGGCTAGGAAGAGCTGTATCCTAGGACAGGGCTATTTATCTTTACTGTGGGGACTTGGAAGGCCAGGTTTGCCCAGACCACTGGGGCAGCTGCTGCCCAGCTGTTATTTGGGGGAACCCACTCCTGCTATCTAGGGGCTTGGAAGCAGGAGCCTATTGCCCAATTCTTTCCACCTCAAGCCCCCAGGGCAGCCCTGGGACCCTGCTGAGAGCGCAGTAGCTCCTGGAGGAGAGAATTCTCCCATCTCTGCTGCAGGTCAGGCATCCACTGGAGCCATGGCGCTGCAGCCTCTCCAAGGTGAGCCCACAGGAAGTCAAGGCCATCGGGGCTGACCCAGCACCTGTCCTGTCCCTGAGCCAAAGGAAAGAGGACTGAGGAGGTCTGGAGATGTAGTAACAAGACCTTGACTTAACCCTGAGCTGCTTGTTAATGGGAAGCTTAGTGGTGGCAAACCCCATCCCTGAAAGATTAACTGGGGCACGACTGTTCCAGCCAAGTGAGGCACAACCAACTGCACTTGGCACCAGTGGCCAGGCAGCAGGTGGGGCCCAGCGGCTTGCGCGGCCTGAGCCTGTGCCCTGAGCCCCTCCTGCGCGACCACGGGGGGCAGGTGTCCCCAAACAGAAGGATGGCTGCTCCCTGCCTCACCTGCCACCACGAGGGGTTGCCCTCTCTGGGCGCTGCGGGCAGGGTGAAGCAGCCCCTGGCGGCAGCCGCCGCGGGCACTTACCAAAAGTGGTGAGGTAGAAGGACAAGCCCGGGTGGGCGCGCCGGCTCCCGAGGGAGACGCGGTGCAGGGAGCGCTCCATGGCAATGGCCCCGCTCCGGCCGGGCCGGGGCGCCTGTAACTCGAGGCGTCTGTGTTGCTCCCAGTAACCGAGGCAGCAGGTTCACCGCCCCCGCGCCAGTGTCTCGGCTGCGGGCGCCGGAGGCCGGCTGCAGCGCGCGTTTGAACCGGCGGGCGCGCCAGGCCCTGATTGGCCCGTGCCGGTTTGAATAGGGAGATTTCCACCGGACCGCGCCGCCACCGGCCGAGGGGAGGAGGCGCCCGCGGTCCATCTGCTGCCGGGACGGTGGTCCTCCCTGTGGAGCCGGCAGGATGGGCGGCCCCACCAAGGCTCGGGGCTCGGGGGCCGCTCTGGGCTGCAGGTGCCAGCCCCATACCAGGCCCGCGGCTCCTGGCGCGCCCACTCGGCGGGCTTGGCCTGCTCGCCCAGCTGCCCCAGGCCAGCAATTAGCCAGGTTTGCAACATGCTTTGAAGCTCAGACCTGTACTCACCAGACCCAAGCAAGGGCAGGGGAGCACACTCCTGGCCCAAGGCGATGGGGTTTGGAAAAACGTTCTCCACCCTTGGACCTCCACCCCCCACCAGCTGCAGGGCCCTTCCCTGACCCTGGCCCCTCCATCTCTCTCTTGAGCCTTCTCTTGGATGACAGCAGCCTGGCACAGGTCCAGACCAGAGCAGGTTCCTCCAGCCAGCCTCATGGCCCCCCATGGGCAGCCTGGGGCCATGAGACAGGAGCACAGGCCCCCAGCATCATCTGAGGGGACAGAAATGCACAGTATAGTATGTGGAGGGGGCCGGCACTTTCAATCTCCAGAGCTTGTTGCGAGGAAGCAGAGCTGGAAGGAAGGTCAGCCCCTGCGCTGCTTTGTCGGCAAACATTCACGGGATGCCTCCTGGGAGCAGTTTCAAAGACATCTGCTCTGCAGCTCTCTGTTGATGCCGTGGGGAAAGCTGCTGGTCTTATGTAAATCTAAAAATGGGAAGTGTCGGCAGTTGCCAAATGGATATCTGTGGCTCAGTGATCCACTCAAGACAAGGTTGGGGGATGCAAGAAAGAAAGTGGGGAGAAAAGTTATATGTATGGAGTACCAGGTGCCAGTGGCTGAGCTGGGCAATTTACACACATCTTCTCATTTAATCTTCACAGTAACCCTAGGAAGTATTAGCCCCAATTTACCAGGGATAAACCTGGTAAATCTCACACAGAGAGGGCAGGTGACTTTTCCAAGGTGGGCAGGGCTGAAATTTGAACCCAGGCCTGGTCTGCCCCAAAGGCCATCCTCCTTCTGTTCTTCCTTGGCCTCCACTCCTGCCCCATGGCCAATGGCAGGTGGAGGGAGCAGACCTGCCTTCTTGAGGCAGGTAAGGAAACTAGATGCCACAGGGCCAGCTGGCCACCAGAGGGGAGCAGAAACTGGAAAAGGAGCCCAGAAATCAACAAAGTAGTGGTCAAGTGCAAATGAGTCACATAAAGGCCAGTGGGTTGTTCAAATCCTGGCGCATTGTGAAGCCCTGCTCTGCTCTTCCCCCACCCCAACTCCTTGAGCACTGCCCTTAGCAGGGGCAAGCCTGCTCCCTTGGCCCCAGCCCAGTGACAGACAGACTTACCTGCACCCTGGACTTGAGCAGGCCTGATCCTTATCCTGGCTGGGGAAGTCTGAATCCAGGCATCCTTTCTGGGCAGGGAAGTATCCCGGCTCTGCCACTCCATCCAGCCAAGGAAAACAGGCAACCTCAGGCTCAAGCCACAGGATGCAGACAGGACACGGAGGCTGGAAGTGCTGTAGACCTGCGGGACCAAGATGGGAGCATGAGTTAGGCATGGCCTGAGGATGCCCCCTGAAAGGGGGGTCCATCCCAGTAGGAATTAGAAAGTATGATGTTCAGGAGTCTGAGCAAAGGGAGGCCCACAAAGGGAAAAGTGATGTGCCCAAGGTGACAGTGGCCCCTTCACAGCTCAGGGACCACTGTAGCACCTGCACTAAGGGAGATCACCTTGGACTCAGGAAGCTGTGAGCAACCGGCAGATAGATACACATTCAGGAGGGTAGAAGCCAGCAGGAGAGCTGGGTAGACTTGCATTATCTGTTTGTGGCCTGGGGGAGAAAAGACTGAGGCCCACACTTGGCACTTCACCCCTACTCGGGACAAAGGTCCTGCTGCCTTGCAGGTTCCCTCCTGACTCCTCCTGCCCCATCAGTTGGGGACCCCAGTGCCACTCTGATACTGATCTGACTCTTGGGGTGGCACCACCTCCACCGCCCTCACCACCAACAGTAAGGCCCCTTTACTTAGTAGAGCACTAGAAGCTTCCTTCTCTTAAAGGGGCAGGTCACTCTTTTCTCAGGAGGGGGAGGACAGAAGTGAGTGGGAGCCTGGGCAGTGGCACTGCAGGAGACACTGGCCCCATTAACCCACACTACTGTCTACAGCGGACATCCAGAAAGGGTTGAGGTTTATGGCCCTGCTTTCTCCAAAAAGACAAGGGAGTTTGAGGACCACGCCTGGCTTTCTGACATGCCCTGAACACTCTAGCTCCCCTGGTCATGGGCCTCAGTATCCTTCTAACACTCACACACACTCCACACATACATAAACAAACTACACATACAATATTAACACTGCACACGCTCTGCACACACACCCACGTGTACCATAACACTTCCCACATACATTCACGAATACACCAGATACACAAACATACCATATACATACACCCCACACACAAACACACCACATACACACCTCACACATATATACAATCACACCCCACAGATTTAATGCATCCTATGCACATACACAAGCACACAGACACACGCTACACAGACACACACACACACACACCAAAAAAACTCACTTAAATGCACTATATACATACAGCACATCCACATACAAAGATTGATTGATTATATTTTTTAAGACTAACTCTGTTTCAAGAAGAATAAGGACTACTTGTGTTTGGAGGGAAGGGACTAAAGAGGTTTATTTGGGTGCATTTTCACATTAGCTATCAAAGAAACTTAGTGCCTTTAAGATATCATCTGGCCCAATATCCAAAACAATTTTGAAAAATAATAATAAAGGGGACTAGGACTACCAGATGTTAAACAGTCTTATAATAATGTAGAAAGAAGACAAACAGATCAATGGAACAGAATAGAAAGTTCAGGGGAAATATGATTTTACTTAGAAAACAAGACAATGTTCAAAATTCTTTAAACTAAAGACTCATTTCAAAGAGAAGTGGAACAGCTAATTCAGATGAAAATTTTAAAAGGAAATAATAAGGTTAAAGTTGAAACTTATTTTTAAAAAACAGACTTCAACAATAAAACCATAGCCTGGTTCTTTGAAAAGACCAATAAAACAGAACTCTGGCAAAACAAAGAAAACTATAAATAAACAAGTTTAGGAAAGAGAAAGATAGCCAAGATACAAAGGTAATTCTTTAAATTATGAGAGAAAACCATTGCAACTTTATTTGTAAATTTGAAAATCTGGGGGGAAATTGATGCTTTTCTAGAAAGTATTAATTATTAAAATTGATACAAGAGTTTAAAATTTTTAATAGATCACTAACCATAGATAAAATACAAAAGGAAATAAAAAATCTACCTGACAAAATTACAGAAGACTCAGATAGTTTTAGAGGCCAATTCTATTAGACCTTCAAGAAACAGATAATGCCTAAGTAATTTAAAACTGTTTCAGAACTAGAAAAAAAAACAAAACTGGAAGATTTGTCAGTACTAGATACAAGGCTAGGCAAAGACAAAACCAGATAAGGTTAGCAACAGAAAACTACAGACCAAAGGTCAAAGATAAAAATAAGAGTAGAAGTTAATGAAATAGAAAACATAGATAAAAGACCTATTAAAAATTTGACAAAACTAGGCCCACATTCCCCCAGTTTTGCCACATTCCTTTTTTAAAAGAAAAGCTAGAAATGTCTAATTTTTCATATGATGTCTCCCAATTTTTTAATATTGACTATTCATTCAAATTTTTAAAAAATATTATGTAGGCCAAATAAAATATACCTCTGCCCTATAACTAGTTTGAAATCTCTGCTAGACCAATCTGATTTATGAATATAGACACAAACATCCTAAATAAAATATTAGCAAATCAAATCCAGCAGTATATTCATGATACATTCAAATGGTATATATTCCAGGAATGCAAAGACGGCTCAGATTTAATGAACATACTAGTGCAGGGGTTGGCAAACTCTGCCTACAGGCCAATCTGACCAGCCACCTACTTTTGTACAGCAAGTAAGCTAAGAGTGGATTTTACAGCTTTTAATGGTTGAAAAAAATTTTTTTTAATTTTAAAAAAAAGGTTTTTCTATGGCCATAAAAAATTAATTTTTAAATTAAAAAATGAATGTAAAATATTTACAAAATATATGGCAAATGTGTATATATGTACAAAGAAGTCTTACAAATCAGTAAGAAAAAATAATTGTACCAAAGAACATGAATAATCATTGCACAAGAGAGGAAATGTAATTGACTAATACATAAAATACTAGTAACCAGAAAAAGAAAAAAATCATCCCACCATTTGCCTTCAGGAAGTTCAAGCATTTGTATTTACAGATGAGACAACTAAGTTTCAGAGTTGTTAAATGAATCAGGTGGCTAAGGTAGTAAATAAACAGTGGAGAAATAAGAATCCAGCCAAAGAACCACTATAGAATGTCATCTTTCACACTAATCTTCAACTAGTAGTACTAAGACCTCCATGGCTTCTAACACATTAAAATTCAATTCAACAGATGTTTGCTAAGCTAAGCACCCATGTTGTGCTGAGCCTTACACTGAACACTGAGCATACAGAAGTGAACAAGATGGAGCTTACAATCTGGTGGAAGATTGGATGAGTGTTACAATGGAGGAAACATGGCAACCTGCAGAAACACAGATTAGTATCTCACTTAGCCTGGGGATCCGGGCCAACCAAGATGAGAATGGAAGTCAGAGAAGACTTCTCAAAGAAAGTGACCTGAAGGATGATTTAGCCAAGCCAATGAGGTGAAGGAAGGGTTATAGGCAAAAAGAACAAAATTTGCAAAGGCCAGATAATGAGAGAAGCTTATACATTTGAGGAATGGAACAGTGGGACACATGGCAGGGAGGGAGGAATATGCAAGAAGGTAAACATCATACAGGGCTTCACATATTATTAAAAGGAGCTTGGGCTTTATCCTAAATGTAGGGCAGTCGTTGAAAGACTTTGAGCGATCCCAAAAGGTTTTGTGTTTTAGAAAGATCACTCTGGCTAGAGTATTAAAAAATGGACTGGGGGGACTTCCCTGGTGGTGCAGTGGTTAAGAATCCGCCCGCCCTGCTGCCACGGAGTGGAGACTTCAGAAGCAGGAGAGCTCCTAGTGCCTCCTTGCCTTCCTCAGCTGCCTCCTCCCGAGCCCAAGAGGCCTGTCCCCAGCTCTGCCTGCTGAGTGAAGAAGTGGGCTCGACTGCATTGCCGCTGTATAAAGCATGTGGTCTTAATAGTGTGTGGACAGCTGACAAATTTAATCCTTTTTTGTATTACTTTCTATGTGACATTTCCCTTCCCTTTAGAAACACTGCACATTGTAGCTTTAGGCATGATCTCTTCTGCATTGACTGGACTTCGTAGGGGTGGGGGAGGATCAAGAGGAAGTGGGCAGCCAGAGACCCTGAAGGGGGCCGCTTCCATGACTGCTTTATGCAGAAGTCATAACAAATGCTGGTGTCTTTAGCTCCAAATGTGGCAGGAAGGGGGGTGGGGGGGTCGGGGGGAAATCGGGAAGCGCAGGGGGCGGGATCCATAAAAAGCGGTGTGGGGGTGTACAGCCTGAGCCTGACTCCACGCCACCAGATAATTTATGTTGTCAAACTGCTGTTCTTAGTGAGGAGGTATTCAGAATGTCACAGAGGCCAGACCTATGGCCTCCTGGACCCCTGGGCTGGCAGGGCATCTTGGAAGAACAGCGCTTGGTTTGATACCTGCAGCAGAGGAGAGGAAAGCCCAGGGACGTAGTGTGAGGAGGTGACGCATCGTGTCCCAGTACATCCGGGACTAACTTTCTGAGCCCCCTATCCAAAGCTGGCTTTATTTCCGTTAACGCTGGTGCTCCCGCATCTCATGAGTACACCCTGTGTGTCTGTCCTCTCCTCTCTGCACTTCACTGTCACCCCCCCGACACCCCCTCCGCCCCAGATATGGGGAAGGTCAGAACTGAAAGGGTTAAGCAGCAAGCTTTGGTTCATGGTTTTAATTCCTTGGTAAAGTAAATTAGGCAACGCCAAAGGCTGTGGGTTTGGTCCTTGGAGAAAATGTGGGCCTTATAAGATAGGAGAGTAAATTTTGGAGGGATGGATTATTTATTGATTGATTGATTGATTGATTGATTGCTGTGTTCGGTCTTTGTTGCTGCGTGCGGGCTTTCTCTAGTTACGTTGAGCGGGGGCTGCTCTTCCTACCAGTGTGCGGGCTTCTCACTGCGGTGTCTTCTCTTATTGTGGAGCACGGGCTCTAGGCCCATGGGCTTCAGTAGTAGTGGCTTGCGGGCTCTACAGCGCAGGCTCAGTAGTTGTGGCACACGGGCTTAGTTGCTCCGCGGCATGTGGGATCTTCCCGGACCAGGGCTCGAACCCGTGTTCCCTGCATTGGCAGGCGGATTCTTAACCATTGCGCCACCAGAGAACCCTGGAGGGCTTTACTGAAGAAATAAAAGACATCTTTTGTATCTTTAAAAAAAAAAAAAAAAGGAATCCAGCTGCCAATGCAAGGGACACGGGTTCGAGCCCTGGTCCAGGAAGATCCCACATGCCGCGGAGCAACTAAGCCCATGCGCCTCAACTACTGAGCCTGCACTCTAGAGCTCGCAAGCCACAACTACTGAGCCTGAGTGCCACAACTATGGAGCCCGCATGCCACAACTACTGAAGCCCGAGCGCCTAGAGCCCGTGCTCCGAAACAAGAGAAGCCACAGCAATGAGAAGCCCGCACACCACAACGAAGAGTAGCCCCCGCTTGCCGCAACTAGAGAAAGCCCGCGTGCAGCAACGAAGACCCAACACAGCCAAAAATAAATAATAAATAAATAATTTTTTTTTAAAATGGATTGGGAAGATGGAGGGGTGGCATGAGGGTTGGAATCCAAAAGTGCTGTTAGGTGAACTCTTTTCCAATAGCCCAGGTTAAAAAAAAACTAGTGTAGTAGCAGTAGGGATAGAAAAAGGTAGAATCAACAGGACTTGGTGGTTGATTGGAAGGTAAAAGTCAAGAAATCCTGGCTTGAGAAATTAGCTATTCAGAAGTGACCTTTACAGAGATGGAGAACATGAGAGGAAGGGCTGGACCGAGGGGAGACTTGATGAGTTCACCTCTGAGCCTGCTAAGGTTGAGTTACTTACTTGCTGTCCAACTGAATATGTCAAGTGAACTGTTGAATACACTGGACATAAGTTCAGGAAAAAACACTTAGGCTAAAACATAGATTTAGGAATTCCCAGTGAAGCCATGGCATGGATAAAAGAGCCCAAATAGAATGTTTAATGTGAGAAGAAGGCTCAGGAAAGAACCAAGAAGAATACCAACTGAAAAGACAGGCAGAGGAAGAAAGGCTAGAAAGGGAGAAGGAAAGCCAGGCAATGTATTAAGAAAGAGACAATAGTCAACAATCTCAAACACTGTTGAGAGGTCAAGTAGGTTAATAACTGAGAAGTGTCCATTGGATTTAGCAACAAGACAATCATTGTTGACCTTCCATCCCAGAATAAAATGCTGGGAGGCAACAGCTCCACATGAATGAAACTGTACCAAATTCACTCCAAAAGGAAAAATACCCTGGGCTCAAAGCCAGAGAATATTCTTGGGTCAGGTTTTTTTTCTTGTCCTAAATTTAACCAGCTGGAATGTTTTGTTAAGTGGTATTTTTTTCACCCTTGAAATGAAGGATTTGCCTTTTAAAAGTATGTATGTCTGCAATTCATCTTCAAGGTAAAACACAGTATCTTGGGTTAGTGGTTCTCTACAGAAGCAGGTGCTGGTTGCTGTAAATACCACTGAGAAACTTCAATTTGCCTCAGCTATAGGAGCCTTTGGTGACCTAAATACACAAATAGGGTCTAAGTGGGAACCAAGCAAAAAAAACTCAAGATTTCAAGTAAGCTGAGAGATATTATTTCAAAATAGAAGAGAACAAAACCTTCCCTGCCAGAGGAATGTGAAATAGTAAGTTGAGTCCAATGATAAGGGCCAAAGGCTTGACAGAAAAGCTGAGTCACCTGTCTCTTCTAGAATGGCTCAGTTTCCTTGTAGTTATGTTGGAAGCCCTTTTAGCCTCTTCAATAAGCACCCGTTTTCCTGACCTGATAACAAGCAGCTTGGCTTGGCATAGTCAAGGGCTCCAGAGGCCCTCAAAAAGTTTTCCAAACTTAAGGAACAATATAAACTTCTGCCTCCTGCCAAGATGGAGTAACATCTTGGGACTGGACCAATCCAGGGACTGGATTTTCCCTCTCACCTGAAACAACTAAAAGACTGGACAAAATATATGAAACAACAGTTTTCAAGATACTGGACATCAAGCAACAAAGGGCGGTGATCCCTGGGAAACAAAACCAGCAAGGTGAGCCCTATGATTGCCGCAGCTCCTTGCCTGGAGAGACCAACTCCAAACCCTCAGTTGAGGAGGTCAGGAGGCCAAGGCAGCTAGAGCTCACAGGATAGAACATCAGAGAGGAAAGAGCTGCACAGAGAGCTTCAAAGATCTGCAGAGGGTCTCCCTTCAAATCTTCAACTAAGTGCTAATGAGCTCATAGGTGTTAGGAAAGTACCCTGAGGCTGGGGAAGGAACCACCAAAAAGAACTAGTGGGAATAATCTTTCCCAGGCTCTCACAGGACCAGGATTAGCTCTTATTCTCATCAGCCAGAGTGGAAAGACCTTCTAATTCATGGGGCATTGGGTAGGTACTCAGAAGGGTTTTACCCCAGTTGTGGGGAATAATTAGCCCTAGACTAAATGATGCTCTGTTCTCATCTAAAAAACCCTAAAAGCAAGACCCAAAAAGATCAAAAGCTTTCTAAGTAACCAGTGACAAAGAGAAAAAT
The DNA here is from genome assembly GCF_009873245.2 of Balaenoptera musculus. Classification (NCBI taxonomy): domain Eukaryota; kingdom Metazoa; phylum Chordata; class Mammalia; order Artiodactyla; family Balaenopteridae; genus Balaenoptera; species Balaenoptera musculus. Next base: position 95,945,070 of record NC_045790.1, on the reverse strand, counting down.
CTTGAAAGCAGCAAGAAAAAACCACATTATATACAGAGGAACAAAGAAAAGAATGACATTGGACTTACCTGAAATATGTACCTGAAGACAGTGAAGCAACAACTTTAAAGAAAAAAACTGTCAACCTAGAATTCTATACCCAGCAAAAACATCTTTTAAAAATGAAGGCGAAAATAAAGATTTTCTCAGACTTACAAAAGCTAATTGAATTCATCATCGACAAACCTGCACTACAAGAGATGCTGAAGTCTTTCAGGCAGGAGGAAAACAATACCATATGGAAATCTTGATCTACAAAAGGAATGAAGAGAACACCAGAAATGGTAACTATGTGGGTACATATAAAAGGGTTTTTTCCTATTATTTAAATCTCTTTAAAAGAACACTATAGATGGACCTAGAGACTGTCATACAGAGTGAAGTAAGACAGAAAGAGAAAAACAAATACCGTATGCTAACACATATATGGAATCTAAAAAAAAAAAATGGTTCTGAAGAACCTAGGGGCAGGACAGGAATAAAGACACAGACGTAGAGAATGGACCTGAGGACATGGGGAGGGGGACGGGTAAGCTGGGACGAAGTGAGAGAGTGGCATTGACATATATATACTACCAAATGTAGAATAGATAGCTAGTGGGAAGCAGCCGCATAGCACAGGGAGATCAGCTCGGTGCTTTGTGACCACCTAGAGGGGTGGGATAGGGAGGGTGGGAGGGAGGGAGATATGGGGGTACATGTATAGCTGATTCAATTTGTTATACAGCAGAAACTAACACACCATTGTAAAGCAATTATACTCCAATAAAGATGTTTAAAAAAATAAATAAAGTGAATCAAAACCATTACTGTTCTTATGCTGCAAAAAATTAAAAAAATTTTAAAAATTAGAAATAAAAAAAAAAAGAACACTATAACTAGGATAATAAATGATTAACTAAAAAAAACACCCAGAGGGCTTCCCTGGTGGCGCAGTGGTTAAGAATCTACCTGCCAACGCAGGGGACAAGGGTTCGAGCCCTGGTCCAGGAAGATCCCACATGCTGCGGAGCAACTGGGCCCGTGCACCACAACTACTGAGTCTGCACTCTAGAGCCCGCATGCCACAACTACTGAGTCCACACGCCTAGAGCCTGTGCTCCACAACAAGAGAGGCCACGGCAATGAGAAGCCCGCACAATGCAACGAAGAGTAGCCCCACTCGGTGCAACAAGAGAAAGCCTGCGCGCAGCAGTGAAGACCCAATGCAGCCAAAAATAAAATAAATTAAATCAAAAAAAAAACACCCAGAGCTCCCTGCATCCTGGAATAAATTGTTATATGTTGCCTTGTCTAAATTCTGATGAGGTAATTGCAAGAAGCAAACTCCAGGGAAGCTATTAGCAACTTAGCATTTGCAGTCAGGTGGGAATGTGGATTCTACTTATGGAAGAAAATAATATGGATATATTTAGTATAAAATGCAACCACCACAGCTGAGATCTGTGGCTCAGATGGATGACACTCAAGCTTGAATATAAAGCTTATGTAGACCAAAGCCTTTTTCTGGACCAATGTAATGTGATGATGAACTGTCTTCCAGTGGACAGTAGCAGATCATACAGGGACAGAGGTCATGGCATCTAGAGATCCCAAACATTGTCCAAGGGAATTTCCTTGGGAACTAGGGAATACATCTGGGTTGGTTTTACTGGAACTGTAACTGAGAGCAGTGACATGTATTCCTTTTGCTTCCAGATTCTTACCAATCACTCTCGGACCCCTTTTTCTGCTCCCACCACTTACTGAAACTGTTCACTCAGAGGTCATCATTGACTTCCATATTCTGAATATCATTTGCCTCTTCTCAGTCCTCATCCCCCTTGCCTTAGTTTTCCTCCCACTTCTCTGAAAATTCCTCTATTTTATGGCTCTTCCTGCCTCCTAGTGAGAGTATGCTACCCAGTTGTGCCCTTCAGTCTCCCTCCTTCCTCAATATTCTCCCCCTCTGAGATCTCATTCACTCCTATTTTTACTCTCAGCTACCTGTTCTGATCTGACTCCTGGATCTCTCTGCAACGCTAGGGCCCAGGGCCACCTCTGCTTTGACACACTAACCAAAAATCTCCTTCCTCTCTGCACCCACCCTCTCCCCGACAGCTCACCTAGACTGTAGCCCTAATTGTCTGCTTTCATATCTTTCTACCCAGCTAACTGTGAACAACTCTAATGCAGTGACTGAGATGTGTCTTCTTAGTAGCTGCTACTGCCCAGCCTAGTCTGGCACACATTTTAAAAAGGCAAATCTTGCCAGGGAATTCAGATCTAAATCAGCATATAAAGCATAGACTGTGAATAGTCAAAATTACCCTCAAATAAGCCCTCAGTCACCCATAAAATGCACATGGTATTGTGAATCAAAAGGGGAACGGCAAATTCACCTTCTCCATCTTGCACTCCCTCCGGGATGTATTTTCACTGAGTGCAGAGCCAGAACAGCCCCCACCAGCTGCATTATAGTCTGTCACTCCCTCGCACTTGTGCTTCATGTTTTAGCCCCACACACTGACTGAATTTCCGTAAGTGAAAAGCATAGATAGCTAGAACTCCACTGAAAGGTTTGATGAACGAATTCCTTTATCTTCCCTTAAACTGGTTCTTCCTTATAACTTCACAATTTCTGATGACAGCACCTCACTGTCAGGCTGAAAATTCTTTGACTCCTCCCTCTCCCTCACTCTTTCTTTCCACTTTCCAGCTTCTTAATTCTTCCTCTGCACAACTTCCCTTTGTCTCCATTCTTATTGCCACGTACATGATCCAAGCCCTGGTCACCTCCCATCTTGACTTCTATGACAGCCTCCTATGACACAGAGCTGGTCTCTCTCCAATTCTTGTTTCACTGACATTAGATTAACATTTTCTAAAGCACTGATTTCGTTCTATCACTCCTCTGTTCAAAAGCCATCAGTGTTATCAGATAGAGTCCACTCTCTCCAGGCTGGCATTCAAGGCCCTAAACTATCTAGTCACAAGTCATCTCCAGTCCTACATTCCACTCTTCCCAGACAGGAACACTACACCCCCTGCCTATCCCCCAAACTTTTCCCACTTCCCTCTACCTAAAGGCCACCTCCACAAACATCTCCACTTGCCAAAACTTAATTCAGCCTCAGATGGTAGCACCCAAAGTACCCCTTCCTTCTTACCACTATAGCTCCTTCTTTGTACCACTCAACTCACACTGCTACATCAAATGTACCCCAAAGGAGGAGATATGTCACTGTGTTTTTTATTCATTCACTCATTCAGCATATGTCATTGAGCATTTACAATGTGCCAGGCAGTCAACCAGGTGGTAAAGATATGCAGTGAAGACAGATGCCAATCACAGAACTGATAGTCTGGCAGTGGAGGGTGGCAACGGACAAGCTGTGAGGAAAGGGTATGAGAGGAAAGGGGAAAGAGTGGAACCTCACCATGACAGTGCTCAGAAAAAGCTCCCCAAAATAATAACACACAAGCTGAGATCTAAAGAATGAGTAGAAAGTCGCCAGGCAGAAGGAGGAAGAAAATAATTTTATAGGTTAAAGGAAGAGTATGGGGGAAGAAAAAGTCTGAAGGTAAGAGAGGACAGGGCTTATTAAAAGAACCAAAAGAAAAAGTTATGACTGGAGCACACAGAACGAGGTGAGAGTTGGGGGAATTGGGGCTAAGGAAAACAAGTAGGGCCCAACCAGGTCACAGCCCTATCTTGTAAGGCTTGTAAAACAAGCAAAAGAGGTTGGGTTTGACCCTGAGGGTAAGGGAGAGTTTTTTTGTTTGGTAGGTTTTTTTAAATTATTTTATTTATTTATTTATTTTTGGCTGCTTTGGGTCTTCGTTGCCGCACGCAGGCTTTCTCTAGTTGTGGCGAGCGTGGGCTACTCTTTGTTACGGTGCGCGGGCTTCTCATTGTGGTGTCTTCTCTTGTTGCGGAGCACAGGCTCCAGGTGCGTGGACTTCAGTAGTTGTGGCACGCAGGCTCAGTAGTTGTGGTGCATGGGCTTAGTTGCTCCACAGCATGTGGGATCTTCCCGGACTAGGGATCGAACCCATGTCCCCTGCATTGGCAGGCAGATTCTTAACCACTGTGCCACCAGGGAAGTCCCCAAGGGAGAGTTTTAAGGAAAGGAGTAACGTGACCATATTTGCACATTGGAAAGATGGGAGAATGGATGGGAGCAGTAAAGATCAGGGGTTGATGCAGTGACCCAGATGAAAGAAGATGGAGGCCTGGACTAGGGTAAGAGCAGGAGGAACAGAGAGGAGCATAAATTTGGATTCTACAGCTAATAGGATTTGGTGATTCCCTGAACTCAAAGGGGCCATGATAGGAGAATGTCAGAGATGATCACACAGCCTAGACCAGTGCTTTGCACATAATAGGTGCTCAATTAATATTTGTGGACTGAATGAATGAACAACAAATAAATTACTGAATGAACAACTGTACCAATGAATGAGAGGCAGAGAAGAGTAAGTTATTTTTGGAGATCCTTTCCAAGGCAGAGCCATCATTAGAAGTAATACAGATGCAAGAAAAAATCCGAATTTGTTGGTTTACACCCTCCCTATATTAAACAGGTGAAATCTCATCAAGATAAATTTAGGAGACACAAAGCAATATAGGAGCCTCAGATAGCTTTTGATGTTTCTACCTTCCCAAATGCTGCCTCCCTGAGTCTCTGCCCAGCTGATGATCTGTCAGGACCATCAATAGCCCCCAACTTCCCCAAATCCTAGGCCTCTGTGCATGTTCCAGAATTTTCCACACTCTTGAAATGGTTCTTCTAATGAGAATCTAAATTGTTCAAAGACTCATTCATTCATTCATTCACTCATTTACTGAGCGCCTACTACATGCTGGAGCTATAAGCTGGGGCGATAAGCGTGACACAACAGACACAGCCCAATCCCTCCAGGAGATTCCAGTCCCCTTGAGCACTTAAATTAGATCACTTAGGTAAAGGTTGAAATGTAGCTTTTCCTCCGTTTACTCACAAAGAAGTCTCTTTGGCTGTGTATACAGACGGTCTCAGAAACAACCAGAGGCCTCCAGTCTTAGAAGAATATCATTTTCATAATGTAATATCACCACCTAGTGGTCTCAAACAACTTTACCATTTGCTCCAGTGAAACTTCTAGCTATATTCCTATGAATGACTCCCCACCATCTCTGCAGAACATTTCCTTTTCTATCAAGATAATCTAGGGGTTGATCCTCTAACATATAATAAGTACTTAACATTTTTTAAATAAATGTATAAACAGACGAGCAAATTAATTTCATACCTTAGTACCTTATGGCAATTGAAAATTTACAATTTTTTTCTCCCACATTCTTCTAGATTCCAAAGAACCTCTAATCATTTTAATCTAAAAGCGAGAGGCATTTCTGTCCTTAATTTAGCGAACAATTCCTTTAGGCACATTTGAATACACTGATTTTTTTAAGGGTCACTGCCACAGCGAATGAAAACCCTGACTCCCGCTCTCCAAAGGGAGCTTTCTGTAATCCAAAAATAATGAAGAACAGAATCTGTTACCCCAGATGTCAGGACCAAGAGCAAAACAAAAGACAGCTGGCTCTGCAAGGATGAGAGTGTGGGCACAGAATGTCTGAAGATGCTTTCACTGACTCTGCTTATGCACACAGGTCAAACTGGGCCAGGTGTCATTGGGAAGTATGCTCAGAAAACCAAGGTGAGCAAATAAAGTGGCCTATCCCTAGTAGAGATCACAAAGAAAGTAGAAAAGAACAACAACAACAAAAAAAAAAACAGAATCTAGTTTCTTGGGAACAAAAGGCTCCCCGGACAGTATTCCAACAGACCAAGTCTTAAGTCGTCCTGTCTGCTCAAGTGCGTAAAGCAGATCTTCAAGCGATTCTGGCTGGAGCCTCCTGGCTATTAGGCCTCGATTCTCCTGATTCCTATGGCCCAGATGGTGGGGAAACGGCAGTTAGCAACAGTTACCTGGCTCCTTCTCTCTCAGAACATTGGGAGGCTGAAACAAAGGGTTCATGAGGGCTCCTCCCCATCAGTCAATTCTTTTCTACAGGGCCTCATCCTTCCTTTCTGATTGTCAGCTGTGCATAAAGAGAGGGAATCAGAGAGGCATCAGAACACACTGGAACAGACAAGGGCTCAGGTTCTAAGCCCAACCCCCTTCACTTGCTGGCCTTTGATTTCTGGCAAATTACTTAACCTCTCCAGCAAGGCCAGCAGGTACTGTTGTGCAGTGGACCAACACTAGGGGTGTTGCTCAAATTGTAATCACCGTAGATTTGTATATTCATTGAAATAATTTTTTAGCAGATAGTAGTAAAGTGCCTTAAAGGGTCCCTTTTTTCTAATTCACCCAAAGGCTCCAAATGGGCTATCATCAGCCCTTTATTCTGAGCCTGAGTTTCTTAAACTATAAAACAGAGACAATCCACAGCTACCTATAGAGTTGGCCAGAGAACCAATCAAAATAGTGGGTATAAAGTGCCTTGAAAACTGTAATGTGGTATGTAGATATTTCCCTAAATTCTGTTTATGATTATCCAAATTTGAGGGACTGGCATAACAAAGATGAAACAAGTTTCAGCCTACAATATTTTTTCTCTCTTTGAAAATAGAAGCAAAGGCCAGTATTCAGATAGCAAATATCTTCTCACTCAAAATATGTCATGATTCAAAAGGTAACTCTGTACTAATCATCACGACTTAAACGAATGTGCCAATTTCTGGGAGTTGCTTCACTATAGTTAGACCTTCTCTAAGTCTTCAGATAAAATGAGCAAATTAAAGCTAAGCCCTGCCCATCCTCAACCCCACTAGTGCCCATTGGAAATCGGGTTTGCTCGGGAGGACAGGTCTAAGGGTAGGCTAAGAAGAAGTGGAAACAGTTGTAAATTTTTAAGTTAGCGCACAGGAGTCATTCTGCAATGTAATGTACATTTGAGAAATAATTATTTTCAGAAAAACAGCCTATATAAGCCTCTTGGATTCCTCTCACCATGAAGATTCAGCTAAATATAGTTCAGTCTAGTAACACAAATGATGTCATATAATTTTGATTTGGCTTGGGAAAGATGAAGAATGGACAGGCAGCAGTTTTAGCTTTCTAATTTGGTCTGTTTTGAGACAATGTTAAAAAAGGGTAGAACATTTAATCTGCCTTTCTTGTACAAACTGTACTTAGGGTAACCAAATTAATTGATGAGGGGTAAGTTCCTCTTTACAAAAAGTTCACAGGCCCAGTCCAGAATTCCACTTCTTGCCTCACAGTGCAAGGAGCTCCACAAACAGCTCTCCAGTGAAACTAATGAAAATTATTTTAATTTATTTAAGTCTCTGGAAATGGCTCTAAGTGCATACAACAAATGAAGAAACGCTTGTTCAAGAAAATCTACAAAACCTCGGTAAGAACTCCAAGAGTCTACGGTATGTGACCCTAGGCCCACTCCCCCGCCCTTTTCCCCCACTTCACTGGGACAACTCGACTCCAGACTGCTGCGCCCAAGGATGCAGGGCTCCCTCGCTCCCTAGTTCCAAGTCAGAGGGCTACTTTCCAGGAGGAACAGAATGTCATCATTTCTCATCCTGCCCCTAGCTACCTGTCGCTGAGACTAAGTTCTGTGAGTACAGCCCATAGGCGGAGTCTCTCTTCTACCACCCAGCCCCTAATTGTGGAAGGGAAGCTCTACCTTGGGTACAGAGCTGCTGAGAATACTGGGGCCCCAACTGCCCTTACCTCAACTCATGGGGCATGGGGCCCAGGCTTTTATTACCCAAATCTAAGATACTGGGTACATGAGAGTCTCCTTATATTATTCTCTTTCAGTATGGGTACATGAGAGTTTCCTTATATTATTCTCTTTTATGTAATTTTGAAATTTTTCTGTACTAAAAAGTTTAAGGACAAAAACATTTTTAGAAATCCTTCCAAAAACCAAGTACAAGCAACCCTGAGACTCTGAAATTCTGCGTCTTTATGAACATCACTGGAATTTTCCTGCAGACTCAGTAACTTAGGAACTGGATCCTTAGTCTCTTTTAGGTTAATATGAGTCCTCTACCACACAAAGAATACTACACATAACACACAGCACAATGAATGTTATTTGATAATGATGCAGATGCCATCCTCAAAATAAACCATTTCCAGGGAATAGGAGGAAAAGCAACACAGTAGGGGTTCCCACAGGCCAAATTCATCTTCCTGTAACTAGAAACCTTTCAGTTTCAGAGAGGAGATAAAAGTGACCCAGAAACAGAGAAATGAGTCTTTTGATAAGCAGCAGCTGTATTTAATCACTAAAATTATCCTGGACCTAATGGAAGAGAAAAGGTCTAAGTTAGAAAGGGGTGGGGCTTTTTCTCCCTCGCTTATTTTAGAAGCAAGTAGAAGTGAATGAAGAAAACAGAATCCCTAAGGTCAGACCCCGGTAGAGGCTCCAGGAAGTAGAAGTCCCCTCTCCTTCCTGCCCTTATGTCCAAGGTCACTGTCCTCAGGAATCCAAGCATGCTGCTCTGGAATAAGGCTGCCCCATGATGCCTTCCGCCTATGCCTCCAGAGACTCTTCACTCTGTGCCCCAGAGGGTTGGTTCTCCTCGTCCTCTTCATCAGTGGCCTGAAGAATCCTCAGCAGTTTGAGCTCAGGGTTCCAGCCTGTTCTAGAAGTACTGTTTGGGGTCCTCTCTTGGGCTTCCAGCAAAATCTCCATCTGAGTCCTGATGTCCTTGTTAGTGCATTCTATTGTGGAAAATTCAGGACCTAAAAAAAGACCCAGCCATTAATTGCACCTGTAGCCTTCTCCCAACTAACTGTGAAAAATCAAGACAGAAAGGAAGGGCTGGAATATCTTTAGGACCCTTCTGAGGGATGACAGCTCTGCCCTCCAGGGAGGTGAACCATCCTGGTCAGCACAGGTTCAGCTCTTCCTGTCCTCAGTCACTTACTAAGGTTCCTCCACCCCAGTATCTTATTCTTCCTACCGGGGAAGGAATCCAGGATTTTCTTAGTGCAGTCCATCTGTGGTCTCTCTGTGGAATCCTGAAATTCATACGTGTAAGGAAACTTGAATCAGGACTTTAGGAAACAAAGGGCTTTTCTAAAAGATGCTTTTCTTGGAGAAATTAGTATCTAAGACAGGACAAAATGCCACCTCCTGAGATTGAAGAGAGAAGCTTGTGTCACGCATTCTTTGACCTCCAGGCTGACCAGATGAAGGCAGAACCCAGTTTTCCCCCATTTCCAGCTGTCAACTAAGGGTAGACTGCCTCCAAAGGTGGCTGCCAACAATCCCTCGCATTCCTGTATGTACATGCTGTTCTTTCCATCAAGAGATGGAGTTGATTTCCTCTCCTCTTGAATCTGGACTAGACTTGTGATTTTTTTGATAAATAAAATGTGGCAGAAGTGATACTGTTCCAGTTCCAGGCCCATCCCTAGGAAAGTGCTTTCATGAGATTACTATGCTGTCAAGAAGCCCAAACTAGCCACATGGAGAGGCTTCATAGAAGAGAACTAAGACAATTTGGCCAAGAGCCCCAACCCAGCCTCCAGCTGAATGCAGCTGCATGAGTGACCTTAAGCAAGACCAGAAAAACTGTCCAGTCAACCCACAGAACCATGAGAAATAGCAAACCACTATGGTTCTGCTTTGGGGTGGTGTGTTATACAGTGACAGACAACTGAAACAGCCCTAGCAGAATGGCACTCAGACACTCTCACCTGTTTCAAAGTGGGGCCGTCTATCTTCATCTGCTGCTGCTGTGTTTTGTCACTTTCCCGACCTGGTAGAGTTCTGTGACCTAGTGACCACAAAATCAATGCAGTTCTCTTCTTATTGGTATTTCATATCCCATTGTTGAACTTCTAGTTGATCTCTAGTCTACAGGTGACTCCCCATCCAGGACAATACAGAACCTTAGAGGCAGGTAAAAGGGAGTTAAGCCCTCTGAGTTCTACGTGTGATTCTGTTCACCTGGGACTGTGACCACACCTATTACAGAATTAGTGATTAAGATAAAGTCTGTATTAAAATATCCAGGATTCCTCCATGAAACCTAAGGGGCAGGTGCCTGTACATCATAGCAGCAAAAGAACCCCTAAGTCTACCTGTTCAGTCTATGAACACTGCTCTTACTTTCTGTGCCATCCCTACGTACCTATATTGGCTCCTGAAAATGAACATCCTCCCTCCCCAAAAAACTCTAGATCTATGATTCTCTTGTATCAGATGTTTCCCCAACTAGTCCCTAAATGCACTTATTCTTTCCTTTCTCAGTTTCCCTTTCTTTAAATGAACATCTTCCAATCTGCCACCAGAGGTATGATGGTAAAAGGGAACGCTAATCAAGGAACTCCCTTGCTCGGCACGTGTGTTGGCTGCCTAACAGAACTAGCCCTCACCTTAGCCACACACTGGAAGCACTGGGGCATTCTAAAAACCACCGAGGCCTGGATACTAACACCAGAAACTCTGATTTGACAGGTCTGGGGTGCAGCCTGGGTTTTAGGGTTTTAAAAGCTCCTCAATTGATTTCAGGGCACCGTGAAGGTAGAGCATCACTGACCACCACTGAGGATGAAGATCAAACATCTCAGCAGGCTCTTCGGCCTGATTTACCTCTCTCCCTTAAATACCTGACCCCACAGCCACGTCAGACTGCTCAGTGCTCCTCCCTGCAGCCATGCTCCTCCAAGATGCCTTTACCCAGCCTATTCCTGTTTCCAGGAATTCTCGTCCATACTGGGAAAACTCTCACACATATTCAAGATCCAATGCAAAAATAACCTCAGGACTTCCCTGGCAGTCCAGTGGTTAAGACTCCATGCTCCTAGGGCAGGGGGCACGGGTTCAATCCCTGGTTGGGGAACTAAGATCCTGCATGCCACACAGCGCGGCCTAAAAAATTTTTTAAAAAAAGAAACAAAAAATCATCTCTTGCATGAGGCCTTTCTCAGCTCAAGGAAGACAAGCCACCACTCTAAGAACACAATTCAAAGGGCTCCCCAGTCATCCAAGCAAAGCTGCTCCTATTGGAGGCATCAGGAAGAGGAACAGAAGGCACCAGAATGAAACTCAGGGGACTGGCGATCACCCTGGATGCAGGGCTAACCTTGGACAAGTACCTCTGCCCCAGTTCTGTCTACCTCCCATGTGAAGGTCAGGAGCCTTCTTAGATCTTCAGGTTAGAAGACACTTTAGGTATCAGAGAGCTCAGTGGGATGGGAGCTAAACAAAGAACAGCATCCTTCTCAGGAAACATCTTACCCGAGCCCTCAGTGCCCCAGGGTTGCAGAGTGAATTCTGATGATTAAACAGTTATTTTCACATTACAGACAGCAATGTCCAGTCTATTTAGGGCAGAAGAATCTTCCAAGGTTTAGGGGGATTCTTTCTCCCATTCTGCACTCAAGCTGAGAAACGTCAGAGGGACCAGGGCAAGTATATCCTTCAGCTCAGACATGATAAGAACTCCAAAAAGGGGAATCTCTTATCTCTGGCATGAACACCACAGGAAAAGGATCGCCTGTCAAGAATTAGCCCCCTGACTGCTGGATGGGGCTAGATAGTGTGAGCTTCCTGAGACTTTTAACCTATGGCTGAGAAGCGGCTGACTCCGCTTCCTTAGAACTCTCATGGCCCTCTGGTGAGGGACCCTGGCTCTTCCCTGCCTTACTGGCCGATGAGCCCTCAGGGCTCTTCTCTTCAATAACCTGGGCTAGCTCTTCATCCTCAAACCGCCGCCTTTTCTAAAGTAGAACCTGAGCGGAAAGTGACTCTGACTCATGTTCATGGTCATCTCTCAAATACCCATGTGAAGCAGACATCTGGCCCAGCTCGCTTGCTTTGTAAATATTTGATGGAAGGATGATACATGGTAGACCAGCCAAACCAAAGCATTCCGAGGGGAACTCCGAGCGCCTGATAAAGGCAGGTCCTCAAATGACAAACGTGTTCAGCTTTTCCTGTCCTCAGCTAGGTCCTGGGATTCTGTCACTCCCAAACCCATACATTCTCCTTACCACAGCGTGGGTCATAAACCATGGCACCTGAACGTTTACGCGAGGTGTTGTGGCTCCCTGGTTCACTCTTGGATTTCTTTTTAGCCTCCTGAAACCCACATGAGGGGGAACTGAATTAGGACTTTTGGAAGTGAAGAAACCTTTTCAAAAAGGGTTTAAAGGAAGGAAGTTAGTATCTATAACCATACAGGAACTTTGTATCTACAACCAGCAGACAACAGGGAGAATCCCATCTCTCATACATCCCTTCCTGCTCCAGGCTTCACCCACTTGCTCCAATCCCAGCAGGTCCTAGGGGTCCCCTCGCTGCCACTCTACCTGTTTCCTAGTAGCTGTCTTCACCTTCCCCTGCTGCTGCTGCTGCTGCTTCCTGTAACCTGGTGACCAGAGAGCCAGCTCAATCCTCTTCTCCCTGACAGCTCCCACCCTTCCGCGGGGCTGCTTGCTGTGCTCTGCTACCCAGTGGTGACACTCTCTCTCTGGTCAGGACCAAGCCGGGAGGGGGTGCTTTTTGAAGTTGCAGTTTTCTGAGTTCTACATGTGACCCTATAAGACTGTGGCCACAAACATGGGACCAAGATCAAGTATCAGAAATGTGGGCTGACGGGGAATGGTACCTGGAGATCTAGCAGCACCAGAAAAACCTACCTTCTGTTGTCAGGTTATAATATAGTTTCTTCAAATGTTCAGGATATCTCAATGCTGGTCTCTAGAGAAAAAAAAAAAAGAAGAAGAACAGCTCTACTGTAGGTCTTTCCCTTTCCCAAAATGTATCCCCAAATGCATTCATCCATCTAGTCAACAAACATTTTTTGAGAAGCCAATGTGTGCAGCATTGTACCAGGGGCTCTGGAGAGGGGAAAGGTGTGGGAAGCAAAATGCAGAAGAAATAGAGAACGCTGCTCTCCTTAAACCTCTCCCTGTACATTTGCTTTCACCTACATACAGCCCAGCCCTTCTATGGGGCCTGGATCCAGAGTGGAAGGATAGAAGAGAAAGAAGAAATAGAACGTTAACTCCTCCAGCCTTGAGGAGAGATGAGTTTGGACTTGCATACAGACATCTTCCTCTGAGGTTCCCTGGCTCTTACTTGCGGGGTGAGGCAGTGTACAGATAAATACATCTTAGCAGAAATGGCACTGTCAGGTCGGCTCTTTTCCAGGGGAGGTTTCTTTCTCATCATGGCCAGCTGTGTCTGCATCTCCAGATAAGGTACGGTTTTCCCTTTATCCAGCAAGAGGCTGCAGGGAACAGAGACAGCAGAAAGTCGGCAACAGCTCTTCTTGGCTGAGGAGAAAGAGATGAAAAGGCTCCACATTTGAAGACATGTCCACTCTGGGCCTTCAAAGGCCTGTACCAACAGGTGCTCGTTCAGTAATGGCTTTGAGATGCAAGTATGATAATTGTAGCTGAATGGATTAAGTGTTTACTATACGTCAGGCTCATGTGTTTTATACCACTGAATCCTTACCACACCGTAAGAACAGGTATTATTATCCTCATTTTGCAAATGAGGAAAATGAAGATTAAAGATGCTAACTAAATAGTCAAAATTCACAAAGGCGGTAAATTTCAATACAAAATTCAAAGGTTGTCTCGCTCCAAACCACATATCCATTCTGCCTCCCACTTACCCGTAACTCATCTACAGAAAGAAAAGCGTGTCTACCTCCCAGTGGAGGTTTAAAGGAGAGAAGATATGCAGTGTGCACAGGGCCTGGCAGATGGCAAGTACTTAATAAATGGGGGTGATTACTGTCATCACTGCACACTGATAAGTCCAAGAACTCAGTGACCAAGTAGAGTGGCAGTTTTCTCCCCTCCCTCCTCAGAAAGAGCACACTGCTTAGACCCTTCTCAGCTTCTGAAGAAAAGAAGATGCTCTGGCTCTCCCACAGGCTTACGTGCTACTTACTCCTTCAGTAGATCCTGAGGTAACATGTCATACTGGTTCCATAAAGGTACGCATTCTGAACTTAGTTGTTCAAACAAGTGTACTGGGGAGGAAGGAGGCACAATCATCCCTGGAGGTCCCAACTGTGTTTGTGGGTCCCGAGATGACTTGTGTTTCTGGAAGAGAAATGATGGAAAGAACTCCCTGAAGCACTCTTTTCAATGCCACTTCGTCCCATCAGCATTCCAGCCTCCCAGTACAACGGTGCCATGGGAAACTCTTGTTTCCAGACCTACTCCAGCATCCTCGCCTCCTCTACACTACCAGACCCACCACATTTTTCCTAATCTGGCTCTCCAACCCTACTGTTGAATTCAGATAATATGGGGATTAGCTGTTTTGTGTCATTTTTTTCCCCAAAAGGTTCTGAACAAATACTTATTGGCCAACTATGTGCCAGGCACAGGGCTAGGGCTGGGGATTCAGCAACAAACAAAATGGGCCAAGACACTATTCTCCTGGACATAGCAACCTGCCAGCTCTGTGACTTACCCAAGGCTACATTTATCCAATAAATGGCAGAATTAGAATTAGAAGCACAGGTCCATTATAACTTCTAGTCTGTTGACATTCTATTCCCATCACAATGAAAATTAGCTTTTCATCAACCAAAAATTCCCTCTGAATACCCAACAGTTCCTCCTAACATCTCTTCAAAGTGTTCTTTTACCTTCCTACAAGGAGGAGGTAGGGGAAAAGAGTCTCAGAGTAGAAGATGGTTTGGTAATTATTCCTTCCTTAAGAGGGGTTTTCTTTGGCAGATTTTGTTCATTTAAAGAGAGAATGGGGGGAGGGGGAAGATACCTGAAAGGAAAACAAAAATAAACTCTGCAGAGTAATATCATGAAGGTTTGGCCAAAACAGCACACTTACCCCTGTAGATTTCTTTCTTTTCATCTCCCCATCCTGGCTGCGAATAATATGCTTCTCAGCTGGACTTGAAATAAGAATAACCACAACTTATTCCCAAACATCTTAAACAGAAACATCAGGGATATGTATGAATGACGACCATGAAGATTTCCATCCTCCATTCAGTACTCTAGGACGGCTGGCTGGGAAGCCAGGGGTGCCTGCTTCCCAGAGGCTGCTAAAAACAAGAACCCCACCCCCACCTCGCCCTCACATCTGAACTAGGTTCCCCACCGTTCTCTCATACAATCCAGTTACTTACTTTCATAGTATTCATCCAAACTAGTAATTATATACTTAGGTGCAGCGATGTCTATAATGTCTGAATCCCACCACCACCATAAGACTGCAGGAGGAAGGGACAAAGTATTTAGTTCTCCACTGAATTCCACTGCTTAGCACAGAGGTGCTCAAATATTTTTTGCTCTGTCATCTCCCTCCTCCTTCTTGCCTGGAACACAGATATGATGGCTGAAGCTCTAGCAGTCAACTTAGACTTTGAAAGCCCCTAGAAAGCACCTAAGAAGATGGAAGCCATGGGCTAAGGATGATGACCCAAAAAGCTAGAAGGAGCTCTGGCTTCTGATTACCTCATGGAGCTGACATACTAGCCCTGGCCCACCCAACTCTGGGCTTCTTTTACATGAAAGGAAATAAATCCTTAGGGGTTTTTTGTTTACACCATATATATTCGCACACAAAATGCATATATAAAGAAGCATTCACAGGATTTTTTTAAAGAAAATAAAGTCTCATCATCTCTAAACAGTCACTCAAAAAGAATCTGAAAGCCTCAGCAGTCACGAAAGGAAAACCAATTTCTTCCAATGATTGTCAATATTAGCAAGCCTTTGGACCTTCGACAAATGATCTTCGTCACACTTGCTTTGTATACAAGTGCTATATATATGCTATTCATTTTGTACCAGTGTGCTAGTCCTTAGGGTTGAGACCAAAGATTCACAGGCTTCACTGAAAACTTTACTAGTTGCTGATGGCTAATAAGAAAAATTGATAGTCAGAAGGCATTTGTTTCTTAATCAAACCTCATAAATACATTGGGCCCTATCTTGTATGCTATTTACTGTCAGGTAGAATTTTACGTAGACAACTCCCAAAGCATGAATCTCAAAGTGTACTAACAAGAATTCCAGTGTAGCAAGAGGCAAATACAAGAGACCACAGCCTTCTGCTCTGCTTGACCTCCTGCTTCTTGCAATGAGGTAGCTAAAAGCAAGGTCACAGGGGACTTCCCTGGTGGCACAGTGGTTAAGAATCCACCTGCCAATGCAAGGGACACGGGTTCGATCCCTGGTCCGGAAAGATCCCACATGCCGTGGAGCAACTAAGCCCGTGTGCCACAACTTCTGAGCCTGTGCTCTAGAGCCCATGCTCCGTAACAAGTGAAGCCACTGCAGTGAGAAGCCCACGCACCGCAACGAAGAGTAGCCCCTGCTCGCCGCAGCTAGAGAAAGCCCACGCGCAGCAACGAAGACCCAACACAGCCAAAAATTAATTAATTAATTAATTTTAAAAAAAGAAAAAAAAAACGAGGTCACAGAGAGAAGGTCTGCAGAGGACGATAGGCATTTGTAGAACACAAGAGTTGAAGACTCCCAAGTTCTCGACATGATACTCACCTCGTATGCTTCTCTGGGATCCAGATTACATCCGTATTTCCTACATCTTGAGGACAAGGAAGTTGTGTCTCATTCAAATTTAGCACTGATAGCTAAGAGAAAGATATAAAGCCTGTGTATGGCTTGAAGTTACCCACTCCTAATGGTATTCAGTACCAGGATAAGGACTGAATCATCATGCTAACCAAAAGGTATGGTGGTTCAGAAGATGGTAAGAAAAAAACATTTCCCATCCCCAAAATATCTTCATACTATTCCTCCGAGAAACTAGGTATCAGTAAAGGTACTCTGCAAGAGTGAGCACTGGTAAGTGTATAGTCTCCCCTGCCTCCCTGCCACATTAGGGTAGCATTTAGCAACTCCCAACCCCACCTCATAGGAGGATACCTTGGGGCTTACCTAAGGGAACACTACTCATCCTGCCCACTGCACTCCAGAGACTTAGATCCCCTGAAGATAAAACAACACAGTCTGGGAGCAGGGAGAGAACCGACAGAGGCAGAAGCAAGTTTTCTACTTTTACAGCCTGTCTGCAATTATAAGCAACTACATAAAAGTTAAAGTCATAAATTTTTTCACATTTCACTATTTAGGATCCTAGATTTATAAGGAAATCTTATAAATCATCTAGTCTATACCCCTGGCAGGATTCAGGCAGGGAAAAAGAAAAACTATTAAAAATAAGGTTGTCCCCATGAAAAGGAACTAACTGGCTTGGGGGAACAGAGAAGACCTTTTTTGCACCATAAACCCCTTTATGCATTTTGAATTTAGAACCATGCGCGTGTATTATCCCAGACAATTAACTTAAAACTAATTGAATCTAACCCTCTCATTCTGAAGAGGTCAAAGAGGTAAGTGATTTGTTCATTCATCTTTTCAAACCCATGTACCCTCTCTTGGTCCCTTACACTCTCCACCACATGAAAAGTGAAGGATCTTATGGAAAAAAATATAAGGCATCCAGTAGGACTGCAAAAAATAGTAAATCTCTATTGTAGACAAGTAGAAGGGTTTTGTCCTTCTTAAAATTTAGCTCTTCTCCTAACTAGCTGTGCTTCAGCAAATCACTTCCTATCTGGGCCTCAGTTTCCTCAACTGTAAGATATATGAGATAGACCACAGCAATATTCTTCAAACTGCATTTGCAATTTATTCATAGGTCATGAAATCAAATTTTGTGAATCACAGCCTACACTGTTCTAAAATGAAATAGAATAGGATAGAAAATTTCAGAGTCTATCACTCATAGTTAGGGTAAAGATTGTTCCATGATATTTTGTTGTAAAGTGTATCTCTTACCATAGGTCATAGCTAAAAAAACTCTGAAAGTCATGAGTGTAGACGATCTTGAGGCTTATTTTAGATCTGACATTCTGGCATTCTAATTTCCCTGTATTATGAGATGACAGTGTTTACTTAGTAGCTGAACATGCTCTATGCAGGACAGAGGTAGGAAATTCTCACCTATGCCAAACTGCCACAAATCAATCCCACTGTGTCTGGGATTTCTAGAAACAGTATAACATGTAAAGGCATTAGCACAGAGCCTAGCACATAGTAAGGGCCCAATATTAGTGATCTTCATCTTCATTAGTGATCTTCAGATTATAGTCATCCTGAATGTTAAATAAAGGCAAATATTTTATTCCCACTAGTAAAGAGAAAATGCTGAGGAAGTACCTTTTGTAATCTGTGACTTACTTTGGGAGATCTGTTAGTACGGCATATTAAGTCTCTGTCAGGTAAATCCTTCCAAGGCCTAAAAAATGAGAGTTTCCAAACATGAAACAGAGTCACAAAAGACTTACTGGAATGATAAAATTAGTGCTATGAGGAAAAGCCTCCTACTTATCTACAGAAACCCTTGGGCTTAATTCCTACCAAATGAATGTAGGGTCTCAGCATCGCCTTAAGTTTTGTTTGTTTTTCCTGGAACAGCTTCCAGACGTTGCACATTGCAAACACTTCACAACTATTTGTTGCATCAAACTGAATTCATAGCCTATGTGCTTCTCTCTCCAACTACAGATAGTTACATCACCATCAATAAAAATTTATTAAGCAACTTTGATGTAGATGTTCAAAAACATGCTAAATAAACAAAATGAGGCACGGACATACAATGGACTATTTTTCAACCTTAAAAAGGAATGAAATTCTGAAAAATGTGACAACATGAATGAAGCCTGAAAACATTATGCAAGATGAAATAAGCGAGACACAAAAGGACAAACATTGTATGACTCCATTTATATGAGGTACCTAGAATAGGCAAATGCATAGAGACAAAAAAATTGAATAGAGATTACCAGGGGCCACAGGGAGGAGGGAAAAGGGAGTTATTGTTTAATGGGCACAGAGTTTCTGTTTGAGATGATGAAAAAGTTCTAGAAGTGGATAGTGGCGATGGTTGCACAAGACTGTGAGTGTACTTGATGCTACTGAACTGTACACTTAAAAATGGTTAAAATGGTAAATTTTATGTTATGTATATTTACCACAGTAAAAAAAAAGAATATCAACCCTTTACATTTTCATATCATTTGCTATTTTATTTTTTTAAAAAACACGTTAAATGTATAAATGAATGAATATTGCGAAGAGGTGTAAGATAAAGACCTAACTCCTTGGCCTGATTTATCAAGTCCTCCGAGACACAGGCCCCTACTTTTTACTCCAGCTCCCCAGCCTCATCTCTGACCATTCCTGCTCTCTGTTCTAGACACAATGAGCTACTTTCCTGATACGTAAACAATTTCCTCTTGCCTCCAGGCCTTTGCATGTGCTATAGTCTAGAACTCTCTTCCCGTGCATTACCCACTTATAAGCCCCACTTTACTAGGCTGCTCTGCTTTCAGGTCTAGGCACAGATACCATCTGTACAGAAGACAGTGCCCTGGGCTAGGAGCCCTACCTGTGTGCTTCCACATGCCAAGGGGGCACTTCTCTCACCACCCACATCACACTGAATGGTTCTTTGTCTCCCCAACTAGGCTGAAAGTCCCTTAGAGGTAAAGACCGTATCTTGTTTACCGTCGTATCCCCAGCGCACAACAAAGTGGCCCCGCTAAGATATATTTCTGAAATCAATGAGCAACTAAGCAAATGATGTCATAGTCTGCTTTGACAGGCCCTGACTGCAAGAAGCCACCATTTTCTCAGCGTTCAAGTCTCAGAAAACCAGCAAGTAGTCCTACCCTCTCCTATACTACCTTTTAGCCTAACAGAAACCATCAAGGGCTGCTTAAATCAAACAGGAAAAAGAAACCACTATAAGGGCCCTCATTAGTGTTTTGATTCCAGGCAACAGGGCCTTTGAATTTTAAGTCTACGTTTTCCACAGACACGCGTCCCTTAGCTTCCAACATCAGCAAGCTCTAACTGGGTGCCTAGACTCTATAGGAGATTCAAAAGGAAACCACTGCTTCTGCCTTCGAGAGCTTACAAATAATTTCATACTTAAAAATAAAAGATAAGAAAAACAGTGTATATGGACACAGTTTTCTCAAGACCCACAGAAGCTGATGAGATACTCCCTGTTATGAGTTGAATTGTGTTCCCCAAAATTCTTATGTTGAAGTCCTAACCCCCAGTATCTCAGAATTTGACTGTATTTGGGGACCTCCCTGTGGTCCAGTGGGTAAGACTCCGAGCTCATAATGCAGGGGGCCCAGGTTCAATCCCTGGTCGGGGAACTAGATCCTGCATGCATGGCGCAACCAAGAGTCCGCATGCCACAACTAAACAAGTCCGTGTGCTGCAATGAAGATCCCGTGTGCCACAACTAAGACCCGGCGCAGCCAAAATAAATAAATAAATAAATAAATATTTTTTAAATCTTTGTTTAAAAGAAAGGAATTTGACTGTATTTGGAGACAGGGTTTTTAAAGAGATAATTAAGGTAAAATGAGGTCATATAGGTGGGCCCTAACCCAATATGACTGGTGTGCTTGTAGGAAGAGATCAGGACACAGACACACAGAAGGAAGACAATGTTAAGACAAAGGGAGAAGATGGCCACCTACAAGCCAAGGAGAGAGGGCTCAGAAGAAAACAACTCTGCCAATACCTTAATCTTGGATTTCTAGCCTCTAGAACTGTGAGAAAATAAATTTCTGTTGTTTAACCCACAGTCTATAGTACATGTTTTATGGTAACCCTAGAACACTAATACACCGCCCCCCCTTTTTAACCAACTCCTACAAGACAAATAAGAATACTTTCTTGGACTTCCCTGGTGGCGCAGTGCTTAAGAATCTGCCTGCCAATGCAGGGGACACAGGTTCGAGCCCTGGTCCGGGAAGATCCCACATGCCGTGGAGCAACTAAGTCCGTGAGCCACAACTACTGAGCCTGCACTCTAGAGCCCACGAGCCACAACTACTGAGCCCGTGTGCCACAATTACTGAACCCTGCATGCCTAGAGCCCGTGCTCCGCAACAAGAGAAGCTACCGCAATGAGAAGCCCATGCACCGCAACGAAGAGTAGCCCCCGCTCGCCGCAACCAGAGAAAAGCCTGCACATAGCAACGAAGACCCAATGCAACCAAAAATAAATAAATAAATAAATTTCTATTAAAAAAAAAAAAAAGGGCTTCCCTGGTGGCGCAGTGGTTGAGAATCTGCCTGCCAAGGCCGGGCACACGGGTTCAAGCCCTGGTCTGGGAAGATCCCAAATGCCACGGAGCAACTAGGCCCGTGAGCCACAACTACTGAGCCTGTGCGTCTGGAGCTTGTGCTCCGCAACAAGAGAGGCCGCGACAGTGAGAGGCCCGCGCACCGCGATGAAGAGTGGCCCCCGCTCGCCACAACTAGAGAAAGCCCTTGCACAGAAGACCCAACACAGCCAAAAATAAGGAAAGAAGCTTTCATTTAAAGAAAAAAAAAAGCACTAGTGTTCTCAACAATTAGTTTAAAAAAAAAAAATACTTTCTTTCTGTTTCCCACTGACTATTCATCACTCCTTTAAGTGAGGTTTTTTGTTTTTTGTTTTTGTTTTTTTTTTGCCACGCCATGCAGCTTGCGGAATCTTACCTCCCCGACCAGGGATTGAACCCCGGCCACAGCAGTGAAAGCGCCGAGTCCTAACCACTGGACCACCAGGGAATTCCCATTAATGTTTTGTTTTTAATCTAGCTTTCTCAAAGTCTACTACATGGGCAAAGGAAGTTAACCCAGAATTTTGAGGTCGTAAGCCCTTTAAGGAAGATTCCATGATAATTTACCTGCGTTGAAATTTGGAGTAAAACTTTGAACGTTGAGACAATAAAGAGTGAGCCTTGGGGAAGGTAAATCCTGATAAATGACCACAAGCAAGTCTCTTGGCCTGGAAGCAGGAATCTGCCATGTTTACAATGGTGAGCACTGGGAGTCTGTCTGAAAGACCAGACCAGAGGAAAACATGTAACATGTCAAAAGGGAGCCAAACAGAAACAATTCAAGGATCTTGTAAGGAAGGAGACAGGGCTGGCTAATTCACCTTCAGCATCCAGAGGAGATCTGCGGGAGGAATCCAGAATTCGAGGGTGGCCCCTCTCGATTCGGCGGAGAGTTGCCCAGCATTGTGGGTGCTGACAAACAGCCAGGTCACAGGTAGTTTCATCCCACTGGCTTTTATCTGGCAAGTCCATAGCTACAAATGCTTTAGGACAAAAGCCAATCTTGCAGCTTTCTAGCCCTCTGGAAAAACAATCACCACATAATTAGGGAATACTATACATTAGCCACGCAGTCCAGATATTAAGTTGCACTCAAAGCATGAAATATTTCTATTGAACCATATAGATAAATGGTGGTCACGGGATAATTAGGAATTGGGTAACAAGCAAGTATAAAATAATCTCAGCATGGAGTAGAGTGATAAGAGTTTGGGTTCAGACTGACTCCAGAAGGTCTCCTAACTGACCATTTAAATTAATAACTGAGTGACCTGATATTTAACCAATCTGAGCTTCAGTCTCCTCAGCTGCAAAATGAGGATAAGTCTATTTCACAGGGTCACCACAACAATTAATTAATGGACATTAAAAGTTCTGGCATATAGTTCAAAATAAATATTAGCATCCTTCCTTTTCCCCTTCATTAATCATTAGGGAGAAGATGCCACCATCTCCAAAAAGCCTTATCAAATTATAATTAATGTACATAGGACTTGAGTATCCTCAGATTTTGTTATACACAGGGGCTCCTGGAACCAATCCTCTGTGGATACTGAGCGACGGCTGAGGCGCAAAAGTACTTTAGATGGCTCAAACTTTTGGAAAAGATGCTTCAATTTTCAGTATGCTCCAGTTCTCACACAGGCGGCTAAAATACCCACCAGAAATGAATGGGTTTGCTCAAACAGCAAATCAGTCGACCCACAGACGCATCAGAAGCCACTGGCTTTTCATTTACTGGCTGTATGCTCTTGGGCAAGTTACTTCACCTCCCTCAGCCTGTTTCCTCATATAAAGTAGGGAAGGGGAAATCCCTAAGTAGCATCATAGAAGCATTAAATAAGATAATGTACTTTTATGTATGATATAAAACAGGTGCTCAATAAATGTTATCTTTCTCTCTCTAGAAATGTTTTAGGCAATCACTACCACTTGATCCCTAATAACTTTTTAAGGACAGTGTCCATTTCTTTTTTCTTTTACTCAACACATTTATTGACTACCAAATATGTGAGGGGAACTGTTATGGGCATAGAGAACAATAAAGAACAAAATAAGTCCCTGTTCTAAAGAGCTTATAGTTTAAATCAAAGATAGCAAACTATTGGCCTGGGATTGAACCTGGCCTATGATTTGTTTTGTTTGGCCTGCACTTTGAGCCATTACGCAAAGATGGAAATAGTCCATAATGTCCAGATTGCTGGCTCCTCTTAAAGATTAAAATATCTAACAACACAGGGGCCCAATTCCAACTAGATAGCAACTGGCTGGAGCTGAGCACTTCCTGACATCTTTAAACCAGGTGTATTCTAGCCAAGTGGACAGTTCTCCCACCAAACCCTATAATCTCTAACTGAAGCAGTTTCAGTTGCCATTTATCATCCCATTTGCTGTTGTTTTTTTTATAATAGGGAAATATTTCTCCGTGTTCATGTCTCTGTCAAAAACAGGAAAACTAAGGGTGACCTGAGACAGCAGATTTCAAGAAAAAAAAGCATTTCTGCTTTGCGGGAGTGAGGACAATTGCTACAAATGTAACAGGAAAATGGTAGAACTTAAAAAGCCACTGCATTCCCTGGTGGTGCAGTGGTTAAGAATCTGCCTGCCAATACAGGGGACAAGGGTTCGAGCCCTGGTCATGGAAGATCTCACATGCCGCAGAGCAACTAAGCCTGTGCGCCACAACTACTGAGCCTGAGCTCTAGAGCCCATAAGCCACAACTACTGAAGCCCACACTAGAGCCCACACTCGTGCTCCGCAACAAGAGAACCACAACTAGAGAAAGCCCACGCGCAGCAATTAAGACCCAATGCAGCCAAAAATAAATAAAATAAAATAATTTTTTTTTTTTAAAAAAGCGGGGTTCCCTGGTGGCGCAGTGGTTGAGAATCTGCCCGCCAATGCAGGGGACACGGGTTTGGGCCCTGGTCTGGGAAGATCCCAAATGCCGCGGAGCAACTAAGCCTGTGAGCCACAACTACTGAGCCTGCGCGTCTGGAGCCTGTGCTCCGCAACAAGAGAGGCCGCGAGAGTGAGAGGCCCGCGCACCACGATGAAGAGTGGCCCCCGCTCGCCACAACTAGAGAGAGCCCTCGCACAGAAACGAAGACCCAAAACAGCCAAAAATAAATAAATAAAAATTTTTAAAAAAAAGCCACTGCAAAACCATGGAAATGTTTTTTTACTAGGAAAGATGCACTATGAACAATTCGATGAACTAAAAAGCAAATACAATTGTAAGAGGGTTTGTTTTTGAATGCGAATATAATGTTACATTATTCTTACAACCGGCTGCGTGTTGCCCTTTTGTTACCTGACCAGCCCGAATTGAGCCCCGAGGTCTAGTCATGCCCATCTCTATGTCGCCAGCCCTAGCACTGTGCTGGCAAAGTAGTCTGCGTTAAAAAAAATTTTAGGTAACAGTTATTCTTAATACCATTACTACAAAGTCGAGAGGGCTAAAAAGATTAGAGGTGGCCATTCGCGCCGGCAGAGTTGAAAAAAGATTTCCCGCTTCGTTCCGGAAAAGGGAAGTGGGAGAATGCGGCCTCGGACGGCCGCGCTTCCGCGAAACCAAAGCAGAAGCCAAGCGGCCTAATCCCACAGAAAAACGCCACTCTTCGACGCGCGGTGAAGCGAACGATGCGCCCAGCCTCTCATCGGGAGGAGCCCCGCCCCGCCAGCTCAGTCCACGCCTCCGTCTCCCACGCTAGCCACCAGGCGGCGACGTCGCCAGGCAGCGGCGCAGAGCACTATGGGAAAGGGACGGAAAGCCCAGTGAGCCATACTTCATTTGCTAAGCAAGTTCCAGATATGGTGGTGGCGTAAAGCAGGGAAACGAGCCTGGGAAGGGACGCCAGGTGCCGGTGAGGCCGGACGGAAGCCCCTCGAGCCAAAACCATGGCAGCGTGGAAAGCTCGGAAGCACCGGCCACTGGAGGCGGAAGGGGGGCTGGAGGAGGAGGCAGGTTATGGCGCGCGGGGAACTGTGGGACACTGTGTGGGCAACGCGGGGCGCGACGGAAGCCTCGTTGGGTCAGACCGTGGCGACGCGGGAAGTCCGGACGCCGTAGCTGCCTGAAGAGGAGGTCCGAGGCCCGGGCCCCGGCCGCGGCAATGGCGGAGAGGCCCGAGGACCTAAACCTGCCCAATGCCGTCATCACCAGGATCATCAAGGAGGCGGTGAGGAGCTCCGGCTGGCGAATGGGCCAGGGGCGGACGAGCGGGCAGGGGAAAACAGGTCCTGGGTCGGTAGGTTTGCTCACCCTCGCTTTTCTCACAGCTCCCGGACGGTGTCAGCATCTCCAAGGAGGCCCGGAGCGCCATCTCCCGCGCCGCCAGCGTCTTCGTGCTGTACGCCACATCCTGGTGAGGCGGACAGAGCTAGCCGGAGCTTAGCTGGGCATAAGGGAGGCGTAAAGAGACAACCCCCCCCCCACCCGGTTCGGAGTTCGTGGCCTGGAGCCCGCACACCCCAGTTAATTATGTTCTACCTCAGTGGAGGAGGTTCAGAGCCCTCGTCCAGGGCTTGCAATCTCTGAAACAAAATAAGGCAACAGTAACTTGGTACCGGTAAGGGAGGGACTTACCGTGTCACAGACATCCATGCATGCAGGCTTTCTCATGCCACTTCTGGTGCTCCTTTTCCCACCCACTCCGGACGCGGCAAGAGGGCATCTGACAGCCCTTAATCTTTCTTCTTTCAGTGCCAACAACTTCGCGATGAAAGGGAAACGCAAGACACTGAATGCCAGCGATGTGCTCTCCGCCATGGAGGAGATGGAGTTTCAGCGGTTCGTGACCCCGTTAAAAGAAGCTCTGGAAGGTAACTACCCTTTCGTTTTCTCATCCAAGTAGATGTTCATCCTGTATGACCTGTGCTCACCTGGCCCTGAGTCTTTATCAGCTTGGGTGCCTTTAAGTCTGGTAAGCAAGTATTGGATGCGACTCCGATGGCAGGCACCACCGCGTAACTGTTTTGTGGTGCTGGGCGGGTTATTTTTCCTTCTGTGCCTCAGCTTTTCCAGTTATGCAGTGGAGTTAGCTGCTGCAGTCTGGTTCAGCCTTGCCTCCTAACTCCCTCCCCTTCATCCTTACAGCTTACAGGAGGGAGCAAAAAGGCAAGAAGGAAGCTTCAGAGCAAAAGAAGAAGGACAAAGACAAAAAAACAGATTCGGAAGAGCAAGACAAGGGCAGGGATGAGGACAACGATGAAGATGAGGAAAGGCTGGAGGAAGAAGAACAGAATGAAGAGGAGGAAGTGGACAACTGAAGAGGATGGAGAGACGCAGCTCGGAAGGTACCACTCTGAAACGCCGTACACGTTTGTGTGAAGCTTTTTCGTGCTGGACAGAGTAGTCTTAGGCAGAAGATCGAAATAAAAACTGAATTATCATGAAAACCAGCGCTTCCCAGACTCGGAGCATCTGAGTAGCGGAATCCTGTTTTGCTTAATCAGTCTCAAGGTTATGACTTTTTGGCAAGAGAGATTCTGAAGAGCTAATTTAATTGGTCAATTTGATCTCTCTTGTTTACTTACACGTATAGTTAGGCAGTTGTTGATCCCCAGTTCCCTCCCCACCCCCCAAAAAAAGTAATAATAACTTCCATGCTGCCGACTGTGTTCCAGATCATAGAGGCAGTCAAGGCTCAGGAAAAATTGGGGTTTGATCATGGTCAGCCTATTTGATTGTACAGTATTTGGTAGTACTAGCTTATTTCAGGTGATCAGAATGGCTTAGCTTTAGGAAATTACTATAAGGGTTCGAGAGAACAATGAAATCTGTTCTATTGTCTCCTCACTTGACAGTAACATTAATTGAAGTTTGGTTTCTACAGAGCCACTTGGCTTGGACCCCTTCTGTATTGCCTATAGGCATGTTACCTGCTTGGGTGGCTATGTTCTTGGCACATAACGCTTTTAAATCAACAGAGTAGAATTAGTCAAGCAAGGATGCCAGTGTCTTACTCTTGTAAAACAGATGGTTTAGTCTTAGATTCCCTAGTTCTAATCTCATGTCTTTTAAAAATGATTTTGTAAACCTTTCTGAACCATAAGGGAAATCTGATGGTGCTCAGGAATCTAATTCCTCCCCTAACCCATCCCCTTTAACTGCTTCTGAAGTATCTCTGTTGACCCTTCCTAGTTTTCTTCTCTTTCCATTTGGTGCTTCGAGCACTTCTTTGTTCGTCTCTAAATTGAGTGCTTGGAGGTTGAAAGGTAGTGAAATGTAGTGTGACACTGTTAATTTGTTAAATGAATACAGTGGAAAGTTTGTTGATAAGTGAATGAAGAATATTGAGAAAATTATAATGCTTTGTATAAATAAAAATTCCTGTTAAAAGTGATGACTCCTCTTTCATCCTTCTTGTTTGTAAGTGTGCTTTTGGGGAGGACCACTGACCATGCTCTATACAGTTCTTGGGGTGTGGACTGAGCCAGACCCTTATAAATATGGGATCCTGTGTCACCTTGGATGACCAGCAGATGCTGCTCATTAACAAGCAGGGGCGCTGCAGCTCTTCAACCACAGTGAGAGCTTCCCATGGCTCTGCTGGGCACCCCATACATACTAGATGCTCAACAACTCCAAACATTTATTGAGTCCCTGCTGTGTTCCTGGCACTGTTCTAAATGGTTTCAAGTATTAACTCTTAAATCCTATGAAGGAACACTGCTGTTATCTCCATGATTTCAGCTATGACACGGTATTACCTCTAGGTTACGTAACTGTTTCAAATCATATTTCACAGATAGATACACAACCCCAACGATCATTAGGTCCAGTGGCTTTTTCCTTCTCCACAGCAGAAACATCGCTTTTTTTTTTTTCCTGTCTCTCACATTTATATTTGTATGAAAGACAAAGCTATTCAATATATTTGTTTCTTATTTCTCCCTTGAAATTTATATTGATGCTATTTCTACAAGTTAGTTACAATGTCACAGTATTATGTCTCTGGGAAGACAGCATACACTGAGTCCTTCATAGTTGGTTATTGTGCAAATGATTTTTTTTTAAATACACTGAACTTCAGTTTTAAATTGGCAGTATTAATACCTACCTTAAAAGGAGAATTTTGAAAGATAACAGAAGACTTTTAGCACAGTGGCATGTACACAGCAAGGCCTTGTTTTTATTTTTGTTTTTCTCTTCCGTACATATTTTCATTTCCCTTTGAATTAACAGAACAGCTTCAGAATAGGAAAGAAATCATTTTTATAATCTTGTCGAAGATAATCTGTTTTCTTTCATAATAGTAGCCTAAGGAGAATGTAGAGTCTGGATACATACACAGCATAACATTTGTACTCTGTGTGATAAATTAAAGACTAATCTCTGTGGCTTCTACTAGACATCATAGGCACTGTTATCAAGTATCTGATTGCTTTTGGAGCAGAAGAATATTATTTAAGGATTACCAAAATAGTTCAAGTTTAACTTCAGTTTGCTCATTCTATATTAATATATTCATTTCTAATTGTATAATTTAAAATTTTTTAATTTACGTAATATTGATTTATAACATAGGTTTCGTGTGTACAACATTCTGTTTCTACTTCTGTGTACTCTACAACATGCTACCCACCAAAACTTTATTGTCCATTCATCACCATACTGTTGATTCCCTTTACCCATTTTTCCCTCCCCCTTGCCCCTCCCCCTCTGGTAACTCCTGCTCAGTTCTCTGTAGGTTTGGTTTGGTTTGTTCATTTATTTGGGGTTTTAGTTTTTTATGTTCCACATATGAGTGAAACCATACGGTATTTGTGTTTCTCCACAGGACTTATTTCACTTAGCTTAATAACCTCAAGGTCCATTCATGTTGTCACAAATGGCAGAATTTCATCTTTTTTTTATGGCTGAATAGTATTCCATTGTATATGTACACCACATCTTCATTATCCATTCATTGGTGGGCACTTAGGTTGTTTCCACATCTTGGCTATTGTAAAGAATGCTGTGCCACGATGAACATAAGGGCATATATCTAGAAATATATTGTTTCCTTTTTTTTTTTTTGGCCGTGCTGCACGGTATGTGGGATCTCAGTCGAACCTGAGGCCCCTTCAGTGGAAGCGTGGAGTCTTAACCACTGGACAACTAGGGAAGTCCCTAGAAATATGTCGTTTCTTTTTTTTTTTTTTTTTTTAACGTGTCGTTTCTTAATTCCCATGAGCACCACTCAGCCAAGCCCTCAAGTCCCATCTGGACTTCTGTGGCTTCCTTTGAGCTCAGTTTTCTGCCTCATCTCTGCTTCCCCTAGCTTCCTCTGTGTACTGCTTGCCAAGTGGATCTTCCTGGAACATTGCTATGTTGCAGTCCCTCACTGCTTTCTGTTAAGTCAAATCCATACCTAGACCTGTTACTCAAAGCCTGCTTAAGGTGGGCTCACCTGACCTTCTGTAACATGCTTCTACCCCAACAGAAGGCTCCAGTCAAGAATGAATCCCCCAAAGAACTCTCCTTCCACACGACCTTAGTTCTTACCAAACTTTGACTCCCTAAGAAAAATCATGTTTCCTGCGAGTGGGGACTATAACTTAAAACTATAGAATTCAAGGACTGGGGATTTCCCTGGTGGCGCAGGGGTTAAGAATCCGTCTACCAATGCAGGGTACGCGGGTTCGAGCCCTGGTCTGGGAAGATCCCACATGCCGCGGAGCAACTAAGCCCGTGCGCCGTAACTACTGAGCCTGAGCTCTAGACCCCGAGAGCCACAACTACTGAGCCTGAGTGCCACAACTACTGAAGCCCATGCACCTAAAGCCTGGGTT
The DNA here is from genome assembly GCF_009873245.2 of Balaenoptera musculus. NCBI lineage: Eukaryota > Metazoa > Chordata > Mammalia > Artiodactyla > Balaenopteridae > Balaenoptera > Balaenoptera musculus. Next base: position 95,915,079 of record NC_045790.1, on the reverse strand, counting down.
CCGTGACAAGAGAAGCCACCGCAACAAGAAGCCTGCGCACCGCGACGAAGAGTAGCCCCTGCTCAGCGCAACAAGAGAAAGCCCATGCGCAGCAACGCAGGACCCAACGCAGCCAAAAATAAATAAATAAATAAATTTATTAAAAAAAAAAAAAAAGAATTCAAGGACTGGGAAGAATCTTTGAGGTCATCCGTCAGTTTTTCCCAACCACACCTCTCTCAATCCTGTAGTGGTATCCGGATTTTGAAGTTTCCTTACTAGGCCAAGGTAATGTTTCTCACCTGTTTTTAACCACAGCCCTTCATGCCTAGAGATTCTGATTTGGATTTGGAGGGTGGGAGGATTACCATCCTTACCCATGCAAAATTACAAAAAATCTCCTATTTTCACAGATGGGAAATTGAGGCTCATCAGAGAGAAGTGACTTACCACTAATTTATAAAAGCTGGGATTCCGTTCCAGTGGCCCACTGCCTTGCTTCTATTTTTTTTTTTAAGTAAACTTTATTTTTGAACAATTTTAGATTTACAGAAAAGTAGCAAAGAGTATAACCGTCACCCAGTTTGCCCTCATGTTAATCTTACATAACCATGGTACATTTGTCAAAGCTAAGAAAAAACCCATATTGCATTTGGTGAACCAATTTTCTTTTTTGATTGAGATAAAATTCACAGAACATAAAATTAACCTTTTTTTTTAATAACGTTATTTATTTATTTTTGTCTGCATTGGGTCTTCGTTGCTGCGTGCAGTCTTTCTCTAGTTGTGGCGAGCGGGAGCTACTATTCGTTGTGGTGCGCGGGCTTCTCATTGCGGTGGCTTCCCTTGTTGCGGAGCACGGGCTCTAGGCACACGGGCTCAGTAGTTGTGGCTCGTAGGCTCTAGAGCGCAGGCTCAGTACTTGTGGTGCATGGGCTTAGTTGCTCCGCGGCATGTGGGATATTCCCGGACCAGGGCTCGAACCCGTGTCCCCTGCTTTGGCAGGCAGATTCTTAACCACTGCACCACTGGGGAAGCCCAAAATTAACCATTTTAAAATGAGCAACTCAGTGGCATTTAGCACATTCACAGCCACCACGTCTATCTAGTTCCAAAACATGTTCATCACCCCAAAATAAAACCTCATACCAGTCAAGCAGTTATTCCCCATGTTTCCCTCCCCTTGCCCCTGGCAACCACTAATATCTGGTTCTTTTTATGTTCTTCACAAGCATTCAGCCCAGTGCCATGTACCTACCTGGGAGGCACTCAATAAAGTGGGAGTTTGGGGTGTTTTTTTTTACTTTTTATTTAGTAAGTAGAATATACATACTAAAAGGTGCAAATAAGAGTAGAGGTTGGTAAATTTTCACAACTAAACACATCTATGAAGGAATTCCCTGGTGGTCCAGTGGTGAGGACTCCACACTTTCACTGCCAAGGGCCCGGGTTCAATCCCTGGTTGGGGAACTAAGATACCACAAGCGGCACAGATGCAACCAAGAAAAAAATTTAATTAATTAATTAATGAAACATATCTATGAAAGTCACACTGAGATCAATAAACAACATGACCAGCACCCTAAAAAGAACCTTCGATCTCCCAGTCACTTCCTATCTCCCCAGTAGTAGTCACTATCCTGACTTCCAGCACAGGTTAATTTTGCCTGGGTTTGCACTTCATATAAACGAAATCATACAATATGTTCTCTTGTGTCTGACTCCTTTTGCTCAGCGTTATATTTAAGATTCATGTCCTTGCATTCACAATACTTTTTATGGATAAGAGTGACAAATTAAGGCAAAATTATATTTGGGGGGGGTGCGAGAAGTGGGAACAGGTCTCTCAGTCAAGAATAAGAGTGACATGGGAAAAATAGATTACACCAAACAGCAACATTCTTAAATTTTCCACCCTGTTTGGGATCTTGGAGGTATCCAATGGTACTAATTATTTTTAGTTATCAATAAACTCAGAGATAGGAGAGGTATTTTGTTGTTGTTGTTTTTGGCCATGCCATGCAGCATGCGTAACTTCCCCACCCAGGGATTGAACCCATGTCCCCTGCATTGGAAGCATGGAGTCTTAACTACTGGACCACCAGGGAAGTCCGGGAGAGGTGTTATGAAAGACCTGCTGGGCAGGGGATCTAAACTGGGGGAAAAAATAAATAGTAATTACCTCTGTGAGTTGAAGGAATATGGTTCGCAGGCAATGAAGAGAAATCCCAGTGTGGCACGGGGCAAATTAATCTCCTGGCAATTGTTTTCCCAATCTATAAAATGAGGATAGTAACATAGTTGTCATCAAAATTAGATAAGTGAATGTAAAATGTATGGTACGGTCCCTAACTCTTTAATGCACAAAAAAGCATTACTTTCTTTCCACCACCTTCCTTATTGGAACACAGATCAGAACTCTAGCAGCTGGGAACTAAGCAGTGTCATATTTTCCCAGCATTAAGCCTCTCTGCCTCTTAGACTTGGAATATAAAGAGGTATAAAACAGGCTTGGGGTACAGATTTTGAGAAATAAAATCTGAGAATAAGTGTAATACAACCCTCTGACATCCTTCACAGTTCAAAGTCGACTTTTCAATAACCCCCCTCTCACTTTCACAAAGCATTTCCTGGGACTTCCCTGGTGGTCCAGCGGTTAAGACTCACACTCCCAATGCAGGGGGCCCGGGTTCGATCCCTGGTCATGGGTTCGATCCCTGGTCACGGGTTCAGTCCGTGGTCAGGGAACTAGATCCCGCATGCCGCAACTAAAGATCCCGCATTCTGCAACTAAAGATCCCGCGTGCAGCAACTAAGACCCGGCACAGCCAAATAAATAAATAAGTAAATATTTAGGGGGGAAAAAAAAGGAGTTAATTTGCTAGGGTATTGATCCTGACCCCTATTTCACTCATCTGATGCTACCAGTTCACCCAAGCCCCATAAGCCTCACCAGATCCCTCCTGCCCCATCTTTCCCCCCCAGACTTTTGGTCAAATCTCTCATTGTACCCATAATAGATAGACAGGGCTGATTCCCCTGTCAGACTTGGAGCCTTTCCAAAGTGCCCATGTCTTTCACATCACATCTCCCAAACTATGGCACAGAGTAAGTAAGCCCTGAGAAATTACGCTGAAATAAATTTTCTCTGAAAACTTGGAGGGCAGCCTGGTGCTGAACTCAACAACTTTAAAATGCTCAGTCCGCAAAAATGGACTTAGTTATTGTGTTAGGCACTATGGTGTTGTTTTAATGTCCTTGACATCTAATTATTCTTTCAATAAACAACTAGTGCGGGCTTCCCTGGTGGCGCAGTGGTTGAGAATCTGCCTACCAATGCAAGGGACACGGGTTCGAGTCCTGGTCTGGGAAGATCCCACATGCCGCGGAGCAACTGGGCCCGTGAGCCACAATTACTGAGCCTGCGCTTCTGGAGCCTGTGCTCCGCAACAAGAGAGGCTGTGATAAAAGAGTGGCCCCCACTTGCCACAACTAGAGAAAGCCCTCTCACAGAAACGAAGATCCAACACAACCATAAATAAATAAATAAAACCCGAAAGTTAAAAAAAAAAACACCCAATTTTTTAAAAAAAAAACAACTAGTGCCAAGTATGCGCTAGGCTGGGAAAAGAGGGGCTATAAAGAAAACCTCAGGCCTCTAACCACCTTCGAGGTCGGTTCACACGCAGCACCCTTGCCGCGCCGCTCCTGCGCCCCCAAGTGGGCTCCCCCGGGACTTCCGCAGCTCAGGAGCGAACCTCAGCGTAGGGAGGGGCGGGCCCTCCAGCCTTTCGGCACACCCGATTGGCAAGGCCTACTGACGTGAGTGGGCGTGGTCTCGGCCGGAGCCGACCTCAGGCCAAGTGCCCACAGGGGGCGAGGCCTGCATGCGGTAGGGGGCGGGCTGTGAGAGAGGCAGCTGCTTCCGGGAGAGCCGCCCCGCCCCCACGTGGGACTTGGGAGACCAGAGCGCGCGGCAGCGGTGGCGGGAGTGGCGTCTCAGATTCCTTAGGGAGGCAGGTGAGTGGGGACTGGACCCGGGGAGATGGCGGACTTGGAGGCAGGGGCTGTGGCATCAAAGTCTTGTGTCCCCAGACCCAGACTCTGCTGTAATCCACAAGCGCTGGCGGTGCAGCCGAGGACGGAGTGACTCTGGGACTCCTATTTAGGCTCTTAGAGGTAGAATGTCCTGCTGCAGCGAGGTTAAGGTCTCTGCGTGGCCGTTGCCCTTGGGGACCCGGGTCTGGGCTCCGAGTCTCCTGTCTGGGGTCCATTCCCTTGGAGACCGCTTGGGTAGTCTCCATCAGTGGAGAGCCCGAGGTGCCTCGCAGGATGGGGGAGGGAGGTGCAAACAATAACAGCCGCTCTGTGCTAGGATTGTACATAAGTTACATGCATTGGCCCATTCAGTCTTACAACAGCCCATTGAGGTCTGTTCAAGTCCTTATTTACCAGATGAGGATTCTGAGGTCAGACAGCTGGAAGGTGACAGACTCAGGATTTGAACCCACATCTACAGACTCCAAAACCCACACCCGTAACCCTCATGCTGCCAACTGCAGCCAGGTCCAGAGTCACCGTTCTGCCTCTTTCCTTCCTCACCCCCTTCACCCAGAGCTCTCCAGGAGTCCAGCTCTGCTGATAAGCAGCTTTGAAATCTGTACTTAAAGTATCAAGGAGTAATGGTGGAAATTGAGGACTTCTCTGCTGGAGACCTGGATTCTAGCCCGAGATCTGCCACTGACCCCCTGCACGATCTTGGACCAGTGTCAGCCCAGTATCACCATCATTTCAATGATGTAGTCAGCAAGCTTTAAGGAACCTCTTAATCAGTGTGTTCTAGGAATTTGTGGAACTGGCTGATTCTCCTTTTAGCTCCAGAGGAGATTTGGGCTCTTCAAAGCCAAGTCAAGGCCTGGGTCTCCTTCTTCTCTTTCATCCCTATTCCTAGCACTGGGGCAGGCCCAGAGTAGATATTCAGGAAATGCAGTTTGAATAAACAGGTAGCCAGTCGGCTCCTTTTCAGAACTGCCTGACAGCTGCTGTCCTGGGCCCTTCTGGGGGTTTGGATTTCTCAGCCCTGGCCACCTTCTACCTAGCTGGCCCTCCCCTGCTAGTGGCAGAGCCTGTCATCGCTGGCAGCAGCTCACAACCCTCTGTGCCAAGACCACAGCCTCTGGAATCCTCAGTGGAGCACAACATGGGGGGATCAGGCCCTGCATCTCTTCTCAGCCCCTCCGGGTGGTAGTTCTCAGGGCCCAACTTAGGTTACTCCCAAGTTGAAGAAGTTACCTTCCAAGGAAGGAGATACTTTCACAAACAATCTGAAATTTTACTTATCCCTCAGTGTTGCCTGTTCCATGAAGCCGTCCATCCTTGATTCCAAGAGACACGGGTCCCTCCTATAGCACATAGTCCACCCCTCTACTGTAGCATCTGTATGGTGACTATTTCTCCTTCACCACATAAGCTGCTGGAAGGCAAGGACCCCACCTCAGATATCCTGGGAGACCCTGTGGCCCATCCAGGTTTGAGTGAAAGTTCTCCCTTCTGGGTGTGGTGCAGAGGGCACAGCTGTGAGCCACTCCAGGAGGTCTAGTCAGCTCACTTCTACTCCTAATGATAGTAAAAGTAGCTGCATATTTACTGAGTGGCTACTGTGCCAGGCATGTACCTCTTCACTATCTCTGATCTCTGCAGCTTTGCAAGTTTGATAGTATCATTCCCATTTCATAGATTACGAAATGAAGATTCTGCAACCTTGCCCAAAGTCATACACAGAGCACAGAGCAGACCTGGGACTGTTTGACCCTGAAACATTACTCTTTCTACACTGCCTGCTACAGCCTTCCAGTTAAGCTAACCTGTTCTGCATCCCATGGTGACTTGCCCTTGTCTTCAGTGTGGTGTCACAGGATTTAAGCTGTGGCTCACAGGCTCCCTTGATTTGGGAGAAGTGCCCCTTCCAAGTATGTGAAAATCTTCCAATTTTTCAGGGACTTTTGGCAAAGCAAAACCTCCACCTGGATTTGGCTCTGCAAACAGAGAAGCACCTCTGTTGCTCAGGGGCTGTTGTTCTACTGCACAGATCTTTGTTTATTGGGGCTTCCCTGGCGGTCCAGTGGTTAAGACTCCACGCTTCCACTGCAGTGGGCACGGGTTCGATCCCTGTTAGGGGAACTAAGGTGACACGTGGTGCAGCAAAACAAACAAACAACAACAACAACAAAAAACAGATGTTTGTTTATTAAGCACGTATGTAACAGAATGACTACTTGTGGGGCAGGTAACAGGCCCTTGAGTAGAAGCCAGGAGACCCATGGTCAAGCCCAGCTTTGTACCTGACTCGCTGTGGATGTCAAACAACTCCTGTCTCCTTTCTGCACCCTACTTTCCGCAGCAGAATGTAAACGATTAAACAGGGTTGGTGATTTTCAACTTTTTAATTTTTTTCAGCACTAATACCCATTTCTCAAATCTCTCGCTGAATCCTAAAATTTAAAAAAAAAACAGATAAAAGTGGAACTGCCCTAGTAAGGCCTCCCCCTCACCACTCTCTAACCCCCAGTCTCCTCTGGGTGAATTGGACTGCAAGGCCTCTAGGCAGCCCTGCCCTTTTGCTTCTGATAAGCAGAAGGCATTTGCTTCCTCAGCCTTCTAAAGTAGATGTGGGGTTGAAGCCAGTGGAATGCAGCTTTGGATTCCAGAAGCTGGGGGCCTGCTGCTATAAAGGTTCTCTGGAAAGTGAGTTAGAGACCTAAAGACCTGCCTTCAAAATATGATGTGACTCTGCAGAATGACATTGAGCAAGTCAGTTAACCTCTCTGAGCCTCCATCTCCTTATCACTAAAAGTTAGAACAATTCTCTGCAATTAAATGGGATAATATATATGTGTAAAGTACCTAGTGCAGTGCCCAGCACACAACATACACTCAGTATATTTTTCTCTGATACCCTCCATCTCTCCAAGGCAGAGATAGTATAGGTAGAGCAACGCCTACTGAATCAAGTGGTTATCAGTAGTATGGGGTATGGTAGGTAAAACCCTGCACTCATTGTCTACAACAAACTCAAATTCTGGCTCAGTCACTAGCTGTGTGGTCTTGGGCAAGTGACTTAACCTCTCTGAGCTGGGCTAATCCTTAGCAGACCTAAGAGCAAAATCTTGTACAAAGTGGGCACTCAGGACTTTGTATCTGCTAAATGATTGTTCATATGGGGGTTGGGACATCTTTGGGGAGGCCTGGCTTGCCCCTGTGTCAGATGTTGTGGCTGGCCCAGGGGTGTGGTGGTGGAGTGGATCCTCTGTGGCTCCTGATAACCCCAACCCCGCCAAGGAGGAGGATCAGATGAAACAGGCCCCTGAGCTAGTTGGGAGGGAGCCAAGGGGCCTGGGAGGCTGGAGGGCAGGGGGAGGGGAAGGCATCATCAGTGTACTAAAGGACCCCCCAACCAGACCCAGAGAGTGTGCAGCCGTGGGTAAGTCCCTGCCCCTCTCTGGGCCTTGAGGTCCCATTCATACAAGGAGAGATTGGTGGCTCTTTGTTTTCCCCCTACTTGGCTGTTAGGCACCTCCAAAAGGAAGCGTCTAAAACGGAGCTCTCCACCTCCTCTCTCTCCAGGCTCGGCTCCCCACCGCCCTCTTCCTGCCTGTCCCTGTCTCCGCTGCCCTCCAGGTCAAGCAAGCTAGCGCATCCGCCCCAAGAGACTGCCTCTTGGCTGCCTTAGGATGGCCCCTCCTCCCCACCCCTCTCGCCCCACAGCCTCTGTCCTCCTCTGCTTCTAGTCAGCTCTGCTCAGGCTGCAAGAATTATCTTCCTAAAGCCAGGCTCTGAGCAGGCCCCTGCCCTGCCCCCTGCTCAGAAATCTTCCCTGTCCTCAGTCTGGCCGCCCCTCCCCTCCAAACACACATCCTCGATTGCCTCTTCAGTCCTCAGAGCAGTCCGCAGCCCGTCCTCCTGGCCCCTTCTTTCCCCTCCGGAGGGAACATTCTCCCCTTTCCCTCTGCCGAGCCGAACCCACTCATCCTGCAAAACCGAGTTCTAGTCCTGTCTTCTTCCAACAAGCTTCTGACCTCCTAACTCACATTGGAAGTCATGGTTCCTTCATGGTAGGCTCGGCCTCTCCGAGATGCGCTCAGTCAGCCCGACCCCCTGGGACTGCGGTGCCAACTGGATGAGAAATCGTGTGCGAGTGCCCAGCATGGCCTGGCACATAGTAGGTGCTCAAGAAACAAACGTTAATGCCCCAGCTTCCTTCTGTCTTACACCCCTTATTTGGCATTTAGGGCATATTGTCTTGTACTTCATGTGGGTAAATATATTTACTGTGTGGCAGAGTGCCGTGCAGGAGGCAAACATGAACTAAGTGTGGACCCTGCCCTGCAGAAGCTCCACCTACTGGGACGAGATAAGATAAGGCCACAGAGAACTGGTATATGAGAGAGACTGTGATCTGGGCAAGAAGAGATGCTGCAAGGGAGAGGGAAGGAGGGGCCGCCTGGTGGAGAACCTGGTAGGATTTGGGGATGGGGAAGTTGTGGAAAGAGCACCAGCCTCCTAGGGAAAGAGGGTGAGGCGCACCCGAGTGTGCTTGGGGAGCAGCGGGAGGCGGGCTGAAAAAGACAGCCTCCATGGCCACTCCACAGGCGTGTCTGTCTGTCTGTCTGTCGGCACGGTGCGATTTAATCCTCTTAAGTGTGTGTCCGTGTACCAAGGGGTTAACAGTGTTTTCCCCTAGAGGTAGAATTACAGGAAATTTTTCTCTTTTTGCTTATCTGTACTTTTCTAAAATTTCTGCCATGGCCATGGACATTGTTCATGGAATAGGCAAAGTTTAAGTGGTGGCTAGATCAGGGCTTCTCATAGTAAAGTCCAGTCCATCCCAGACTGATTCTTTGATAAAATGCGATGAAAATGAATTATTAGAGACATGTTGTTTTAAAAAAAGAGACCAAATAAAATACAAACCCAGATTTTATATTATTAGATTCAACTTGCTCTGGAAGTTTCTGAAAACTTTCTGAAAGTTTCTGAAGTTTCATGAAAGTGTCTACTTATCTTGGTGCACACCGGCAGGGATTGGTGAACCCCACTAGGAGTAGCACTGGGGTAGAGAACAGGGGAAGCAGGAATCTGGAAAAGCCTGCGGGTATGTGACTACCTCCCGGTTCCAGGGACCACGTCTCACACGCCTCTCGTCGCCCTCACAGAGCTGAGCACGAGGCAGAACCCCCAGGAACCCTCAGTTCCAGCCACCCGGCTGCCCTGTGTCCCCCCTGCCCACCATGCAGCCCCAGTCAGTCCTGCACAGCGGCTACTTCCACCCACTACTTCGGACCTGGCAGGCAACCACCGCCAGCCTCAGTGCCTCCAGCCTTATCTACCCCATCTTTGTCACGTGAGTCCCCAAATGAGCCAGGTCTCTGATCGGCAGGGGGTGGGTTGAGTGTGTGTGCATGCATGTGAACAGAGCAGGTGTCTGTGTTGCGGGGATAAAGTGGGCTGTCAGCTTGGAGCTCGATGTATTGGACGTGGCCTGCTGGGTTAAGGACAGCCATTAAGAGAAAAACAAACCTTGAAGAGAATACAGTCTTCCCATTTGGAAAATAAAAATAACCCTTGCCTGTCATCCTGAGTTTTTGCAACAAGACAGAAGCCGAGACGATGTTTTGTTGGCTGTAAAGTACTACGTACATGTCAGAGGTGGCAGTCATGATGAGTCACAATAGCACAGCTGATACCTATTGAGGGCTTACTGTGTCCCGGGTACTGGTATGCTAAGCACCTATGTATATTATCTCATTCCACCCTGACAGTATTCACATGAGAAGAATACGGATATTATCCCTTAGAATGTCATCTCCATGAGGGCAGGGATTTTTGTCTGTTTTGTTCACTGTTGTGTTGCCAGAGCCTAGAACAGTACCTGACACATAATAAGTGCTCAATAAATATTTGTTGAATGAATGAATGAATCGACCCAGGATACAGATGAAGGCCCTGAGGCTCAAAGAGTACCATTTGGCCAAGGTCGCCCAGTCAGTAAGTGGCTGGGATAGCAAGCAAGGACCTTCTGATCTCAGTGTCCAAGTTCTTAACCACTTGACTCCTTCCTAGGAGTACTGTTCTTTGAGTCCAGTTGCTTGTTGTCACTGTTATTCTTGTTGTTCCTATTATTATTTCAGGCCCTGGGCTTGGCCAGGCAGGGGAACCAGACACTGGATCCCATCTTCCTCCCACCATCTCCACCTCCATATTCCTTCCCAGTTTCCCAACCATCCCTCCCAGTCACCCCCTCACCACTGCCCCTTCCCACAGCTACCAATCCATAGCCCATCCCCCACTCTTGCAGGGATGTTCCTGATGACAAACAGCCTATCGCCAGCCTCCCAGGAGTGGCCAGGTAGGAGACGGAGTGGGGAGGGCAGGGTTATGATGGAGGGAGCAGTTTCACAGGTGGAGGTGCCAGGAAGCAGAAGCAGACCCAGGAGGTAGAAGATCCAGAGAGGCTGACTTCAGCTCAGAAGGACTGTCTCGGGGGGCAGAGTTGTTCCACAACAAAAGAGGCAGCCTCGGGCAGTAATGAGCTACCTGTCACCAGAGGCGCCGCAGCAGAGGAACGCTGAACTTCAGATGGGAGTTCAATAACAGAACCTTGAAGGGGCCTTCCACAGCTGAATCCCATAGCTCTGCTACGTGGGGCCTCGGTTTTCCCATCTGTTTGGTGGGTGCATTCCTGCCCCTCCGTGTACTGTGAGGCTTGAGCCCTCCTCGTGCCATGTGCACCTTGACTCTTAACAGAGGCACAGGCCAGAGGGGTGGGGGGACCCTAGCCTGGGACCTGCCTCACTTCAGCCCCTCCATGCAGGTATGGTGTGAACCGGCTGGAAGAGATGCTGAAGCCCCTGGTGGAGGAGGGCCTGCGCTGTGTCCTAGTCTTCGGCGTCCCCAGCAGAGTTCCCAAGGTGACAAATCAGAGGAGGGGTCAGAGGGAAGGGGAGGGGGAGGCTGGGTGAGGATAAGCTGAGGTTCCACACTGACCACACCCTCGCTCCAGCCTTGTGCTGGCCCTGGGGCCACCGGTGAACGGACACAGCCCCTGCCCTTGAAACAGCAGCCATGTAGGATCGGGAAGCTAAGTAGGGCTGCAGCTCTGAATGGGCAAGTCAGGTTTCCCTCTGCAAAATGGGAACGGTCCTCCCCGTGCCTCCTCGTCCAGGGGCGGTCGTGGTGATAAAGGAGAGGGCCGGGGCTGTGCCCTGGTGGCTGGCCACTGTGCCTCCCAAAGGCTTCGTGTGACTTTGTCCTTCCGCTTTGTCCTTCCCCTGTCCCTAGGATGAGCGGGGCTCTGCGGCAGACTCCGAGGACTCCCCGGCTATCGAGGCCATCCGTCTGTTGCGCAAGAACTTCCCCGGCCTCCTGGTGGCCTGCGACGTGTGCCTGTGCCCCTACACCTCCCACGGTCACTGCGGTGAGCTTCCCTCCTTCCACCAGCCCTGCTGCCACCAGCACTCCCACTGCGGTGGAGACGGGCCAAGGCCCGGGATGCTCCCCAAACCCAGCTGTCTGTCCTGCAGGGCTTCTGAGTGAGAATGGGTCGTTCCAAGCTGAGGAGAGCCGCCAGCGGCTGGCAGAGGTGGCGCTGGCCTATGCCAAGGCAGGTGAGTGAGCCACCAGCAGGGATGGGCACCCCCGGGTCAGGGAGGTGGCAGGGTGGATAGGAGGGTCCCAGAGTTCTGAAGGCCACCCTCTGCCCTTTAGGATGTCAGGTGGTGGCCCCGTCGGACATGATGGACGGACGCGTGGAAACCATCAAGGAGGCTCTGATGGCACATGGATTTGGCAACAGGGTAGGGGTGGGGGGTGCAGGCAGCACGTGGGGAGGTAAGAGAGCCTGGACCGGATCTGCCCCCGTGTCTGCACCTCACACAGAGAAAGCAAGGCCCAGAGCTCCAGTGGGACTAGGACACAGGCCTCTATTTCCGGCCTGGGTCCTTTCTCTCCCTGTCACTTCACCCTGGGACATCTGGAGGGCTGGCTGAGCCGAGACCCCTATTATCTGCCCGTAGGTATCAGTGATGAGCTATAGTGCCAAATTCGCTTCCTGTTTCTATGGACCTTTCCGGTGAGTGGGGATGGCCAGGGGTCTGCTGTTGAATCCCTGACCCGTTAACCCAAAGCTGGAGCCCACCCTGGTGTCTCTACTTCTCAGGGACGCAGCTCAGTCGAGCCCAGCTTTTGGTGATCGCCGCTGCTACCAGCTGCCGCCCGGAGCACGAGGCCTGGCCCTCCGCGCGGTGGTGAGTGACCAGAGCTCCAGCCCCACCCGGCCTGTCCCCCTGTCACCTCGCCTCCCAGGCACTGCCCACACCATAACTCATCCCTTAGGACCGGGATGTACGGGAAGGCGCTGACGTGCTCATGGTGAAGCCAGGAATGCCCTACCTGGACCTCGTGCGGGAGGTAAAGAACAAGGTGAGCACAGGGCAGAGGCCAGAGGGGGCTCGGGGAGATGAGAGTGTGTCCACAGATTCTGGGCCCTTTGATCGAGGGACTGCAGAATCTCGGAGTTGAGCAATCTGCCCGGGAAACAGGAATCCCCAGCACCCCCACCATTCCCGTCCCGCCCGGGGAACCACTGTGGGCCTCTGCGCCAGGGCTCGCAGGAGCCTTTGAACAGCTCTGCTTTAACAGCTCGAGGATGGGCCAGGCCGGCAGCAGCAGTGACTCAGGGCTTGGGCCTCAATACGGTCACACATTGAGCAGGGAGGAAGGGATACTCCCAGAGGCGTGCCCACCTCCCACTTCAACCTGCCTGCCCCCCGCTGCTTCTCCACAGCACCCTGAGCTCCCTCTTGCCGTGTACCACGTTTCTGGAGAGTTTGCCATGCTGTGGCATGGAGCCCAGGCCGGAGCGTTTGATCTCAAGGCTGCTGTACTGGAGGTCATGACTGCCTTCCGCAGAGCAGGTGAGCAAGCAGGGGTGGGAGTTTTTGACATGTGCTGCAGGGACTGATAGGCACTTTGCCCAGACAGGGAAATAAAGTCATGAGACAGCCTGGAGTCTCATGCCTGGAAATGCCAGAGATCTAAACAGACAGGCTGGGGAAGAGACATGAAACCGCAGGACAGAATGTGGAACAGTGAAGCACGCAGAGCCCTCTATTATTTTTTGGTTTTGAGACCTTGGCCAAGCCACTTCTCTAACTTCAGTGGCCTTGTCTATGAACTAGGGACAAGATAGCTGGTGCGTGGTTGTCAAGAGGATTAAATGAGATCCTACATGTAATTGGCATATGCTTGTCACTTCATAAATGGGAGCTGGTTTTGTTGGTTGAGCATACAGTGTTGGGAGGGAACTCACAGCTCACCTGTTTCCCCCACTGTGCAGTTTTATACATTGGCAAACTGAGGCCCAGAAGGAGAAAATGCCTTCCCCAAGGTCACACAACGTACAGAGCTAGGACTCACCGGAACTGAACTCAGTCTTAGGTTGTGACACCCGTGGGCTGTGCCTCTTCATGGTAGCCTTCTTCCCACCCCCGGCCCTCATCTCCCAGAAGGTATTCCCCGAGCTGATGCCCTGCCCTTCCCCTGCTTCCCGCTTCTCTCCCAACACAGGTGCCGACATCATCATCACCTACTACACGCCTCAGCTATTGCAGTGGCTGAAGGAGTGATGGAGAAAGTGTGCAAGACCCAAGAACTAGAACTTTTTAATTCCTGAGCCTTGGAGAAGTGAAAACCAAAGTAAACGATGCTTTTAGAACTGTGTGCTCGTGCCCTCTTCCTGCTTACACGCTGGCAGGCGCCCAGAAGCCCTGGGTGGTTTCTGCCAACGTGCCAAATCTTCCCACTCACAGCCACATCCTCATGGGCTCTCCCAGGCTTCCCTACCCCTCCCCTGGGTCAACCCTGAGGCTCACCTCTGCCACCCCAGCTCCTTCCTCTGGGGTGGCTTCAGCTTGAAAGCCACCAGGAATCATGGACCTTGGCTCAGTGGGGCCTGGGAGAAAGGCTTGAAGCATTAACGGAAAAGGAGGGCAGTTGAATCTTGGACCCTCAAAAGCTCTGGAAAGCTCGAGGCCTCTGGCAGTAGAGCTGGGCACACTGGGACTGAGGCTTAGATTGACACCCCGGGTTTAGAGTTGAGATTTGCTGCGCTTCCACTGGAAGGCGATTCCCACACAGGCCAGTGGTTGCCAGGCTGCCTGAGATCTCCTGTTGTTCTCTGAGCCATAAACCCAGAGAAGAATTACTCATTAACGAGCAGAAAAGAATTATTCATTAACAAGCAGGAACGCTGCGTAAGGATCGAAATTCAGAAGCAAAGAGAGAGTTCCTGACTGTTGGAGATGCCACCACCAAAAAGGATTTTTATTGAAGAGGTATTTTTTGAGAAGGTCTGCTTTGTGCCCACACACAATGCTGGGTCCTGGGGGTATAGCAGGACAGACCTCGGCTTGTCTCTGAGTGGAATCTATACAAGGAGAACAGGGGTGACAGAAAACAACAAGAAAACAGACAAATAAGGCAGTTACACATTGTAATAGTGCTTCCAGGGAAAGAAAGGGTCTGAGACAGAGAATAACAGATGATGGGCCTTGCTTGAGAAGCCCTCCATGAGGTTGAGGGACAAGGGAAGACCCTTACAGAGGGCAGAGGGAAGCAGACACCAGAAGCTGCGAGAATGACGGAGTGTATAGGCTCCTGCCGTGGGAGGGGCTTGGCAGGGCCGCTGGGAGCCAGATGAGGAAGAGGAAGGTGGGCTGCAGGACTGGAGGTTGGAAAGGTAGATCCTGCACCTTGTAGGAAACTTGGGTTCTATTTTGCATCTGATAGAAAGCCATCTGAAGGATCTTAACCAGGACTTAACATGTGTTCCAATTTCCCCCATTCTGCTCCTGTGAAAAAAATGGAGGGGTGAGCCAGAAAAAGCCTGGTCGGGAGACTGTTACTGAACCCCCGGAGCAATGACAGTGGCCTGGACCAGGGTGGTGGCAGTGGAGAGAGAAGGAAGCAGAATATATTCAGAATACATTCTGGAGATAGACTAGGAAGATTTTGCTGATGCTTTCACATTGCGGGGATTGAGGGAGGGAATGGGAGGAAACAGATGCCTTCATGGGTTTCTGGCTTGGGCAGCTGGTTTCCATTCATTCTTCTGAGGGTGACGCGACGTAATGTTTCCCCCCAATGGAGGTTCAGGCCCAGCTAAGGAGGCGCCAGTTTGCAAGTCCACCTGCCTGTCTGCAAAGTGACAGAGAATCCCAACTCTAGAGTCAAAGCAAGGTTAGTTTGGATGTTACAGCAGTACAACCTGTTTTAAAATTTGGAATTATATGAGTCAGAAGCAGCTCCCCTCTGACTCCTGGTAGTTTTCCCCAGAGCTGTGGCCGACTTAACTGAAGACCTGATCTCATTCTGTCCTCAGCCTTTGGGACTTGAAGAGTCACTTAGAGGCCCGAAACATTCATGGGAGATCAGCCATTGACGGGTCTCAGGGCTTGGGCCACACCAGAACCTTCCGCCACCTTAGTTTCTTGGCTTCCTGGCACCTGGCCCCTGAGCTCATTTCTGGTTAGTGTGGAAGGGAACATCCTTCAAGGCCATCCTACATTCATCATTGGCCAAGCACATATGGGGGCCTGGCTCTGTTCTAGGCACATGGAGATGGGAGATAGATAACGGCAGTGACTCCCTGTGCGCTCAGACTGGCCTGTCCTGGGCAGGCACCTGCGCTCCCCTGGGCAGCGCAAAACACAGGCACAGCGGGACCCTCAATAAAGTTGCCGATTCTTAAAAAAAAAAGACACTGCCCTTTAGGTACAAACAGTCCTCAGGGAGCACATAACTGTGTCTAGAGCCCCCAGGGTAAACTTTGAGTGGAGTGATGATGAGTCTCCCTGAGGAAAACCAAGAGGCGGACCTGTTACCAATGATGTGACAGGTGCTGTGAAGGCCACACCTGGGCCTGACCTGGTTTGAAGATCAGAAAATACTTCCCTGAGGGTCTGATATTTAAACCTAGACCTGGAGAATGAGCAACCAAGCTGAGACATGTTCAGGGAAGGGCATTCCCGGCAGAGGGAACCCTGGGGCTAAAATGAGCTGGAAGGCTGGGGTGGCTGGAACACAGGGAAGGATGGGGAAGAGAGGCCTGAACTGAGCAGAGAGACACCAGGGCCAAACCATGCAGGGGTTCAAAAGCCATGCTGAAGGAAGGTGGAGAGCCTTCTCATTATTCCCAGAGAAAGGGAAGCCATTTGAAGGCTTTTACTCAGGGGAATGACTGACTCTTGATTTGCATTTTATAAAAGCATTTTGACAGCACTGTTGCAAAGTGCAAATAAGAAATGTGGCCTAGACTGAGTGGTGACAGTGGGGATGGAGAAGGGAATGGATTTAGAAGGTAGATTAGATGTCAAGAACGAACTTGGCTTGAGCTCCTGGGTGGCTGATAGGCCATTTACTGAGGTGGGAAGGCTTGGAAGGGGAATCCTAAATTTAGCTTGGGTTTGCAATGAGGAAGCTCTGTCGACAGTTTATGTGACTCTCCCAAGGCCACTCAACAAGTTTGTGGCAGAACTGGGTCTAGGACCCCAGTCACCAAAAACAGCAGAGCTGGGATTTGAACTCACATAGCACAACTCCAAGGCCTCTACCCTTACCCACTGTGCCATACCACCTCCTAATAAACAGTAACAAAATTATGGCTCTAACATTATGCTATTAGTAGTTCCAGTAATGGGGTTGCCTTCAGGCATCATGGTCTATGTGAGCGGCACCCTCTGGAGTCAGGACTCGGCACCTGAGGTACCAGCCTACTGTCTGCTCCACCCCCACCCCGCTATGTTTTGTCTACAAAAGCAGTAATGACCAGGCAGGCAGCTGGAGGGATCTGGGTAGTCCTGGGGGGCCTGGCTCCTCCACAGTCCCCGTCTCCTGCTGTGTGCCTTCTTCTTGCTAGTCGTAATTTTATCTTTGGGCAGAGAACTCAGTCAACAAGGCATTTTATTCTCAGATTTCCAGGCATCTGGTGAGCATTAAGGGCCTCTCTCAACAAGATTTGATTTTATTATTTCCCTCTCAGATGTGCCAGCATGGACGGTAGCTTGTCTCTGTGGGACATCCTGAAGGCCACCACAAATAGCCATCACATTCCATCGTCCTCACTTTTTGTTTCACTAAGATCCCTTAAACTGGGCTTCCCTGGTGGCGCAGTGGTTAAGAATCCGCCTGCCAGTGCAGGGGACATGGGTTCGAGCCCTGGTCCGTGAAGATCCCACATGCCGCGGAGCAACTAAGCCTGTGCACCTCAACTACTGAGCCTACGCTCTAGAGCCCTTGAGCCACAACTACTGGGCCCGTGTACCACAACTACTGAAGCCCGCACGCCTAGAGCCCGTGCTCCGCAACAAGAGAAGCCACGGCAATGAGAAGCCCGCGCACCACAACTAAGAGTAGCCCCTGCTCGCCGCAACTAGAGAAAGCCTGTGCGCAGCAACGAAGACCCAAAGCAGCCAAAAATAAATAAATAAATTTATTTTTAAAAAAAAAAGGTCCCTAAAACTACCTCAGTGGGCCTATGGTTGAGGGTCCCCAAAAACAACAGGCATTTTAACCAAACATTTTACTACCAATTTCCCAACTAGGGAAGGGGGAGTCCTGACCTATTATATGCCCTATGTGGACTCTGCCAGCCAATTCCACACATCAGGGCCTGTGACTTACAACACCCCATATTCTGCATTGTTCTGGGTACTCTTGGTTGCCAGTGACAGAAACTTAATTCAGTAACAAAAAAGGAACTAATTGGTTTCCATAATTGGGCTGTAATAAGGTCAAGTGTAGCTGGATCTAGGGTCAAAGGCTCTCATGGAGACCTCTGTCCCTTCCTAGCTCTCATATGTGTTTGCCTCAGCTTGGCTTTATTCTAAGATGGGCTTTTGCCACTTGACAGCAACATGATCCTTAGATGGTCCTTAATCCCAGAGAAAGACAGATCCTTTCTATCCCATTATCCACATAGCAAATCTCTGGAGGTCTCTGATTGGCCCTGCTCAGGTCACATAACCAGCCTCTCCGTTCAGTCCCTATAAACAATGGAATGGGAGATGTGGCACCATGATTGACAAGGTCTCCCTCCTTACACGGAAGGCTGGTGGGATCTCAGAGCTTTTGCACCTATGGTCCTCCCCTTTGCCTGGAATTCTCTCCCCCAAAATCTGTATGACTGTTTCCTTTTCATTGTTAAGATCTTGGTTTAAGTGTCACGTCCTCAAAGAAACCTGCCCTGACACCCAATTTAAAGTCATTCCCCCGTCACTCTGTGTTAGTCAGGATTCAAGTGTAGTAATTATAACAAAAGCCAAAATAACGGTAACTTAAGACGGAAATACGTTTCTCTTTAAGTAGTCCAGGCTATGTCAGCTATACGGTGTGGTGGGTCACGGCTCCTGCCTCGTTCTGTCATCCTCAACACATCTCGGCTTCTATCTCGTGATCATAGATGGTGGGTCCAGTTCCCACCATCAGGTCCTCTTTTCAGTTAGCAGAAAGAGGAGAAGGGCAAATGGAGGGCATGACGCTTCCTTACAAGGGCCCAACCTGAAAGTTGTACACACCATTCTGCCCTTGTCTGAACTTAGTCACATGGTCACACCTAGTTGTGTAAGGGAGGCTGGAAAACAGAGCCTGGTGGGGCAGCCCTGCGCTCAGCTAAAACTCAGGGGTTCAGTTACTAAGGAAGATGGAGAGAATGGATATGCGGGCAAATGGCCGTGCCCACCACATGGAGTTTCCTGTAATCATGGAAACAGTGCTCAGACTATCAAAGTAAAGAGGTCCTTAGAGACCATCTAAGTAATGGTCTAATTCTATAATTAGACCATCACTCTAATTCTATAGATGAGAGACAGACTCAGAAAGGAGACTTGTCCAAATTCACACAAGTCAGTGGCAGACCAAGGCTGGATTCAGGTCTCCTAACTCCAAGCCCAGTGCTCAAAAGTTGGGGAGGGATTGCAAGGGGTAGAGGTGAGGGATTGCTTTTAGAGGGACTTTCTCCTTTTATGTGTTACCTTAGCTTGAAGTGCATTTTTATATTCATGTATTATATCATGTGTTATTCATGTGTTATTCATGTAAATTAAGTCAAAACTTGGCCAATACACATGAAAAGGTGTTATCTTCACTAGTCAATGGAGAAATTAAAATTAAAACCGTAATGAGATACCACCATACATCCATCAGAATGCCTAAAATTTAAAAAATAATAGACAATGCGAATTTTTTTTAAATTAATTTATTTTTGGCTGCATTGGGTCTTCGTTGCTGTGCGCGGAAGTTGTGGCAAGCGGGGGCTACTCTTTGTGGTGCGTGGGCTTCTCATTGCGGTGGCTTCTCTTGTTGCAGAGCACGGGCTCTGGGCGCGTGGGCTTCAGTAGTTGTGGCTCACGGGCTCTAGAGCGCAGGCTCAGTAGTTGTGGTGCAGGGGCTTAGTTGCTCCGCGGCACGTGGGATCTTCCTGGACCAGGGCTCGAATCCGTGTCCCCTACATTGGCAGGCAGATTCTTAACCACTGCGCCACCAGGGAAGCCCAACAATGCCAATTTTTGAGACTGTGGAGCAAGTGGAATCTCACACGACTGGTACACCACTTCAGAAAACTTGCCCCATCTACTGAAACTGGACATACGCATATGTATAGCCTAGTGATTCCACATCTAGGGATTTACCCAACAGAAATGTGTACACATGTGACCAAAAGATGTGTTCAAGAATGTCCATAGCAACATTTTCTAATATTTGTAATAACCAAAAACTGGAGATAACCCAGATGTCCATCAACAATAAAATGTGGGGTATTCATATAATGGGATATCACAGGAAGGAGAATGAATGACCTGTAACTACTCATAGCAACATGGATGAATCTTACAACTAAAATTTTGAACAAAGGAAGCAAGACAAAAGAGTGCATGCTGTATTATTCCATTTAGATACAGTTCAAAGACAAGTATAACCATGCATTTAGAAGTTAGGGTAGTGGTTCCCCTTCATGGGAGTAAGTGACTTGGAGAGGACAGGGACACCAGGGTTCTGGAGATGTTCTTTTTCTTGGTCTTGGTGCTGATTGCATAGGTATGTTCACTTTGTAAAAATTCAAGGACATATACACTTCTTTGCACTTTTCTCTATGTATATTTTAATAAAAGTTAAAAAATAAGTAAATGAAATTTGATTTTTTTTTTTTTTTTGGCCACACCACGCAGCTTGCAGGATCTTCCCTGACCAGGGATTGAAGCCGCACCCTTGGCAAGCATGGAGTCCTAACCACTGGACCACCGGGAAATTCCCTAAATGAAATTTTAAAGAGAGAGAGATGTATGTCTGGTGGGCCCAGCCTGGGTTTACTTAGTGCTTTTGGGTGAGAATCTCAAGGAAAAAGCCCTCATGTAAGAAGCTTGGTTTCTCAAAGAGAAATAACCTAAGCCAGCAGCCAGTATTGTGACATGCCAGGTCTCTCCAGGAGCAATCACCAGGCCAGAGCCCACACAGGGTAGATCAAAGGATGAAACCCTCTAGGAATTTCTGTCATCTGCCTGAGGAAGGAAACTATACCCAGGAAGTGGACCCATTTTTGAACTGATGAATCAAAAAGAAGCTTGTTTCAAAATAGCAGGACCTGTCATTGGCTTTCCTGTGACATGCAAGGCTCCCTTTTCTCTGCTGAAAAAGTTACTCAGAAAAAGAGAAAGGCCTGGAGTCAGGCTCTCCCTTGCCAGCCAAGGTCTGTGACTCTGAACTTTGTATTTCCTCACAGGCCTGAGCCCAGTGAGGGTGAGGCAGTTCTGAACAAAATGAACAGACCAGCCTTGGCATATAGGAGGATGTTTTGTTTTTATTAAAAAAAAAGGGGGGGGGGGGGTGGAGGGAAGAAAGAAAGAAAATTGCATGCATATTTGTGTGCTCCTAGAAAAATGTCTGATAGCATAACAACCAAAACTGCAGCAATCCCTGGGAAGTGGTTGGGAAATAGGGAGGCCATTGCCCTTGCTCAGCTGTACTTGTCCTTAAGCTTCACCTGGCTGCCATTCAGATCTTTTGCTCCTCCCCTAACTGGTTCATCCAAAGAGCCCCCCCCCCCCCCCCCCCCCCGCCCCGGGCTTCCCTGGTGGCGCAGTGGTTGAGAATCTGCCTGCCAATGCAGGGAACATGGGTTCGAGCCCTGGTCTGGGAAGATCCCACATGCCGCGGAGCAACTGGGCCCGTGAGCCACAATTACTGAGTCTGCGCGTCTGGAGCCTGTACTCCGCAACGTGAGAGGCCCGCGCACCGCGATGAAGAGTGGCCCCCGCTTGCCACAACTAGAGAAAGCCCTCGCACAGAAACGAAGACCCAACACAGCCATAAATAAATAAAAATAAATAAATTTAAAAAACAAAACAAAACACAGAGGCCCCCCATCACTGCTCATGAAACCATTGTTTTCTACCTCCATAGCTCTTACCACTTCTGAAATCTTGATTTTTGTCTGCCATGCCATGTTGCATGAAGGCAGGAACCCCGTCTTATTTCTCACTATATCCTCCGTGAAGAACAGGGTCAGGCACAGAGTAGATGTTCAATAAGCAGTTAGTGAATGAATGAGATTGGGCTTTTGCTTTTCACTTTGTACACTTTGTATTTTCAAACGTTTTTGAGATGAACACGACAACCTTTTTTTCATCAAAAGAAAAAAAAAATCAGCAGGTTACTGAAGAGGACTCTACCCTCACTCTACCCTCAGCAAATTGTCTTGGGTTAAGACAGGTTTCCACCTGAAAGCAATTCCCTCCTAGTACCGACTGGGGACTCAGACCAGAGAGGGGCAGCGCCTTGCCCAAGTTTACCCAACACTCAGCAAGCCAGACCGGGACCCAAATCCCCCCCTCCTAAATCAGCCTGGGTACCTCCGGGGAGGGGGGGGGCGGTGTCCGGATCCTTGGGAGGAGGAGTGGGTCTTACGAAGGGGCAGAGAGGGTCACGGAAGGGACGGGGAGGGCAGAGGAGCACGGTAATGGGGGACTAGAGCTCCGGGTTGAGGAAGGTGAAGCTGCAGAGGGCGCGAGCGGAGAGGACAGAAAGGAGAAGTGGAAGGGGCGGGGCGGGGCGAGGCGGAGGGGGTGGGGCGGGGCGGGGCGAGGCGAGGCAAGGCGAAGCGGAGGAGGCGGGGCGAGGCGGAGAAGGCAGGCGGACGGCTGGGATACAGGAAAAGAGGGGCGCCGCCGAGCTTCTGCGCTCTTTCCCGAGCAGGCGTGCGGCTGCGGCTTCCTTGACCGGCTTCCCCGCGAGGCAGGTGGGTCGTGTGCCCCGGGGACTGGCGCGGGAGGTTCCGCTGCATACCGCAGGGGTAGAGATGTCGCTCTAGCAGCAGGCTACCTGGACTTTGGCGCCACCGAGCCCTGGAGGTGGGGAGGGAGGGTGAGCAATTCCGGCCTGCAGCCAGAGGCCCCAACTTCGGCTTCCAGAAATGGAAAACGCTGTGGGCCCTTTGTTCTAGTCTTAGCTATGCCAGTGGCTCCCTGCGTGACTCTGGACGAGTTCCCGCCCCTCTCTGGGCCTCCATCTACCTATCTGCAAAGTGAGAGGGTCTTTGGACGGGTCTCCCTAAGTTCCAGACTGACTGAAATTCATTTCCTTGACAAACTTCCTCTAGGGCTTGTCCCCAGATTCACCAGCAAGTCCGTCCCTCGGCAACAACTTGGCAGCACTCTGAACTCTGGCCCCTCAGGTTTTAGCTGAACAGGTTGGGTGTCTGGAATCAGTTCCGTCTGGGGCAAGAAGCTGCGTCCAGCCTCTAGACTTTAGGCTGAGGAATTTGTTTTCTGTGCACTGGGTCAGTAATCCTTCACTGGCTCTCCACCCAGGCAGGCGTCATCATCTGGGGCTGAGAGAGGCTTTAAGACAGGTAGGAACAGGCTGCTCTGTCCTGCCTTTTGTCATGGGCTGTACAGGTTCACTAAAATCAGATTTTTTTTTTTTTTTTTAATTTATATCCAAGTACGTCTAAGCAGTGGAAGGGAGTACTGGCCAGAGAATGTGGAGGTTTGGGTTCTAGTCCTGGCTGTGCCGCTGGCTGGCTGTGACCTTAGGCAAATATCTGCCCCTCTCTGGCTCAGTCTTTCCCGGCTGAACAGTCCAGGGGTGGGTCAGATGGTCTGCAAGGACTCTGCCGTCTTTCACATTCCAAACAATAGTAATAGCAGTCATAGTAATTGTTTCCTTAGCTGACCTACGAGGCCCTGCCTGAGCTGGCCCCTATCTACCCAAAGCACCAGACTCCTTGCCCTGCCTCAGGGCCTTTGCACTTGCTGTTTCCAGTGCCAGGAACATTTAATCACCTCCATTTCCTGAATAGGCTTTCTCAGATCTCCACTGAAACGTCACTTGCTTAGGAAGTTCCCCGACAACAAAGACTAAATCGGGTTTCTGGATTGATATCCTCATGGTACATGCTGTCTTCGTTATGCTTAAGTATTCATGTAGTTCTTTGTCCGATAGCTGTATCCCCTGTTCTTTAATGCCTGTGCATACCATGAGGCCTAGAAATCTGTCCCTTTCCCAACATCTAGCACATAATAGGTGGAATGAACAGATCATCTTTTAGTCCAACAGTCTTATGAGGTTGAGTCACTGTGCTCTTCTTACACCTGAAGAGACTGGGCTTCAGAGAGTGACACTCTTAGGGTCACACAGTGAGTTGGCAGTGTCAGAATTTGAACCCAGTCTGTCTCGGACTCTGAGGCCTGAACTTCCACCTCACTTGCCCTCACACTCCAGGATCTTCTGCTGTGAAGACATTACCTAAGTGCCAGCAGATCTGACCCACGAAGCCTGGAAAGAGAAGACCATCAGGTTGTTCAGTGCGGTGCCGTCCAGCTCGACCTCCCCTAGAGGCCCCCGGACCTGAGGCAGAGGTGCGAGTGGGGTGGCCTGGCCCCCCTCCTGCAGACCCATGGCGCGCCGGCTCCAGTTACAACTGCTGACGTGGGACGTGAAGGACACGCTGCTCAGGCTCCGCCACCCCGTGGGGGAGGAATATGCCGCCAAGGCCCGGGCCCACGGGCTGGAGGTGGAGGCCACGGCCCTGGGACAGGCCTTCGGGCGGGCGTACAGGGCTCAGAGCCACAGCTTCCCCAGCTATGGCCTGAGCCACGGCCTCACCTCCCGCCAGTGGTGGCTGGATGTGGTCCTGCAGACCTTCCACCAGGCAGGCGTTCGGGATGCCCAGGCTGTGGCCCCCATCGCTGACCAGCTGTACGAGGACTTCAGCAGTTCCCGCACCTGGCAGGTGTTGGAGGGAGCTGAGGCCACCCTGAGGGGGTGCCGAAAACGAGGTCTGAGGCTGGCAGTGGTCTCCAACTTTGACCGACGACTGGAGGACATCCTGGCGGGTGTTGGTCTGCAGGAACACTTCGACTTTGTGCTGACGTCCGAGACTGCCGGCTGGCCCAAGCCCGATCCCCGCATTTTCCATGAGGCCTTGCGCCTTGCTCAGGTGGAACCGGCGGTGGCAGCCCATATTGGGGACAGTTACCAATGTGATTACAAGGGAGCACGGGCTGTAGGTATGCACAGCTTCCTGGTGGCTGGCCCCGAGCCTTTGGACCCTGCAGTCAAGGATTCTGTACCCCAAGAACACATCCTCCCCTCACTGTCCCATCTCCTGCCTGCCCTTGACTGCCTGGAGGGCTCACCCCCAGGGCTTTGAGTCTGGCGAGGGAAGCAGTCGGGCCCAACAAACACTGGAGACAGGGAGCCCCTTCCTTCCCTGAGATCTGGCCTTCACCCCTCCCCCTGCAGCCTCCATAATGCATTCCGACTATAAAGCAGTGAATGCGGGGCATTCAACCCTGCCCCACTAACCAGCTCCTGGTCTCTGAGATGGTTCATTCCTCACACCTGCGTCCATTTTCTACCACGAGTCCCCCTCACCTCCAACAAGATTCATGAGGGCCCAACTAGCTTCAAAACCAACACTTTCAAACTTTCTTTTTAGCAGCAGGGCCTTTCGTCATGGGAGAGCTTATGTGGAACCCCAACATGCAAAACAGGAAAAATGAGAAACTGCTAGGGTTGAAGCAGAGGTCCTGGGACCCTTCATTCAGGCCCTGAAGCCTCTGCGACTCTTTCCCCTGAGAAGCCTGAGATCAGAGGAGCTTAGTACCTGCGGGTACTGGAGTTCTCATTTAGGCGTGTCTGACTCCGAAGCCCATTGGCTTGACTGCGAGGTTACAAGTAGAATGGGATCCATGTCACACAAGACATAATGCAGTGGAGATCCAGGGAGAATAGAGAAGGTGTCCTAAGGATGGCGGTCTTGAAGGGCACCCCAGTCATAGGAATAGCTTGGGGGTGGGAAAGCACAGGGAACAGGGGCTGGAGCATGAGGTGGCAGGAGTGCAGGGAATACGGGGGGAATCACTGGAGATTGAAGAAGTAGGTTGGGCTTTTAAAATTCTGTGTCTCAGGCTTCCCTGGTGGTGCAGTGGTTGAGAATCTGCCTGCCAATGCAGGGGACACGGGTTCGAGCCCTGGTCTGGGAAGATCCCACATGCCGTGGAGCAAATGGGCCCGTGAGCCACAACTACTGAGCCTGCGCGTCTGGAGCCTGTGCTCCACAACAAGAGGCCGCGACAGTGAGAGGCCCGTGCACCGCGATGAAGAGTGGCCCCCGCTCGCCGCAACTAGAGAAAGCCCTCGCACAGAAACGAAGACCCAACACACCCAAAAATAAATAAATAAATAAATAAATAAAGTTACATCTGTTTAAAAAAAAAAATTCCATGTCTCTTCCTGCCTTTCCCCCTTCACACACCTCTCTACTTCGTATTTACTGGACACCTGTGCCTTGCCCAGTACCAGGCACAGGGGGTACCACAGGTAAAAAGCACACAAACAGGCATACACAGTGTATGTTCTGGTGCCAATAGGCAGGGAGGGCTCTGGAGTGGACCCTGAGCTGGGGGTGGCCGGTAGATGGGCAGAGGGATAAGAGGGTCATTCCTGGCAGTGGGCCCACAAACTGTGGACTGAAGACTGCTGTGGGGAGTTAGACTGGTGGTTGGGGGAGCATGGCCTGGGGGCCTTTGGGTGCCAAGTAGAAGAAATTGGCTTTGACCCAGGTTTGAGCAGAGACTGTGCCCAGGCAAAGGCAGGGAAGCTCTTCTCAGACTTGGCCAAACCTCTTGTGGGTCTGTCTTCCTTGGGCTTGGTGCTGAGGCCGGGTGACCCAACATTAATTCCCAACTGTCAGGCAGTGAGGAGATGGGTCATGAGCTGTGGTTTCAGAGTTACAAGGGCCTCAGAAGTCACGTCAACTGAAAAAGTTGATTTGATCCACCCAGTGCTTCAAGTAAATTATTGAGCAAACTGAAGAGTGGGGAGGGCTCTGGCCCCCATCTTTGAGCCCAAGAGCCTTACAGGTAAGTTGCAGGTAAGATTGCCTTTGAACTGTGTTCCCAGATGAAACAAAATGGGAGGACCACTGTTCTAAAGTGACCTCCTCAGAGGACAGGAAGGGACTTGCCCTTGGTCCCCGCAATGCAGGGCACAGAACCCTGTCTCCAGGCTCTTTCAGCTGTGTATGCTGAGCTACCTCCCGCCTACACCTGGGAATGTGGATGGGGGTGAGGAAGATATCCCTTTCCCAGCAAACATACCACTAAGATCTGAGCTGGCACCTGGGGGATTTGCCCAATTACCAACAAAGAACATGGAAGAAATTTTCAATCTTTGAAAACCTTTAATAATGTACATGTTCCCTAAGGCTGGCCCTCTTGCGCCCTCAGCCCTTTCTGGCTTGAAGGCCTCACTCTGGTCCCCACATTACGTTAGAGAAGGCGTTCGTTGGGAGCATGCATCAGCTGCAGTTGGGGAAAAAGCTCGTCCCTGTTGCCACGGGTGGGTGCTGGCTGGAGCCCTGGCTAGTCCGAGGCAGCACTGCCGAGGGGTGTGCCGCAGCCAGGCTACCTGGAGACAGGGTCCCCTCAGTCTTCCCAGGGGCTACGCAAAACCTGGGGGAGGACACAGCCCTACAGGCCGGAGTCCTCTGGCCAACAGCAGCCTGGCAGGAGTTCTAAATCCCTTCCAGGTTGTCCTTGTGCTAGAAAAATATTTCCTCTGTATGCCATGTCATGAAAAGGACTGAGAAACACTGAACTGAGGGGATGACAGAGCTTCAGCCACAGGCTTGTCTGCCAGAGAACGGCATCTACTGGGGGCAGTGCTGCTCCAGAAGAGTCCACCACATGCATCCAGTCACCTGTCCGTCCATCCATCCATCCATCCACCATCCATCCATCCATACGTCCAATTGCTGGCCAAATATTTATCGCACGCTCACTCTGCACCAGGTACCATGCTGGATGCCAGAGATAAAGTGGTGAACAAGACACCCTCAGAGGGGCAGATGCACAGTGCATTTGGGAAACCAAGGCCCAGGGAGTAGCAGGTTCCCCACAGATGCCCAGCTTTTAATGGTTGTACCCAGAACCCCTCCTAAAAGCTGCCCATTGGGCACAGGCAACATCTGGGAAAAAGACACTGGGTAGAAACATGGCCTGAAAGGGTGGTGGGGAGGTAGACTTGGTCTCCCCATGGCCAAAGGTCAGCGGATGATGGAAATGGTCTGGTCAGCCACAGCAAAGACTGGGAAGAGGGGCCCAGGGAAGGACGCGTGGTGGGTGTGGAGCACCGTGCCCGAGGCTGGCTCGTAGAATAGCAGCTCCTGTGCCTGCAAGTCCAGGAGCACCCCCAGCTGAGCTGGGCAGCGCAGCAGTGCCAGGGGCTCATGCTGCCCATCGTGTGAGAAACGGAACTCCCGGTCGTAGCGGGAGAAGACCCAGGAGAAGGCATTGTAGCCCAGACGAGAGTCACTGCCAGAACCCTTGCGGGGCAGCTGGCCTAAGGCCACACCCACCTTATAGGCACAACTGTTCTCGACGTTCACCATCCAGGCATGCAGCCCAGCCTGGAAGGAAGTGGTGGCCAGGGCATTGGGCCAGTGGTCAAAGCGCTCCGGGCCATCTGCACAGGTCTTGGACTTCTTGGCATTGAAGGTCAGGGTCCTTTGATCATCTGACAATTGCAGGAAGGGGCTGACAGTCCTCTCGTTGATACGCACGTCCTCCGTGCCTGCCAGAAAGAATTCTCAGACTTGCCCAAGGCCCACCCTCAGCCCTAACCTGGCCCTGCCACATAGCAAAGGGCTTCCTCACCACTCACTGGCAGATAAGCCATTTACTCTCTCTGAGCCTCAGATTCCTCATCTGTAAAATGGGGATCAGAATAGGACTTATCACAGGGTGGAGGTGAGGATCAAATGAGATGATGCATGTAAAGTGCCGAGCATTAATAAGTGCTCAATAAATTGTGGCCATGACCACAGTAGTTATTATTAGTCCAAGACCCTCATCTGTTAACTTTGATAGATATAAGACCCAGAGAGGAGAAGCGAGTTGCCCGAGGTCACACACCAAGTTGGTGGCAGGGGCAAAATGAAGACCCAGCATGTTGTTCCTACATTTAGCATCTAACACTGATCATACCGCATTCTAGTTGGGCATATCTGCAGTTTCCAGATCAGACTTGTCCTAGCGACATGGTTCCTGGAGGCTTGGAAGCATCAGATATACAGTTTCCTACAACTACCTAAATGGGACTGCTGGCAGATCAGGCACTATTGGATACCAGAATCTAGAGAAGATGAGCTATAGCTTGTACTAACGTTTTAGGGATAACGTGCAGGGAGGGAGGATTAAAACAGAAAAATTCAATCCATTAAACTAACCTTTCTGTGAATTGTGAAAATACCACAACGGGCAGTGTGGAAGCTTCCACCTAGCTTGGGGGAAGCCTGCTTTGAGAACCCTCCCACTCAGGGGGAATTCCTGGAGGCAGGAGACCATGTTAGCTGGCCTGATCAATGTTAAGTTAGTAAGTGAGACGAATCTGGGCAGCTCAATTCTCGTTCCAGATGCTCTCCAGTTGCCCATCAATTATATCTTCTTAAAGAGAAAGAAACTAGGTTTCCAAGAAATAATACTGAGCTCTTGCACTAGGGCAGGACTTAAGGAGGACGTAATTTCCAGGAACAAGATTTATCCCAGACCCAACCACAGAGCAGGCTGGTCTGGAAACAGGGAGGACCTGGCGCAGCTGCCCCAGGCCTGTCCAGGACCTTGACTCCATAGACAAGCCTGCATCCAGTATCACTGGTTGCTGAGATCCCAGATGCACCGGTCCCCACTGTGACCCAGCAGCAAACCCCAGACAGACAGACAGACAGACAGACAGAAGCCCAGTTGCTCCAACTGGTGCCAGGCTCCAGCAGCTCCTAACCTGAGAGGGACCCGAGAACGGCTGTCGCCCAGAGTTGGGTCAGTAGTGGGCTGCGAGTGCACTTCTCATTAAAGTTTAACTTTTCCGACTCCTTGGGATCCAAAATGCCCTCTGCTTCCTCCGTCCTTATGCAGGAAAAAAAAAAAAAATAGAGATTTAGGAAGGTTCTGGAAATGTATCTGGATCAATACAGGAGGGGGACAGAAGTCAAATCCTCTTCCCACGAGGGTGACACAAAGAACGGCAGCCAGGCCCCACATAGGAGCCCCAAAAGGGGGTTGGAGCCAAAAGAGAAGGTGGGCATTCCCTCTATGCCCTGGAGCCTTAATTCCAGAAAGGCACACGGTTTACAGGGAGGTAAGTACTTGCTGCCAGTATCAGAACCTGTAGTCAGTGTGTTCTATGGGGGAAGCAACTTGCCAGTGTCTCTGGTGAGTTAGCAGCAGAGCTGGGAGGAGGACCTGAGCCTCTTGGGCCGCAGTCTTTCCGCTCCACCGACCTGCGTGGAGAAAATCTTGCCTTCCTACAAAACCTATTGCAGCAAAATCTACTGGTGTGGTCAGAAGGTACAGCCATTCCTCTGCTCTTAAAATGCAAACAGCCCTGAAGGGTCACGCAAGAAGGAACTATCAGTGATCACCCCAACCATAAAGTAGACATAGCACTTTGCTCCCAATAACTACCTCTCTTCAGCTCGCAGGGGGGACTGGGTTTTGTTGGAAGGGATTTGGGAACATAAGATGCTTAGGAGGGGAGTACTGCCATTTATTAAGCAGCCAGTCTCTGGGCTTGCTGTTTTCTATAGAGAATCTCATATGATCTTTGCTATAACCTGGGAGGCAGTTGTTATTCCATTTGACAGGAAAGAACGGAGATTCAGAGAAAGCACTCAAGCTAAAAAGAAGACCTGGATTCAACTCTTGCCTCCATGCAAAAACAGAACAAACCCAGGCTGGGATCCAGGCATCATTCAACATAATCTTTCCCCTAACTTGAAGTAAAATCTGAAGGGGTGTGGGGCAAAGTGAGGGCTCGCCACAGGGCTTCACAGACCTCTGAACTGGCTTCTGAGAAAGCCAGTTTGGGTAGGGAGAAAAAGCTCCCAAATGAGAATGTTTACATTTGCCTAAAGATGTCTTTAACAATATACAGTATGCTTTAGGCCTGGCCTATATAGTGATCGTATGCCAGGAAAACAATTAGACTCAAATCAGTGATGTTCTTTCTCTTGGTAGTTATGACATATCAAAGATTAAAATTGTCCTGTGTTTCTTGTTTCAAGGTACATGTGTGTATGTGAAGTCTTAAATGTTTTAATAGTCCACAGCTAATCAGCTTATTGTAATACTGTATGTATAATGAGATCAATGTCTTGTGTTTTCATCCTTTGTGAATTCACAATTCTTACTTGTTTTCTTGTCATAACAAAACTGGTAATATTTTCCTGTCTTGACAGCTTGATTTTTAGTAGAAAATATATTAAAAGCGGGGTTCTCATTGCAGTGGCTTCTCTTGTTCCCACTGACTCTAATCCCAAAGATGGCCTTTGAGCTCAGGCAGCAGAGAAGCGACAGCACACACTCTCTTCTCCAAATCTTGTGGCTCTGTCCATAAACAGAGGACGGGGTGGGGGGGGGGAGAGGGTGGGGCATGTCTCCTCATAGATGTGAGCTCTTTTTTTTAAGACTGACACTGACTGCTCTGGCTTGGGAGGAGCGAGGTTAACAGAGCCCTAGAAAAGCTGAAAGCAGGCTCTGGTTACAAAGGCTCCTTGTGGTCAGGACAAGAGAGGCTCTGTTGCCATCTTCTCAAAGCACTGAGGCTGGCTCTGGAGAAGCCCCAGCCAACAGGTGAGGAGGAAATAGGAGCTGGTGTCTGCTGTGCTAAATCATCATCAGAGCAAATCGGAGGCCAATCGTAGACACTAGAGTCTAGAGAACCACCTGGTCCAGGTACCTCATAGTACAGAAGAGAAAACTCGTGACCCCAAAGGAGCAGGAGTGAAATGGGGCTGGGACACAGCAGGGCCCTGGCCAGGAACAGAATACCCAGACTGTGCAGGGGGACCTGCTGCTGTGGCAGGCCAGGGTTGAGCTCAGCCACGGATGTGGAAATAACCTTGGGGGCCAACAAACAGGTTTTGAAAACAGTACGGTCATCCCTCCATATCCTGGGGGGACTGGTTCCAGATGCCCCACAAATACTAAAATCCACGGGGTGTTCAAGTCCCTTATAGTCGAGCTCTCTGTATCTGAGGTTCCCCATCTGCAGATTCGAAAACATTCAAATCCATGGTTGGTTGAATCTATGAATGGGGAACCCATGGAAATGGAGGGCCGACTCTACTTTGAGAGTATGCACCCTCAGTCTAAAGGCACAAAGGCACAAAGGACTACAAACAAGTCTTGAGCTCTACTAGTAGGTTTGTCAATCATACTATGGGTTTAGCAACTCTCAAACAATGCTGCATGTATCATAGGACTGAACAAATGAATAAATATATTGCTGTTGTTGGGAGCCAAGGTTCTCACTGTGAAAGAAGAACAACATAGATATAGAATAAAAGAAGGCAAAGGAAAAATCATGTGGTGTTTGACTGGAATTAGAAGTTGTGATACAAACTCAGGAATAAAAAAGTTACATGCACACACACTCCCTAGCTCTGTATGCTGTCCACTGGGAAGGCCTGGAAGCAATGACGCATCAGGAGCAATGAACACACCTAATGCCTCAATCTTGGTTTTTAAATACGATTCCCCACTAAAAAAACCCAAGACACTCTGGAGAAATTAGCTGATTCCAGGCTGAGGCAGGAAAAGAACACGCTGAGCCTAGGATATCTTCTTGTGCCAGAAAGCAAGAAAGTACTCAAAGAATGATGAGGAGTTGTCAAAAGGACACAGGATCTGGCCTGAAGGGGCTCCTACTGGCCAAATCTGGGAGACTTTGAAGATCAAAATTAATAATAGTACTAACAGATTATAATGTACTGAATAAAATAAGAATCAATGAGTCTATATTGATACTAAATAAGTGAATAAACAAGCAAACTAAGTCCTAGACACAGCAATCAGACAACAAAATAAATAAATAAAAGGAATCCAAATTGGAAAGGAAGAAGTAAAACTGTCACTGTTTGCAGATGACATGATACTATACATAGAAAATCCTCAAGATGCCACCCGAAAACTACTAGAGCTCATCAGTGAATCTGGTAAAGTTGCAGGATACAAAATTAATATAGAGAAATCTGTTGCATTTCCATACACTAACAACGAACTGTCAGAAAGAGAAATTAAGGAAACAATCCCATTTACCATCACATCAAAAAGAACAAAATACCAAAAAAAAAAAAAAAAAAAAAAAGAATAAAACACCTAGGAATAAACCTACCTAAGGAGGTAAAAGACCTGTACTAAGAAAACTATAAGACGCTGATGAAAGAAATTGGAGATGACACAAACAGATGGAAAGATACACCGTGTTTTTGGATTGTAAGAATTAATATTGTTAAAATGACCATATTACCCAAGGCAATCTACAGATTCTACCCAAGGCAATGACATTATGTGTCGCTTGGTATGATGGACTGAGGACAAATCACTTATGAAATATTCCTGCTCAAAATGCATAACCTGAATCTAATCATGAGATAACATTAAATAAACTCAAATTGCGAGCCAGTCTATAAAACTGTCCTTAGACTCTTTAAAAGTGTTTAGAAAATAAAAGGTTAAGGCACAATTACAGATTTAAAAAGAGCAGATGGATCAGGGGGAAAAAAATCCAAACACTGTTAAGAACATTTTTAGTACAACTGGCAACATTTGAATACAGACTGTATATTAGATAATAGTATTACGTCAACATGAGATTTCCTGAATTTAATAAATACACCGTGGGGGAATTCCTTGGCGGTCCAGTGGTTAGGACTCCACGCTCTCACTGCTGAGGGCCCGGGATCAATTCCTGGTTGGGGAACTAAAATCCCACGAGCTGCGCAGCGCAGCCAAAATTAAATAAATAAATAAGTATGCTGTGGTTATGTAAGAGAATGTCTGTTCTTCGGCGATCCACATTGAAGTATTTAGGGATTAAAAGTCGTGCTTTCTGCAACTTACTCTCAAATAGGTCAGAAAAGAATAAGTTGTTTTATATATACATTAGATAGATAGATAGGCAGACAGACAGGAAGAGACAGATAAGAAACAGGGAGAGCAAATGTGGCCAAATATTATCAATTAATATTTCGAAGTTCAGGGCTTCCCTGGTGGCGCAGTGGTTAAGAATCCGCCTGCCAATGCAGGGGATCCAGGTTCGAGCCCTGGTCCAGGAAGATCCCACATGCCGTGGAGTAACTAAGCCCATGCACCACAACTACTGAGCCTGCGCTCTAGAGCCCATGAGCCACAACTACTGAAGCCCTCGTGCCACAATTACTGAAGCCCGTGCGCCTAGAGCCCATGCTCCGCAACAAGAGAAGCCACCACAATGAGAAGCCCATGCGCCGCAACGAAAAGTAGCCCCCGCTCACCGCAACTAGAGAGAGCCCGCGCGTAGCAACGAAGACCCAAAGCAGCCAAAAATAAATAGATAAATAAATAAATAAATAAATAAAATATTTCTAAGTTCATTATACTATTTTGGCAACTTTTCTGTAAGTTTAAAATATTTCAAAACAAAAAATAAAGATAAAACATTATTTCAAAAATCAGATCAGCTTGATATTGAGGACAGACTGCTAAAGGAAGATGATGAAGATAAAGGAGAAAGAGAAGACTAGCAGAAGCATGGAAAGATTGTAAGGAGACAGTAAATTAAATTTAGGAACATCTGTACTGTAGAATAGTTCAAAGACTTTCCAAAAAGTGAGGTAAATATAAATGTACTGATATGGAAAGATTCCAAGATAGATAGCCTGATAAGTTATAAAACAAGTATGAAACGATCCCATCTACGTTTTCAAAAAAAAATTTTAAGAGGAAAAAAAAATCCCACACACTCTCCTATGACTAAACATAGGAAAGCCTACAAGACACACATCTAACTGTTAAAACTGATCACCACTTGGGAACAGGATTGGGAAGAGGTGATGGAGACATTTTTAATTTTAAATGGTTTTATACTGGTGAAAAATTTTTTCTTTCTCCCATGCACATGTATTGCTATTGAACTTAAATATAAAAATAAAGAAGAATGGACTGTGCTCCCCAAGTACAGCTCTGAAATCTCACACACACAGTGTAAGAATTTAATTTCTTTGCCTGGAAAATTACACCCTCTTGGCCACTTCCTCAGGCTCTTGGATCTCAGAACCTTGCAGAATCAGTTAGGGCCTGGTGAAATTCTTTTATTATTGCATAATTAAAATGAAGTTTTGAGTGGTAATGCAGACTTAAATTTCAAAGATTCTTTCATCAGAGAAAGGGGAAGTGAGGTAGAGAAGACAGTACTGGGTCAGGTGTCAGGTGTGGGTCCAAGCCCCAGCTCTGGGGCTTAGGCAAGTCCCTTCCCCTCTTTGAGCCTCAGCATTCTCAAATGTAGATGGGGGTGGGAAACCCCTCCCACAGGGTGACTGTACATTTTTTAATAGGATAATATTTAAGAAAGCCCATGGCAGGGCTTCCCTGGTGGCGCAGTGGTTGAGAATCTACCTGCTAATGCAGGGGACACAGGTTCGAGCCCTGGTCTGGGAAGATCCCACATGCCGCGGAGCAACCGGGCCCGTGAGCCACAATTACTGAGCCTGCGCGTCTGGAGCCTTTGCTCCACAACAAGAGAGACCGCGATAGTGAGAGGCCCGCGCACCGCGATGAAGAGTGGCCCCCGCTTGCCGCAACTAGAGAAAGCCCTCACACAGAAACGAAGACCCAACACAGCCATAAATAAATAAATTAAAAAAAAAAAAAAAAAGAAAGCCCATGGCAAGCCTCTGACTCATTATTTATTTCATTGCCCTTCCACATGGGTCTAAAGCAGCTCTCCAAGCTAGGGGCAGGAAGACCCTTGTCCATTGAGCCTGGCTTTAGGGAAGGTACTCAGCTGCCCGCCATGAGCTTCCTCCCAGGAGCAGCAGGGCCTGACGGCAATGCACTAAGTAGAGGCCTAAGGCCATGGTTTCCGTGACTGCCCAAGCAAATACCGGGGCCCATACTCACCTCTCAAAAATCTCCGGCTCCTTCTGCTGTGAGAAAAGAAAGCAGAGTCAGGCTTGGCACCAGAAACCCAGGAGGCAGTCATCAAGACTTAAATATAATCAACTTGCATGGAGGGCTCCACGTGGACAGAAACTCTAGAATACAAACGTCTACTCCTTCTTGAAGACCCCGCACAAAACTTTATGGATGCTTCTTCACATACCTCCCCCATCAATGAACCCCTCTGTCCCCTGTGTCCCATGGCATCCTGGGTTTCCCTCAGCTACACTTCAGGACAATCACATATTAACTCAACATTTCATCCCCCACCAAGCCTGTCACCGACTCAATGGCTAGGACTCTTTCTGAATCTTCTGCTGTGACTGTCCCAACGTTTGGGGTAGAATGTGCTCGGCACATGGAAGCTGTGTAACGAAATGAACGCACAATCTGGGACAGTCACGGAAACCGCCCCCCTTGAACTGCAGCGGGACAGCTCGGTTGTTCCACATTCTCATTTCTCTGCTTGGCGCATCTACTCAGATGGTGCACTGTCACCTTAGAACTGCAGGTACCTGCATATCTATATAAAATACTTAGAAAGGATATGTACCAGCATATTGGCCATGGTAATTTCTGGGTGTTAGTAGTGAGGATGAGCTCTGTATTTGCAGTGGACCTCTTGTCAGTGCAGTGTTCTCTCTTCAAGCTTCTGGTCTCTCTCCTCCTCCCCACTTCCTTTAATAAAGCTGTGACTCTTGTCTTTCAGGCATCAGCTTCTAAGTTGCTTAATTCAGGAAGCCTTCCCTGACTACCACTCCCTCAAGGCTGGACTGCAGGGGCCCCAGATCCCAGTAGTGCCCTCTACCATAGCACGTATCCCTCCATATCCTAATTATCAGTTTTATACATTTGTCTCTTCCATAGGCTGTGAGTTGCTGACAGCTGTATCCTATACCTCCACCCCACAGCACAATGCTTAGCATACAGTAAGCACTCAGTAAATATTTGCTCACTATTGAAAGAATAATTGCCAAGTACAAAAAAAAAAAAATCCATATAGTTTTATTGCCCTGTCTCATCCCTTTTCCAAATTAATCATTTTCCACCTACCTCCTACCAATAAACATTCTCCAAATTATCACTTTCCACCTACTTCCTACCAATAAACATTCTCGATGTTTTCAGACCTTGGGGGAGTCTGGCCAACTGGCTGTGTCTTCACCCTTGCCTGACTTACAATCAGCTGGAGGTCATCCAGATGGGTGAGCATGTCCACCAGGCTGGTGCGGATGGTGTCGAGCTTCTGCAGTGCCTCGGCCCAGTGGACTCGCTGCGTCAGTATACTCTGATGGGCCCGCTCCTCTTCACCATGCACCTGTTCCAGGAGCCTCTGCTCCTCGCTCTCACACAGACTCCTCACCAGACCCAGCCTCTGGATGACCAGTTCCCGTGCTGCACTGGCTGTGCTCTGACAAAAGATAAAACGAGGAGTTGGGTCCTGGCAGAGCCCCAGTCAAGATTAGGAGGGCTTGGGCTCAGCCGGAAGGAGTGCTGAGATTGACTAGCAATGTCTGCCATGGGTACAGTAAGGGCAGTGCTTAAACAGTGCTTAAACCATCCGAGCCCTAAGATTTCCCAAATGTGGTTTAGGGTAAAGAACTTTGAGATCCAGACATCCAGGCCATATCTCATGGAGCTAAGATGACAGAATGAAAGAGCTGGGCAGGACTTACAGATCAGCTGGAATCACCTGCTTTTCACAGTTGGGAATCCCAAGGTCAAGAGACCAAGGTCAGAGAATCATAGAATTGCAGAGCAGAAAGGACTAAAAAGTCTTCTCCATCAACAGGATGCACACCAACAGTAGTCCAGTTAATATTTTGACCATGGCTGAGGACAAAAAGCTCATTACTTCCCAAATCTGTTCATTCTAACTGCTTCCATGATAGAATTCTCACCTTCCATGCAGGAGGGCTGAAATCAATTCTAAGTCAATGAAGTTAACATGTGTCCCCTAGCAGGTAGCACAGCATCTAGCACAGAGTAGGTGCTCAAATATTTACTGAATGACTGAATGGGAAAGTTTCTTCCAACTAGTAAAAAATCTCTTGGTAGTGCTCACATGCCAAGTCAATGGCAGAGCAGGGGCTAGAACCCAGTTCTGTTGACTCTCAGTCCAACACTATTCCCCTATACCAATGCCATCTGGTAACCAATCCTCCTCAAAGGCATTGTTGCATGAAGCTCCTGCACTCTTGCCAGACAAGTGAGAGCAGAACTGTTTCCTTCATGCCAGAAAGTCACAGGTAGCCAGCAGCTCTCCTCACTCCCTGCCCCTGAAGACCTGCTTCAGAAGAAACTGAGACCCACAATTTGCCCAATGGAGAAGAGAGAGTGGCTGAATGAATGGCCAAGTGAACCCAGAGATTCAGACTCCAACTCCAGTGTTCTTTTGAGGTAACATAACGCAGTGGTTAGGAAATTAGGCTGTAGAAACAGTGCCTGGGTTTAAATCTTAGCTGTTCCACTTACTATCTGTGGAACGTTGAGCGTATTACTTATCTTCCCTGTGCCTCAGTTTTCTAATATGTCGAATGAGGATCATAATAGTACCAACCTCATAAGGCTATTGTGAGGATTAAATGAGTTAATACATATAAAGTAAACAGAACAAGGC
Source organism: Balaenoptera musculus (assembly GCF_009873245.2). Classification (NCBI taxonomy): domain Eukaryota; kingdom Metazoa; phylum Chordata; class Mammalia; order Artiodactyla; family Balaenopteridae; genus Balaenoptera; species Balaenoptera musculus. The sequence continues at coordinate 95,876,892 of NC_045790.1, read as the reverse complement.
CCAGCACATAAATATTTGATTACATTAGGTATTGCTCTTCTCTCTATCCCACTTCAATGCCTTTCCCATGGGTGCGTCTCTGCAGCCACACTTGTACTTTGTGATCAGGATCAAGGACAGACCCAATATGCATCAGATACTCCCGGACAAGAAGGCTGCAGTCAATTTCAACATGTTTCTTGAGTCATTCCCAGAAAAAAATAGCAGAGAAAAAAGAAAACTTTGCTCATCAAAGATATGCCTAAATAAACTAAAATCCCTCCCAGAACAAAACACAGAAGTGCTGGAAAAATAGCCCAAAACATCCTTTTAAAAGTGAAGCTACGGCTTCCCTGGTGGCGCAGTGGTTAAGAATCCGCCTGCGAACGCAGGGGACACGGGTTTGAGCCCTGGTCCAGGAAGATCCCACATGCTGCAGAACAACTATGCCTGTGTGCCACAACTACTGAGCCTGAGCTCTAGAGCCCACGAGCCACAACTACTGAGCCTGCAAGCCACAACTACTGAATCCTGTGCGCCTAGAGCCCGTGCTCTGCAACAAGAGAAGCCACCGCAGTGAGAAGCCCATGCACCGCAATGAAGAGTAGCCCCGCTTGCCGCAACTAGAGAAAGCCTGCGTGCCGCAACTAGAGAAAGCCTGTGCACAGCAATGAAGACCCAGTGCAGCCAATAAATAAATAAATAAATAAATAAATAAATAAAATTAAAAAAAAAAAAAAGTGAAGCTACTCTGGCAGCTCGGGAAAGGAAATCCCCTGGAGTCCAAAAGTAGAGAGGAAACTGAAAACCAGTGTAATCAAGAGCTGAGGACTCAACTAGCTGCCCTGAATAGGGCTTGTGATTTACTTTAGAATCTTATACTCATCTAAAACCATCATACAAAAATTAGAGCACAATAAAGACCTCTCTGATCAAAAATGGAAAACTTCTGGGACTTCCCAGGTGGTCCAGTGGGGAAGACTCCACGCTCCCAGTGCAGGGGGCCTGGGTTCGATCCCTGGTCGGGGAACTAGATCCCACATGCATGCCGCAACTAAGGAGTCCACATGCCACAACTGGGAAGCCCGCATGTAGCAACTATGAGCCCGCATGCCACAACTAAAGATTCCACGTGCTGCAACAAAGGATCCCGCATGCTGCAATGAGGATCCCACATGCCGCAACTAAAGACCCGGCGCAGCCTAAATAAATTAATAAATAAATAGATAAATAAATAAATGAAAATGGAAAACTTCCTATGAATGAGGGAATTATTAAAAGATGTACTTTAACTAAAATATTGGACAACAACATGTAAGACCTGAGGGGTTATTGACTGAAAGCATTCTTATGGTACTTGTATCATTTGGGTTGATTCATTTTAGACATTGAGTATTTATTTGTGTTAAAATCTTAAGGGGACCAAAAATAGACTGTAAATAGAAGGTATAACTTTCAAGCTAGCACAGGGAAAAAAGGAGGGAGGAGCGGTTGATTAACTCAATAGAAGGGAGGAAAGGAAGAAAAAAAGCATAGAAAAAGTGGACTACATAGAAAATGCAGGGATTATCAGACTGGACTTTTTTAAAAAAGGAAACACAATCCAGTTTTAAGACACACACCTAAAACATAAGAACATAAGAAGTTGAAAGTAAAAGGAAAGAAAGCAATATATCTGGAAAACACTTGTTAGCCTAGTAATGAATAAAGGACAAAATAGTTTTTAAGACAAAAAGAATTCCTGACCATAAAAGGTCACTACAAAGTGATAAAAGGGATGTTTTACCAGGAATATATAACAAATCTAAATATACACATTTAATAAATATCACCAAAATATAAAAAGAATTGACAGAATTATAAAGAAAAATAGACAAGTTCACAGCATAGTATGAAAATATAAATGCCCTTTGCCAGTAATCAATAAATCTGGCAATAAAAATTAGTAAATATAGAGAAGATTTGAACCTATTAATAAGCTTAATTAATAGACATATATAGAATCCTACACATTTTTTCAAGTGAATGTGAAACGTTCACCTAAATTGACCATCCTTTAGGGCATGAAGCAAGTCTCAACAAATTTCAAACAACTGCTATCATACACATCACAATGCAGTTAAGTTAGAAATCAGTAAAACAAAAACAAAAACAAAAAAACCACACATGTGGAAATTTTAAAGCATAAATAATTAATAAAATAATAAAAAATCTAATAACATAGCAAAACAAGAAAGTCATAATGGAGATTTTAAAATACTTATAACTGAATGAAACTGAAAATACTATATCAAAATTGTGGAATGTCCCTCTGTCAATCTAGAAGGAAATATATAGCTTAAATGCTCACTTTGAAAATGAAAAAAGACTCAAATCAATAGACTGTGTTCAACGCAGGAAGTTAACAAACAACAGAGTAAACCCCTAAAAAATTGAAGGAAAAAAATTATAAAGAGAAAATAATAACGAAAATAGAAGCAATCAAAAGAGAACTTCAATGAGCTCTGCCCATCATCCACCCATCTACCTGCACCTGTGTCCATACATTCTGTCTTCCCTATTTCTGTGGGTAAACTGCCCGTGCTCTTACCTACGGCCAACCCTTCCACTTATTTACTAGATCCCACCCCCTTTGCTATACCAGATTACCCCCCTTCTCCTGCATCAATTTTCCCCTGTCTACTGGACAATTCCTATCAGCATACACACACAGAGTAATTTCCCCCATCTTAAAAACAAAGCAAACATATAACCCTCTTGATCCCACATCCCCCTCCACTATCATCCCATTTCTCAGCTCCCTTCTACAGCAAAGTTCCTCAAGAGTCATCTAGGCCAACTATCCCAAATTGCTCTTCTCCTATCCTCTCTGATACCCACGCTAATCAAACTTTCAAGGCAATGCTCTACAAAACTCCTCTTGCCAGGATCTCCAGTGATGAGCATGTTACTAAATAGTCCATTCTCATTTCTCACCTGACTTGATCTCTCTGCAACACTTGACACCAATGATCTCCCCCACCTCCTTGAAACCTACTGTGGGACACAACACTCTTATATTACTCCTAGCTCATTGATTGCTCCTTCTTGGTCTACTTTGCCTGTTCCTATCTTCTCAATGGTTAAAGGTTGAAGTGCCCTAGAGCTCAGTCCTTGGACCCCTGCTTTTTTTTTTTTTTTTTTTTAAGTTGTTTCCACTTTTTATTTATTTATTTGGCTGTGTCAGGTCTTAGTTGTGGCACGCGGGCTCAGTAGTTGTGGCACGCAGGCTCCCTAGTTGTGGCACACAGGCTTAGTTGCCCTGTGGCATGTGGGATCTTAGTTCCCTGACCAGGGGTCGAACCCGTGTCCCTTGCATTGGAAGGCAGATTCTTAACCACTGGACCACCAGGGAAGTCCCCCTGCTTTTTTCTATCTGCACTTATTTACTTAGTGATCTCATCCTTTCCCATGGCTTTCACGTTATACACTCACTTGTACACTGATGAATCTCAAATTTATGTCTCCAGCCCAGCCCTCTCCCAACTCATATATCCAGCTACCTATTCAACATCTTCACTTGGATGTCTAATAGGCATCTCCAACCTAACACATATACAACTGAACTCCTAATCTCCTCCTCCACCAACCATCACTCTACACGCAGTCCTTCCCCACCTTGTTAAATGGCTGCTCCATCCCTCCAGTTGCTCAAATCAAAAAGAGTAAGAGTTGGGCTTCCCTGGTGGCGCAGTGGTTGAGAATCTGCCTGCCAATGCAGGACACACGGGTTAGAGCCCTGGTCTGGGAAGATCCCACATGCCGCGGAGCAGCTGGGCCCGTGAGCCACAACTACTGAGCCTGCGCGTCTGGAGCCTGTGCTCCGCAACAAGAGAGGCCGCGACAGTGAGAGGCCCGCGCACCGCGATGAAGAGTGGCCCCCGCTTGCCGCAACTGGAGAAAGCCCTCGCACAGAAACGAAGACCCAACACAGCCATAAATAAATAAATAAATAAATACTTAAAAAAAAAAAAAAAAAAAAAAAGAGTAAGAGTTATCCTGACCCCTCCTCCCTTTCTCTCATGGCCTACATCCAATCTATCCACAAATCCTGAGGTTTCTTCCTTCAAAAAAGAAAAAACACACACACACACACACATATATATATATACTACTTCTCACCATTCCTACCACCATCACTCAGGTCCAAACCACTCATGTCTCTCACCTGGATTACTGCAACAGCTTCTTAATTGGTCTCCCTGCTTTCACCTTTGCTGCCTATAGTCACTTCTCAACACAGCAGCCAGAGCCCTCCTTTTAAATCTTAAGTCATATTGTCTTATTTCTAATGACTTCCCACCTTCCCCAAATAAAAGGCAAAGTCCCAGCCTTTTACCCAGCCTTTTGACCGGTGAGGATTCTACCCAGCTCCCTGCACTGCTCGCCTCTCTAATTTTATCTCCTTTGCCTTCTCACTTGTTCACTCTGCTTCAACCTCACAGGCCTCCTGGCTGCTACTCCAACTTGCCAGGTACACTCCCACCTCAGGGCTTTTGCACTTGCCTTTCCCCCTTTTTGGAACACTCTTCCCCCAGATATATGGTCCATTCTCTCACCTCCTGTAAATTCTGTGCAAATATCAATCTTCTTAACTAGGATTCCTGATCACAGCATATGCAATTACAACCCCCATCCTCAACATGACCAATCCCACTTCCTGTTATATTTCTCCATAGCACTTATCACCTTTTGATATAGCATATATTTTATTTGTTATTAGCCCTCTCCCCTGACTAGAATGTAGGCTTCATGAAAACAGGAATTTTCGTATGTTTTGTTCACTGTGGAATCTCTAGCACATAGACCAACAGTGCTTGGTGTGTGGTAAGTGCTCACAGAGATTTGTTAAATAATTAAATAAATGGCAAAATGTTGTAAGTATTCCCCGACAAAAGCTTCTATTTGACACTGTACCGAGGTCTTACCCAGTGCATTTAAGACAAGAAAATTAAAAGGCTGAGGAAAAAGAGAGTGAGAGAGGGAGAAATCATCATGCAGAGAGAAGCAGAGATGTACACAGAATAGCTGCCTAGACTTCTAGCAGCTTGCTCGTTCCTGGTTCTAGTCCCCTTTAGGTTCTGAAAGACTCTTGTATCAGGCCAAGAAATTCTGTTTTGCTTATGCCAGTTCAACTGGGTTCTGTTCCTTGCAATCAAAATCATTTATTTTTTAAATTAGGTTGGCCAAAAAGTTCGTTCGGGTTTTTCCGTAAGATGGTATGGCAAAACCTGAACGAATTTTTTGGCCAACCCAATACTAAAATAGTGCCAAGCCTGCCCCATGTACCTTGGGGGAATGAGGGAGGGGATGCGCAGGAAGAAATTCATAGCCCCTGCCCTTGAAGGGCATACCTGAGAGTAAAGATGCAGCAGTGGCAATGAGGCAACTGAATAAAGGATCCGCAGTGAGGTGTTGCAGAGGGATCACCTGCTGAGCGTCAGAAGACCCAGCTCATAGAACTGACTCTGGCAGGAGGCTGTGAGTCATTTAACCTCTACGGGACCCATTTCCCCATCTGTAAACAGGGATGTTACTACCATCTACTGCATAAGATTGTCATAAAGAATAATGCAATGTAAAATCCATAGGTTATTTTATAATACTGGGGCTGAGCACAAAATAATTAAGATGATAATGAATGCTACCCTTCCTGATCCTTTACCTGAAGAAAGTCATCTTCTATCGGAGTCTTTGCACCAAATATGTGCTGGGAATAATCCACTCTGCCCAGATGGCAAAACCAAGGCTCAGAGAGAGGGGAAACCATCCTTCCTGGGCATCCAACTTTGCTAACAGCACAATGAGTCTGTGAGGTTGGGAAGGGACCATAGACTGGTCCAAGCCCCTAAGGCTGAGGTCTTATCCTAGGAGGGGGCCCAGAGGAGGGGGGAAAGCAGAAGAATTACCTACCACAGCTCTCTGGTTCTTCCCTGGCAGGACGTCAGCCACATACTTGGTGATGGTAGCACTCTGTAACTGCAGCCTCTCACACTGGTCCACAATCTTGTTCTGCAACACAAATGACACCCATGGTGTCTTGATCCACACTGGTCCATTCACTCCATTCCAGTGACTTTTTTCCTTTTACCCCACCTCAGCCACCCACTTCCACGGTCATTATCTCAGATCTCATCATTATTGAAAACTATACAACTTCCAAGATCTTCATTTCAAGGATCCTGCACCCTGCCCACCACTTCCCATCCTTCTAGATCACGTACCCTAGAATCTCCATTCCGACAATTCTTCAGCTTAGATGGAGTCACCAATACATTAGTCTTAGCACTTTTCACTGTCCATCATCCCCTTTTGTGGCCCCACTTCCCTCTTTATCCTTAAATCCGGTGGCCCTTTATTATTCTCTCTCTCCTCTGGCCACTTCTGGTCTCCTCTACTTCTGCTGTTCCACCCAGATCACCTTTATCTCTCACAGGAACAGCTGTTAGAGTCTCCTAACTGGGCTTTTATTCTTGACCACCTCCCACCCACCCTTGCCCATTAGCCACTGCCACCTTTGTTAAGGAAATCAGATCAACTCTCATCCCAGCTCAAAACCCTCCAATGGCTTTCCAATACACCCACAGTGAGAACTTAGCCAACAAGGCCCTACCTGACGGGACTCTGCATATCTGCATATCTCTCCAATGTCACCTCCTACCACTCCCCACACTGGCCTTCTTACCGTTGCATAAACACACCAAACTTGTCCTGACCTCAGTGCCTTTGCACCTGTTGTTTCTTCTGTCTCCAGCAGTCTTCTCCCATATATGTCTTGCTCCCCGACTCCATGTTACCTCTTCAGAAGCCTTCTCTGACCATCCCCACACCCCATTCCCTTACTTAGCTTATTTTTCTCCCTTGCGTTTTAACTCTCTGACTGTATATCATGGGTCTGTTTACCTTTTTTTGGTATCTGCCTCCCCCACCTCGGGCACATGAGCACCATGACTTTGACTTGTTCTCTATGTCCTACTACCTGGAAGAGAGTTCCTATACATGGAAGGCCCTGAATAAATATTTGTTGAATGAATGAACACCCACTTCCTTGGTCACAAGAGTTTCAGCAGCTCACAGATCCCGAAGCTGTGAGCATCGGCCATGAGAGCAGGGGAGAGTTTTAGAAATGAAGAATCTGAGGCTCACAAAGAAGTGACTTGCCCAAGGAGACATGGCCAGGCCCCTGCTTTGCTACTCCATTTCTCCAGGTAACAACTGGAGCCCTTCCAAGCAGCAGTTCCTGCACCATTTCCCCTGAGAGCTTTGCCCCAGTTCCACCTGCCAAAGGGCGACTCAGCTGTCTCTTCTAGGCAGCTCTTGTAAATCCTTCCAACCACAATTAGGAATCAGTCTTACACTTCACCGGTCCAAATACACAGTTAAAGAACTGAGTCGACTGGAAGGAAGCTGTGGTCACCACACACCGTAGGATTGAGGGAACTGAGACTAGCTTCTGAAAAGCTACAGGGCAGGTATCCAGAAGGTAAGAGACAGGTTGTTGAAATGGGGCTGATTTTGCCCGGTTCAGTAACAATCTTGCCCTGGGGCAAAATTTCTTTGCTGGCTGGAGGGACAGGGGAAGCCTGCAGAAAAGCCACAGTCTACTCAGAATTGGAGGGAGAGAGGGCAAGACACAACTCCCTCCAGGAAAAGAAGATGAATATGCTAAGGGCCTCAGCAGGGTTCAGGGAAGGCGCCCTGCTCCGGGGCAGAGTGCATTCCAAAACAAGCAGCAGGCCTGCCACCCTGGCCCAGCCTTCACTCCTTCTACCACTCAGATTCAGCCTCGATGGAAACTTTTTTTTTTTTAAGGTTTTATTAAATTCTCACTCCCATTAGCATCACTTCCTCCCTCCAACCACTGAAGCAGAGGTGGTTTTCTCTGGCCTAGTCAGTGACTCCCCTGGTCCAGCCCCTGAACATTAGGAACCTTGAAAAAGTTACTCCCCTCTCTGGGCCTCCGTTCCCCGATCTGTAAAATGTAGGGCCACTGCTTCAAAGGTCTGGTTGGAATGAGACAACGGATATTTAAGTGCTTTGGAACTTGCAAAGTCTCTATCCATTGTGCAAGTTCATTATACCACATTATCCAAGCTTATTTTCATCATCACTATGGGGAAGGTGGTGACAAGTAGGACCAACCAGGAGCCTTCAGGTGCCGTTGAATAACTGAATCCCTCGTCCCAGCACCCTGTCAGGTATGTTTATTACTGTCCAGCCCTCTGGCCTCACAGCTGGTCAGAACTCCGGGGAAAGGTTGGGAGAATCAAGGAGGTTAATCAAATTGCAAGGAAACCCCCAGGGACCACAGCTGGGGTGGAAGGAGGCAGGAAGCCCCATGGTGTCTTGACTCTCCAATCTCAGGGGAGGTTGGTGACAGGAAGGTGGCTAGCTTGGAGCCAAGCTGGAAGTGGAGGTGGGGAGAAAGAAACCCTACGTGAAGGGTTCCAGTAGGAACCTCCCGATATCCTCCCCGCCCGCTCCGTTTACCCAAGTGAAATCGGCTTGAAGTACAGTCCAGGCCAATCCTGAAAGGGAAAAGAAACCACCTCACCAGGAAGCCTGAAGGGTGGATGAGGGGAGGGGCTTTGAGTCGAGGGGCTAAGGAGCGAGGAGGGGCCGAGTTTTATCAAGTTACTAACGGGGCGGAAGCTGAGGCACACCTTGTCCCGGACAACTGGAGCAGTGGAGCCCGTTATTGCCCAAGGCCGCCCCATCGCACAAAAACTCTAATAAATGCCCCCAAACTACAAATGAGGACACTGAGGCTCAGAGATGACGAGACTCACAGGGAGGACCTGATGGAGGTGGGAATCGAACTCAGGTCAGCCTGACTCCAGAAGCCACACCCTTAACCGCCTCGTTCTACAGCCAGTGCCACTGCGGAGCCTGGACTCCCGGACCAGCGCCTCCCCGCCGGCGCCCCCTTCTTCCGGAGCCCGCCGCCTACCAGCTCCCACGTCCGCTCACCCGCAGCTCTTCCGCGCGCTCCTCGGCCCGGCGGATGCGGTGCCCCCGGCAGCGGCCGCCCAGTCCCGCGCAGGCGGCGCACACGGGCCGTTGTTCAGAGCAGCAGAACCACCTCAGAGCCTGGCCGTGTTCGGGGCAGAGCGGCCCCGGCTCGGACCCCGGCCCCGGCCCCGGCTCCGGCCCGGGCCACGGCCCCTGCCCCGCACTCTCCACTGACATGGCCGAGCGCCCGGCGCCGCGCGCTCCACCTGTCGCAGGTGGCGGCTGGGCGGGGCCTCCCTGACCCCGCCCCCGGGCCCCGCCGAGCGCCTGGCACGCTGGCCGCGGCTCTTCCTCCCGCCGGGCTCTAGCAGCCGGGTGGGCGTCCGCCCACACCCCGCCCCCACCCCGGGATAGACCCCGCCCGCTTCAGCAGACTTTTAGATTTTTTGCTGAATTAAATCGCGTTTCGTGTGTGTTTGTTTTATAATAAACATAAAACACAAAATATTATGTGATTGTAGGAAACTGAGCACTATTAATTGAGCACTTATTAAGTGCCAGGATTTTGCTAAGCGCTTTACAAGCATTCCATCATGTAATACAACAGCTCCTTTTGACACGCAACTTTAAACAAGTTGCTTAAAGCTAGGTTCTGGTGTCAGACTGTGTGAGCTCAAATCCCATTTAGCTGCTTACTGGCTGAGTACCCTCCAGTGTCTCACCTGCAAAACGGGCATTACGTGGGTAACTACCTCACAGACTTGTGCTGAGGATTAAGTGAGTTAAAACACAAAACAGTATCTGGAGCTCAGAAAGTGGCTGCAATTGCTAAGAGTCTGCTAATAGTACAAGGAAAGTACTACTATGATCCCCATTTTTATGAGGATTTAGGATCTTGCCAGGGGGAGTCACAGTTACTATTTGGTAGTAGTGTGATTGGAACTCAGGCAGTTTGACTTGTGGTAATATGATTCATACTTTTTAAATTGCGTATCAAGGCCAAAGGTGGAACATCTGTGTTAGGCTGATTTCCCCAAAGTATTTCCATCCAAGTTTTCTTAATTTGAAAAAAAATTTTAAACTAGTATTGAAAAAAGTAATGCATCTTTACTGAAGAAAATAGAATGTGCAAATAAGCACATGGATGAAAAACCCATCCCCAGAAGGAAGTACTGCTAATAATACCTGAGCTGTCTTGGGGCTTTTTTTTCTTAGGATTTGATAAAGGAATCTAAAGCCAGAAAGAACCCTCTGCGGGGGGTCCAGACCAGTCTGCCTGGGTATACAGGGAGAGTGCAGCTCCCCAGCCCCCAACCTCCACTTTAGGAGGTCTTGGCAGAGGGCTGAGGAGAGAACTCAGCCAAAGGGAGAAGGGGCCAGGCCTCGGGTGACAGAGGGTATTCTGAGTTCAGAAACTGGACACTTGTAAGAATGAAATGCTAAAGAAACACATCACTACATCCTGCTGCATGTTGGGGCTCAGACACCTCAACCCCGAGGCCCCTCTAAGCGACAGCTATACAAAGAGAAGAGAATCCTTCCCTTCTCTCAGTGCCTACAGCTTCAGCCCCAGATCTACACCACTTACAGTTATGGGAACTTGGTCAGATTATTTAGTGCCTCAGTTTCCTCATCTCTAAAATGGGGGCGATAATAGTATCTATCCCTGAGAGCTGCTTCAAGAATTAAATGGGCTCTTATCTGCAAAGTGCTTAGCTTGGGTGTATGGCATACCCTAGGGGCTAATAAACGTTTTATTATACATGTAAGGATCTGTAAATATACTTGTAGCAGTTTTCAGGATGAAAATTGTGTAGATTCTTTGGCTAAGGGGTGCAGTGTTTCCTGGCATGAAAAGAAGTTTCTCTAGTGCAAAATCCCAGTGTGAAGGGTGAAGTCCTCGTAACAGTGTTGCCCTCATCTGGGGATGGAGATGGAAATGAGTCACCATAGACATTGTGGCTAGAATTTTTTGTTGTTATTCTAAGGGCTGAAGCAGCAGAGGGCTATTAAACCGTATGGTAAGAACACATAAAACAGAAGGTGATTTTGTGCGGAGGGAAAAGAGACTGGGGAGAGCAGGGGGAGAAGAAGGGGTTAAGGTCCTTGGAGAAAGTGGGGTGCCCTTCAAATGGTGTGGCCTTAGAGCAGTTGGTAGCCCTAGGAGGACTGGAGGCAGGAAAGCAGGGGCAAAATCTCCAGAAGCACTCCCAGGCAGAGGGACTAGACAGTGAAAGGGGTTTAGGTCGGAATGGATTTACTTTCATAAAATTGGAATCATCTGTTCCAGCACTCAGGGGCTGAGTTAGATTGGAACTGGAGGATCAGCCCCTTCCCTTAATGTGTATCAGGCCCTGCCCAACATATGTCCCCACGGGAAGCGTCAGGATACTCATAAACTCCCAAGTGGTGGCTCTCAAGCTTTATCAGACTTCAGAATCACCTGGAGTGGTCGGGGGAGAGGGGTAGTTAAGCATACAGACTTCCCAGTAAGATTCTCATTCACAAGTGTGTCATGGACCCAGGAATCTGCATTTGTGGCAGTTGTGCTAAGACTAGGCTACAAATGTGCCCTATGGCTGCTCCTAGAAACACTGCCCTAAGACGGTGGAGACAAGAAAGAAAAGAAAAGAGGACTGCTCTGGTGGCACAGTGGTTAAGAATCCGCCTGCCAATGCAGGGCACTTGGGTTTGAGCCCTGGTCTGGGAAGATCCCGCGTGCTGCGGAGCAACTAACCTCGTGTGCCACAACTACTGAGCCTGCGCTCTAGAGCCCGTGAGCCACAACTACTGCGCCGGCACACCACAACTACTGAAGCCCATGCGCCTAGAACCCGTGCTCTGCAACAAGAGAAGCCACCGCAGTGAGAAGCCCGCGCACCACAACGAAGAGTAGCCTCCACTCGCCGCTATGAAGAACCAATGCAGTCAAAAATAAAATATAAATAAATTTATTTTTTAAAAAAGAGAAAAAGAAAGGGAGAAAGAAAGAGAAAGAAGGGAGGAAGGAAGGAAGGAAGGAAGGAAGGAAGGAAGAAAGAAAGAAAGAAAGAAAGAAAGAAAGAAAGAAAGAAAGAAAGAAAGAAAGAAAGAAAGGGAAAGAAAAGAAAAGAAAACAAAAGGAAAGAAAAGAACGAAAGGAAGCAGAAAACATTGCTCATAGTAAGGGTTTTTTGGTTGTTTCAGTGAGCACTGGGGATTGAATACATATTTCTTACTGAGGGTCATGGTCAAAAATGTTTGAAAGCTGCTGCTCTAAGGTGACCTCTGGAGCCTTGGTGGGAGGGGGAGGGCTGAATTTGAACTTTAGGGCTTGCCTAGACAGGACACAGTGAGCAGGGGACAGAGAAGAATGGACACCTTTGTTACATTTTAGTCATTCAACAGATTTATTGAGCATCTACCTATGTGCCAGGCCATATTTAAGACACTGAGGGGCTTCCCTGGTGGCGCAGTGGTTGAGAATCTGCCTGCCAATGCAGGGGACACGGGTTCGAGCCCTGGTCTGGGAAGATCCCACATGCCGCGGAGCAACTGGGCCCGTGAGCCACAATTACTGAGCCTGCGCTTCTGGAGCCTGTGCTCCGCAGCAAGAGAGGCCGCGATAATGAGAGGCCTGCGCACCATGATGAAGAGTGGCCCCCACTTGCCGCAACTAGAGAAAGCCCTCGCACAGAAACAAAGACCCAACACAGCCATAAATAAATAAATAAATAAAATTAAAAAAAAAAAAAAGTGGTGTTGATTCCTATTAAAAAAAAAAAAAAAAAAAAAAAAAAGACACTGAGGATACAATAGTAAAGAAGAACAAAGTCTACTCTCCAGGACAAATAAAACACATGGATATGCAATATAATGTTGGTAAGTGATAAGAGCTACGAAAAAGACTCACTTGTTATAGGAAGGAGGGCCTGACGGAGGTGCTGATCTAGAAAGGATGATGGAGGAGGTCTCTTGAAGGTGTGGCACTGGAACTGTGCCCTAGATAAAGACAGCAAGCAAACTGTGAGAATATCTGGGGAAGGAGCTTTCCATGCAGAGGGACAAGCAAGGGCAAAATTTCTTTTTATACCATGAACTCTGCTCTCTCCCCTCACCAAAGAACCGTACACAATTTACATTCTGATACTGTACTACTAGTATATTTACAGATCCTCACACATGATAAAATATTCATTAGCTCCTACTATATGACATAGGTGGGAACACATTTATTTATTTATTTATTTATTTATTTATTTAATTTTGGGCTGCATTGGGTCTTCGTTGCTGTGAGTGGGCTTTCTCTAGTTGTGGTGAGCAGGGGCTACTCTTCTTTGTGGTGCACGGGCTTCTCCTTGCGGTGGCTTCTCTTGTTGCAGAGCATGGGCTCTAGGCACACAGCCTTCAGTAGTTGCAGCACGTGGGCTCAGTAGTTGTGGCTCGCAGGCTCTAGAGCACAGGCTCAGTAGTTGTGGCACACGGGCTTAGGTGCTCCGCTGCATGTGAGATCTTCTTGGACCAGGGATCGAACCCCGTGTCCCCTGCATTGGCAGGCGGATTCCTATCCACTGCACCACCAGGGAAGTCCGGAATGTATTTATTTTTAAAAAACTGGGATTATCTGTACATTCTGCTCTGTAATCTGACTTTTCACTTGCTTATGACATTTGGTTTTGGTCTTTTTTTTTTTTTTAACTTTTTAGTAGTGAACATTCGGGAAAGTCTATTGGAAAGGACAATTCCCGGCCTTTCCTCTCCTGCAGGCCTGCTCTTTAATGGCAGACCCAGCCCTTGTCCGTCTGCCTGTCTCTGGTGTCAGGGCTGGAAATCATCTGACTGGGGTCTGCATGGTTTCCAGCAGTGGCAAAAAGACTCTCGACACTGTGACTTCTTTTCTCCTGTGATGTATTCACAGCACAGCCAGCCTCAGCCGTCACCTTTCAGAGGGACTCGGCAGCCTGCCAGTGCAGACAGCCTCAGACCACATGCGGTGAAGTCCAGGCCCCTGAGGAGAGAGTCCTCTCTGCTCCGGCCAGACCAGATCCAGAAGGGACCGGATGAGACCAGATCTCGTCTCCGGAAGGCTCTCAGGACCAGCCCACTTCAGAGGAGAGACAATATCAAACTGGGCAACTCCAGGAGAGAATAACCAGCTCAGGCAGTAAAAAGCCAAGAACTAGGATTATATTTATACAAGGCAGAGTTAGAGGCACTGGTAGCGTTAAGCCAAGGGGATGAAAGGTGTAGGGGAGGGAGAGGGTACGTGAACTTATGTTGCTTACACCCACAGCGTTCCATCTTGTGTCCTAATCGGCTGTCCATGACTGTCCTCCTCTTTCATTTTTTATTCAGAAATACTCAATGATTAAAAAAAGAAAGAAAAAAAATACAACCATGGGAAAGAAATCGTAACATCATAGAGGATCACCTCCATCCTTATATGCATCAGTATTTGGAGAGTGAGAAGTGAACGTAATGACCAGAAGTGGTTGTTTAAAAAGAAAAAAAAAAGAGGAAGAGAAGAAAAAAATACAACCATGCCAAAAATACTCAATGAGCATCTACTATGTGTTAGAACTGTGCTGCCCAATACCATAGCCACTAGCCACATGTAGCTACTTAAAGTTAAAATTGAATACAACTTAATAACCAGTTCTTTAGTTGCACTAGCCACATTTCAGGTGCTCAGTAGCCACAGGTGGCTTGGGGCCAGGTACTGGACAGTGCAGATACAGGGCACTAACATCATAGTAGAATGTTTTATTGCAGCGCTGTGCTAGACCCTGGGTTAGACACCAGCAATAGATCCAGGTGTAATCAATCAGTCACTGCCCACACAGAACTCCCAGTCAAGTGAGAAAGACAAGCAAATGAGAAATTATGCTAGGCTGGGGAAACTGTGTGGTCTTTGTAAGCACAAAGGAAAGATGGCTAACTCAGTCTGGAGGAAGACAGGAATGGTAGGCAAGACTTGAGGGTAGAGAGGGAGATGGCCTGTAAGCTGAGGATAAATAGTTAGGCAGAGATAGGTGAGGGAAGTAAGGAGCCCTGGGCAGAGAGAACAGCTATGCAAGGATTCACAGGTGACAGCTGAAAAGCCAAGGAGCTGCAAGCAGTTTCGACCATTGTAGCATATAGTATGGGTGGTAGAGGTGGAAGATGAGGCTCAAAAGGTATATACCAAACCTTATAGACCTCATGAAGGAATTTGGGTATTAGCTATCTGTTGTGTATAAGAAACCATCCCAAAGCTTAGCGGCTTAAAATGGCAACTGTTTATTTGCTCACATTTCTGTGGGTTGGCAAATTGGGCTGGGCTGAGCTCAGCTGGGCTGTTTTTCTGATGGTTACTCCTGGGGTCGCAGTCATCTGATTGCTCAGCTGGGGCTGGATGGTCTCAAATGCCATATGTCTGGCATTCGGTGCTACCTATTCGTTGGGCCATGTGTCTTAAACAGGCTTGCCTGGGCTTCTTCCCATGGTGGCAGTGTTCCAAGGTGAGAGCAGAAACTACTAGAACTTTTGAGGCTTAAACTCAAAAGTAACACAATGTCACTTCCACCACATTATACTGGTCAAAAGAAGTTACAAGGCCAGCTCTGATAGGAGAAGCTACAACAAATTTGTGGCCATTTAAATCCATTATACCCTGGGATGATGTTGGCCTGAAACAGGGCGGTGGGTAGAGAGAAGTGGAGAGACTTTTATTTTCAGTATATTTTGGAGTCAGAATTGAGAGGTCTCGGGGTTTGTTCTGGAACAAAGAGGAGAGGGTGAAGTTACAAATGACTCCTAGATCCTTGGCTTGCGTGATTGATGAATGGTGGTGCCCAGTACTCAGAGAGAAAAGAGGAAGAACAGGTTTGCGGGGAAGATAATGTTTCCAGCGTGAGTCATGTCAAGGACGAAGTGTCTTTTAGACAGCTAGGTGGAGATGGGCAGGAAGCAGGTGTATATGCAGATCTAAGGAGAAGTCTGGCTAGAGATACCAATTTGGGAGTCTCAGGTGCCTTAAGCCTAAAGCATCTTCCAGAGGGGCTGCATCCCCAGAGCATATTACGGGCAGGGATCTGGTAAGTCAACTCTGTAGCTGCACTGAGCCTAGCCCAGTACCCCAGGGCAAAGCAATCAGTCTCTCCTGATTGCCAGGTTGTTATTGATTTCTAGGGAGAGTCCTCAGCACTGAACTAGATCAATGTTGCAAGTGACAACAGCTCCTGTCAGGCAGGAGGTCTCCTAACAACAGGCCACTGACTAATAAAGTAATGAATGCATCAACACTGAGGCAGCATCAACAGGGGCTAGAGGAACCCTGACGGAGAGGCTGTGGAGGGGATTCCTTCTCTGGGTTGGATGATAGACGCCATGGCCAGCCCTGACATTCTATGAAGGTACATTTCCCTCACCATCCCAACCTCCGTTCCCACAGACACCTAACTTTCAGAAACTGCACAAGTCGTCATTGAAGGCAGTTCTGCTGGGAGATCAGCACTGCAGGAGGCACCTATTAGGGTGTGAAAGAAATGTTGGCTAAGGTCCTTGCCATTCATTCATTCATTCATTTGTTCATTCATTCAACAAACATTCAACAAGCCCTTAGCAAACCCTGTGCTCTGTACTAGGAATACAGAGATGAATAGTCTCTAGTCTAGAAGCAATTCGACTGCAACTACAAAAACTTTGTCTTGTAGCTGCTGTCAGTTTCCGGAACTGTCTTCCCATTGGACCTCAAGAAGTACTGCGGGGTCTCTTTGCTATGGTGATGGGCTATAAAGGTTTGATGAACGAAAGAATGAAAGGAATAGGGAAGTGGGAGACCCGGGGAAGTATACAAAGAGGGATCTCTGCCTGGGTGGTATCAAGGAAAACGCCAAAGAAATAAAGCAACATCTCTATCTGGACGAAGAATGAGTTAAAAGAGGACATTTATTAAGTGCTTTCTCCGTGGCTATTACAGTGATACCCTCTTTCCTTGGATTATATAGATTCTCTGGCAGCGCGGTCTTGGGCACATCGATCCTATTCTCTGGAACCTCGTCCACGCACTGTTGCAGTAAGAAAGCAGGGCGGGGCGCGCTCGGCTCGAACCCAGGAGACTTCAGGCGAGCGGAACGGCGGTTCGGCGGCCGGCGAGGGCGCCCGGAGGGTTTTCGCCGGAACTCCAGCCCTAGCGACGCGCGTCTTGTTGCTAAGGGCGGAGGCGCGGGAGGCTGTGGAGCTTGGAGGCCGCGGATGCCCTCCGGCTCGGCGTCCTCCGTCGGCCTCAGCTTCCAGCCCGACCGGCCGGCCGGAGGGTATGGAGCCCGAGGCGGGAGGAAAAGGCGCAGCTGGCGGGAGGGGAGGTGGGAGCCCTCGCTCTCTCTGAGCCGAAGCCGCTTACCTGGCCGAAGAGGGGAGCGGGTTCCCTTGGCCGGCCTTGCGTTGGGTGGCGTTACATCCAGTCTTGGGTAAATACCCCTCCACCCACTCCCACCCCCGACCCCCATCAAAAATAAGCTTTGGCCATACGCTTAGAGAGGGCGAGGGGCATTTGTGATCTGAACAGCCAGAAAGGAAAAACTGCGCACAGGTTGTCCCCAAAATTTGGGGCAACCTTGGGAGTTCTGACCTAGTACTGATTCCCTGAATGACTTTGGGCAAGACCCTCTTATTCTCTGAGCCTCGGTTTCCCCTATCTGTACCATTAGTGGGTCAAATCAGACCGTTTCCCACTTGCTTCTGGTTTTGTTTCTGTTTGAGCTTTGGTTTAGATTCCTTGGTCTTCCAGAGTGTAGTTTAGATGTGTGCAGAGGGAGATTTGGGGAGAGGGCAGGGGATATGAAATCTTCATTTACATGAACAGTGGACCAGGAGTCCAGCTGAATAAGGTCCAGTACCCCAGCTTCGCCACTGTGTGACCTTTAGCAACTCATGACTCTGAGTCCCAGTTTCTTCATGGAAAATGACAGGTGGATATATTCTGGAATATATCAAGGAATGTTGTACTGGAGAGTTAAAAGAGTGTTCTATGAGTTATGTTTAGAGTGACCACTGAGGGACTTCCCTGGCCATCCAGTGGTTGACTCCGAGCTTCCACTGCAGGAGGCACGGGTTGTATCCCTCGTCTGGGAACTAAGATCCCGCATGCGGCGCAGTGCGGCCAAAAAAAAAAAAATAGTGACCACTGAGTATCTCAAAGCCTTTGAAAAGCAGATTGGGGCAGAAATGGGTCCTGGGATTCAGATTTAGAGATTTAGGCCTGATTCCACCTTGGAACCAACAAGGATGTTGAGAGCCATATTGAGTTGCAGGGTTTCCCAAGTCCTCTGTAGCCTTTCCAGGCCTGATATCTGGGACAGGGCAGGGTAACCGCCTGAAGGATCTGTTGTTGGAGAGTTGCAAAGGGCTTCATGTTGTTGGGTCCTTAAAAAGCTTCTTGCCAAGCAGACTCTCCCACCTTAGTATTTCATTCATTCATTCATTCAAGAGATATTTGCCTTGCATCTGTTTTCCCAGGCTATGTTTAAAGTGCAAATACAAAAATGAACAAGACATTATCCCTCCTGTCAAGTATAGTGCATGTTCACAATATAAACCATGGCAGGTAACTGAACAGTATTTCCATTTCTTAGTCTACTCATAATAAATTACAACATGGACATTATTCAAGTACATATATTTTGTTCTCAAGACTTTAAATTGCCTTGCTATATAATATCTAACATAATGATCTCTTAGCCTTAGAGTGATCAGTCACTCTGGTCAGGAGACATCATTGGCTTCAGTTTAATATCCTCCAGACTCATTTCCACTTGCATATGTTCTCTGTGTATATTTGTAATGTAAGCTTAATATATGTGTATTAAGAGTAGAATTAATGAGAGTGAAATTGCTGCTTTCAGCATTGCTATCACTGTTAATCTAGTAATCATGCTAGTAGTCGTCATTTGTTACTAACAGTTTGCCAGGTTGAACCAAGAGTTTAAAATGCACTAGCTTTTGCAGAGATGCAGTATAGTACGCTGGTAGGGAGCAAAGCCTCTGGAGTCTGAATGCCTGGATTCAGGTTTCAGCTCCGGCACTTACTTGCAACTTATTTGTAAACTTGGGCAAGTTACCTAACATCTCTGTGCCTGACTTTTCTCATCTGCAGAATGAGGATAGTAACAACACGTATCTCAGAGGCTTGTGGAATAGATTAAATGAGTTAAATATAAAGCGCTTAAACGGGCCTTGGCACATTTTAAGCTCTATTTTTAATCTTCACAGAAGCCCAATGATAGTTATTACCCATTTTACACATAGGAAACTGAGACTTAGAGAGGCTCAGCAACTTGCCCTAGGCCGCAGTAGAACTGTAATTCAAACCTAGGCCTCATTTCAAGGCTAATGCACCTAATTCAATATTATTCTGACTACTTTATGCTGCTCTTAATTATTAGAATAAGCCATGCTATCAATCAATAATTAGAATTTATTTGAATTCTTAAAATAGAGTTGTTGGGACTTCCCTGGTGGTCCAGTAATTAAGACAACCTGCTTCCAACACAGGGGGTGTGGGTTCGATCCCTGGTTGGGGAACTAAGATCCCACATGCCTCGGGGCCAAAAAACCAAAACATAAAAACAGAAGTAATATTGTAACAAATTCAATAAAGACTTAAAAAAAAAATGGTCCACATCAAAATAGAGTTGTTAAAATGCAATAAAACTATGTTTCTTCTTTGTGGATATTGATAATGGAAATTCTGGGCCAGAAATCAGGAGCTCTACCTAGTTAGAATTTTGAGCAAATGATGTTTCTGCCCACTTTCTCCAGATCTTTAAATAAAGAGTTTATATGTGATGATTTTGAAAAGCACTTCCATCTCAAATTCTATGATTCATACTTAATAAAGTATTATTTTAAACAGGAGAAATTGCCTTTCTCACAAAAACAGAAAGCCCTGAAGTATGCAGTCACCTCTGAAGATTTTTGATGAACAGAAGTACTATGAGTAAAATAAAAATATTTAATGATGAATTTAAATACATCCTATTTTGCATATTTTAAAAATAGTTGTATAATTAACATTATGGTATAGTTTCCCTAATTATTGGAAATGTGCAATTATGAAATCTTGGAATTTTGCAAAATAGCTCTTCCTTTGTGAGGGAAAACTACACTTAATCTCTTTAATTAACAATCTCTTATTTACCTTGTAAATCTCCTTTCAGTGCAAACATATGCTTAGAGAAGAGATTAATTTAAGTGTCTTTTCACTAATTACAGAGATTAGGAAGTGGCTGCCTGAACTATTTTCCAAAGGATAAACTTTACAAAAGTATTGAATACGGCAGCTCACCGAGAAGATCCTACTGGTTTGGGGGTAAGTAATTCTAAAGGTTTTCTTTTCCTTAGACTGTCCCATGAATACACTTCAGATGGGAAGTATGGCTCTCAGAAGATACCAGCTAAGAATCCAATCAGTTTTAAGCAGAGCCAGTCCATTTATAGCATATGCAGTTTCCAGTGACCTAGATCTATGGATGGCATCTGTCCTTAGTTTGATGACAGTGTTGAAAAATGGGTTAGGTTGGCAGATAGGAAGCCCTGCAAGCTCTGTCTAACTACAAACAATACAACATTCCAAGCTTTTTGAAAACTATCCTGAAATTTTTCCTGTGGGCATATTTGTGTTACCTGAAAAACTGGATTCCCCTCTTGGTGGGTGTCAAGCCAAAAGACACAACCAAGCCAAAGAGCTTGGAGAGAAGGAAGGATTTAGTACTTGCAGCAAGCAAGGAGAACACCAGGGATATTTCCCAAAACAGTGTCTCTCCGGAACAGCAAAATTGGGGAAGTTTTATGATAAGGGTACATGCATATTTATGAAAGGGCTCAGGTGGTTTATGCATATTCATGAGGGGCTTGAACAGAGGAGAATTGAGCATAGAAATGGGGCAAAGGCTGACAGAGTTTCAGCTCTAGTTGATTGAAGTCATCAGGGTCAGCAAGGGTCAGCACCATCATTCCTTAAGTTCCAGTTAGTCTTGGGGTTGAGTGCTTGAGGGGGTTTTGGATCCTGCAAAATAGCTCAAGAATGTGCCTCAGGCTAACCTTTACCTTCAAAACAGAACTGGGAGTCTTTACAACTGATTTATTATCTCCCTGACCTGGTCAAGAGTGAGCCTTGTGGCCAGGCTTAGATCACAAAATGGCTTAGACCTAAAATGGCTTCTCTTATGTCAAAGAAGTTATGTCTGGTTCCGTTCCTTTGGGGATCCTCTGCCCTGTCTGCCAACACTTGTGCTTGTTATAGAGAATCCTACAATGTCTGAACTAGAAGAGACTTTAGGTTCGCTATTTCACAACAAATGTGTTTGTCACACTGTGCAAGCCACTTGAAGTACAGAGAAGAATATTAGAATCCTTCCTCTTATGGAGCATATAGTCTACTAAAAATCATTTAATCTGGTATCCTCATTTATGGATGAGGAGGCTGAGGCACAGAGGGGAGGATAGAGGAGCTCAACGACACACAGTGAGATGAGGCAGGGCTGGGGCTAGAGCCCAGGGCTCTTGATGCCACTCACAGTGTTCTTTCCACTGCATTTGCTTCTATACTGGTGTCGACTTAAAAAATATTTACAACCTAAAAGTTGAGAGTTATATTTTATTCGGCAGGAATTTTTAGGACTTCAACCCGGGAGGCAGCATCTCAAGTAGCCCTGAGAGAACTTCTCCGAGGAGTCGAGGGGGGAGCTAGGATATATAGGAGTTTTGCAACAAAGGGCAGGTAGTCGGGAACATCAAAAGATTACTGTCAATTAAAGAAAACCATATATGTCAAGTTAAGGAATTTAGGGCTTTTCTAGGTATGGGAAGATGCAAGAGTCTGGGCTCACTGAAATCACTCTTTTTCTGGAAGATTTATTTATTATTTATTTATGTATTTTATTTATTTTTGGCTGCGTCGGGTCTTAGTTGCGGCATGCGGGATCTTTCGTTGCGGCGCGCCAGCTTTTCATTGTGGTGCGCCTGATCTCGGAGAGGCAGCAGTGAGTGGTGGTGTGAAGCGAGATCTTAATTCCCTGCCCAGGAACTGAACCTCGGTAGCCTGGATGAAAACCAGGAATCCTAGCCACCACAGCCCCTGGCTCTTGCCCCCAGTGAAAAATGCATTTCTCACGGAGGCAAAACTGTAAAAACAGGTACAAAGTTTATCGTTAGAGACATAGCACAGCAACATGTGGGAGAGCACACAGAGAAAGTTTGTTAAGATAGAAGCAAGGCAGAGATGCACACCCGGAGAGAAAGGGTGTGGGCGTCCTCCCTAATGAGGAGGAGCGCAGTAAAGAGGTGGTTAGGTCATTTATATAGGGCAGTTCTTCCGGTCTTTGTTTACCTTTGGCCAATTATCTGGTTTCTTTTTCCACACCTGACCTGCCTTAGGAGTCTCTACAACATGTGTGCGCAACGTTTTTCCAAGATGGATTACGGCCCAGAGGCCTATGGGACAGCCTTAGCATCACATATTACATCACATATTATGGAGTGGTGCCCCCTCTTTTTTTTTTTGGTCTTCATTGCTGTGTTCAGGCTTTCTCTAGTTGCGGCGAGCGGGGGCTACTCTTCGTTGTGGTGCGCGGGCTTCTCATTGTGGTGGCTTCTCTTGTTGCGGAACATGGGCTCTAGGTGTGCGGGCTTCAGTAGTTGTGGCACGCGGGCTCAGTAGTTGTGGCTCGCAGGCTCTAGAGTGCAGACTCAGTAACTGTGGCTCACGGGCTTAGTTGCTCCGTGGCATGTGGGATCTTCCCGGATCAGGGCTTAAACCCGTGTCCCCTGCATTGGCAGGCGGATTCTTAACCACTGTGCCACCAGGGAAGCCCCCCCCACCTTTTGACCCCCGAGGAGCCTTTCTGTGCATGTGCAATGTTTTCCATGCCCTAAGGATGTATGATCTCTTGATCTTTTAGCAGGGTTTAATCCTACTCTGTCCCTGCCATAAAAACGTCCAATGTCCGGTTATTTACCCTATTTCTGTTGCTGGTTTTTATATTGAGGTGCAGATCTCGAAATATAGACAGGAGTCCGGTCATAAATGTGTAGTCCGGAGCCCGTTTGTCTCTTGCCTCAGGAAATGTAAATGGGGCTGGTAATGAATGTCCGGCCTGGAGCCCATCTTCTTCTCACCCCAGGAAGTGTGAACAGGAGGCCAGTTGTAAATGTCTAGCCTGGAGCCCATCTATCTCCTGCCTCATGCGGTCTTGTCACTAGTTGTGGCATGCGGGTTTTCTCTTCTTTAGCTGTGGCATGCAGACGCCAGGGCACATGGGCTCTGTAGTTTGGGGCATGCAGGCTCTCTAGTTGAGGCACAAGAGCTCAGTAGTTGTGGCACGTGGGCTTAGTTGCCCCACCGCATGTGAGGTTCCCCGACCAGGACCCATGTCCCCTGCATTGTAAGGTGGATTCTTTACCACTGGACCACTAGGGCAGTCCCTGAAATCACTCCTTTGATATGCAGGATACTGGGGCCAGTATCCTGTGTTTTCATATCCTGAGTTTCCTCTGGGCTTACCAGCTCACCATAGGCTGTGGCTGCAATCGCTGATGACTGTGACATCCTTTGTTTACTGATGTGGCAGGAAATATTCCATTTCTCACTGGTTACCTATTCCTGTCAGGAGGTCAATTCTGGCAACTTTCAAATGTAGGCTGAAATTCTTCTGGAAAACTGTGGTGGGTTTTTTGTTGTTTTTTGTTTTAATTGTTTTTTTTTAATCTATTTTATTGAAGTATAGTTGATTTACAATGTTGTGTTAATTTCTGCTATACAGTAAAGTGATTCAGTTATACATATATATACATTCTTTTTCATATTCTTTTCCATTATGGTTTATCACAGGATATTGAATATAGTTCCCTGTGCTATACAGTAGGACCATGCTGTTTATCCATTCTATATATTATAGTTTGCATCTGCTAATCCCAAATTTCCAATCCAGCCCTCCCACACACACACACACACACCCTGCCCCCGCTCCTTGGCAACTGCAAGTCTGTTCTGTATGTCTGTGAGTCTGTTTCGTAGATAAGTTCATTTGTGTCATATTTTAGATTCCACGTATAAGTGATATCATGTGGTATCACTTTCTCTTTCTGACTTACTTCACTTAGTATGATAATCTCTAGTTGCATCCATGTTGCTGCTAATGGCATTATTTCATTCTTTTTTATGGCTGAGTAGTATTCCATTATATATATGTACCACATCTTCTTTATCCATTCATCCATTGATAGACATTTAAGTTGTTTCCATGTCCTGGCTATTGTAAACAGTGCTGCTATGAACATTGGGGTGCATGTATATTTTTGAATTATAGTTTTCTCCGGATATATGCCCAGGAGTGAGGTTGCAGGATCATATGGCAACTCTATTTTTAGTTTTTTGAGGAACCTCCATACTGTGGAAAGCTGTGGTTTTTAAAGGGAATGATATGAGACTTCCCTGGTGGTCCAGTGGTTAAGACTTCGAGCTTCCACTGCAGGGGGCCCAGGTTCAATCCCTAGTCGGGGAACTAAGATCCTACATGCCATGCAGCCAAAAAAAAAAAAGGTAATGATGTGATGGAGAATACTTGGTGAGTTTTAGCTGCTGTTTCTCCCTGTAGACTGTTCTTCCTAGAATTAGGTAGGCTGGTCATGCCCATAAGAGACTCATCTCCTAGAATTTCTTTAAGCAGAGCCCCAGAAGAGATGGGGACTGGGTTCTCCCACCTCCACCCTCTGGCATCTCAGGGGACAGCTAGTTGCAGAGGAACATTACCCAGCGTAGCTGAGATTAGGTCCTAGTCACGTACCTTCAGTCCTAGCAGATGACCACACTGGCCGCATCTTCTGGTCTCTTTTTTTTCTCTGTTCCACCAGCAACCAGTATAGGACCTGCACAGATTAGGTGCTTAGGGGGTGTTTCCTGAATGAGTGTATGCATGAGTATCTCTCTTTCTCTTTAGTTCTCGCCTTGTTAGTTGTTGGGGGTGATGCAAGTAAATCTAGAAAACATTTAATAATTCTTTTTATTTGAATATAGTGTATCATCCATTATTGACATTATTTAATTTCTAGGCCAGTGGTTCTCAAATTTTTTGGCCTCAGGACTTCCTTGAACTCTTAAAAATTACTGGGGACCTCAAACAGCCTTTGTTTATATAACTTGTAGATTGGATTCTACTCTGCCACCTCCTTTTGACATTAAAACTGAGGTATTTTTAAAATATTTACATATCAACTCATTAAAAACAAATAAAACTATTGCATGTAAACAACAATTTTACGAAAAATAAACATACTTTTGAAAACACAAAAAATTTTGGTTGGAAGAGAGGGGTATTGTTTACATTTTTGCAAATCTCTTTACTGTTTGGCTTAAACAGAAGACAGTTGGGGTCTCATATCTGCTTCTGCATTCAATCTATTGCAGTATGTTGTTTGGGTTGTAGTATAAGAAGAAAATCAGGCCTCACAGAGAGACATAGTTGGAAAAAGGAGGATCTCATAGACTCCCTGAAAGGTCTCAGGAATCCCCAGCAGTCCTGAGATCACACTTTGAGAACTGCTGGTCAGGTCATTAGCTGTATTGTCTCATTTAGTGTCACTGTCTCCCACATCTCATTCTTACTACAGAATAACCTCATGACCCTGGCACACTGATTTAGAGAAGTGTCACAGCGAAATTATTTAATAGCAATCCGGCAAGCTAGGAAGGTTATATAGCCTTTTAGAATAACTAAGGCTCTTTTTCAAGAAGCTTTATTACTGGTGTAAATTATTCTCTTTCTCTCTTTTTTTTTTTGGCCACACCTTGTGGCTTACAGGATCTCAGTTCCCTGACCAGGGAATGAACCCGGGACACAGAAGTGAAAGCCCAAATCCTAACCACTAGGCCACCAGGGAACCCCCTCATTATTTTCAAATACACACTCTTAGTATTTATTTTATTATGGCAGAATATATTTACATAACATACAATTTATTATTATTTATTATTATTATTTAGTACATAGACAACATTATGCAACCGTCACCACTGTCTAGTTCCAGAACATTTTCATTGCCCCAAAGGCAACTTTGTACCTATTAAGTTGCCACTCTCCATTCCCCCATCCCTTGGCAACCACTAATCTACTTTCTGTCTCTATAGATTTGCTGATTATGGGTATTTCATATAGATGGATTCGTACAATATGTGGCCTTTTGTGACTGGCTTCTTTTGCTTAGTATTATGTATTCAAGGTTCATCATGTTATACTATGTATCAGTACCTCATTCCTTTTTTTTTTTTTTCTCTGCTGGGCCACGCAGCTTGCAGGATCTTAGTTCCCCTACCAGGGATTGAACCTGGGCCCTTGGCAGTGAAAGCGCAGAGTCCTAACCACTGGACTGCCGGGAATTCCCAGTACTTCATTCCTTTTTATGGCTGAATAATATTCATTGTATGTATAAACCTCATTTTGTTTATTCATTTATCTATTGATGGATATTTGGGTTGTTTTCACCTTTTGGCTATTGTGAACAGTGCTGCTATGAACATACATGTATAAATTTTGGTTTGAACACCTGTTTTCAATTCGTTGGGCTATATCCCCAGGAGTAGAATTGTTGGATCACATAGTAATTCTATGTTTGACTTACTGGGAAACATCTTAATATTTTCAAAATTAGTTTTGTTTTTGCTTTTGTTTATCTGCTAACGCTGTAGTGGAGGATGCATTCCCAGGGCCATAAGAGTGAGGCAGGAAAAGGAGGAAAGCAAATACCTACAGTTTGTCTTTTTCAAAAAAAGGATTTTTACATAACCATACTACCTACGATTATTGTGCCTAACACAGTTAACAGTGTGTATTCTTCTTTTTACTAAACAGGAAACACAACTTCCAGCAGCCACATGGGATGCTACTCAGGTGCCATCTGAAACGAGCTCTTCCCCAGAAGGTCTCATGCAGGTTCTGTGCAGTGATGGGGAAACTGCAGAGCAAACTCAAATACAGCACTTATAAATACAGGTACAGCAGTCCTCCCTTGAGTGGGATCCCAAGTTTTATGCCGCGTTACAATTCTCCACTAAAGAAAGAGAGGGCCCAGAGCCATCGTTGATGACCTTCCCTGAACAGTCAGTTTGGTCTGTTTCCTTTTGAATAAGAAACATCTTAGTAGATAATGTCTGCAGCCACAGAGAGAGGGGCCCTACATCTTTGGGAATCATCTCTAGAGTGAGCGAAGACTCTGGGCTTCTTCCTTTATCAGATTCCAGTCATTCACTCATTCTGAGCACTTACAGAGTTAATAATACCATTTCTGGTGATGTCAGCGTGTCTCCTTTCTCTACTCCTTTTCTATCTTTCTCCTCAGCCTGGATTCCTACCATAGCCCACACTCTTTTTCCCCTTGCTCCACTGTGCACCCTATGCCATTGGGCCCCTCATTTTCCATCCTCTCTTTAGCAGGCCCGATGGATTTAGAGACGAGAGAATTCAAACTAAAGCTTTTCAAGAGTATAGCCCAGCTCACGTGGATACCGTCTCTGTTGTTGCTGCTCTGAACTCAGACCTCTGTGTCTCCGGAGGAAAAGATAAGGTGGGGTGTGCAGTGCTTCCCAGGGAACCAGCTTATTGCAGAGAAGGGAAGGGAAGGGAACCCTGCATTTCTGGCAGCAACGTTGAGTAGTGTTAAAAATATGGGCTTTAGAGTTAGAAAGACTGGGTTTATATTCCTGCTCTGCAACTTCGTATTACTTTGGGCAAGTCTTTTAATTTTCTTGAGCTTCAGTCTCCTTATCTATTAAATGGGGATAGTAATGCCAACTGCACAGGACCGTTGTGAGGACTGAATGGTAAGACGCTTGGTACTCTGCCAGACCACCCACATGATTTTTATAAATGACAAGTATCATTATTCCAGCCTGTCCATTTGTAACCTACCTGCAGACACAGGAGTTATTTATCAGCAAAAGGAAACTGCTAGTCTCTTTTATGCCTCTCTTTTGCCAAAATGTCTACATTGGTGTGCATTGTGATTCCTCCCATTGTCACTTTAAATCTCTTTGCTTTCTCTCCCTCGTATTTGGATCTACTGTAGCACTCAGACCTAGGCTCTTGCTGGCAAAAATGTTGATTATTTTGTAATAAATAATGCCTCTAATTTTCAGTAGCCATTTAGAATCTTCAAATTCCATTTTCATACTGTATTTCCTTGATTCTAAGATGCACGTCTGTACATTTTAACACCTCTGAAATCAGGATGCATCTAAAAATTGATGATATCACCATTTAATTGGCAGCATTTTGTCTTAACATCTATATCATCTTAGACATGAAATTTTATTTATATGATCCTCACCTGTGAGAGGTAGCTAGAGGAAGGATTATCCTCTGTTTTGCAGATTAAGAAACTGGGATTTAATTAGATCAAGTGCTAACACACTCCTTATTCCCTAGCAATGAACTACAGAGACTGGGCCAGAGAATGCTCTGAAATCCTGTTTAGGGGGAGAAATACAATAAAATAGTAAAGTATATACCTGGAAAAAAGGATGGAAAGAAAATTTTAACAATGATTCTCTCTGGCAGATGGGATTATGGATGAGATTTTTTGAAATTAAAAAAAAAAAGTATGATCTGTTTCACAACAATGTGAATATACTTTTAACACTACTGAACTGTACACCTAAAAATGATTAAGATGGTAAATTTGAAAAAAAAATAGTATGATACAGTTTTAGGGAAAAAAATCTAATCCCACGTAGATTTTCCTTCAGGATCTACAACCAGAAGATCCTCAACCTAAATCAGTTCCCCCAGGGGAGTGTTATCCCAAACCCATCAGTAAGGTTCAGAGGAGTGGCCCAGTGGCTTGGGGAGAGACAGAACTCAAAGTAGGGGGGCATAAAGACCGAACAACAATAAAACATTGACAGACAGGGAGAAATTAGGTAGAGAATGAGGTAAAGGCTTGTTGTTTCAGTTAAACTAAAATTCAGTTCAACTAAAATATTCTAATGACTCTCTGCAGACAGTTGTGGCCTATAACTGGAGAACTGGAAATGTGGTGAAAAGGTTGAAAGGACATGAGCATGAAATCACAAAGGTAATTGTCATATGATTATTATCATGGAGGGAATTTGGAATTGAATAAAGGAATGTCTAATAGCTCTAGGTAGTAAGAGTGATTGAATATTCAGTGTTAAGGAAAAATGCTGGGGCTTCATCTGATGGTGTGAAGCCCTACTCCAGGAAAAGCAGCGCAAACCATTCACTTAGCTATTGTTACAGGTATAGGAGACACAATTTTTGTTTCATTATTAAGCCCTTCATAGCCCAAGTGAGAAATAGAGAAAGCTGAGATTAACTCTCTCTGACATATCCTACCCTAACAGGGTCTTGTATTGAAGGCTTACTGAGTGTTTACTATAGCTAGGGAAATGACAAACTCTCCATGCTCAGGAACCTTTTAGTCTAGTTGGGGAAATTTTTAAAAAGCCAACAACAGTTAAATAAAAATTAATTTGTTAAAGAGCATTACAGGGTAGACTGAGCTTCCAGAGAAAATGATAATGTCAATTTATATAACTCGCCTCTGTGAAGCCCACCTAAACGAACTAAAAACTCAGATGCAAACTGCATCATAATGAAACTAGGCATCAGCGACAATCACATAGCACAGAATATACTTACCTACCAGGTACAGTGCATTTGGAACCAGCCTGAGAAAGAACTCCAGGCTCTAGCACTCTTATCTCCAGCTCTTTTTCCCATTTTCAAGTCCAATGAAACAAACACACTGGAGCTTTTTTGTCTTGAGCAGATAGCTTGTATTCACAAATCAGGCCAGTTCTTCAGTGCCTCTCGCGACAAGACGGTCATGATGTGGGACTTGCAAGGCTCCTCACAACCAAGGCAGCAGTTCTCCGGCCACACCATGGTGGTCACTGGATTGGCTGTGAGTCCAGGTAAGGTAAAGCTGATCTCTTCCCAACACCGTTGTACTTTCTGAAAAGCCCTGTTCCAGGCCTATCTCATGGACCATCTTCTTGCCACTGTTTCCAAAGACACATCACAGCTGTGCACTGGGTCTCGTGACAACACCCTGCTTCTGTGGGACGTGGGGACCGGACAGTGTGCGGAGAGAGCGTCAGTCTCCAGGAACCTGGTACGAACTCAAACTTGGTACAGAGCAGGGCAGCAGGAGGGAGCATGGGGTGAGGAAGGGCCTGGGAAAGAGATCAGGAGACGCATGACCAGGCATTAGAGGCTTGGGTCCTAATTACTGCTCACCCCCCAACTCTCTGTCAGACCCCGGCCTCTCAGGGTTATCGGATTAGATGATCTCTTAAGTTCTTCTACCCCAGAGAACAACTCCACTAGTTTATATTGGAGTTTTAAATGGTGTCCTCACTTATTCCTTCAAAACATAGTTATTCCATATCTTCTGTAGGCCAGATACTGTGCCAGAAGCAGGGTTAGTGACCCAGGGCACAGTCCCTGGGCTCCAGGAGCTCACAGTTTATGCTTATTGTGTGTTCTGTATATGTAACAGTATGCAGAGAAATAAGCATGACCTTTTGCTGTATGTGTAATTTGCTCTGCTTATGAAGACCAGTGTTTTCTGGTAGCAAACTGGTATATCAACTCCACAGCCTTTGGGGTCAGTCATACCTGGATTCAAATCACGGATTCCTTACTTTTTAGGTGTGCTACCCCAAGAAACTTACTTAGAGTTTCAGTGTCTTCATTTATACAATGGGGAGAATTATATCACCTGACATGGTAATGTCCTTTAGTGGTTGTCAAATGTCAGTCATAGTCATCCTTTCCAGTTTTGAAGACAACTGCCCACGGAAACATGTGCTTGCCCTGTGCCCCTCCATATTTGTGCAGGTTTCTGGAAGAAAAGAAAATCGTGTTACCCTGGGTTGTTCGGAAAACTGCTTCATGTCTGTCCAGCAGGGGCTGCAGGGATAAAGCAAAACAAGAACACTCTTCCTGAACCCTATGAGGCCTCGAGCTAGGGTTTCATTGGTCCCACTTTAGAACAGTGGCTGCTCTCCTTAGGTGCCACCCAGCCAGCGGTGTTTGGGTTTCAGGCACTCTAAGAGTGCCTGCATGCACTTTTGGGCTCACAACTGGCCCAGCTGCTTCCATTGCTGCTGATAACCTAGGAACTGTAGGTCGAGCATGACTGGTGGGAATCTGCAAAACATAAAATCCCTCTAAGTCAGATGTGCTAGGTTCGGCATCTTTGAGAAGTGCTGGCAGAGATGCTATTTAGCAAAATTTACAGGAATTACAGCAGAGGAATGACATGGTATGGAGAAGTTTTGAAAATTTTGCTTCTTCCAGGTCACTCACCTGTGCTGGGTCCCCAGAGAACCTTATATACTCCAGACCTCTGAAGATAAAACCATCAGGTGGGCTTACTAAGCAGCAAGAAAGTGTTTCTGGTGAAGGTTTGTGGCTCCCATGCTTACATAACTCTGTTCCTACTCTGCTTCTCCACATTGCTTCTCCTTCCACCCCTCTGCCCCTCGCCAGTGCTGGGGTCTCTCTGATCTGGCCCCATGGATCATGTGGATAGAGGTTGAGTGGCAGGAGGTCAGCTTGTTCTGGCCGGTTTCCAAGCAGCTGATTCTGCCAGCGCCCACTGTGGAAACGTGTTCAGAGTAACCTCAGAGTCAGTCACTCACTCGTCCCACCCCTTCAAGTGGCCCTTGCTTGGCTCCATATGTTCTCAATCACTCAGCCCTCAGGTGAAGCCCTCCCTGTGGAGCAGGGTCAGAATCACCATCAGGCAAGTCAGATGAAGTAAATCCTTCTTAGACTAGAAAGCATGACTAGAAACTTTGGATCTCAGAAGAGATTCTACTTAGAAAATGGTAGGAAGGAGATAAAGAGGTAAAAATGAGACAAGAGGCAAAACAAAACAGTCCCAGTAGACCCCATGGCTCAGGTTGGCCAAGACCTGTAAATCTTTTGTATCTGATTCTGGAATGATGACTGCTCCTCTCCATCATGATAAGTATCTTTAAAATTTTTTTTAAAATCACAGACACAGAAATATTCTCTTGTCTGTTGAAAGTAGTATCCCAAAGGACCAAATTAACAAATTAACTTGTACAATTAAGATACTTGGTCTAAATTCCTGTTAATTAGATCTCAAAATAGAAAGAACTCAGATGTCATTCAGTTTGGTTATTTCCTGCCAGCTTTGGAGTCTCTGAGATTGATCTGGTTCACGTTGCTGTTTTTAGGTAAATCACGGCGTTCCATTCTGACTGGCCAAAGCAGCAAAGAGCCAAGACTTTGACGTTAGCAGGCTATGACAGGTGCCTTTCAGCACATTTACTATAAACCCATTCCCTGCTGTAATTTCTTTCAGATTATGGGACAGTCGGGGGCTGCAGGTAGCTCATATATTTCCCGCAAAGCAGCACATCCAGACCTACTGCGAGGTCAGTGAGGATGGACACAAGTGTATCTCCTGCAGCAGCGGCTTTGGAGGGGAAGGCTGTGAAGCCACGGTGAGAGACGGTGCAAGGTCCAGGTGTTTGGTTGCTGATGAGAAATGACTTCCTCTGGCTTCATGCCTGCACGGGGCTACACAGGCAGGCTCTACTAATGTCTCAGGCCTATTCCAAGTGCATACTGTCAGTGATCCTTTGCATTCCAGACACTTCTTTCAAGAAACCACCATTGCCTAAGCTCTCTGCATTGGTCGCAGAAAAGAGGAATGTGATGAGAGTCAAGATAGGAAGGCGTTACATACAGAACCAGCCTATTAATGTCCCTACTCCCAACAGAGCTTAGAAAGGGGAGGGACTGTTTGAAGAACCAAGTGTGTTCCCACTGTACGTGTGGTCACAGTAAAGGAGTTCAAGCACTTCAGGAAGTTTGGAGCTCTAGTGTTGGTTGAGGGCCCACCCCATCCCTAACCCATATACCTTTCCTTGCAGTTAATTTCGGGATAGATTGCCTAGGCTCCTCCAAAGTACCTTGGATTTCTTTCTTTCTTTCTTTCTTTTTTTTTTTCGGTTGCACCACACAGCTTGCAGGATCTTAGTTCCCCAACCAGGGATCAAATCCGTGCCCTCAGCAGTGAAAGCACAGAGTCCTAACCACTAGACCACCAGGGAATTCCCAGTACCTTGTATTTCTAATTGTGAAATATCAGTTAAAAGGCTTATCTATAATCCAAATAGGACAATTACAGTTCCCATTTTATTGGACACTTACTATGTGCAAGGCACCAGGCTGAGCACATTATAGTGCATTATCTCATTTAATCCTTAAAACAACCTTGTGAATTAGGTATTATTATAGTTCCCATTTTACAGATGAGGAAATAGAGGCACGGCAAGTTGAAATCTCTTGTACAAGACCACACTTCTAGTAAATGGTAGGTTGAGGTGTTGAATCCCAGGCTATTGATGTAGTATCTCTTCTCCAAGCTAAGCATTTCCAGCTCTTATAATTGTTCCTTGGATGACATGGTGTCCAGTGATTTCATTATTTTTTGGGCACAATTCCATTTGCTCTTGTCTATGAGCATTATTCTCCAGGTGTGGTCTGATTTGTATCAACAAGAGTGGTCTGGCAGGACTATCATCTCCCTTGTTATAGAATCTAGTCTTCTTATACCAAGATTCAGTGTCTAGGCATTAAATTGGAAGGTCTGCCCCTGTATTTACTTATGAGAAGGTGCTCCTAACTATGGGGCCCCACAGGACTCACAGATGCCAAGAGGCTGATATAAGGCAGCTCTTGAGCTGTCATAGAAGAACCCCATTCTGTCCCATCATGCTACAGGACTTGGAGCTTTCACTAACCATGATGATAATAATGAAGGCAACAACCCTCTGGCACATCCTTAACCTGGGTTGTTTGAGACATAGTTGTTGCTGAAATAGTCACTGCATGGCTGGATGCTTGGGTGTGTGGATGGGATGGATGAAGATAAGGGTGTCTGTGAGGAGGTAAGTGGAGGGAATAGGTGCATCATGAGACGCCGGGGAGAGGATATCAGTGAATGAAGCATGTCTAAAGCTGGGGAAATATGTACGTGTGAGCCAGCCTCTGTCATTACTTTGCAGTTGTGGGACCTAAGGCAGACGCGGAACAGAATCTGTGAGTACGAGGGGCACTTCCAGACTGTAGCATCCTGTGTCTTTCTACCAAGAGCATTAGCCTTGATGCCTGTGATTGCTACCTCATCGCATGACTGCAAGGTGAAGATCTGGAACCAAGACAGTGGAGGTAAGGAGCCTGCTGTTAATGCTTCTCAAAGATACATGAAGTCCTACAGGCTTCCTTAAAACTCTTTCTTCCATTGCTCAGCATATACAAAGCCACCCATGTCCTGCCACTGCCCAGTCCCATAGTGGTTAAGAGATGACACCAAGGGCTTCCCGGGTGGCGCAGTGGTTGAGAGTCTGCCTGTCGATGCAGGGCACACGGGTTCGAGCCCTGGTCCGGGAAGATCCCACATGCCGCGGAGCAACTAAGCCCGTGCGCCACAACTACTAAGCCTGCGCGTCCGGAGCCGTGCTCCGCAAAGAGAGGCCGCGACAGTGAGAGGCCCGCGCACCGCGATGAAGAGTGGCCCCCGCTCGCCACAACTGGAGAAGGCCCTCACACAGAAACGAAGAACCAACACAGCCAAAAATAAATAAATTAATTAAAAAAAAAAAAAAAAAGAATCCGCCTGCCAATGCAGGGGACACAGGTTCAAGCCCTGGTCCGGGAGGATCCCACATGCCGTGAAGCAACTAAGCCCGTGTGCCATAACTACTGAGCCTGTGCTCTAGAGCCCACGAGCCACAACTAGGAGCCCACGCACCGCAACTACTGAAGCCCACGCGCCTAGAGCCCGTGCTCCACAACAAGAGAAGCCACCGCAATGAGAAGCCCGCGCACCACAGCAAAGAGTAGCCCCCACTCGCCGCAACTAGAGAAAGCCCGTGCATAGCAATGAAGACCCAACGCAGCCAAAAACAAATAAAATAAATTTAAAAATATATATATAGAAATAGCTCATAAACAATCACAACAAATAAACTTTAAAAAAAGAGATGACACCAAGAGGCCAGAATCTCTGTCCAATCTCTGCTAGGAGCTGTCACCATGTAACCCGTGGTATCATGTTGTACAGATTCGTTCCTGAGAGCTCAAATGTATTTTGATTCTTTTATTCTTTCTACCTGAAGTTCCTCATCTGGTTTTAACTTGTGATGCTCAAAATGTCTGGAAAAGAGAACAAGAATTGCCGTTTTAAAATTCATTTTCAAGGACTAAAATGAGAGCCTTAGCTCAGAGGGCGTGAAGTGGGGTAAGGATAGTCTCAGAAAGACTCTGCCCTCTCTTGACTCTGCAGCTAAGGTTTGGGATCGCAGGTAGTGACACTTCAAAGCACCAGAGAAAAAGATGTTTAGGGAACAAGCTGCCCAGAGTCCTCAATGCAGTGGTGCGCTGGAACCAGCTCCTACTGGCTGATTATTAAATATTCAGGAATATTTAATATGGTCGTGGTGGGAGTATTTACACCATGAAAACTGGCAAATGTTATGAATGAAGGTAGTTTTTTTTTTCCTTCCAAAAAGCCAGTTTACCAGCACCCCACTGCCTCCGTGCTATTCTGTCCTGGACACTGGCTTCTGCCAGACACAGGAATAACATTAATTTAGAGAACCTCAAGCCAAATCCCTTCGACAGTCATCTCCCAGAAACTCAGCTCCCAGCAGGGGAGGATAGGGTCGCTCCCTCAGAGAAAAGATATGGGATCACGTCTAGTGGCTCACAAGCCAGACTTCCACAGTGAGCGCAGCCTGGCTGCACCCTCCCGTGGAGTTGTGGGAGGAGGGGGAGAGCAGCTGTTCTAGATTCAGGGATCAAAAACCTGAGACCAGGGAGAACCAGGTGTGAAAGCGCTGCCCTGCCTGCCAGGCATGCAAGTGTAGCCCTTAGAAGAGCAGCCTGCAAGATGCAGATGGAGGAGACTGGGTCAGCTGGCAGCCTCAGACTGCCCTTCAGGTCCCCCATCATCCTTTGTCCTGAAGGGAGCGAGACCCCAGGGAGCCAGCAGCTGAAGATCAGTATTCTTATCTGTTTTCTCTGCGCTGACCCATGCTTTGTTCTCTGGGCAGGTGTCTGAGGGTAGCATTTTAACGTGGCCTTGCAGCGAGGCCCCAGTTGTCCAACGTACTTCCAGGTGGTGTATGTCCTGTTGGGTCCACGTGCCATTCTCTATAGAGTTGACGTCTTGGGGTTGACTTCCCCACTGGTGCACATTCCTCTGAGGCACGCAGTGCCTCTCTCATCTGGGTTAGATGCACATAGCACGTGCTTTATTTCTGGGGGTTTCTTACAAAGACACTGCCTTTCATGATATGTGCACTCTTGGCCTAACGTGCCGGTTCCCCCTTCCTCCCCAGCCTGCCTTTTCACCTTGTCTCTGGATGGATCAGGACCTTTGACTTCCCTGGCTGTGGCTGACACCGTCTCCTTATTGTGTGCAAGTTTCAGCAGAGGAATTCGCTTACTCAGGGTGGACCATAGCCGAGGGCTGGAACTGCAGGAAGTGGCAGGATTCTGAGGCCAAGACACCTTCACTGGACAATAGCAAACTGTGGCCCCTTCTTACTCAGTGTGACTTTGTGTTTTTCCATGTTCTCTTGCGGGGAGGGCCATGTGGAACTGGTGTTCTTTGCTTAAGCTCCCTTGGAAGGTATATCAGTGTTAGGAGTCAATTTAAGTCTAGTGGTTCAAACTCAGGTGCAGAGATTAGAAATATGGACTCAACCATAAGGTTCTCAAACTAAGTTAAATCCAAATGCAATTTTTAGTGAGCTTTGGGGACTGCTCTTCAAAAAAATGTTTATGGGCCTCTCGCTTTCTGAGATGGCCCACACTCTGTCCGTGGCGTGTGTTTCTCCCAAGGCTGTCTCGCCTTCTGAGACAGACCGCGTTCTGTCTATGGAATGTGTATCTCTCTCTAAAAAAAAGTTTATGGCTTGGAATGATGACCTGTAGGTATAAGAGTGATAGGCCTCTGTCTGTGAGAGTCAGAACACAGGTCTGAGTCTATTGAACTGACCTTTTCCATGTCTCCACGAAAGAAGAAAATGCAGCGGAGAGAGAAACTCAGTTTTGGTTGCCTCGCAATTATCTAGATGGGAAAGAATAGTGCAGCTCCATGGAGGAAATGGATTGTAGACATGAGATTAAGCTCTAATCACAGCCCCTCAGCAGTGTGAAGAATCAAAGTTAGGCCAAGAAAGCAAAAGCCTTGGCTTCTACTCGGCATAGTCGCAGAGGGGAAGTGGCAAATCCCTAGACCGGTGCTAGGGCTACACGAACACAAGACCTGCACTGGCGTGAAGAGGCCGACCACCGCAGCGCCTCGCCCACAGTTAGATGAGTTATCAAACCCATTCCGTGGATAAGAAAACGGAGAGATGAAGGCTAAAAAAATTGCATTTGTATAGTTTAACATTTTTACTTAGTTTTATATAACTCTTTCTGGGGAATGGCCAGAATAAGGCAAAGGGAATCTCTGCAACAACAATGGAACATATAGAAAAAAGCAGAAAGATGGATTCAACTGTGCCAGCCACTGAGCCCCCCTCGGTGAGGAGGGGCAGGATGCTCGGCTCTGTCTGTGTGGCCCCCGGGAGCTCAGTCCCCAGCCTGGTGCTCACAAGCCTGCTTTCCTCCAGGAAACAGTCACTCCTGCCGTCAGGCAGGTCCATACCTAAGGCAGCTGAGGCCTGGAGAGTCCCTTTCTGATGAGTCCCAAAGAAAGATTTAGCATTCATCCTCTCTGGCCCCTGCCTGTCCCTGATACCAGTGGCTGACAGCCATCTTCCTTGTCCCCTCCTGCTCCTCTTTGGGGCCACCTCCCCCATGCTGCCCTCCAGTCACGAGGCAGGAGAATCTTAAGCTCGTGCAAAGCGTCAGACCTGAATTGGACTCTCGATTTCCCCATTTAGCTGGATGATCTTGGGAAAGTTATAAAACCTCAGTTTCCTCACTTACAATATGGAGCTTCATAATCAGACGTTTTTTACAGGGCTGTTCTGAGGATTCGACTGTGTTAAATGCCAAGCAAGCTAGTGGGTGCTTACAAATGGCAGCCACAAGTCCTTACCGCCCGCTCTGTCCAGACTAAACGCTCACACAACACATTTACCACGCCTTCACCCGTTCTCCTTAGATGGTATTTTCTAAACCTTTAGCCATGGTTCAGCTTGCCTGTGATTCCCTAAGTTATGGATCTTAGAGCTCTGAAAGGACAAAGTGGGTGGTGGGAGAGGAAGCTGCATCGTTGAGCACCTACAGGTGGCTGAATACATGTATCCTCACTGCAGCTGTGTTATTCCCATGTCACAGATGAGGAAGCTGAGGCCCAGGGACATCCAGTCCTCTGCCCGAGGTTACACGCGTGGGGAAGAAGGGGAGAACTGAGATCTGGGCCTGGGCCTGCCTGACTTTCCTCCTCACCCCTTTGCCTCTGCATGATGTCTCAAAGTTCATTTTAGAAATTTGTAGGCCATGACATTGTGTATTTTCTGGACCAGTTATTAACTTTTTGGCTCCAAGGAGATCCTCCTGGCCAGGTGCCTAGGAGCAGTAGACAGGTGTCTCGGGGAAAGTCCTAGCAAATCCTGAACTATTAGTGCTACAGGTGAGCCTTTCTTCTAGAAGGAAGACAGAAAATCCAAGGGAGTGGTTGGGAGGGGTCCCAGGAAAGGGGAACAGCGGGAACATATGTGAGAAAATAGAAGGGCTCTGATGAAGTAGCCCAGTTCTATTACCAATAAAATTGTTTCCCGGGCTTCCCTGGTGGCGCAGTGGTTAAGAATCCGCCTGCCAACACAGGGGACACAGGTTCGAGCCCTGGTCTGGGAAGATCCCACATGCCGCAGAGCAACTAAGCCCATGTGCCACAACTACTGAAGCCCACGCACCTAGAGCCCGAGCTCCGCAACAAGAGAAGCCACCACAATGAGAAGCCCGCGCACTGCAATGAAGAGTAGCCCCCGCTCGCCACAACTAGAGAAAGCCTGCATGCAGCAAAAAAGACCCAGCGCAGCCAAAGGTAAATAAAAATAAATAAATAAATAAATAAATAAATAAATGTTTCCCTACACTCTACACATGCTTGATATAAAAATTCCTTATTCGTGCATTTTAAGTAGAAAATAGGTTAAT
The DNA here is from genome assembly GCF_009873245.2 of Balaenoptera musculus. Taxonomy (NCBI): domain Eukaryota; kingdom Metazoa; phylum Chordata; class Mammalia; order Artiodactyla; family Balaenopteridae; genus Balaenoptera; species Balaenoptera musculus. Next base: position 95,837,722 of record NC_045790.1, on the reverse strand, counting down.
AAATCCAAATGTATTATAGGATTTTTCAGTCTTACATGCTCTAATCGGGTACTCTCAGCACCTAAGATACAGGCTGCTAAAATGCATTCATTTGTGCATTGAACACTTAATTTAGAGGCTATTCCTCTAAAATCATATAAAGGAATTTTCCGAAGACAGTTGACTTTTTCTTTTTTTTTTTTCTTTTTTCTTTTTTGGCCGCGGTGCGCGGCATGCAGGATCTTAGTCCCCCTACCAGGGATCGAACCCGCATTCCCTGCAGTGGAAGCGTGGAGTCTTGATCACTGGACCACCAGGGAAGTCCAAGTTTTTTCTAGGAAAGTATATAAACCCTTGGAATCTGGCCAATTATATTTTAAATTTTAAAAAAAATTTATATATTTACTTATATAAGTTGAAAATATTTATATATTTAAGGAAAAATGCATGGTGATTATTAATGACCTTTTTATTTATTTTTTGGTGGCTTACACTATCTTATAAGAGGACCTTTATTTTTACTGAGGTTAAAAATAACCTGAAAAAGAGTGATTATTTTCTTTAAAATAGCTACGAGCAAGTACTGTGATGCAGTGAATATCATCGGTATCCCCAAAGTATCAGACAAGTCCCCATTATCACTATCTTCCTGAACAGTGATTTTTTTTTTTTTTTCTGAACAGTGATTATTAAAGAAGGTTCCCCAGGAGTTCTGAGTTTACTGTCACTGAAACAGAAATAATGTCCGATCTTTTAGCTGTAGCAGCAGAAATGTACCTTCAGATGTGTGTTTTCAGCACTGGTATCGAGAGACGTGTTGTTTTCAGTCTGTAACAGCCTTCATTTTGACACAGGAATGGCAAGTATAGAACTCAGGTCACTTGTTTTTTAAATATTTATTTATTGATTTGGCTGCACCGTGTCTTAGTTTGCAGCACACGGATCTTTCATTGCAGGGCGCGGGCTCTTTGTTGCGGCACAGGCGTCTCTCTAGTCGCGGCGCTCGGGCTCTCTAGTTGTGGCGCACGGGCTCTAGAGCACGCAGGCTCAGTAGTTGAGGCGCAGGGGGCTTAGTTGCCCCGCGGCATGTGGGATCTTAGCTCCCCAACCAGGGATCGAACCCACGTCCCCTGCATTGGAAGGCGGATTCTTAACCACTGAACCACCGAACCACCAGGGAAGCCCCCACTTGTTTTTTTTAATCTTTTAACACTGAGATAAAGGAACTTAGCTTTTTCTGAATAGCCTTTTTAAAGCATAATTATCAAAGAACAGCTTCATCATTAAAACACAGCAGACTGTTAGTTGTTCCTGAAATGGGCACTTCTTGGCACGGGCAGTCCAGCTAAGACAGCATTCCCAGCTAGGCACAGCCATAAGAATAAGTTGGTGTCAGTGGACCGTGAGTGGAAGTGATGTAACTTCCACCCTGTTAGCTCAAAAGGAGTATGTTTGTCCAGGATTTCCCCTCTGGGTCCCTTCCCGCTAGGTGGGATGCAGACTGCCAGCAACAGCTTCAGCTATTCAGATAAGGACAAGATGATGCAACAACAAGAAAGAAGGAAGCTGGGGCCCCAAATAACCTCCAGGAGCTGAGCTGTTCCAGCAGCCTGACCAGCTGTACTGTGACTTGAAAGAGAACTTCATTCTTTTTAAGCCACTATATATATATATATATACACACACACACACATACACACATATATAAACTTTTAATTCAAGTTTAGCCATCACAGAGTTTCAAATGTCTTAAGTTTATAGCTGGCTGAATTTTCTTAAACTGAACACACTCTAGTAACCTAGATGAAGAAGTATAATACATCCAGGAACGCAGATGGCCTCCCTCATACTCCCCTTCAGAACTATCTGCCAAGGTATTTGTAACGGCATAAATTGGTTTTGTCTGCTTTTCTACTTTATATAAGTAGAATCATATTGTAGTAGATGGAAGATATGGCCACAAGCTTCTCCCATCCCTGTATGTGTGACCCTTTGCAAAGTAACTTCTCATTAATAGATGGGATCTATTTTCCCAGCCCTTGAATCTGTGATGGCCTTTTTGACTTGGTTTGACCAACAGAATGCAGAACGAATGCTATGCAAGTCTGAGGCTCAGCCTTAGGGAGAGCTTGCAGCTTCACTTTCACCCTCTTGGAATGCTACTCCGAGGCTTCCACGTCAGGGAGTGACCTAGGTCCTGTGGAGAAGAACCCCGTACCACCACACATGTGAACAAGGTCACCTTGGACCTTCCAGCCCTGCCAAACCTGCAGCTGAATGCAGCCATAGATGAAATCAGAAGAGAAAGTGCGCAGCTAGCCCACAGAATCATGAAAAACAAATTGTTTTAAGACTAAGTTTTGGGACAGTTTGTTACCCAGCAGTAGAGTTAGGTGAAACAATATATGCTCTTAATTTTCGTCAGGCTTCTTGGGCTCAACATGTTTGTGAGATAGATTGACATTGATAGTATTCTATTGTGTGACAGTATTATAATTTATCCATTTAACTACTGATGGGCATATGGGTGTTTCTAGTTTGGGGCTCTTATAATTAGTGCTGCTATGAACATTCCATTAGTATGTCATCTGGTGAAATATGCAGGCATCGTATTCACTATATAACCAGGGGAGGCCATTCTGGGCCACAGGGTAGAGTGCATGATCAGCTTTAGTAGATACCACCTCTTTTCCAAAAAGTTTGTCACAGTTCACATTCCCACCAGCTGTGGAGGACCTTCAGCAGAGTTTCCGTTGTTCCATACCCTTGCTAACACTTTGTGCTCTTAAACTTTGCAAACCTCAGGTTTAAAGATGAGTGGGTAAATGTTGAAGACTGTACGAGGGAAGTGTCAGCTCCACGGGCCAACATTAGAAAGAAGCTGGGCCAGCTGGTTTTGATTCTACCTTTCCTCCTGACACCTCCAGTTAAGAGGCCAGAATTTTGACAGTGAAACCTTATATGCTCTACACAAACTACTTTCACAATCATAATTTCATGAGTCTTCCAATAAAATACCACTGGTGTCAACTAACACTGCATGTCCAGGTGCTGGACTCTCAGTCCATCCAGAAATAGTCTTTTGGAAACCAGCCACCTTCACATGACTAATAACCTTGTACACATTTAAAATGGGGCTGCATGAAATGTTGTCCATGATTCACCCTAAGTGAAAAACACAGGTGACAAAACAGCCCCATACAGCCTCATCCCATTTTGGTAAAAATATATCTGCACATATGTCTATACATTCATAGATGAAGGTCTGGAAGAAATAGAGCAAAAATGTTAACAGTGTTATCTCTGGGTATTGAGTTTAAAGATGAATTTATCTTCTACTTTATGCCTTTTTATTTTTGTAATGAGGATGAATCAGTTTCATTTTAAAAACTTAATTATTTTTGAAATAGATAACTCATTCACATAGTCACAATCAAGAGTGCAAGAGTTTATACATTAAAGTCTCCCTCTCATCCACGTCTGCCTTCCATCTGGCTCCCTCCAGAGGTAACCAGTGTTACCAGCATCTAATGTACTCTTTCAGAGACATTTCACGCATATACTACAAGCAAATACATAAATTTGTTATTTCCTTTGTCACTTTTATGATCAAAAACAAGACTATTTTCATTTTGAAGAAAAGGTTGTAGAAGACTATTTTATGATGTGGAAAGATAAGCGGAAAGGCTACAAAACAGTACCTAGAGTATGACATATTTTATAATAATGTATGAAAAAATTTTGCATTTAAAATACTTATAAAGAGACTGAAAGGCTATACACTGAAAGGCTATGATAAACATACCTTTGTCAAGAAAGAATTTTTCTTTGTTTCTAATTACCATCCGTAGAAAAGTTCTTATTGTGAAACCATAATTCAAGTTTCATACTGAAGATTCTATGACCCATTTGTCTGAACCATGTGATAATAAGAATACAATAATACAATTACAAAAACCACTTTGAGTTGCCTCTCATCCAGAAGATGTTATTTTTACAGTCTTATTTATTGTGGAGAGGGCTTTATGTTAGACCCTTCTCATTGTTTGGATCCTGAGCTTTATTTTTTCAGTGGTCATCTCTGCATGTAGGATTTTGGGTGAGTTTATTTTCTCCTTATAGGTGGCAGTGTGGCCTGGGTTTAGGGCGTGGACTCCAGCACCACCATGCCTGGTTCAAATCCCAGTCTGCCGCTTCTTAGCCTCACGACCTTGGGCAAGAGACTTAATCTGTGTCTCAGTGCCATCATCTGTGAAATGGAGATGGTATGATGGTAGCACCTACTCACAGAGTTGTCATCAGGGATGTCATACGATTCAGGTAGAGCCCCTCGAATAGTGCCTAGCATTGTCCCTAAGTGTCAGTGTTATATTCATCTGAGTTGCCTAATTTTTCCATATTGGACATGTACTACAATAAAAGTTAAAGAATAAACTCCCATGAGAGAAGGGAAACTAGACAGATGTAGAGACGAGCACAAATGAGAAAGTGCCATAGAGAAGAGTGCAAACCATGAGGCCCCGGGAACCCAGCGAGGAGGGAGGGGCCCGGCTTCCTGATTTCGACTAAAAGCCCCGTGAAAGGATCCCTTTGCCGGTACTGCAAGCTGAGCATTCCAAGAGCAGAGATGGACTTTGGCCCAGGAGCCTTCTCTCCCGGCATTTGGAGAAGGCCTTTGAGACCTTCCTGGAAACTGCCCTGGGCCTTCCTTGTACAAACGGCCTCTTGCAACTTTTTGCCACTGTGTTCCTGCCAGGGGTCACGTGGAGAAAGGCTTCAGAGTAAGTGTCAGGACTTACCTGGCTGTGCCTGGCCCAACTCACTCCAAGGACCTTCAGGGGGCAATTACTGCCGCCCTGATGTGGCGGCAAGTCTGGGGGACTGGAAGACAAGATGCTTCATTCACAGCCCAGCTGGAGGAAGAACCGTCCAATTGCAGTTCTGTGTTTCTAAACACACCAGGTGGCATGGGCAGGAGGCCTGCTGTCCTGTGTCCTCAGCCGGGAACCCTCTGCCTGGGGACAGAGAGGGGAGGGGAAGGCAGATGAAGGGAGAGGAGGAAAGCGCAGGACCAGGAGCTGGAGGCCCTGGGGTCCAGCCTTAGCTCTGACATTTCGCATTGATGTTATCTGGGATAAATTCTTAATTTCGTCAAAATCCAATCACTCCTCACAGAATGCCTTGAATTGATCTGGGAATAACAATGCCAGATGTGACCTGCTTGATGAAAGGAATTATGTGAACTACTTTATATTTGAAAGAATATCTAGATCCTGTAGGTCCTGCTAAGTCTGAGGTAAACGAGGGCTGGGAAATAGTGTTATATCAGTGTTTCTAAATTTATTCAATTGACACATTTTTAAAATAAAATAAAATAATAAAACAGTTCATAATCCTTATCCACAATGCTAAAATCCCCACGTTCTGGAGACAAAGGTTTTTTTCATTAAATTTGGTGCCAAAATTGACCTGATGGTGCTTATTCTTTTGGGTATCAATCTTTATAATAAATTGCAGAATATTAATAAAATAAAATAAAAAATAAATTGCAGAATATTAATGCATTTGATTACCAGGTGCTGCCTCAGGTCTCACTAGTATATGGTAAATGCATCATATTATCTTCCTAAAATATGAAAAATTCTGAATTCTGAAACACATCTGGCCCTAAGGGTTTTGTATGAGGATTGTGACATGTTAAACAAACTCAGACGCTGCACACAGGAAATGGGGAGGGAGGGACGGTGTCCATTCCCAGGCTGAGATTCACCCAGCCCTGTCTGGGACATCTTCTTCCTGGTGTCAGATCCTTGAGAAGTCTTCAAGAACCTGAAGACAAATGTACCCGGGATGAGTCAAGGAGCATATACTGGGGATATTTTTTACTAAATTAGTCCTCATACTTCAGTGTGTCTCTGAATCCCCCTGGGGATCTTGTGAAAATGCAAATTCTGATTCAGTAGGTCTGGAGTGGGCCTGAGCTTCTGCATTCCTACCAATCTCCAGGTGATACCTCTGCTGCTGGGACTGTTCTGGCCTCGGGATAAGCCTAAGGCATGGCTCCAAGTGATAACAATGTGGTGTCCCACAGGGAGAGTTGCCCCGTGCCCTTGGCGGGGGTGGGAGCTCGCTCAACACTGATCACCTGACCAAAACCTGCCTCGTCACCGTCTTTTCTCCATCCTCCACTGCCCATTTACTGCCTTCTGCTGTCTCTTCCTCCCCACATGGTTCAGGCCACCCTCCGCCTCCATTCCCGACCTTGGCTGGGCCCCACCAAGTCTCATGACTCTTCACTCACTCGGTTCCAAGGTACTGCTTAGACGAGGTGCTTTTCCAGCTGACTGACCTCACCTCCGAAGCATGAACTAAATTAGTTCAACTCTCAAATTCCTGAGATGGCTCACTATCTCTCCTGGGTATCTCCCCGGAAAATTTTCCACTGTTTGCAAAGTACTCCCTAGCCCTGACCACCCAGAGATATTAATGATAATGCATTTGCTCACTAGACAAGCAGTGACCCGGGAAAGGGCCATGGTTTATTTTATTTTTATGTCAATGCTTGCAATGCCCTGACTGATTTCTTACACACCCTCCTTGCTTCTTTTTAAGTTCTGGATTCCCGGGTTGCAGAAAACTCAGACTTCCTTGTTTTCCAAGTGAATTTTCCTATTGCAAAAGTAATACATATTTATTAATAAAAGTTTAGAAAATATAGTTAAGAAGAAAATGGCAATACCAGTAAACTTAGCACGCAGAGATAACCATTGGGACATTTTGTCTCATGGCCTTTCAGGCTTTATATATAAATTTTGTTTTACAAAATCTGGATCATACCTATAACATTTTGTAACTGCTTTGCTCCCCTCCATTTATAGTATATTGTGACCATTTTCACAGATCAATAAAAATTCTTCTGCAATAGCATTTTAAATAAGGGACTTCCCTAGTGGTCCAGTGGTTAAGACTTCACGCTTCCACCACAGGGAGCGTGGGTTCAATCCCAGGCCAGGAATAGAATGAAGGCCAAATATTTCTTATTATAAATCACAATATCACACATATCTTTTGGATACTTCCAGGGAATTATATTATTATGTAAAAGTATATAAGCTTCTTCATGGTTTGCATGAGTTGCCAGAAAGCATGGCTTCCAAACTCTCAAATACGAACCAGATCCTTCGGGCTGAATCAGTGTCTTGAATTCTCACTAACCTTAGTTAACCAGAAGTGATACTGGAAAGCAGGGCGTTCTAGGGCTGAGAGGGAATTCCAGGCCACCAGGTCATGCCTTGAGGCATCCCTCTGTCTCCTGCTCAGAAAGAGGAAAAATGCTTAGAGGTCTTTGTTAGGGATCTACAACTTCCCAAAGAACACAGCTATTTTTCAGACAATTCAAGGCTAATCTAAATCCTGCAATCATTTTGGCATTTATTTTTCCAGCCAATATTTATATGTTTAAAATGAAAGGATTAGGGGAACTTCCTGGCTGTCCACTGGTTAGGACTCAGTGCTTCCACTGCAGGGGGCCCGGGTTCAATCCCAAGTCAGGGAACTAAGACCCCGCATGCCTTGAGGAGAGGCCAAAAAAAAAAAAAAAACAACAAACAACAACAAATGAAGGGATTATATCAATAAGGGAATGGTTAAGTAATTTGTGGTACAGCCATTCAATGAAATATGATACAACCATTAAAAAACTGAAAAAGCTCTTTATGCACTAATACAGAATGATATCTCAGATACATCGTTAAGTGAAAAAAGCAAAGTGTAGAACCATGTATACCAAATGCACATTTGTGTAAAAAGGAGGAATAGGAATACACAGACATTTTGACATAGGAGTTTTGCTTGTGTATTCATAAAGCATCTTTGGAAAGATACACAAGAAACTGATAGTATAATTCCTTAATTTTTAGGGAAATTAGGTAGCTGGGAGAACAACATTTTCATTGCAAAATGAAACCTCTCGTGCTGAACATGCAAATGTATTACCTCTTCTAAAACAAAAATTTTAAAACACAAAATAAGGGGACTAGGGCATTTGATTACATCATAAAATACATTTATTTCTGTTTATTCTCCAAACCCCAATTTAAATGGTCAGTAAAGGAATAAAAGAAGAGGACCATATGTACAGAGAATAGGAGAGGGAACAAAAGATGGATCGTATGAATACACTTTTGGGAGACAGTGAGGCAATGGCACAGATTTCAGAGTCATACTTGCAGTCCCAGCTCTTTAACTTGCTTCTCATGAGCTCTTGGGCAAATAAACCCCTTACTTGCTTTGAGCTTCTGATTCCTTATCTGTGGAAGAGTAAGGACAAGTCATTTATTTTATGTGATCCATATTGTGCCTTGTGGGAGTGTTGGGAGGATTCATTGTCCCAGATCAGAAGCATTTAATAAAGCACATAAACTGCTATTATTACTTTTAATAATAGTAGCAGGTTTTAGCTAATATTATGTTAATGTTTTCAGTCTAATAGGAAAAATAGCAGTATCTTATTTTAAATCTGAATTTCTCTAATTATAAATGAGGTTGAACAATTACATATATTTTCCACTTGTATTTCTTTTTCTGTGATTTGCCTGATCATCTCTTAATAATAGTTAACATTTACTGCATGTTACTGTGTACCAGGCACTGTGTTATGATCTCTGCATGCATTATCTCATTTAACCTGTGGATCAAATAGGTAAAATTATTATGCCCATTTTCAGCTGAGCAAAATAATATTTAGAGAAATTAATTTGCTCAAGTCTCCATCACTAGTAAGTAGAGTCTGGATTCTGAGCGAGGACTTGACTCTGACCCAGAAACCTGACTTGATTGAGAACCCAGGCTCTTCAGGCTTATGCTTCAGTGACTCTCCCCTAATGGTTTTCCTTTTGGATTAAATAATTTTCTCAATATTTTGCAAGTGCCCTTTGTATTTTAGTTGCAGGGCGCAGAGTAGGAAAGGATCGATCTGCACCGAGGGGCAGAAGTGGCATCACAGACAACCTGCCTGCCTGTCAACTGCCCATAAGGCTGTGTGTGAGCCAAGGCAGTGCAGTCAGAGGTGATGCAGGAGACCAACCTGGTGCAGAACAGAGGCCTGCAAAGATGAGTGGACTTCGACCCCCTTAGAGAGAAGGCAAGAGTGACTCACAGGAGGAAGATGAAACCAAAGCTTCCAGGCTGTCCCTGGTAGGCTCAGACAGTCCAAAGGCAGCGGAGGGAAGGAGAGAAAAACCTGAGATGGAGAGCTGGCCGAGAGCTTCCTGAAGACCATGCAAATGAGGCACGCCCACAACTGCCTGGAAACCAGGCCGGGAGAAGTCAGAGCCCAGAGCACATGCTGCAGGGCCGTGCTAGGCAAAGGAGCAGGAGGAGGTGGAGGAGGCGCTGAGGGAGCAGGTAAGGAACCAGGGAGGGTCGTGGAGGGACGGGTCACAGGGCCCTGCATCCTGAGAGGCAGCATCGTCCACCGACCGGGTGAACGCTGTCCTGGGAGGCAGGGCTCCTGGGATCATCTTTCAAGCTCAGCCATTCTTTAGCTGTGAAGCCTTGGGCAAGTCACTTCACCATTCTGAGCCTTGATGTTCCCATCTATAAAATGAGTGTAAAAATAGCATGCTACCTATGTATTGAGCATCTGCTGTGCTTTGCTGGGCACATAACAGTCATTATCCCTTCCTCACAGCAAGCTCATAAGGTGAGATCATTAGCCTATATTACAGAGGAAAACAAAGCTCAGAGAGGTTAAGCCATTTGTCTAAGACCTCACAGCAAAGAAGTCTGGTTCCATAGCTGCACACTGTTGACTCCTGATCCTGCTTCCTTCAGAGGGTGGTTTTACAGAATCAAATGGTCTATGCAAATGGAAAAAAAAATTGTAAAAGGCAAATTATACCATCAAGATGTGAGTTACCACACTTAGACCTCGGCCAGGACTGAGGCCCTTTGTAAACTGGGAAGTCCTATAAAAACGCTAGTTCTTCACCTCTCTCCTCTGGAGGTTGAAAGTATTGGGGTGATGTTACAGACAATGGATATTTGGCTGACTGACCTGGTCACAGACTGAGGCGATGCCTTTGGGGTGGTATTGGGATGTCCTGGCTTGAGAGTGAGTCGTTGGTGGATAAGTGGCCAGAATCCCTCCTGGAGACAGACTCTGAAACCACAGACAAGGCCTGAGGTGACCACGGCAGATAAGGGCCCAGGTGCTGATTCAACAGTGATCATCCCTCCTCTTGAGCATCCCTTTACAGCTTTGGCCGTGGAACTTCAGAGAATGGAAGTCTGCTTTGTGGGGAGGGGAAGATCTTTAAGGGTAGTAATACAAGCTTAGTGCAATAAAGTTAGAATTTTCAGGCAAGAGAATTAAAAGCAAACAAACTAACAAACCTATAATCTTACCCCTAGAGATAACCACTGTTGACATTTCAGTGTTTGTTTTTCCACACATTTTTTTCCATTGCACACATATATTGAAAAATTAGATCGTACTGTAATATGGTTTTATTACTGGTTCTTTTCACTTAATGACATGTCATGACGTATTTCCATATCAATAGATGTTTTATCACATCATTTAAAGGCTGCAGAATGTCTCTTTGTATGGATGGAGCAGAATTTATTTAATAAGTGTCCTACTATTGGATAATTAGGCAGTTTTCAATTTTTAACCATTAGAGCCGTGCTTTCTACCCAAATCTTGGCACAGGTCCTGGATTATTTCCACAGGATAAATTCCCAGTGGGGGAACTGCTGAATCAAGGTTATGTATATTTTAAGGCCTTTGATAAATACTAAAGGTCTGCTTCTGACACACTCTGGAATTCAGGGGCTTCTCAAAGCTCAATGAAGAAAATTTCGTGGCCTCAAAGTCAGCCTTGAGCCTTCCTCTCTCTCAAATCCATTTGCAGGGATAATGCAACCCACCTCATATATAGTCTTTACTGGGTGGCAGGCTCCGTCTAAGAGCTTTACTCTCCGAGGCACCACTTTTAGCTTCCTTTTCAGAAGAAACTGAAGAACAGAGAGGTTAAACAGTTCACTTGGAATCACAGCCTTAACAAGCAGTGTGTTGGGGGTCAATAGCCTTGACAACCTGGTTCTAGAATCTATGCTGTCCTGTCCACTGCTTCTTGGAAAGTATATTTGATTGCATCTGCAAAGATATCTTTCACCCATCCCTTTGATCTTCTCCACCAACGCCTCACATGCATCAAGCCCCACCATCCCAACCTGGACGACGGCTAGAGCCCCTAACTGGTCTTCCATTTCCACTCATCCCTTTCACTCTGTCTTCTGCTCTGCAGCTGGAATGTTGCTTTAAAACTGGAAATAGGATCGGGTCACCCCCCACCCCCCAACCCTGCCAGCAAGCACATACATACACACACACTCAGCCCTAGAATAAAACCCAGATGCATTCCCCAGCCTCCAGGGCAGCCTCTCTGGCTTCTTCCTAAAAGCCACTTCCCCATCCAGACCCACCCACTACACCCCAGTCACCCGGCCTCCTTTCACTTCCTCAAAGACAGAGCTTTTTCTCACCCTAAGGCTTTGGCACATGCTGTTCCCTTGAGCTCGAATGCTCTTTTTCCACCCTGCAGGGCTGGATTCTTCTCATCCTCTGGTCTTGGCTTTCATATCACCTCTCTGGAGAAAGCTTCCCTGGTGATCTCACCTGAAGCAACAAGTCCCCTGAGCCCATTTTCCTTTGTGTCCTTTATAGTATTAATTAAAATTGTGTATTTATTGCCCATCACTCATTAAATGTCTCTTTCCCTCACTAGACTCTAAATGTCATGAGGTCAAAGACCATGTCTATTTTGTTCCTCATTATTTACCCAGTGCCTAGCACAGCGCCTGGCATGTGGCGAGCTCTCATTAACTCAATGACTGCTCGTAGAAAGGACGAATCGCCCACAGAAGGAGGCATTCATTGGTGAGGATCTTTGGCAAACTATCCGAGCTTCAGCCAGAGCTGTTCCATCCTCCTCCTGCATGTCTTCACTTCCTCTTCCCTGTCACGAGGCAGTGACAGAGGTCTAGGGTCTAGAAGGAAACCAGGAAGCCATGGGTGAGAATGTAAGCAGGTTTTGCTTCAGGCACCAACTCAGTCAGGGTAGATGATGTCATATCGGGGGCACAAGGGAGACTCGTTACCCCCAGGTCCCCCCTGCATGGTTCCTGGATTCCTACCATGAGAGACTTCTGGCCATGAGGAATCTCCTAGTGAAAAGCAAACACTCACTATCCAGTTAATAACACACATCCAGCAGGTGGACTGAATGGGTGAGGGTTCTACCTTTCTGACAGCAGCACGGTGGTGGCCTGGAAGTCCAGGTGTCACCACTAACTAGTGGGTGACCTTGGGTGAGAGTCACTTCTTGCCTCCCATCTGCAAAGTCAGTGGTTAGGATGGAGAAGAGGTTTTTTAACTTTTTTTTCCCTCAGAAGCTCAAGTCTTCAACTTGTTCAAATGACCAATATGAGAAAAGTCAAGTGTTTCTGGTTGAAATAGGAATGTGGGGCTGGAGTGCTCCTCCTCCCTGACTCCCGCTTTTAAGTCCCAAGGGTGGTGGGAGGGCTGAGTCTTGGACTCCAGGATCTCAGCGGTCAGTGCCTGCCAGGCTGACCATCTGTGTCATCTAAGGACAAAGAAGGCAGCCGGGCTTGCATGTTCTGGGTGTAGCTCCTTGGGCACATTAAGTGATCGGAAGGGGATGGGAGAGGACTTGTTGAATCTGATATTCAGGGAGTATTCAGAGACTTCAGGCTGTGCAGCAGGTGAATTTCATAGCAATTGAAGGGCAGGGCAGGCAGCCCCTTTGTTTGAGAAGGAGGTTTCAGCCATTTTAGAAAAGAAATGAGGGCCCAGGAGAGAGGAAGCCCAGAAGGCTCACTTACCCTCTCCACAATCTAGAAGAAGGAAATTGCCACCCCTGCCTTTCGAGGCCAGGGATCCCAGGTCTTGAAGAGACCGCCCACAATCTCACAGATAACTTGGCTTCCAGGGTTGGTTGTTTGCCACGCCCCAGGGGAACACTGGTGCCTCACCTCACCACTCGCCACCTGGGCAGCTCTCTGGCCTTCGCTGCAGGCAGGTGCGCTCAGGAGACTGCAGCCTGGGCTACCTGGCAGCTCCAGGTGCTGCGTGTACGCTGCTATGGAGACGGGCCCCGGGGTTGGTGCTGAGAAGGCAGTCTCCCAAAGCTTTGCAGATTCTGGAGGGGAAGAGGCTGGAGCCTCAGGCCCTTCAGGGTAATCTGCCTGACAACCGTAGTGCCAAGGAAGGCCAGGTGGGTGCTCTGGGAGTTTCTAGGACAAAGGGTGGGAGGAGGAGCCAGGGGAGGCCAAATCTTGGGAGGAGGCGCTGGAAGGGCTGATCTGGGCAGGGGGGCCTCTCCATGTTTCCAGGTCAAGGGGAAAAGCCTTCCCAGAGGCCCCCTTGCCAGGCCAGTGCAGTGCCCTGCACAAAGGCTGGGCCAGTGGGCTCTGAGGATTGGCCCTGCAGCCCAAGGGGAGGAGGGAGAGAGGGCCTGGCATTTGCCCCCAGAGGAGGGATAGACCAGGGAATTCACAAAGCCCATCCCTGTGCTAGTCAGGATCTGAGGCAGCAGGGAAGGAAATATTTGCCCTGTAGCACGAAGCACTGACTGTGGCTCCTCTCCCTCTCCCTGGAGCCCAAGAGGCCAAGGGCAATCACATGCAGCACAAGGAGCACTTTTTATCCATTTCCAAAGCACTGGTGCCGGCTCCTCGAGCGGGAGCTCGATGATGGTGGGGTGGCTCAGGCCTGGGCCCGGTAGAGGGGATGCTGCAGTAGCACCAGACCTAATTCTACGGCTTAGGAACTGGGTGATCTGAAACAATCGCTTCATTTTTTAAAAAAATTTTTATTGGGGTATAGTTGATTTATACCTGTTAGTTTCAGGTGTACAGCAAAGTGAATCAGTTATACATATACATATATCCGTCCTTTTTAAAGATTCTTTTCCCATATAGGCCATTACAGAGTATTGAGTTCCCTGTGCTATATAGTAGGTCCTTATTAGTTATCTATTTTATATATAGTAGTGTGTATATGTCAGTCCCAATCTCTCAATTTATCCGTCCCCCCCCTTACCCCCTGGTAACCATAAGTTTGTTTTCTACATTTGTAACTCTATTTCGGTTTTGTAGATAAGTTCATTTCACTTCACCTTTTGAACCTAAGTTTTTTCATCTGTGAAATGTGGGTGATAATACCTTTTAACAACCCACAGGACACAGCCTAGGGCCAAGTACAGGCACGGAGCTTAATGGGTGTTCCTTTGCTCCTTTTCCCTTTCTGCCAGGACGTCCCGTCTCCTGCCAGACCTCCCAGTGTCTGGTCTGAGGATGGCGGAGAAGCAGGGCCGGGAGCCTGAGTGCCCTGTGTGCTGGAACCCCTTCAACAACATGTTCCACACCCCCAAAGTGCTGGACTGCTGCCACTCTTTCTGCGTGGAGTGCCTGGCCCACCTCAGCCTGGTGACTCCGGCCCGGCGCCGGTTGCTGTGTCCGCTCTGTCGCCAGCCCACTGTGCTGGCCTCCGGACAGCCTGTCACTGACTTGCCCACGGACACTGCCGTGCTCACCCTGCTCCGCCTGGAGCCCCACCACGTCATCTTGGAAGGCCGCCAGCTCTGTCTCAAGGACGAGCCCAAGAGCCGCTACTTCCTGCGCCAGCCCCGGGTCTACACGCTGGAACTCGGCCCCGGGCCTGGGAGCCAGACTGGGCGCCCCCAGGACGTGGCCCCTACCACCGTCCCCATCCCCAGCCCCAGCCCCAGCCACGACTCTCTGAGGGGGTGTTTCCGCAACCCGCAGTTCCGGATCTTTGCCTACCTGCTGGCTGTCATCCTCAGTGTCACTCTGTTGCTCATCTTCTCCATCTTTTGGACCAAGCAGTTTTTTTGGGGTGTGGGGTGAGCATCTGTTCCAGACAAAGAACCAAGCCTTTCTTGGCTGCTGCTGGGTATGAGGACTGCAGAGCCTCATTTGGGGTTGTCTTCCTTTGTAGTATTGTTCTTTTTTACAATCCAGGGATTGGCTAGGCTGTGCATCTGCTTCTGGGAACGGAGAGAGTCCTACTATAATGAGAACCTCTGAAAGCTAACGGAAAAAGATACAAAGAGAGCTCTGGGTGTGAACCAAGGGTCAAGGAAGGGCCGAGAAGCAAATCTGTGATGACAGGGCTATGTAACATGTTGTACCAAAGGGCTGGGCGATGGCATCCAGGAACCTGACCCACTCAGACAGCAAGCTGCATTTCTTACTGGAGCTGCTTTGAACTCAGTTCACATTTTTTGGAGTTGCTCTTTCTATTATTTGTTGCTAAAAAATTTGGAGAGTGAGCTTCAATTGTGAGCAAATGTGTTTGTCTTCCCCTTTCAGTTTTCTCTTTGGATGTTTTGCCACCAGTCCCAGTAAAAATGGCCTGCATTCATTAATTCATTCACTCACTCATTCAACAACGAGTTGGCTGGTCCTCTGTCAGAACTAGGGGGACAGAAGGGTAGGATGAGCCAGGGGTGGCAGAGTCCTTACCAGCAAGGAGGGCACGTTCACTCAGCTGCTTCTTGTACAAGACGACCTCTTGTCAGTGCGTGGTTTATGGAGTGTTAAGAGTAGAAAAGTTTAAAGGTGAAAGAAACCAGAGTCAGTGATCAAAAGAAATCTGGGATTTGGAGGAAGAGATTTTTATTCCTCCTGGTAGGTTTGGGGTGGAGCTCTGATTCCTCTCCTCCAACTGTTGTAATTCTGGCCTTGAGAGGTAAGGCAGGGAATTCCCTGGTGGCCCAGTGGTTAGGACTCTGTGCTTCCACTGCAGGGGGCACGGGTTTGATCTCTGGTCGGAGAACTAAGATCCCACATGCCGTGTGGCATGGCCAAAAAAGAAAAAAAAAAAAAAGAGGTAAGGCAGAAACACCGGATAGAGTAAAAGCCTTAGTTCCCATCCCAGGCCATACAGGCAGGGGATTCTGGTTTTCATTTTACGTGACAGAATCTAGGAACCAAGGAAAACTAGATAGAATTTGGATGCTGCTTGACTACAGGTTGCCACCTCTGCAGTATCTAAAACCCTGATTTCTTCTTCACTTTTAATACTGCCTGGTGGCTCAGGGCTCTGAAACAATCTCAAAGTGGTTAAAACACCATCACAAAAAGATAACATTTTGTTTTTTGGGATTTGTAGAATAAGCTTTCAGAGGCCAGAAATTGGTTTTATTTGCTCTAAATAGCATTTTGTAAGTTTAATGAAACCACCTTCTATAAACTCTTAGGGGTCTTAATGTACAAGATATTCCAAAATAGCCAAGACATACATACTTCATGTTTAGTAAAACCAAACAGTCTTAAGCTCCACTGTGAAGAAAAAGTTCTCCATTATGAAATTGGAAAGCCGCCTACATATCCTGCCAGGGGACTAGCATCTACCTCTCCATTTGCACCACTGAAGATAATTATACTAAAGCTGGGACTTGACCTCTCCCCACTGACTTCATTTCTTTACACATCCTTGCTCCTTAACTCTTGTGCTGGGTAAATTAGGCAATGATCTCACCATATTCTCAGAGCCACAAGGAACAGAGAGAGGAGCCGGGGAAGCTCAGGGAAGAACACTTGCCTCTGTACTAGGACTACTGCTTCCGAGTTAAACAGGCTTCACTCCTACTTCACAGATGAAACTGATGCTCCCCAAGTTTAGCTACCTTGTTCAAGGTCACCCAGCTAGCATGTGGTGGAGGCCTTTCAGTCAAAATAGAACTTACACTGTTGGAGTGGCTGATTCACCAAACAAGACACAGCTTTGAGTCTTCTGGGATAGGGAAGGATATACTTAACATTGTGGCATCTTCTGTCTTCACATTCAATAGTTCTAACGTTGGGCAGTGCCATCCTTCTAGAGAGCATTTAGGAATCTTTGGCACCCCAATGCAGGGGTGGGTTGTGCTTTTGGCTGTTAGTACCTCAGAGGTCAGGGATGCTAAGACATGTTGCAATGCTGAAGACATTTCTACACAACAAAATATCATCCGTCCCAAGATGCAAATAGTTTCCTGTTGAATAACACTATAGGCTCCTTGCAAGTTCACAAGGTAGAAGTGGTAAAATTAACTCCCTTTGGCATGAAGTCAGAGTAAGAGATGCAGTGACTCCTCAAAAGGGCAGTATAAATGGTAGAGCAGGCTTTCCCGGTAAGTGGTCTGAGGTGACCAAGAGGTTCAAATCTTCATGTTCACTTTAAGAACACTCGTGAAACCGTCCAGGCCATTAAGGGTATGCATATCTGAAAAGCCACCAAGTATCTGAAGGATGTCACTTTACAGAAGCAATGTGTGCCATTCTGTCATTACAATGGTGGAGTTGGTAGGTGTGCCCAGGCCAAACAGTGGGGCTGGATGCAGGGTCAGTGGCCCAAAGAGTGCTGAATTTTTACTGCACATTCTCAAAAATGCAGAGAGTAATGCTGAACTCAAATGCAGATTCTCTGGTCATTGATCACATCCAGGTGAACAAAGCCCCCAAGATGCAGCGCAGGATTTAAAGAGCTCATGGTCGGTTCAACCCATACATGAGCTCTCCCTGCCACATTGAGATGATCCTTACTGAAAAGGAACAGATTGTTCCTAAACCAGAAGAGGAGGTTGCACAGAAGAAAAAGATATCCCAGAAGAAACAAAAATATACGGCCTGGGAATAAATGCTGCAAAAAATAAATGCTAAGAAAAGTTAAAAAAAAAAAAAAGGTGGAGCAGTTATAAAGTTCAGGCTTTGTACAGGGAACAGGCCATGCTGGCTGGACTGATTCTTTTTTTTGGTCTGGCCAGTGTTGCCAACATATTCAGTAAAGCCCTATGAAACCTCTTATAAGGTAACAGACGGACCAGACTCTACCATTTACTAACTAGGTAACCTGGAACAAGTTACTTAACTTCTTTGAACTTCAGCTTTTTTTGTAAAAGAGGGAATAATAATTAACTCGTAAGACTGTGAGGATTAAACAAGATGTCTGAATGTGCCTGGCGGTGTCTAGACAGCGGTAAGTGTCCTGTTAAATGATGGCGGTGACGTTTGTCTCACCGTTAGCACGAAATGACACATTTGGGATATGCTCCTCAGCTAACGGCTTTTGGACAATGATACTCCCAGTAAGGAAGTGTATACCCCGCAAGACATTTGTCTGGCCAAAGGCTTAGATGAAATCTTTTCACCCAGTTGCTACCCCTCTAGATCTCTTGGAACCACCCACCCCCCACAAAAAAAAAGACAAGTTTAATGGAACAAATGGTAAGATTTCAACTTGAAAAACTGAAAACCTTTAACACACTATATTTGAAAGCTGCACGCTAATACACTAACATTCATTATTAAACACACTACAAAGGTAGTAATGAAAATTTCTTTTCATGGCTAACTATGGAGGAAATAGAGCCCATTAATACTTAAACAACAGTGAAGTGCCCAACAGAGAATAGAGCTGATAATCCAGAAGCTTAACAGGTACACAGGATATGCAACTACTTGGTTATAATTGAAATCAGATTAAACAGACTATTTAGCTACATATCACACATTCCTAGTTTGCACGACAGAGCCAGACAAAGTCACTCTCATCCTCCCTGGAACAGCAAAGGAAAAGTGTTTTGAACGTTCAAGGAGAAGCCATCATATAAGCCCTTCTTGAATTCTCTATACACAATCCTTTCTTCTTGCCAATTCCTCTATTTTTGTGTGAATTTTTTTGTGTATTTCCAGAGTTCACTGGTTGTATACCTGGGGTGGAAAGAGCTGAAAGTAACTGCTGCTTGGCCAATGAGTAAGAATTATAGAGTCCAAATACAGTTCACTGGTAGTCTCGCCCACAATGCAACAGCCCTCCATTTTTTAAAAAAATTACTAACAGAATGCTTACTAAGGAGACAGAATTGGAGTACGCCATACTTGAGGTCATTTGCTGTATCTCAAAGTAAAAAAAAAGGGACCTCCGTGGACCAATGCCTAGGATTCAGAAAATACTTAACTATGCAAGATAATTCTTTAAAGGGCAGTTTTTTAGATAGGATTTTACTCTGTGGCAAGTATATAATAAAGAAAAAGTTTATGTTTAGGAATACCCATTAGGGATTTTTTTCCACAGTTACCTCGACATGAAGGGTACATTCTTTAAATAACCAATAGAAAAGAACCTGCAAAATAGAGACATAATGTTTGCTTTCTAAAAATTTCATTGAATCTTGACACAATGGCCTACTTTTTGGGTAACACAAAGGATGCCAAACTTGAAAGCAAAATGGAAGACATCTTCTGACGAGGAAAATGTTCAGTTCTGAGCTTCCCAATGCAGTTAGCATTCCAAGTGAACTCAACAGGAAGAGGTAAAATATTCTCTAATGCAGAACCCTAAGCATAGCTGTGGTCTACCTCTTCACCTTCTGTTCTCGGGGTTCTTGCTCGGTCAGGCACAGTTTAGCCAGTGCATGGTGAGGTGTGTCTCTCTACTCGAGGGCTTCCAGAATATAGTCCAGCCACCTTGCTCTCTGGGTCACATGTAGTCCTGAAGCATGTACCATGTAATGGAAAGCCAAGTTTCAAGAATTAAAAATGGAGTTAGTCACAATCCTGAGTGCTGTGAGGGAAGCAACAGGGCATTCAAACAAAAGACTAATAAAAACAATGTCTACAAAGTTCATGGCAGGGCTTGAAGATGAAAATTAAAATTTCAACCATGAAAGGGGTTCACCAACACCCAGGGACTGGGCTGCCTGCTTGAAGTGGGAGCTGGCGTGGAAATCCAATTCTTTTGAGGATCTATACATGGTAATTAGCAAAATACATGACAGGACAAAACACATCAATTCCTTTCCTTTGAAAATGGCTCTAAAGAGAGAGTGAGGCTAGAATCCTTCTTCCATGGTCCTGCCTATTCAGCCATCCAGAGCTTGAAGGTCCTGTCATATGAGCAAGTGGCTATGAGCTGCCCATTGGAAGAAATGTCTAGGCCCATCACTTTGCCTTCGTGGCCGGCCAGAGTCTTCAGTGGCGACCAGCCTGGGTGGGTCCAGATCTTGGCTGTGTTATCATAGGCACCAGTAAGCAAGAAATTCCCATGGATAGCTACAAAAGAAAAGGGGAGTTGCTTCAGGAATTCAAGTACTCAAAAGAGCATAAGAAAATAAAAGACCCAAAATCTGCCAGAACATACTATTTTGAAAAAGAAGGTATCTACATTCAGAAAAACTCAACACTCTGATCTGTATTCCTACTAGACCTCTACGAAAAAGAAGACAACTACAGGCAGACTTAGGGAAACAAATAACACTATTAAGGTCTTTTGGCTCTTTCCCCAATAGACCTATTCAGAATAATATTAAGGATTCCGTGCTTGGACCTTCCATGGAAAAAAAAAAATGAAGCAAAACATTCATGGAAGTCTTCTTTACTTCCTAGGAACAAGGCGCAGGCTGTGTCATAGCTCTGGCTGAAAGTGTGGTGGAGGGAAGGAGATTATAATTTGCTCCTTCAATAGAGTCCAAATTCTCTCCTGTTCCACTTTCAAGTCTTAACACCTGGACTGCATTCCTCAGAAGTGCAATTTGTCTGTCTTGTAATTAGGCCTACAACAGGAGAAAACTTACGTTCAAACTTGACACCAGTCACTAAGTTCTGGTGGGCAGGAATGGTATAGACACAACGCCGCTGTCGAAGGTCCCACACTTTGCAAGTGTTGTCACCACTGCCAGTTGCAACGTGGTAGCTGTGGATCAGATGTAGTATTGAAGTTAGAAACAAAGAATACTTTCTGACCAATAACCCTCTCCACCCCTCACTCAGTGAGCTTATTTACCCATTGGGGGAGAAATTTATTCCATAGATTTCCTTCAGGTGACCTTCTAGGAACATGATGCAACGTCCTGTACGCAGGTCCCAAACTCGACCAAATGCATCCAGTCCCCTGACAAAATAATTTATGAATGAACATTTTGAATCCAGTTCTCTGTGGAAGCAAGCATACTTAAGAGGTGAGACTACTGAGCTGCCCCCGCTACGTGGAAGAAGCCTTACCCCGTGCCAGCCAAGGAGCCATCTTGATGGAAGGCAATGTCATACACACCCATGCTGTGGCCTTCCTGATGCAGGATTTCCTCTTGAGCCTCCAAATCCCATAAGCGCCATGAACGGTCATAGCTAAAAAAGTCAAACTAACGATTAACCAGCAGATGTTCAGTTCCTACAATGTATAAAGTGCTATAAACAGTTGTAGCTCAAGTTATGTTTCTGAAACTACTCATACAACCATATTAACAAGCTCTTTCCTGGCATAAACAATGTCTCAACAACTAGGCATATCTGTTTTGAGTGCTAACTGGGAAACCATGGTTCCTATAAACCTACTTCAGTAGCTATTTTATTTTATATTTATTTATTTATAAACATTTATTTATTTATTTATTGGCTGCGCTGGGTCTTCATTGTTGCACGTGGGCTTTCTCTTGCTGCGGCGAGCAGGGGCTACTCTTTGTTGCGGTGCATGGGCTTCTCATTGTGGTGGCTTCTCTTGTTGTGGAACACAGGCTTTAGACACGCGGGCTTCAGTAGTTGTGGCACGCAGGCTCAGTAGTTGTGGCTCGCAGGCTCTAGAGCGCAGGCTCAGTAGTTGTGGCGCACGGGCTTAGTTGCTCCGCGGCATGTGGGATCTTCCCGGACCAGGGATTAAACTCGTGTCCCCTGCGTTGGCAGGCGGATTCTTAACCACTGCACCACCAGGGAAGTCCCTTCAGTGGCTGTTTTAAAAACAGAATTCCTTAGAATGGCCCAGCAAAGATTCTGTTGCCTTCTTTCTTCCCTAATTTCACTGTTATGTCCTTCCATTCACTGAGCATTTATTGGGTCCATAACTGAATGTTGGGCATATAAAAATCAATCACAAACAAATAGGTCAATAGAATAGAATAGAGAGTATAGAAATAGGCCCACATATACATGGTCAAATGATTTTCAATGAGGCCATCAAAGCAATTTCAATAGTGAATGTCTCCTCCATAAATGATGGTAGAACTGTAATACATATGGAAATAAAGACAAAACAAACAAACAAAAAACCCTCAGTAAAAAAAACGGGCAAAGCACCTAGACACTGAACAAAAGAGAATATACAAATAGTCAATAAGCATATGACAAACTACTCAACACCAATAGTCATCAGAGTAATAAAAATTGAAACCATGAGATTTCATTACATACTTGCTAAACTGAGCAAAATGATAAGATTGATTAATGACAACTGTTGGCAAGGATGTGAAAAAAACCAGAATTCCAGAATTCTGGGAATGTAAAATGGCACCAACACTATGGAAAACCACTTGGAAGTTTAAAAAAAGTTACAGATACATCTACCCTATAACCTTGCAATTGCATTCCTAGGTATTTATTCAAGACAAAGGAAAGAAAAACACATCCACAAAAAGCATTGTACAAGAGTATTTATAGCAGCTTTATTCTGACGAGCCAAAAGCTGGAAACAGCCGAAGTGTCCATCAATAGGAAAATGAATAAACAAACTGTGGCAGAGTTATACTATTGAATACTTCCCAGCAGTAAAAAGGAATTACTGATATGCAACGACATGAATGAATCTTAAAAATGTTATGCTGAGTAAAAGAAGCCAGACACAAATGAGTTCATAAACTATGAATAGATAGAATTAATTTATGGTGACAGAAATCAGGTCAGTGGTTGCTTTGGAACAGGGGTTGACTGGCAAGGGCATAAGGGAACTTTCTGGGGTGATGCAAATGTTCTCTCTATTGACTAGTTATGGCTATGAGCATACACTAGTCTTGACCTGTACAGTTCTTCCTGTCCTTCTGCTGACCCTACCCAGAACTATACTCTGTGGTAAGTCACTTTCCTGTAGTCAAGGGCTTTGTAGTTAACAGATATTGTTTAATAATCATTAGGACCAGGTGGCCTCTATGCTCTGTTAGTCCTCAAACAATGATGAAGACCTTTGCTGATATATTCCCAGCACCCACTAGTTACCCATTCTTCACTTAGGAATGTACTTCCTGTTTCCAAACACGTACCCCCATACCTTAGGTTAACTATAAAATTGCCTCAATGGTCTCTTGGGGTTGCAGAGTGCAGCTGTGAATGCTTCTGGATTGCTGTCTGCCAGATCCCACCCTGTGAGTAAGTGACCCTATAATAAACGGATCCATTGGATATATGGAGCTGCTGGCCGTGTTTTTCAATCTCAAGATGGCTTCTCAGTTTGGTGGGCACCTTCTGTTCCCTTGGACCTCCAACAACAGGGATGTGGGCCACATGAGTGTACGCATTTGTCAAGACTGACTGAATTACACACTTAAATCCATTCCACTGCATGTAAATTGTATCTCAAAAAATTCTTTAACAGATTCTGGCCTCATTGAATTTATAGAACCAGAAAAGGAGACTGATTTGTAAGCAGAGAAATTACACTGTATAGCAAAAAATAAAAAAATAAAAAAAAATGCACCGCTAGTATTGGCCAAAAAAGAGAAGAAAGAGGGAAAAACTCTAGTTTTCCGGGAGTCAGTGACTCTGAAATTTCAGATTAACTGCAATTTAAAACCAAATACTTAAAAACAAACAAACAAACAAACAAAAAAAACCCCAAATACTTAGCCCTAACTATGTCATATATTCTTTTCTGATTCTGATTTATTGAAGTCCAAGAAAATCTCTGCTCTAAAAATTTACTTGGCAGTTTAGCCATAAAAGGTTAACAAGATGCCACAGGCCTGTATGGATAGAACAATAACAGGATGGCTTACCAGGTGGTACCTAAGAAACGTCCTGATGGATGCCACATTACACGGGCCACACGCACTGTGTGGCCTTCAATATCTGCCACTGGCTCATCACTGAAAAGGAATCAAATATATGTAAGTAAACTATTTTACAGTCATGTAAATACGCATTGAATTTATTAACTGTTGAGCACATATACACCCATTCTGCATGGTGTGACAGGCCAAATTGTAACTAAGCCTGTAATTTGTTAAACTTTTAGGGCTAATGATAATTTAACTTACTTCCCAAGGTTATTATAAAAGCTTTGGGACTATTTCATGTGCCCACGGGGCAAAACTCCACTTCAATAAACACTATTTCAATTCACTATGTTAATAAACTCTTAATGCTATATCATTTGCTTAGAGAAAAATAAAAGATATTTCAGCCTGACAAGCAAAATAAGCTCTCTGCACCAAAGGAGCGCTGAGATTCTAGAAAGAAAACATACTTTGATAGTGATGCAAGGCTATATCAAAAAGTTTTGGTGCAAGTGGATTACAGATAAATTTATCTCAAACTTCAGCTTGTCCAAGGATCCACATGAAAAAAGGAACTCCTAAACAGAGGCTTAGTTTCCTTTTGGTGGCCATTAAATTCTACTACCAGCAACGACAGAAAGAAGGTCTGAACACCAGCAAGAGGAAATAAACATGAACCCTAAAGAGGGCAATTAAAAAGGGAACTTTGTCAATGTGCATACACAGAACTAATTAAAGCCCTAGGGGAACAAATATTGCTATGTATTACCAAAGCCAATTAAAACTTGCTGTGCTCACAGGTAAGATCTTGACTGGCAAAGAGTGGAGATACTAATTAGCTCCTCACAAAATCCTGGAACAAAAGCCTCATGTGCTTTCCCAAAGAAAGAAAACTAAGCAACTGAATTCAGATGTCTTTTAGGCAAACAAAGTGCTTCCAAAAATTTCTTGGAAAACAATAATCACAAACACATTAAAAAAAAAAAAAAACTGTTGTAATTGGAAAATGTAGTCTAGGTAAAGGATGATGCTATTGGGAGGAGACATCACTTCCTTGGCAATACGGCCAGGCAGAGCCTCCTTCCTCTCCCCTGTGGCTGTTTGCTAAGAACCAATGTGCTGTCTAAATATTATTTTTAGTCAAGCTACCAAATAGTGCATTTTTCCAATGTCAATCTATTGCATGGGAGGTATAATGGATCCTTCCAGAATAACTGGAGCCAGGAAACAGTGGCTACTATGTTAGAGGCAAAAATCAAGGTACAAAGTTAACAAAGAAGGAAAAACTGACACAACTCCTCTGGTGAGAAAAGGTCTAAGAAAAAAATCCTCCATTCTATTTTCACACAAGTTACCTTGACTCAGAGTATCTCTGGGGTTAAATGCTAGATTTTTAAGTCTCAAGGGCCAACCAATCAACTATTTACTTTAGCGACTGCAGTGTGGACAGAGGGTAATATTCACCTGTCAAGGCTCCAAAGCTTCACAGAACCATCAGCAGCACAAGAGGCCAGATTGACATCTTTTTGGTCCAAGGAGACAGTGGATTTTGGATGGAATACAATTGCTCCCACGTTTGTGTTATGGCCTGAAGGAGTGTAAGAGATGAAAATTAAAGGGTTCCTGCTCCCTTATAACTTAAGTATAAATACAGACATGACAAATATTATATATACACATATCAGAGGACATGTGGACCTAGAGTGTATTAAAGTAGCTATTCAACTACTAAAAAATTGAACTATTTTAACTTAAAATATAAATTGCATTAAAAAAAGCTAAACACACAAAAAAATGTTTCTTGGTTTAGAGATTGTAAATGCCAGAGCCCTTGGACATGAGAGAAAAGTGGTATGCGTATGAAGTCATTATCATCCAGCCCTGCAGTCAGAGAAAACCAAACCAAGTCAAATCAAATCAAGAATTAATCTGTGTGTACTGGGTCTCAGTGTCAGGCAGAGTTTTAGAGTTGTATTGCTTGACAGAGTTCACGCTGAGAAAAAGACTGAGATTGAGATAAGATTCTAACTCACCTCGAAGAGTATGGAGGAGGTTGCAATCAGGAACAGACCAGAGCTTGCAAAGCCCACTCCTAACAAACACAAAGGAAAGCATCTCAGCCAGGGTTGGTCTGGGAAGGAAAAGGTACCTTGGTAACATTACTAAAGGACAATCTCTCACCACCCCCCACCCCCCCAAAATGTTACAGTGGCAGACAGAAAAAGAAACAGAAAAGGCTTATCATTTGAAGAGTTAAGAGAAGAAAGCTACATCCAGGTCCCATGCAAACAGAGGCCTCTACTGGACTGTAAATGTTATAGCACAAGTTGCTCTTCTCCTTAACTTCTGGATCAATTTCTGAGGGAAGGTAGGACAAATTAAACTATCTAACATTAATATTAATAATGATACTATCTTCTTAAATATAAATAGCATTTTGCTGCTTACCAAGTACTTTAATTTTTTTTTTTTTTTTTTTTTTGGCAGCACTGTGAAGCATGAGGGATCTTACTTCCCCAACCAGGGATCGAACCTGTGCCCCCTGAAGTGGAAGCACGGACTCTTAACCACTGGACCACCAGGGAAGTCCCCAGAGTACAAATTTCCAACAAATTACTTTCATGTCTATCATCAAATGATCCTTATAACAGACCTGTGAGGTACATAAAAGCCAGGAATGATCATTTCTACTTTATTATCTTTTTCTTATTTTATTTTTATTTTATTTTTTGTAATTAATTTTTTAAATTGGAGTATGGTTGATTTACAACGTTGTGTTAGTTTCTGCTGTACAGCAAAGTGAGTCAGTTATACACATACTCATTTCTACTTTATAATGAAGGTAACTGAGGCTTGGAGAGGTGGAGGGATCTGTGTAGGTCCCTGGCTTTCTCCTGAACCACAGTCTCAATTTCTGCCTAGTCAAGTAGTTCTTGTGCGCATAATGCAAGCGAGTTTCCCCCTCACTAGATGACAATGTTCCTCAAGAACAACTAAGTAACTAAATAGAACAAAACAACAAAGTTATCACGTCCTAAGAGTTTTCTGCATATGTGGTGAGTAGAAAACAAAATGAAGATAAAAACAATAATTCAAGTTTACTGAGTCCTTACCACATACTAGGCACTATCAAGGCAAAATGTTTACAAACATTATCTCACCTTACTTTACAGATGACAAAAGTGAAGCTTACAGAGATTAAGTATCTTGCCTAGGTCACATAACCAGAAAAGAAAAGTTATATCAAGGTGTGTATACTAGTCTATAAGCTCACTATCTGATCCAAAATGATGCTAATGCCAAGAATATGACTGACATGTCATGGGTCTCTGGGGTACCTTGTGAACAGTAAGAACTGCTAATTGAAGGCTATATTGTAAACTACAATGGGTAACTACTAGCATCTCTAGTTTGGTGTGATCATGAGAAGCAGAGGCAAATGGTATTGGAATGGGCTTCTAAGACAAATACTGATTTTTTCCCCTGGACCCCATTCAGAAAAAAATGTCACTGTAAAATGGGACTTACCAACAAGCTGTGGCCAGCATTTTGGAATTGGGACTAAAGTGACAGTAGGAGATAGGCCGATCATCCCCAATCTGACTGCAGAAATTATTCAAAGACTTAAAAAAAGACAAACAAGGGATCATTAACAGGCTAACCCAAAACTTTCTTGGCTTTTCCACCATAAAAACAAAAACAAAAACAAAAACCATTCCGGTTTTAACCCTCCCCAAGAACCTTCTACCACCTTTTTGTTGTTGTTGTTAGGAGACACTTATACGAATGAATGGAGTCAAGGCTTATCTGGAACTCCAGCATGCTGTCTTCTACAATCTTAGTTATCACTAGCTTCTATGTCAGCTAAATACAAACAGGAAGGCCAAGGCGAGATCTAGAGTACAGTCTGACATATTAAAAGGGAGCATTAAAGAGTAGAACCATGGGCCTCTGCCTAGTACAAAGCACAGTAGGTTCCCTGCCACCTTAACTGATGGTTCCTCCCAAATAGCAACAGTGTAAGCAGAGAGGAATAAGTATAGCTGCCTTTACTTGCTAGAGGTGGGCCAAAGTAGAGCATCTAATAAATATTTAAGACACTAGACAATTATATATATAAGACGAGAGCATCTTACCCGGAGAGATTTGTGCAGCTCTTGCATCTGGGAGGTTCTCGTTGTCTCAGGAATCTCTTTATGAAGACGGGCCTCCTCCAAGCGTTTCACTGCCCTGTGACACAGAAATAACATTATTAACCCTGAGCAAATGGGTTGGAAACAAAGGTCCATACAAGTCTCTTTACCACTCAATTTCAATTAATCACCACACTCATTATAAAGCAGCTCCTCAGTCCTTGAAAGGAAATAAGAAAAAGTATGTTTCTTCCTCCTTCTCGAGGCTCTCCTTACCTGGGCAGTGAATAATTAGCAATCCACAGTCTAGCAACCTTCAGGCTGTTTGGTCCTTCATGGTACCAGGTTTGCTGATACTGAAAGTTAAATTAAGAGTAGAAATGTCAAGTCTGAAGCATTCCTGCCCCTTTCATAGCTGTCAATTCCCTATTGTTAACTGCCCAGAAAAAAGATGAATTAGTTCAGTAATAGGATGAAATCAGGTATATGTGCTTTCTCTTGTGTTTCTTTCTATGAACTCTTATTGGATAGTTTCTGGTTACTTGTTAAAAGTGACACCAGGAATGCTATGGTTCTTTCCTGAATGGGGAACTCACTTATCTCCATTTATACCTACAAAGGAACCACAAACTATTGCCAACAACTATTCCGGAACAGTAGAGTCTCCAACTCCCCCTGTTCCCTATCCCACAGAAAACAGAAAATGAGAGAACTACCCCCTTGTTTCCTGCATGTTTATACTATGAAGCCAAAGACACATTTTACCTCTTCTTTGGACTTCTTTGATTTCTCATCATCTTTTTTGGTCTTTTTTAAGGCATCAGTACCGACCACTGAAAGGATATTTCTTAACCTGTAACAAAAAAGATCAGAATTTAAACAGAGTTAAGACTGTGAAAAGTATATCTAAGAAGGCAGCAAGCCTGCCCTACTCTCTCACCATTCAAATCCCAAGCAACCTTCTTTAAGGGGCAAGTTGTGATGCCTAAACTTCCAGTGTGATTTCTCTCACTCAATAGTCTTTATTTGAAGATTCCCTAAATTGAACTAAAAGCAATTACCCTGTTAAACTTAGAGTCAACTAGCCCCAACACTGCTACCACTCGGGCTGTGAATACAGACAACCTTCACTCAATGCCACAATGTGCTAGATACTGCTCAGGTGCTAAGTATAAAAAATGACTAAGAAACAGACCTTGATTTCAAGTAGCATAGTGGGAGGTGAGGGAGTGAGGGGTGGACAGGACACACAGAAAGTATCGGGGAACTAGAGTACATTCCAGTAAGTATTATGACAGTGGTAAGTGCATGGTGCTAAGGGAATCATAAAAGGAGTAAACAACCTAGGCTTGGAGGGAATCAGGGAAGGCTTCATGGAGAATATGTTACCAGAACTGAGTCCTCAAGTAATCAAGTCAATGGGTCAAGAATGGGAAAGGACAGTTGAAGCAGAGGGTTCAACAAATGTAAAGGTCTGGAGGCAAGAAAAGCATGTTGAACTTGGAATCACAACAATGCAATATGGCTGGAGCACAGAGTACTGGGAAAGGGTTGGTGAGAGATAAGGCTGCAAATCTAAGCAGGGACCGGGTCACAAAGACCTCCTAATGCCATGGTAAGGAGGGTTTACATTTGAGAAAGACCCCTGGAAAAGTATGGAGAATGGACTGAAGAGGGAAGAACAAAGGCAGGGAAATCAGACAGCATACTATTGTATCCCCTGAGTCTTATGGACTGAATCAACAGTGGCAGTGGGGACTCAAGACATTCATTTAAGGGACACAATAAGACAGACTTTGCTGGTGGAGAAGACAAAGAATAAACAGTAGAAGTAAACCCTCTGAAAGGCTATTAAGAAAGTATGTTACTTTCTTAATAATGGCAGGACTTACTTTACAAGGGGTCAGGTGTTAGGAAAGGCTTTTTTGAGGTGGCATTTATGCTGAAACCAAAAGAATAAAAAAGCTCTAAAAGGCAAGAGAGGGGGACAAAAAGAGAAAAATTCAGTGGAAAGACAGCAAAAGAGCTTGAGTATCCCACGAGGACCATTATGGCTGCTAAGTCTAGTAAACTGGGGAAGAGTGGCACAAGGCAAGGATGAAGAGCATGATTAGGAGCTTTTTACTCTAAGTTTAATAAGAAGACTCTGTAGGGGGCTTCCCTGGTGGCGCGGTGGTTGGGAGTCCTCCTGCTAATGCGGGGGACACGGGTTCGAGCCCGGGAGGATCCCACATGCTGCGGAGCAACTGGGCCTGTGCGCCACAACTACTGAGCCTGCGTACCACGGCTGCTGAGGCCTGTGAGCCTGGAGCCCGTGCTCCGCGGTGGGAGGCCACCGCGATGAGGGGCCCGTGCACCGCGATGAAGAGTGGCCCCCACTCGCCGCAACTAGAGAAAGGCCGCACACAGCAATGATAGACCCAACACAGCCAAAAATAAAATAAATTAAAATAAATTAAAAAATTAAAAAAAAAAAAGAAGACTGTAGGATTTTAAGCAAACAATTAACACAACACATTTGGGGCTATTACAACAGTCTAAATGTGAAAGCAATGGAGGTAGAGAAAAGAGGACACACTGGAGGTACATTTCAGAAGTAGAAGAGACAAGATTTTGCTGATGGGTTACACAGAAGGTGAGCAGGTTTTCAACTGAAAACTCTGTGAAAGGTACTGTTATTTGCAAGGAGAACAGGTAAAGGATGGAAAACAGATGAGTTCAATTTAGACATGTCAAATTTGAGTACCTATAGAATATCTAGGTTACAGAGACCTGGAAGTCACCAGAATATATATACACAGAGTAAACCATGCCATGGGAATGGATTTGATCACTCAGGGTTAGTGTAGGATAAGGGCAAAAATCAGTTTATAAACAGGAAAAAAAGAGGCTTAGAAGAATTAGCTAGAGAAACAGGAGGAAAACCAGGATGATTTGGTCTTCTGAGAGCCAAGGAAACGGAGTGTTTGAAGGAGGGAATAGGTGGCAGTGTACTAGGGCTATTCTTGATAAAGATGAGTTGATGACCTTAATTAAGAGCAATTTCAATGTGGTAGTGGTCGATCAGTTTGCAGTAGGTTGAAGAGTAAATGAGCGGTAAGGGCCTTAAAAAAGTAAATGTAATGAGTGAGGAATAGCTGAGCCCCAAGTCCTAAAGAGGCAGGTAGGCAGGCCAGGTCCGCATAACTGCATAGGACTAGCCTGTCACTAAGAGATTTTGTAACTTCCAAATCACAAGAGGAGCATTATATGAGGACAGTGCCTTTTTGCAATAACACCCAAAAAACACTTATCATTATGACTTATGTTAATGACAAAGAATGCGTTTGTTGTTTAATTTTCAGAGTTCAGTGACAAATGTTTACCCAACTCACAACTCCATACTGAGGAGAGGAAGGGAGGGAATGTGTTAACATCTTCTTCATAGTTTATAAAGAAAAATTAGTAGTGGAGTAAAAACTGGCCTAAGACTTAAATTATGGGCTAAAACATATTAATGCAACTTAATAAGGTAGTCTGTCAACATTATCTGAGACATTCTATTAAAGTTTTAGCTACAAATTCCAACAGAAATTTGGAACTGGAACC
Source organism: Balaenoptera musculus (assembly GCF_009873245.2). Classification (NCBI taxonomy): domain Eukaryota; kingdom Metazoa; phylum Chordata; class Mammalia; order Artiodactyla; family Balaenopteridae; genus Balaenoptera; species Balaenoptera musculus. The sequence continues at coordinate 95,806,176 of NC_045790.1, read as the reverse complement.
CTGTGATTAAAAAAGAAGAGAGTAGATATTTAGAAAGGGCACCTTTCTCTTCTTTCAGCAGGACCCTCTCCAAAAAGTGTGATGGGTTCCCCCAAGGCCCTAAGGCAAGCCTTGACCTCTGAGTCATCTGTGGAAACATTGATTTGCCGGGCTCGCTTCCTCCTCTCAAACTCAGCTAACACTTCGGCCTGTCGCTCACTGATGTGCTCTTCAATTTCAAACACTTCTCCTGTAAAAAGAACCGGCAACATCAGCATAATCACCAGATCTTTCTTTCTAGGGAGAAAGAAATAATTTCCTTTTTTTTTTCTTTTAAATTTTATTTATTTTTGGCTGTGTTGGGTCTTCGTTGCTGCGCACGGGCTTCTCATCGCAGTGGCTTCTCTTGTTGCGGAGAACGGGCTCTAGGCGTGTGGGCTTCAGTAGTTGCATCAGGCAGTCTCAGTAGCTGCGGCACGCGGACTCTAGAGCACAGGCTGAGTAGTTGTGGCGCATGGGCTTAGTTGCTCCGTGGCATGTGGGATCTTCCCAGACCAGGGATCGAACCCGTGTCCCCTGCATTGGCAGGCAGACTCTCAACCACTGCACCACCAGGGAAGCCCAGAAATAATTTCTTACAATTGGAGTCTGTATGTCTCTAGGGAAAGTTAACTGTTTAATCTACTACTAGTGCCTCGGAGCAACTAAGCTCATGCACCACAACTACTGAGCCTGCACTCTAAAGCCCACGAGCCACAACTACTGAACCCGCGCACCTAGAGCCCATGCTCTGCAACAAGAGAAGCCACCACAATGAGAAGTCCGCACACCGCAACGAAGAGTAGCTCCCACTCCCCGCAACTAGAGAAAGTCCGCGCACAGCAACGAAGACCCAAGCAGCCAAAATATAAATAATTAATTAATTAAAAATAAATAAAGTATGCCAAACACAGAAAAGTAAACGAGGTTTTAAAAGGTAGGAAAATAGTTGAAGCCATCTTCTTTCATTTGGCAAACTTACATAAACACATAGCTTGCATGAGACAGTAAGAGTATAGAGCTTCTTTAACAAATAAGTTATATAGGCTTTCTATCCATGATAAAATAGAAACATTATTTTAACAATTGCCAAAGCTACTCTCTGAAATAGTCTCAGTATAGGGACACTAATTGGAAATAATTACCATGAAAATGATATTCTTTGACTGTAAGGTTTTTTGGATAATCTATCAGCTAGTTTTAAAACTCACACCAAATACAAGCATTTCGATGAAAAATGAAAAATATAGTAGTGATGCAGTTATGTTTAAAATAACACAAAAGGTTTAAAAAGTCACTAAAGTGCATGTGTATAGAAAAGAAAACGTATGGGAGGATCCATGAGAAACTTGACAGAAGTCCTATCTGCAGAGAACTCTTCTTATACCCTTCTGTACTCTCTAAATTTCTCATGACAAACATGAATAATTTTATTTCAAAAATATAGTGGACCACTAGTTACTGACATGAAAAAATATCCTCAACAGTATACAGAATGATGAATGCAGGTTACAAAACAATTTGCTTATCATGGTTTCATTTATGGAAAAAAACTTGTATTTTGATTTCTTTCAAAATAAAAATGGCTACTACTTTTATAATTTAAAAGAGGTATTTCATTTTGGGTGAAAAATAATTGGAAAGCTAAAAAAGGGAGAATATTATGAACCATAGTAGCTCCAAACCCATGCCAGAACTATGCTAGATCTCCAGAAGACAAATGGAATCAATGTGAATCCAAATACACAATGAATAAATTCCTAGTAAAATTACTAACAATTCATAGAAGAAAAACTGTATAAAAGGTTTTAAGAAAAAGGTTCTCCAGATGATACTAAGTGGAGTGGGCAGAGAGTATGGCCTTAAGATAGATGCACGTTTAATATTTGAAATTTTTTGACACTAAACTAGTGATATCTAAGTTTAGGAAGGTAATCATTACAGATAATTTGAGCACCAAAGGTAAAGACGGACTCACAGTTTACATCTTACCAGAGGTTATGTTAATGTTCCCTGCTTCAATTCCTGCTTTAAGTCCTTCTTTTCCCAAAATCCCAGATTCTCCTTTGGCCAGGCGCTCCCTCTCCTTTTCTTCCAAACTTCCATAATAGATGTGTGGTTTCTTCACAACAGGAGCGACTAAGTCATCAGATGCCTTAGTTTTGGTTGCCTGCTAAATCAAAGACCTGGATTAACCTAAAGCTTAATCTTAGCAATTTACTAGACCTCCCAGAAGGATGAAGCTTATCCAGAGCTTCAATCCTATTTCTTCTCCAAAGAAAAGACAAATTGGACACCAGTTAAGATGTGTCTTCCCTGATTTGGACGTGGTTGGGGGGTGATTCCAGTCTCTCGGTCACTTAAGTTTCGCAGACAGGAAGAGATAGATAAAACTAGTTAATTTCTCTTGGTGATTTTTCTATCAAAGGCGTGCTTTGGAACATGTTTACTTCATTCAGTTGCAAGTGCAATCTCTTCCTGGGTTTTACGAAACTTCCAGGGTTACTGCTCATCACAGGCGATATCAAGGATAACTGAAATAACCAAGGCGATGGTTAGGGGGACAAGTTAGAAAGTTACTGTCTATACATTTCAAACGTTTTCAGACATGGAGCAGTAGATAGGAAGTTAGGAGGCCTCATTACAATTAAGAGGTCTGACATTGTCATAAATCTTGGCCAAGACACTACTCCCTTTCAGAACTCCGTTTCTGAACCAGACGGAAAAGGTATTTACATTTCGGGGTTGCAGCGAGAGCTGAAACTGAGCTAAAATAGGAAAGCACTCAGGGATCAGGAAAACGCTGCTCCGCTCTCTAAGACCAGACCGAGTCTGGCAGCCTTCCTCCTCAGCCCTCCACCACCGTAGCCCGTTCCCTAACGGCCCTGTTCCGCAGGGACCCCCATCCCTCCGCGCTCCCTGCCAGAGTGAGCTGAGACCTGTACCGCGGAGGAGGCTCGTGAGGAAGCCATGCTGGGCTCCGGTGCCGCGAAGCCCCACCGAAAGCCGTTCTCTACGTTTCAGACCATCCACCGCGCGCCCAGCAAAACGGAATTACGACACCTACCGGAAGTGGGCCGCGGGCGGAGGCAGCGTCCTGGGCGGCGTGGAGCATGATGGGAATTGTAGTAGAAAAGAGTCTGGGCGCGTCGAGTGGTGTGTTCCGTGGAGCCTCCGAGAAAAGCAAGCGGAGGACGGGGTTCTGCGAGGAGAGAGACTCAGAGCAGTCTGGGAAGTGTAGTCCAGTTGGCTTAGCCGGAGATTCGGGGTGAGCGCCGAGGTTCCGGGAACGGGCTGAACAGGTCTGAAAAGAGGTAGGTGCGGCGAGTCGCGCGGCTACGGACTGAACTCGGGGAGTGAATAGACGGCTTCCGGGGCCTGCTGTCGCTCCGGGCCCTGCGAGGGGCTTTAAGTCCTACGGGAGCGAAGGACCGTGTTGCCATGGAAACCCTCGCTCTGGACCAGCGAGTGCGGCCCTGGAGCTGCGGAAGGAGTGCTGTTCTCTTCCGCTGTCAGGAAGTTCTCTCGGCGGTTTCTTCTGAGCTGGGTGGGTTTTCGGTGGATTTGGGCAGTGGCGAGAGAGTAAGTTCGAAGAGCCCTCTAGCGCCGAAGGAAATAAAGACCTGGCGAGGATCCAAGGCCTGCTTTTGCTGTCTTCAGCCCGGTCTGTCTTACTCAGAGTGAGATGATGAATTTGAGGCGTCAGGTAAACTGCACGCCAGCAACTCTGCACAGCCCTGGGTGCGCTGGGTGCTGGGCATCAGAGATGGACAAGACAAGGTTTTTGTCTCCGTGTCGGGGTTGGAGATGGTCAAAATATTTGGTGTTTCCCGAGCTGGCAGAGCCCCCTGCCCTCCCCGAGGACAATTACAATAATAATGCCTGTTTTGAGCGTTACTAAATGCCAGGTTATGTTACAGGAATTGACGCTGCAATACGACATTCAATCCATACAACAATAGAGTACAGGTACAGACGAGGAAACCAAGATCTAGTGAAAGGTGAAGCTGATGGTCCAAGATCAGTAGCGATGGGATTAGAATCTGTGCCCTCTGCCCTTTCGCCTCCAGAACAAGCACTTTTACCCATTACTCTATACTGCTCCCTAGTGGCGATCTTTTTATAGTTTGCAGGAAAGTTAAAATGTATCACAGTTGTTTCTTTTCCCATTTTTAAAATAATTAATTAATTAATTATTTTTTGGCTGCATTGGGTCTTCGTTGCTGGGCTGGCTTTCTCTAGTTGTGGCGAGCAGGGGCTACTTTTCGTTGTGGTGCGTGGGCTTCTCATTGCGGTGGCTTCTCTTGTTGCAGAGCTCAGGCTCTAGGCGCGTGGGCTTCAGTTGTTGTGACACGTGGGCTCAGTAGTTGTGGCGCACAGGTTTAGTTGCTCCGCGGCATGTGGGATCTTCCCGGACCAGGGATCGAACCCGTGTCCCCTGCATTGGCAGGCAGATTCTTAACCACTGCGCCACGAGGGAAGTCCCTGTTTTTTCTTTTAAGCATTCTCCCCCCTTGGAACTTTGGCTTCCTCTACCTTTTGTCTACTTTGGAATCAAGATAGTATCTGTATCAATTTACATTCCCACCAACTGTGCAGCACTATTTACAATAGCCAGGACATGGAAACAACCTAAATGTCCATCGACAGATGAACAGATAAAGAAGATGTTGTACATATATATAATGGAATATTACTCGGCCATAAAAAGAAATGAAATTGGGTCATTTGTAGAAATGTGGATGGACCTAGAGTCTGTCATACAGAGTGAAGTAAGTCAGAAAGAGAAAAACAAATATCGTATATTAACGCATATATGTGGAATTTAGAAAAATGGTACAGATGAACCTATTTGCAGGGCAAGAATAGAAAGGCAAACGTAGAGAACGGACGTGTGGACATGGCGGGGAAGGGGAGGGTGGGATGAACTGGGAGATTAGGTTTGACATAAATACACTACCATGTGTAAAATAGATAGCTAGTGGGAACCTGCTGTATAGCACAGGGAGCTCAGTTCCATGCTCTGTGATGGCCTAGTTGGGTGGATGGGGAGGAGGGAGGTCTAAGAGGGAGGGGGTGTGTGTATGCGTATGGCTGGTTCACTTCGCTGTGCGGCAGAAACTAACACAGCATTGTAAAGCAATTATACTCCAATAAAAAAATAATAAAAGAAAAAAAGATAGTATCTGATTTAGTACAAAGCAATTTGAAATGTAATGTGCCGTTGTTTCGAGTTGATAACATCACTTGTATCTGTCCCAAGCTTCATGGTAGAAGGAGGAGACATTTCTTCCTTTGTATACTTCACAGTCCCTAGCTATATCCTAGATACATATAATAATAATTTATATCTGTACATATTTTAAAGGAGCTTTCACTTACATCATTTTCATTTAATCCTCACCATGTGACCTGTATATAATTTTCACAGGAGGCTGACTTTTTTTTTTGGTTGCTCTGCTGCGGCATGCGGGATCTTAGTTCCCTGGAGAGGGATCAAACCCGTGCCCTCTGCAGTGGAAGCGCGGAGTCCTAACCACTGGATCGCCAGGGAATTCCCCAGGAGGTTGACATTTACTAATCAAACTGAACAGTTTAGACTTTATCTGTAAAATAGGGGTAATTTTGCCAGCATCATAGTATTTCTGTGTTAGAATAAACATGAGAATGTAGAAGAAGAGTGTAGCCAGTTTATTCAACAGAACATTTAATGGCTGGTAATTGCAGACATTCTCTACTGGATGCTGTGAGAATATAAAGATGATGCCATCAACAGCTTTTAAACTCAGTTAGGGAGTTTTATTTTCTTCTAAAAAAACCCAGCTCTTTTTTTTTTTAAAGCATAAGCATTACTTTGGGTTTTCAGATTCCAGAGTGTTCTCTTGAGCTTCTGTGCATACTTGTTCTCTCTGCCTGGGATGCCTTTAATCCTCTCTGCCTGCCCTTCACAAGGCAACTAAGACATCATCTCCTCCAGGAAGTCTTCCACATCCCTGTTCACCCCACTGGATTGTGTGTGTGTGTGATGCCATTGCATTACCCTCATCAGAGTTCTTATTACAGTACACTGCAATTTTCCATTTATGTGTTTGTTTTCCCCACAGACTGTGACTATGCCTCTTAACTCTGTAGCTGGAGCATAAGAACTGTTTGTTTAATGAATGACCTATCCATTTAGGACCTATTTAGACCCTGAGGATAACCCTGTGAATTGGTGAGTTAGAGGGAGTTTTCATGAGACTTAGTAAACTCATTTTAGCATTTGGGAGTGATCACAAATCTCTCATAATTCCCACATACTGTTGTTGATCAAATTTAATGGTTTGTATACTCTCCTACTAACTGTACCGAATTAAAATGTGATATTTTAACTTTATTATCTTAGCTAGAATATTTCTTTGTGAATGGAGCATGAAATTAAAGTGATTGTTGCCTAGAATCCTCTTTTACAGGCACCTTGCTATTTTAAGTTCTGGAAGAAAGAGCTTTTGGGAATTACAGAGTGGTGGATCTCCATCACGTAATAAAAATGTAATAATTATACACGTAAAGACTTAGAAGTCAATGTGTGAATCCAAATGAGTCTTTTGTATCACCATTCATTTTAGTGTGCATGCTTACAAATTGAACATATTTGTAGCTGAGATTTATCCCTTCAAATTTTTCCTCCTCTCTGCCATTTTTAACAGCTGATAGTTCACTGGGTCTGTCCCTTAGTGTTGGTTTCATTATGCTGAGACGAAAACCAACCCGTCTGGAGCTGAAGCTTGATGACATTGAGGAGTTTGAAAGCATTCGAAAGGACCTGGAGGTAAGAGTGCAACTTTCAAACCATTAGGAATATTTAAAACAATAACTCTAACTTTTGGATTCCAGATTCTTATACCAACAGCTTATTCGAAGTCTCTATTTGGATGCTTTACAGGCATCTTAAACATAATGTATTAGTTTCCTGTGGCTGCTGTAACAAATTGCCACAAACTTGGTGGTTTAAAGCAACAGAAATTTATGCTTTCACAGTTCTGTAGGCCAGAAATCTGAAATCGGTATCACTGATCCAAAATCAGGATGTCAGCAGGACCACACTCCCTCCAGAGGCTCTAGGGAAGAATCTATTCCTTGACTATTGCAGTATTTGGTGGCTGCTGACATTCCTTGACTTGTGGCCATATCACTCCAGTGTCTGCCTCCGTGATCACATTGCCTTCTCCTCTTCTGTCTGTGAAGTTTCCCTCTGCCCCCTCTTTTTTTTTTTTTTTTTTAAGATATCTTTTCTATTTTTTTAATTAATTAATTAATTTATTTATGGCTGTGTTGGGTCTTCGTTTCTGTGCGAGGGCTTTCTCTAGTTGTGGCAAGCGGGGGCCACTCTTCATCGCGGTGCGCGGGCCTCTTACTATCGCGGCCTCTCTTGTTGCGGAGCACAGGCTCCAGACGCGCAGGCTCAGTAGTTGTGGCTCACGGGCCCAGCTGCTCCGCGGCATGTGGGATCTTCCCAGACCAGGGCTCGAACCCGTGTCCCCTGCATTGGCAGGCGGATTCTCAACCACTGTGCCACCAGGGAAGCCCATCTGCCCCCTCTTATAAGGATACCTGTGTTGGCATTAAGGGCCCACCCAGATAATCCAGGATAATGTCCCCATCACAACATCCTTAATTTAATCACATCTGCAAAGACCCTTTTCACATACAAGGCAACAATTACAGGATCCAGGGATTAGGACCTGATAGCTTTGGAGGTCATTATTCAGCATACTATACTTAACATGTTAAAACAAAAACCTCTTGATTTCTTCCTCAAACCAGTTTCACCTCAGAGTTCCCTATGTCAATATCTATGTAGTTCCTCAAGCCAGAAACCTAAGAGTCAATCTTGAGTTCTCCCTTTCCCTCACCTTTTATATTCAATCTGTCCATAAATCCTTCGGCTCTACCTCCAGAATATTTCTGGAATCTACCCATACCTTTTCATCTCCACCATTAGAACCCTAGTCCAAATAACCATCAACTCTGTACAATTTCAGTAGCATCACAAGTTGTCTCTCTACTTCCATTTTTGTGTCTTCAATCCATTCTCCATCAGATGTCTAGAATGATCTTTAAAAAATTTCAGATCATGTCATTCTCATGCTTAAAACTCCTCAGTGGTTTCCTGCACTTGGAATAAAACCTCAGTTCCTTATCATGGCCTACAAGCTTTTAAATGTTCTTTCACCTTCTGTCACTCTTTGCCTTGCCCTCTGTACCCTAGGCACATTGGTTTTCTTTATTTCCTTGAATATGCTAAACTATTTATAACTCATGGCCTTTGCACATATTATTTTCCTCTGCCTGGAGTGCTTCCTGTTTCTTCATGTCTCAGTTTGAATGTCACTTCCTCAGTCTGAGAGGCCTCTTCTGACCCTATCCAACTTAGGTGTATCATTCCTACCCATGCTGCCTCCATCTCATTAGGGTCTCTCAAAGCACTTTATTCTTTTATTTCATAGCACTTATTATAATTTTTTAATTTTTTTTTGCGTTGAATCTGTAGATTGCTTTGGGTAGTATAGTCATTTTCACAATATTGATTCTTCCAATCCAAGAACATGGTATATCTCTCCACCTGTTGGTATCATCTTTAATTTCTTTCATCAGTGTCTTATAGTTTTCTGCATACAGGTCTTTTGTCTCCCTAGGTAGGTTTATTCCTAGGTATTTTATTCTTTTTGTTGCAATGGTAAATGGGAGTGTTTCCATAATTTCTCTTTTAGATTTTTCATCATTAGTGTATAGGAATGCAAGAGATTTCTGTGCATTAATTTTGTATCCTGCAACTTTACCAAATTCATTGATTAGCTCTAGTAGTTTTCTGGTGGCATCTTTAGGATTCCCTATGTATAATATCATGTCATCTGCAAACAGTGACAGTTTTACTTCTTCTTTTCCAATTTGTATTCCTTTTATTTCTTTTTCTTCTCTGATTGCCGTGGCTAGGACTTCCAGAACTATGTTGAATAATAGTGGTGAGAGTGGACACCCTTGTCTTGTTCCTGATCTTAGAGGAAATGCTTCCAGTTTTTCACCATTGAGAATGATGTTTGCCATGGGTTTGTCGTATATGGCCTTTATTATGTTGAGGTAGGTTCCCTCTATGCCCACTTTCTGGAGAGTTTTTATCCTAAATGGGTGTTGAATTTTGTCCAAAGCTTTTTCTGCATCTATTGAGATGATCATATGGTTTTTATTCTTCAGTTTGTTAATATGGTGTATCCCATTGATTGATTTGCGTATATTGAAGAATCCTTGCATCCCTGGGATAAACCCCACTTGATCGTGGTGTATGATCCTTTTTATGTGTTGTTGGATTCTGTTGCTGTTTTTGTTGAGGATTTTTGCATCTATATTCATCAGTGATATTGGTCTGTAATTTTCTTTTTCTGTAGTATCTTTGTCTGGTTTTGGTATCAGGGTGATGGTGGCCTCATAGAATGAGTTTGGGAGTGTTCCTTCCTCTGCAATTTTTTGGAAGAGTTTGAGAAGGATGGGTGTTAGCTCTTCTCTAAATGTTTGATAGAATTCACCTGTGAAGCCATCTGGTCCTGGACTTTTGTTTGTTGGAAGATTTTTAATCACAGTTTCAATTTCAATACTTGTGATTGGTCTGTTCATATTTTCTGTTTCTTCCTGGTTCAGTCTTGGAAGGCTATACCTTTCTAAGAATTTGTCCATTTCTTCCAGGTTGTCCATTTTATTGGCATAAAGTTGCTTGTAGTAGTCTCTTAGGATGGTTTGTATTTCTGCGGTGTCTGTTGTAACTTCTCCTTTTTCATTTCTAATTTTATTGATTTGAGTCCTCTCCCTCTTTTTCTTGATGAGTCTGGCTAATGGCTTATCAATTTTGTTTATCTTCTCAAAGAACCAGCTTTTAATTTATTGATCTTTGCTATTGTTTTCTTTGTTTCTATTTCATTTATTTCTGCTCTGATCTTTATGATTTCTTTCCTTCTGCTAACTTTGGGTTTTGTTTGTTCTTCTTTCTCTAGTTCCTTTAGGTGTAAGTTTAGATTGTTTACTTGAGATTTTTCTTGTTTCTTTAGGTAGGCTTGTATAGCTATAAACTTCCCTCTTAGAACTGCTTTGGCTGCATCCCATAGGTTTTGGATCATTGTGTTTACATTGTCATTTGTCTCTAGGTATTTTTTGATTTCCTCTTTGATTTCTTCAGTGATCTCTTGGTTATTTAGTAACGTATTGTTTAGCCTCCATGTGTTTGTGTTTTTTACGTTTTTTTCCCTATAATTCATTTCTAATCTCATAGCGTTGTGGTCAGAAAAGATGCTTGATATGATTTCAGTTTTCTTAAATTTACTGAGGCTTGATTTGTGACACAAGATGTGATCTATCCTGGAGAATGTTTCATGCGCACTTGAGAAGAAAGTGTAATCTGCTGTTTTTGGATAGAATGTCCTAAAATATCAATTAAATCTATCTGGTCTATTGTGTCATTTAAAGCTTCTGTTTCCTTATTTATTTTCATTTTGGATGATCTGTCCATTGGTGTAAGTGAGGTGTTAAAGTCCCCCACTATTATTGTGTTACTGTCGATTTCCTCTTTTATAGCTGTTATCAGTTGCCTTATGTATTGAGGTGCTCCTATGTTGGGTGCATATATATTTATAATTGTTATATCTTCTTCTTGGATTGATCCCTTGATCATTATGTAGTGTCCTTCCTTGTCTCTTGTAACATTCTTTATTTTAAAGTCTATTTTATCTGATATGAGTATAGCTACTCCAGCTTTCTTTTGATTTCCACTTGCATGGAATATCTTTTTCCATCCCCTCACTTTCAGTCTGTATGTGTCCCTAGGTCTGAAGTGGGTCTCTTGTAGACAGCATATTTGTGTGTCTTGTTTTTGTATCCATTCAGCAAGCCTGTGTCTTTTGGTTGGAGCATTTAATCCATTCACGTGTAAGGTAATTATTGATATGTATGTTCCTATGACCATTTTCTTAATTGTTTTGGGTTTGTTTTTGTAGGTCCTTTTCTTCTCTTGTGTTTCCCACTTAGAGAAGTTCCTTTAGCATTTGTTGTAGAGCTGGTTTGGTGGTGCTGAATTCTCTTAGCTTTTGCTTGTCTGTAAAGCTTTTGATTTCTCCATCAAATCTGAATGAGATCCTTGCCGGGTAGAGTAATCTTGGTTGTAGGTTCTTCCCTTTCATCACTTTAAGTATATCATGCCACTCCCTTCTGGCTTGTGGAGTTTCTGCTGAGAAATCAGCTGTTAACCTTATGGGAGTTCCCTTGTATGTTATTTGTCGTTTTTCCCTTGTTGCTTTCAATAATTTTTCTTTGTCTTTAATTTTTGCCAATCTGATTACTATGTGTCTCAGCGTGTTTCTCCTTGGGTTTATCCTGCCTGGGACTCGCTGCGCTTCCTGGACTTGGGTGGCTATTTCCTTTCCCATGTTAGGGAAGTTTTTGACTATAATCTCTTCAAATATTTTCTCTGGTCCTTTCTCTCTCTCTTCTCCTTCTGGGACCCCTATAATGCGGATGTTGTTGTGTTTAATGTTGTTCCAGAGGTCTCTTAGGCTGTCTTCATTTCTTTTCATTCTTTTTTCTTTAGTCTGTTCCGCAGCAGTGAATTCCACCATTCTGTCTTCCAAGTCACTTATCCATTCTTCTGCCTCAGTTATTCTGCTATTGATTCCTTCTAGTGTAGTTTTCATTTCAGTTATTGTATTGTTCATCTCTGTTTGTTTGTTCTTTAATTCTTCTAGGTCTTTGTTAAACATTTCTTGCATCTTCTCGATCTTTGCCTCCATTCTTATTCCGAGGTCCTGTATCATCTTCACCATCATTATTCTGAATTCTTTTTCTGGAAGGTTGCCTATCTCCACTTCATTTAGTTGTTTTTCTGGAGTTTTATCTTGTTCCTTAATCTGGTATATAGCCCTCTGCCTTTTCATCTTGTCTGTCTTTCTGTGAATGTGGTTTTTGTTCCACAGGCTGCAGGATTATAGTTTTTCTTGCTTCTGCTGTCTGCCCTCTGGTGGTTGAGGCTATCTAAGAGCTTATTATAATTTATAATGATTTCTTTGTTTATTGTAAAATCATTTACATTAGGAACCCTGATTGTAGAAATCATGTCTGTCTTCTCCATCGTTGAGTTCCCAGCATCTAGTACATAGTAGGAGTTCAATATGTATCTTTTTAAAATTAATTAATTAATTAATTAATTAATTTACTTTTGGCTGCACTGGGTCTTTGTTGCTGCGCATGGGCTTTCTCTAGTTGTGGTGAGTGGGGGCCACTCTTCGTCGTGGTGCACAGGCTTCTCACTGTGATGGCCTCTCTTGTTGCAGAGTACAGGCTCCAGGCGCGCGGGCTTCAGTAGTTGTGGCACGCGGGCTCAGTAGTTGTGGCTCGCGGGCTCTAGAGTGCGGGCTCAGTAGTTGTGGCACACAGGCCTAGTTGCTCCGCGGCATGTGGGATCTTCCCGGACCAGGGCTCGAACCTGTGTCCGCTGCATTGGCAGGCGGATTCTTAACCACTGCACCACCAGGGAAGCCCCAGTATGTATTTTTAAGTATAGCCTTACGCTGCGGTATTAGATGTCCATTGATAAGACTTCAGTTCTTTTATTGGCCTTTAGAATAAAGTCCAAAAACCTTAGGATGGCATGTAAGGCCCTTTGTGATCTGGTCCTTGGTCATCTCTCCACTTTATCTTCCACTGCTGAACTATCTTTAATCTCAGTGCCTATGCACACTCTGCTCTTTTCCTGAAGTGCCCTTTATGGTTCAAACTTCAGTTGTAATGAGTCTCGTAAAGTGTTAGTCTTATACTGAACTTTGACTCTGCAGAGTCAGCTCACTTTTGAGTTACTTTCTTTTTTAATTGAAGTAATTTTTATGACTGAGTAGTGTTCCATTGTGTGTATGTGTGTGTGTGTGTGTGTATATATATATATATATATATATATGTATATATATATATATATATATATATATATATATATATATATATATACACCACATTTTCTTTATCCAGTCATCTGTCAAGGGACACTTACGTTTCCATATGTTGGCTATTGTAAATAATGCTGCGATAAACATGGTGGTGCACTTACCCTTTTGAATTAGTGTTTTCTTTGGATATATACCCAGGAGTGGAATTGCTGGATCATATGGTAGTTCTACTCTTTATTTTTTGAGAAATCTCCATACAGTTTTCCATAGTGGCTGCACCAGTTTACATTCTCACCAATAGTGTGTGAAGATTTCCTTTTCTCCACATCCTCTCTAACACTTATTATTTCTTGTCTTTTTGATAATAGCCATTCCAGTGGGCATGAGGTGATATTTCATTGTGGTTCTGATTTGCATTTCCCTGATAATTAGTGATGTTGAACATCTTTTCATATGCCTGTTGGCCATCTGTATGTCTTCTTTAGAAAAATGGTTATTCAGATTCTTGGGTTGTCTGTTTTTTTGTTGTTGAGTTGTATGAGTTCTTTATATATTTTGGGTATTAACCCCTTATCAGATAAATTGTTTGCAAATATCTTTTCCCATTTGGTAGGCTGTCTTTTCATTTTGTTGATGGTTTCCTTTGCTGAGCAGATGCTTTTTAGTTTGATATAGTCCCATTTGTTTATTTTTGCTTTTGTTTCCCTTGCCTGAGGAGACATACTCAGAAAGATACTGCTAAGACCAATGTCAAATAGCATACTGCCTATGTTTTCTTCTAGGAGTTTTATGGTTTCAGGTCTTACATTCAAGTCTTTAATCCATTTTGAGTTAATTTTTGTGTATGGTGTAAGATAGTGGTCTAGCTTCATTGTTTTGCATGTGGCTGTTCAGCTTTCTCAACAGCCTTTATTGAAGAGACTGTCCTTTCTCCATTGTATGTTCTTTGCTACTTTGTCATAAATCTATTATCCATATGTGTGAGGGTTTATTTCTGGGCTCTCAGTTCTGTTCTATTGATCTGTGTGTCTCTTTTTCTGCTAATACCATGCTGTTTTGATTACTGTGGCTTTGTAGTATAATTTGAAATCAGGGAGTGTGATACCTCCAGCTTTGTTCTTTTTTTCAGGATTGCTTTGGCTATTTGGGGTCTTTTGTGATACCATACAAATTTCAAATTTTAGGAATTTTTGTTCTATTTCTGTGAAAAATGTTGTTGGGATTTTGACGGGGATTGCATTGAATCTGTAGATTGCTTTAGATAGTTATAGACATTTTAACTGTTAATTCTTCCTATCCATGAGCATGGAATACTTTTTCATTCCTTTGTATCTTCTTCAGTTTCTTTCAACAATATCTCATAGTTTTAAGTGTACAGGTCTTTTCACCTTCTTAGTTAAATTTATTTCTAGGTATAAATTTATTCCTAGGTATTTTTGTTGTTTTTAATCTTTCTACTAAAGGCAGTTATCCAATGGGTTTCACCCATTTTAGAGCAACTTAGGGGAGAGGGATAGTTTTTGCCCTGCACTAAAATAAAAACAGTAGAAAACTGGTATTTCATTTGTTACTGAAATTAGTTTGATTACATTTTGATGACTCTGGTTTTTTTTTTTTTTTTGGCTGTGTTGGGTCTTTGTTGCTGCGCACGGGCTTTCTCTAGCTATGGCGAGCAGGGGCTCCTCTTCCTCGTGTGCATGGGCTTCTCATTGTGGTGGCTTCTCTTGTTGCAGAGCATGGGCTCTAGGCGCATGGGCTTCAGTAGTTGTGGCACATGGGCTCAGTAGTTGTGGCTCACAGGCTCTAGAGTGCAGGCTCAGTAGTTGTGGTGCACGGCCTTAGTTGCTCTGTGGCATGTGGGATCTTCCTGGACCACAGCTCGAACCTGTGTCCCCTGAATTGGCAGGCGGATTCTTAACTGCTGAGCCACCAGGGAAGCCCTGACTCTGGATTTTGAAACAGTCAGCAGTTGTTCACAGTGGGAAGCCTTTTTTTTTTTTTTACTTTTTTTTTTTTAAATTTAATTAATTAATTAATTAATTTATGGCTGTGTTGGGTCCTCGTTTCTGCGCGAGGGCCTCCTCCAGTTGCGGCAAGTGGGGGCCACTCTTCATCGCGGTGCGCGGGCCTCTCACTATCACGGCCTCTCTTGTTGTGGAGCACAGGCTCCAGACGCGCAGGCTCAGCAATTGTGGCTCACGGGCCCAGTCGCTCCGTGGCATGTGGGATCCTCCCAGACCAGGGCTTGAACCCGTGTCCCCTGCATTGGCAGGCAGACTCTCAACCACTGCGCCACCAGGGAAGCCCTGGGAAGCCTTTTAAATGATTTCATTCTACTTGGATATTCCGACTTTCTCATGGCTTATAAGATGAAACAATATCATCCTTTGCCTTTTAGAACTTGTTTTCACAAAGGTGTTTGGGGAGAACTTTCTAATGTTATTTATTGGGTAATGTAGCCTAGAGAGTAACTCAGGAAGGTCATTATGTTTGTATATATATAAAAAGTAATACCTCACTTATTCACTATAATATTTTGACACTGGCATTTAAATGCTCACTGTTCAGCAGTAAGTGGTGAAGAATAGCAGTGATTCCAGGGATTAGTGTAGTGGAGCCATTCTTCTGCTAAGGAACTCTCAGGTAGTGGTAGTTGTGGGGTGTTAGTTTTTCTCTTTGAAAATGATCAAACTGAGACATAGACTTTGTGAATTCTGCAATTACTTGTGGCTTAAGAGCCAAACCTTTTATCTGAAAACAAAATGAATTCCCCAAATCAGGCCTCATGATAAGATAGCACAAAACCTTCTTTTCCTGCGGTACATTTAATCTCATGGTGTCAGCTAAGCTGTTAATTTCTGGTGGTTATTGTTTTACTGGTTGCTTTATTTTTCCATCTCTTGTGTGGACTTTCCTCTGTCATAGCCCTGATCACCCTGTGTTGTAATGGTCTATTTACCTGTTTCCCTGTTAGACTGTGACATCCTGGAGGGTAGGGGTTACATCCTTTATCACTATATCCGTGTATCCCCCTTGTGCCCCTAACCATCTAAACCTAGGATTTCAGTTTATTGTTCTGTAGACCCGAACCCTATCCTTTACCCTGTGCCTAATACATGGTAGATGCTAAATAAATGTTTGTTAATGAATAGAATATTACCTTAATACTAAAACTTTTATACTTTCAGACCCGTAAGAAACAAAAGGAAGATGTGGATGTTGTAGGAGGCAGTGATGGAGAAGGTGCCATTGGGCTCAGCAGTGACCCCAAGGGCAGGGAACAAATGATTAATGATCGAATTGGTTATAAACCCCAACCCAAGCCCAACAATCGTTCATCTCAATTTGGAAGTTTTGAATTTTAGAGGTGGATTATCTTGTGTGCCAGAGCCCTGGAATGGAGTAAAATGATGGCAGAAATACAAACAAGATTTAGAGAATTGAGTGCTTGCAGTCAAGCTGAATATTTTACGTCCTGCAGAGAGAGATACTTCTGCATGAGAGTGCTGATGCTTAACTTTCACTCTGAAAGCTGAAATTCAAACTCTGGTTTGTCTCTGGAAAATCTGACTCGATAAACTTGTCTGATTTTTGTTTTTAAAAATAAATCTATTTTTGGAAAAGTGTGCGACATCCTTAATGAAGTATAATAGCACCGTTAAATTGCTACATCATTTTTCCCATCTTTATTAAAAGACCCTAAATAGAACACTTCCAGTTGATCCCTGTCACTGATTTTTGTTTAACTCATTTATTCAACAAGTATTTATTGAGAGTGCCAGGTACCATTCTAGGCACTTGGTAACATCAGTGAACAAATCAAAGATCCCTGCCCTTGTGGAGATTAGATTTGCATGATTTTGTATAAACTCGATCAAGTTGTGGATTTCCAGTATCTTTACAGAGTGGCATTGTAACCAGTTTGGGTGTAGTTTTGGGAGGACAGGCAGTGGAGTATCAGTATTACCGTCATTCCAGTTTTCCTTCCTTTCCCAAATCGCCTAAGTTTTTCTGACGAGCCAATCTGCGAGACAGCTCAGAGGCTAATTTAGAATCACGTCTTATTGTTTTCACTGTTTAATTCAACTGCTGGGAACTGCTAACTGTGGTAGCAAGAACCTCTGGAATCATCAGTTCCAAAGAGACCTGTTAGCAGGATTTTACCCAGCCTTTCTGGGGCAGTTTAAGTCTGGGAAGTAAGAACGTGGGAGAGAGGCAGGAATAGAGGAGGATGTATAGTTTCCCTTCTTCCTCCAACCATTCTTACATAACCTCTGTTTTTCCAGTTTTATCTGGGATCTTCCATTCTTTTATCTTAATCTTGAAAACACAGCAAGAATGGGCTCCAGATAAGGAAACTGAGTTTGATTATTTTGAATCCTACAAAGGCCAGTCTGGAAGGGCAAAAGAAAAAAAGAAAAGGATCAAACAAGACTGCTTCAACACGTCACTGTGACTTCCCAGCATGAATAGGCACAGAAGCATGAAAACATGGTGCCTCCTGATACCAATACTCAAGAGGAATCTGGGTGGAAGACACTGTATCAAGTGCTTTATGCAGATTATCTCATTTATTTTTTATTTTTAATTTTTTTTAGATTATCTCATTTAATCTTTAGCTCTTACGAGGTGAGTACTTTAACCTAATTTTATAAAGGCAAAACTAATTCTCAGCTGTTAAGGGATAGAGCTGAGATTTGAACCTGGGCAGAATGATTTTTGAACCTGCGCTTCTAAACCTCCTTGCTACACTGCTTTCCTGGTCTCCCACTAGTAGGTCTCACTCCCTCAGGGTAGAGTGAGAGGTTGCTGTTTCAGTTCTCAGGAAATATCCATGCTATTTTATTTATAAAGAATGAGGCAATTACCAGATTAGTAATAAATCTGAGCAGCTATAAATCTTTTTATTTTTTTGGCCGCGCCACGCAGCACGTGGAATCTTAGTTCCCCAACCAGAGATCGAACCCGTGCCCCCTGCAGTGGAAGCACAGAGCCCTAACCAGTGGACCACCAGGGAATTCCCTGTAAATCTTTTTTGACACCACTGAAATCACATGTATCGATTCTTTATTTCTTAGGTCCTAGTGTTCATTTCTGGGTTGCCCAAACCCAAGAAGATGGTCAAGTGCTTGTGAAGAGATACCAACTGCAGCCAGAAGCACGTACCTTTCATTTTCCTGAAAGCTGGAGTGACAATAATCAGGAGATTAATTCAAATAGGTACCATTATTGCCTTTTTATAAATGAGAAAACTAAGTCTTAGGGGTTATTAAAATAACTTGCCTAAGGTCACACTTCTAGTAAGCGGTGGAGCTAGGAGTCAAAGCCAGGTGTACCTGACTCCAAAGCCCATGCTCGTCACACTACAGTCTAGAAGTGGTGCTGAATGGCAAGATGCCCATCTGGGGGCCAACAGGAAAGGCACAAAACACCACCATTCTGGCACAAAGCGGACAGGCAGGGCCAACTCCTAGCCTCTCGCCTGACAGCATAAACACAGGGAAGCGATTATGATATGACAAGTTCGCTTTAAATTCAGGAACCCTTGGTATACTGAGATACTGCAGCTTCATGAAAGACCCTGTCTCCTGTGCAAAAGGTCATGTAGATCTTCTGGCATGTACAAGGCTTGTCATGTAAAGTAGGAGAGAAGGAGGAGAGTGAGATGAAAACATAAAGGGATCACGCCACCTAAAAGATGGACATCTTAAAAACCGATGATAATGACCAGACTCCCTGTGGACAATGATGAGACCACTTATTCTGATATCACTCTGGGTAGAAGACAGGCATAGAATCACAAAATCAAAATATTTATTTGTTCTTTTGCACATGACACTGTTAAAACATTCCTACTACAGCAATACTGCCCTCCAGGAGCTTACAATCTAAAACAGTCAACATTAATTGTAGACCCAATGATTAAGGCATTATATGAAATGCGGACTCTGTATCTTTAGGTGTATCTTCTGAAGGAAGCAGCTGGAGAGGGCAGGATCAACATTAAATGACATGAAAGTGTACTCCCTGCTAACTCCCTTTCCAGCTTCTACAAGGAACCCCTGTGGCTAGAACCCAAAACCAGTACCCCACAGCCTAAAAGGGAATTCCAGACAACCCCACCATAGAAGTAGTGAAGAAACCTTCATCTCTAATTCCCTGGTGCACAGAGAGGACTCTGTTTGTGGGCAGTGTGGGGCTGAGTGTTCTTCCAGCATAGATTGGAGACAGCACCTAAGATGTTGTAACTTTGTGGATGGTACCAGGTAGCCCCTTACTCAGCCTTACAGAAATTCCAGTGGGACAATTGCTCCTCAAAGTGTGCTTAGGGTCTCTATCAAGTTTTACAACTTCTGGTTGGTATCTATATCCACATCTACTGCACAGCATTATCCACTGCATCAGGAGGGTGAGGGAGATTTAATAAACCAGACACATGGGATAAAAGACTGAAAGAAAGGGAAAAGGAGAGCAGAATAAGGGGCCAAAGATATGGGGATACAGCTTCTAATAGTTGTGAACAGGAGGAAGAGGAACTTGGATTCAAAAGGAACAAAGAAGTCAGGCACTAAATTCTAAACGAGCAGGGTTACAGAAATGAAAGTCAACAAGATCATTATATTATCACAATCCAAGAGCTCAAGAAAGATAGAATTTAAGCGTTACTTTTTTTTTTTCCTCGCTAGTTTCTTCCTTTGGCAACCTAGCTCAAGATCGCTAGAATTCAGGTTTTTCATGAGACTCTATCTTGAATACCCGAAGACTTGTCCCAAACTGATGTTTCTCTCTGAGAGTCTGAAATTCACAGCATTTTGTCTAAACTGGCCTTGATTTTTCTTACCTTACTGATAAGGTCCTGTTCCTGAAAGGGTATTTTATAACAGATCATGTCAAGATTTCTAGAGAGTACCCGGGTCACGACTAAACATTGATTTCTCAGGGTTTTATTATTCCTTGGCTTCTGAGGCAATAACAGGCTATTTGTACCTTAATGTTGGATTTTTATCAGTACCTGTCATTCCCTTTACTTACGCTAAGTATCAGCACTACAAGGGGTTGGAATGAGAGAAAAACATAAAACTCTAAATGTTGGTTCTTAGATTTTAACCTCGATCCAGTAAGCTCATAACCCTCTCTTGGTTCAAAGCCACGGAAGTACACATTTCTCGCCCTCCAGTATTTAACTGGCACCAACAGAGAAAGTACAAACTTCAAAACCACAAGAGGCCAACAGGATAGCTGTGTTTTGTCTCTCCTGCCCTGAGGCACAACTGGAGTCTAGCACCAAGGAGGGCAGGATTTAATAGACCAGCACAAGAAGAGTCACTTTACAGAGGTAGGTTGGACTGGGAACAAGACTGCGGCGTAGACTAACAACAGAATAAAAATCCAATGTGATTCTTACTGAGGAAAGTATTTTTGGCCACTTGTGATCTAATTAAGTCCCCCCGAAAGTAACAAAGATGGTCATGCAGAGAGTGAGGATCTGGCTGGTGTGGGCATGGATGTCGGCCCATCAGCCGACCACACCCTAGGCCTCTCCAAAGAGAGGGCTGGGCTTTTGCCCTTCCAACCCACGACTGGCTGATTTACATTGCAGATCAGAGATTCTCAACCTTCAAGCCACTTCCAAGAAATTACAGATCTTTAAGAATAAGGACTAGTGATTTCATACATGCTAATAAAAGTTACTTTGGCTACAGCCCTTTGTGCTTGTGTGCCTGGGCACAAAAACACAGCTGGGGCTGAATAAATGTTTGTGGAATGATTAAGTATTGACCAGCAGCATTTAGTACATGAGTTAAGCCCAGAAACACCACCAACTAATAGCAAGTCAAATTCCTGTGCCCAGTACCAGGTAGCTCACCCACCAGGTGATACTCCCTCAGTTTAAAGCAGAGATGCTCAAAGTGTGGTCCCCTGATCATCAGTAGGAGCATCACCTGGGAGCTTGTTAAAACTACCAATTTGGGGGCTCTGGGTCGAGGCCCAGCAATCAGGGCTTTAACAAGCTCTCCAGGTGATTCTGATGCATGCTAAAGTTTGAAAACCACTGGTTTAGAGGCAGACACATGAAAACAATAATGGGAGAAAATTATTTAAACTCTTACTTCAGCTGTGACATACGAAGGTACCAAGTCAAAGTAAAATGTCAATGGTTTCATTTTAAAATACCTATTTTCTCAAATTGATTGTCATCTTTTTTTTTTGATTGACAAGTTCATTCTAATCAAAATGTTAAGTGGGAACACAAGTTGATGAGTCAGCCCCCCCAAGAATGCACACTCTGCAAGGTCTGGGCCTGTATTTATACAGTCTCAAACCACCTCTCTACCCACTACAGAGATTTCAGTGCAACATGTCACACCTAGGGAAAGGCACAATCTGTCTCCCACTCATTGAGTCCAAAGACTAGAACATATTTTTAAATGTTAAGTTTGGGTTCTGGGCTTAGCTGGGCAAGACTTTTCCTCACCTGCCATCAATCCTGGCTAAAGTTAATCCATTTCCATCACTGACTCAGGAAAAACCCACCAAATTCGCAAAATGTTAAAAAAAAATAAGAACAGAAGACTGAAAAAGGAAGCAGGTGATCAAGCCATGGAACAGAAAGCTACCTGATTAGATAAGAACATATAACTTGGATCTAAGACAATGGGGCAGGAGAGGACATCTCATGGGTGGCTTCATCTCAAGAGAAATGGGAAACTCAGCTCCTTAGGGAAAAAAGGCAGGGAGGTTACCACTTTAGCTCAGAGACTGTAAGCTAAACCTCTGTTGAGCAGGCGTGTGTGTGTGTGTGTGTGTGTGTAAGGAGATAAGGAGCAAGAAGAGAAGATTGGCCTGTCTTCCAGTCTTGAACTGCTTTCCACTGCAATCGATAAGGCCACACCATAGAGTTAGACGTTAATGGCAATGTTCTGTGATGTCCACTACTACTGCCTTCTTCCAGCTGAAGAGAAAGTACCCCATGCCAGCCCCTGCCGCTACAGCAATGCAGAGGTACCCGTTGTAGGTCATGAAGATGAGCATGAGGAAGTAGCTGATGACCACCTGGATGATGTGCAGCACTGTTTGCAGAAGGTGAGGAAAGCTCAGCATCTGTTGCCTGGAGAGTAAACAGGGACACAACAGTCAGGGCCCCAGGAGTGTTCAGGCAGCTCTGCATGCAGATCAGGAGAAAGGGGCAACAGTTGTAGTCATGAGCTCAGCTTGAGCTGGACTCTCTCACAGCCACCCTTGCAACTCACGGGTACTTGTGTCTCTGCAGGTTGTTTATTGTCCTTGGAAATGAAACATGATAGGGTTGTGAGGTTAATAAGCATCGGCCAGATATGATTATATGGCAGCAGGAGGAATGCTCTTCAGGAGGAGGGGAGAGGAAGGAGGAGTAAGCTGACTTACCTCCACCTTGGATACCGAAAGGGATGACCCACACCCTCCCATACTAATTTGCCTGAACTTTCTCAGGCCTTCCACCTTTGCAGAGTTCATACTCTAAAAAATTGGAAATAGAGGACTTCCCTGGTGGTGCAGTGGTTAAGAATCCACCTGCCAGTGTAGGGGACACGGGTTCGAGCCCTGGTCCAGGAAGATCCCACATGCCGTGGAGCAACTAAGCCCGTGTGCTGCAACTACTGAGCCTGCACGCCACAACTACTGGAGCCTGCATGCTCTAGGCCCCGTGTGCTGCAACTACTGAGCCCGCGTGCTGCAACTACTGAAACCCGTGCGCCTAGAGCCCGTGCTCTGCAACAAGAGAAGCCTCTGCAATGAGAAGCCCGCACACCGCAACAAAGAGTAGCCCCTGCTCGCCGCAACTAGAGAAAGCCAGCGTGGAGCAACGAAGACCCAACGCAGCCAAAAAAAAAAAATTGGAAATAGAATTGAGGGTTGGGTGGTACAGTAGAAAGTTTTTAATTAGGGATCAGGAGACCTGGCTGTTGATCCCCTTTGTCACTTACTAGTTCTCTCACCTTAGTTAAGTCACAATGTTTGGCCCTCAATAAGCCCAATCACTGGTACAATTGGAATAAATAATATTGTGCTTACTTGAGAGCAGGACATTGGTCTATAGGATTCCTTGAATTCCAGTTTAGCTTTAAGACCTACATTTCTATTCTAACTAAATCTTAAGTATTTGCCAATCTGTGGGAAAAACAAATGGTCATCCATATACTTTCTTAGGTGGAATACAGGCATTAGTACAGTCTTACATTGTAACAAAATGAGACTAGAGCTGGGCAGATACAACTTTTTATAGAAAGGAATGAATTGGATTCTGCCATTCTATACCCTGACCTGAAATTTCTTAATTTGTTTATTATTATTTTGGCTAATATGTTAAAATATGGATTCTTTTCCTTCTTCTAAAGTGACCAATACTTAAAATTTGGAATAAATGTTCATATTAGCAGAAGGGTTCCTATCATTCCTCTTTTGGCCTGCTAATGACCCACAACCCCAAGCCTCCAAAAACAGTTTTGATCAAGGTCATATAGAATCATTAACTCAAGAAGAGGGCTGTTGCTAATAAAATAGCTGCTTTCCTATTTAGCTAATTCAGCTCTCCAGAACTTCCATCTGGATCTGTTCAATCTTCTTACCCAACAGTTTTGTGGGTCTCCATAAGGATGGTTCCATTTGGTCCTGGGACAGGCATGGAATTGTACCGAATGCTGACTTGTGACTTGCGCAGGAGGCCCTCTCGGGCTATCTTGAGTCCTTCGTAGAACATGGCTAGTAAAAACACGGCCACAAAAGCTCCAGCCATTTCTAAGTAGGGAGGGAAAAGATGGCGGTAATGTCAAACATGCAAAATCATTAGCTGGTGTGCTCTCCAAGCTAGAAAGACAACAGAGAAAAACTGCTACTCTTTTTTTTTTTTTTTTGGGTTATGCCACTTGGCTTGCGGGGTCTTAGTTCCCCGACCAGGGATTGAAACTGGGCCCATGGCAGTGAAAGCACCGAGTCCTAACCACTGGACTGCCAGGGAATTTTGAAAAACCGCTACTCTCTACTCTTAATTTCAGAGTATGTTATATTGTTACCTCTTCAATCATACAGATGGAAGAGAAGAACTAAGATGGTATTAGTGAGGACTACTGCCTCCACTGCAGATCATACTCATTTTCTGATTAAGATACAAAAAAATGAACAACAATAACCTTTTGGTCTGGCTGCTTGATGTCATTAAATTACCTTGTCACACTGAAACACACAATGTAGAATACGCAAAAGAGGAATAAAACAACTTATTTTAAAGTGCTGACAATTTCTTGAATGGGCATTTCAATCTAAGTCTTTCACACTGTGAAGCATTGGTAACAATATGAATGTAGTCAAAACTGATTTAACATACTACCTGAATTAAATGCTTCCCTTCTTCCCAAAACAAATAGATTTTGTCGGTCCAAAGATTTATCTTGTACCTAAAGTGGTCCACCTGACTACTGAACTTGTGCAATTTGAATTTAAGGCACACCAACTCAACATTATAGACACACAAAAAATGGGCGATTAGCTACCCCAAAACTAGGACTGACCCTAAGATGGGCCAAGAGTCGGGAATGATGTATACCAGTTTGGTAAGCTGGAAAGAGCACTGGATTAGGCAGGAATAGAAGCCCTAGGTCCCTGTCCTAGCTCTGACATACTAACTTTATGTGATTTAGGGCTAATCATTTCACTATCTGAAGCTTAATTTATCTGTAAACTGGAAGGATTGTACTTGATTAATAGTTTTCAAGCTAGGGTTATTTTGTGGTATGTATATATATAATGCTTTTTATGTCATTTGAACTCGACTGTAGTCTTATATCCAAGATCAATAATTTATCAAACAAGGAAACACTCTGGAAAAAGATGAAAGGAAATGGTCTGCAAAAGACTCCTACTGGTATCTAAATTATGTTTCAGAAATTCTAAAACATACACATGCTATTTTAAGGGAGGTTTACTGTAGGACCAAAATAAGCACCGTGTATCCTTACCTTCCAGGTAGGAAAGCAAGGTGATTACGATCATAACCATAATGACTCAGTAATTATGGCAGGAAGAGGTGTTGGGTTTCCAGATTCTTTGTCACTGTCTCTCATGTGAGTGTCACCTTCAAACAAAACCTGATGGCTTACTCACCTCCAGCTGTATTGATCACCAAACCAGAGAACAATAGTTCAACGTTCTTAAAGCCAAAGTAGAAGGTCATAGGCTGCCAGGAAACCAAAACGTGTCAATTAGAAACAATTGAAGCTTCTACATGAGAATTTCAGGTCAAGAAGCTTAGAACATTTAAAAGTAGCAGTTCTGGGTAATAAGAGGCATTCACTGAAGTGGGAGGCTTTCTCCCTCATTATAGTATAGTATTACCACAGGTACTTCTCCACATGTACTCTCCTTTGTCCCCACCATCAACGTTTGTCTTTTTCTCTTTTCTACACAAAGTGTAAAAGACCAGAACTTAATCCAGAAAAAGGTCAATTTTGACAGAAAGGAATACTGAAGAAAGAACCATAGAAATCTTGGTTCTGGTGTGGCTCTGAAACTAACCTGCCACATAATCTTGGGCAAATCACTTGACTTCTCTAAGTCTACCTTAGTTTTTTCTCATTGGTAAGTTGATCTTTAAAGATAATCATCTTCCAGTCCTAAAGTTCGATTATTTCTATTCCCCAAGTGGGTGGGAAAGGGCCTGGGCTGCCTCTCCTGTGGCACTTACCATCATCATCATCATGTGATCATGGGAGTGGGAGGCTGAAGAGGTCGGGTGATGGTGAGAAGGTGCCATGGTACTGTTGTCGTCCCCACTGCTCATCCCCATGCTCATCCCCATGTGGTGGAAATGGCCCATTTTTCCGGGAGAAGTTGAGTCAGCAGAAGATTCTTTTAAGAAAAAGAATTATATATAATAATTAAAAATACAAAATCTTGATTTTTTAAAAAAATCTTCATGATGTTTTATCTTGTCCTTTTTTTTTTTTTGGCCAAGCCACACGGCATGCAGGATCTTAGTTGCCTGACCAGGGATCGAACCTGTGCCCCCTGCAGTGTAAGCACGGAGTCCTAACCACTGGACCACCAGGGAAGTCCCCAAATCTTGATTCTTGATAAATACTTTGTCTATGTGGGATTTCAGCCAGTGAATACATGCTCTCCTAGCCTCTTTACTCAGAATTATTTTTTATAATCTACAGATGGAAAGAGAAGTAACTGTACTAATAGGGATCACCTCTGGAGACTGCGGCACAAGGGATTTGCACGTAGGGTTTCAGAAACCTAACTCTTTTTTTTTTAAATTAATTTTTATTGGAGTATAGTTGCTTTACAATGTTGTGTTAGTTTCTGCTGTACAGCAAAGTGAATCAGTTATACATTATCAGAAACCTAACTCTTATTTTGCAGAATTGTTCCTTTACTAGATATGTTCAATGTATATTCAAATTTAAATATGAGATAAGGAGAAGAAAAGTATCTTCTTCGGGTTGCAGGAAACAATTTGTAATAATGGACAAATTGATGCCATTAATGAAATTTAACTGCTTTTCTAATCATAAATGTCAGTAGATAAAAAGCAAGTATTTCAAGATAATTCACCTAATTGGATGGCCTGTGTTCAATTAGGATATTAAGAATACATTTTCACATATAGGACAACCAGCCTTCAGCTAATTTAAATTAGAAGAAAAGGTCTATTGCTGCCCTAGGCAAGCAGTGTGCTCTGAATTTAGATACAGTATCAATCCCAGCAGGGCATTAGAGCTGAGAACACTGAAAACAAGGTATAAATTGGATATTCGCTATTAAATTAAGTCTAGACAACCTGCACATTCAGTCTTGTGTCTTTACTACCACTTCACTATTTTACTGCAAAAGTCCATCTGAGACATAATCCAAGGAGCAAAAACTCCTGTAGCTGGGGTGGGGAGTGGGGAGTTGAGGAAGGTGGTGAGGGAGGTGTTGGTAGATTCTCTCAGTGTCCCTCAACTCCAGTTTGTGGAGGAAAGAATGCTTTAGAAATTCCAAGTAGGTATTCATGTTCATGAGCCTAAGTGTGCCTCTTATTATCAAGCTCTTACAGGCACCAAACTCTGAGCTAAGTGCCAGTAATTCAACAGTGAATAAGACAAACACGGTACAGGATGGAGAAACAATAAAGTAAACAGAACACTTTCATGGGGCGATTAGTGCTGTGATGGAAAGAAACAGGGTAATACGGTAGTATTACTAAGAGGTTGAAAAGAGGCATACTTTAGATAGGAAATTTATACAGATTCAGGGAGTCTTGGATGTCTAATCAAAAGCACAAATATTCAGCCATCTATTTTCCCCTCTTCAACTCCTATCCTATGATTCTATGACAGCAAGCTTAAAAAATAGGTTCTTAATTGGGACTTCCCTGGTGGTGCAGTGGTTAAGAATCCGCCTGCCAATGCAGGGGACGTGGGTTCGAGCCCCGGTCCGGGAAGATCCCACATGCCGCAGAGCAACTAAGCCCATGCGCCACAACCACTGAGCCTGTGCTCTAGAGCCCACGAGCCACAACTACTGAGCCCGAGTGCCACAACTACTGAAGTTGTGGCATGCCTAGTTGTGAAGCCTGCGTGCCTAGAGCCAGTGCTCAGCAATGAGAGAAGCCACCGCAATGAGAAGCCCGCACTCCCTGCAACTAAAAAGAAAGCCCGTGCGCAGCAACAAAGACCCAATGCAGCCAACATATAAATAAATTAATTAATTAAAAAAAATAGGTTCTTATTTCCAGCAAAGGAAAAGGCAAAGCATCAGTTACCGATAATCAAAATTCAACTCTGAATTTAAATAACTTTCATGCCAGATACTTTATTACTTCATAATTGGGGAGCTGGACAAGCTGGTATCATTAATACCATTGCCATAAAGGGACTAGATTGGAGGTACAAAGAGAGACATCATAAGATTTTTGTCCACAAAGGTCTTATAGCGAACAGCAAAAAAATAAGAATACACACAAAAATAATCAACAAGTGAGAGCACACAAAAAGTTTCAATGATGGAACAAATGGTAAGAGGACAGCAGTTTTCAGATAAAGAAACATAGTAGGGGGCTTCCCTGGTGGCGCAGTGGTTGAGAATCTGCCTGCCAGTGCAGGGGACACGGGTTCGAGCCCTGGTCTGGGAAGATCCCACATGCCACGGAGCAACTGGGCCCGTGAGCCACAATTACTGAGCCTGCGCGTCTGGAGCCTGTGCTCCGCAACAAGAGAGGCCGCGATGGTGAGAGGCCCGCGCACCGCGATGAAGAGTGGTCCCTACTTGCCGCAACTAGAGAAAGCCCTCGCACAGAAACGAAGACTCAACATAGT
The DNA here is from genome assembly GCF_009873245.2 of Balaenoptera musculus. NCBI lineage: Eukaryota > Metazoa > Chordata > Mammalia > Artiodactyla > Balaenopteridae > Balaenoptera > Balaenoptera musculus. Next base: position 95,777,864 of record NC_045790.1, on the reverse strand, counting down.
CATAAATAAATAAATAAATAATAAAAGAACGTGAATTTCTAAAAAAAAAAGAAACATAGTAGGATGGAGAGATCAGTGGTATCTGAGTGATCATAAATTATTATGTTGAACCAAGCAAATGAAGTGAAATAAGAATGAAAAGACTTTTGCCTGCCAAGAAAATTGATAGCACATCCTCATAAAGAGTAGAAGTCATAAATTTTGTTCTCTTCTAATAAGGGTCTAGAAAATGATTATATCATAAGAAAACCATAAAGGATAATTTCATTTCATGTTATCAACATGAATCCTGGCCTTTGATTCAGTGAATATTGGTGGAGTGCCTTTTGGTGTAAGAGACTGAGGGACATACAGAGATGAACCAGACATAGACTCTTTCCTCATGGAGCTTCAAGGCTAAAAGCTAGAAGGGGAAACTGAACAGTCATAATTTTCATTTTGGGGCATAAGATGAAACGCAAAGGCCAATTTAAAAAGCAAGAACATAGCACCAGAAACTACTTAAGATTTGTACCCTTGATTTCCCTGATAAACTTTTATAGTCTTCCCATCAACAGGTTTTTTTGAAGACCCAAGGTTCCTAATTGTTCAGGCACCTCATTACCAATCAGAGACACCTGCTCAGTGAAGACCCATAATCATATCTCTTCAGACATATCAGTGACCCAGTAATTCATATGCCTGAATCTCAAGGATGCCTTTCAAAGTATGCACCTATTTTGAAGTGTCATCTTGTAGGACACATTTCACATTGAAATATACTAGGAAATAGAGCAGGAATAGAATCTATTTCCTTTCATTGCCGATGGACAATGGATTTCTTTCTTCTTTGTTGTTTTTTTTTTTTAAATCGGCGGTCCAGTGGTTAAGATTCCGTGCTTCCACTGCACGGGGCACTGGTGCGATCCCTGGTCAGGGAACTAAGATCCTGCATGCCCTGCAGCAAAAACAAAACAAAACAAAAAACAAAAAGCCTTTATCTTAATTTTTTTTTTTTTTTTTGGCCGCTGCCATGCGGCTTGCGGGATCTTAGTTCCTTGACCAGGGATTGAACCTGGGCCCCCTACAGTGGAAGCAAGGAGTCCTAACCGTTGGACCGCCAGAGAATTCCCAACAATGGATTTCTTATAACAGAATCCTAGGCAAATGTCAGTTTTCTGTTAGCTTCTCTCCTGCAGAGTATGCCAGCCAAGACCACTTTCAAGCCCCTTTCTGCCTATCCTGTCTCCTGAGACCACAAGGTGACTATCGACACATGTGGATAGTTCATAAATAGCTCCTTCTTCTAGCATAGAAAACTTCTTTGATTTTTAAGGAAATAGAAGACAAATGGTCTAGGAATTGGCTATAGAAAAAAATCAAGTATGAGTTTCTATGGACATCTGTTCATACGAAATAGGTGAGAAGTTTATTTCTCAGGAAGGCTTTACACTATTCAGCTTTTAGGGAACATTTATCTTCAGCTGGGTACTTGAAGTTGGCTGTATGCCAACTTGTTTGTATTGCCCTGAATACTATTAGATATGGAAAATGAAATGGCACATTCTACATGGAATGCCATATAGCTTTGCACTTCTTTCTGCCTTCCGCTTTCCTCCATTTAATAAGTATGGTGCAGTATTTATAAAAATAGGTTTCAAAACTTCCTTGTATTCAAGGGTCTAATTCCTTCTCAGTCTACTTCTGAGGATCATGAAAAAGAAGTTTCCTCTGTTCCTGCCAACACTCCCCCCCCAACACACGCATTGTAAAGCTTAACTAGAGGGCCAGATTCTTTGCAAAATCTAGCATCTCTAGAAAAATAAATATCAATTTATAGACAGAAGTTAGGGAATTAGCAAGAAGGCTAAATTCTGATACCCATTCTGAGTCTTAGCACTGACCTTACTTCTAACAGGTTTAGTCTAAACTTCAAATTCTCTTTTATTTTGCCGGTATTGCACAATGATGAATAAGAAACAATAATCCATAGGGACTATGGAGATTAGACCCCACAAAAAGACTACACAGAAGTGGTCATACATCTGCCACATGGGCCCTCTCCTCCAGCTCAGACAGATGTAATCTGGAGTCTCAGATAATTCTTTTGGAGACTGCCTCCAGTCTTTCCTGACTTCAATGATAAGGAAGAAAGTTTTTATTCTTAAAATGATTAGGGTCGGGACTTCCTTGGTGACGCACTGGATAAGACTCTGTGCTCCCAATGCAGGGGGCCCGGGTTTGATCCCTGGTCAGGGAACTGGATCTCACATGCATGCCACAACTAAGAGTTTGCATGCCACAACTAAGGAGCAGGTGAGCCACAACTAAGGAGCCCACGTGCTGCAACTAAGGAGCCTGCCTGACGCAACTAGGACCCGGCGCAACCAAATAAATAAATAAATAAATAAATAAATATTTTAAAAAAATGATTAGGGTCATGTTCCTTTTTGGATTTGTAAAAACATTAAACAAAGGGAAATCTGTCTAGTCACTCTTCTGCTTTCTGTAGTCATTATTTATGATTGATGACACAAGCTTCTGGCAAGCACAGATAGGGGAAATTCAAGGTCAAAGATAATATACTATCATAAACAGGGGTTCATGCTTATGGGCTATGTTCATGTGATCAAGCAACAAGTTTCACTGGACTAATCCTGCCTTTTTATGACCTGTATGGGGCCAGCAGATATTCTGAGATATGGCTCTGGCTTTGTTTCAAGTGCCTCTATAGGTGAACTTTGAAATTCTCCTATGGCTTTATGAATTCTGCACTTCTGTTGTTCTTTGGGGGAGGGAGGTGGTAAAGGAGATGCAGGAATAAAGGGGAGACTTTGATATAATGCAATAACAAATAGGGCTTAGGTGCCTCTCCATAACTTGGCATTCCAGGCCAATACACTGGAGTTGTTTAGAAAAAAATGTAGTAGTTCCCAGGGAAGGGAAATACAATTTGATGAATATATATGGGGAAGACCCTTCCCGTTGATGGCTATGATGTTGTTCCACTCATCCTCTAGGCCCTGGCCTCACATTCTTACTCCAAATTGACTGGCAGAAAAGTGGTTCATAATTGTTTGAATATAACCACACCATGCTTTGGATATTTTAGCTGCCTTTCCTTGGCCTGTGTCCTTCTTGAGGTGCAGTAATCATAAGGATACTTACACCAGTTTCATTTCCAAAAGGTATCAGGCTGAGTAAATCATAGGTTTACACAGGTTCTAGCCAGAACTGGCAAAAACTTTTGACTCCCAAACTTCTGCCGTATCAGTTCAGTAAAATGAGGCAGTAGAGGTAGTGAGAAGATAAGTCAGGCCAATAAGAAAAAAGGAAATGGAAAAGACCTTAAAAATCAAACACACACAGTTCTCCCCAGACTAAATTTGGCAGGTGATAGGAGTTGATAGGGCACTTGCTACAATCACAGGTTTATAAAGACAGAACTCTGGAGAATAACTGCCAAAACCCCACCACCATCACTACCACTACCACCAAAAAAGTAAAAAAGAAAGAAAGAAAGAAAACTTAGATTTTATCCTTTTAAAAATCCTTCAATAAAACTAAGGCTACCATTTTCTCTTCTAACTTTGTGCCTTTGTTGATAATAAAAATAATTCCAAGGGATCATCTACAACAACAACAAATTCTCACTTGCTTTTCTTTGTGTCAGTGGTTGGGTTGAGATGAGAAAGATGTTGATAGACCTGGCAAAGAATTAATTTAGTGATTACTTGCAGATTTCAATATTATTTTCTCTTTCTTCACCATATACCAAAACGAGCTCTACTGTAAGCAAATAGTGTAGGGAGTCCCCGGAGAAAAGAGCCAGATATAGCTTTTTGATATAAGAGAAGCCATTTTTGGCCAAAGCCATCTTGTCATCTAAGCCTGGCTACCATGCTTGCCCTTGAAAAGGTCTCAGTAATAATTACCTTAAGGGAACATAAGAACAAATGACTGTTTATCAGGCAAGAGAAATAAAAATAGCAAAGATAATAAACCAGTTGCAGGATTCCTTGAAAGCACTTTTTGTGGAAAGAAACCAACCTATGCACAGTCTACATATTCAAGTAATAAGCAGAGTCTATGTCTGTATTACTCATACATCAGACTAATGGGATGCATCAAAAGTAACCAACTGCCAGAGACATAAAGGGGAAAACTACTTCAAACAGTTACACTTAAAACTTAAAGGGCCTTCATTTATGAATGGCCAGTGATCTAGGCAAACAAGAAATGCTCCATGGACTGACAAGTTTTTAGAAGAATAAAAGAGCAGCTATAAATTAGTGAGAGTAGCTCTTTTACACAGAAGTTCTTGGCTAAGAATACCTATTTTAGTAAAAAAGACAATAACTCAGGAGCTGCCCTGAGAATCTCTTTCTAACTATCCACAGAAAAGACAGAAAGCAAACCTGTGATTTGATTCTAATCAGAATAAGACGAAGAAAGGCTTTGCTTCCGAATACTGGTTCAAGGTCACCCCCTTCTACCATAAATTTTATCTTTCCATATGTCCACTCCACCTTATTAAGCTGCTCAGGCTGAGCAAAGGAGATGAGAAGCCTGTTTGGAGGAATTGATTACATGGAGAATTATACAGCTATATAATAATGGAGGGTTATCATTCTCAAGAAAAAGCATGCTAAGGACAAACTTAATTTTTTAAATACCCACTTTCCAATCTCTAAATCATCTATGCCTTCCAGGCAAACATGAATGGACCAGGCTACTACAATATAAGAAACAGGAGGACTGGTTCAAGATGGTGGAGTAGAAGGACGTCACTCCCTCTTGTGAGAGCACCGGAATCACAACTAACTGCTGAACAATCATCGACTGGAAGACACTGGAACTCACCAAAAAAGATACCTGACATCCAAAGACAAAGGAGAAGCCACAATGAGACGGTAGGAGGGGCGCAATCACAATAAAATCAAATCTCATAACCGCTGGGTGGGTGACTCACAAACTGGAGAACACTTATACCACAGAAGTCCACCCACTGGAGTGAAGGTTCTGAGCCCCACATCAGGCTTCCCAACCTGGGGGTCCGGCAACGGGAGGAGGAATTCCTACAGAATCAGACTTTGAAGGCTAGCGGGATTTGATTGCAGGACTTCGACAGGACTAGGGGAAACAGAGACTCCACTCTTGGAGGGCACACACAAAGTAGTGTGCGCATCGGAACCCAGGGGAAGGAGCAGTGACCCCACAGGAGACTGAACCAGACCTACCTGCTAGTGTTGGAGGGTCTCCTGCAGAGGCAAGGGGTGGCTGTGGCTCACCATGAGGACAAGGACACTGGCAGCAGAAGTTCTGGGAAGTACTCCTTGGCGTGAGCCCTCCCAGAGTCCGCCATTAGCCCCACCAAAGAGCCCGGGTAGGCTCCAGTGTTCGGTTGCCTCAGGCCAAACAACCAACAGGGAGGGAACCCAGCCCCACCCATCAGCAGACAAACAGATTAAAGTTTTACTGAGCTCTGCCCACCAGAGCAACAGCCAGCTCTACCCATCACCAGGCTGTCCCATCAGGAAACTTGCACAAGCCTCTTGGATAGCCTCATCCACCAGACGGCAGACAACAGAAGGAAGAAGAACTACAATCCTGCAGCCTGTGAACAAAAACCACATTCACAGAAAGAAAGACAAGATGAAAAGGCAGAGGGCTATGTACCAGATGAAGGAACAAGATAAAACCCCAGGAAAACAACTAAATGAAGTGGAGATAGGCAACCTTCCAGAAAAAGAATTCAGAATAATGATAGTGAAGATGATACAGGACCTCGGAAAAAGAATGGAGGCAAAGATCGAGAAGATGCAAGAGATGTTTAACAAAGACCTAGAAGAATTAAAGAACAGACACCTAGAAGAATTTTAAAGAACAAACAGAGATGAACAATACAATAACTGAAATGAAAAATACACTAGAAGGAATCAATAGCAGGATAACTGAGGCAGAAGAACGGATAAGTGACCTGGAAGACAAAATGGTGGAATTCACTACTGCGGAACAGAATAAAGAAAAAAGAATGAAAAGAAATGAAGACAGCCTAAGAGACCTCTGGGACAACATTAAATGCAACAACATTTGCATTATAGGGGTCCCAGAAGGAGAAGAGAGAGAGAAAGGACCCGAGAAAATATTTGAAGAGATTATAGTCAAAAACTTCCCTAACATGGGAAAGGAAATAGCCACCCAAGTCCAGGAAGTGCAGAGTCCCAGGCAGGATAAACCCAAGGAGAAACATGCCGAGACACATAGTAATTAAATTGGCAAAAATTAAAGACAAAGAAAAATTATTGAAAGCAGCAAGGGAAAAACGACAAATAACATACAAGGGAACTCCCATAAGGTTAACAGCTGATTTCTCAGCAGAAACTGTGCAAGCCAGAAGGGAGTGGTACAATATATTTAAAGTGATGAAAGGGAAGAACCTACAACCAAGAATACTCTACCCAGCAGGGATGTCATTGAGGTTCAACAGAGAAATCAAAAGCTTTACAGACAAGCAAAAGCTAAGAGAATTCAGCACCACCAAACCAGCTCTACAACAAATGCTAAAGGAACTTCTCTAAGTGGGAAACACAAGAGAAGGAAAGGACCTACAAAAACAAACCCATAACAATTAAGAAAATGGTAATAGGAACATACATATCAATAATTACCTTACACGTGAATGGATTAAATGCTCCAACCAAAAGACACAGGCTTGCTGAATGGATACAAAAACAAGACCTATATATATGCTGTCTACAAGAGACCCACTTCAGACCTAGGGACACATACAGACTGAAAGTGAGGGGATGGAAAAAGATATTCCATGCAAATGGAAATCAAAAGAAAGCTGGAGCAGCAATACTCATATCAGATAAAATAGACTTTAAAATAAAGAATGTTACAAGAGACAAGGAAGGACACTGCATGATGATCAAGGGATCAATCCAAGAAGAAGATATAACAATTATAAATGCACCCAACACAGGAGCACCTCAATACATAAGGCAACTGCTAACAGCTATGAAAGAGGAAATCGACAGTAACACAATAATAGTGGGGGACTTTAACACCTCACTTACACCAATGGACAGATCATCCAAAATGAAAATTAATAAGGAAACACAAGCTTTAAATGACACTATAGACCAGATAGATTTAATTGATATTTATAGGACATTCCATCCAAAAACAGCAGATTACACTTTCTTCTCAAGTGCACACGGAACATTCTCCAGGATAGATCACATCTTGGGTCACAAATCAAGCCTCAGTAAATTTAAGAAAATTGAAATCATATCAAGCATCTTTTCTGACCACAAGCTATGAGATTAGAAATCAATTACAGGGAAAAAAAAATAAAAAACACAAACACATCCCTTGGGATGTTTCCCTTACAGAAATATAAGGAAACAAACACTCTCTTTCCAGCCAAGCCAAGTACAGGAGATGGTTCATAGGAGCCTGCATTTTGCTAGTTTTTGGTGATGGTGTTGATAATAGAACCAGTACTCCCACCTAAACTAGTGTCCAGATACCATTTGCATGTATTTCTCAAGCTGTAATTTGCATTTTAGGTTGTACTCCCAGAAACTAATCTCTCTGCAAAGAGACACATAAGTATCTTCACCTCCAACTTCTCATACTGATACACTTATTTTATGTTCACTACATGACATTTATGTCTCTGTTACAGATTTACTTTCCAGCCTTATCCCAATCTCACCCTCTTCACATTCAAATATTCCACTGAAATTGATTTACTCAATTTTCCTGAATAAATTTAGTACTTTGACACTTGTATGCCTTTTTGGCCATGTCATTCTCTGTAGTACCCCCCCCCCCCTATTTTCTGAATATGAGCAAATCCTATCATTATTTATTCAACATTTACAGTGCACTTAAAATGTGTCAGAAGTAGGATAAAGTTAAAATACGGCCCCTGCTTTTGAGTTTACAATCTAGTTCATTCTTTAAGGCTGAGTTAAAATGCCACCTCTCCTATGAGGTTTTCCTTGAATTCTTGACAGAAGAAATCTCTCCCTCTTTTCTGAATTTTTCTAGCAATCTTCTCTTATGGAAAATTTGACTTACAGTTCTTAAAATACGAGATAAAAAACACCATATATACACAGCAAGTTCTTAGAGGGCAAGTAACTAATTTATACCTCCTTACTGCACCTGGAAGAACACTGGACAAATATTCACTCACTCAAAATGTATTTAATTCTTACAAAACCCATGTAGGTTTCATATCTACTTACAAGGAGCCAGCTGCAGAAGACAAGATTCTTGCCTTTGCGGAACCTACTCTAGAGGAGGAATCCTCATTAAATATGGAAACAAATAAATATGTATACGTATATATAATTAGAAATTGTGATAAGTAATATGAAGGAAGTAAACATGGTACTGTGATAGGAGAATAACAGTAAAAGAACTAATTTAGATGGAGGGGGTTAGGTGGAGAGAGAAGAGAGAAGCCGTCTCTAAGGAGGTAACATTTAGACAGACTGATAAATTACTGGAGTTGGGTAGAAGGGCAGAGAATAGCACCCTTGAGGCAAGAAAAGAATCAAAGTCATTCAAGGTCAGTATGAATAGAACACATTGAGTGAGAAGAGAGGCCAATGAGGTTGAAGAAAGAGGCAGAAGGGGTATACTGAAGAAGGCCTTATAGGTCATTAAAAGGAGACTATATTTTATTCCAAGGGCAACTGGAAGCTATTTAGGCGTAATAAGCAGGGGAGTGATGTGACCAGATTTATATTTTAACAGAATACTTTGCTGTGTAGAATAACTGGCCTTTATTTGTTCTTCCCTAATAATATTTCCTGCTCAAGTTTTCTGTGAGGCATTCACAGATGGAAAAAAAAAATCCTTACAGAGCCATGGGCCATAATCCATTAATTTGCCAGAATCCAGAAAGACATCTGTTAAAACTTTAGAAGGATTAGAAGAACCTTCTAATTTCTGGGTTATTTAATGGTTTGAGGGGCAAAACTGAAGGATATTCTACAAGGACCGTCCTGGGTTATAAGAGCTTCTAAAGTCACACATCACCTTTTGTAGGAGAGAGTTAAGCTTACTGAATATTGTTAAGAGCATGAGTTTGGAGTCAGATAAGATCCAGATCCTGGCTCTGCTAATTTCTCTCTGAGTATCTTGGTGACATTTCCTATAAAAGTCCCATGAGTCTTTAGGTTGGCAGTAGGTACTATGCATAGAGGCTGCTAAAGGGGCCATATCCAGATTTCAATACCATTTGGGTAAATTACTCAAATTTGGTAGTTGCTCAGTAAGTTAAAAAATATGATGAAGGTAGACTAAGCTCCCTGTGGGACATGGACAGCAGACTGTAAGACACACAGCAAGTGTTTAGTAGATTTTTATTGGATTATACAATCTGTACTATACATGGAAACCTTTAACAATGATATATGACAAACCCCACTTTTCACTCACACCTCCACGAAACATTAGCAATAAATCCAGAATTTATGTGACTGCAGTTTTTAATGCTAAGGGCAGTGGAGAATATACTAGACTAAGTCCAAGATCTGGATTCTGGTTCATCCAACTCTGTCACTTTGTATTCTTTTGGATAAAACACCAATGTCAGTTTCTCAATTTTAGCCTTATTGACATTTGGGGCTGAATAACTCTTTGCTGTATGAGCTGTCCTGTGCACTGTAGGATGTTTAACAGTAAGTATCCCTAGCCATTACTCACTGAATGACAGTAGCACTGTCCCATGTGTGACAATCCAAAATGTCTCCAGACTTTGCCAAACATCCCCTGGGGGGCAGAATCACCCTACTTCTTTGCGAGCCACTAATGATCTCTGAGTTTTAGCCTCTCATCCTAAACTCAGGGGAATGAGATAACATCTGTCCTGTTCTCCTTTAGGGTTATTGTATGATTCAAATAAGATAATGAATGGGAAGAAATACTGAGAGAGAAAAAAAGACCATATAACATACATAAAAGCATTATTATTACTCTGTGAGTTGTTATTATTATGTTCTATGAGTGCTCAAAAACAAGGCTGAAGAAAACTACTCACATCTTGTTTATGGAATGCATTGTAAGGCCTACGTTAGGCTATGTGCAATCTAATACACCTTTTACGTTTGTATTCAATAAATATTTGTTGACTGAATGATTTTAAGTCTGGGCCCAATAGTAACTTCATTTTCTTTTCTGGCATGTTCTCAGGTTTTTCTGCTGAGCTACCACAATGTAGTATGTTTCTAGACCTAACTCCACATGAAGGACAGGCCTGGATTAAACAAGAACGGCTACTTATTTTACAGCTGGAAAATTGAGGTACACGAGGTTAACTGACTAGCCAAGGTCACGTGTCAGTCAGTCTCGAGGCAGTCTGCAATTAGAATCCAGATTCTGACCTCAAGTCCGGTGACCTATTACTTGTATCGTTGTACTTCTACCCAACTATTTGCGTCCCTGTCTCTTAACACAAAGGTAGCTATTTTACTTTATGGGGGCAATTCTGAAAAATTGAGATAAGGAAACAGAGTTATAGTTTTTAGGGAGCTTAGAAAGAAATGTAGACCTATTTCTATTGGGAGGCACAAGTGAATATTCCCTACATTTGGGGTAAACAAAGATCAAGTTATCCAAGGGCCTTGTCAAGTCTATAAACCCCATTAAGTTGTCCAGGAGGAGCTAAATCTAGTTATCTACCTCCAGAGTAGTTGTGTCTTGCAACACTTTACACCATGCTATGGCCTACAGTTTGTGTTAAAACTATTACCTGCAGTATTCTTGGCTGCTCTGCCTCTGTAGCTCTAAGTGAGAATGGACTTCCAAATAGCCTGAGCTCCAGGCCACATTTCAGCATTCCATTAAAATTCACAAAAGCCCCAAATGCCATTCTACTATATATTTTCAGTGTCAGAAACAGAACTTTTAAAGAATAACTCATAAAAATGTCACCGTTAAAAAAAAGTCACCATTTATTCTACTCCTTTAAAATACCAGAACACCTTTAATTATTATGCCTCTGTGTGAACTTTCAAATGGTGAATGTCACAAAGAGTCATCACTCTCAACCATTGATTCAATAGTCTTCTGAGTAATTCTCAGGCAACGTATGGGTTGTAGCCTACCTTAACCTTTATAATTATTACAACTTGAAAGAAAGTAAGACCCGGGTTCTAGCCCAGGTGTTTCCATTACATTAAGCAATTTAATCTTTATGGTCACAATTTCCTTAGTGAAGAAATAGAATAACTCATCTTTAGGGCCTATTTCAATTAGAAAAGTTTAGGTGTGTATAATATCGTTTCAAAGAAGAACAAATGCATACTTGTCTTTTCTAGGAACATTCTGAATATTAGATGATATGCTTTAGACATTCCAACATTTCAGTGGCTTTAACTTAACAGACTGTTCATATCACTTTCTAATATTTTCCAATTCACCAATCTTATACAATCATCTCTTCTGAGAAATACCTAAAGCAGAAATACTAAGAGCAACAGCCCTCCTGGTTCTTGGAGTCAGACTGCTGACTGTCATAATGCAATGCCATTTTTGGAGCTCAGAACAAGTTACTAAAACTTTGTGGGGATAATACATACACATAAACCTGGGTTAATAAAGTCTTACAATTTTTTTGAACATCAAATGTAAAAATACATATGAAAGCGACTGGCACATTAATAACATACATAGTAAATAATAAATGTTAATTGCTTCCCTCCTAACTCAAGGGTTTCTCAAAGTATGGTCCAAGGACCGCCTGAATCAGAATTATTTGAGATGTTTGGCTAAAACTGAAAATTACGGACCCCACTCCAGACTACTGAATCTCCTCTCAGGGAATGGGGTCTCAGACTCTAGGTATATATCCAGATATATAGACAATTCTTATGCGCTCTAAAATTTGAGAACCAAAGTTCTGAATTACAGAGATGTACAACACAGATATAGTACACAGGCTCTAATGACTGTATGTTTAAGAAGAGGGAGCTAAAAAAAAAAAACAAAAGAAAGAAAGTCAAGATTCAACCAGGAACTAAAATAAAACATTTGTTTATTCTGATATTCCAAAAGGGCACAAAGCTTGCCCAGTCTCACTTAGAATTTACACACACCACCACCTACTAATCAAAGAACTTTCTGGGCTAACACTAAATTTAATAACAAATGGCTCATCTTTGGGATTTGAGAGAGGTTTCTTTCACCCACTGTGTGAATAAAATCTGAGTTCCAGATGAAGGGGAAGTTATATATCTTCTACAGTTCTATTTTTCTAGATTAGTTGTGAAATACAGGAATTGAACTATCAGAAAAACAGACTTTATTGCTGACTAATAAGACAACAGAAAACCTTCTGTGTGAAGAAAATGTTGTATATAGTTCCCAACATGATTAATGAAGTTAAGGTTTGTTCCCAGCTGAGCACTCCAGGGCCCGTCCCTAACCATCAACTCCTGCATTTCTGAGAATGGGAGTTCAGTTAGAGATCCTGAATAGGCCACTAAAAACAAACAAACAAAAAAAAACATGAGGAGGAAGCTGTGGGCAGAAGAGATATTTTCTCTTTCTTTTTTATGGCGGTTTTCCAAGTATGCAAGTTATTCTCTAACTGGTAAAACTGGACCTACTGGTTGTGGGCCCTTGGGCAAATTACTTAATATCTTTGGGCCTCAGCTCTAAAATCAGGTAATAAAAGTAGCCTCCCTCACAGGATTGTTACGAAGAGTTCACTGAGGCAACAGCATAGTGGTTAAGAGGGTAAGTTAGTCTCCTCTAAGATAGGGATGACAGTAGCACCTACCTCGTGACAGTGTGCATTTAAACACCAACTTAGCACAGTGCCTAAACACAGTAAGCCCTCGATAAATCATCATGCCCTCGATAAAGTCATTATTGTTACTTCTTAATCTACTGTTCTTTCTAAACTTGGCATAGGTATAATCCCCCAAATCCTTTGATTTGTCCTTCGCCCATTGCTCCATAGCTAACCTTTCTTTCTAACCTTTGCTTTTCTCATTTTAGGAGTTTTCAGAGTGTGCTAGTGAACTCTATCCACTTCACTTCACAGGAAGGAATGTTCTTCACCTATAATGAATCAGGTGGTCAGTAATTTGTTTCAATTTGATTCCAATCTGCATTTATATTCTTTGAAATGTCTCGAAGTTTCAGGCTTCTTTCTCTCTGTTTTCTAATGATAAAGGATACTTTTTTTATGGGTGGTTTCCCCACTGCCAAACAATTCTCCAACACCAGCTGGGTGTCCTACAATTCAACTCAATTCTGACACTATCTTCTCAGAGATAGCATCAGATTACACAGATTTAGGACCCAGTCCTACAAGACTGCTCTTCACTTCAGATGCCAGTTGCAAGCCTGTGCTTGTGATCCGCTGGCTATAAATCAGAGGCTCCCACAATCCCTTCTCCTTGAGTTCTACAGACTTGCTAGAGTGGCTCACAGAACTAAGGAAATCCATTTACCCACTAGATTACTGATTTATTACAAAGTATATTAAAGGAGACAAATCAACAGCCAGATGAAGAGATATATATAGTGAGGTCCTGGACAAAGGAGCTTCTGTCCTTGTAGGTTGGGGCCGGCATGGTGGCACGTGGAAGCATTCTGGTTCCCCAAACCAGAAGCTCTCGGAACCCTGTCCTTTTGGGTTTTTATGGAGTCTTCATTACATGGGCATGATTGATTCAATTTGGCCACTGTTGATTAAACTCAATCTCCAGCCCCTCCCTTCTCCCAGGAAGTCAGGGGCTGAAAGTTCCAACCCTCTAGTCACTTTGGTTGGCTTCACAGGCAACTAGCCCCCATCCTCAGAGAAGTCACCTTATTAACAAAAGACACCTTTATAGCTCTAGTCACTTAGGAAATTCCAAGGGTGTTAGCTCTGAGCCAGAAATGGGATGAAAACCAAATATATATTCATTATAAATCACAATATCATACTTTTTCTTATTTTTGTATTTCTAAAGTCATTTCATTAGGATTTTGAGAAGGAAACGAGATATGCTCAAAGCGCCATCTTGCAATGAAAATATATACATTATAAGATGTGCTGTGGACTACTTTGCAGCCATAAACAAGAATGAGGAAGCTCTTTGTATACTGATAATGATCTCCAGGGTAGCTTATGAGATGAAAAAATAAGGGGCACTATATGCTATCATTTGTAAAAAGTTTTGAAAGGGAAAAAAGTATATATATATTATTTGTAAACACCCATACTACCTCTGGGCGTGGGGGAATAAGAAGGTAGTAACATTGTGATCCCTAGGAAGGCAACTGGTCAGATGTGGGTTGGATTAGAAGCAACATTTTTCACTACATATCCTTGTGTACTTTTTGAATTGTGAACCATGTGAATATATTTCCTACTAAAAAATTAAATTATCAAGTCCAACTCCTTTATTTTACAGATGGGGAAACTGAGGCCTAAGTCATTGAATAATGATGCTAATATACTCTTTAGTCAACTGAACCTATAACATCTGCTTCTCGTACGTTGCTTCTGTAACACTAGGCTAGCTACTTTCCCCAACACTCCCATTTCTCCAGATAGTTTGTAGGGAAGCAGCTAAGTAGGAGGGGTTTCTGAGCTTTACATATCCTGTTTTAGTGGCAAATAATATAGAAGCTCCTGTTTCTCTTGCCCACTCTCACCTTTCTGTACAAAGAAGATCAAATGTACAACTACATTCTTCACAAAGGCCTTTGGAAAAGCTTTTATTTGCCTGGTCCGAATAGGACAACTCAAATTTGATATGTCAAACAAACAAACTGAAAAGGTCTTTTAGTTATGCAATGATAGAAGGGCCTAAGTCCATTGGGGAGTGGATCTCCCAGTTACTATACTCTACTTCTCTGATACCTTTTGTTGTTGGCTAAGCCACATCCTTGAATAAAGCAATCCCGAGATGCACCCTTTCATAACCCTCTTACTGGATCCTTTTGTAGTCTTGACACATTTCCACCATGCTAACCATGAATGCTTAAGTATGATTTATGTAAAGATCTGAGTGTTTTATAAAAAGTGTGATAAGAGTAGAGACAGCCCTGGACTAGGCATCAGAGACTCTGAACTATAGACATAAGTTTGCCATACATTAGCTATGTGACATTAAGCAAATCGCCTGAACTCAACATGTACTAGTTCATTTATTACAAAATGGATATAAAAATATCCACCCTGCCAATCTTACAGGTTGTGAGGATCAAATAAAATATGTCAAAATACTTCCTAATTCTAAGGTACAGTAAATATGAGATATTATTAATGGTAGCTTGCTTTCTCATTAGAGGACAAAATTAATCTCTGAAATGAGACGTCCAAGTCACACATAGGGCTCATTTTCATGTCACTTAAAACACAAAGACTCTTATAGCCTGATTTAAAGAACACTAGCTAGTCAGATATGTATAGGTTGGCAAAGCATTGTTTTAAATGCCTCTTTGTTATAATCAAAGGCAGACAAAGGTCCCCCTTGCTAAACCTTCCATTTAGTTATATTACACGGGATTTCAATTGTCTAGATCACAGTGTTGTTGGTTTGCCTGTGGAGAATGCTGGGAATTAATTTGGTGTGAGGCAGAAACTAGAAAACATTTTACCTTTTCCTTTTTTACTCCTCCCTCCCTCTGAGAGAAGAGTTGTTCAAAACCTCAGATAGAGGCTGCATGGCATAGTAGAAAAGTACTGGGCTAGGAATCAGGAGACCTGGGTTCTATATCTGGCTCTAGGGGCTTATTATCTGTGTGACCTGGGGAACTACGTCTCTTCATTCATTCATTCATTCGTTTGTTTGTTCATTCATTCAAATTTATTGTGTACCTACTGAGTGAAGGTACTATGATGAAACCCTATCCTCAAGAAGCGCAGTCTGATGGAGAAGGGATATATACAAATAATTAAAATACAGTATGAGATATACTAAGATATAGGTTATGCACAGGGTTGTATGGGAACTGATAAAAAGCCATTAGAAAAGGTAGGAGAGAGGCATGGGTGCCTGCGGGTACAGTTAGCAGCATTCCTCTTCTTTCATTTCATAAACTGAACGAATACATTCTAGATGCTCTAAACTGCTTCAAAATTATACAAACACTGTATAGTTCTATAATAACTCGACTACCTATTTAGGGAAAGACTCAAACTGGCTAAAAAAAGGTCCCACTAACGTTTTACTGGTTGCTAGAGTTTTGCTCTTTATGTGTTCTCCCCAAATCATTTCTCTTATTTACTTTTGTAATGCAGGTTTCTCATTATGCTGTATTGCACAATGTCCTCAGCCTACAAAAGCAGGTTGTATACAAAAGCCTAGGGCCTTTGTGCAAAGGAAAAGAGGTAGGGTGGACCCTTCTCAACCCTTTCCTTCTCTGCAGGGCTTTGTATTCCTAAGGATGGGCCCCCCCCCTGCTTGGGGATGTTACCTAAATCATGAAATGATATTACTCAAAGCAATGGAACTTCAAAAGCATTTCCTTCCCAGTGCCTACTCTAAGATTTCTTTTGGCATAAACTGTTCACTTGAATGGATTAAGAATCAGACCCTTGCTGACTTCTCATACTTAGTCACAAACTACAGAAAACTTTTGATTTTTTTAATGGCTTTTTTATGCTAAAAGCTGCATGTGGGAGTGCAGGCATCAATCAGCAACCTGCCCTCTCTCTTCCCTCCCTTTTCCCCAACCATGCCTGGCTTGCCAACTTTAAATGGCAGAGTTATCTGGGTGCTGCCTGGTTATTGACTTATCTGACATCTTCCACTAGTTGAAGTCATCTTGTTGCTGTAAACACTTACTTTTTCAGTGATAACTATGTCATCTTTTTCTCTTTTGTGGCATGTCTGGTGAGGAAGGCAAAAAGAAGAATCAATAGCAGAGGCAAACTGGAACAAGGAGAGGAACAGACTTAAGAATCAGAGACTCTTAAGAGTATGGTATAAATTGTTACCTTTAGAGAAGTCATTTAATTTTATTTACATTCAGTCTAGAACATTTATTTTTCTCAGTTCAAAACTGAGATTATAATCAAAAGGAAAACTGGATTGAGGTCACTTAAAATAAAAAATTCCATTTCCTACTGGGCTAAGTACAAACTTGTTAGCTTGGCCTTCAAGGTATTTGACAAATATGGCCCTGGTCTCCTTTTCAACTTTAATCCACTATTTCCCTATGTATACTGTTTAAGACAACAGTAAACTATTAGCAAACTATTGCACAGAACTCTCTTAACCAATTTAACTGATCACACATCAGCTAGGCTATTCTCCAGTATCATGGGAGCAACACTTCTGCTCTCCCTCTCAGTGAAATTATGTGCTTATTGAGGGTGTCAGTTGTGTTTATTCACAAAACAATTTATGCCAATTGTGTTTATTATTCTAAATATATAATTTAATAAAGTATTATATAAAGCAATGAAGTATAAATGTGAAGAGGAAAACAACAGCAGCAGCTAATATTAACTGAGTACTTACTACCTGCCAGGCACTGTTCTAAGTGTTTTACGTGAATTAACTCACATAATCTTCATAAGAGCCCTGGGAACTAGATACTATTATTGTCCCTATTTCACAAAGGAGGAGACTGAACAACATGCCCAAGGCCTATACAACTCAAAAGTGGCAAAACAATTTGGCTCCAGAGATTTAACTACTATGCTATACAAGTTGAAAGCTTAGGAAAGACTAGATAAAGATACACATAACTATACTCCACTCCACCCTGTATGTGAAAGTAGCCACAGATAATACATAAACAAGTGAGCAAGGCTGTGTTCCAATAAAACTTTATTTACAGAAACAGGCAGCAGGCTAGGACAAGATTTAGCCCTCACACTGTAGTTTGCAGATCCCTGAGACCCACACTCCAAGAAAAGGCTTATGTCAAAAGAATGGCAAAAAGATGTTTAAGTTTTAAGTTAAAATAAAATGTTTAAGATCTACGGGTAATTAATATCTGTATGATTCCCTGCTTTCACTTACTTTTTTTCAGTTAACTTTTCCCTTCAACCTGGAAAGCCTTACTTCCTTACTTCCACTTGGAATCCCACTCATCTTCAAAGCCCACTATCTAACCCACACCTTCCTCCAAACTATGTAGATTTGATCTCTTCTTCCTTCGATATCCTACAATCATTAATTTCTACTTATGAGACTTACTTTGCTATATCTTCTATTATGGCTATTTGTATACTTCAATTATCGCCATTATTCAACTATAAGCACTTTGAGGACAGGAACATTGACTTACTCATTTTCTCATCCCAGGCAACACCCAGCACAGCGTGTATACATAGCAGGTTTTCAGGTGATGTTTCTTGAATTGTGTTCTGACGTTCTTCTGTTTCAGTGGCTGAACAAAAAGAACACTATACCCCCCCCCCAAACCTACGTTCAATTCACATCCTTAACACCACACCTAAGATCTAACTTGGTTATAATTTTAAACTATTAATTTTAAAATGCATCCACCAGAACAGATTAATATAGGTGTACCTGTATATAAAAATTGTCATCTAAATTGTAGAAAAATTGCTGATAATTCAAGGAATTGTTAAAATTGATGCTTTCTGGTTAATCTTCAGGGGGTCAATACATTTTATAAACACATCTAAAAGCTGTATACTTAAGCAAAACAAACAAAAATGCTTTATTTAAACTTGAGACAGGGTTGTGCCTATTTACCTCCCAGCAGTACTATTTGATAGATAACTGGGAGTGTTTAGGGAGCCTGGCCCAAGCTCAGAGCGAGTTAGAAGGGCTGGGACAGGAATTCAGGTTTCCTGATTCCTAGTCCAGTATTCTACTTCAGGAAGACAGTGGCTTTTTAGGTACACTCAATCCTGCAGTTCAAAGCCTGGAAGTCTAAGGAAGCCTCACCACTATCTTCCCCTTCCTCATACTGCCAATCAGAACCAGCAGCTGTGTCCCACAGTGGCGATCTGGGCACCCATATTTGTGGTGTTTCCATCACCAAAAAGGCTGATCCAGATTTTAGGATTCCAGCCTATCTAGAAAGGCGACTTAAACACCCTGGATAAAAACACCCCCAACTCAAGAATGCAAAATAAGTGCTCAGTGATTCCCTTTAGCATTTTCCCCCCGTTAGCATTTTTAAAAAGCACTATTCAGATGTTGTGGTGCTGGAATGACAATGACCAGTACTGGGGAGAGGGGTAAGAAAGAGCTGTTACTTATGTAGCTTATTCTTTTTTTTTTTTTTCCTGAGAGTTGCCAAGCTCACATTTAACAGAGAGCTACCACAAAGGGTTCCAGTTCCAGCGCTTAGATTCCAGTTGCATCATTGCTTTAACACTGTCAGCCTTCACTGCTTTAACCATCTTAATCTGTAAAATAAACACAGGAAGCAGACAACAGCCCTATCCTTCAGTTTAACAGAGGAACACTCTGCTAACAAAAATTAGACCTACATATAATATTTTTAGCTATCCTATTTCTCTTTCCTCTCCCCTAGAGCTTTAAACAATAGGAAAATCATCTTCAACTGACACAAGAGACTAAGCAACACAGACAGTTCACAGCTAGTACAGCATTTTTATCTTTCTGGAAGCTACCTATAAAAGGCAAGAGCCATTGCTGGGCTCTCTGGGTCACATGGAAAAAAATATCCTAAGGGAATAAATTAAGGAATAAGGAAACAAGGATGAATTCCACTACTTGGTCTAACAAAGAATTAATGAGGACCCATTACGGGCAAGAAGGCATAGTGCTCTGTGACACAGGAGACACCAAGATTAATAAAACTGTCATCGTCCTTGAGGAGCTTACAATTTAGTAGAAGCACACAAACTATAATAAGAAGCAGAACAAGGCAAGTGCCAAGAGGTATAAAATCTCTGAGAAGGAGCTACCAACCACTTCACTTTGATTTCATGCTAACAGATTAAAACATTCAGGTAAGGGACACCTGTTGTACTAATCTGATTGAGAGGAGAAGCCCAGAGTGAAAGCACTCCTGAGATCTACGGAAACAGAAGCTACAGTGGGACATGATCTGCTTATCCACACCTCCGCTAAGCCAGGCCTACCCCGAGATTGTTCCAAGAATGACCACAGGTTAACCAAAGAAATGCATATATAAGATACAGAGAGGGTGGAAACCGGAGGCAGAGAAGTCGACAGCAATTGATGTTGTCTTAGGTCTGTGCCAAGAAGACTAAGCAAAACCCAGGCCAAGGCTGGTGCTGAGGGGTTTTCAGCTTCTGAAGTTTCCTCCTTTCCATCACCCACCCCCAGAACATTCCAGCTCTCCTGATCACCTGCATAGGTGGACTCTAGGGAGGGGACTCTCTCCAGATGTATGCCACAGTGGAGCAATAACCACTCTGTGAGAGAATACAGTACTTAAGGACTGGTAAGGTTCTTGTTGACCCGGCAGCCTGCTAATTCCCGAATCAAGAGACTAGGGATCCAGCCCCAGGCTGCCCTTTACTCTGTGTGACCTCGGACTAGTCATCCAAGTGCTTAGTTCCTCTCTTTCTCTACCTGTAAAGTCTGGGATTATGAGAAGACCGGGATTGAATTCGATGACCTCTGAGGTCTTAAAGCTTCTTGACCAGTCGGCACACGGTAACACTGGACAAATAACCCGTTGAATAAATAGCGAGGGCGGCCACAGGGGACAAGCGGCAGAGGGAATCAGGCTGGTTTTACAGACGGGGAAACTGAGGCACGGAATACCTTGCCCCAAGGTTACTCCGGTTATGTCACTATGGGGGCCGGGCCGAAAGCTCAGGTCTCCAGACCTCCAGTCCCGGGCCCTTTTTCCTTTCGCCGAGCTGAGAAGAGTGGCGCGGAGGTCCTCGTCTCGGAGGGGAAAGAACTGTGTTCGTGCCAGGGTTGCGAGAGGGGCGGGAGAGGCCTTACCTTCCCAGATCGAGTCCCGCCACCGGCGCCTCCCTCTCAGAACCTTATTCTGTCACACCCCCAGGACTCTTCAGAAGCCCCCTCCACTTCTGACCCTCTCGACGTGTCCAAGACCGCCACCGAAGCGCCGATTCCCGCCCCTACCCCGCCCCCTGCCTCTCTGGCCAATCGCCGCGCAGGGCTTCGGAGCGCCTGTGCGTCTCACCGCCTCTGAGGGCCGGAGAAGCCTTTCGTCACGCGGCGTGCCTCCCCCTCCAGGTCCTCTCATTTGCCTTTGCTCCACCTTCTCCAGAACCTAGTCTCCTCCTGGCCGAGTCACAGTGCGAGAGTTCGTCCTGCCGGAAAACAGCACGGCGCGGCGGCGTTTTACGACGTCGGCGGTGAAAGGCTCTGGAAACCCTCCGACTTCCTTCCAGAAGCGGGGCGAAAGGTGGCGCGATGTTCGGTGCGGGCGACGAAGACGACACCGACTTCCTCTCGCCTAGCGGCGGGTGAGTGACACACGCGTGGGGCAGAGGGCGTGGCTGAGAGATCCTGGCCATTCGGTTGGAGGGGCCGCTCTCTTATCAGACCTCTTCCCAACTTCCGGGTCCAGAGCCTTGCCACATTCCGGTGCTCCACAGGTCTCAGAATCCAGGCAGAGCTCGAAGCTGTGCTGCGTCTGTCCACCTGGATTCTGGACCTGGCATCTCCCCTGACGCGCGGTAGGACCCTGGGGTTCGACTTTTGTTTTCGGGGTCACAGTTTCTCCTTCTGTGAAATGGGGGTGATTATTGATGAAAATACCTGTCTCAGTTTTTATGAGTCAGCTGGTGCCTATATGAGACTTTCTCTTCTCCGTGGACAAGGCGGTGACACTTCAGAATTGGCGCTGGTGCGTCAGCTTCAGCATCCTTCAAGGCCTAGCTCGGATGTCACTTTTTTGGTGCTTTCCTTTCTCCCACGGCCCCAGGCAGAATAAATTGCTTTCTCTTACTTATTCCCACAACTAGGTGTGTTTACCTTTATCTTTGTACACAGAACCTACTAGATTTTGAGCCCTGACAAGACAAGAACTGTTTACGTCGTTCATAGTGTTCTGCGCTCGGCATGGTTCCTGGCACATAGTGAGTGCTCAGGAGGTGCCTACTGAGTGAATAATGACTGTGAAATTGCACTGTAAAGCTTAAAACCAGTGTAAGAAACTGCAGTTGCTGTCCCCTGTCCCCAGTCACTATATAAACTAGCCTGGGGTACAGGTCTTCAAGAGGCAGGGCTTTCTCTCTTCCACTAATCAATTTAGCCTTTTCCCTTGTGTTGTGTCGGTAAACAGCTTGACTCCCTTCAAACTTGTGAGCTGCCAAGTTCTGATCCTTGCAGAGTCTTTCTTTGAACATCTGTTTAACCAATTTAAGAATGTACTGAAGAATGATGAATACACCAATATATACTCCTCATTCTACTAAATACTTAGAGGTTACAAAAATGATTAAGCTGCTCTCTCTGGTCTCAGGTTGCTTCTAGTCCTGGTGGAGAGTCCAGTACGTGATTGACCTAAAACGACACTGGCTCTCTTTTGGTCTTAAATAGGATCTTTTGACTTACACTGTGATCAGCTCTACATTAGCCATCCTGAGTCCTTTTTTCACTCTCACTGCCCTGTTCCACCCCTACCCTCACTTTGGATGCCCTCCATCCACTTAGTTCCCCCTTGAGTTCTTTCAGTTGCTCAGTTATTTTAGAGTTAAGCAGTGCTTTGATTCCTTTTTTCCCTACTCCACCCAAAACATTCACTATTTCCACACATCCAGCCTGTTGCTGTTGACTATGTAGTCAGCCATTTGAATTAATGTTTTTTTCAGGCAAACCTGTTTTGTAAATGGCTGTGCCTTTTGAAAGTTTACAAAATATACTTTATTTATTTTTAATAAATTTATTTATTTATTTATTTTTGGCTGTGTTGGGTCTTCGTTGGTGCGCGCGGGCTTTCTGTAGTTGCGGCGAGCAGGGGCTACTCTTGTTGCGGAGCGCGGCCTTTCTCAGTAGTTGTGGTTCGCGGGCTCTAGAGCTCAGGCTCAGTAGTTGTGGCACAAGGGCTTAGTTGCTCCGTGGCATGTAAGATCTTCCCGGACCAGGGCTCAAACCCGTGTCCCTTTCATTGGGAGGCGGATTCTTAACCACTGCGCCATCAGGGAAGCCCACAAGATATACTTTAAATTCACATTCTTCACTAGGTGAAAGTCTTTGAGGGAAGTCTGTAAATGAATGTTAGGGCTCCCAACCTTATTTTTAATTTAATTTTTATTTTATATTGGAGTATAGTTGATTTACAATGTTGTGTTAGTTTCAGGTGTACAGCAAAGTGTTTCAATTATATATATATATATATCTCCATTCTTTTTCAGATTCTTTTTCCATATAGGTTATTAAAGAATCTTGAGTAGAGTTTAGGGCTTCCAGCTTTGATGCAACAAGCAGTACACTGCTGACTGAAAATTCCTGGGTGGATAACCACAGTCATGTGCTCTTCCAGGTTCCTGGCCTGAGATAAGTTCTTGGTGGCTCAGCTATGCTGATTTCCTTTGCAGGCTCCTCAACGACCTGAGAAACTAGTTCTAGGCAGGAGACTGTACTCCTAAACACAGACAACAGCTAATTGAATGATAAAAGGCTTAGTAAACAAAGTTATACGGGTAACTTATTTTTGTTCCCAGTAATAACCAGAAAAACTAAATCAAGTTTAAGATTGAGAATACAGAGAGTTTCACCAACATTCCCTGATTCAGCTATTCCTTTGTCAGTTTTCTCTAAGGAAGTAAAACATATGACTGTGAGTACTGTGGCTGCTTCTCAGTTCCTCTTGTACAACTGTAATTTACTGTAAATATTACTTGATTATTATTTTTTAAGTATCTTGACTTAAATGTGTGACTTACTTGATTCCACTTAAGATAGTCAAGCCTAATAGAAGTGAGAGTATTAGTGCCTAGGATGGCTGTCTAGATGATTGATAATCTGTGTTCCAAATTTCCAGGCCTCTTGGTCCATGGTTAACCTAGCAATAGTAAAGTGGTTATCAGGAGGTTTGTGGGGGGTTTTTTTGTTTTTTGTTTTTGGTCTTAGCCCTTTCTTTCCGTTGAGACTTTGAAATGAAGAAATATGTGAATGCCTACTAAGTGTATGGTACTTGGCTTCAGCTAATACAGATAGGAATAAGGAACAGTTCCTGCCCCTAAGAAGCTTCCAGTTTAGTAGTAGAATAAAACAATCCAATAATGATAATCAAAAAGCATTCTTAAGGGGCCAGTAATGTATATACTTGTGTTGTAGATTATATAAAAGTTATATCTAGGCAGGGACTTCCCTGGTGGTCCAGTGGTTAAGACTCCCTGCTTCCAGTGCAGGGGGCATGGGTTCGATCCCTGGTTGGGGAACTAAGATCCCACATGCCACGCGGCGCTGCAAAAAAAAAAAAAAAAAAGTTATATTTAGGCAAATCTGATTAGCATAATGATGATAAATCACCAGTGAAGAGGTAGAAAAAAGAAATCTGGAACTGATCATCAGAAAGCATTTTCAAGTTCTGTAAAAGATACAGAAAAGCCTAGATTCTGATGTTGATTCTGCCCCCCAGTTAGGAGTGTGACTTTATGGACAAGTCACTTACCATCCTTGACTCTCCATTCCCCAGTCTATTAAATAATGGGGTTGCTCTAGGTGATCTTTGAGACTTTTCCCAATCCTGTAGTTTGTATTTATGCTAATATCAGCTTATAGTTGGAGGTCAGTTTGTGCACTGATCAAGCATGGCTTCTTCCTTCTAGAGGTATCTGAGTTGAATCAACATTTTAAGGTAATAGGATGTGTACACATGTGTATAAAACATATTGTGTACTTACTCTGTGCAAGGTACTGTACTAAGTACTATATATACAGTATTGTATTAATTTCTTTCTACTACTCTCTGAGGCAGTTTTTACTAATATTATACTCATTTTACAAATGGGAAATTAAGGCTGAGAGAGGAAAGTTGCTCAAGGTCAAACGGCTAAAAAGTAGAAGAACCTAGATTTGAAATCAGGCAAGCAGATTTCCACCAGACTGCCTGTATGCCTTATTATTATTATAGAAGTAAATGTTTGATAACACGGTTTGGAAAAGAAGTACTTGAACAACCGAAAGAGTCCCCGTTTATTAAAATACACTGATACATCATAAATGCATGTATTACTGTTTTGTTGTTTGGTTTTTTATTTTTGGCTGCGTGGGTCTTCGTTGCTGCACGTGGGCTTTCTCTAGTTGTGGTGAGCAGGGGCTACTCTTCGTTGTGGTGTGCGGGCTTCTCATTGCGGTGGCTTCTCTTGTTGCGGAGCACGGGCTCTAGGCTCGCGGGCTTCAGTAGTTGTGGCATGCGGGCTCCGTAGTTGTGGCTCGCGGGCTCTAGAGCACAGGTTCAGTAGTTGTGGTGCATGGGCTTAGTTGCTCTGCGGCATGTGGGATCTTCCCGGACGAGGGCTTGAACCTGTGTCCCCTGCATTGGCAGGCAGTTTCTTAACCACTGCACCACCAGAGAAGTCCTGTATTACTGGGGTTTTGTTTTGTTTTGTTTTGTTTTAATTTATTTATTTATTTTTGGCTGTGTTGGGTCTTCGTTTCTGTGCGAGGGCTTTCTCTAGTTGTGGCAAGCGGGGGCCACTCTTCATCACGGTGCGCGGGCCTCTCACTGTCGCGACCTCTCCCGTTGCGGAGCACAGGCTCCAGACGTGCAGGCTCAGTAGTTGTGGCTCATGGGCCCATTTGCTCCGCGGCATGTGGGATCTTCCCAGACCAGGGCTCGAACCCGTGTCCCCTGCACTGGCAGGCAGATTCTTAACCACTGCGCCACCAGGGAAGCCCTGTATTACTGTTTTTAATGAGAAAAGAAAAGGAGTATAAAATTAAGGTTAGATAAGATTTTGATAACTAAATGCACAGGCTAACATTTATTTTTTATTTTTAAAATTTTTAAAATTAAACAAATCTTTTTTATTTTTTGGCTGTGTTGGGTCATCGTTGCTGTGCACAGGCTTTCTCTAGTTGCGGCAAGCGGGGACTACTCTTCGTTGCAGTGCACGGGCTTCTCATTGTGGTGCCGTCTCTTGTTGTGGAACACAGGCTTTAGGCATGTGTGCTTCAGTAGTTGCAGGCTCAGTAGTTGCGGCACGCAGGCCCTAGAGCCTGAGGTCTTCAGTAGTTGTGGCGCATGGGCTCAGTAGTTGCAGGGTGCAGGCTCTAGGGCACGCGGGCTTCAGTAGTTCTGGCTCGCGGCCTCTAGAGCGCAGGCTCAGTAGTTGTGGCACACGGGCTCAGTTGCTTCGTGGCATGTGGGATCTTCCTGGACCAGGGATCGAACCCGTGTCCCCTGCATTGGCAGGCAGACTCCCAACCACTGTGCCACCAGGTAAGTCCAACATTTATTTTTTAAATGAGATTAATGCTGGAATGACTCTTCCTATGAATTATAAACTTAGAGACTAAAGTCCAGAGTTAGCAAGCTCATTCTTGCTAACATAGTTAGGGAGATGTGTACATTTGAAAACACTTCAGAAGTGGAAAGTGTAATAATTTACAAAAACCTATGCCCCTAAGACTGTGTAGAGCTCATTTTAAAAAATTAATAGAAAGTAGAATTAATCTGAAAGATAATTAGGTTGACCTGGCTTTTGGATTGATTTTGCAATCATCAATTGGCTGGCCTTTGGGGCATCTGTGGAAACTTAGTTTACCTACAACAGTTTTGTCTTTACATTGAAAAAAACAAAAACAAAACGCACCTGCAAAATTAAAACAGCAAATCCAATACCCATAGTTTACTGAAGCTACCAAGGACATTCTTTCTTATCAATGATTTGTGCATAATCTGTTAATCTTAACTAGGTTCTAAGCTTTGTAAATTTTTCACAAGGTTAAAGGCATTGCTCAAATTCCTAGAATCTTATTCTTTTAGGGAATCTGCTCAGATTGCCCTGAGTAAAAGGAGAACTCTTGGTCTTTTCTAAATTTCATTAGCATTTGTTGATGTCTTATTGTAGGCCAGCACTGCTCTCTACAATTGCAATATCATTTAAACCTCTTAGTCCTTTAAAGTAGGCATTGTTGGCCCCATTTACAGGAAACTCAACACTACCTTGAGAAAACTAGGTAATAGTTTCAAATCATATTAAATTTATTTTGCAGAATGCTAGTATGTATTATACATTAAAATTATCAGGGAAAAAAGACCAAAAAAAGTTGTTGGGATGTTTCAGTATTTAACAGTAACCAATTACCATGTTAGATGATAAAGACTGAATAAGTTTTATTAATCTCTATGGAGTGTAACTCCATATAACAGCTGCTTGTTATATATCTCATGTTATAGTTTGCAATTATATAGTATATACCTAATTCCCTTGTTAGAGTATGTAAGCTACTTGAAAACAGAACCGAGTTTTGCTCACCAATGTATACCCAGCACTTAACACAGTGTCTGATGCATATTTCTTGAATGAATGAAGTATAGAGTTCTGTGGGAGCCCCAAGGAAGATCACCTAACCAAGACTTTGAGATTAAGGGTCAGCTTCCAGGGGAAGAATGTTTCAGTCAGAGACAACAGCATATCCAAAGGCTGGAGATTAGAAAGATCTTGCCTTATATGAGAAATTAAAAGTTTCACAGTGTGACTGTAGCACGCAGTTGGAGATGAGAAGTGGTCAGATAGGAAGCTGGGGAGGTAAGGAGAGTTGCGGTCTTGAAGGGGCTTGTAAAACTGTCTTATGGAGTTTGGACTTTTATCTTGGTAATATTGAGGTGTCATTGAGAGTTTTAAGGAGGAAAGAGACTTGGTCAAATTTGGTTTTGAGAAAGGTCACTGTGGGTGCAGTGGGAAGGATGGATAAGAAGCAGACACGACCAGGGCAGGGAGATGAGACAGGAGGTGGCTGCAGGAATTCAAGCTCTGTAGATGTGATGGTGGTCTGAAGTAGGCAAGTGGCAGTGAGGCTGGGGAGAAGTGAACGAGTTCGAGAAATAGCAAGTAAGATCAAATGGACTTGAGGATTGGTCATGAACACCAGGGGAAAGAAAAGTCAAGATCGATGCCCAGATTTCAGTTTTGGTTGTGGATGTTTCCAGAAAAGGGTTAACATAGTAGACCTGAGACTGTTATCCTTAGAAAGTCTTGCTTACAGGGTTGGCTGGCAGCTGGAAACTCGATTGGTAAACAGTTCCCCACACTACAGCTTTCCACAAATGCTAAGAGCGGCTCACTGTGCCTAAACTGTTTGTATAGACGATATGGTTTATTACTGAATCTTGTCTTCCTTCTGGGAGTCTAGAATTTTGGTACATGTTAGAAGGTTTCTATGTGACTAGCCCACAATCAAAAACCTTGGGCACTGAGTGTCTAGTGAGCTTTCCTGGCAGACCACTCTCACACATGTTGTTACAACTTATTGCTGGAGGAATGTAACATGTCCCGTGTTACTCCACTGGAAGAGGACTCCTGGAATTTTGTTCCTGGTTTCCTCTGGACTTTGCTCCAGTGTGCCTTTTTCCTTTGCTGATTTTGGTGTGTATCATTTCCTTGTAATAGACCTTAGCCCTGAGTATATATATATATTATATATATGTATATTATATATCATGCTATAACTGTATGGTAAGTCCAGTGAGTCCTTCTAGCAAATCACTGAGCCTGGGGGCAGTCTTGAGGATCCTGACACAAAATGTCATTCATCAAGAGAGGGAGCACAAGAGTAAGAACAGGTTTTGCTGGGCAGTGGGCATTGGCAGTGGGCATTGGAAGATATGAGTTCTGGTTTGGACATGTTGCATTTGTGTTCCCTGTGGGATATCTGTGTTGTCTGCACTCAGGAACAAATTCTGGGCTAGGAATACAGATTTGAGCACCATCAGAATTTGGATAGCACTGATATCAAGGTAAATAAATTAGATTGCCAAGGGAGAGAGAGTATGAAATCTTGGGGACATGGATATTTAAAGGTTGGGCAATAGTAGAAGAATCCAAGGAGTTAAATGAGGAGCCAGAGAGATGGAACGACAATAAGAGAGGGATCCCATTAACATTTATTGATGTCTTATTTGGGCTGGTCCCTCCTCCCACCCCTGCAGGTATCCCCACAGAAGTCAGAAGAAGAGTTTGTTTAAAGAAGAACAAGTTAGTTGACAGTGTAAAAAGGCAGCATGAAAGCCAGATAAGATGAGGACCGATAAACTGTTTACTAACAAAGAGGTTGTTGGTGATTTTAGTAAGAGCAGTTTCAGTGGAATAGTTCATAAGATTCATCACAAGGGATGATAAAAGAATGGTTCTGCTGTGAAAGATAAAAGATGAAATCATATATGGGACTATGTTTGATGCAGTAAGTTTGTAATACGGTTTTTTTTTTTAAAGGTGGTGATTTTCTTTCTTTCTTTCTTTCTTTCTTTTTTATTTTTTGAAAGCATGGGGTCCTAACCACTGGACCACCAGGGAATTCCCTGTAATACAGTTTTACTTCAATGTAATAAACTAGTGAAAAATAGGAAACTATGACTTGCTAAAGGCAAGAATGTACAGTTTGAAGAGACCATAGAGAGCACCTGGACTAATCACCTTAATTTACAGATGCAGAAACTGAGGTCCAGAAAGAAGAGATGCCTTGACCAAAGTCCTGTGGATGGGCAAGGTCATTTGATGCTGTTCATATCAGAGATACAATCTTGATTTCAAAGAGACTTAGTTGCCGCTTCTGATATTGAGTGGTGGGATATATAGTCAAGGAGGTATTTGTTTGAGGTTGGAGCATGAGCAGCTTTTATAATGATTCCAGGTTTGAGATATGTCAAATGAAATGTCATTTTCATTTTCTACTAACAGTACCAGATTGGCCTCTCTTTTCGGACTGGATCAGGCAGCTGCTGGCCATGGAAATGAATTCTTCCACTACACAGCCCCAAAGCAGCCTAAGAAAGGCCAGGGGACAGCACCAACAGGTAAGGTAAGAGGTTAGGATTGGCCCCTGACAGGTTAGTTGGAATGATAAACAACCTTCTAAAAGTGACATGCCAGGTCATCCCTCCTTGATCAGTCTGGCCAAGCTCACCACCAGTGAGGTGCATGCTGCTCTGAGCTCTGAGATCCTGAATTCCGGCGGCTAGGTAGTATGCTGTTTTTTGGAAACTGATGGAGGAAGGTCACAGGCAAGCTCTTCTGCCCCATGTGGACACCACTCTCCAAAACTTTGCCCAGGGTGCTCTACATAGGCACCGTCCAATATTTTGGAAAGATGGAGGAGCTGCTTTTCCCATCTTTCACCTGGGTGGGTTAGATGTATGCTGACAGTGAATTTTTCCCAACTAGAGAATGATACTCAATGCTGTATCCCCTGAACATTTCATCAGGATGAACACAAGACATATTGAATGAAAATTTGTTGAACGAAAGGAGAAAAGGGGGGACTAATATTTCTAAAATACCTGCTATGTGTTTGGTCTCAGGTGCTTCACCTAGATTGTCTTATTTAATTCTCACAACAATTCTGTGAAATAGGTGAGACTACCACCATTTTAGAGGCTCAGAGAGGTTTAGGCACATGGTTAAGGTCAGACAGCAGTAAGTGACAGAGTTGAAATTTGAACTCTAATCTGACTCACTCCAAAGCTTGCCTGCCATCCTCTGCACTTTGCTGTCTTTGTGTAAGAATCTGAAGAGGAGTGAGGGACTGATAGAAATAGCCCAGAGCAGAACAGGTGGTAAGGGACATTAAATTAAATATTTGTTGAATGAAGAAGAAAGTATTGAATGTCTTTTACATGCTAGGCGCAATGCCAACACTAAGGATGTTGTTAGGATATTTAGAGTTGAACAGTTGCAACAGATACTGTATGGCCCATAGCCTAAAATATTTACTGTTTGGCCCTTTACATACAGTGTTTGCTGACCCCTGCTCTAAGTCTTACCTGTCACTTTTGGCAGCTTTGCTGTGGATTGCTGGCCCTGTTCTCCAAGCCATAACCTGGCCAGATTTCTAGTAGGCTATGCTTTTATGTTTCCTGTGGCACATCTCTTCTCAGCAGTGTACTTCTAACTCAGTTTAAAGTGGTTGAGTTAATGAATGTGGATACAAACAAACAATCTCAGTCCCCACCCAATGAAGTAACTTGCTTTTTAAAATTAGAAAACAACAACTATGAGTTAATTGTACTTTTAAAGGGGAATTATAGAGGCATTTCAACTTAAAAATTACCTATACTACTGTCTTATGTAGGCATTTACAAATAAAGTAAAAACTTGCAATACAGGAGACGCTCTGTGTTCAAAGAGTATTTATTTAACAAGTCTTTTTGGGGAAGGAGGTGGCTGCAGCATAGTTCTTGAATCTCTTCAGATCTCTAGAAAAACAGAGCAACTGGGCAAACCTTGGATAATATTTCCAATAAAACCAATTGAAAAGGTATCCTCATGAACCCCGCCAATACAAGCAGGTATGGACACAAGGCTTGCATGGTGTCAACATTTGCATGGGAGAAAACAAGAAAGCAATGGGAGAATATTTGAATCTGAGAATGGGCGAACCCAAAGTAGCCAACAGGTGTTCATGGGAAATGTGGCAGGCCAAGCTGGAACTGCAAAGCATTTTGCCCATTTTAGTTATGGGTAAGTACAAGGGGTTGATGATGGTGACTAGAACAGGAGCAGTCTTGCTCCTATGAAGTGTTGAAACTCATCCACTATGGTGACCTTCCAGGAGAGGTCCCCACCCTGAGTAGGACCTGCTGAGAGTGGAATTAAAATGAAGGAGGATCGGGATATTAAAAGTGAAGAAGAAAAGATCCAGATAAAAGTAGCTCTAGAATAGAATCAGGAAATCTCAGGAGGAAGCCCCCTCTTCCCGCTTTTTTGAACTCTGTATGGCAACAGAAGAGTGGGTTCCATGAAGTTAGGAAAGCCACCCTGAGCCATGCCTCTGTCTAAAAGTTCAGAAAAGCAAATTTCACATAAAAGTGAACAATAGAAAAGTATCAGAGTCAAACTCCATGCAAAGTTATTATAAGAGCAAGGAACAGAATAGTATCCCTACAGTGAGAGCTCTACTCTGTGAGAATGTTTCTTACTGAATAGATCAAAACTACAACCACCTATTACCATTAAGAAAATAACATAAGACATGAAATGAGAACATAAGTGAGAATTTTAAAATCTCAGAAGTAAGTGACAGGACTTAGGCAAGAATTAGAGATGTCAGAAAAATTATTTCAGAAATGAAGACTAAACTAGAAGGAACACAAGAATGAATAAACACAACAGATTATGCCTTAAGAGAAATAGAAGGTTAACAGGAGGACATTTTTAAAATAAGAATTAAATTTAAGAGATAAAAAGTTTTGAAAGGAAAGTGACCAATATTGAAGATAGCAAAGAACTTCCAACATGTGGAATATACATATGTATATTCCCTGAAGAATTAAAAAAAAAAAAATGGGGAAAACAGGCACCTAAAACTATAATTCAAGAAAACTTTCCTTGGGAAAAAAAAAAGATTTGAAAACACATATTAAAAGCAGTCCTCATGGGCAGGGAATTCAAGAATCTGTACGGTACTGATTTCCGAGGGGAAGAAATGCTTAACCAATGAGAAGATCACATGATTGTGGCATCTGACTCACTTATCCCTCTAGCAAATCCATGAGCAAGGACGTTAAGTAGGGAGATGAGAGTGTACTGGGAAAAGTTGAACTAACCTGAAGGAGGATGCTAGGCTGACCTTGGGGAGACAGTAATTTTTCTGTGTTTCAGACTTGGCCTGATAACTGAGGCCTTAGTTCCTCCTTTTTTTGGTATTCACTGCTTCTCAGGAGGAAAGTTTTATTGTAGCATTACATCCAACTGGAAAGTACTGATTGAATTTAAAACTATGTTGTAGGTTTTTACAAAAGAATAAGGAAAACAAGAACAACCCAGACTAGGAAAATAAGCCAACAACATAAAATGGGTGATTCATCAAAATAAAACAAAGTAAATGGCCAGTACAAATCTATAGAAAATGTTAAATTTCTCCTTCCCTGTAATCAATAAATGCAAATGAAAACAACAGTGAGGTGGCATTCCCCTTTCCCTAATGCCACCCGTATCCCATTGGTAAAGATTTAGAAAGATTATCTCCTCCTGCTGGCAGGGATGCAAAGCTGGCCTACTCATACTGCTGGTGGGAGTGTAAACTGGTAATGGCATTTCTGAAGGGTATTTGGGCAGGTTGTAACAAAACCTTAAAAATTTTCACACTCTTGCATGCCATAATTCCATTTTTGGGAATTAATTCTAAGAAAGTAATTAGAGGTACATACAAAAATGTGCGTTTTAAGGATGCTCATCATAGTGTTATTTATCATAGAGAAAAATTGGAAACAGCCCAAAGAAATGTCAAACAATAGGAAATTGGATGAATTCTAGTAGAGTCAGCATAGTATTTAACCGTCAAAAAGTGTTTTTAGGACTATTTTGTGTTTCGGAGACTGTTTTGAAAAGTATAAGGAAATGCTTACACTAAGTGAAAAAAGGAGATTGTCAAATCATTAATTTTCTTTAAAAAAGATGAAAAAGCTGGAAAGTTTATGTGTATGGAAAAAGGACTAGGAATAAATACATCATATTATTAATGTTTATTTTTGGGTGGTGAGATTATAGGTCATTTTTTTTATGTGGTTCTGTATTTGCTAAGTTTTCTACAGTTGTACATGTACTCTATAACCAGAAAAAGGTATTTCAATACTGTTAACAAAATTCCACTGAGTATATTTTAAAGATCTTATTGGCTATCTTCAGCGATTCACGAATTGAGCAGCATCCAATCTAGTAGATAGGGGCTCTGACAAAATGAAAGTCTTTTATAGGCAGAAGGGAGCAGGAACCAGGCAGAAGGGGGAGTCTAGTGTAACACTAGGCAAAAAAGTGGGTTGCTTATTGCAAGGTTACTTTCCTTTAGGAGATAGCAGAGGTCTATCAAACAGATTACCTAACTAGTGCTGATGAGATCATTCTGGTTTAAGATTCCATTTCTGGGGGAGCCAGAACTGTAATTATGTTGAATCTCTGTTTGGTGGGGTGGGTCTTATCCTAAGTGACTCCATTTTGGGCCTGTTGTCTTGTTTTTAATAACAACAAAAAGAATCAAACAAGGATACTTTTGAAAATAAGTTCTTGGTTGCTATGGCCATGCCTGTGTTCTCAACAGATTCATGTGGTGAGTGTGAATATGTGATTTACTCTAAATACATTATTTTTAAATGTTAGTGTTACTTTATACCACTGTGAAAGTAAAGTAATGGATGTAATCTGAATATCATAAGTTTTCTACCCCAGAAGTAAGGGAAGGGGAAACAACTTCATTTTTATTTATTATAGCTGTCAGAATATTGGAAGGAGAAAAGGAAGATGGAATGTGACCTTGCTTTCTAGACAGTGCTTCTCTTCCAGCCCAAAGACTTGTTTGGAGTGGAGCCAGAATCCTGGGTTCTAGTCCTAGGCTTGCTACTGTCATTGTGCAAGGCACTTGGGGGCTTAGAGCCTCAGTTTCCTCATCCCCAGACATGGCCATAGGGCCATTTTGTGGATCACATGAGGACAATGGTCATGAAAGCATTGTAACACTAACTGCAAGGCTAAAGAAGAATTTTGAAGCTGCTTTAATGGTTAAAAATCAGTTTCAAGCAAGAAATGAATGACAACTTTGTTTTCTGCTTCATCTCTTCGTCTTCAGGAAATCAGGCGACACCAAAAACAGCACCCGCCACAGCAGGCACTTCCACAGTATTGGTTGCAACAGCAGTCCATGCATATCGCTAGTAAGTAGCGGAGAAGGAACACTTTATAAAGTTGGTGGGTGTGTGGGTTAAGCTCCTGCTTTTTGCAGTAAGCCTTTCGGTTCATTGCAAAATGGCTACTCAGTCCTGCCATAGACAAAGTATCAGTAAGCTTTTTAATGTTTCATTTGGAGAATTTTGCACACAAAACTTTGAAGAGCCATTATCTTGTGCTTTCTCTAGGAACTGCTTATACCCTCAACAACTGCCTTTTTAAGCACTCAAAGAAAGCCACTCCACTGAGATACATGAATAGTAGATGTTGAAAGAGTAAAGAAGTTGTATATGAGCTTTAAATTATAAACTGCTCACCTCTGTCCCTTTCTAGAGGCTGAATGACTGGATTCCCCACTTTATATGGCAGAAAAGAAAGCTGGTTCTACTTAGTTGAAGGAAGTATTAATACCTGTTTTTCTTGCTTCTATAGCACAAATGGTCAATATGTAAAGCAGGGCAAATTTGGTGCTGCAGTCCTGGGAAATCACACAGCCAGAGAGGTAAGATTGCCTCCTTGTCTTATGTATATTCAGGTGTCCCAAATCATATCAGTGAGCTGGTTTTTATCGGGACTTGTCTGATATCTTACATATCAGAGGATTAGATTGATTGTTTGTACTGAATGTGAATTTTTAATGTTAGGTATATAATAACATTTATAGTCACATTTTGCTTACTGTTTTGCATTAAAACAAATTCAACCGCTCAAAATCATTAAGTTTGACCTTTGTGAAATGGATCTAGCTTAAGAATTTGGAGAGTTTCAGAGTAAACCATTTACCGAGGACATCCTTTTTTTAGGTAGTGAACATTTAGTGTACCACTTAGAGCATGACCACCGTTCATCCTTTGAAAGTTTGATGAGTTGGGTAGTCGATCACACAGCAAAATATTGGTTTGAGTCAAAAAGATGTGGATAGAAGTGTGGAGACTGATTTCCTTGTGTGGGTTGTGTCTAGCTTCAAATTCTGCTCCAGAAGGTTTTCAACATTGTTGAAATACGCATAAGAAATAATAAAGGGCTTCCCTGGTGGCCCAGTGGTTAAGAATCTGCCTGCCAATGCAGGAGACATGGGTTCGAGCCCCGGTCCGGGAAGATCCCACATGCCGTGGAGCAACTAAGCCCATGCGCCGCAACTACTGAGCCCGCGCTCTAGAGCCCACAAGCCACAACTACTGAAGCTCGCACGCCTAGAGCCTGTGCTCCGCAACAAGAGAAGCCACTGCAATGAGAAGCCCTTGCACTGCAACAAAGAGTAGCCCCCACTCGCCGCAACTAGAGAAAGCCCGTGCATAGCAATGAAGACCCAACGCAGCCAAAAAGTAAACAAACAAACAAACAAATAAATAAAATAAATCTATTAAAAAAAAAATAATAGAATTTCAGAAGTCCAGGTAACATGGAGTCCATGCACCTCAGAGACTCTGAGACACTGAGACAGAAGATGACCTGTTCAGGGTAACTAACATAATGGACAACACTCATTTGTATTAAAAACAAACGAACAAAAAGCTTAATTTTGGAAATTTGGAAACACCTATAAAAATAGTGGGTCTAGAATAACAAACACCCAGATACCCATTACCAGACTCTAGCAGTTATTAATCTTGTTTCATCTCAACTGCAGCCTGTTTTTCTTCTTCCCCTGCTCAGATTATTTTGAATAAATCTCCAGCATACAGTTTTAGCTATAAATATTTTAGTATGTATCTCTACAAGGTAAGGATTTTTAAAAACACAACCATTACGCCATTATCGCACCTGAACAAAACCTACAATAATTCTTTGATCTCATTCACTACCAGTTAGCATTCAAATTTCCCTGATTATCTCTCCCTTTTTTTTTAAAACAGTTTGTTTTAATCTAATAAGGTCCATGCATTGTAGTTGGTTACTATGTTCCTTAAATCTCTTTCATTCTCCCATTGGGAGGTAAATAATGTCTGATTGTCTCTCATTTTGTTATGTTAGCAGCCATTGTTGATTATTATCTAGATCTATTAATTCATTAATAGATGAATTAATTGCCATTGGATTTCAAAAATCTGGTATTGGGACTTCATCACCCTTCACCTCCAGATAGGATGTAGCTTTTTGTGGCAGGCAACATTCCTACTGTGACAATTATAAAAAGACAGATAAATTGCAAAAATTATATTTTAAAATTCATTAGAGAGCTATGGAAATTATGAGGACTAGATGAACTAAAATTTTGAGAGGAAAGAGCCAATGAGCTGAGTGTTTCCTTCCCTTGGGACCTTTGCTGATGCTAAGGAGCAGACTAAACATCAGGTATGTCCCAAACAGAGAGAGAGAACTGGGGGAAAGAGACATTGGTAAAAACTAGAGGAGCTCCAAACACAAGATCCGTTTTTCCCCATGGGACATTTAATGAGTTTGGGGGTGGTGTGGAAGTCCAAGGGCTGTGCCAGAAAGGCAGAGGGAAACTTCTGCAATCTTGTGGGGCATAGGAGATAAAATCCTACTGTAGGGTGGGAAAGCAACAACCTTCCTCTCAATACATTTGCTAGATTTTGAACTTCATGGGGAGGAGGCTAAAGAATCTCAGCTCAGAATCTCTGATGGGCAGAAAAGTCAAGACTGAGGAGTCAGAGACCTTTCAGACTCTTAATCAAAAGCCTACGAAGATAGTGCTCGAGAGTAGGGACAACCAGAAATGGACCAACTCTTAATAAATCTGTGATCCTTTCCTGACCAGCTCAGTCTATAAGATTAGCTCCTCACTCTATCTGCTTCACATAGGGTAAAGAGAGTCCTTTCTGGTGCAGGATTGTATATGAGCCCCCATAGTCAGTCCCTCCCTCCCTTCTGGGGTTGAATTTTAATTTCTGTGTGTGTGTGTGTGTATGTGTGTGTATAGTAAATATATAGGAGACATAAAATGTGCCATTTTAACCATTTTTAAGTGTACAGTTCAGTTGCATAAATTACGTTCACAGTATTGAGCAACCATCACCACTATTTCCACTTTTTTGTCACCCCCAAACAGAAAATCTGTAATCATGAAGCAATAACTCCCCATCCCCCTTCCCTTATTCTCTGGTAACCTCTAATCTACTTTCTATCTCTATGAATTTGCCTACCCCAGGTATTTCATATAAGTGGAATCATACAATGTTTGTCTGGCTTATTTCACTTAGCAGAGTGTTTTCTCAAGATTCATCCATGTTGTAGCATGTATCAGAACTTCATTATTTTTTTATGGCTGAATAATATTCTATTGTATGTATATAACACATTTAATTTATCCATTCATCATTTGATGGACACTTGGTTGTTTCCACTTTTTGACTATTGTGAATAACAGGCAGTGAACATTGATGTATAAGTGTATGTTTGAGTCCCTGTTTTCAGTTCTTTGGCGTGTATACTAGGAGTGAAATTGCTTTGTCATATGGTAATTCCTTGTTTAGCTTTTTGAGGAACCGCCAGACTGTTTCTACAGCATCCATACTGTTTTACATTCCCACAAGCAATATATGAGGGTTCCAGTTTCTCTACTACCCTGCCAACACTTTATTATTTTTCCTTTTTTTTTATAGCCATTCTAATAAGTGTGAAGTGGTACCTTATAGTGGTTTTAATTTGCATTACCCTAATGCCTAATGATGTTGAACATCTTTTCATGTACCTGTTGGCCATTTGTATATCTCATAGTCACCCCTCATACAAATAAAAACACCAACAAAATAAAGACATAGATAATTATAGTTAAAGAGTAGGGTCAAAATGAGAAGAGATTAAAGTGGATGGTGAGAAGATGTAATTTAAACTCTAAGCTTTAAGGGATGAACTGAGTTTTGACCTGTATGAAGCATGACTCCTGACATCTTACTGCTGATTTTGTATTGCCTTTTAATTTCTGTTCTCTCTTTTTTTCCTGCCCATCTTTGCTTGAGTACAGTATAGGATTCTTCTTTACATCAGTCAGCAACAGCCAGTTACTGTTGCCAGGATTCATCTGAACTTTGAGCTAATGGTAAGGCTTCCTGTATTGGAATCATCAATCCTTTGGGATTGGTTTTTAGGAGAGATTGATCTGTGCATACCTGGTGGGAATTAGATCCACTACTTCCGCTCTGGAGAGCAGAGTGGATAGCTTTTTTTTTTTTTTCTTTTTTGGGCTGTGCCTTGTGGCTTGCGGGGATCTTAGCTCCCCGACCAGGGATTAAACCCGGGGCCCCAGCAGTGAGAGCACCAAGTCCTAACCACTGAACTGCCAGGGAATTCCCCAGAGTGGATATCTTAACAGAACCTCTTGGAAAGGTCTCTTGGCTGCCTTCTGGGAATGTGGACTAAGGGGTGATTGGTGGAGGGTGGGAGGGAAGAAGAAAGTTCCCTGATAGCTCTCTTTGGGTCCACCTGAGTCAAGGCCCTTCTACATGAGCTTAGGCAGCCAGATTTATCTGCTATGCTGCCTGCAGTTGAGTTATCCCAACATTTCTCCTTTCCCCAGGTTCGGCCCAGTAACTATAGCACCTTTTATGATGATCAGAGACAAAACTGGTCCATCATGTTTGAGTCTGAAAAGGCTGCTGTGGAGTTCAATAAACAGGTAATATCTATATATTTTTTAGTGACAAGCATAAAAAAACCCGCTAAATTCATCAGTTGAGCTTACTGTATTTTAGGGAAATAATAAGAATACTTATTGAAATTGCTTGAAAATGAGACTTTAAGGAGAAAAAAAAAGGCTAAATGTAAACTTACATCTTTAAAACACTTTCCACTTCATAAATTATCTTAAGGAATAAACACAACTATCTTTTTAAAATAGTGGTTTAAGAGAATTTTTTAAAGTTATTTCATGGTCATTATAGAAAATTTAGAAAAGCATTTTTTAAAAAAAATCATTCATAATCTTACTACCCAAAGTAATCACTGTTAATACGTTATGTTTCTTTTTTTTTCTACTCATAAGTTACATAAGTAGTTATAGTCCTTTAAGAGTTCTTGCATATTTTATTTAATGATGTAAAATGCATCTTTCCCCACCTCATGAAAAATTATTTAGAAACATTTTTGAAAGCTGCATAACATGAATGTTCCTTGATTTATTTAATCATTCCCTTACTTTTAGGCAGTTAGATTATTTTCAGTCTCTGAGATAAATGATACTGTAGTGAGCATCTTTGTGTACAAATCTGTCTTTTTTTTCCCCTCTGATTATTTCCTTAGGCTAGAAGAAGTGAAAGATTGAATCAAAGAGGTCATATATTTTTAGGTTCTGTATACACTTTGGCACACTGCTTTTCAGAGAGATTGTATTATTTTACATCCCTGTCAGTTCTCTCTCTATGCCTTTGCCAACATTTAGAATTACTATCTTTTTTCCTTCTTAGTCTTATTTGCTTGATAAAAAATGACTTCTCATTGTTTTAGTTAGCATTTATGTGATTGCAATAATGAAACTTTTTTAAAGAAAATGAGTAGCAAGTTTCTAAGGTATACTATGTTTAAACATTGACTATAGAAAAATTATTCATAAAGATGTATCTGACTTCCTTGCCTAGGATCTGTGCTAAGATAATATGGGTAAATCTGTAGGTGGTAGAGATATGGATTCTGGGAATACAGCATGGGTTTGTAAAGGGCCTTTATTTTATTGTCTTTAGAAATGCATTTTGAAATTTTTTAGAGGCTCCCCTAGCTTTCACAGGTTCCCAAACACTGAAGCAGTAAATCAGTATAGTAATGATAGCTAATGCTTATTGTGTACTTACTGTTATTTGCCAGGCACTGTGCCAAGTACTCTACTTGTATTAGCTCAGTCTTCATAACTACCCTAGGAAATATGCAAAGCTTTTATCTCCATCTTACAAAAAACCTCTGAAATAAGGTTCACAGGAGTTAAGTTATTTGGCTGAGGTCACAAGTTAATAAGTGGCAGTGCCCAGATCTGTACCCAGACAGTCTGACTCCAAAACCATACTTCTTAGGCACTTTAATTCCTGGCAAGATTACTGACTTTGGAATGGTTTACTTCTAAACATGTAATCTGTTTTGCTAGTGGGTACCACTGTTTGGAAAAGAACATTAGCAATAACTGAGTGAGTGCTTACTGAGCTTAAAGTAAGTTTATGCTGCTTTGATTTCATCGCACAGGTATGCATCGCCAAGTGCAACAGCACCTCTTCCCTGGATTCAGTGCTGTCACAGGATCTTATTGTAGTAGAAGGCCCTGCTGTAGAAGTTGGTGATTCTTTGGAATTGGCCTATACCAGCTGGCTCTTTCAGAATCACGGACTGGGCCAGGTAAGAAAATGTACCCTGCAAGTTCTTTTGTAATTTAAATAGCATGAGAGCTATTCAAATATAAGGTATTATTACTATGAATTGCTGCTTTTGGCAAATAGAAATCTTTTAGGAGCCCTGCTTTAGTCTCTACAACTGCTTTTGGGGCATAGCCATGAAATGCTAATGTATAAAATCTGCTCAGTGCCACTATGTCTCTTCTACTTAGAGAAAGGAAACCAGTTTTGCAAGTATCATTTTTGGTAATTGTTCATATGTATGTCTCTTCCTATACCAGTTTTAAACTTGAATATATTCTTATGAGATTAGGTCTTAAAACTTTTTAGACTTTCCTCACAATTGTTTGTCCGTTTTTCTCATACTAGATACTGTGAATAGATTGGGCTTGTTTTGTTTTTATATTATTAAGCCCTCAAAAGTAGTGTGGTTTGATAGAAAGAGCTTTCGACTATGAGTCCAAAAAATGTGGATTCAGGTCCCAATTTTATCCTAACTTGACCTTCTCGAGTCATTTAAGCTCTTAATTTTTTTTTCCTGT
This sequence comes from Balaenoptera musculus, assembly GCF_009873245.2. Lineage (NCBI taxonomy): Eukaryota > Metazoa > Chordata > Mammalia > Artiodactyla > Balaenopteridae > Balaenoptera > Balaenoptera musculus. Next base: position 95,736,306 of record NC_045790.1, on the reverse strand, counting down.
GAATGGAGCTTAGTGGTGCTTACACTGCTTTCTTGGCAGGATGGCTGTTGGCATCAAATGAGATAATTTATTTGAAAATTCTTTATAGATGAAAATATTTTTAAACACTTGGTAGGAGAAGTTTATTTTTTTCTAAACCTGGAAAATCCTTGCCTCAGAGATATTCAGTGTGATAACACCTTTAACCATGATGTGGTCTCTTCTTTTCAGGTCTTTTAAGAAGTATTTTTCCAGTCTATTTGACATTACCTATTTCAGAAGTACTGTGCTGGTGTGTATTAAGTTGAATATCATAATGATTATTATTATTTTTGAAATTGGCTAATCTTGTTTATTTTGATCAACTTTCAGGTTTTTGACTCCACTGCTAACAAAGATAAGCTGCTTCGCCTGAAATTAGGATCAGGAAAAGTCATCAAGGTAAAGGCTTAACTGTGTTCTTATTATATATGGGTTTATCAGTTGCAGTGGGCTTAATTTAGAGTGAATTTTGTAAAATTTCTAACCTGGGTATATTTTTGGAGAATCTGGAAAGGCTTGGTTAAAAAAATAGGAAGAGAAAAATGTGCTACGTAACCTACATTTGGGAAATTTTTATCTGTGGGACAATATATTGAAGAAGGGTACATTTCTTTTCTCTAGTCCCTACATTTTATTTTTCATCCTGTGGTTCTGAGGGAACTATTAAATTCTTCTTATCGCCTAATTGAGAAAGAGGTGAAACTGTTTCTTCGAGAAGTGTATCGTAATGGGTGATTCTGATCTGTCTGGAATGCTTTAAATCATGGTGGGAAGCAAGTACAACATAGCAGGAGGAACACTGGGATTGGAGTCTGAGGACCTGGGCTCATGTTGTGAATTTCTTCGTCAGCAAGTGTGGAAGTATTTTATAAAGTAAAGAGTATTTTAGGGACTTCCCTGGTGGTCCAGTGGTCAAGACTCCACACTCCCAATGCAGGGGCCCTGGGTTCAATCCCTGGTCAGGGAACTAGATCCCACATGCTGCAACTAAGAGCCTGCATGCCGCAACTAAAGATCCAGCACGTGGAAGCAAAGATCCCATGTGCTGCAATTACGACCTGGCGCAGCCAAATAAATAAATATTAAAGAAAAAAAGAGTATTTTACACGTGTGGGGTATCATTGTGTCAGGACATACTGATGCATTGTGAAGTACTCATTTATGCATGTGGCAGAATGGTTTTCTCCATAGCTTTGTTTATGACTCCTTTTCCCAGAATCCTTTGGAAACTTTTTCCTGTAGATCATAGCAGTTGGGACGTGACCCTTAAAGTTAGACTCATCTAGTGTTGAAATCTTGGCTTAACAATTTACTAACTGATCTTGGGCTAATTACTTAACCTCCTTAAGCCTCAATTTTCTCTTCTGTAAAATGGAGATATTGCTACTAACCTTATGAAGTTATTTTAGAGATTAAACAACATAATGGAAGTAAAGCACTTAGCAAAGTACTTAGAAAAATGTGTTTAATAAGTGATAGCTTTTATTTCTATTTTAATGCCATTCTTCTGTTCCAATTTCTCTTATCATCTAAGGTAAGTGTATTTCATACAGCCCCAGATATGCTGGCTTTTACAAATGAATTGAGAAGCAGTATTCTAGATGTTCTTATAACCAGTAGGGAGGGGGGAATATAAACCCGATGATCCTGTACTTTGTTTTGTCTTATGAAAAGGTTTGTATCTGATGAGCTTTTCCTCTTCTCTGATTACTAAAGAGCTGGGAGGATGGAATGGTGGGCATGAAAAAAGGAGGGAAGCGGTTGCTTATCATCCCTCCAGCCTGCGCTGCTGGCTCTGAAGGGGTAATAGGATGGACTCCATCAACAGACTCGATCCTGGTGTTCGAGGTGGAGATTAGGCGGGTGAGTGAAATTGTGCTGTGTTGTGTTTGATGAGTCCTCTTTGCTAGTTAAGTAAAATGAATAAATAAATGTGTCGGAAAAGATTCTGAAGATATCTTTTTTTTTTTTTAAGTAGAAATGGTATAGTTGGAAAGAACAACAGCTTTGGAATCTAAAGGCCAAGGTTTATGTCCTTCTTGGCTCTGTAGTCATAGTCACTTCTCTACACTAACCTTCTTCTTATTTTATCTGTAAAATAGTGATTCCTGCCCAATGTTCACACCTTTTGATTTAGTAATGCTTTGGCTACAAGTGTATGCTATCAATATGTTTACATAAGAGTGCAAAGATACCTGTATATAGATAGATAAATAGAGATAGATACATAGTTTCCTCCCTCTGCCACGTTGTTTGTGATAGTAAAAAACTGGAAACAGCTTAAGTGTCTATTATTATGAGACTGGTTAAATTATGGTTCTTCATAGAGTGGACTTCTATGTAGTTCTTAAAGAATATCCAAAATCTATTTTTAAGTGAAAGAAGCAAGTTGCTAAACAGTATGGGGGGACTTCCCTGGTGGTCCAGTGGTAAAGAATCCGCCTTACAATGCAGGGGACGCGGGTTTGATCCCTGGTCAGGGAACTAAGATCCCACATGCCGGGGAACTAAGCCCGTGTGCCATGACTACTGAGCTCCCGTGCCACGAGAGAGCCCGTGTGCCGCAAACTACAGAGCCCACGCACCCTGGAACCCGCACTCCACAACTAGAGAAAACCCACACGCCAAGACTAGGGAGAAGACTGCGCACACAACAAAGAGGCTGCGCCCCGCAGCGAAAGATCCCGCATGCCTCAATGAAGATACTGCATGCCACAACTAAGACCCGATGTAGCCAAAAATAAATTAAAACAAACAAACAAAAAACAGTATGGGTAGTATGATCTTGTGTTTGTGTGTGTGTGTGTGTATACAAATGAATATATGTATATGCCTATACATATAAAATTCTGGAGGCATTAAAAGAAATGAAATGATTTTCTCTGGAGAATGGAAATGGAGTTCAGAAACTTCTACTTTTTTACATTCTATCCTTTGTACCATTTAAAAATTTTATCAAGAATAATTTCTATAATAAAGTTTGTAACAAATTGCGGTTAATTAATGTTCCCCCTCCCCCCCAACCAAAAAAAAAAGACTCTTTGCTTTATACTGTGATTATTAGGTCTGAATGTGATAATGTTTGTGACTATAAAGTACAATGCAAATAAATATTATGACCATCCTCATTGTGGTGATTATTCCTGCTGCAACAGAGGATATGCATTTTTTATCAATGACTCTTTCCTAATTGGACACCCTTATCTCTGGTCGGCATTCCAGCCCTCTTTGACTGACTTGCTTCCAGCTGCCTTTTTCACAGCTTTTATATTCTTTCTCAATTTTCCTTTGAGTTTGAGGAAGTCAAGGGTGGTAATAGATAACAAACCATTTTGAATCCATTAAGACTGACATTTTGTAAACATAAGAAAAAAATACCCTATTTTACCAATAATCAAAGAATTACAAATTGATTATTAAACTGACAAGGCTGGGGGAGTTCCCTGCTGGCCTAGTGGTTAGGATTCTGGCTTTCACTGCCGTGGCTCTGGTCGGGGAACAGAGATCCCGCAAGCCGTGAGACGTGGCCAAAAAAAAAAAAAAACTGACAAGGCTGATACAGAACAATAATACCCAATGTGACAAGAGTGTTAAGAAAGATTTATATACTACTTACGGAGTATAAAGTAGTTCACCCTTTACGGTGTGAAATTTAATGGTATATATCAAAAGTTTTAAAAATAAGCATACCTTTTATCTAACAGTTTCACTTCTGGGAATTTGTATTTTGGAAATGATTATGTGTGAAGAGAGATAAAGCTATTCTTAGAAGTATTGTTTGTATAGAAAAAATTAGAAATAAATTGAATATCCAACAACTAGGAATTGGTGAAATATATTTTATGATAACATAGATATTTGTGACTTGTGTTCCCAAAATCCTTTGGAGACTTTTTCCTGTAGATGATAGCAGTTAAGGGCATGACCCTTAGACATACTCTTCAGTAGTTAAAAAGGATGTTGTCGATTAATAATTTAGTTAATGTGGAAATATTTTAATATATCAGTGAGTGAGCAAAGCAGGGTACAAAACAGTATGGCCCCATTGTTATAAAACACACACTTACACACACACACAGATAATATAAGTGCGAAATATTACATCCAAGATTCTAACAACGTTATTGCTTAGTGGTTGAATTGCAGGTGATTGTTACCTTTTTTTTCTCTTTTGGCTTATCTACATTTTCTGATTTGCCTACAGTGAATAGGTAATGACGTGTATAATGAAGAATAAGTAAAATGAAAGGAGAATGGAGGGGGAAGCATGCCTTTTTTTGTGGTCTATTAACCTGTTCCGTCTGTGGTTGATCTTTCCCTAGGTCAAATTTGCTAGAGATTCCGGCTCTGATGGGCACAGTGTTAGTTCCCGGGATTCTGCAGCCGCTTCACCCATACCTGGTGCTGACAACCTCTCTGCTGATCCTGTTGTGTCACCGTCCACATCTGTTCCTTTCAAATCAGGGTAAGATACTGGAGTTGTATAAAGCTCTTTTATTGTCCATGTAAATGATTCTTAGAGGGGTTCAGAAATAGGGGTATAGTTGAAAACTAAAATAATTTTAAATAATTGGGAAAAAATGGGATGAGGGAAATGGGGAAAGTAATTGCATCAGATTTTCTGACAAAGGATTAATATTCATAGTGTATAAAAGCACTAACTTAGATATAAAAGAATACCTGCCAAACTCTGGAAGAAAATCGGGCAGAAGGCATAAACACAAAATATATATCCAAGGAAAGAAATGTAAATAATAAGCATTTGAATGGAAAATTGTCCATCTTCACTAGCTTTCAGAAATTATACAAACTAAAGAAGAGTTAAAACTCTGTTTTACAGCAATTAAATTGGCAAACATTTTAAAGAACAATTTGTTTATACAGTATAATCTAGACTCGTGATTATGGATTTTGTTTTTATCTCAGGATATGTCTTATTTGCTTTCAGGGAGTCAGTTCTTCGTTCCAAATCTAACTCCCTCAGTGAACAGCTTACAGTAAATACAGTGAGTATATAAGTCTATCTCCTCATCCCCAGTTGGCTAGAAGGGTTTCATGTGCCTAGGGTATAGTAGGTTAGAGAAAAAAAAATGTTGATTTAGGCTAGAAATCAGTGGTTACTTTATTCATTTTCCCTTACTTGAGAGTCAGTATAAATTAGCTTGGGCTTCTGCATCGACAGACTTGGATTCAAATCTTTATACTTATAAGCATGTGGCTTTGAGGAAATTATCTGACTTCTCTGGTCTTCAGCTTCTTCATATGTCCACCCTCGCCTCTCTTATTCAACATAGTTTTGGAAGTCCTAGCCACGGCAATCAGAGAAGAAAAAGAAATAAAAGGAATACAAACTGGAAAAGAAGTAAAACTGTCACTGTTTGCAGATGACATGATACTATACATAGAAAATCCTAAAGATGCCACCAGAAAACTACTAGAACTAATCAATGAATTTGGTAAGGTTGCAGGATACAAAATTAATGCACAGAAACCTCTGGCATTCTTATACACCAACAACAAAAAATCAGAAAGAGAAATTAAGGAAACACTCCCATTTACCATTGCAACAAAAAGAATAAAATACCTAGGAATAAACCTGCCTAAGGAGGCAAAAGACTTGTACTCAGAAAACTATAAAACACTGTTGAAAGAAATCAAAGATGACATAAACAGATGGAGAAATATACCATGTTCTTGGATTGGAAGAATCAATATTGTGAAAATGACTATACTACCCAAAGCAATATATAGATTCAATGCAATCCATGTCAAACTACCAATGGCATTCTTCACAGAATTAGAACAAAAAATTTTACAATTCATATGGAAACACAAAAGACCCCGAATAGCCAAAGCAATCTTGAGAAAGAAAAACGGAGTTGGAGGAATCAGGTTCCCTAACTTCAAACTATACTACAAAGCTACAGTAATCAAGACAGTATGGTACTGGCATGAAAACAGAAATATAGATCAGTGGTACAGGATAGAATGCCCAGAGATAAACCCATGCACATATGGTCACCTAATTTACAACAAAGGAGGCAAGAACATACAATGGAGAAAAGACAGCCTCTTTTTTTTTTTTTTAATTTTTTTTTTTAATTTTTAAATTAATTAATTAATTAATTTATGGCTGTGTTGGGTCTTCGTTTCTGTGCGAGGGCTTTTTCTAGTTGCGGCGAGCGGGGGCCACTCTTCATCGCGGTGCGCGGGCCTCTCACTATCGCGGCCTCTCTTGTTGCGGAGCACAGGCTCCAGACGCGCAGGCTCAGTAATTGTGGCTCACGGGCCCAGTTGCTCCGTGGCATGTGGGGTCTTCCCGGACCAGGGCTCGAACCCGTGTCCCCTGCATTGGCAGGCAGATTCTCAACCACTGCGCCACCAGGGAAGCCCAAGACAGCCTCTTCAATAAGTGGTGCTGGGAAAACTGGACAGCTACATGTAAAAGAATGAAATTAGAACACTACGTAACACCATACACAATCCAATTAAAAAATGGACAGAAGACCTAAATAGACATTTCACCAAGGAATACATACAGATGGGCAAGAGGCACATTAAAAGATGCTCAACATCACTAATTATTAGAGAAATGCAAATCAGAACTACAATGAGGTATCACCTCACGCCGGTCAGAATGGCCATTATCAAAAAAATCTAGAAACAATAAATGCTGGAAAGGGTGTGGTGAAAAGGGAACCCTCCTGCACTGTTGGTGGGAATCTAAATTGATACAACCACTATGGAAAACAGTATGGAGGTTCCTTAAAAAACTAAAAATAGAACTACCATATGACCCAGCAATCCCACTACTGGGCATATACCCTGAGAAAACCATAATTCAAAAAGAGTCATGTACCACAGTGTTCATTGCAGCTCTATTTACAATAGCCAGGACATGGAAGCAACCTAAGTGTCCGTCAACAGATGAATGGATAAAGAAGATATGGCACATATATACAATGGAATATTACTCAGCCATAAAAAAAGAAACTGAATTATTTGTAGTGAGGTGGATGGACCTAGAGTCTGTTATACATAGTGAAGTAAGTCAGAAAGAGAAAAACAGATACCATATGCTAACGCATATACATGGAATCTAAAAAAAAAAAATGGTACTGATGAACCTAGTTGCAGGGCAGGAATAAAAATGTAGACATAGAGAATGGACTTGAGGACACGGGGTGGGATGGGAAAGCTGGGGCAAAGTGAGAGTAGCATCAGCATATATACACTACCAAATGTAAAATAATTAGCTAGTGGGAAGCAGAAGCATAGCACAGGGAGATCAGCTCGGTGCTTTGCCATGACCTAGAGGGGTGGGATAGGGAGGATGGGAGGGAGTCTCGAGGGAGGGGATATGGGGACATATGTATGCATATGGCTGATTCACTTTGGTGTACAACAGAAAGTAACACAGTATTGTGAAGCAATTATACTCTAATAAAGATCTATTAAAAAAATAAATTAAAAAAAAAATGGAAATAATTCTCACAGCCCCTCTAAGTGTTCTTGTGATACGTTTATAAAGCACTAAGCTCAAAGCCTACATAGAGCTTGTCTTCAGTAATCTCTCGAGATTTTTATGAGGTTTAAATGAAATGATGCCTATAGAGTTTTTAGTATTGTGTCTGGCATATTGTAAGAGCTCAATTAACATTAGCTCCGTTATCATAATTACTGCTAATGCTACATATCTTCATACTTTCATTCTCTCAGAGGAATTCTACACTAATTCACCAATTAGTTGACTTCTATCAGGTTTCTGGGCCTCTGTGTTTCCCCAACTGTAACATGAGAAGACTAGCATACTGTTGTGGTAAAGTTTGGATTTGAAGACCTTTAGGAGGATGTACACTGTGTTTGCTGCTGCTCTGCCTGGTCCGTGAAGGCATCTGAGTTTGCTACATGTGGATGAGATGATAGCTGAAGTGCTTCAAGTTCTAAAGCTCTGTGGCTTTCACCTGCCACATTGGGAAACAGGATAATTGTATGGAGTGAAATTGATGATTAATTTCTCTCCAACACTAGTTTACTTGCTTATATTCAGTCCAAAGCAGGAATTAATTAAGCAAATAATTAATCTGATATGTGTAAAAAGTGATCTAAACCCAGAAGGTTAAGCCAGAGAATCAAGAAAATTGAAAAACAGTTTATAATCTCAGATCTTTGAATAGCCACAACAATTGTTCAGTATTAGTTCTTTTGTAGTCTCGAGACACAGCTACTTTTGTCACCTATTTCTAAGCTTCAGTAACTTTTGGTAGACTAGTGCTCTCCAACCTTTTTTTTTCTTTCTTTTCTTTTTTTACAGTTTTGTTTTTTGAGGCAAAGTTCACATAATATAAAATTAACCATCTTTTTGTTCTTTTTACATTTAAGTTTTTATTTTTTGTTTTGAATAGGTAATTACATTCATATGGCACAGTTAGCAAAACAATATAACAAGATATACATTGAGAAGACTCATTCCTACCCCTGCCCCCATGTACCCTATTTTATCTCATCCCCAACCTTGGGTAACTGCTTTTATTAGTTTTTTATGTATTCAATGTTTCTTTATGCAGATGTAAGCAAATAGGAATGTATATTTTATTCTCCCTCCTTCACAAAAAAATAGCATATTATATATATTATCTGCCTTTTTATAATAACAGTATCTTTCTATGTTAGTATATAGAAAGCTTCCTCATTTTTTTTTATCTTTAGATCTCAAGATTCCATTGTGTGAATATTGGTTTATCTAACTAGTCCTCTTTTGATAGACCCAACTTTTTTTGATTGTGTCTCCATTAGTTAAGAAAAAATGATACACCCTCTCAGTATATGTCTGTTTACAAATTATATACATAAAGTACTCTCCATCCCTGTAAACAAGTTTAGTGTCTGATGTTTACTGTAGCTTAAAAATAATTTTAAAATAGAGGTTATGGTCATTTCTTTTTACACTCATTAGATCATCTTGTGCACCCTTAGGAGTATACACTCTGCTCTGAAGGCTGCACTTTGAACCAGTTAATGCATACAGAGGTGTCTAGCTCAGGGACTAGTATGTCATCAGTGCCAAGTCAGTGTTAAATGAACCTGAATTTAGAACACAGAGCTCCTGTTCTCTTTTCGCCCTAAATCTCTTCTGAATATTTATCTGCTGAGTTGCTCTTGGGCTTTTGAGAGGTTACTATTATCTAAAATGCCTCCCTCCCTTAATCTATACTTTAGTTTTTTTATCTGTAAAATGAGAATACTTATGCCTGGTAGGGAGACTTGATTGCAGTGAAGGAATACAGATGAAACCACTTTGTCCATTCCAACATATAGGGAATTATTTTTCCTACTGCTATTAATTGTGACCCATGTATGCGTCTAGGCAAGAAATCTTTAATTCTCATTTTCTAGAAGATATTTTCGAATAGATAAGGCAGGGGGAACTTACTGAAAGATTTGATATAAGAGCCAAAAGACGTAGAGTTGACTGAAGGTAATGAACCTTGATTACAGTGATTTTGTGACTTTCCTCTCTTTTTAGAATCCTGATACAGTCAAGGCCAAGTTGATCTCTCGGATGGCTAAAATGGGCCAGCCCATGCTGCCCATTCTTCCACCACAGCTGGATTCCAATGATTCAGAAATTGAAGTATGTCCCACTGGCTGTCTTAGAATGAATAGTGCAGATGTTGCTGTCTTCTGTTCTCTTAACTGAAATTATTGCTTTTTCTGCCTCTAACCCAGAATCATTATTTAGAGAGCTTATATTCAAAATGATACAGGTTGGTATTGGTACATGTGTTTCTGCTGTAATTATCACTTCCCCTGAGAAATGGAAGCAATTCTGTATATCTGCCACAAGAACTGGGCAGTTTTAAGTAGTTAATTTAGCTTTCTACTAGAATCTCTGTTGTCAGCAAACATCAGCCTTTAGGCAGCACGATGCCCGACCCATAAAAGAACGAATTCATATTTGTTGATTGAATGTTTAGATTCTCTTGGGAAATGTTGATTTTTCCACTGATGTAATTTAATATGGAGATCACACTGTTGTAGGAATTCCCTGGCAGTCCAGTGGTTAGGACTCAGCACTTTCACTGTCAAGGGCACGGGTTCAATCCCTGGTTGGGGAACTAAGATCCCACAAGCCATGAGGTGCAGCCAAAAAAAACCACTGTTGTATCTTTTGGCTTTGTATGTGGCATGATTTTTTTTTTTAATTAATTTTTTTTTGACTGCATTGGGTCTTAGTTGCGGCGTGCGGGATCTCTCATTGCAGCGCACAGGCTTCTCTCTAGTTGTGGCGCAGGCTCCAGAGCGCGTAGGCTCAGTAGTTGGAGTGCGTGGGCTCAGCAGTTGGGGCGCACAGGCTTAGTTGCCCCGCGGCATGTGGGATCTTAGTTCCCCGACCAGGGATCAAACCCATGTCCCCTGCATTGGAAGGTGGATTCTTAACCACTGGACCACCAGGGAAGTCCCCTGTGGCATGATTTTTTTTTTTTTTTAAATTTATTTTTGGTTGTGTTGGGTCTTCGTTTCTGTGCGAGGGCTTTCTTTAGTTGCGGCAAGCGGGGGCCACTCTTCATCGCGGTGCGCGGGCCTCTCACTGTCGCGGCCTCTTTTGTTGCAGAGCACAGGCTCCAGACGCGCAGGCTCAGTAGTTGTGGCTCACGGGCCCAGTTGCTCCGCGGCATGTGGGATCTTCCCAGACCAGGGCTCAAACCCATGTCCCCTGCATTGGCAGGCGGGTTCTCAACCACTGCGCCACCAGGGAAGCCCGGCATGATTTTTTTGAAGTTCAAAAATTTTATTGCCATCAGATCGATCAATTTTTCCCTTTGTTTTTTGCTTTTGACATTATGCTTAGAAAGCCTTCCCACTTTCAGATACTGTAAACATCACACGTCTTTTAAAAAATATTTATTATTATATGTTTAGATCTATTATTTCATATTTAATCCATCTGGAATTTGGTGAATGGTGAGAAGTAACTTAATTCCAACTAAGTTCTTTTCCCATTGGTTAGTTCCTTATTGAATAAAATAGTTCTTTCTCAACTGAGTTGAAACACTTAACAGTGATTAATTTTTAGGATTCTTTGATATTGATGTAAAACAAAGCAAGCGTGATGCTTTTGAGGAAAAAAATTTTCAAAATAGGCTTTTGTTTTTTCACAATTTTGTTTTATTTCTTCATGGAAAAGCTCTGTGTAGATTTAACATTTTAAAGGAAGATAGGATTTCTGGGACCTGTTATAGGATTGATTTTTATCTGGTTTCTGGAAATGAAATTTGGATAAGATAATACTATTAAAATTTCTAGGTGCTAATTATTCATTGTAGAGTAATGTAAATTAAAAAGAAGAGGGACTTCCCTGGTGGCGCAGTGGTTGGGACTCCGCACTCCCAATGCAGGCCGCCCAGGTTCATTCCCTGGTCAGGGAACTAGATCCCACGCACATGCCTCAACTAAGAGTTCACATGCCACAACTAAGGAGCTGGCGAGCTGAAACTAAGACCTGGCGCAACCTAATAAATAAATAAATATATAATTAAAAAAAAAAAAAAAGAAGAAACATATTTAACAAAAAGGACATTCTTTATATGTTGTTTCATAATCTGATTTTTTAACTTAATGTTATATCATGAACATTTATGTTAATATCAGTAATATAAAAAAAGTAAATAAATAAAACAAAACTTTATCACCTTTAAAGATAACCCAGTGCTCTGTTACATTGATTTATCATGATTCCTTTTACTCTGTTGTTAGACATTTAGGTTGATTTATGTAATGATGTAAAACTGGGATGCTTTTCCAGAAATGCATAATACATTTCTGAGAATATTGGAAAACAAGAGGAAGTTCTGAAGTAAAAGAATGTCAAAGAGATTTCAGCCCTTGAACTGTAGCATAGCAGATCACAGTCACTGTATATTGTGCCTCAAGTTTTTCTTTTCCTTGAATGAATCAGGAAGATGTTAACTTTGTTTAGAATTACAGTAGGGACCAACATTGCTTTGCTTTTATGAAGAGAAAGAATGAGGGGAAAACACTCTAAAACTATATTGTCAAAAACAGCATCGCAGTCAGGCACAGTGAATCCTACTCTATCTGATTTCCTGTGAGTACCTTGAGGTCTGTGTATATTATTTGGCAGAAGAGAAAGGCTGCATTATTCCCTGGGTTTCCTTGTAAGGGGCCCTAATTCTTTGGAAACAGACTAGGTCAGTCTTAAGGCAGCTAGCTGCTGGTTTGCAAAATGATACATTATGGGGAGCAGTCACTCTAGCTGCTTCAGACAAAATAACATCAACAACTTATACTGGAAATTAACTATGATTATTTGATACAATTTACAGGGAGAAGGGATCCTACTCCAGTATATAATAGAGTGCTTTCTTCCCATAGCCCATACCTTAAACTCTTGCCTTTCTGCTTGCCTTTCCTTCCTCTTCTTTGCCTAAAAGCACTGGTTGTAAGCAGGTTTAGGGTGGACAGTCACCCTCAGTCTTCAATTAAGGACCCATAGACACAGTAAGGACCCATAGACACAGTAACCAAAATGCTCATGCTGTTGCAGGACGTGAATGCTCTTCGAGGAGCTGGGCAGCCTGTGGTGACTCCGTCCATCCAGCCCTCTCTTCAGCCAGCCCATCCAGTGCTACCACAGATGACCTCACAAGGTAAGGAACGTCTCTGAGGCTCTGTGACCTTGAATTGGGTCGGTACCGAAGTTGTCATCATTGTTCCTTAAAATGTTAGGCTGCATTGTTTTAGTATTGAGAACTGAACTAGAGTATAAAACTTGTCAGTTTGTCCCTGGGTAGGGCATGTTCAGACCTGGAGATGTAGTTGGTCTGCTTGCTGTGTCTTCTGCTGTGTTGCATTGTCAGTTTTGGAAACCGGTACTCAGCTAATGAGCCATCTCCCTGTGTGTAACTCTGCACTTTCTGTCAGCTGATGGCATCGTAGGTCTGAGTCACGTGCACCTGAGCATGCCCAATTTCCTTCCACTAGCCCATTGCTGAGACTCCAGTAGAGCTGATTTTAGGAGGCTAAGTGAGAGAAGTGGTCAAGTCTGAAGGGTGATGGTGTGAAAGGTGATAGTCCAGACTTGTACCAAGAAGCAAGGGATGGATAACAGTGAAAACTTCTTGCTTTATCTTAGCATCTCAGCCATCTGTTTCTGGGCTCCAAACACCGTCTGCTGCCTTGATGCAAGTTGCATCTCATGATTCCCACTCAGCTGTATCTGGAAACGCCCAGTCCTTTCAGGTAACGACATTTTTAAACCATATCAGTTATACGCTATCATTGATTATGGTTCTCGTCCGTCTCTTTTCTTCTTCTTGCACGATTTGTACTGTACCAGTTCCTCACAGAGTTTATAATTTTCTCCTTCCTGAACCCCTACTTTCTCATGTCCAAACAAGCAAAGGATTATCTACCTTATAGGTGGTTGTAAAGATTTCGTGCAAGAACAAGCAAAGCACCTGGCACAAGGCCTGGTACATAGTAAAAGCCCAAGCAATGTTTGCTTGTTTTCCTTTTCACACATGTCTAATTGAGGGCTATAGATTCAAGTCTTCTGTGCTCTCTTCTGTCAAACAGCTGAGAGGCCAAGATTCCGCACTCCACTCAGCAGAACGGCTGTGGTGGAGGGTCAGTGGATGGAGGCTGTATGAAAATACAGCTGAACTCTTTGTCTAGTTATCCTCCAAAAGTGAGCTCTTAAAAGTAGGTTTTTTTCTGTTTTCACAGAAGGCAGTGGCAACAGCCTGCCTGCCTCTGCTGACTGTTTGCCCGGACAGTGGACTCTTTCTTTTGCCCTGACACATTTGATGGTTAAGACTTCACTCCCTCACTTCCTTGGTGATTCTTGATGGAGGGATCAGAGTGATGGTGGCCAAGCTATGCCCCATTAGGAAGGGGTGTATCAGAATTGAGAAAAGTCCTACCTGGCCCTCTCCCCACTCCTGAATGGACCTAATGGAGAGTTACAGCCTATAGACTAAGATTCTTTTTTAGTAATGGATGGGTGGTTATACCAATCCCTGGAAATGAGCTGGATTTCCTTAATTCAAGGAAGAATAACCATCGTCACTAAAATGATAGCTGCTGTTTATTGAGCATTTATTGTCTTCCAGGCACTTACTTACCAGCTGTTAGGAACTTTACCTATATATCGCTTCATTTAATCCACACAACAACCCTAAGAAATGGTATTATTATTTCATTTTATAGTTGAGGTGGCTGAGGCTCAGAGGAAAATGAGAGCTCTTGGTCATGCAGATAAGCATCAGAATCTAGAAGGGGAGAGGCATCCTTTGGAAACTGGTAGCTTTAGTTTGGAATCGCAGTGAACACCTCTTCTTTTACCTTAATGAAACCAAGCATCGTTTGCTTAGTTTTAAAATTTTTTAGACCATCAATAGGCCCAATGGCCGGGGGATGAGTTCCTACTTAATTAAATCATCACAAGAGGACTGGGGAGTGACCTGAGACACGCTTCCCTCACTCTCTAGGTATGACTTTAGTGACCAGGCATCACTGGATTACATACATGACTCTCCTGCCACAATTATTACCCAATACCAAACCCTGGTCTCCTACATCTCCAGCTTCAATAAGTTTGAGTCTCCTTCCAGTTTATCTACTTTATTCCATCCAAGACAAATTAAGCAGAAAAGAGAGATATGATGGTTTTATGAGCCATCTGTAACTTGGCATTTTCTCAGCCCTATACAGGTATGCAAGCCTACGCTTATCCTCAGGCACCAGCTGTTGCTTCCCAGCTGCAGCCCGTTCGGCCCTTGTACCCCGCACCGCTCTCTCAGTCTCCTCATTTTCAAGGTAGGAGTTTCTCATCTTCTGCTCTTGCTGTGCTTTCCTCCCTCCCATCCCTTTTTCATTTTGACTCCAGTAGATCTCTGCCCTTTTTTTCTTGTCTTTTTTTTAAACAAGTTAGTTGAGGTATGACTTACATACCATGAAATTCACTCGTTTTAAGTGTACAATTCAATGGGTTTTTTTAGTATGTTTACGGAGTTGTGCAACTATCACCATAATCCAGCTTTAGAACATTTACATCATCCCCACAAAAACCCTCATGGCCACTTTCTGTGTTTTGTTTCTTGCATTTTCTCCTGCCAGCCCTTTTTAATTCCCCTCTCAGAGTTGCTCTGTAGAGTTCATAGTTAATAGTAAAAGAGTAAAACATTGGAGGAAATTGGGAGAAAACATGATGACTGTTCAGTATCTCAGATGAAAGCTATTTTGTTAAAATTTTAAAGTTGTGAAAAGAATATACTTTTATAAAAAGGTCAAGCAACACAAAAAGGTGTGAAGTGAAGTTACTGTTTTCCATCATTAAACCCCCCTGACCTTAGGAAACAGTCACTTGGGTAACTTTTCAGATATCTTGTATACGTGTGCAAGTGTGGTTGCCTAGTGTAAAAAACAAAGCAAAATAAAATGCACACAGCTGGGGTGGTATCCTGCCTTCTTGTTCTGCAGCTTGTCTTTTGTACAGTAATCACTTTGGGTATTAGGACAGTGGTAGGAAGAAGCAAGTATATCCCACAATGAAATTTATGGTCCTGGAGTGGTAAGGGTTTCCTGAGTGCATCCTTTGTCTGGAAGCCCTGCCCTTCTCCATCTGGGAAACCATTGAATCTGTCATCTCCTCTGTGAAGGCTTCCTGTTACCATCCCTCTCTCCTCTCCTTCCAGAGACATAACTGTATACGTGTGTCACCAAAGAGTTAATCTTGCTTTTCTCTGTGCTTCTTTTGTACCTTGTAACCTCGTACATCGTTCATTCTTTGCACTTACAACACTCTGTTATAATGATCTGTTTACACGTGAGTCTCCTCACCAGACTGACCTTGCCAAGGGCAGGAACCGTGTTTCATTCCTTGCTGTATCCTTGGTACCTGGTCCAATACCTGGCATGCAGTTGGGTGAATGGAGAAGCAATCTGAGTTGCTAGTGCACTACTTGTGCCCTTGAACCAGACTGTATCACTTGATGCATTTTGCAGGAGGATAGCTAGTTATTGTTAGCTTTGGAGCATTTTGCCTTTAACCCCTCTCCATCTTCTCCTGACAGTGTAAATCACCTACAGCATTTTCCAGTATTTGGAAATGTTCGTTTCTTTTTTTCCTCTGCTGATAGAGCTGTTGGTTTTTCCTCATATAGTATCCTCTGCTACAGTTTCATAAGTTTCTTTTTGGCTTATGTCTGTTCAGGATCAGGTGACATGGCTTCATTTCTCATGACTGAAGCCCGGCAGCATAACACTGAAATTCGAATGGCAGTCAGCAAAGTGGCTGATAAAATGGATCATCTCATGACTAAGGTGACTAAGTCATCTCATGACTAAGGGGCTGTGTTGAAAGTGGGGGTATAAAGAGGGGATACAAACAGGGAGCAACCAGGGCTATAGGTAAACTCTTCCTGGTTTCCTGTATTCATAGTAGTTAGTAATTTCCCTAGAAGGGTCATTTTATTTGGGGATCCAGTTAGCAGAAGAAAACTCCTGCTTACATTGGAGATTGTCTCAGAAACTTATTAACCCCCTCAAAAAAGTAGTCAGACCTTGGGTAAATTGTATTTCTCCTTTTAAAAATTTCATGAAAAGTCTTTCTGACACTCCTTTTGTAGGTTGAAGAGTTACAGAAACGTAGCACTGGCAATTCCCTGCTCATTCCTAGCATGTCGGTGACAATGGAAACAAGCATGATTATGAGCAATATCCAACGAATTATTCAGGTGAGAGTGATCAAGAACAGAGCACTCTAATATGTATAAAATAGATAACTAATAAAAAAAAAAGAATATCATTTAACAAAAAAAAAAAGAACGGAGCACTCAACCTGGAGATCTTGCCCCTGCTCTCTCTGGAGATGTACTACTGTTTGAAACCTCCACTCCAGGAATAAGAGCATGTGACAAATGCTACACGGAGTTGGGAAATTCTGGAAAATCCATTATGGCTTAATTACTCCAAGTGACTTATCACTCTATTATCAGAAGGAAACATTTCTTTTTTGACCATATTCCAAAGTTTCCGCTTCATTTTATAGCCATTTATACATTTAGTCTATTGGATGTAGTGATTTGTATCCATCAGGTAGAATTTGATACATTGTTTTAAGTATTATATTTATGTGGACATAAGTTCTAGATTTTTCTCTCAGATATGTAACAGTATCATCTGTCAGTTCAAGTTGATTCCCTTTTATCTGGTGCTCTTCTCTTAAAAACTTAAGTTAAACATCATATATTTCGAATTAGGAAAATGAAAGATTGAAGCAAGAGATCCTTGAAAAGAGCAGTCGGATAGAAGAACAGAATGACAAGATTAGTGAACTAATTGAACGAAATCAGAGGTAATGACAGGTACGGGGCACTGGCTAGGATGGACAAAAAAGGGTTTAGTTTGTAAATGCCCAAGTTAAATAAGCATGTTTGTTTACAGAAGTTTATGTGTATTTCTGCTCTTTTCTGTTTCCTGCCTGTCATGTGAATTACTGCTTGTTGATTGAGCGGGATTTCAGGAGGCTGTGATGTAATGCACACCTGTGTTTGAATCCTGGCTCTGCTCCTCATTTGTTGTGTGGCTTTGGGCGTTTTATTTATTCCCGCCGGCTCTAGTTTCCTCATCTGTAAAAGCAGTGTTAGTGCCTAGAAAACTCCTGATGTCAACTCTTCTCTCTTCTGTGTGGGCTGACTCTTATTTTATCAACCAGAACTTCACTGATTTCCATATAAAACCCAAGCATTGTATAATTTTTCTAGATCCTTCTGAAAATTTATTTTGTGGGGAGGGGTCAGTGGAACATGTTACAGCATATAGCATTTCACTTTAAAATATCATCCTCCCATATTTCTCTTCTCCAGTGTCTCTTGTCTCCCACATGGAAGGGGGAAGGGGAGTGGCTTTCTTTTCTTCCCTCCTTGCAGCCTTCATACTCCTGTCTCTTTCCTCTCTTATTTCCCCTCACCACACATGTTCAAATTCCTCTCCTCTTCACTCTGCAAATTCAAAGCAATTCACCCAGGCCCAGGTTCCTGCCTCCAAACTTGATTACTGCAGATCTTCAGAAAACAAAATGCTTTCAGATTGTTCCTGATGAAGGTATAGAGCAATGCTCTAACGACTGAATTGTTGATACATTGGGTTATACCTGGTATGCATTGAGTGCTTGATAAAGGTTTTCTTTTTCCCTGTTTATTTCACAGGTATGTTGAGCAGAGTAACCTGATGATGGAGAAGAGGAACAACTCACTTCAAACTGCCACAGAAAACACACAGGCAAGAGTTTTGCATGCTGAGCAAGAGAAGGTAAAGTAACTGGGGAGAGAAAAGCCCAAGTCAGGATGTGTAGAGCCGAGGAGTGTCCTCTGTACGTCCTTACCAGTTTGCTTTTCAGCAGAATTTTTGCCGTCATTGAGAAGAGAACTAGAAATCTTCCAACAGATTTTTAATATATCCAACATCCACATTTCTGTTGTATAAATGCATTACAATAAGTTGACTCAAAAATAATCACTGATGTTAGTAATCTGGTTAAGGTGAGGATTATACAGTTTATTAGAAACTAATCCTATTCTGCTGAAAAAATCAACAGACGATTTCTGTTATGCCACATAACAAATACTTATTGTGAAGTTTGAGATTGTTTAGTTTGCTCCTTCATCTGTGTCTGCCAAAGCATTTTAAAATTTTTATTTATTTATTTATTTATGGCTGTGTTGGGTCTTCGTTTCTGTGCGAGGGCTTTCTCTAGTTGCAGCAAGCGGGGGCCACTCTTCATCGCGGTGCGCGGGCCTCTCACTGTCGCGGCCTCTCTTGTGGCGGAGCACAGGCTCCAGATGCGCAGGCTCAGCAATTGTGGCTCACGGGCCTAGTCGCTCTGCGGCATGTGGGAACTTCCCAGACCAGGGCTTGAACCCGTGTCACCTGCATTGGCAGGCAGATTCTCAACCACTGCGCCACAAGGGAAGCCCTGTCAAAGCATTTTAAAGCATTGCTGTTTGACTTCAGTCAGTTCAGAATTAGGTATTTTGACCTGTTTCTGAAGTAGCTATAAGGAAGGAAGACTGTTGTGGGTCTTGGGTTGAGATGACTGATTTGGAAGCCCCACTCCTCCTGTCTTTCCTCCAGTGACACTGTTTTTCTGAAATGAGTTCCTTCTTGTTTGGGCTCCCCCTCATCAGCTGGGAGATCACAACCCTTTCATCTGCTATTTTCTCAGATTTAAGAAGTGTTTTATATTTTGTATTTGAATTTTTTTGAAAACATGAAAATTGAATGGAATGCACTTTATAACTTGAGATAAGAGCTTTTGAGTGATTTTCCACTCTGCTTGTTCTTTGGTGAGAGTGACCATCCGCCCCACTGCCTCTCCTCTGGAATTCATCTCCTCCAGTGGTCTTAGCTGCTGCAAGGCCCTGTGCAAGTGGTCTTCCCTCTGATATCAGTGAACTCTGGAGCCACGATAGATGCAAAGCCCTCTGAGTGTTGTGTTAGTTCAGTTTCTGTTAGACCAGTTGAGGCAGGACAGTGAGTAAAACTTTGATTCTACTTGCGGCAGGTGAAAACTCCTCTTCTGTCTGGAAGTCCAAACTGTCATTGTCCTCTGAGTTTCACAGATGAAAACCTAAGCCTGCTGAACAGCAAAAATAAGTACCTTAGAGCTCACTCTAAAGGTCGCATGTTACTAAAAAATTTATTCTGACACTTATTAAAACAGTAAGGAAGATTTTATTCAAGACTATTGCAATAGATGGGAGTTCCCTGGTGGCTTAGTGGTTAGGATTCTGGACTTTCACTGCTGTGGCCCGGGTTCAATCCCTGGTTGGGGAACTGAGATCCCGCAAGCCACACGGTGTGGCAAAAAAAATACATAAAATAAAAAGACTATTGCAATAGGGAAGAAATGTTGAGCTCAACTCCAAATACAGTTAAGGGCAAGAGGGCAAGTGGGGAATTTACAGCCAAGGAGCAGAGTGAGGGGGGTCAGTGGATGGAAAATTACTAAGAGGAGACATCCTGGGTAGGGGGATTCTTGCTAACAACAGGCCAAGGACCTAGACAGCAAAGGTTGGGATGGAGAACTTTGATCAGATGTCAAGGGTAGAGATTCACTCTAAACTGACTTAGCAGGGATTCTTGCTAAAACTGGGCTTGTCTGGCCAAAGACAGGAGGGGAGAACAAGGTCATGGGCTTAGAGGAGCCTAACTTGAAGTGTGGTCAAGAAGAGAGCCTTTGCCAGTGTACACTCAGATACTCATTCATAGCTTATTTCTTTTTATTTTGTATACAATTTGTTTTATTTCCCCCACCTTTAAGAGAGCCAAAATATCAGATTTTAAATGTAAGCTAGAAAACTGATTAAGGCTTTGGAATAAATGTTTAAAACTGAGGTAGGCGCAGTGAATACCCTAAGAAGGGACAAGTGATAATAAGAAAGTAGACGGCAGTAAGAATGCATGTAAAGTATAGTGGTATAGGAGGAGTAATGGTAGTAACAGTGTAATAGTATAGGAGAGATGGTCCAACCCTGTAAATGCACTGCTGCCCCCAAATCAAAACCAGCGGAGCAGTCACTCACTGCCTTTCCTGTCATCTGATTTCTCCTGTTTTTTACAGGAGCACATCAATTCAGGTGAAATGAATGTAATATTTGTCATTTGTTTACCATTCCTTTTCATTGACCATCCTTTTAATTATCATTTTCATCATTGCCCTTCATAAGTAGAATATCTGTAGACAGTTTTCCAGGGTAGTCTTTTTGACTTCATCGGATGTTACTTGAGAATATTTAGCTCCTGTTTGGCCAGTACAGAGCACCATTTAAAATGCATTGAGCAGTCAAAGAAGTTGGAGTGTTCCCTTTTTTTATTACCACTGTTCTTCAAAGAACCCCCAAAGCAGTTACTCTCACGTGACCGATCTTTATAGTACTACTGTGGGTTGGCCAAAGAGTTCGTTCCCAAGTGAACTCTTTGGCCAACCCAATATTAGTACAGTAGTGCTAGGGAGAAGTTGTAGACTGAGAAGTGGATTGCCATCAAAGGCATTCAATTTAAAATTTAAAATACCCTTTTCTTGTTAAAAAAAATGCTTGTTCATTATAGGAAACTTAGAAAATGGCAGGAATACCATTTCTTATGTATCAGATTGGTGAGATTTAACAATAGGTGGTGACTGTATACCAAGCCACTGAGTGTTTTTTCATAGCACTATTCTTAATAGTTGCATACAGGATAGATATATCAATTTGCTTAAGCTCATTTTTAAAATTATTTTGTGTTTCCATTGTTTGGCAACTATAAACAATGCTGCATCAGTCATCCTTGTAGCAAAATTTTTGTGTTCTTGCATAGTATTTCCTAAGGACAAAGTTTTGCAAGGGCATTCCTGAGTCAGAGACCTGGCACATTTGAGGGCTTGATTTGGGCTTAATTCAGGTTGAAGGTGGCCTTAGCTATCTTCCTACCAGTTCAGCCAGCACAGAGTATGTGAGGTTGGGCCATCACCATGTTTAAAGTGACATCGTACTTTGTTACTGTTCAGGCCAAGGTGACGGAAGAGTTAGCAGCAGCCACTGCACAGGTCTCTCATCTACACCTGAAAATGACTGCCCACCAAAAGAAAGAAACGGAGCTGCAGGTACAGCTGACAGAAAGCATGAAGGAGACAGACCTCCTTAGGGGCCAACTCGCCAAACTGCAGGCAGAGCTCTCAGGTATGCCCTTGCTGGAGGGGGCTGGGATTTTGACAATGTAAACTTAAAGAATTACACTGTTTCCTTCCTCCCAGTCCATTTGTCATAATGCTAATGAAGTTTGTGAAGGACAGAGCCAAAGGTTAAGGTGAACCAGTATAAACCTATTACATGATTGTTTGGCATAAAGGACAACAGAAGAACTGACTCTCCATTTAGAGTTGATCAGTGGCCACAGTTCTGCTCTGTTTGGGCGAGTGTTGAGTATCCTTGGTACTTAGGATTGGCCTCATAGGCCTTGAAGAGTTAATCTAACTTGTGACTGACTAATCTAACTGAAGGGTTCCTTTAACTTGTGACTCAGTAGAAGCTTAAGAAGCAGGTGCTTCCTGCTGCAGTTGCCTCTTTCCTAGAGCATGGATTGCAGTCCTTCAGCCTGGCACACAAGGCCCCTCCACCTTAGCTTATTTCCTGTATGTTGCCCAATTCAACGTAGCTCTGGACATACTAGCCAGCCTGCTGCTTCAACACATCCTGTATTTCTTGCCTTGCTTTTTATCCATGCTATTCTCTGGACTTGGTGTGCCCACCATCGCCAAGATTTGCCTCCAGTTCTCTCCAAAAACTGCCTTTTTCAGAAACTTTCCCTTTTTTTCCCTAGAATATTTGATCTCCTTTAAAATCCTTCATCTCCGAGTGCATTATTATGCCCATTATCAGAGATAGCCTTTGATCAGCACTACTTATATGTGTTTTCCCTTCTAGAATGCAAGCCTCTGAAGGGCAAGGATGGTGTCTTGCTCATCTTTGTAAAGTCCTTCCCTTAGTATTAGTTTAGTGCCTGGCACAGTGGTGCTGCTCAAGACATGGTGACTTGAAAAGCAGATTTGTGGAGACTGGCATGTTGATTCATCCACCACTTTGTATAAAGAAACACATGTGGAAGGCACAGATGGGACCAGTGGGTGGGGTGTGGCTGGAATAGCAGCAGAGTTAGGAAAAAGCAAAATTAACTTGCCCAAAAAGAAAGCTAAAAAACACTGATGTCAGTTGGTGAAGTGATACCTTGAAGATAAATCCCTTCCTTTTTAGAGCATCACTTGGGCGCACTTGAGGGAAAATCTTAGATTTGAATGTCGTACAGATATCCTCTTTTCTGTTTTTGTGGTGCCCTGTGACAGTTACCTTAAGGGCACCATAAGGATCTCAAAA
The DNA here is from genome assembly GCF_009873245.2 of Balaenoptera musculus. Classification (NCBI taxonomy): domain Eukaryota; kingdom Metazoa; phylum Chordata; class Mammalia; order Artiodactyla; family Balaenopteridae; genus Balaenoptera; species Balaenoptera musculus. Next base: position 95,713,348 of record NC_045790.1, on the reverse strand, counting down.
GTTTTCCAACAAAATTAATTTTGATGCATTACATTTTAATTTTTTTATTATTTTTTATTGATGTATAGTTGATTACAATGTTGTGTTAATTACTACTGTATAGCAAAGTGATTCAGTTATACATATATATAGATTCTTTTTTTAATATTCTTTTCCATTATGGTTCATCATAGGATATTGAATGTAGTTCTCCATATTATACAGTAGGACCTTGTTGTTTGATGCATTACATTTTTAAGAAATATTCCAAATAGCTTTATTTGAGAAGGAATGTTTTGAAAGCAGACTCTTGGTAGAATGTCCCAGCTACCAAGAGAGTTGAGAATATCTTACCCAGGCAGTGAGAAAGGGCCTGGACCACTACTAAACAAAGATCTCAATGTGTTGAGTCCAGTGTGTTGAGATGATGACTGAAATGGAATTATGGGAGTGGTAATATTCCGAAGGTGGTCTCTGACCACTTAGAACATTTCTCTTCCATTTTGTATGTGTCGAAGGTGACATGTAGGTGCAGAGATAAATATGGATGGATGGGGGCGTCAGTTTATGGCTTGATAAACCTGCTGTTGGTCAGTGAGGTGATGCTGGAGGAAGTGAGTGGAAGAGGCTCGTGTGGTAGGGTTGGGAGATGATGGAATGCAGCTTTGAAGGCGGTGCTGGGATGCCATACAACCCACTGCAGCTCTGGTTCTGCAGCCAAGTCTCTGTGCTGCCATATCCCAGAGCTCCAAGAAACCTCTGAGCAAGCACAGTCCAAATTCAAGAGTGAAAAGCAAAGCCGGAGACAACTGGAACTCAGGGTGACGTCTTTGGAGGAGGAGCTGACTGACCTTCGAGCTGAGAAGGAGTCTCTGGAAAAGGTAAGTTCTACATCTGAAGTTTCTCTGTTGGGCCCAAGTGGCCAGGGTTAGCTGTTTAATAAACATTTTTATTTTCCTTTGAAAAATTACAGTTGCATGTGCTCATTGTAACAAATACAAATAATACAGAAAAGTATAAAATAAAAAATAAAATTTATCTTTTCCCCCTCTCATACACTAGAGGCAACGAGTATAAAAGATATATGACTATTCTTCCAGATTGTTTTCTGTGTATATAATATATGCATACACATACATATATACATGTATGTATAAAATAAATGTACATCCATATATGTATGCTGATAACATTTTTAACAGTAATGAGATCGTATTTATTTATTTATTTATTTTTATTAATTAATTTATTTTTTATTTTTGGCTGCGTTGGGTCTTTGTTGCTGTGCGCAGGCTTTCTCTAGTTGTGGCGAGTGGGGACTACTCCTCATTGCGGTGCGCGGGCTTCTCATTGCGGTGGCTTCTCTTGTTGCGGAGCACGGGCTCTAGGCATGTGGGCTCGGTAGTTGTGGCTTGCAGGCTCTAGAGTGCAGGCTCAGTAGTTGTGGTGCATGGGCTTAGTTGCTCCGTGGCATGTGGGATCTTCCCGGACCAGGGCTTGAACCCGTGTCCCCTGCACTGGCAAGCGGATTCTTAACCACTGCACCACCAGGGAAGCCCCTGGGATCATATTTAATACTTTAAAAAAAAAATTGTATTGTGGCCATTATACTAATAAGAATGAGAACTTCCTCATTCTTTTTTTTTTTTTTGCAGTGTTGATTATTTTTATTTATTTATTTATTTAAATTGGGGTATAGTTGCTTTACAGTGGTGTGTTAGTTTCTGCTGTACAGGAAGTGAATCAGCTGTATGTGTACATATACCCCCTCCCTCCTGGACCTCCCACCACCCACCCCCATCCCACCTGTCTAGTTCACCACAGAGCACCGAGCTGAGCTCCCTGTGCTATACAGCAGGTTCCCACTAGCTATCCACTTTACTCATGGTAGTGTATATATGTCAGTCCCAATCTCCCACCCACTCCCCCAGCCCTGTGTCCACACGGGTGTTCTCTACATCTGCATCTCTATTCCTGCCCTGAAAATAGGTTCATCTGTACCATTTTTCTAGATTCCACATATATGCGTTAATATACAGTATTTGTTTTTCTCTTTCTGACTTACTTCACTCTGTATGACAGTCTCTAGGTCCATCCACATATCTGCAAATGACCCAATTTCATTCCTTTTTATGACTGAGTAATATTCCATTGTATATATGTACCACATCTTCTTTATCCATTCATCTGTCAGTGGATGTTTAGGTTGCTTCCACGTCCTGGCTATTGTAAATAGTGCTGCTGTGAACATTGGGGTGCATGTGTCTTTTTTGAATTATCATTTTCTCAGGGTATATGCCCAGTAGTGAGATTCCTGGGTCGTATGGTAGTTCTATTTTTAGTTTTCTAAAGAACCTCCATAGTGGCTGTATCAATTTACATTCCCACCAACAGTGCAAGAAGGTTCCTTTTCTGAACACCCTCTCCAACATTTATTGTTTGTAGATTTTTTGATAATGGCCATTCTGACTAGTGTGAGATGATACCTCATTGTAGTTTTGATCTGCATTTCTCTGATTATTTGTGATGTTAAGCGTCTTTTCATGTGCCTGTTGGCCATCTGTATGTCTTCTTTGGAGAAATGTCTATTTAGGTCTTCTGCCCATTTTTTGATTGGCTTGTTTGTTTTTTTGATATTGAGGTGCATGAGCTGTTTGTATATTTTGGAGATTAATCCCTTGTCAATTGCTTCATTTGCAAATATTTTCTCCCATTCTGAGTGTTGTCTTTTCGTCTTGTTTATGGTTTTCTTTGCTGTGCGAAAGCTTTTAAGTTTAATCAGGTCCCATTTGTTTATTTTTGTTTTAATTTCCATTACTCTAGGAGTTGGGTCAAAAAAGATCTGTGATTTATGTCAAAGAGTGTTCTTCTTATGTTTTCCTCTAAGAGTTTTATAGTGTCCGGTCTTACATTTAGGTCTTTAATTTTTAATTTTCATTCTTTATAACTACTACATAGTAGTCTACTGTGAGGCTGTACCATAGTTTATTTAACTATTCACCTGTTGATGGATATTTATGTTTCCCTTTTTTCACTATTTCAAGCATTGCTGTTGTGGACATCTTTGTACTATATAACTATTTTTGCAAATTCGTTTGAGCATTTCCATAAAATGGATCACTCGAATTAGAATTGCTGCATCAGAGAAGAATGCTTAACATCTAAATTTTTGAAATAAATATTGCCAGATTATGCTTGAAGAGTTTGTTAGCTTGCATTTCCAGCACCGTGTGAACAAGCCCATTTCTCCATACTTTTTCCAACTCTGCACGTATCAATTTTTCTAATCTTTATAGTCTGATAGGTGAAATATACTATCTTGTCTTAATGTGTGTTTTTGGTAGTATTAAAGCTTTCATATATTTAATGCCTATTTGTATTTCTTCTGTGAATTCTTTTTAATGTCCTTTGCTATTTTATCTATTGTAATATTAGTTTGATTTAGAAACACTATTAAAGGTGCTAATCCTTTGTCAGTCATAGATGTTACAAATATTTTTCTAGTTTGCTGTTTTTTAACTTTATTTAATAGTATCTTTTGATGTTTTATAAATTTAATATCAGGGTAATACTAGCCCCACTGAATGGATTGGGAACAGTTCTGTCTTTTTCTATGCTCTGAAACAGTTTAAATATGAAAAGAACAACCTCTTTCTGAGGTTTTAATAAAACTCTAGTAAAGTCCTTTTGGCCTAGTGCCTTTTTAGGGGATAAATCTTGGTCTATATTTTCAGTTTCTTCTATGATTTTATCAGGTTTTTTAAAAACCAGTTCTTTCTGATTTGGGGGGCTGTTTCAGTTTTTCATTGTTCTAGATACTACTGCAGTGACCATCCTTGTAGCACGTTATCTTTATGAACATGATCTACTGCTTCCTTAAATTATAATTTGTGTAAATTCTGGGTGTGTGTGTGTATTTTGAAGGTCCTTTCACAGGATTGTGATTTTCCTACCAGTAGATTGTGAAAGTATCTACTTCCCTCTACCCTAACCACTGTTAAGATATTCCCCATCTCTTCATACAATGGTAGATAAAGCTCTTCTTGTTTTCCTTCTTCTTGTCACAATTTTTTTCTGCCAGTAGCCAAGAATGTTAAATATATAGGGGAAATTAAATTGAAAAAATGAATTGTTTCCAGAAACGAAGTAAGGACCCAGTGACGTTAATAACTACCACCACCAACCATCGCCATCTCCATTTATCCTCTATCAGACAACTGGAGCTGATGATGGTTCTCTTGTTCCTAAGAACCTCTCAGAAAGGAAAAAGAAGTCAGCTCAAGAGCGCTGTCAGGCTGAGGAGGAGATAGATGAAATTCGTAAATCACACCAGGAGGAACTGGACAAACTTCGACAGCTCTTGAAAAAGGCTCGGGTGTCCACGGACCAAGCAGCTGCAGAGCAGGTAATGGGAAGCTGAAGCACTTTGGAAATAAAAGGAAGGCATGAGGACTCAGAAAAGTTTCTAGTTTCTTCTTTATCCTTTAGGATGAGATTTCTCGTAGTTGATGGTCTAACTTTGGACAAAGGTGGAAGAAGAGCCAGGAATCGAATGGAGAATCTTCTTCCTTTTTTAAAGCTTAGTGAGAATTTTACTATAAGTAAAACATGAAGGAAAAAAGTCTTTATAAAAACATTCCAAACATAAGGCCAACGTCCTCACCCACCAGACACCATCCTTCAGGCACATTATCGTCCTTGAAAAGAAGGGACTTATTTAGGTAATTAGGCAGGCAAACCAGGGATAGTGGCAGGACACAGCTGGATCTCTAGTCCATTTGACAGCAGCCTTTCTTTTTGTAAGTTCCTAAATTCATGTTTGTATGTTCTTTAATTAGAGTGAATTGGTGCCCTCAATTTGATCACCTATGGGAATTTGGACAAAAATAAGTTTCTTCTGAACCCATAAAGTTTAAGGGCCCAGATCCTGAAAAGTATGATCATACTAGGGCCCTGGCTTCCTGGGACCTCTCTAGACAGTCACACCTTTACCTGGTTGGAGTACCTTTTAGAGTCCTAGCAACCAAGGTCTTCCAAACAGTTGTTTCCTTGCTAAATCTGGGCTCTTAGCTAATTGTTTTTGCCTTGTTGAAGACGGGCTTCCTTAGATGTGACTAGACCCCCCAGCATACGGGGATTACTTTCTCTTGGCAGCTGTCTCTAGTACAGGCTGAGCTGCAGACCCAGTGGGAAGCCAAGTGTGAACATCTGTTGGCCTCTGCCAAGAATGAACACCTGCAGCAGTACCAGGAGGCGTGTGCACAGAGAGATGCCAGGCAGCAGAAGCTGCTCCATCTTGAGGAGAAGGTGGGTGTTTTCCCTGGGCTTAGACAGCCCTGTTAATTTGAGGCAAACAGGTTGTTCAAGTCTTGCAGATCCTTTTGTACCTGAAAGATGTTAATAGCTTGAAAACAGAATCATACTTGTTTAGCTCTGCAGTTTATCAGTAATCTTTCACATACTCATTTGGGATGACAGGTCAGTGATCTAGGAAAAGAAAAAGCAGCATTTATGATCTGGAACGTGTTTTCCATTATAATCTGATACTTCATTTATTGAGTGCCGGCTGGGTTCCAGACACTGTGTTAGGGAAAGGGCTTACAAAGAACTCTCCTCAAGAATCTCACAATCAAGAAAAGGAGACTGAGGAACAGAGATAAGCATTAAATGCTGTGAGACCCAGAAGAGGAAGTGCCTAGGGGAGCAGAGCCAAGAAGGACAAGGAGCTTCGGTCAGGTGGGGAAGGCGGCAGAGGCTCTGGGCAGAGGCCCTGAGGTGGGCTGGAGCACAGGTGTGGTGGGATCATCTGGCATAAAAACGAGAGAGAGAGAGGGATGGCTTAGCGCCGAAGTCCTCATATCTGGAGGTCAGTTTCTTAAAGTACCCAGTTGAAAATCTGACTCAGAGATGAGGAAGGCAATCTTGTAGGTGAATAGGTTGCTTCTAACGTCCACTGTTCATGTCTGTGTGACTAGGGTTACCAAACCCTGCCACCACTACCCCCCGCCTTTTTATTTCATTCTTGACCTGATTAGGAACAAGGCTAGTGACTTTGTTGGTAAAGAGGAGATGAAGTTGTGAGTTGAGATTGAGTGATGAGGAAATGGAGTGCCCTGAGTCAGCAGGCCTGTGGGCGGGGGCGGAGGATGTGGATGTCAGCAGACCGATGTGAGGTTGACACTTGAAGCTTAGGATGGTTCTCCTCCTCCTGGGTTTCCTGACCTTCACCTGGAAGTCCAGGTTCCAAGGCCTCAGCCACAGTCTGTTTTGCAGTGTTTAGCCCTCCAGGCCCAAGTCACAGCCCTGACAGAGCAAAATGCACAGCGCATCAAGGACCTGGAGAGCAAGTCCCAGATGTCTGGGGTTGAAGCTGCTGCTGCTGCCGCTGACCCCTCAGAGAAGGTGAGCTGGAGATTTCGGAGAAGTGAGCCATGTCATGTCAGGGGATTGAATGTGCACATCAGGCGTTCAGAAAGAACTTTTGTTTGTCAGTTTGTTGTGTTGTTAGCTTTTCTCCTAACTTTATCGATCTCCCACTTACCTGCCGTAAGTCACAGTTAACCCATTGGAACCTGTCTCTTTGGTGGCAACCCCCAAAGGGCCTTATCCTGACGTTTTGACAGATAAAGGAAATGTTTCTAAATCACAGGAGAGGACTGGAAAGTGTGCCCAGCATCTTCTAGCCACTAATCCTCGTAGCCCATGACAGCTGTAGCGGTGGCCACGGTGGGAGGAAAGCAGCAGTGAATGGTCTTTGAGCAGTCTTGGGCACACAGGCCACAGCTTACCCATCCTTCACAGCCCTCCTCTCAAGTGCTGCTCATTATTTAACATTGTCCCCTCCACAGTGACAGCCTTAGGTGTCTCAGTCATTGACCCGCTGTGTCCCACTGTAGAGTTCTAAGAGGGCTTCATTTTAGCCTTCCAACCTCTCTCTGGAAGTTACATGCATCCCTTAGTCGCTTGATTTTGGCAGTGTACATTTTGATACTGTTTTTCTCTCTTCATGTCGTCATGCAGGTCAAGAAGATCATGAACCAGGTGTTTCAGTCCTTGCGGGGAGAGTTTGAGCTGGAGGAGTCTTACAATGGCAGGACCATTCTGGGGACCATCATGAACACTATCAAGGTACAGCTGGCTCTCGATTGTTTCACTGAGATGGGTATCTTGTTGCTTAAGTACCGTTTAAGGGATCCTGAGTAAAAAAAATGATTCAAGGCTGTTCATCAGTAACTAGGATGCCTGGAATGACTTACCTGCACAGATAAGGACAGCCTCCTTTGACAGGAAGAAACAAAGTCATTTGAACGGAAAAAACTAACTGAAAAACAAAGTCACTTGAACTAGATGACCAATTGTGTTAATAGGAGAACTAGGAGTGCCTAGGAGTGCCTCTGTTTCCGGTCAGTGATCCTCTCCTCTTTCTTGGCTTTTGAACAGATGGTGACTCTTCGGCTGTTAAACCAACATGAGCGAGAGAAGGGAGAGAGCAGCAATGAAGAAGAGGAAGAGGAAGAAGAAGAGGAGCGACCTCGGAGTGCTTCCGGACAGTCTCAGGCACCCTTGAACAGGGAGAGGCGGGAGCCCCCCATGGTGCCGTCAGAGCAGGTGGTCCAGGAAGCTGCCCCACTGCCTCCTCAGGCCCTCCCCGCTCCCCAGGATGATGCACAGAGAAGGGAAGGGGAGCCCTCGGAAGCAGAGGCGCGCTCAGAGATAAAAGAACCGGCTTGCCTCCCCTCCCGAAGAGCTCTGGGGCCCCCAGCTTCAATTCCCCCTGCGCCTCCAGGCCCTGTGACTGTGGACTCTGAGGGTGAGGAGGCGCTGGCAGCCAGCCCACTGGGAGATGCCTGTGTCGGGGAGCAAGAGAGCTCCACGAGACTGCCCCTGACTTCAGACCCCAAGAAGGTGGACCCCCTGGCTGTGGGGCCTGAAAGTCCAGGAGGAGAGCCTCAGGCTCCAGAGCTCCAGAAAGACGAGGATGGCACTAGCTCCGCTGCTCCCTCCCGGGAGCCGCACGGCACAGAGGCAGCGTCTGCGGCCGTAGGAGCAGTGCCTGGATCCGAACACCGTTCTCAGCATCCCAGGTGTGTCCCCTGGGCAGAGTTGCAGGAACAAGGCGGCTGCGTGTGGAGGTTGTCTCTGGTTTTTCCAGGGCTGGTGACTCATCCTCAGAGCCTGGCTGGCCAATTCACTTACTCGTTCATTCATTCATTCATTCATACATCTATTCGTAACAGGCTCTGTGGCAGGCACTGTGGTAGTGTGGGAGGCAAGGCAGAGTTGTTCCTGAGCTGAGGAGCTTACAGTCTGGTGGACAAGACAGACAGACTCTTACACAGTTGAGCTCGAACAGCGCAGGGGTGAAGGGTGCTGACCCTCTGTGTGTAACTTTACAGTTGGCTCATCCCCAGATTCAGCCACCTGCGGGTCGTGTAGTACTTTGGTATATATTCATTGAAAAAAGTCTACATATAAGTGGGCCTGCACAGTTCAAACCTGTATTCTTCAAGGGTCAACTGTATGTTATAAATGCATGACAAATGCTTCATAAAAAAAAACACACAGGGTGTCTAATAGAGAATAAAGGGGGAGTTATTCTACATTAGAGTGATAAGAGGGGCTTATTCTACCTTAGATAGAGTGATTAGAAGGAATTATTCTACTTGAGGTAGAGTGATTAGGGAAGGATTCTGAGAAGGTAACATTTAAGCTGAGACCTGAAGGATGGATAGAAGCCTTCCCTGCCAAGAGTGGGAAGAAGCATTTGCAGAAAGCAAGAACAGCACATGCAAGGCCCTGCGGTAGGAGGGACATGACACAATCAAGGAAGAAGGCACAGTGAGTGGGAGGAGAGTGGTGTTATGCTGAGGTTGGAAAACTCAGTAGGAGCCAAATCATGTGAGATTTTGTTGTCACTGTTAGAAGTTTGGACTTTTAAGTGCAGTGAAAAGCTATTAAAGGGATTTAAGCAGAAGGGTGCCGTGGTCTGATTTACCAGCTATAAGAGATCACTCTGGGGACTTCCCTGGTGGCGCAGGGGTTAAGAATCCACCTGCCAGTGCAGGGGACAGTTTCGAGCCCTGGTCCAGGAAGATCCCACATGCCACAGAGCAACTAAGCCCGAGAGCCACAACCACTGAGCCCGCATGCCACAACTACTGAAGCCCGCACCCCTAAAGCCTGTGCTCTGCAGCAAGAGAAGCCACCCCAATGAGAAGCCTGCATGCAGCAATGAAAACCCACTGCAGCCAAAAATAAATAATAAAAATAAATAAATCTATTTTAAAAATTATTAAAAAAAAAAGATCACTCTGTAGGTTATGGAGGGAGTCAAGAGTGCTGGGAGGCCAGTGTGGAGAGGGAGGAATTCCTGGGTGATTACCCCAGGATTCTGTTGGATTCTTACCCCAGAGCCTGTGGGCATTGTGGCCTGGAGCAGAAACAACGTTTTGCTATGACTTGATTTTCCTGATTTTTCTTTCAGTCTCTCTGAGGATGAAAAGGATGAACTGTTTAAAGGGACAGCTCTGAAAGTTCCGAGGCCCAAAGCACAGGCTGAGGAGGAGGATGAAGACGAGGTGGTAAGGAAGTCCCAGGCGCTGCCAGGTCCTCACACTGCTCCCTGGGGGCCCTTCCCTGCTGGCTGTGAGAAGAGGAATGGAGTCTGTTGGTGGCCCTCTCCCTGGGCTCTGTGCTCAGGGCCCTGTGGGAGCAGGCTTGGGGTTGGGAGGGGGCAGCTCTGTAAGCATGGTGGGGAATGGTCAGATAGCACTTTATTCTTGACAAAGGACCACAGTCTCCATTCATGCAGCAGTGGTTTCTACTTTAAGTAAAGAAAGTTGGGCTGCTTAGTCCTGTGTTAAGAGTGCTAAAGCCTCAGGTTTGCTCAGCTCTGCTAAGGGATTATATTTTAGAATTGGAAAGGACGTTGATGATCTTCTTGTCTGGCATCCTCATGCATAAACAGACTGAGGCTCAGAAGGATGATTTACCTAAAGCCACAGAGTGAGTTAATGGCAGAGCTAGGACTACAACCCCAGGCTCCTACTAAGACCACCTGTTTCTAAGCATTTTCTGCTTCATCAGCCTGCTTTCCAATCAGCTGCCTTGTTTTGTCACAACATCCCTGGGTAGAAAATGGGTTAAGCCCTGATAGCGTAGCCTCACTTCTCGGGAACTACTCTGGCCCATGATCAGTCTTCACAGGACCATCCAAAGGGAAGGCCACCAGAGCAGAAGGTACCTTAGTAGAGGACACTCAGTGTGCCTGTGTCCAGCATCAATCCCCGCTGCCCCCATGGGACCTGTTCCCTGCCAACCCGGAAGAAAAAGGCCAGGGGCTCAAGTCATGAGAAGGGGGGAGAGTTTCCTCGGAGGCCCGTTAATCCCCCTTATCCTCCTACCTGATTGGAGGGTGTGAGGGAGGGAGGGAGGTCAGGGGTAGGAGGCTCTGGCCCTGTGTTCCTGGGGTTTCTTCATCTCGGGATTCTCCACTTGGTCGTGTGGCCAAGCCTCTAAGCTCAGCTCTCTCTCAGATGGTGGGGCCGCATCCAGAACCAGACAGACCGCCTCAGGCCACAGCGTCGTTTTTTCAAATGTGATTGTATTCTTCCCTGCTTCCCTTCATCCTCCTGCATCCTCTTCCCTGAGGGCTGCTCTGCTTCTCTGTTTCATCCTACTCCCACTTTCCCCTTCGACCCTTCTTTTCTGACACTAAATGTGTAAGTTACCACATGAGAGGAGACCTGTCCAATCAGTACACGTTTCTCAAATAAATGACAAAATTAGCCAAACAAAGTTGGTCTTCTTGTCTCTGTGCTGAAAGATTGCCTCCCTTCTCTGACTGCTTGTCTCAGCATTTCTGGAAGCCTGTGGTTCGCTGGCCTCAGGGTTAGTCCTTCCAGTAAAACCCTAACCAGCAACCTCCTTTCCAACCTGGAGCCGGGAACAGATGCTGGTCGCTTCACCTTGCCCAGGCGGGAAGTCCATCTGGTGCAGGGACAAGTGAGGACTGACTACTCTTTCCTGTTTTGTCAGAGCATGAAGGGACGCCCGCCCCCAACACCCCTTTTTGGAGATGATGACGATGACGATGACATTGACTGGCTGGGATGAAGACCCAGGAAACTGGTGCAAAGGTTTCTCTACCAACCTTTCCCTAAGCATGATTTTGCACAGCCAGCCCTGGGTTTAGACGAGCCACAGGGTGAGGTGAAGGTGAGCATCCTGAGGACAGTAGTTCAGATATCTGAGTTAGCCCATTTCCGAGCCCCCGCCTGGCCAGGTGGAGCGGAGTGTGAACCTGTCTGCAGAACGCTGGGGTTGTCAGCAGCCCGCCATGGTCCTGCCTCAGAGTCCCCCATGGAAGAAGGGCCGGGGGGCTCCCCTTCGGCCAGTCCCTACGAGAGTCCTGCCCACTCCCACGCTTTTTATTCTCTGAACTCTCAGACTGATCTGCCTCTCAGTACTCAACTGTGTCCCAGCAACAGGACTGTCACCTGGGGTGAGGTCTCCCTGGTAGAACCGAGGGTGGAGTATACCATCTAAACCCGGTTCAGTTAACAGCCTTGCCTGCAGTCCTGGGACAGATATCTTTTCTCTGCCTTAAAGCTGATATAAGAGGTCAATGAATATTTGAAATTAACAGAACTAAAATAAATGTTTGCAGTGAAACTTGACTCAGGATGAAATCGGATTTGGTTCTGAGGGCAGTCTGTGCTCTCTGGGAATCTAAGGGTAGGAGTTGTAACAGATCTGGGTTTGTTAACATGCGTGAAAGCCTTGTGACATGTTCCCTTTGGTACTTAACCCTGGAACTTTTAGGCTTTCAAAGAAGGTCACCACTCTGCTATCCCAGCTCATCCCAGCTACTCTAAGGCTCAGGGCAGCAGGGTTGTCTGAGGACCAGTCCTGTCATCCACTGGCTCCTGCAGGTGTAGTCCTACACCCTAGGAAGCCATGCAGAGAAGGTGGGAGGGTCCCTGTGTTCTCTTGTCATCCATGATGGCACCTGAGAGATTGAGTCTTCGCTTTGAGAGCAGCTTCCATTTCCTCTGAGTTTAGGCCCAGGACTAATGTAGGGAATAGTGAGAAAATATCTGTGGTCATTTTACTTATTCCAGGATTTTCTAAAGACCATGCAGCCAGTCTTCAAAAAGGAGAATAATTTTAATAAAAATGTTCCCTGATTTAAAATGTTTATAAGATAGGAACCTGAATTCCACTCCATCTGATCTGATATCATCCTTTTTGATGACAGCTTTGAGCCTGTCTCCCATTTGTGGGCCTGGGAGGCAGTAAAAACTACCATTTACTAAACTTTGTTGTTCAACAAATAGGCACTGTTGTGGAGTACTTTACCCAGACTGTCTCACCCCCAGCCACCCTTGCAGGAGACACTGTTGTCCTTGTTTTATAGAGGAGAGACTGAGGCTGAGAGAGATAAAGTAACCTGTCCAAAGTTACATAGCTAGTAAGCAGCAGAACAAGAATTCAAATCCTGGTCATTGGATTCCGGAGCCAGGGCTCTTGGCCACCCCAGCAGCATTCATCTTGGATTGAGGGAGGAGGGCAGTGATGTTTGTCAGAAATATAGGCTCCTGGGCCCCACCCCAGCTCTCCTGAAACAGAATTGCTGCCCCGTTAGGGTAAACAGAGCGTAGACTTTTCGGTCTCCACTGCCGTAGCCAGTTACTCTCTCAGCCTCAACCCTCATCTGAGTTGATGAACAGACTGCAGGCCAGGCTGCCTGGCTCCGCATCCTAGCTCTGCCGCTTATTAGCTGGGCGACTTTATTTAACTTCTGTGTGCCTAAGCTTCCTCATCTGTAAGACAAGGACAGAAATAGTCTCTACCTTATTGTGGGGATTAAATGAGTTAATATTGTAAAGTGCTTAGAACACTGCCTGGCACGTAATATGCACTATATAGGTGTTTGTTAAATTTAAAAAAAAAATTCAAGTAGAGAAAATACCACCTTTTGTGATTTGGCTCTGAAGAACGTTGAAGTGCCTACTTAACTTGACCATATAGTCCATTTCTCTAGAGCATAGATTTTTTTAAAAAGCCCTTCGTGCTGTGAAAGCCTCAGATGTATAACCACATTTAAAGAGACTATCAGGGACTTCCCTGGTGGCGCAGTTGTTAAGACTCCACCTGCCAACGCAGGGAACATGGGTTTGAGCCCTGGTCCGGGAAGATCCCACATGCCGCGGAGCAACTAAGCGCGTGCGCAACTACTGAAGCCCGTGCGCCTAGAGCCCGTGCTCTGCAACAAGAGAAGCCACTGCAATGAGAAGCCCGCACACCCGCAGCGAAGAGCAGCCCCTGCTCGCTGCAACTAGAGAAAGCCGGCACACAGCAACGAAGACCCAACGCAGCCAAAGTTAAATAAATTTATTTTTAAAAATAAAAATGAAGAGACTCAAACTGAAGAGGTTGCTGGTCACCTATGGAAAGTCTTATCTCAGCAGTGCCCCAGGGCAGGGGTGGAGCCTTAGCTGGTCAGGACACATAAGTGGATGCCGGAGCCTCCATCAGCAAGACAAGAAATCTTCTACTTGTTGTGACGCTGAGCAGCTTTCTAACTAACTCCCTGCTTATGTGGGGAGAATGCACTGATCAATACTGAAGGCGTCACATGCTATACTTTCTGTTACAGCTACTTCTTATTGTAAATTTTTAAAAGTGGTTTTGATATATTTTTGCTTCTGCCCTCAGGGAGAGAAGGTGCTAATAATTGTGCTGACATGGGCGTTTATAGTCCATGTGACAATTATTTTTCTCATAGCAGGTTCACCATCAATGTCTGTTACATGCACAAGAGAATGGTTTGTTGACTAGGCTGGCACTGGGGGTGTCTGCCTGAGGGAATGGTGTTTCAGGACTGGGTTTCGCTGAGCACAGAGTTGTCCTCTTAGCAGACAGACAGACTCAGTCCTTGGACAGCCCTACTGCCAGCACTACCAGCTCCACTGGCCCCACTCAGCTCCTGCAGTTGTTATCAGGGTTACATGAGCTTGCTGTGTGAATGAGGAGAAACAGAAAAACAGTCACAGACTATTTAAAAATATATATTTATTAAAATATATTTTTTAAATTCTCAAAGCTTCAGACCATCTTTCATCTAGCCCATGAGGTACTTGAGTGTAGACATTACAGTATACAGCAGTGATTTTCTCTCCCTAGGTCTATTCTTTCCTTTTCTTTAAAGTGAAAAGGTTCAAATATCTGAAGAGCCCCACCTAACTCTACTAGTGTAATCCTTTGGTTTGACTGCTTATTGCATCTTCAGTCAGTACCCACTGTGGCTTACTCAGTATTTTAAATGGATGAATCATGTTTCCCTACCAGATCATTATGGGTGAGCAATAATAAATAAAGAACATTTGCATTGAATATTATTCAGTGCAGTTCTTGGTTTTGCATAGAAGGAGGATCAGGATAAGAGGGGGGCATTAAGGCCATGAAGAGCTCCCTGACACCTAAAGCCATTAACGTATCATCTTCCTGCAGGCAGTGCTGTCTGATGGGAGGAGCTCACTCTGTTTGGAGGATAGGTCAAAGCCTTGCTGACAGTCCTGCTTCTGTGCCTTTAGTCTGCTGTCACTCTCTCCCCAAGAAAGGGAGACAGGTCCCAGCAGATGCTGCCATCATCATGAAACCTGCCCCCCGGGTTCTGGTCTCTCCATCCACCCTCTGCTCACAGCACCCTTCTTAAGGCACAGAAAGACTATGCCTGGGCCCTCTGCAGCCTGGCTGAGGAGCTGCAGTGGCCCCTGAACTCCAGGGAGCAAGTGCTGGCTTCAGCTGAAAGTGTCCAGGAGCTGGGGATGCCGTGAGAACAGCCAACAGAAGAAAAAGGAGACGTGGGGCTGGAAGTTCAATGTCTGGAAGGAGGGGCCCCAGCTCTCTCCAGGCCCCAGAGCCTGCACAGCTGTCACCAGCTAAGTCATGCTGAGAAGTGGATAGGCTAGGTAGTAGCCCACACCTGAGCCCAGGACCACGCCGAAGAAAATCCAGGTGTTGTAGGACATAACAGCCAGCATCACGAAGTAGCCGATGACCACCTGAGCGACATGAAGTAGAGACTGGCCGAAGTGACACAAGAACCACCTAGATTAAAAGGAGAGCCAAGTTAATGTTGGTAATGAGCTGGAAGCTAGGAGTTGGTGTCAGGGAGTAGAAAGAGCAACTGAGTTACAGGACTAGCTTATTTATAATTTGTATGCTTAACCCAGGAGAGATTTCTTTTTAAAGAGACATATCAGAAACCAGTGATTGAGAGGGGAAGAGGGACCTGTACAAGGAGTTTAGGATAATCACTTCTCCACCACATTTGGCTCTGAGCTTCCTGGTATCCAGGGCAAAAAGGAAAAATGAGATATGTAATCTGTCACATCTGACAAGGGATAATACAAAATCATCAGTAAGGCAGATTTTTTTTTTCCTGAATCTACTGTGAGAGGCAGTATTACAATGGAAAGAGCATGGACTTTGTTGACAGATTAGTTCCTAGCTCTGCCACTTACTAACTGTGGCTTAGCACAAATGTCTTAACCTGTTTGAACTTAAATTTCCTCATCAGTAAAACATATATAAGTAAAACAGGTATGAAAATACCTCCCTTGCAGCGGGGTTGTGACTATTTGAGGCACTCATGTAAGAAACAGGCAGGCCCATTAAGCACAGCTGGAGCTGCAGAGAGGGCAGAAAGGGGATCCTAAGTGGCTGTCCTATCAGAACAGGAAGGGAAGAAAGGAGAGAGAAGCCCCCCCCCACCCCGCCACCAAGCTGGATACGTTGCTGACAGCGATTCTTACCATTTGTGTGGGGACAGCCACAGGTCCCATCTTGGGTTTGGAAGCCTTAGTGACCTAAGGAAGCCTGCTGAGATTTGGGGGAGGGCTGGGTGGACACCCCTGTTGCTAGACTGAGGCCTGCACCAGAGTCCTGAAGATTGGAGCCTCCCATGTGGCCGTTCAGAGAGCTCCAGCCTGGGCATTAGGAGACCTGGGCTCTAGTTCACGTCACTACTTACTAACCGTTAAGCACTTCAGCAAGTCCTGGTCCTTCCCTGGGCCTCAATTTCCTTTCTGGGAAGTGGGGCTAAGTGCCCTGTGGGCCCAGGCTAGCTCTCAGGGTGAATGTGAGGACTCTGCCCTCCCCCCTCCCAACCCCCGCCATCCCGAGCCTGTTACCTGAGGTGGGTTCTGCTGACTGGGGTGGGGTCTGAGCTTGAAGAATTCTGGTCTGTCTCTTCGATGAGCTGCTGGCTGGTGGAGATGGACAGGCTCATCAGGGCCTGGTGGAGCAGCCTGGCTTTGCCAACCTTGATGCCTTCATACAACACAGCCAGGAGCAAGATGACCAACACCGAAAGGGCCATGCCTGTCAAAGGAGGCTGAGTTACAGAGGCCCAGCCAGGCAAGCACTGCTTCTCTTCTGGCAGCTTCCCCGGGGACCTGGCACAGGAGGCAAAAGGGCACCTCCCCCAGCCACTCTGAATCCATTCCTTCTCCCTCCCTCTCTCATCTTCTTCCCCACCCTTGCTGGGCTCAGAACTTCCTGTCTCTCTCCCCCTCCAGCCCTTTCTTGATGGGGGTGGCCTACTGGAGTGTGGCTTTGAGATCAGAAAGAGAAGCTGCCCGGCAAAGCCAGGGGCCGGTGGGGGCGGGGGGATCGGCGGGGGCATGGTGAGGGGCTTGGTGGGGGGAGAAGCCATCTGTGCCCGCTGCCCCAGCTGCGCCCCAGCAGGCAGCCCAAGTCTCTGTGCTGACTTCTTGTTAAGCGAGGAGCATGCATAGCAAGTTCCTGTTTACGTGTGCATATACAGAAAAGTCTGGGAGGAAGGAGATACGATGAAGGAGTCATAATTATCTCAGCAAATTAGGATACAGTTTTTCATTTTCTGTTCACCGAACTTCCCTAAGTTTCTACTGTGTACTACTTTTGTAATAGTGGGAAAAAACCAATCAGCTATTTTACAGAAAACATTAAGTGCTTACTAGAACTGCTGTGTAAAATTAACTGCTAATTGCTACTTCTCTTTTACAAGTGGAGGGATACTAAATGGTCCAGCTATAGTATTTTGGGGGGCCTCCAGGAGGAAATCATCTGCAAAAGATGCAGGTTTTTGAAATATAAAATTACAGGTAATTGCATGCACATGGTACAAATTCAAACAGTACAAAAGGGTATACAGTGAAAATAAGTATTCTTCCCAACCTAGTCTCCCAAAACCCCAATGCCCCTGTCTAAAGCAGCCTCTGTGTATATAGCTTTCCAGGGATACTCAATGTATATATAAACCTTTGTCTAAATGACAGCACCCTGTCTGTGCATACTCTTCAGCATCTGACATTGTCATCCAACTGTACATTGTGCATGGGTTCCCCTTAGTTCACACAGATCTACCTTATTTCTCTGGCTTCATAACATCTGTGATAGATTAGATTCTCCAAAGATGGCTACCTCACTATATCTCACCCCACATGCTCATCCTACAGTGTCAACACTCCTGCCATCAAGTGGCGTGGTCCATGTTCCCTCCCGTTTAGCCTGAGAAGACCTCTGTGACTGCCTCAAGCGGTAAAGATGGAAGTGATGTTCTCTGATTTCCAAGGCTAGGTCTTAAAAACTAGGCATGAGTTCTTTTTTTTTTTTTTTTACCTTGTTCTCTCTCTCTCTTTTTTTTCTCCCCTACCTTTTTCTCTTGGGACACTCATTCACTCTTGGAACCTAGCCGCCCTGCCACAAGGACCTCAGCTAACAACCCCTGCTGAGAGTCCCAGCTAACAACCAGCATCAATCAGTGGACATGAGAGTAAACTCTTCAAGATGACTCCAGTTCCAGCCACTGTCTGATTATACCTGCATGAGAGACTTTGAGTGAGGCCTGCTTAGCTGAGCCCAGTCAACTCAGAACCTTGAGAAAGAATAATAAAATGACTGCTGTTGTTTTAAGCCACTAGGTCTACCCCACAGTAGATTACTGGAATGGTAACACATTGTAGGGAGGGCCATAATTTATTTGATCAGTACCTGCAATGATGGACATTTGGGCTGCTTCCAGTCTATTTTTATTTATTTTTTTGAAGGTACTCAACAAAATTTATTGAATGAATAAATTAAGAACTAAGAATTGACACTTCCAAAACACTGCAGTCTTTAAAATTGTTTTAAATGGACCTCAGCTGTGTAGAATTGGATTATTCATCTTTGCCTTTGCCACTATCATCACTGATCTAAGAACAGTCCTCTTGTAGTCACTTGTATTTTACAATTTGCCTAGCAAGCTATAGTTAACAAAATCACATATACTATTTCAAAATAACTTTTGAGAAACATGTATTATTTCTATTAACAGATGTAATAACAGACTTCAATGCACTAAGTAACTGAATAAAGCTACTCAGCTAGGAAATAACATATCCTACTCTGTTTCTAATGCCTGTGTTCCTTCTACTATGTTACAATGCCTTTCATAGTCCATTCCCAGGTTTCAGAGAGATCCTGGTAGGTGGCTGATGTGTACTGAATATTGTGATCAATGCAATTTCCATCCATAGGTTGCCAGCAGAGATTATAAAACCAGAAAGTAAAAATGGCGACAGGTGGAAGAACACAAATATGAATCGGGTCTAAAGGTATATAGGAGGAGAAAGTATAAAGAGCTAGAAAGAGGTAGAAGGATTGGAGAGAATGGGCAAATGGGAGATGTGGGCTCCTAACAGAGACAACTGGATCATGGGAGTGAAAGCTCTCATCTCACCAGTCTATTTTCAAAATGCAAGTACTTAAGTGGAAATATAACTCCATCATGAATTAGTGCCCGACTCTGCCTTTTCAAGTTAAAGGAATACTCTTCTCATTTGAGGTCAACGGCTGCAGCAGCTGCTCTGGGCTTCTGATCTGATGCTGGACAGTGAACCCTGTATAAGGGAGGTGCTAAGAGGTAACAAGAGGCCTTGATCTAGTTCTGGCTCTGATGCTTACTCTGTGTGACCCTGGATGAGTCTTTTCCCCTCTCTGGGCTTCAGTTCCCTCCCCTGTAATAGAGGGGAAAGCTGCACCCCCTAGCCTCTCTCTGGGCCTTTGTGAGCATCAGTGAGATAACAGAACCCTTTGCAATCTGAAGGGCAGTGGTTCCAAATGGAATTATAAATGCAAAGTTCCCGCTCAATGTTTATGCAAGAGGAGTCAGGCTCGCTAAAATGTCCACCGAGAATAACAATAACGAGAACCCAGGTTCCCACTGCCTGGAGGTACAAGGCTTCCCAATTCTTACCTGCAGGACTGTGGACACTCCAGAAATCAAAGAGAAGCACTACCTCATCTGAGAAGATGAAATGCATCTGAAAGAGAAGGGATTGCATCACAGGGGGCTTAGGGCAGTGGAAATTGTGTTCCCTGATGCTCTCCAGCAACCTCTTGTAAAGGCCCAGGAAAATGAGGTCACTGGACTTAAGTGCTGGAAGGGCCATTACGGGTCATCAGGGCCAAATGAGGCCAGACAAGGCAGGGACTTGCCCAGGGTCCCACAGTGAGTCAGCAGTACAGCTACAGTTGAGTTGGCCCTGTTCCAGGTAGAAGTAAGGTGTTGGTGGGGAGTTCCCCATCCTCACTGGGCCAACTGGGTCACAGTGCTCTCAGGTCATGCTGAGATGACTCCCCTGTGCCCTCCAAAGCCAATGGGAGAAGCACTAGACTGAGGAATGACTGCCTCTTCTTACCCCCTGGGCCCCAGCTGTTCTGCTCCAGCAGTGTTTATCATGGAAGGGCCCAGGGACAGCTGTCTTCAGTCTGTACCGCCCACCTGCTCACTTGAAATTCACTAAACATTTGCTGAGCCCAATTGTGTGCCCAACATTATGGACAAAGGTTAATGTCTCTGCCCTTGATGAACGCACAGTCTTAATAGAAAGAGTGAAGGTAGAAGCAATGAGCACACAGCACCTGTCTGAAGGCTCTTCTCGAAAAGCAGCTGGTCCACCCTGTGTTCAGGGTAGCATCAAGGGCTTTTCATATATTATCTCATTTCACCACAGTCTTCTGTGTGACAGGGCCAATTAGACCCAGCTTACAGGAAGGAAAACGGAGAACCAGGCTCTGAAAAGTTAAGTAATTTGCTGAAGGTCACAAAGCTAACAAGTTTGCAGAACTGGGATTCAAACTCGAGCCTCGTTAGATGCCAAAGCCCTATCCACCTATGCTGCCTCTCGGTGACCAAGAAAGGAGAACAAGATGGGAACTGAACGGCGATTCTAAATGCCCGCATCAGGCTTAGTGACTACGCTCGGCAAGATTAAAGCCAGAGGGGTCCATCAGTTAGTTCACCCTCTCAAGGAGCGGAAGTTTCCCTCTTGTCACAGGGTAAGACCTCAGCCAGCAGAAGCAGCTCTAGAAACACTGTCAGTGCTCACCCAGCTGAGGAGATCCTGGCTGAGTTGGGATCAGTTGGTGGAAGCCTTTGCCTTCAAAGACAATGGCCAACGGGCTTCCCTGGTGGCGCGGTGGTTGAGAATCCGCCTGCTAATGCAGGGGACACAGGTTCGAGCCCTGGTCTGGGAAGATCCCACATGCTGCGGAGCAACTGGGCCCGTGAGCCACAACTGCTGAGCCTGCGCGTCTGGAGCCTGTGCTCTGCACCAAGAGAGGCCATGATAGTGAGAGGCCCGTGCACCGCAATGAAGAGTGGCCCCCGCTTGCCGCAACTAGAGGAAGCCCTAGCACAGAAACAGAGACCCAACACAGCCAAAAAAATAAATAAATAAAACTCTACCATGAATGTAATATTAAAAAAAAAAAAAAAAAGACAATGGCCAAATATTAGAATCCTCAAACGCCAGAGCTAGAAGTGTCCTCAGAAAGTTTTTTTTTTAATTAAGATATAATTGACAAATAACATATTAGTTTCAGGTGTACAACATGATTCGATATATGTATATATTGCAAAATGATCACCACAAGAAGTCTAGTTAACATCCATCAAGACAGTTACAATTTTTCTTTCTTGTGATGAAAACTTTGAAGATCTACTCTCAGCAACTTTCCAATATACAGTATTATTAACTAGTCACCATGCTGTTACATTATATCTCCAGGACTTAATTATTTTCTCAGAGAATTGTTAGTCCCCTGGTTTTCACTTTTTTTCCACGGAACACCAGCAAATAAAATCTTCCTTGTAACTCCACTATATAAAACGCAGGGCTATGGGTGAAGAGGGGAGAGACGTGTGAGCTCTGCTGAAATTCAGTGTGGAAAACATTGATCTGGTCCAATTCTAGTCCCTTTCTAACCCCTTCTCATTTGCAGATGGGGAAAAGGAGTCCCAAGAGGGGAATGGATTTGTCCAAGACCTCATAAGACGAAAATGGAAAATGGAAGTCTTTTAAAAATCATGTTGAATAATTTTAAAATAAAAATAGCTTTTTATCTCCCTAGTATGAAAGTGGTACTTGCTCAATGTAGAAAGCTGAAACAATACCAAAAAGAAAGTAAAAATCATTTTGAGTCCTACTACCCAGAGACATCCCGTGTTAAGATTTCAAAGAGAATTATCAGTTGAGGTGGCAAAATGTTCACAAAAGATTAATATGCAAAAACAAATGGGTACAAATAATCCTGTGAAATTCCATTTATACTGGAATTGCGCTCATTCAATTTCAGAAGCCTCTGGCACCATCTCTGCAGGTGGGGTGGAGGGAGGTGTGGCGCCTAAAGGCGCCTACCCCTTCTCTGAGTTCACCTGATAAAGCAGTTGACATGACTGGAATGTCCCCTGTGGCTAATTAACCAGAGAGTTTCCATAACTGGGTTCCTTCTGTCATCCTTGGTCCTGGGCCAGCTATCTCTGGGGCCCCAAACAGTTTTTGCAATAGACCTAAACACCCACCAAACAGTACAATTAATTCAATCAATAAGCATTGCTGTGCTGGGGGTGCAGGTGCTGGAGATAGAGAGATAAAGGAGACAAGTCCTTGGCCCCCAAGGAGCTAACATCTGTTAGGGGAGAGGGAGTGAACAGATATTACAACAGGGTGTATGTATTCAGCAAGGGGGAGAGGCACAGGGGAGCCAGCTGGGGTACTGGGAAAGAAGACCCCTGGGGGACACTTAACCCATCCGGTGAGACAGGTGGCTAGGACATCTTCTGAAGAAGGAGAAGCAGGAGGCAGCTACGGGAAGACGGACAGTCCAGCATTTCCAAGCTGAAAGTGTCCATATAGAGTGTCCACCCCACTGGGGAGTAAGTAGCCAGGAAGGGACAAAGACTCACCTCTCTTGCCTTTTCACAGCAGACAAAGATTCAAATCAGCACACCCTGACTTGGAGCTGCAGTTTTCAGTTAAATAGTCCCATGGTCAGATATGCAAGGGGCGGGCCTCTCATTCTGTTTCACTGCTTAGGATAAATCCGGGCCTCCAGTAGCTGAGTTATCTGCGCCTTGTTCAGGGCCCCACCCTGCTAGGGAGGGGCTGTGGTGAAGAAGACAGCAATCGTGGGACTTGCTTTCTTCTTTATTTTCTCATTTGGGGTTACTTACACTTTTGAGAAAAGTGCCCTCAGTTACAACCCGAAGAG
Source organism: Balaenoptera musculus (assembly GCF_009873245.2). Classification (NCBI taxonomy): domain Eukaryota; kingdom Metazoa; phylum Chordata; class Mammalia; order Artiodactyla; family Balaenopteridae; genus Balaenoptera; species Balaenoptera musculus. The sequence continues at coordinate 95,690,782 of NC_045790.1, read as the reverse complement.
TTTAGGGGAAGATTAAGGTCGCTGTCCTGCCGCTGACTGGGGAATTTTTTTTTTTTTTTTAATTATTTGGCCGCGCAGAGTGGTATGTGGGATCTCAGTTCCCCGACCAGGGACGGAACCCACGTCCTCCGCATTGGAAGCGCAGAGTCTCAACCACTGGACCACCAGGGAAGTCCCTGGGTAACTTTTCACATAAGCTTTTCCCATCCGTTTCCCCTTTTAGAGGACCGGCAGGAGGTGGGTGTGTGCGTGTGACTAAATGACCTGCGTTGGCTTCCTGAATCTTCAATTCTACGACATTCTCCATGGGATGAAGAAAATTGCGTATATGATTTATTCAAAGACCAAAGAGGTTTGCAAGCTGTCATTCTCTCCAGCCCAGGTGAACTCTACCAAGAAAACTAGTTTATCTGAAACGCTATTTCTAACCCAAGTGTAGGGAGGATGGAAAGCAGCTGGGTCTGGTTTTTTTTTCCCCAAAAGAATCAGACCACGAACTTGCCAAAACAGGGAACCGGCCCGGGGGGGTGTGCGCGCCCGGCCTCAGGCTGAAATGCTCCGGGCATTCCCTCTTGGTGGGAGCCTTCCCAGAATCTCTCCCAAGTCACTGCGCCCAGAGCAGGGGACCCTCGACTCCGCCTTCACCCACCGCGCCCCGACCCTCAGCCGCCCCACAGCTGCGCGTAATGACTGCTCGTCGAGCCGGACTGACTCCCAGCAGGAGGGACAAATAAAAAGGAAACCCCAAAAACGCGGCCGGCTCTGCCTCTCACGTTCCCCCAGCCCTGTTCCCGCTGTTGACAAGGCTGCCAACACACCCCCTCACCAGCCCTCAGCCAGGGGCGGCGGGCACCTCGGGATGCCAGAGGTCGGCTGCTCCTGGGACCCCGCCCCAGCGCCCACCCCGCGTCCGCTCCTCTCGGCGACGCCCGGACTCACCGCCATGGTGAGCAGGCTGGGCGGCCGGGCACCGGGGCCGCGTCTGCTCGCTCGGGTCTCCGGGATCCAAGTCCCGCCCGCAGCCGCCGGGATCGCAGCAGAGGCCGCGCGGTCACGTGGTCGGGGCCAGGCGCGCGCGGGCGCCTGGGAGTTGTGGTCCCCACGGCGCGCCCCACTCAGCGCGTCCTCGGGCGCACCCACGTGCCGGACCCTCTGCCTAGCCCCAGGTCCCATGCCAAGCGAGTCGCTGGGCCAGAGCCGCCAGCACAGCGGACTCCCTCCTGCCTTCCGTTTGGCCCCTTTCTGTTTTGCGCTTGACTTGTCTTCGCAATTATCATAAAAAGATTTATTGCTTGTTATAATAAACCGTGCGAAGCTTAACACATGTTGAGTTATAGATTGAAGAGTCCATCCTATGGACTTAATAGAAACAAATTAGAAGTAAATTAAAGAAATTATGCCCTAGGCTTTTAATGTAGCCATTCTTCTTCTTCTTTTTTTTCTTTTCCAATCTGATAAGTGAAAAGCAATACACAGTTGTAAATTTAATTTGTATTGCTTTGATTACTAGGATGGGAAACTTTTTTATTTTTTTTTATTTTTTTTTTATTTTTTATTTATTTATTTATTTTATTTTTGGCTGTGTTGAGTCTTCGTTGCTGTGCGCAGGCTTTCTCTAGTTGCGGCGAGCTGGGGCTACTCTTGGTTGCGGTGCGCGGTCTTCTCATTGAGGTGGCTTCTCTTGTTACGGAGCACGGGCTCTAGGCTTCAGTAGTTGTGGCACGTAGGCTCAGTCGTTGTGGCGCACGGGCTTAGTTTCTCCACGGCATGTGGGATCTTCCCGGACCAGGGCTTGAACCTGTGTCCCCTGCACTGGCAGGCGAATTCTTAACCACTGCGCCACCAGGGAAGTCCCGGAAACTTTTTTCTTATTGGTATTTCTATTTTTCTGTATTGTTTGTCCATTTCACCCATCCAGTTTTTGGGGGGAAGTTTTATAGAGGATGAGGGACTTTTAACAGTATTTAATTTAAAATATATTTAGTATCCTAAATATATTTAGAAGAACTCTTTTCCAGTCCGTCTATGAGGAAAGTGGCTTCTTAGAGAAACCTTTCCAGAGACCTTGAACCTTACTAGCAGACATTGAACCTGGATGTGACCTCAGTTCAAATCCTGAGCCAGCAAGAACTGGCTATGGGACCTCCAGCAAATGGCTTTATATTTTGAGCCTTGGTTTCCTGGTCAGTCAGTAAAATGGAAAGAATAGTAGAATCTATGTCATAGAGGTATTGTAAGGCTTAAATGAAGTCTTGTGTGTTAACTTATCAGCATAGAACCTGGCAGTGGGAGCTTGCTCAAAAAATGGTAGCCATTGTCATCGTTAGCAGCAAATATTTCTGTTCTGTCATAACTGAGCAGGACCCTATGGGGCCTTCCCGGGACAGACCCCTCCCAGCATGTCCTCTGCCTGCCTCTTCTTTGTAGAAAAGCTGTAGTCTCCTAAGCCTCCCCTGACTCAAGAATTAGTGATTGAAAGGGTGAACATGTAGTGACAAAAATAGCAGTTGGGCCAGGAGAAACAGGTAAGAATTTAAACAGTAAATCAGCCATGTGGCAGTCACAGAATCTTTTTAATTCCTCCCTAAAGTACCTAGATAACAATATCTGATGCAAATTTCCTGATTTGTTTTACAGATACTAAAACCCCACCAAACGGAAGAAGTTAACTACTAGATGATCATGAGCATGTAACCCCCAGACCCACTGGAGCCTGAGCATTAATAATGTTGACCCCTGTGACACCAACCTGTTACCTCACCATCAACCAATCAGAGAATTGTGCACCAGCTGATCACACACCCTGACATGCCCCTCCCTCACCTTGCCTTTAAGAATGCTTCCCTGAAGCCCATCGGGGATTTTGGGTCTTTTGAGCATGAGTTGCCCTGTTCTTCTTGCTCGGCCCTGCAATAAACTTATATCTGCTCCAAACTCCGACGTTTTGGTTTGTTTGGCCTCACTGTGCGTCAAGCACATGAACTTGGGTTCAACAACACTAAGAGAGGAAGCCACTTCAACGGTCAAGCCACTTGCTCAAGGTCACACAGCTTCTAAGGGCCTCAATCTGAAAGACAGTGAGGGTTGAGGGAAATCAGGGATTGGGGCAGCCTCAGGGAAAGAGTACAGGGCCAGCACTGTGAGGAGGTCTGGGAGGGAGGGCCGCTGCTGTCAGGGATGTGCCAGGCTCCATGGAGAAAGCAATGGGGAGAAGACGTATTCTTGAAGCATCTGGACTCCAAGGGCTTGGTGATTTGGGTGTAATTTCTCACCCCTCTGGGTCTTACCTGGGCAACAGAAATAAGAAGACTTGACCTTCACACTATGCACTCCCCCACTCCCCCAACCCCTATCAAAGGATTTTCAACAAAGCTTTATTCATTTACTATTTTTGTTGGCTTTGTTACAATCCGATGACCTTCACACTTTGTTCTCACTTCCTCGTGTGTGTTATGATTCTAACAGTCCTGAAGTTCTAAAGTGCCCCTTTTCTTTCTGAGCCACCAGAGACTCCCCTCCTCTGGCTCCCAGGCAGAGAACAGAATCCCAGCTCATAAGATAACACCACAGATGGCCAAGCCTTGGTCCATGGCAAGAGATTCTTTCCAGATTCCGTACTTGACAACCTGTAGACTCCCCTCCTCCCCAGGAGCAACAGAGTCTGCCCTTTTCTTTCCAGTGCACACCCAGAGCCCTGGGACAGAACAGAATCCCCAGCCAGAAAAGATGGTGCTGCCTCGGGTGCCACAGAGATCAGCCAGGGGCCCTTTAAATTGGGTGCTCAGCTCATGCATGGTCGGTTGGTGGAGGGGAAATCCAACTAGTCATTTCTCCTTTTGAGGCTCAGTAGCGGAACTTGAGGTCTCATGAAAAGCCTACATGCACAAAATATTACTTGTGCAGAATATCTGGCCTTGGTGCACAGATAAGGCCGTATGACCCCATGGGCACCGCTATCCCTCTCTGGGCCTCTCTGGAATGGATGACCTCTAACTGCCCCTTCACATGCTGATGATCTGCAGTTATAAGTGAGCTTGAGTTTGGGGTTAAACACTCTATGGCTAGGATTTTTGCATGTTTTCCATGTAGCTCCATTCAGCTAACCTCTCTCATTCTTCCACAAACCTCTAGTATTTTATTTTACTTTATTTTATTTTGTTTTATTTTATTTTATTTTACTTTTTTATTTTATTTATTTATTGTTTTTTGTGGGGCGGCTGTGCCATGTGGCATCCCTACCTCCCCGACCAGGGATCGAACCCGCACCCCCTACGTTGGAAGCGCGGAGCCCTAACCACTGGAACACCAGGGAAGTTCCAAACCTCTACTATTTTATATTTATGCTATGAGTAGCATAATGTATAACACATACATAATACATAACACAGCATTATGCATCTGGTGTGTGTGGCACAGGGAGAGTATGCACATCAGAGGCTGATCAGAGTGTGGAGGCAGTGTGTGTGTGTGTGTGTGTGTGGGTGTGTGTGTGTGGCATGGACTTTGTGAGGTTGGGAAAAGCAGGAGCCAGGCCACTGACAACCTGAAGGCCATGTGCAAAGTGAGGAACTTATTCTGGGACAGAGAATCACCAGTGTTTTTTTGTTTTTTTTTTTATAATTAATTCTAGGGCTTTATTTCTTTTTTTTTTTTTTTTTTAATGCTATCCTTGTCTGCTTACATTCTTTTTTTTAATGTATGTATGTATGTATGTATGTATGGCTGTGTTGGATCTTCGTTTCTGTGCGAGGGCTTTCTCTAGTTGTGGCAAGCGGGGGCCACTCTTCATCGCGGTGCGCGGGCCTCTCATTGCCAAGCACAGGCTCCAGACACGCAGGCTCAGTAATTGTGGCTCACGGGCCGAGTTGCTCCGTGGCATGTGGGATCTTCCCAGACCAGGGCTCGAACCCGCATCCCCTGCATTGGCAGGCAGATTCTCAACCACTGCGCCACCAGGGAAGCCCCACCAGTGTTTTTAATGTATGTTTTTCTCCCTGCAGTTTCCCTTTTCTTTCCCAAATGTCACTCTCTTAGTGAGGTCTACCCTGACCACCTGATTTAAAACTACAATCCCTCTTGTATCCTTCGCCCTGCTTACTCTCCTTTGTTGTTTTTCCATGGTATGCATCACTGTGTAGCATCCTGTTTAATTTGGTTATTCATTCTTCCTTTCTCTGCACTCATATGGAAGTTCAAGGAAAACAGGGATTTCTGTGTTTTTATTCAAGAAGGCACTCCCAGTCCCTTAAATAGTTCATGTCACAACACAGACTGTCCATTAACAATCGTTGAATGAGTGAATGAACCCCAGCAGGCACACGCTCTGTGCTTCATTGCTTCAGAGGAAGGAAGTGGCAGAAACAGAGGCAGCCTCTGAGATGTGATGGTTTTATTTCCATGAGAGTGTGGCAGGTTTGGGGCGGTTTGTGGGAGAAGTTAGAAAATAATTTGTGCAGCAGCATGAGGTAAAGCGGGGTTCCCTTCCCCAACCCACAGAATACCTCAGCCTAGAAGAGGGAGCCTGGAGCAAGGGGCCTCTGGATCACCAGGGGAAGGCCCTGGGGGGAATGGCGACAGACAGGACAGAGGGTCATGCCCCAGCTTGGGGAAGGAGCAACTGAGAGGTCAAGAGGCCTTGCAGTTGGGACAATGATAGCAAACCCAAATGTGGCCCTGCCTCCCAAAATCATGGACCAGGGGTAGAGAGACCACCAATCATACAAATAAACATACAACCTGTTTAGAGGGGGTTAAAAAAAGATGAGGGCTTCTTTAGGAAGCCCTGGTCTTGAGTTGTGAAGTCTTAGGAAAACTTAAACAGAGGACAGGCAGGTAGGAGACAGATCCCTGGAGGGCACCCTACCTTTCAGCCCTCTCCTTTGCTCATGTCTGGGCTGTGACTCCCTTTCACTGATCACCTCAGGCATTTAGATCAGCCTGATTCCTCCTGGGTAAACATGGAGCAAGTCCCCCTGCAATCACTTTCTCTCTGTTTGCAAAGGCTCTCGCTGTTAACCTGGATTCTTGCAGCAATCCAAGGGCCAGAAGGCCAGACGTGGCCACCCAGAGAGAGGGTAGGGTCTACAGTGAGTCAGTGGCAGACAAAAGCCTCCCAACTTGCACCTGTCCCAGCACTGTGTCCACTGTGGAAGGCTGTGAGCAGCTGTTACAACCTCAGACGAGCATGTGCAAGATATGGGATGAGACCTCCCTGCAACTACAGTGGGAAAAGGGGCCCTGGGAGGTGCACACATTTTACCCAAATGTACCTGAGATGCTTCCCGAGATAACCCCGAACAGGGCCTTGAGATCTCACGCTTTACTTGCACGGTGTTTTTTGTGTTTTTTTGTTTGTTTGTTTTGTTTTTTGAGGGTACTAAATCGTTTATTGATTACACATGATAATGGATGATACACAAGCTTCATTCCCATCTATAACTTTATCTGGTACCATAATTCAATTTAGATAGTTTGCATGGGACGTGCCAACAATCATATTAATAACAAAAAAACTCCATGACTTTGCTTGGTGGCCCTTTTAATGGTGAACTCCAGGTTACAGCACAGTAACTGTCAGTTCAACTACACCAAGGTTTCTGAAGACAATGGCTTCTCCATCCAAGCAGGTTGTAATAGAACTTGGCATCACCCTGAAGGAATTCTTAGTTCACACTGTTGGGGTAGTTTACCAAAATGGCCTCAGAGTAGACTAACTTTACACAGCAAATTTAAAAAAAAAGACACATTTATTCAGTGTCGTGATCAGACTATTACACTTAGCAATCAACGGCATGGGTGCAAAAAAAAAAAACTACATTAAAACCCTTTGTTGGAATGCTTGGCACTTTCCACAGAACAGAAACTAAAATCACCTGTTATACAATTAGTCACAAATACAGTCTTTGAAGGTTTTTTTTGTCCATACACATGAGTATGCTCTAGAACATGTCTTCTTTGTAGCAGCTAGGCCCTGCCGCCACTGTGCTTGGCTGAGTTCACAAATCTGTTGTAACCTGTAGCTTCCCTGTCACTTGTCTGGCTCTCCTCTCCTGCTAAGCTTTGCAATTAAAACCTTCTGCCATTGCCATAGCTATTGCTGCTGCTGGAACCACCATAGCCACCTTGGTTTCGTGGTTTGGCAAAGTATCGGCCTCCACTACCATAGGGGCCAGAACTTCGGCCTCCAAAGTTTCCTCCTTTCATGGGTCCAAAATTTGAAGATTGATTGTTGTAATTGCCAAAATGATTGTAGCTTCTGCCACCTCCAAAATTGCTTCCATCATTACTGAATCCATTATAGCCATCCCCACTGCCACCATATCCACCACCACCATGGCTGCCACCAAAGCCACCTCGACCACTGAAGTTTCCTCCACGACCAAAGTTGTCATTCCCTCCAAAACCACCTCCGTGACCACCACCAAAGTTTCCAGAACCACTTTGACCTCTTTGGCTGGATGAAGCACTAGCCATCTCTTGCTTAGACAGGGCTTTCCTTTCTTCACAGCTGTGACCATTCACTGTGTGGTATTTCTTTTTTTTTTTTTTTGGCTGCATTGGGTCTTCGTTGCTGTGCGTGGGTTTTCTCTGGTTGCAACGAGCAGGGGCTACTGTTCGTTGTGGTGCGCAGGCTTCTCACTGTGGTGGCTTCTCTTGTTGCGGAGCACGGGCTCTAGGCATGCGGGCTCAGTAGTTGTGGCACACGGGCTCAGTAGTTGTGGCTCGCGGGCTCAGTAGTTGTGGCTCACGGGCTCTAGAGCACAGGCTCAGTAGTTGTAGCGCACGGGCTTAGTTGCTCCGCGGCATGTGGGATCCTCCCGGACCAGGGCTCGAACCCATGTCCCCTGCATTGGCAGGCAGATTCTCAACCACTGCACCACCAGGGAAGTCCCCTGTGTGATATTTCTGAATGACAGTCTTGTCTGTCTACGGAGTTGTGGTCATCAAAGGTTATGCAAGCAAAGTCTCTGTTTTTGCCACTGTCTCAGTCAGTCATGATTTCAATCACTTAAATTTTCCCATACTGTTCAAAATAATCTCTTAGGTGATGTTCTTCAGTGTCTTCTTTAATGCCACCAACAAAAATCTTCTTCGCAGTTAAGTGGGCACCAGGTCTTTAAGAATCTTCTCTTGAGACGGCCTTCTTTGGTTCCACAATTCTTCCATCCACCTTGTGTGGCCTTGCATTCATTCCTGCATCCACCTCCTCCACAGTGGCATATGTGATAAACCTGAAGCCTCTGGAGCGCTTGGTGTTTGGATCCCTCATTACCACACAGTCTGTGAGTGTTCCCCATTGCTCAAAATGGCTCCTCAGGCTCTCATCGGTTGTTTCAAAGCTCAAACCTCCAATGAAGAGTCCCACAGCTCTTTGGGAGACTCTGACTTAGACGCGATGGCAGTAGAGGGGGGGAGAATTTAATGATGCTTACTTGGCGGCATTCACGGGCAGAAAGGAGTAACCTAATGAACGTATCTCTACTTGTATGGTGGTTTTACAACTGCAAATTCTTGGGACTTCCCTGGGGGTGCAGTGGTTAAGAATCCTCCTGCCTGCAGGGGACATGGGTTCGAGCCCTGGTGTGGGAAGATCCCACATGCCACGGAGCAACTAAACCCGTGCACCACAACTACTGAGCCTGCGCTCTAGAGCCCGCAAGCCACAACTACTGAGCCCACGTGCCACAACTACCGAAGCCCGCACGCCCCCAGAGCCCACGCTCCGCAACAAGAGGAGCCACCACAACGAGAAGCCCACGCACCGCAACGAAGAGTAGCCCCTCTCTGGCCGCAACTAGAGAAAGCCCATGAGCAGCAACAAAAAGACCCAACACAAACCAAAAAAAAAAAAAAAAAAAAAAATCCTAAGTAAACAAACAAATTCCTAAGTAAAAAAAAAAAAGCTGCAAATTCTTTGACATTCCTCCCATTGAGAGGTGGGGGTCTGTGTTCCCTCTGGGCCAACCTTAGTGATGCACTTACTAGCAACAGAATACAGCAGAAGTGATGTTATATAGCTTCTGAGGCTAGGTCATAGAATGCAGTTTTACAAGATGGAAAGAGTTTTGGAGATTGGTTGCACACAATAAATATGCTTCACACTACGAAACTGTATACTTAAAAATGGTTAAGATGGTAAGTTTTATGTTATGTGTATTTTACTACCATTTTAAAAAATCAGGCACCTTTCATACGATGACATATTATTTGGCAATAAAAAGGAATAAAGTATTGATACACGCTACAATGTGGATGAACCATGAAAACGTTATGCTAAATGAAGGAAGCCAGTCACAAAAGACCACTTATATATATTTTAAATTTTTATTTATTAATTTATTTATTTTTGGCTGCGTTGGGTCTTTGTTGATGCTCGCGGGCTTTCTCTAGTTGCGGCGAGCGGGGGCTACTCTTTGTTGCGGTGCGCAGGCTTCTTATTGCAGTGGCTTCTCTTGTTGTGGAGCACGGGTTCTAGGCACGCGGGCTTCAGTAGTTGTGGCACGTGGGCTCAGTAGTTGTGGCTCACGGGCTCTAGAGCGCAGGCTCAGTAGCTGTGGGGCACGGGCTTTGTTGTTCCGCGGCATGTGGGATGTTCCCGGACCAGGGCTCGAACCCGTGTCCCTTGCATTGGCAGGCGGATTCTTAAGCACTGCGCCACCAGGGAAGTCCTGATGTGTTCATTCTTGAAACCAGGGTTGAGGAGGTAACACCTCTGAGAATTCTTAGGCACAGGTTCTCTGCCCAACTTCACAGGGACCCTGAACTTGTCTTGATGGGCTCCTTTGACACCTCTATGAGGTTGTCCACTCCAACTGCCAAGGGCTCCCAGGCCCTGCACATCTGCCTCCTGCAGGAAGACTGAGGGGCCCCGAAGACTTTCCATCAAGTTGAAGTTAGCCCATGATGTCATGTCCCAAGAGTGACTCAGAGGCAAATCTAAAAATCAGATAATAAGCAGTTGGTACTTTGTTTGCTCAGACATCTTGTACTGTTCGGTTTGGTATTGCAAAACAAAGAACCACATGGAAGTTTACAGTTCAGGGAGATTTTTTGCTGTGAGTACACAGACATCCAGGCAGCTTTCCCAAACATGCCTGAATGTCCCCTTCTGAGAAATCACAAGTGATTGGCAGGGAGAGGTCAGCAGAGCATTGTGGATGAGGGGCCACCTGTACGTGGACAAGGACGTGGATGTGCGTATGGTGAGTGCGTGTATATGTCAGAGTACGCATGATTGAGCACGTGTGTAACTGTGCACATGCATTGGGTAGATTTATGATTCTGTACTTGTGAGTCAGTGTAAGTGGCAAGTCTGAGTTTGTGTGAGCTAATGTGTGTGAGTTGAGAATGTGGGGAAATGTTGGAATGATGTGTGTTTGTGTGTGTGTGTGTGTGTGAGAACATGTAGGCACTTCAAATGATGGGGGAAAGGAGGAAGGGCTGGATGCTCACGGTTGGCCTGAGAAAGCCCCCAGGAAGTAAACCTGGGACACGAATGCTGCAGGGTTGATGGGAAACCACCTCCCTGGTCCCTGACTTGGAAAGCCCTAGGGCTGGCACTGCTTCCAGCTGGAGCCAGGGTTGATTACAATGTGCCTCTCTAGACCCAAGGCCAGTCTGTCCAGGTTCCTACTCTCAGACCCGCATTTGAAAGCCTCCTCTTATTTTTTTGTGCCCTGAGACCCCTCCTCGATAGACTGTCTCTATCTGCAGGCCCCTGCCTTGTTTGCAGAGGGGGAGATGGGGTTATCACCTTCCAGAAAGCAGCCTAGAGTTGCTTCTGTATAAATGGATTGAGCACAAGAACCAGGTAAAGAGGTCACCTGGCCTGTCTCTCCAGTCACAGAGAGATACCTGGTTCTAGAAAACTATAATCAGAGCTCCAGGGAATTTGAAGGAGCAAGGATACATCTTTTTCTTTCAGAGGGATAAACAGTAGGGGACGTCCCCCTTGAACTGAGACTCAGGAGGCCTGACTCCAGACTGTGCTATTGCCCTAGAAGCTCAGGAAAGTCATTTCCCTCCTCTGGGCCTCTGTAGAAATAAAGATAATCTACAACACAGAATCTCTAAATTTTCTTCTTTTCCAAGTGGTTAGCACATGGTATTTTAATGATCTGTAAACTTATCTGTCTCCCCCACTAGAACCTAATGGACTGTTCCTGTCCCCCTGACCCCCATTCATACGCTGAAGCCTTAGCCCCCAACGTGATGGTATTTGGAGATGGGGCCCTTGGGAGATAATTAGGTTCAGATGAAGTCACGGGGTAAGGCCCCTATGATGGGATTAGTGTAATTATAAGAAGAGAAAGAGAGACCGGAGCTCTCTTGCACACACTCTCGCTCGCTCTCTCTCTCTGTCTCTCTCTCTCTCTGCCATGTGAGGACACAGCTAGAAGGCAGCTGTCTGCAAACCAGGAAGAGGATTCTCACCAGGACCCAAATCTGCTGGCTTGATCTTGGACTTCCCAGTCTCCAGAACTGCGAGAAATAAAGGTCTGTTGTTAAGTCACCCAGTCTATGGTATTCTGTTATAGCAGCCCAAGCTGACTAATGCAAACGTGGAGTTTTCTTCAGTATTTCCAGGGCTTGCCTAAGTTTCTGGTATATATTAAGGATGGCAATAGCAGTAATGGGATCTAAGAGTTATTGTACATTTCCTGTACCTGGTTCTATGCTGATCACTTCACACAGACTATCTTTTCTAATCAGCACAATAACTGATGATGTGGATGCCATGATGATCCCCGTCTTTTCAGAGAGGCCAAATAGCTTGCTCAGATCACCCAGGTGGTAAAGGGAAGACCCCAAGCAATCTGATTCCAGAGGCCCCCTTCTTAGGCATAAACAAAATCACCTTCCTTAGGAGGCATATCAAGGTGCTCAATAAACGAGGATTAAATATTGTTTGAGTGAAAGAAGCTGTTCCCTGCAGTTGAATGCCCTCCCCTTCCCAGTCTGCCAAATCCCTTTTCAGGGCTCAGTTTCCCTGACTCATAATGAGGACACAGTACTGTCTTGTGGATACCTTTTTTTAAACAATTTTTGGTGCTTTTTCCTTATTCTTACCTTAGTGATCTCTGACTTATTTCCTATATGCCTTTGTGGGCTCCTCCAGGATGGACCTGTGTCTTACCTACTTCTCTATTCCCAATCCACTACCTAGATGTTTCTAGGCATATGGTAGGTGCTCAGTTGATGCTGGGTTGACCGACTAGCAAAAAGCCAAGGATGATTTCTGAAAATTTCCCCAAAGTGACCATATAATTAACATATATAAAACCACTGACCTATGGAATCATACATGCAGAACAAAATGTGTAAGTAGAGTTATGGCGAAAACACATTTTTCCTAAAGCAACTCTCAGTCTTTCCTCAATTTTGACTTTCAGAAATAATGCCTAATTTAATAAGGTATTATTAATTTACTCAATGAGGTATAATGTACACTTTGATGAGTTTTGACAAATATATACACCTGTAAAACCATCACCCCAAAGAAGATATAAACTTTTCCAACATCCTAAAAAGTTACTTTGTGTCCCTTTCTAGATAATTCTTCCCACCCTTTGCCCTCTACAAAAATTGTTCTGATTTTTATCACTATAGTTTAGTTTGTCTGTCCTAGAACATCATCTAAATGAATCATACAGTATATACTCTTTTGTATGTGGCTCTTTTTGTAAACCTAATGTCTCTGAGTTCATCCATGATGTTGTCTGTAGTTCATTCCTTTAATTGCTGAATAGTATTCACTGTGTGGATGTATTATTTCCTGTCAATATAAATTTGGGTTGTACATGAACTATCATGTACAAGTGATTTTGTAGGCTTATGATTTCATTTTTCTTGGGTAAATACCTAGAAGTGGAATTGCTGTGTCAGGCTATTTTCTTTGATACCCAGAGTCCTTTGTAATTGTTAGAAACAAATAATTTTTCAGAAATGTGACCACTTAAAATGGCACATCAACATCATAAGGCCTGGAGATTTCCTGGAGCATGAATGCTTTGTGTTCCTTTAATTGGCACACTAGGCAGTATATTCACGGCTCCGAGTAGGCACAGAAAAAAGAGAACAAAGAAAGAGTATGACCTGTTCACAGAACTGTATGAAGTTTCTCAGAGCATTTATGGTTTGAGCAGAGCAATGGAAGATGCTAAAATCACTTGGTCGTTGCAGACCTTTGGAGTAAAGACTTCGACAGGATTAAGAGGGACTCAGACCACATGTTGGGTGTTGGCTAAGCCATGTCCTACCTGTGTGACCTTATACAAAGTTGCACAACTACCTCTGCATCTCAGTTTCTAGCTTGTAAAATGAGAGGAAAACCTTGTGAAACAAAGACAGACATTCTCTGCCCCCTGCACAGGGATGCTGTAAGGATGAGCTAAGATAAAATCTACCTAAGTCTCACCTTGATAAACTGTAAAGTGCTGTGCAATGTGAGATAGCACCGTGTGGAGAGAAGCGGGAACACACACAGAGCTCGTTTTGTGCTCTGATGACTGGCACTTATTGCCATGAGGACTCAGCTGCCCTTCTTTCAGGGGACTTCGGGCAAGGTCAGACACACAGTGACGATAACTCTTTGTGAGTTGCCAGCTGGACCCCGATACCTCTCTCCATTGTGTTCATCTCTGCAATGGTGGACTGTCAGGCTCTTTATTCCTTTACACCTGCAGGAGAATCGTTCCCCAAATCACAGCCACCTCCCCGCCCTCCACACAGTATGTCTTCAACAATTTTGTCCCTCGCTGATCTTTATCACCCAACTCATTCTCGGTCCACCGCTGCAGATGACCTAAGGTGACGATTTTATGGAAAGTCTGTCTGGGGTAGTTCTAGCTAAAGACCTCAGGAAGAGATCTTAACTGGAGATAAAAGGTGAATGCAGGCAATATCACATACCAGCTGTGTTTATTGAGAACTTACCTCTGAGTGCTAAGTGCTCATAACCATTTTATGAGTTGGGCACTATTATTACCCTTAGTTTACAGATGAGGAGCATGAGGTAGGACTAGGAGTCTTAGAAACTGAGGATTCCATTGTTGTCACTACCAAGGCTGCTGCCAGGTCACATGATCTTGAGCCTCAGTCTCCCTACCAGTAAAACGACAGTGAGGACTACCTCCCTTTAATTTTAGACATCTTTTCCAGCATCAACATCCTGTGAGTCCGTGTCTGACTCTGCATGAGTCAAATAGCCCCTCTGAAACTGTTTTCTCATCTGTAGAATGTGCAGAACCATCACCACCTGGCTAGGTGCTGCTGTGATAGCGTCCTGTGAAGAGGGAACTGTGCTGAGATACTGAGTGTGTGTCTCCTCAGGGCCCCTGAGCCCCTAGGAAATTGTGGGAACCCGTGATGAGCAGGAAACCAGGCACTTCCTTACAGGTTCCCCGTTCACTTGGTCAGGAGTGGACAGAAGAAACAACAGAGATTATGGGACATTTCGCCCTGATAGGATCTTGAGATCAGCTTGTTAAATACTTTCCATTCGATAGAAGAGAAAACTGATGCCAGCAAGGGTAGTGCTTTCTCCAAGGACACTTAGAGAGCAAGGGAAGAGCTGGAATTTGCAGCCCTGGCTCGCTGATGCCGGGTCAGTTCTTCCTGGAGCATCAAGATGCTCACCTGCATGGGCTTCCCTGGTGGCGCAGTGGTTGAGAATCTGCCTGCCAATGCAGGGGACACGGGTTCAAGCCCTGCTCTGGGAAGATCCCACATGCCGCAGAGCAGCAGAGCAACTGGGCCCGTGAGCCACAACTACTGAGCCTGCGCGTCTGGAGCCTGTGCTCCGCAACAAGAGAGGCCACGATAGTGAGAGGCCGCGCACCGCGATGAAGAGTGGCCCCCGCTTGCCGCAACTAGAGAAAGCCCTCGCACAGAAATGAAGACCCAACACAGCCAAAAATAAATAATAAATAAATAATAAATAAATTTAAAAAAAGAAAAAAAAGATGCTCACCTGCAGAAGAGAATGCTTCATCACTCCCTGGGCCCCACTCTCTGCCTGGGTTTGCTTCCTGTCTAGCCACATTTCAAGTAATTAATAGTCACGTGTGGCTAGTGGCTGTCGTACTAGATAATTGCAGCTTGAGATGTGATGCTGTTTTATTAGGGATTGGCCACTGGGTGGCGATGTCATCCATTCTGATCCGCACTTGAGAAAAGACTCAGACACAGGAGTAAGGCCAAAGCAAGGTAACGTATTACCCTGTCCTTACCTTCCCCTGCCCCTCCCCCTACTTCAGAAGACCCACTTACAAAGAACTGCTGCTTAGCTTAGGCACAGACTTCCCGGAGCACAGTAGGTGAGCTCTCACATGCGGCTGGGGCGTCGGGGCAGTTCAGCAGAGCCAGGTGGTGGGTAGGGATGCCAGTTGGAGCCAAATGCCCTCTAGTCCTGTCAGGCTTCCAGGTTACACAAGGAGAGGTGCTGTCTTACAGGAAACTTGTGCAGAATTTTACAAAGGAGTTTGGATATCCAAGTCGATGTTATCAAAGCTTTATTAGGAAAAGGCAGAATATACACCTGTGACCCATTTCTTAAGAAAAATCATTTGGAAAGAAGCTAAATAATCTGATAGGAAATTCTAGCTAACCACGAGGTCTTTGGAATTTTAGCCACTAGGCTCTTTCTTGTGCAAACTTTGCAAACAAGCTTTAATATTTTCTTTGCTCCCTGGTGAGGAGTACAGAAACTCATTACAATGTACTTTGCATCCAAGAAGACTAAGCCTACAAATGGAGTTTGCCTAGTTTCACCCTAAGACAGAGTAGTCCATGGGAATTTCATTATTCTCATGCTGCGACAGTCCAGTGAATGGGTCATGAATCTGGGTATCCCTACCCATTTTAGAGGCAGCACGAAAAGTGTGAATTGAAGGGTTGAAGCACACACAGCCTTGGTACTGCGTCTGCATTCTGATCTATTGGGAACACTGTCCTTCTAAGTTTCTTACCTTTCAGACACTGATCTAGCATGAGATCTGAAACACCAAAAAGACACCACCGTGGGGGCAATACTCTGGATCCCAACTTTTGGAAGGCTGAGGGGGGGATCACTTCCATTCCTCTCCCACTTACGGGTCATGTAGAACACCTGCCACCACCTGTGAAAGAAAGCTCAGTGTGAGTGCCTACCATTTGCACTGTGACCCTTCTCTGAGCTTCTTGTGTTTGCTGGGAGCGCCTGATCAAGTTGAGTTCACTGTTAGAAGGCAGTCTATTTCCTCAAGCATGACTCTCTAGGTGTGGCCCTGCAGGTGGACCCAGGGCAGGGGTAGAGCAGAGGAAGGGTGGAGTGCTGGCCAGGGATCTAGGAAGCAGGCTTGTCAAGGACCCAGGAGCACTGGAGGCAGAAATGAGCTGGAGCCCAGCCCTGATTTACCATGAGAAAGCTTCCACCTGCCCCCAGCTGCTTCTCCATTGCACACTAGTGCAATGAGCCAAGGCCAGCTGAGGACGTTTGAGGAACAAGGAGGGTGAGGGAAGAGATATTTGAAGGTATGACCTCTGGCAGGACAGTCAACTTCAGTAGGTCTGAAGTGAACTTTCCCTGGAGATGGAGCAGGCTTGAGAAGCAGAGCAGGATATTGACACTATCTAGACTGGCTTGGCCAGTATGAAAAAAGAATCATAATCCTGGATTCTGAGATACTTTAGGACTCAGACATTCCTTTTCTGGAATTTTAAAACCCAGATCCATGGACCTCTGGGTGTCAAAAAGCCACAGGAATTATATGCAAAACAGTGTGTGTTTGTGTGTGTGTGTGTGTGTCTGTGCATGCAAGCACACAGGGCATTTCTATGGAGAGAGAAGCCATAGTCCATCAGACTCACAAAAAAGAAAATGTTAACAATTCCTGCATTAAAGTTCTCTGTGCAAAGGGGATAAATGAACTCAAGGGGTTGTGAAAAGAATAACTTTGGAAGAATAAAGTTCTTGGTAGAACTTATTGGAAAAATAGGCTTCATGGCAAGACAATGCATATTTAAGATTTGACAACTGTTTAGTAAAGGAACATGCTTTTAAAAAAAACAACCAATACCATATTCAGGTATGATTGACATACAAAAGGCTGACCATATTTAATGTATACAACTTGGTGAGTTTGGGGATAAGTATACAGCCATTAAACCATCACCACAATCTATGCCGTAAACACATCCATCACCTCCAAAAGTTTCCTCCTGCCCTCTTTGTTATTACTTTTTGTGATATGAATATAACTTAAATCAACCCTCTTAGCAAAATATTAAGTGCACAATACAGTATTGTTAACTATGGACACTAAGTTGTACGGCAGATCTCTAGGACTTATTCATGGTGTATAACTGAAACTTTGTGTCCTCTAACCAACACCTTCCTGTTTCCCTCTCCCCATGGCCCCTGGCAACCACCATTCTACTCATTTCTGTATATTTGATTATTTTAGATTTCTCATATCATGTAGTATTTGTCCTTCTGTGCCTGATTTAGATTACTTAACATAATGTCCTCCAGGTTCATCCATGATGTCGCAAATGTCAGGATTTCCTTCTCTTTTAAGGCTGAATAATATTCCATTGTATGTAGATACCACATTTTCTTTATTGATTCACCCACTGATGGACACTTAAGTTCTTTTTATATCTTGGCTATAATAATTGTGAATAATGCTGCAATGAACATGAGAATGCAGATATCTCTTCAAGATCATGATTTCAGTTCCTTTGGATATATACCCAGGAGTAGGATTGCTGGATCATACGGTAGTTCTAACTTTAATTTTCTGAGGAACTTCCATACTCCTTTCTATAATGGCTGCACCAATTTACATTCTCATCAACAGTGTACAAGGGGTCCCTTTTCTCCAGACCTTCACCAACACTTACCCCTCCCTTTTTTAAAAAAATAATAACCATCCTAACAGGTGTGAGATGATAGCTCAGTGTGGTTTTGATTTGCATTTCCCTGATGATTAGTGATGTTGAGCACCTTTTCATATACCTGTTGGCCATTTGTATGACTTCTTTGTAGAAATGTCTCCTCAGATCCTTTGCCCATTTAAAAAATCAGGTTGTTTGGATTTTTGCTATTGAGTTGTAGGAGTTCCTTATATATTTTGGATATTAATCCTTTATAAGATATAGGGTTTGCAGATATTTTCTCCTATTCCATAGGCTGCGTTTTCATTTTGGTAATTGTTTCCTTGCCGTGCAGGAATGTGCTTTTTATATACATCATCTCACCGACTTTCCCAAAGCTGACAGTCCAGAGATACTAAACAGCTTGTCCGGGTCTCACAGCTTTTACCGACCAGTTTCTGGGTCTCCCGACGCCTGCTCAGTGCTCTTTCAACTCCAACTCCGAGACCCAGGCTCCCCGACCTACCTGGTGCTGTGGCTGGCCCTCTCTGTCCAGACTCTGGAGCTGAATCATCTCTTCTTTCCACGGAGAGATACCAAGAAGTGACTCGCCTCCACCAGAGTCTTGCTGCTGACAAATCTGGAACCCCTGAGTTCAGAAACACACTGGGCCAGATCCTGAAAGTGCCCAGCATGGCAGCTTTCTCTTTGAGCAATTCTCTCCCATGTACATGGAGAGGGGTTGCAAGTGGCCCTGGTACAGGGATGTCATTGCGTGTGAGCTCCTGGAGGGGGATGGGCACCGTGGGAAGGGAAAGGTGGAAAGGGATCCTGTGCCCTGGGGCTGGGCCTGCTACAGCGCACACAGCTCCTGGTGCCACCTGGAAAACAGGTTTCCTAACTCCCAGGCCACCTAATTTTCCCTCCCACTAAACCACTCCTCTGGTGCATCTACCCCAAACCAGTTGAGCAAGCCCAGTGAGTGACTGGAAGGATAACCACGGTGCTCATCTTCTGTCCAACCGCACTACCTTGGGTGGATTTAATATTGAGGAACCTCTGAGGTTCAAGAATATCACCGATGAAAATAAAAAGACAAAGTAAGATCATGGTTTAAGCTGAACCTACTTTCAGTTTTATGCGTAAAAATGACTTTCATTTCTACAACACTACTTTAGAGTTCACATGATAGGTTCATATATTTGAAAAGCATCTATGGGATTGTCGCGCGGACCCCATCGCCGCCGGCCTCCTCCGCCCGCCGCGCGCGCTCCCGCGAGGGCCCAGGAACCCGGCGAGCCGGCTGCGCGTTCCGAGCCGCCGCCCTAGCCGCCGGCCTTCGGGGCCGGCAATTCGAGGCCGGGCTGGACGGGCACCTCCCGCCCCTCGAGGCAACAGCCGCCTACCCGCGTGTGTGGAAGGAGCCGCCGCCGCCGCCGCCGCCGCCGGTGCAGACCGCGGAAGAGTCCGGGGCCCCGAGACATGGGCAACATACCGCCGCGCTGCGAGAACAGGTTCCGGTCACTTCTGCCTGTCGGAACCCCGTCCCCGGCAGCCGCGCTAGTTCCGGCGCCCGGAACCTGGCGGGGACGGCGAGGAGTTCGGCCCGAGACGCGGCCGAGGCTGCGGCCACGACCGGCCGGCAGCCCCAGACGAAGGGCGGAGCCTAGCGGGCCCGGCCCGGCGGCGGGGACTCGCAGGCCCCCGAGACCCGGCGGAGGAGCCGACACCCAGCCCTGAGCCAATCCCGCCCCGGCCCCGGAGGGACCCCCGGGCGCCCTTCCCCGCGGCTCGCCCACTTCCCTCCGTGACGAAGTTTTCTCCTGTGCCTTCCCGAGAAGGATTGCTCTCTCGCTCTAGGACTCGCCTTCTGGCGAACTTGCTTGGTTTGCTTTGGGAGGTAACTTGCTTCGCTCCCACCCACATCTCCTTTCCTTGACCTCTTCCAGTCGGACGTTCTAGGTGACTGAATGGAGTTTTGAGTTGGACTCTTGTGTCCCTTACAGAGTTGAGCCTGGTCCTGGAGCGCTGGGGGTGGGGTGGCGTCAGCTGTAAGATGCAAGTTGGATAAAAGGAGGACCTCTCGCCAAGGGCCCCAATGAATGGCACACAGTCTACTATCACCGACGGGTTGGTATGAAACTCCCCCTGCGCTTAGCCTCCCTGGATGGGGCCCGACCTAGCCGGAGAGTCAGGGATTGCCGATTACCTTTGCCCAGTGAAGTTGACAGGCGTCAGAGAGAGGGCTGTTTTGGAGCTCTGCAATTAGCCTGGGGTTGCTGCCAGGTTATCCGGTTGATTGAATTTGGAAATGTAGGGGGGGGGGTTTGTTTGTTTGTTTGGTTTGTGTTTTTTTTTTTTTCTTCCTGAAGAGAAACATTTCTCCAGATTCTCAGAGGAGGGGTAGGTAAAGCCATGACTGTGTTTTTCTGTCTGCAGTGTGCATTAGGATTCTGTACTGATCTTGGAATCAGAGGGTGAAGGTCAGTGCCCGAAGTCAGCTGGGGTATTGGTGCATCGTCAGTTTTACTCCTGTCCTGTAGTTCTCTAGACTCTGTTGCATTTTAGGAATTTCTGTTTGTGAACTTCATTCTGAGACTGCCACATGATGATTTATGAATTTGATATCCTTTAAGTATTGACTTGCACAGTGTTTATTATCTAATAGTTTTCCAGAATGTTGGAGTTACCAGTAAATCACAGGCTCCTGGTGGGGACAATATCAAGGAGCTAAAAAAAAGATGAGGGAACATCATGGGGCTTGATTTTTTTTTTTTTAATAAATTTATTTATTTATTTATTTTTGGCTGCATTGGGTCTTCGTTGCTGCGCGTGGGCTTTCTCTGGTTGCAGCGAGCAGGGGCTACTCTTCGTTGTGGTGCGCGGGCTTCTCACTGCGGTGGCTTCTCCTGTTGCGGAGCACGGGCTCTAGGCTTGCGAGCTTCAGTAGTTGCAGCACGCGGGCTCAGCGGTTGTGGCTCACGGGCTCTAGAGCGCGGGCTCAGTAGTTGTGGCGCGCGGGCTTAGTTGCTCCACGGCATGTGGGATCTTCCTGGACCAGGGCTCGAACCCGTGTCCCCTGCATTGGCAGGCAGATTCTTAACCACTGCGCCACCAGGGAAGTCCATGAGGCTTGATTTTAATTATTGTGTTTTTAGTATTTCATCTTCCAGAAACATTTGCATTTAACGGGTATAAAGCCTAAGTGAATTATGTAGTAGGAACTGGCAGGTGGATTTGTTGAGTTGGGTGAGTCCTTTATAGTACTTACCTATGTTGCTTGGTGGTGGTTGGTAAATTGAGCTAGACTATGTGTGGTTTAAGTAGAGTTCCCTTATTCTTAAGAGTTATTCTTTGGACTATTAGGTGAAGTGATAAAAGCATATTCCTTTACTACATTTTACTTCTCAGTTTAATTATGACACTGTATCCAGGTCCCAGGTTTTACTCAGCCTTTTGTTTTTGGTCAACCTTCAAACTATTACATCATTAAAAAAAAAAAATCAAATAACTGAAGTAAGGGACCAAAGAAAGCACTTTGATGGGAAGTGCAACAATTGTGCTCCTGCAGAAAGTAGTTGAATTTCCTCAGAAGAGCGTTTCACCCAATTTTAAGACACATTTGTTGATTTTAAAAGGGCCAGATCCCATTATCATACCATAGCTATTCCAGAAACAGAATTTCCTCTTCCTGTTCATGCTTTCCAGTATCATGTGAATGTTCACCTAAAAGATTCCATTAAATATTTAACCTTTTTTTTTTTTTTTTAAAGCATCTGTGGAGTGTACCTATGTGCCAAGCACAGAGCTGTGCTTAGGAGGCAGTGGTGAACAAGTCGTTCATGGCTCCCTGTCTACATGAATTCACAGCCTGGCAGAGAGTGAAGCCCTAAGCCCTGGCGGGTTTTGACAGTTCACTGGGAAGCCACATCACCTTGCTGGCTGGTAAGACTTTTCTGCCTCTTCCCAGCTGACACTTCCCAAGTCACGCGGTGTCCTCGGTACCACATAAAGGACTGCTCAGTGAGCAACAGCGCCTGCATTCTCTCTCTGAGGCCCAAGTGTGTGCACCTTTTGCCCCTTCACTCTGTATGCAGCAGAGGAGTACTTCCTAGGCTCATTCCTCTGGTAGTACCTTTTCCTCGGAGGTGTTCGCTACTTCTCTCTCCTTGACCTACAGGCAGAGTGGAGAGGTCTGTTTCCTCACACTCAGAGTGATGCAATGGAGGATCATGAACAGATGGTTTTAAGAAGGGTAATTAAAGGTGTTTCCTGTGCTGTGTGCCCTCTCCCTCTTGGCACAGCTAGGGTGGCCTGTCCTTGTCAAATGACTGAAACCAGTGTGATAGAGGTCTCCATCTCCAAATTACATCAGCTTGAAAGTGCCATTTCTGGAAGCGACCTCTTTCTGGTCTTTCTTATAAAAGAGCGTCTTGTACGGGAACAAATGAGGAAGATCCACATTGACTGCCTCAGACAGGGACTTCCACATGGAAGGAGATACACCAGCAGCTTTACATCTTCCTCTCCTAAAGAGTACACTCACAGTCCTTTCCTTCTGGGATCTCTACACCCTTTGTGGCTCCCATTAACTCTGAAGGTGGTATTCAAGATAATTAAGAGGCGAAAGGAAGGTGTGATAAGGCGGTTTATTCCTAATTCTGAAAATTAATTATTTAAATCCAGTGCCTTATTGTTTGGTGAATAAGGAGGGAAGAGGGTAATCTAGTACCTTGTTCTTTACTTTAGAATGCTAAGTTCCTATTAATTAATTTTTATTTTTTTTTAGCCACGCCGTGTAGCATGCAGGATCTTAGTTCCCCCGACCAGGGATGGAACCCGTGTCCCCTGCAGTGGAAGCGCAGAGTCTTAACCACTGGACTGCCAGAGAAGTCCCTCATTAATTTTTTATATATACAGAAAGATATTTATTATATGGAACTGGCTCACGTGATTTTGGAGACTGACAAGTACCAAGATCTGCAGGTGAGTCAGCAAGCTGGAGACCCAGGAGGGCTGATGGTGTAGTTCTAGTCTGAGTCTCAAGGTCTGAAATCCAGGAGAACTGATGTTTCAGTTAGTGTCCAGAGGCTGGCCCAAATTTTTATAGATATAGAAAGAAACTAAGTATCCTCTTTATGATGGAATGATTTGATTGTGCAGCATAACCAGTTCTGTAGCTACTATTTCATAGTCCCAGGCTGAGGGTTTGTTCAGAGGGAAACAGAAGAATATCTAAGTACATATACTACCTTGCATTCCTAAGCACTTTGAGTTGTTTTTTTCAAAAGATTAGCAAACATGGCGTAGTTATTTTATTTTGTGTCTCTTTAATTGCTAGTGAAGATGTCATTTTTTGTCACCACCTGAAGTTTAAGAGCCTGTATTTTATCTGAACCCTTATATTCGCATAAATTCTGTGTATATTTGGGTAGTAACCTTTTATCAGCTCTCACTTTCCCCCCATTATGTTCCTTTCCTCTTGATATTTTATGAATTTCCTGATATTTTATGTACATAGTACCACAGAATGTTGGTTCCTAGCGGTGTACTCAGCAAGTATTTATGCAGACATGTTGAGTTTGAACTTGAAGGGGCTTTGAGGCTTTCTAGTCCAGGAACCTAAACATACATATGTAGAAGATGAGGCTCAGAGCAGTTCAGTGATTTATCTAAGGTCATAGCTGGTAAATAAAGAACATTGAGCTAGACCTTGATGTCCGGTAAGGTTCTAGACACCACACCAAATTGCCTCAAACCCTAGAGCAGGGTTTCTCAACCTCAGCACTAGTTTTTGGGCCTAATTGGCCAGATAATTCTTGGTTGTAGGGGACTGTCCTGTGCATTGTAGAATGTTTAGCACCATCCCTGGCTTCTATCCTCTAGAAGCCAGTAATGAATGCCCCCACCCCTGAGTAGTGACAACTGAAAATATCTCTAGACATTGCCAAGTGTCCCCCGGGGGACAAAATTTTCCCCAGTTGCTCTAGCAAGAGGTAAACACTTCCTAGGCTTTGGAGGGGGAGTGGTGAGTTTCCTCTGCAGAAGTTTAGAGTTGGAGCCTGGCACTCTTCTCACACAGGTGGAGGATGTGGACAAACCCATATAGTTGCCGCATTCTACCTCTACAGAACCAGGAGTATGGATACTGAGAACCCCTATCCTATCATATGGTTCTGAGTCAGCCCTTCTTCCACAAGGCTCACAGAAGGGCTGAACTGGCAGGCTGGGAATGGGCAGGGAGGAGGTGGGGTCTGCACACTCGTTGGAGCCCAGGCTTCTGCTGAGATGGAGACAGCAGTTCAGACCCCTGAAGAACGACACAGGCAGAGTGCTGAGCAGGTCTTCCCAAGATAATGAGTGTGAAGCCCTGGTGAAATCAGCACCACAGACAGCTCCCAGGGCAGACAGTTTTCACGCACTAGATTGACCCAGAGGAGTTCCTTCCAGCCCTGGTAGTTTGGATCTGAATACCCTTTCCCTGCTGATCTCCTCCACCAACAATGTTCAATATATATGTTTAAGGTAACCTTCACCACTGCACTATGAGATTGCTACTATGATCCTAATGTTACAGAAACTGAAAGCAGGCTCAGAGGTTCCCTTGCTCAGTGTTACACAGCTAGAAAATCTCAGGCTTCACAGTTGGACTGAGGATACTGGCTTCAAAGTCTGCTCTTTCCCAAATGCCTCCCCCAAGCAAAGCTTAAGCATCACATCTTCCATGAAGAACTTCCAGAAACTCTATTCCCAATGGAATTGACCACTCCCTCCTCTGCCCCCCACCCCCTGACACCATACCTTGTAAACACTTCACAGCCTCTATAATACTTTGTTGCACTTGTCTCTACATCTTCCCCTGCTATACTGTAGACTTCCTTATGGCCAGGTCGAATATCCCCAATTAATAACATGGTGCTGCCTGACACACAGTAGACACTTAATAAATGTCATTGAATAAATAGATTCAGAGGAGCTACATGAATCAATTATGGGGACATTCTCCCATGATCAAATCCATAATAGGCAGATCAGCAAGAGGAGAGTTCTCTAATTCCTGATTCTGAACTCTTTTCTATAGTCTTAAAGAATGAAACCAAAGTGATGATTTTGGCAAATGTGGAAAACAAAGATTACTGACTCATTATTTTCCAAGTTGGTCACACTGCTGTTAGGACAACAAATGAAAAAGAAAAAATGAAAGTTACTAGACAGTGTTAACAGATTCAGGTTATTGAATTTTCAGTGTTTTCAAGATTGGAGAAGAAAATCCTTAAGGAGGAAAGAAACAGCAGAATTTGTCCCTGAGCATCTTTATAAGGTAAGAAGTTCAAACTTTGGAAAGGGTCTGATCAATCTTTGAGGTTGGACACTGCTCTCCAAGACCTGTCAAGCATCACTTCAGTCTAAGGAGAACAAGCTCTCTTGGTTGACTAAGGAATTGATCTCATTTATCACCAGATTCTTGGCTCAGTGTAAGGTTGTGTTCAGATGTGCCACCCCCCAAAAAGCTGGGTCTTCCCCAGGGAAGCATCTATTTCTAAGCCACGTGAAGGCAAGCTAAGGGCCCTGCTCAGACTCTGCAGTCTTTGGACGACCCTCCACCATTCCTAGTGGAAAGAGACTCCCTATCATTAGCGATCACTCTTAAGGCTAGAAGGCCCTTCGCTTTGGTGAGTCTTTACTTATTATCAGACCCAGAGATCTTCCTGCCACTTGGACTTGGCATTTCTGAGAGTCAAGCACTGGGGACAGGGAGGGATGGAAGAAACAGTTTAAACCCTGAGAGTGCCTGAGGGTATTGGACTTCCAGTTAAACACTTTTGAGTAATTACAACTTTTATCCAAAGGGCACACATAACTGTTGTATTTTTTTATATATATATACATTTATTTATTTTTGGCTGTGTTGGGTCTTCGTTGTTGCGCACGGGCTTTCTCTATTTGCGGCGAGCAAGGGCTACTCTTCGGTGCAGTGTGCGGGCTTCTCGTTGCAGTGGCTTCTCTTGTCACAGAGCACGGGCTCTAGGCGCGCGGGCTTAGTAGTTGTGGCTCGCAAGCTCTAGAGCGCAGGCTCAGTAGTTGTGGCTCATGGGCTTAGTTGCTCCACGGCATGTGGGATCTTCCTGGACCAGGGCTCGAACTGGTGTCCCCTGCATTGGCAGGCGGATTCTTTTTTTTTTTTTTTTTTTTAAATTTATTTATTTATTTTTTTTCTTTTCGGCAGGCGGATTCTTAACCACTGTGCCACCAGGGAAGCCCAACTGTTGTATTTTTAAAAATTTTTATAAGACATCGAAAGGCAAGGCTTCATATAGATAATGAAAATAAACACTAAGATTTAAAATAAATGGGCTATATAATTTACAAAGGAAAAAACACACTAAAAACTAGTTAACACACACGGATAAAATCATTCCCGGTAACTTAAAGATATGGCATTCAAAACAAAAGGCTTTATGTTCTGCTTCTTACATCAGGAGTTAAAAAAAAAGTCTCACTGTCAACAGTAGGATTTATAATCCTATCATCACTGAGGGAAATCAGTGATGATAGGATTGTAAATTGGACACAGATCTAGGAGACAGCATGGTGCAGTGGCAGGGTCAGAGAGAGCTGCATTCCAGTCTTGGTTCTGCCACTTACTATCTCTATAATCCTGGGAGTTTCTTTGGGTCTGTGTCTTTCACATCATCTTGAAAATGGGGATAATACTATCCACTACATATACATATACTCTTTTTTTTTAATCTGTAGTTTTTATTTTTTTAACATCTTTATTGGAGTATAATTGCTTTACAATGGTGTGTTAGTTTCTGCTGTATAACAAAGTGAATCAGCTATACATAAACATATATCCCCATATCTCCTCCCTCTTGCGTCTCATATACATATACTCTTCAATGAGTAATTGATATAAACTGTTTAACAGAGAACCTGACATGGATAATTAATGATGGTTGATCTCCCTACCCCCATGGAAGGGAAGAGGTGACAATTCTCAGTGGAAGCAGCATGGATATTTGTTATATTATTCTTCTGTTCTTGAATAATGTTACCATTATTCTATTCTTGAAAAGAGAGATAGAGAAAGATCTTTAAAACTGGAGATGGTATTTCAGGAAAAAGGCAGCCCTGACTCACCTCTAATTTGGGTATTTTCTTCTCTTCTTGGGAAAGAACAGACCAGGGAAAACAGAGCTGAAAGGAGAAAGGAAAGCCGTGGGATCAAGCCTGGCCAAACGCAGCCTTAGAATTGGAAGGGATCCTTTGCCTCAGCTGTACCATCTGGCCTCTTCTTCCTTCCTCACTGCTTTCTGCCCTTTCCCCTGACCCTCCCACATGTACAGTAAGTCCTCTACATATGAACGAGTTCCATTCTGAGAGCACATTCGTAAGTCCAATTTGTTCGTAAGTCCAACACAGTTAGCTTAGGTACCCAACTAACACAATCGGCTATATACCGCTGCTTTTATGCTTGCTTCCGGACATCCTGGGTTTGAAATAAAGATACTGTGCTAGTGTACTCTACACAGTACTGTATAGTAAAGTATACAAAAGCACAACCACTTGTAGAGGATGCACGCACATGACAATGTATGCCAGACACATGAACTAACTTACGTGATTGGACATGCGAACACATGTTCACATCTTTGAAAGTTCGCAACTTGAAGGTTCGTATGTAGGGGACTTACTATAATGCTCACCTCTCTTGTCCACAGTCTTCTCCTCCTCCCTGGGGCAGTGTGGGAGGGGACTACACAAGGGTGTGACTACCAGGAAGTGGAGATCACTGTAGGGCATGTTAGAGGCTGCCTGTTACAGACGGCATTTCTTAATTAATTAATTGAAATATAGTTGACGTACAATATTATGTTAGTTTCAGGTGTACTCCATTGTGATTTGACACTTACATACGTTATGAAATGATCACCATAATAAGTCTAGTGGACTTCCCTGGTGGCGCAGTGGTTAAGAATCCGCCTGGGGCTTCCCAGGTGGCGCAGTGGTTGAGAATCTGCTTGCCAATGCAGGGGACACGGGTTTGAGCCCTGGTCTGGGAAGATCCCACATGCCGCGGAGCAACTAGGCCCGTGAGCCACAATTACTGAGCCTGCGCGTCTGGAGCCTGTGCTCCGCAACAAGAGAGGCCACGATAATGAGAGGCCCGCGCACCGCAATGAAGAGTGACCCCCACTTGCCCCAACTAGAGAAAGCCCTCGCACAGAAACGAAGACCCAACACAGCCATAAATAAAATAAATTAATAAAAAAAAAAAAAGAATCCGCCTGCCAGTGCAGGGCACACAGGTTCGAGCCCTGGCCTGGGAAGATCCCATATGCCGCGGAGCAACTAAGCCCTTGTGCCACACAGCTACTGAGCCTGCGCTCTAGAGTCCGTGAGCCACAACTACTGAAGCCTTCACGCCTAGAGCCTGTGCTCCACAACAAGAGAAGCCACCGCAAGGAGAAGCCTGCACACCTCAATGAAGAGTAGCCCCCACTCGCCGTAACTAGAGAAAGCCCGTGCACAGCAACAAAGACCCAACGCAGCCAAAAAAAAGAAAAGTCTAGTAACTGTCTGTCCCCATACAAAGTTACTACAATATTATTGACCATAGTCCTTATGCTGTAGATTACATCCCCATGGCTAATTTATTTTTTAACTGGAGGTTTGTACCTCTCAATGCCCTTCACGTGTTTCAGCTCCTCCCACCCCCTTTCCTCTGGCAACTACCCATTTTTTTCTGTATCTATGAGAGACACCATTTCTGTGTTGTTGGATAGTTAGGTTGGTTCCAATTTGTCAAGACCTTAAATAACACTACAATGAACATCTAGTATAACAAGCATTACGTTTAAATTAGGAAAAATATATTGTTAATTTTTTAAAAGAATTAAGAGCAATTATTGAGAACCCTGATGAAAAGTGGTTATACTCACAGTTATGGTTTATTACAGTGAAAGGATACAGACTAAAATCAGCAAAAGGAAGAGAAGCATGGGGAATGGTCCAGGAGAGTTCCAGGTATGAGCTTCCAGTTGTCCATTCCCAGTGGGATTGTGTGGATTGTGCTTACCTCTCCCAGAAACAGGGTCTGGCAATATGCATGGAGTATTTCCAACTAGGAAAGCTCACCTAAGCCTTGGTGTCAAAGGTTTTTATTGGAGATCAGTCATGTAAACATGAATGATCACCAGTGTGGCTGATCTAGAATTTCTATTTGGATCTTTTTTAAAAATGTAATTTCTATCTCTTTATTGATATATTCTATTTTATGAGATAGTATTCTCATACTTTCCTTTAGTTAGTTATTCATGGTTTTCCTGAGTTCTTAATCATATAAAATAGCTGATTTAAAGTCTTTGTCTAATAAGTCCAATGTGTGGGCTTCCTTAGGGGTAGTTCTTCGACTGCTTTTTCTTTTCTTTTTTAGTATTTATTTATTTATTTTTGGCTGCGCCGGGTCTTAGTTGCGGCATGTGGGATCTTTCGTTGTGGGGCGTGGGCTTCTCTCTAGTTCTGGTGCACAGGCTCCAGAGCGTGTGGGCTCAGTAGCTGTGGCGTGCGGGCTCCAGAGTGCGTGGGCGGCATGTGGGCTCTCTAGTTGTGGCTCGCATGCTCAGTAGTTGTGGCGTGCGGGCTTAGTTGCCCCGTGGCATGTGGGATCTTAGTTCCCCAACCAGGGATCGAACCCACGTCCCCTGCATTGGAAGGTGGATTCTTAACCACTGGACCACCAGGGAAGTCCCTTGACTGCTTTTTTCTTATGTATGGGCCATACTTTCCTGGTTCTTTGCATGTCTTTTACTATTTTGTTGAAAACTGGGCATTTTAAACAATAAAATGTGACAAGTCTGGAAATCAGAACTTGACCTCCTTGGGGTTTGTTATTGATGCTGTTGTTGTTGTTTGATTTGTGACTTTCTGGGGCTACTGCTGAACATTCGTATTTTATATCATGTTGGCTACTGAAGTGTGTACTCAGTTAGCCTAGTAGTCTGCCAATGATTAGATAGAGATTTCCTTAAATTAACTGAACCAATAAGTCTCATAGTCTTTGCTGAGGGTCTGTTGTGTGTTTCTGGGCGCGTCTTCAATACTCCAGCAATTTATAATTCTCTCTTAGCCTTTGCTCTTTGTGCACAATCTCAAGGTTAGCCAGAGGTGAGTGATTAGGCCTTCCTAGGTCTTTCCTGGGTGTGTGCACAGTCCTGCACGCACATGTAACCTTTTAGATCCCCAAGAATGTGTGAGAGCTTTTCAACCCACCTATGGGCATCTCATTCCTTAGGTTTTCCTTATGTTTTTGGCTGGCCTCTGTTTACCCCAAACAGTATCAATGCTTCAGGCAGCTGTGGTGTTAAACAACTGCCACTGACTGTTTTAGATCCTCTCTCTGGGGACAGGGGCTTCTCCCATGGAGTGAGTTCCGAGTTGGGTCAAATAAAGACAAGCCCTGTGAGTGAGGCCTTTTCGGGGAGCTGAAAAATAGTTCAAATAGTGACAGTGCTCTGGAGATGGGGCTTTGGGGAGCTCCGGAACCAATTGTCCCTTCCTGTGGCTGGTAGGCTGCTGTTTTTCACAGCTACCTTGGTTGTGAACCTGCTGATTTTCAACCTACCATGGAACTGGGAAGAGAAGGATGTAAGAGGGCAATTTAAAATGCCACAAAGCTCGCTGTTCTTACTGATATTAACTTTTTTTAAAAAATAAATATCCCTTTGGCAGGCCTTGTAATTTTTTTTGTTGAAAGCCAGACATGTTGTATTGGATCATATGAACTGAGGTAAATAGGCCTTTTGGGTGAAGATTTATGTTAACTGGGCTAGGAGTTGAGCTGTTCTTAATGTTTGCTGTAACTCTAGGTTCTAGAGCCTTCAAACACCTCTAGTGTCCTTTTCATTCCCTTGGGACTCTGGGCTTCCATAAATTCTCCTCCTCAGAGAGAGTTTGTGTCTTGTAGCTCTTCCAGCTGTTATCTACTCTTGTTATACTGAATTCCTTTCAGTATGGTGGTAAACTGTGGGGGAGGGGGAGCATTCTATAATCCTTTGATAAAATCTCAGTCTTAGAATGAGCCTGTTTTGGGAGGCTATGACCATTACATGTGTTTCTCCATTAGTATTGCTTTCTTTCCCCCACCTTATTTGTGTAATAAAATTCCAAACGAATTTATAATGCTAAGAAATCACGTTTGATCTGAAATACCATGGAGAAAGTAAGACACAAAATATTATACTTAACTTATTTTTTAATTGTATGACAAATGCATTCCTTGCTGCAGGAATGTCAGATTATAAGGCATGTTCACATTAAGAATACTGTCATAACAACAGAAGAAAGATTTATTAACTTTATTGAAATGAAAAAGAAATTTAGATATTATCTAGCTTAGGAAATTTTTGATACTATGGAAAAAGATGATATTGACATAATGCTAGTGGTCAGCTATATAAGGAACAGTGGTGACAGGTACACGCAAGGTTGTAAAATCCATTATTTCCACCAAAAAAGTGATTATGTCACATGACTCTGCGGGCACTGGCCCCAGCTTTTTCAGCTGGAAGCCCCAATATTTGTATATTTTGCCCCGATCATGGATATGTTTTCCCTTTCTCTGGATTTGTGTCGGGATCTCTCCCAAGAAACAACCCTGAATATGGACAAATTAGTACAGCGCGTGATGATTTCCAGCCTCCAAATGCCTCAACAAACGGATACTCCAAATGCCTCAATAAATAGATACTTTTGTAAAATAAGTCTCGCTAAAATGTTATAGGAGAAAGTCGAGAGTAAAAAGATGGGGAAAGCGCGGAAAACGGGAGGTTCTGTGCTCATTTTTTCAGAAAATAGTCGAGAGATCTGCGCGGCCGAGCTCCTCCTGGCAGTCAGGGCCTGGGAAAAGCAACTTTTTATTCACTATTTCCGCAGCCCCCAGGGGTCACGCAGGCGGACCTGCGATAAATGTAAGTGGGTTTCTCGTCCGGGAAAAGGCGCCACATGTCCCGGACTCAGGACGTGGATCCCGCACCCACTAAGGAGCCTATCGGTCCGGGGGCGAGTCTGGCGCCCTCTGCAGGCCGTTGATGAGTGGCGAACAAAGCCAAGCGCCTCCTCGCGGCCATCTCGGAGAATCACGGAAATTTTCGAGGCCCTGGTTTTCGTTGATGGCCCTGGAGATGCTCTGCTCTAGCCATACCTGTTCTCTTTCCTGGGACAAGCCTTCGTGCCATAGCTTGGAGAGCAAGGAAATCTTCATGGCTTTAAGATATCTGGAAAGGATCTCTTCTAAGTCACGCCATAATGTCAGGACCGACTTAAAGTTTCAGGAGAAGAACAGGGGATTATCAAAACCCCAAAGGCACCGAAGCACCTGTTTTGACCATCCGCCGCTTTTCAACCTGCTTGACAGAGGACTACAGTGCAGCCTGAGATAAGAGCCTCCTTGATAAATCTCTCTCTAACTTTGATCACAATCAGGAACAACTGGAGCAGAAGATAAAGGTAGAATCTCTTCAGGTTTGTACCTGTTTTGGAATTGTCCAGAGGAACTTCCAAGAACTCAGTAGCTCTCTGAAGCAGGGGTCATTCAGCCAGTGTGCCTTGGGGCTTATCAGAGGGGAAATTGAAGTGAGCTTTTCTCCCATTTAACAAATCCCTACGAAAAATCAGGAAATAAAGAAGAAAGTGAAATTGGAACACTCTTAATTTTACTATTGTTTGCTAAGTACAAGAAGGCAATCTACCCTTGTATTTCTGTATCAGATCTAAAATACCAGAAACCAAAATCATGCTTGTACATCTTCAATTTCCACAAAAAAAAAAGTTTAGAGAGAAGAACATGATTTATATTCCTTAAATAATTACCTTTATGATTTACATTTATCATTTAGTTTTGCAAATTTTCAGGGAGTCTTTGATATTTCCCCAATTTGAAATATATATATATATATATATATTTTTTTTAATGGAAAACTTTCTTTGGTGTACAGACTTCTGTCAGTTAAGGTGAAGTTAGCTTCTGCAACAGAAAAACACGTGAATATTGTTTGAACACCATACAAGCTTATCTTTGCTTCATATAACACCTAAACGTAGGCTTTCAAAATCAAGTGACTCTGCTTATGGCTTTTCTCCCAACAATGATCCAGGACCCCAGGACCATCTTTTTTATGGATTTGCCATTGTCAACATATGGCTTCAAATCTGGCTCCAGTGCTTGGGTCTATCCCACTCATTGTAGAGGGTGAAAGAGCATGTTACCTCTCTTGGGGGAGTGTTTTCATAGGCCAGGCCTGTGTGGGCCAAATATCACTTCTAGCCACATAAACTTGGCCAGGACTCAGTCTCATGGCCGCACCTAACAATAAAGAGGCTGTGAGACTGTCTAATTTTGTGACTGAGGAGAAGGGGATGTAATAGGGAAGAACCTTTGTATTTTATTACAAGTTAATTACTAAAGGGGTGTTGCCTATAAACTTAAATTTTACATAATGGCCCATCTTTGGGAACTCTGCCTCCCAGGTAATGAGCATTAAGCCAAAATACCTTAGTTTAACTCACCGGAGACATCCTGACCACGTCCACCTGTGAATGACTGTAGGAAGGAAGAAATTAACACATCCCCTCTGGAGGCTGACCAGAACCAGGAAATGTTTGATTTTTACTCCCTCCCCTTTTAGTATAAAGGAAGCCTGAATTCTAACTCAGGCAAGACACGAGTCCACCATCTTCTTGGTCTGCTGGCTTTCTGAATAAAGTTGCTATTCCTTGCCCCAGCAACTTGTCTCTTGATTTATTGGCCAGGCATGGGGCGAGCAGTATGAGCTTGGACTCTGTAACTGAGAGACGAGATTGGTGAATAAGTGCACTGTTGATTTTTACATTATAAACACTAATTTGGTTTTTAGAATTAACATCCACTTTTCTTGCTTGAACACAATTTACCCAATAAAACTGTGACTCACAATCTAATTCCATATATTAAACCCAGGAAATACACTCAAGGATGTCAATCATAAGGTTCACAGAATCATCAGTTCTTTTTAAAAAGGAGAATTCACACTGTTTCAAGAGCATAGATTAAAGTTGAAAAAGAGCCTAGACTATTGTTGTCTCAAAATAAGAAAGAAGGTAGTTAATAGACTTAGTAATACTTAGATAGAGATTGACACTGGGGCCATCAGTCAGTGACTATGACATATACTCACATGTCCAGGATGATGTATGTGGTCTTTCACTCAGCATACAGAGAGGTTGGCAATGGGACTCACTCTTTCATGTGCTTTCATTTTACTGTCCTTCAGTTCATGTGTGATCAGTTAAGTGAACATCTCAAGAGTTATCCTTTCTTTATTCAGGTCCTTGACAGTTTCTAGAAGCCCTTATTATGCAGTTTGGGGTGCACCAGGGTGGGGCCCACTCTTTAATGTCCTTGAACACGAAACACAGTTTAAGATGAATGAGACCCAATCCCAGCCTCTTCCCCAGTACACCTTTATTCCTCATCCATACATGTTTTGAGGACTGACTGACTCCACAGAGACATCTCAGGGAAGGCAGCCATGGTGAGGGCTCCCTGGAGCTGGCTCCCAGAGCTGGTCCCTGCATCTTGGGGAGCCTGAAGTCAGGTCTGTCCTCCCGGATTGGCAGACATAAAACACTCACTTTTTGGTGGAGGAACATGAAGATGTCCCCTTTGTCCAGATAATGGCCTGAGCCAGATCACAACCCATAAAAAAGATGGGGCTGGAGAACGGATGTTCTTTAAACTGAAAAAATTTTTCCTTTAAATATTTTTGACAGATTTGATTTGTTTGGAGACACTTCACCAAAAAAGATGTGTGGATGGCAGATAAAAACATGAAAAGATGCTTAGTATCTTAGTCATTAGGGGAATACAGATTAAAACCACAGTTGAATACTGCTACATAACTATGAAATGGGTACAGTTTTAAAATCTGACTCTAGTAAGTGTTAGAGGATGTGGAGTGAATGGAACTCTCCTTCACTGCTGGTGGGAATGTACAGTGGTGGCATGGCCACTTTGGAAAACACTTCGGTAGTTTCTTAAAAAGTGAAATTTATCTCTTCTGTATGAGTCATCTATTCCACTCCTAGATATTTGCTTAGAGAAATGAGAGTATATGTCCTCACAAGACTTATACAGGAAAATCCATAGCAGCTTTATTTGTATTGCCAGAAACTGGAAGCAACCCAAATGCCTATCATTAGGTGAACAAGTAATGTGCACATCCATGCAGTGGAGTACTATTCACCCACGAAAAGGAACCAAACAGGGGTGCATCTCAAATAATGAAGCTGAATGAAAAAAGCCAGACCCCCCCAAAATCATTTACACTGCATGATTCCATTTACATAAAATTCTGGGAAATGTAAACTAATCTATAGGGATAAAAAGTAGCTCAGTAGTTGTCTGGTGGGGAGAGAGTAAGAGACAGGCAGGTAGCAGAAGGAAGGGACTATAACAGGGAAACTTTTGGAGATGATAGATATCTTCATTACCTTGATTGTGGTGATGGTTTCATGGGTGTATACACTTGTCAATGTTTATCACATTGTATTGTTTAAATATGCCCAGCTTATATTACGTCAACTATATCTAAGAAAATAAAAAGAAAAAGAAAAGCCAACTTGGACATGAGGGCAGTCCAGGGCTGCCCAAAGTAAGGCAGCATCTGCTAAGAAACAAAATCCAGGCGCTAGTGACTTTGTAGGGAGGTGGAAATCACAGGGGGGAATTCACGCCCTCTACTGGCCACCAGAGACAAAGACCATTCATCCCTGTGGGCAGAAGGCAGACAAGCGCATGTGTGACCTAAGTAGAGCTCCTCTGGCTTTCCTAGCAAAGCTGAAAAGAACTCTTTCTAGTCAGAACTTCTCTTATCTCTGTGACAAAGACAATTTGTCTTCAGCGTCAGGTAGCAGAGGAAAACTACAAGTTATTTTAATCTCTCTATACCTCATGTTACTGATATATGGATAATAATAGTGCATGGTCATAAGGCTCAGTGTGTACCCTATAGTTTTCCAGCTCAATAAGGCATATCTACTGTGATCTAGGATAAATGTAATGTGAATAGATGTGGAAATATATGAAGAAATAATATAATACACAGTAGCAGACACATAAATGCCTAATAAACGTTTTAGTGTATTTGGAATCTAAATAAATGCAAATCAGAATGAGATATCATTTTAAAGGCCAAAAAGCAAATATTAAAAAGAATCTTGGGGCTTCCCTGGTGGCGCAGTGGTTGGGAGTCTGCCTGCCAATGCAGGGGACACGGGTTCGAGCCCTGGTCTGGGAGGATCCCACATGCCGCGGAGCAACTGGGCCCGTGAGCCACAACTACTGAGCCTGCTCGTCTGGAGCCTGTGCTCCGCAACAAGAGAGGCCGCGATAGTGAGAGGCCCGCGCACCGCGATGAAGAGTGGCCCCCGCTCGCCACAACTAGAGAAAGCCCTTGCACAGAAACGAAGACCCAAGATAGCCAAAAATAAATAAATAAATAAATAAATAAATAAAGTTATTTCAAAAAACAAGACTTGGGCCAAATTAGACTGACTTTAAAAAAGAAAAAAAAAGAAGAATCTTTAAGATTGTAGGGGAAGGGTGGGACTTCTCTGGCGATGCAGTTGTTAAGAATCCGCCTGCCAGCACAGGGAATGCCATTTTGAGCCCTGGTCCGGGAAGATCCCACATGCCACGGAGCAACTAAGCCCAAGCGCCAGAACTACTGAACCTGTGCTCTAGGGCCTGCATGCCACAACTACTGAATCCCGCGCACCTAGAGCCTGGGCTCTGCGACAAAGAGAAGCCACCGCAATGACAAGCCCGCCACCGCAACGAATAGTAGCCTCCGCTCACCGCAACTAGAGAAAGCCTGCCCAGCAACAAAGACCCAACGCAGCCAAAAATAAATAAATAAATTTATTTTTAAAAAAAGCATGTAGGGGAAGAGTAAGATGGATTGTCATTGCTATATGTCAGAACCTACTAAATGTCACAAAAATACACAAGATAATAGTAAATAATCGAAATATCAAAATACACCCCAGGCATCCCCATGCCTGTCACCTGCTCCACTGAAGGGCACCTTCCAAATACAATGAGGCATTTGTTCAGGGGCTTCACCACTGGAAAGCAGGGGAGGGTCCAGAAGATGCATGTCACAGAGGCAAGAGTGTGTTCGGCTCTGTGCAGAGAGAGCCCAGGCCCACCAGAAACCAGAGGTGTTTCCAGGACAAGGTGGATGTTAAAACTCTGAAGAACAAGTCAGTCATGGACCAGTTCCTAAATTACAAAACAGGGGTAGCCTGTGGAGCTAATGCAATGAGAAAAGTCCTCCCAAAGATGTACTCACAGCCCAGGAGGGGACCAAATAAGCAAAGTCCTTATGATTACAAGGCTCCCTCTTTCCCTACACAGGGAAGGACATCAAATCCACATCTGCAGACTGGAGCAGTCTCGAGGTCACAATGCTCTTAACAAGCAACAGGAAGGTCAAAGTCAGAGTCATGATGCCAGGAACTGTGGGGCTCCAGGAGCAGCACCTGTGTCTGAGGGAACCACCTCCTGCTCCCCAGGGGTCTCCTGTCTCTGAGAGAAGAGGCTATGGGACCAGACCCAGAATAAGCAGAGACTCCTGGGGACACAAAGCCCTGGTTCTACCACAGGTTCTGTCCAAGGGTAAAATTAAAAAGAAATGAGGTGGTTTCTTCAGGGTCTTCATTTACTGAAAAGAGGGGAAATCAAAAAAAGCCATGGTCCAAACCAAGACATGTCAGGCTGTGTGCAGAGCCCAGACCCCGAGAAATCAGAGCTGCCTCTGTGAGCAATGGACCTTGGCCACCAGGTCCCTGGCCACCCCAACTTTGCCTCATGAGTTTGGGAGGTTTTCCATCATCAATCAGAAATCACCCTCCCTCCCATCCATCCAGGCATGGATCCCTAGAAGCAACGTTTACTACATGTAGACAAATTCTACTAACTCTCTCCCAACCACTGACCTTGATCACAGGACATTGCCAGGGCTCTAGCCTTGCAGTCCATACCACGTCATCCATGCGCATCGTTCTGTATTATTAAGAGTAAGTGATGAAGTGAGACTGAAGAAGGGCCATGCCATGCAAGTGGACAACTTTATGGATAGGCACAATACATCAAATCAGTGAGACACAAAGCTCCATATAATGTCCAAAGGAATTGCTTTTAGGAAAGACATGAGTTCAAATTTTCAGGTTGGTTGGTATAAAGATTGCACATGACGGAAATATTCTGTGTCTTGAGGGTGAAGTGGTGGTAACACGGGTTCGAATACATTTGTGAACATTTGCTTGATGTATGCACTTACATTGCTGTGGAATCAAGGTTTGTAAGTAAAATCTCTTTAAGGTGGATACAGTGCAGAAAGGAAACAGGAAAATGAAGGGTAAAGGAAAGATTCCGGACACTACCAGAACACTTGTAAGCACATTCACAAAGTCACACTGAAGAAGGACTGCCAGAGTAAAAAATTTATTGCAGTACATGGAAAACACAATGGTTCATAATAAGTAAAAATGTAATTTTACTTTCAACACCAAAAATCTACAAAGTCCCTCATAGAACCCAGATTGCTCATCTGATATAAAGGTTTGTTCAAGGTAGGTTTCTAAGCATAACCTTGAAGAAACCCAATCTCTGGTAAAACGCAAAGACAGAAATTGTTCTTTGCAGTGGAACCTACCCTGGAAACGATCTATCTCTACCTCTATCTATCTATCCATCTATCTATCTATCCATCTATCCATCTATCTATCCATCTATCTCGTCCTGCTCCTCCTCCTCCTTCTCCTCATCCTCCTTTCCCCATCTCTCTCTCTCTCCTTTCATTTTCCACATGAAACAGGAAAGTATGGAGGGATGAAAAGGCACAAATCACATCACTAAGGTTCGCAGTCGGAACCGCAGAAGAACAGAAGTGTTTTCCTCTGAATGCACATCCTGGCAGCCTGTCTT
The DNA here is from genome assembly GCF_009873245.2 of Balaenoptera musculus. Taxonomy (NCBI): domain Eukaryota; kingdom Metazoa; phylum Chordata; class Mammalia; order Artiodactyla; family Balaenopteridae; genus Balaenoptera; species Balaenoptera musculus. The sequence goes on along the minus strand of NC_045790.1, from coordinate 95,651,895 downwards.
CTGGACACGGGGACACATCTCCCTGAGCTGGGATACGGCAGGAGCTGATGTCTGGTGCGTGAGGAACACCGTTCCCGGGACAAGTGGATTTCTGTCCGCGGTGGGGGCAGCTCGTCGCCTCCGGGTACACGATGCTGCCGCGGAGCCTTGCACGGCGAGGCGAGGTGGCGGCGCAGAGTCCGGCTGGCTCTTGGGCGGAAGGGACCGGCCCTAGGAAGGGCGGGGAGCCGCTGGGTGCGCCCCTAAGGCGGTGGCGCCCAGGGCGGGGAGGGCTGCGGGCCGGCGGGCCCGGAGCGCGCGGCGAGCAGGGAGTCGAGCGCCGCCAGCGCCCAGTGCAGGGCCGCGCCCGCGTGCGCCAGCTGCCAGGCGAGCCAGGCGCGCTGCGAGGCCGTGGGCTCCGTGTGGCCGGTGGACAGCGGCAGGAAGGCGCCCCCCGGGGCCCGCAGCTCGCCCAGGACCACCTCCAGGGCGCCCATCTGGTTGTGGAGATTGGACGTGAGCGCCGCCAGGGGCGCGCGGGCTTCGGGCCACAGGGTTCCGCGACGGCGTTTGGGGGAGGGGGGCCCGGCCTCCGCCGGGCTGTGCTGGCAGCGTCCCCAGCTCCTGACCCACACCGGCGATCGGGACCGGGTCCTCCTGCCGCGGAGGCGCCAGGGAGTGTGGGCGGAACCTGCGTGGGAGACAGAACGGGAGGGATTCAGGTGATGCGCGCCGCCCCGTGGGTCAAGGTCACCATCGTCCCTTCCCTGTCTCCACTCCCCCACCCCTACGCCCCACACCCCACCACGCCCGACTCTGGTGGCCTCTTCCAGGATCTGCTGGCAACCGGGGCCAAGTCCTGGATGCCTTGCTCTCAGCCCTTCTGCCTTTAAGGGCATCTCACCAGGGTCAGGGTCTTTCTCCGCACCCTGGGGGCTTGGCTTGCCCCTCAGGTCCTTCCCTCACATCCCCACCTCTGCCGAAGCCCAGCCCAGACACCTACCTCCTCTGCGGTAAAGTCCTGCTCTGGAGGAGTCGGGCGGCTCCTTGGCTCTCCGGTGGGCTGGGGGTGGTCGTCCCCTCACCTTCTCTTCTCCAGGTCCGTTTCCTTGGGGGCGACTGTCAGGGGAGCCATCGGGGCTTCTCCCCCGCTCGTGCCTGGTGACCGCTGTGGATGGAGAGGAGGAGAGGAGTGAGTGTTCCCTGACCTACCTCTGGAATGTGGGGGAGGGTGGATTAGAGGAGATTCCAAGTCCTACCGCTCCGCCCACCTCCATTCCACCCCGTCCCCCAAACTCTGGTTTCCTCCTGCTCCCCACAGCCTCCATGGGTAGCTCCCTAGGGCCGGGCCTTTCCTGTCACTGTGGCAGTTCCTGAGCTGCCTGGCAGGCATGCCCCTGGAAACCCTCCCTCAGGTGCAGCCCCCGAGGATGGCACAGCTGGTAGAGAGCCCTGGATCACAAGGAATCGGGACTTCACCTTGGGTTTCTCTCACCACTTGCAGTGGTGTGAATGTCACGTCTGGCACCTGTTCCTTTGCTCCTTAGCCCAATATCTTGTGTCTCCCAAACCCTCTCAAGCATCACTCACAACAAATGTCTGCAAAAAAGAACCTAGAATTTTACCTCCTTTGCTCTGACAGCCCTCTCGGGTCTCAATTCTTCCTATTGCTCTCCGTCTTTCTGAGGGATGTGCATCTCCTCCCTTCTGTTTTAGAGACAGGTTCTCCTTGGAGGAAAGCCTTCCATTTTCCCTGTGGGAAAGACCTTTTCTCTGCTGGCCAGGCCGCCTGCCACTTGCTGCCCCTGCCATTTCAGCCAAGCCTCCCGGCTGAGCCACAGGTCTGGAGGCCTGGGGAGTGGTCCAGGGAATGACTAGGCCAGCCGAGGGCGTGGCCTTTTATGGCTTCCCAGCAGCCCCCTGCCGGGTCTCAGATTGGTGCGCAGGAGACCACACCCACCAAAGAGAATTGCAGTGATGAGGTTAAGGGCTGTTTGGGGTGTCCCACTGACTTCCTTGGTCCTCAGGACTTTGTAGCTGTACATTTCGGAGCATTTCCGCTCTCTGCTGTATGTTAACTTCACAAAAGGGCACTTGTTTTCTGGTTTGTTTCACGGTGCTTTTTATCTGTTTGTTTCACCAGTTCTGTGTGTGTCTGCATGTGTTAGCATGGGTCACTCTTATGCCAGGGGTCAACAAGTTGTTGGCATAAAGGACGAGAAAACCTTTTGGTCTGTTTTACTTGCACTCCCTTTGGCCCCTACTCAGGTCTGCCATCCTGACAGGAATGCCACCATAGACACTACAGGATGAAAGAGTGTGGTTAGGCCCCAATAGGCAGCAGCATACACCAGCCTTAGGACCTCTGCCCTCCACAACATATCAAGTTTTGAATTTAATTTTTGTGGTTTTTTTCACTCCTCTTTCTTCTTTTGTACTGGATATCGACTTTTTGTTTTCAACTTGGTCCAAAGGGTACAAAAAGACATATTAGGAGAGTGTCAAAAATAACCTAGGACTCAGCCAGTGAGAGCAATGGTCCATGATTTTTTTGAAGCACCTGATGGATATATTTGCTGGCTCTAATGGCAATGTAGTTGTAGATGGAATAATTTCTGTGAGTGAGCAGGAGGGAGGGTATGGAGACCGATCTGTCTGTTTGCACAGCTACTCTTCTATAAAAACAGCGTCCGCCACATCAGTGGGACCTGTAGGTCAGGTTGTTGCTGCCTATGGCTGATAAAACCAGCAAAAGCCAAACAGAATCTGTTCTTGTTAGACTCAAGGTACCCAGACCTCAGAGTAAGGAGCTCAGTCCCATTAATGAGAAGGTTCACTCTGCTGTACACCTGAAACTAACAACATTCTTAACTATACTCTAATAGAAAATAAAAAGTTAAAAAAGAAAAAAAAAAAAAAAGGAATGTCCTGTGGTTGCTGGGGCTTATGGAGTCCTTACCTGTTCTGAGGCTTCATTAACTGTTACGTACTTGGATTCGGAGACGTATCGTAATAATTTTACACCAGTTATCTTGGACCACGTATTGATATAGGGTGTCACATCTTGCTAGAAAGTGTATGAGTTACGAGAGTGGCAATTAATTCCAAGTGCTCATGTGTCTGGAAGTCCCTGCTCTCCCCTCATTCCGGGGTCACCATTGGGATGGTTTGTATGTCATGTCTGGAAATAAATCCTTCAGCTGTAATCATGGTGACTGGCCACGTGAATGTAGGCTTCTTGAAGTGTTAAAATCCAATGTGGCTCCCTGAGCAGGTTCCCATGGGGGAGTCAGTATTCTTTATAATTTTGCTCAAAATATCCAAATTTCATATATCCCAGAGGTTTGCCTTTAATGGGCACAGAATTTAGATCCGAAGAGATCACAGATAAAACCAGTATAAAGTGGATGATTAAGGGCTACACGTTCACTCAGGGAAGGTGCTGTCCTCCTGGCCTGGATGTTGTGATTCATAATAAGAAATATATATTTGGTGCTTGCCTGGGTTTCTGGCTCAGTGCCTAAACCCACTGGAATTTCCTAAGTGACGAGAGTGATAAATGGGTTTTGTTATGTTAATGAGGTGACCTTTAGAAAGCACCCAGGTCGACAAAGGTTGGGGGCTGCTTTCCAGAGGACCCCACGTGGTGATTAGGGCATTAGCACTTTTTTTTTTTAAATGTGTTTTTTTTTTAGAAATTCACGTTCTTATTTATTGATTGATTGATTGATTGCTGTGTTGGGTCTTCGTTTCTGTGCGAGGGCTTTCTCCAGTTGTGGCAAGTGGGGACCACTCTTCATCGCGTTGCGCGGGCCTCTCACTATCGCGGCCTCTCTCGTTGCGGAGCACAGGCTCCAGACGCGCAGGCTCAGTAATTTGTGGCTCACGGGCCCAGTTGCTCCGCGGCATGCGGGATCTTCCCAGACCAGGGCTCGAACCCGTGTCCCCTGCATTGGCAGGCAGATTCTCAACCACTGCGCCACCAGGGAAGCCCCGGCATTAGCACTTTTTATCGGAACCCCCAGGTTCCCGGAAGGGGAGAGAATCTGGAGGTTGAACCCATCACCAATGTGTAATGAGTTAATCATGTCCCTGTAACGAAGCCTCCTTGAAAAAAAATGAAAAGGCCTGGGTTCGGACAGCTTCCAGGTTGGTGAACACATGGAGATTTGGGGAGATGCCTTTTGGAAAGGCATGCCCCTTCCCCATGCCTTGCCCTGTGCATGTCTTCCATCTGGCTGTTCCTGAGTGACAGCCTTTTATAATACACTGATACTCTAATAAGTAAAATGTTTCTCTGAGTTCTGTAAGCAAATTAATTGAACCCAAGAGGGGTCGTTGGAAACTCTGAACTATAGTGGATCCCCCAGAAGCACAGCTGACAACCTGGACTTGTGATTGCACCTGAAGTGGGGCAGGGCTGTCTTGTAAGACTGAGCCCTGAACGTGTGGAATCGGAAGTTGTCCCTGAGTAGATAGTGTCAGGATTGTAAGACACCAGACTGGTCTCAGAAATTCCCTGGCGGTGTAGGGAAAACGCACAGACACATTGGAACTTGTACTAGAATCTTCCCACCCTTACCAGGCTACTGTTACCACCAGCTGCGCCTGCGGGGCCCTGCATTTGTAGGACCCCTCTGGGTTCAGAGCAGCCAAGCCGGGGAGGTCCTGTCGGCTTCAGGGAAACCAAAACAGTAGCAAGCAGAGCTCGTGTGAGGCTTTCTCTTCATTTACCACGTATCTATACTTCCCATAGCAAGTATAAATTGGATTGTTTTCCCATCATTCACTCTGGACTCTCCTGTCTTCAGAGGTCTGATTTACTTTGTGTCCACAACATTGGGCCACGTCGCCGTTACTAAGGGAGACCTGTTGCTTTCCCTCAGCCACACGCCATGAGCACAGAAGCCCTTCCAGAAAAAAAAAAAATTTTTTTTTTTGATCACTTTCCCTAAGGCAGTTATATCGGAGCATCTGGCATTGGCTGGTTGGTTGGTTGGTTGGTTGGTTGGTTTTAATAGTCTCTTCTCACAGCATTTCTAAGTAGAAAAATGACCATCTAATCTATGCTAATGTGAAGAGAGGAAAGGACTCGCCTTGCCCCACATCCCCATTCTGGAAGGCTCATTTCAGTCCATATCTCACAGGACCATGTGAGATGAGTAACCTCAAGGAAAATGTGCCTTTGTCTTTTAAATTCTACCAAGTAGGTGAGTGGTTCATAAAGTGTGATCCCAGGACCAGCAGTATCACCATCACTTGGGAACTTGTTACAGATGTAAATATCAGGCTTCAATCCAGACCTAGAGGGTCACAGCACTGGGGGCGGGGCCATGTGATCTGTGTTCCAAGGGCCCCCCAAGAGATTCTGATGCAGGTTCCAGTTTGAGAAGCATTGAAGGAGGATATTCAGATAGAGGTGGGGGAGGAACGTCATTCACTTACAGCCAGTGATCAGGATCCTAAGGGAGCAGTCTGGACTGGGTCATTTTACTCTTTTTTTCCTTTAAGGGCAACATACAATAATTTTTGTGTGTTTATGCCAATATACATTTTAGGGAAATAAAAGCCAATTTTCTTGTTTGTACAAGTTGTATCCTAAGCTTATCTTCCCTAAGGTGTAAATTCAAAAATTAAACACAAGGGAGGGAACTGAAGAATGCTCAATCATCTCTGTCACTGAAAAACCAAAAGAAAATTCTCGAACTGAAAAATGCAATGTCTGAAATTTAAAATTCACAGGATAAATTTGCCAAATGTAAATTACAGGGGAAAGAGTCATTGACTTGAAAGAGATCAGTAGAAATGATCAAACAAGTGAGAGAAAAATGATGAAAAGACATTAACCTGTGACCTGTGGGACAAAAAAAAATGTCTTACATATATGTAGATGAAGTCCCAAAAGGAGAGTGAGGAGAAAATGGGACGTACAAAATATTTGAAGATATGACGGCTGATATTTCCCCAAGTTTGGTAAAAACATTATTTTGGGGCCTAACCACATTCTTTCATCTTGTAGTGTGTATGGTGGCATTCCTGTCAGGATGGCAGACCTGAGTAGGGGCCAAAGGGAGTGCAAGTAAAACAGACCAAAAGGTTTTCTCGTCCTTTATGCCAACACCTTGTTGACCCCTGGCATAAGAGTGACCCATGCTAACACATGCAGACACACACAGAACTGGTGAAACAAACAGATAAAAAGCACCGTGAAACAAACCAGAAAACAAGTGCCCTTTTGTGAAGTTAACATACAGCAGAGAGCCGAAATGCTCCGAAATGTACAGCTACAAAGTCCTGAGGACCAAGGAAGTCAGTGGGACACCCCAAACAGCCCTTAACCTCATCACTGCAATTCTCTTTGGTGGGTGTGGTCTCCTGCGCACCAATCTGAGACCCGGCAGGGGGCTGCTGGGAAGCCATAAAAGGCCACGCCCTCGGCTGGCCTAGTCATTCCCTGGACCACTCCCCAGGCCTCCAGACTTGTGGCTCAGCCGGGAGGCTTGGCTGAAATGGCAGGGGCAGCAAGTGGCAGGCGGCCTGGCCAGCAGAGAAAAGGTCTTTCCCACAGGGAAAATGGAAGGCTTTCCTCCAAGGAGAACCTGTCTCTAAAACAGAAGGGAGGAGATGCACATCCCTCAGAAAGACGGAGAGCAATAGGAAGAATTGAGACCCGAGAGGGCTGTCAGAGCAAAGGAGGTAAAATTCTAGGTTCTTTTTTGCAGACATTTGTTGTGAGTGATGCTTGAGAGGGTTTGGGAGACACAAGATATTGGGCTAAGGAGCAAAGGAACAGGTGCCAGACGTGACATTCACACCACTGCAAGTGGTGAGAGAAACCCAAGGTGAAGTCCCGATTCCTTGTGATCCAGGGCTCTCTACCAGCTGTGCCATCCTCGGGGGCTGCACCTGAGGGAGGGTTTCCAGGGGCATGCCTGCCAGGCAGCTCAGGAACTGCCACAGTGACAGGAAAGGCCCGGCCCTAGGGAGCTACCCATGGAGGCTGTGGGGAGCAGGAGGAAACCAGAGTTTGGGGGACGGGGTGGAATGGAGGTGGGCGGAGCGGTAGGACTTGGAATCTCCTCTAATCCACCCTCCCCCACATTCCAGAGGTAGGTCAGGGAACACTCACTCCTCTCCTCCTCTCCACCCACAGCGGTCACCAGGCACGAGCGGGGGAGAAGCCCCGATGGCTCCCCTGACAGTCGCCCCCAAGGAAACGGACCTGGAGAAGAGAAGGTGAGGGGACGACCACCCCCAGCCCACCGGAGAGCCAAGGAGCCGCCCGACTCCTCCAGAGCAGGACTTTACCGCAGAGGAGGTAGGTGTCTGGGCTGGGCTTCGGCAGAGGTGGGGATGTGAGGGAAGGACCTGAGGGGCAAGCCAAGCCCCCAGGGTGCGGAGAAAGACCCTGACCCTGGTGAGATGCCCTTAAAGGCAGAAGGGCTGAGAGCAAGGCATCCAGGACTTGGCCCCGGTTGCCAGCAGATCCTGGAAGAGGCCACCAGAGTCGGGCGTGGTGGGGTGTGGGGCGTAGGGGTGGGGGAGTGGAGACAGGGAAGGGACGATGGTGACCTTGACCCACGGGGCGGCGCGCATCACCTGAATCCCTCCCGTTCTGTCTCCCACGCAGGTTCCGCCCACACTCCCTGGCGCCTCCGCGGCAGGAGGACCCGGTCCCGATCGCCGGTGTGGGTCAGGAGCTGGGGACGCTGCCAGCACAGCCCGGCGGAGGCCGGGCCCCCCTCCCCGAAACGCCGTCGCGGAACTCAGTGGCCCGAAGCCCGCGCGCCCCTGGCGGCGCTCACGTCCAATCTCCACAACCAGATGGGCGCCCTGGAGGTGGTCCTGGGCGAGCTGCGGGCCCCGGGGGGCGCCTTCCTGCCGCTGTCCACCGGCCACACGGAGCCCACGGCCTCGCAGCGCGCCTGGCTCGCCTGGCAGCTGGCGCACGCGGGCGCGGCCCTGCACTGGGCGCTGGCGGCGCTCGACTCCCTGCTCGCCGCGCGCTCCGGGCCCGCCGGCCCGCAGCCCTCCCCGCCCTGGGCGCCACCGCCTTAGGGGCGCACCCAGCGGCTCCCCGCCCTTCCTAGGGCCGGTCCCTTCCGCCCAAGAGCCAGCCGGACTCTGCGCCGCCACCTCGCCTCGCCGTGCAAGGCTCCGCGGCAGCATCGTGTACCCGGAGGCGACGAGCTTCCCCCACCGCGGACAGAAATCCACTTGTCCCGGGAACGGTGTTCAGCACGCACCAGGCATCAGCTCCTGCCGCATCCCAGCTCAGGGAGATGTGTCCCCGTGTCCAGAAGACAGGCTGCCAGGATGTGCATTCAGAGGAAAACACTTGTGTTCTTCTGCGGTTCCGACTGCGAACCTCAGTGATGTGATTTGTGCCTTTTCATCCCTCCATACTTTCCTGTTTCATGTGGAAAATGAAAGGAGAGAGAGAGATGGGGAAAGGAGGATGAGGAGAAGGAGGAGGAGGAGCAGGATGAGATAGATGGATAGATAGATGGATAGATGGATAGATAGATGGATAGATAGATGGTTAGATAGATGGATAGATGGATAGATAGATGGATAGATGGATAGATAGATAGAGGTAGAGATAGATCGTTTCCAGGGTAGGTTCCACGTGCAAAGAACAATTTCTGTCTTTGGGTTTTACCAGAGATTGGGTTTCTTCGAGGTTATGCTTAGAAACCTACCTTGAAAAAACCTTTATATCAGATGAGCAATCTGGGTTCTATGAGGGACTTTGTAGATTTTTGGTGTTGAAAGTAAAATTACATTTTTACTTATTATGAACCATTGTGTTTTCCATGTACTGCAATAAACTTTTTACTCTGGCAGTCCTTCTTCAGTGTGACTTTGTGAATGTGCTTACAAGTGTTCTGGTAGTGTCCGGAATCTTTCCTTTACCCTTCATTTTCCTGTTTCCTTTCTGCACTGTATCCACCTTAAAGAGATTTTACTTACAAACCTTGATTCCACAGCAATGTAAGTGCATACATCAAGCAAATGTTCACAAATGTATACGAGCCCATGTTACCACCACTTCGCCCTCAAGACACAGAATAGTTCTGTCATGCCACCTTGCAATCTTTATACCAACCAACCTGAAAATCTGAACTCATGTCTTTCTGAAAAGCAATTCCTTTGGACATTATATGGAGCTTTGTGTCTCACTGATTTGACGTATTGTGCCTATCCATAAAGTTGTCCACTTGCACGGCATGGCTCTTCTTCAGTCTCTGAATAATATAGAATGATATGCATGGATGACGTGGTATGGGCTGCAAAGCAAGAGCCCTGGCAGTAAGAACCATGAGAGTCAACGTGCTTTAAACGGAAAATATGAAGGCATTTTCTCCAAGGGAACCTGTCCCTTAAAGAGAAAGGAGAAGAATGAGGACCCAATCATGGATGGAGCAAAGGAGGTTCTTGAGACCCAGGAGGGCTCTAGGGGAGATAAGGAAGGTTCCAGATTCTTCTTTGTGAAGATTAGAGTTGGGAGGTGACACTAGGCTTTGCACATGCAATTATTCAATCTGTAATGCTGTAATAGTTAATTCTTGTTCATCCTTCAAATGTCAGCTGAAACGTCCTTTCTTCCTGGTGATTTATATAATTCTAAGTCTAGAATCCATGCTCTCATGGCACCATGTATCTTTTTTGAAGCACTTATCATAGTCCTAATTTTGTGTGTGCTCATTTGAATAATACTCGTCTCCTCCCCTGCATCCTAAGCTCCCTGAATGGGACCCATGTTTCAAGATTTTTCCCATTATTGTATCCACAATACCTGGCCTAGTACCTGGCACATTATAGATGTTCAATAGATATCTACAGGTAGAAAATGAATTATTGAATGCATGCATGAGAAAACATTGATAGGTGGGATCACACAGTTCTCTTTCCTTTTCTGGACAAGTCTCACACAAGGTCCGTTGGTAGGACATTTCCTAGAGACTACTGTAAGAAAGTCTTCATAGTCAAGAGCCAGACTACAGGCTAATGGAGGGAACAGAGTTTCTAAGTCAGGTACCTAAAATTGTACAGATGGTAGAATCTCATGGGACCAGAAGAGGTAGTAGAGATCATCGAAAGCAGAGACAGTTTCCTGGGGTTTCTTTGATATGACAATTGTTTTACTCAGTTGAAAATGTCTGCACATACACAAAAACTCACATGTAAGTATACAACCCACACACTGATCCTTACAGTCTTGACAAAATTGATTCAAGTGTTAGATTCACTCTTTTGGGACTTCTGTGGCAGTCCAGTGGTTAAGACTCCGCGCTTCCACTGCAGGGGGTGCAGGTTCCATCCCTGGTCAGGGAACTAAGATCCAGCATGCAGTGCAGCGTGGCCAAAAGGAAAAGAAAAAGAGAAGATTCACTCTTTCACTATTTATCCTGAGCCTGGAAACTGACGGACCCTGCCATGCCAAGAAATGATGGAACTTCTCTGGTAGATTGAAAGTTCCTCGTCACCATTCCATGACCTGTTTTCACCAACCTTGTTCATCTTCTTCATTTCTCTCCCCTCTTCCTTGCTTCCCTTCCTCCTCTTCAGTGCAGGGAATATCCATACCCTGCCTTTCCTATGCTTTTCCACCCAATTCTGTCTCTGAATACCGCCCCCTAAGGGCCATATGAGGATGATTAGTTAATTACTAGAATCAAGGGCTTGGAGAGCTGTTACAATAGAGGACAGCATTTTGTTTATAGATAGGTTGGAATTTGTTTGGATTGGTGAGGAAACACTGATATTGTTAAAGCAAAGTCTGGAGAAACTGGACTGCCTCTCTTCTCTCACAACTAGCTGGGATCAGATAGAAAGTAGAGTTATTTTTTTTAATGTAAGTAATGGACCTCTTTGGACTGTACTGTAAGACAAAGTCAGGACTTTATCTGAGGAGGATGGGCGTCAACTGCTCACACCCAGAAGGTGAGGCTCAAAGATGCTCTGTCAGGGACACAGGGGAGGTGCTGTGTCTCCAGTAGATGAAGAGGAATCTCAATCACAATTATCCTTCAATTTTCGCTGAGTCCTTAGTTTTCTATTGCTGCAGAGCAAATTATCACTAATTACTGGATTAAAACAACACAAATTTATTATCTCAGTGTTTCAGGACATCAGAAGTCTGAGCATTGTATGGCTGGGTTCTGTTCAAGGGCACACAAAGTTGAAATCAAGGTGTTGGGTGATTGTGTCCTCATCTCGGGCTCCACTAGAGAAAGATACCCTTCCAAGCTCCTTCAGGTTTTTGTCAGAAACATTTGCTCTGCAGTTGTGGGACTGAGGTCCATGTTGTCTTGCTAGTGGTAGACCAAAAAACACTCTCAGTCCTCAGCCGCTGCTCTCGGGTCCTTGCCATGTGGCTCCTTCCACAGGCCTTCTCACATTTGGAATTTTGGAATTTCTGACTTCTGGAAGGGTCTAGCCACTTTTAAGGGCTCACCCGATTAAATCAGCCCCACCATGATTATCTCCATTTTTATCACTCAAAGTCAACTGATTCGGGATCTAATCATGGAAGTAATATTCCATCAAACCACAGGTTCCTCTTGCACTGAAAGTTAGGAGATCTCACAAAGGTATTACACTAGGGAGCAGAGTTAATGGGGGCCCTATTAGGATTCTATGCATCATAATATTTACAACATACTTTGCTAAGCCCTAGAGTTGATGTCAGAAGAATAGGAAAGCATTGCTGGGCCTGGGGACACCGCCCCCCCCCCTGCCTTTTCATCAAAGGAAAGTGACCTTGCTTGAAATAATCCTTTGTTTTGTTTTTGACTCCCCTGTCCCAGCCCCTTTCTGCCTTTAAAAGCTCCCCATTTTGTACAGCTCCTCAGATGGCCTTTCGGTTTGCTAGATAGCATGCTGCCCCATTGATGAATCGTTTAATAAAGCCAATTAGATCTTCTAATTTACTCTGTTGTATTTTGGGTTTTTTTAGCACATATAAGTGGAAGGTGCAAAACAGGGTATGTTTGGCTCTGGGAAAAAGAACAATATATTTGTGATAACTTTACCAGCCCTCTGCCTCATTGTAAATTCCACAAGGGTGAACAAAGGCTGTGTCTGAATCTACAGTTTTCTCATTACCTAGCAAACCCAAGCAACCTAGTCTGCATATAGTATAAAAGCTCAACAAATAACTGTTAAATGAATGAAGTTTGTACATGAACTGGCCCATTGAGAAATTATGTTTTTTACTCCATTTGCTTGATTATTTGGGCTTGATTATTTGGCTGAAACATCACCATCAAACTGTGGTTCTCACTGAGGATTGATGTATTCACTTAATCTGATGCTTCATGTTTCCTCATTGTTCTTATACCATAAATGAAAAGACATATATTTCAAAGATTAGCGTTCTCTCTCTATAAAACGATGGCATCTGCCCGATTGGGCTTTTTCTTCTTTTTCCCTCCAATTTCTCTCATTATCCCAGCTTTCTGGAGTCTGCGGTAGGCAGTGCGATTCCCGGTTTCCCCGCAGCTGGCTGCACTGACTGGGAAAAGCAACTCCAAATTCTGTCCTCAAGTGTTGAACCCTTTGAGCGCCGGGGGTGGGTTGTCAGGCACAGGGAAGCACTCTGCAGGGAGCAGTCTGCGAGCCAGGTTTTGCCCGCTTGCATCTCACCACTGGGAGACCATCTCAGCTAGCCGGGCCACCCACCTCTGAGCCCGCCGAGAGCGCCAGGTCCCCACTGTACGGCGGCGACTCGGTCAAGATGGCCGCGCCCGGGCGGATACCCAGGGGCGGCGCCATCGCAGCTGCCGAACTGGCAGAGGCCGCGCTCTGGGGGGCCGCCATGTCGGCCTCCGCCTGCGCCCTGATCCTGACAAAGCCAGAGACCGCGGACCGGAGGAGGAGTATAAGGACGGCTGAACAGGCCGGGTGTCCCCCGGAGATGGCCGTGTCGGAGCCCGGGAGCAGCGCCGCGGTGAGCGCGATGATGGGGTGGGGTGGTCTGGTGGTCAGCGGCGGTCGAACCGGGCGTCAGTGACCGGAGGGTTACTGTAGTCTGTGAAGATAGGTGATTCGGGAATTGGAGTCGCTCCTGGAGGGCCTCTTGCAGGGGTGGGGGGATGGTGTTAGCACACTCAGGGACCTATGGAGTAGTGCTCGGGAGGTGTCTGTGGAGTCCGTGACTGCTGCAGTTTGAGGAAATCAGTGTTTGAGGGATATGCGGTGACAGTGGTTGGAGGGGAGGGGTCTGTGGCGGTCCCTGGAAAGTCAGAGTTTGGGAGGCCATGGGGATCAGAAATGGGGGCTTTGTGGTGTATCAAAGATTGGGGGGTCTGTGGGGGTCGCAACTGGGAATGTCTAGGGGAGCCAGCGATTACGGTGCCTTTGGTAGTTAGACTGGATTGTCCCGGGCTGCGTGCAGAGGTGCAGGGAGGTCGGTTAGTAGCTTATTGCAGTAGTTAAAGGGAAGAGATGATGATGATGGTTTACAATGGGCCAGGATGTTGAAAGGCTCTTCTGCATCGATATAGAGATAGTGCAGGGCTGTGGTGAAAAGGAATCTGGTGTTAAAGTTTTCAGTGAATGAGGGAGGATGACCGTGCAGAAAAGTTGACATAAAAGACCTGAAACAGCTGTCCTTAGAGAGGTCTGATTGCAAGGTTAACCTTTGGCCAATATCCGAGAACTTAGATTGCAGGAGAGTTCCCACTATTCCCAGGAATTTTAAAAGTGGCTCACTGTGCCTAAACTATGTAAACCATGTGGTTTATGCTGAATGCCTGATTTCCTTCTGGGAATCTGGGACTTTTGTATATGCTAGGCAGAGAGTGCCTATTTGAGCAACCCCTAAAAATGTTGTTTACCAAGCATTGGTAAACAACATTTTTTTAAATTGAAGTATAGTTGATTTACGATGTTGTGTTAATTTCTGGTGTACAGGAAAGTGAAAATATAGATATATATACATATATTCTTTTTCATATTCTTTTCCATTATGGTTTATTACAAGACATTGAATATAATTCCCTGTGCTATACAGTAGGACCTTGTTGTTTATCTATTTTATATATAGTAGTTTGTATCTGCGAATCCGAAACTCCTAATTTATCCCTCCCCCACCCCCTTTCCCCTTTGGTAATCTAAGTTTGTTTTCAATGTCTGTGAGTCTATTTCTGTGTTGTAAATAAGTTCATTTGTGTCATATTTTAGATTCCACATATAAGTGATATCATATGGTGTTTGTCTGACTTACTTCACTTAGTATGATAATCTCTAGGTCCATCCATGTTGCTGCAAATGGCACTATTTCATTCTTTTATATGGCTGAGTGGTATTCCATTGTGTGTGTATATATATATATACACCACATCTTCTTTGTGCATTCATCTGTCAACAGACATTTAGGCTGTTTCCATGTCTTGGCCATTGTAAATACTGCTGCAGTGAGCATAGGGGTGCATGTATCTTTTCAAATTAGAGTTTTCATCTTTTCTGAATATATGCCCAAGAGTAGTGGGATTGCTGGATCCTATGACAACTCTATTTTTAGTTTCTTAAGGAGCCTCCATACTGTTCTCCATCGTGGCTGTACCAATTTACATTCCTACCAATAGTGTAGGAGGGTTCCCTTTTCTCCACACCCTCTCCAGAATTTATTATTTGTAGACTTTTTAATGATGGCCGTTCTGACCAGTGTGAGGTAGTACCTCATTGTAGTTTTGATTTGCATTTCTCTAATAGTTAGCAATGTTGAACATTTTTTCATGTGCCTATTAGCCATCTTTATGTCTTCTTTGGAGAAATGTCCATTTAGGTCTTCTGCCTATTTTTTTATTGGGGTTTTTTTTTTTAATTGAGTTCTATGAGCTGTTTGTATATTTTGGAAATTAAGCCCTTGTTAGTAGCATCGTTTGGTAAACAACATTTCACATGTGTTAGCACAACTCATTTCTGAAAGAATTAAGTATTTACTGTGTGACTCTACTGGGAGAGGACTCTTGGAAACTTGTTCCTGGCTTCCTCTGGACTTCACCTCATGCAGCTTTTTCCTTAGCTGATTTTGCACTGAATTCTTTTGCTGTGCTAAATCATAGCTATGAGTACAGCTATATGCTGAACCCTGTGAGTCCTTCTAGTGAATTATCGAACCAGACTATTAATGGGTTAAAGTCTGGTGATACTCTAAACGAGATAGGGATTTTGAAGGATGAGTGAAAAACTGTTGAAAGTATAATTTACTTCATTTTCAGGCCCTGAGGTACATGGGTTGGGGTGGAGGTGGGCAAACAACCTCCACGGGGATCACTGTAAGGGAGCAGAATCCTCAGGAGACAGGTAGGTTTTGGTTAAAGCAAGCAGGCAAAGGGAATGACTAGAGGGTGAGCATGTAGTGAAGTTTACTGGCAGTGATTAGGGTTTCTGTAAAAGCCACTGTTTGAGAGTTCTGTTGGCATCAGTGACTGGAGATTGATAGGATTTGGGGTGATATCAGAGATGGAGAGTGATATGTTCCACTGGTATCAATAGTTGAGGAACCTGTGGGAATATGTAATCAGAGTATTTGTGGGGCAAGTGAGTGGGGAGATCTGTTGCTGTTAGTGATTGGGAGGTTTGTTGGGATCAGTAATTTTGGAATTATAGGCTTAGTGATTAGGAAGGGCCATGCTGGCTCAGTGATTGGGAGGCCAGTGACAATTAATGACAGGAGTTATAGGAATCAGTGACTGGACGTTTGTGAGGTCAGAGATTGGTGACACATGCAGCTAATTTATTGGTGGTTTATGGCAGTCAGGGGTGATCTTTAAATGTTAAACAGACATGTTTGAATGTATACTTATCAGTTTCAGAATTCTCCAGTAGCTGCCTAATAAGAGGAGAAGTTTAACATGCTTTAATTTCTCCCCTGTCCCCAACCAGTTATATGCCTGCTTATTTTTCTTACATCATACCTCTTGATTTTAAGGTTACTTTTATAACAGTTGCACAAGAACGTTGTCAAGTTACTTGGATGTAACTAGACATTTTACTGGTTTTATTATTCATAGTTCTGTCTTGTATATGCTTAAGTCTTTCCCAATCTTGAAATCTTTATTCTGATCCAATTTTCCTTCTTTTAAAAATCATTCCTCTTCTTCTTCTCCTCCTGTCTCTCCTCTTCCTACCACATTCCCAGTTTCTCCCTCCCTCCTTCTCTTTATTTCTAAAGTACATAGGTAATATACTTTCTGCATCCTTACCTGCCTAAAATACCTTACTTTTGCTTACAAACATAAATGATTTTTTGACTGGTCATAAAAACCAAGGGTCTCAATTCTTCTACCTCAGAACTCTATAAACACTACTGCATAGTCTTTAGTTACAGAAGAAAATATGAAGACTGATTCTGGTTGGTTTGTTTGTTGTAATTGTCTTTCTCTCTGATAATCATAGGATTTTTTTCAAAGTACCGTAGACTAAGTGGCTTATAAACAACAGAAATTTGTTTCTGACAGTTCTGGAGGCTAGAAGTCCGACATTGGGTCGGGATCTGGCGACAGCCCTCTTCCAGGTTTCAGACTTCTTGTTGGATCCTTACTTGGCAGAAAGAGCAGAGATAGGAAGCAAGCTGTCTCATGACTCTTATAAGGGCACTGATCCCATTCATGAAGATTCCCCTCCCATGATCTCACTGAATCCTAATTATCTCCCAAAGGCCCTATCTCCTAATATCATCACATTGGAGGGCAAGGTTTCAACAATGAATTGGATACAAACATTGAGTCCATTATAGGGACATTTCTTAATATGATTTTTGTCTCTCAAAAACAAAAATGCAAAATTGGGTAAAACAATAAGCCCTGTGTATAACATTATGATCATCAGTGAATGGTCAAGGTAAGAGAAAGTCATTATTATCTTGTCTGCATCTCTCACTGATGTGGATAACATTGGACTGAACTAAGAATGTGCTATTACAGGGATCGGTAACATTCAAAGATGTGACTATGGCCTTTACCAAGAAGGAATGGGAGCAACTAGATCCTGCTCAAAAGAGCCTGTACAAGGATGTGATGCTGGAGAATTACAGCAACCTAGCCTCATTGGGTAAGGACAAAGTAATTCAAAGTGTGCCTACTGTGATGCCTTCTCTCTGAAGTCCTTGGATAAGTTTATCCTTAATTTTTATAAATCAAAGAGTTTTAATCCCCTTTGGGTACTAGCCAGAATACTTGTGCTCCTGCCTTGAAAATGGAGGATCTACTCAGATGGGGTACATGGACATCTGCACTGTGAAATTTCAGAAGCCACGTGTTCTTTTATGCTTTAAAAGCTCTGAAGCTTAAATGGTAGGGCTTGATTTCTGGAATGTTTGTTGTTCTAACACTCAATTTCTATCTTTTCTCATGAGTAGGGTATCAAGCTCTCAAACCAGACATGATATCCAAGTTGGGAAAAGGAGAAGAGCCATGGCTGGGGAAGGGGAAAAGACCCAGACAAGGTGGTCTGAGTGAAATAGCAAGACCCAAGGGAATAGGAGCCAATGGAAGTAAGTTCCTAGTTTCTTGGTGGTAACTTTGGAATTCTTTTTTTTTCACATTTTTATTATTTATTAATTTTAAAATATATATTTTTCTTTTTATTGAAGTATAGTTGAAGTATAGTTACAATATTATGTTAGTTTGAGGCGTACAGCAAAGTGATTCAGTTGTACATACATATATATATATTTTTTAAGATTCTTTTCCCTTATAGGCTATTGCAAAATATTGAGTATATTTCCCTGTGCTATACAGTAGGTCCTTGTTGGTTTTCTGTTTTATATACAGTAGTGTGTATATGTTAATCCCAAATTCCTAAATTATCCCTTCCTCCCATCTTTCCCCTTGGTAACCATAAGTTTGTTTTCTATGTCTGTAGGTCTGTTTCTGTTTTGTACAGTTCATTTGTATCATTTTTTTTTAGATTCCACATATAAGCGATATCGTATGATATTTGTCTTTCTCTGTCTGGTTTACTTCACTTAGTATGATAATCTCTAGGTCCATCCTTGTTGCTGCAAATGGCATTATTTCATTCTTTTTTATGGCTGAGTAATATTCCATTGTATAAATATACCACATCTTCTTTATCCATCTGTCAATGGACATTTAGGTTGTTTCCATGTCTTGGCTATTGTAAATAGTGCTGCAGTGAACATTGGGGTGCATGTATCTTTTCGAATTATGGTTTTCTCTAGATATATGCCCAGGAGTGGGATTGCAGGATCATGTGGTAGCTCTATTCTTAGTTTTTTAAGAAACCTCCATACTGTCTTCCATAGTGGCTGTACCAATTTACATTCCCACTAACAGTATTGGAGGGTTCCTTTTTCTCCACATCCTCTCCAGCATTTATTATTTGTAGACTTTTTGATGGCCATTCTGACTGGTGTGAGGTGATACCTCATTGTGGTTTTGATTTGCATTTCTCTAATAATTAGCGGTGTTGAGCATCTTTTCATGTGCCTGTTGGCCATCTGTATGTATTCTTTGGAGAAATGTCTGTTAGATCTTCTGCCCATTTTTTGATTGGGTTGTTTTTTTTATATTGAGCTATATGAGCTGTTTGTATATTTTGGAGATTAATCCCTTGTTGGTTGCATAGTTTGCAAATATTTTCTCCCATTCTGTAGATTGTCTTTTCATTTTGTTTATGGTTTCCTTTGCTGTGCAAAAGCTTTTAAGTTTAATTTGGTCCCATTTGTTTATTTTTGCTTTTATTCCCATTACTCTAGGAGAAGGTCCAAAAAGATACTGATGCAGTTTATGTCAAAGATTGTTCTGGCTGTGTTTTCCTCTAGGAGTTTTATAGTATCTGATCTTACATTTAGGTCTTTAATCCATTTTGAGTTTATTTTTGTGTATGGTGTTAGAGAATGTTCTAATTTCATTCTTTTACATGTAGCTGTCTAGTTTTCCCAGCACCACTTATTGAAGAGAACTGTCTTTTCTCCATTGTATATTCTTGCCTCCTTTGTCATAGATTAATTGACCATAGGTGCATGGGTTTGGAAGTCTTTGAATAATTTATTCTTAAATTCATCTTACAGATCCTAGGAAGTAGCAGTAGAAAAATATCAAAATCTCCTGGGAGAAAAAGAGTTCAAACTACAAAGATTCTCCAACCTTGGAGATTCTAATATCTCTTCCTTCTGTGACCTGTCCACATGAGAGGTTCTCATAGGAGATTCACTGTAGTCGGGAGCCAGTGTGACTTATGGGGATTTGCTTATACCATTTGTATCAGTCTGCTTAGGCTAAGTTACATCCCATTAAAGAAAGACCCCAAAATCTTAGTGGCCTACAAAAAGAAAGATTTCTTTCTTGCTCAAGCTGCAGCCCTTTTCCACATTATCTTGTGACCTACACTGAAAGAGCAGTCCCTATTTGGCAAATTCTGGTCTCATTACAGAGGCAATGAAGAGGGAGTGGAACCATATGATGACTTAAAATCACTGATTGGATGTGGTAGATATCTCTTTCTGCTTACATTTTATTGGTTCATTAGTCAAAGCAGATCACCTGGCCACTCCCGAGTTCAACTGGGTAGGAATGTATACTCCTTTCACAGGGAGGATTCAAATGGCCATGCAGTGGGGCTGGTAGGTGTAATCCACAGGGAACAATAATACAGTCTGCCATAGCACTGGGGTTGTGGTAGGAAAAAAGTTGAAAAACAGGGCTCTAAACCTTGGGTACCAGACCATCAGATGCCTAACTGACCGTTCCATATAGCCATCTTTCCTCATCCATGCTCTCTGTTGCTCAGTTTTGAGAAAGAGCAGTGAACCCTTTTAGCTGTTTCCTTAAGTAATCCCATTCCTGCTTACCTCTCTAAAGCAATGCTTTTTAAAATTATCCTCCCTTTTCCTAATATCCTCAGCTTTTCTCCCTTCGTCCACCCACACTCTTAGACCCCATAGTATCAAATTTCTCTCCTTAGAGATTCAGGCATTCTTAAATCTGTCCTCTATCCAGATCTCTTGGCGTGATCCTCCTGCCCCTCATTACTTTCCATTTTCCCCCTTTCACTGTGAAATGCTCTAGACCTGTGGTCTATACCACCAACATTATTTCCATTTTCTCCCTAACCCTTGCAGTCAAATTCCATAGGATCCATGACTCTAACAATTTCTGACTTTAAAGTCAGCAGTGGTAACCTTCCAGTGCATATTTTAATAGTTTTGATCAGCCTGAAATTCTTGCCCCCCTAGCTTGAATTATACCACTTGAATCTGATTTTATCGTTTAAGTGTTCCTTTACCAATTTTTTTCACCAGATTCTCTTCTTTCTCACTTTGTTGAAGTGTCCCTAAGGTTTTGTCTTCTACTATCTATTCTTTTTTTAAATTCTGTTTTCCTCAAAGGAATAATCTATTGTGTAAATACAAGCTATTTATTCTATACTGGTGACTTCCAAGATAAATTTATCTTGTCCAAATAAATCTTCAATTCCTTTGTCTTATATTTTACCTCCTTACAGGATAGCTTATTCTCAGATGGTCAGAAATTGAAAGCTTTATCTTTCTTTCTAAATTAGAGCTTCCTTCCACCTTCCTTGTTTTTATCAGGGTCAGATTTTAGGCCTGTCTGCCATGGAGTTCCCATGAATCCTTGCTCTCTACCTTCCCTCTTACTATTCTTTCCTCAGTTCCTGATTTTTTTTCCCCCCTCAGTTCTGACTGATATCACCCAAATTAGATTCATATTGTCCCATACCTAAATTGCTCCAATTCTTAGGTAGATTATTAAATCCCCCCCTTAAAAAAAAATTCATCTTAGATGTTGCCACCAAACATTAAAATATTCAGTTATTATATATCACTACAGTCCCCAAATTAGCAGAATGTCCACAATATCTTTTTAAGTTTCTTCTAACATTGAATTTTTCAAGACTCCATGAATTTCCCAAGACCAGAGGGACCAGTCTTTCAAATGACAAATGAAGAGACTTCATAGAGTTTTGTTTGTTTGTTTGTTTTTGTTTGTTTATTTTATTTTATTTTATTTATTTATTTTTGGCTGCGTTGGGTCTTCATTGCGCGCGGGCTGTCTCTAGTTGCGGTGAGCAGGGGCTACTCTTCATTGCTGTGCGCAGGCTTCTCATTGCGGTGGCCTCTCTTGTTGCAGAGCACAGGTTCTAGGCTCCCAGGCTTCAGTAGTTGTGGCATGAGGGCTCAGTAGTTGTGGCTTGCGGGCTCTAGAGTGCAGGCTCAGTAGTTGCGGTGCACAGGCTTAGTTGTTCCACGGCATGTGGGATCTTCCCGGACCAGGGCTCCAACCCATGTCCCTTGCATTGGCAGGCGGATTCTCAACCACTCAGCCACCAGGGAAGTCCTTTATAGAGTTTTTGATCCATCCATTAGTGGCTCCAGTTTTGGCTGTCTTCACATTTCTCGCTGATACTTGGTGTTACAACTGAAAAATAATCCTGAGTCATTTAATACATACATCTTTGTCATTGCTACAGTGACTCTATTCTTGGCTCAGGTTCTTCTATCGGCCTTGAAGTTTCTTCAAGGAAGGACTATTCTATTCCCTCCATTGATTTGCTGGGTCTAATGAGCTCCATGCTTCAGTTTCTGAAGTTACAGTCATTTTAGCTTAAAATTCATGTCAGTTACTGTCTCAGATTCAGGACAAGCTTATAGCCTTAATTACATGCTCTGCCAGACCCAGCTCTCCCCTAGTATTACCCTATTATTATACCAGTTCACTAGTTCAGAGCCTCCTCCCCTCCCTCATGGTAAATTTCTCTTGTGGTGCTTTATATCTTTTCCAGCTGGCCAATGTCAGTTGGGACCAGCCCAAATCATCATAATAAGAGGTTCTTATAATGTTACACCTCAAGGGGAAAGGTTTGAGTTTTGATCCCTTTCTTCCCAGAAGGAGGTTTGCCTCCATCCTCCCCAGCATCCTTGGACATTGGAAGATGCAGCCTTGTCATGCTACATAAAAGTTCTTGTTATAATCTTTCTCTCAGGATGCTTGCATCACTTAAAATTTCCTAAATGAAAAAGCAGCTGGCAACTCCAATTCTTCCTACTATAAGTATAACACTACTTTATGTATACTTATAAAAATTGATCTACTCCATGGGAACTAATCTCTTAAAAGTTCTCCATAAAAGTAATAGTATTTCCCGGCTATATATTCAAACACCATAACTCTTTTCTGTTTGAACTTAGTTTTCACTTTATCCATGTAATGTTCTTTTACTAGTAAAACAACTATTCACTTATCTCTTTCTTTCTGAGGTCATGGGGACTCTTATATCTGCTTCTCTCTTTGAATCTCTTTGATTCCTATCCTGAAGCTTTTTCTGTTTTTCCATGTCCGTAGCTGAAAAAGGCCACCCCCAAAATGGTAGTCCTAACTTCTAAATTTTTTGGTTTTTACATATGTAACGTCCATATCTAGCTAACAGAAGTCTTCAAGTTTCAATTCTAAGTTCTTAGGAGAATTGTTGAATAGCTGGAGCCTGGTGTTTACCACTGTCCAATCAATTGTTTTCAAGGAGAAGTTGGATCATATACTACAAACATGGCTGCCTACATCTGTCAGTGTAGGTGGTGGTCTTAGAGAAGGGAAGCATAGATTGAGAAGATATCTCAAAATGTGTAATTGTATAATGTGTGGAGGAAAGAATGTGAGCAATCACTTAGAGTTGGGAATTAGCTTACAATTTATAATTGGCAGTTAGAGTGACCTGACAGGAAGGTGTGCTCCATAGCAAACTATTGGAAAACAAGTGTGTGTGTACACTGTAAATCCAAATGGTGTAAAGTTTATTTGCCAATATCAAACTTTATAATATGGTAAAAACATCAGGTAACTCATAGAAACTGTGGGATGTTTTTTACTACAGGAATTGCATTATTATATTAATCATGGGTGGTAGCAGTGGAACATCCTTTCCTGCTTAATCCCTCAGTCATCTATATGCTGTTCAGTACTCTTTGATGGACTTACCTTATTTTCTCTTATTTTGGCTCTTTGGGGAGCAATAACAAAATTTTACTTGAGCTATCCTAAGTAAATGGAGGAATTTATTATAAGGCTTCTTGTAACCTAAGGGGTGATACTTCAGCTGGGGACTAGAACCAGTACTGGGAAGCCATTAGGAACTGGGATTATGCAAATGGTCTCTTTGAGGACACATGATCTCACATCTCTGCTTTTCTGTGGATGTATTCTTTATTCTTTGTACTGATGAACTTTCTGTTTACATAGGGAAAATGTGGCTTTATAGTAGTTGTCTTATATCATTTTTAAATTTAGCACCCAGTGGAGACTAACTAGAGTCTAAGTTTTTAGGAGACATACTCTTATTGGACATCTTGGCTTGAGCCAGCTGTCTCCAACTGTGACTATGGAGAGTTGGATGAATATAGATGGGCTGTAAGAGCCAAATACTATTGGTGGATTGGCAGTTATTAAAGCTGGGCAGCTTGGGCTGAGGAGAGACTTTAAAAAGTGTCAACAACAATTACAAGCTTTTAACTTCATCTGTTTTTTATTCACTGCTCCTTGTGTTTATTTCATCTTTTATCCCAGGTTGCAAGGTCATATTTATAAACAGCCAAAGCCTTTTCTAACCACTATTGTCAACTTTCTTTTCCTGTTTTTACTACAGCACTTTCCCCCTCAAGTCCAAAAAGACAGGGACATTTGCACTTGATATTTCATTCACTTTAGGATACTAGGCTTGAATAAAGATTCAGCCCCACAACAAGGCATTTCTTTATAAATTGTATTCCAAAATATGAGAGTGCAAAGATTCACAAGAATGTCTCATTGAATTCCACTTTAGAAGAAGTCCAGCAAGATGATGACCAGCTAGAGAACCACCAGGAATCTCAAAACAAACTCCTTGGGGAAGTTGCTTTCAAGAAAACAACTCTGACTAAGAAAAAGGGCCATGAATGTAGTTCATTGGGGAAAAAAAATGTGAGTACAAAATACGTTCCTTCAAAAAAAAAGCTTCTTAAATTTGATTCACATGGAAAGAATTTAGACTTACCTGGTCATGTAAGAAATTATGTAGAAAAGAAACCTGATGTAGCTAAAGAGCATACGAAATCATTCAGCCATAGCTTATCTGATACAAAGAAAGACAAAAATCAAACTGGAAAGAAATGTGAGAAATTACCCAACCATAGCTCATCTAATAGGCCTGACAAAACTCAAACTGGCAAGAAACATACTGAACGGGACAAAATTCAAACTGGAGAAAAACATAAGGAATCATCCAGCTGTAGCTCATCTCCTACTAAGCGTGACAAAACTCAGAATAAAGTGAAACCATATGAATGTAATGAATGTGGGAAGGTTCTCAGCCACAAACAAGGACTCGTTGACCATCAGAGAATTCATACAGGTGAGAAACCATATGAATGTAATGAATGTGGGATAGCCTTTAGCCAAAAATCACACCTTGTTGTACACCAGAGAACTCACACTGGAGAAAAACCATATGAGTGTATTCAGTGTGGCAAAGCCCATGGTCATAAACATGCCCTCACTGACCATCTGAGAGTTCATACTGGGGAAAAGCCCTATGAATGTACTGAATGTGGGAAAACCTTCAGACATAGCTCAAACCTTATTCAACATGTGAGATCTCATACAGGCGAGAAGCCCTATGAATGTAAGGAATGTGGAAAGTCCTTTAGGTATAACTCATCTCTTACGGAACATGTGAGAACTCATACAGGTGAAATACCATACGAATGTAATGAATGTGGAAAAGCCTTTAAGTATAGCTCATCCCTTACTAAACATATGAGAATTCATACAGGTGAGAAACCCTTTCAATGTAGTGAATGTGGGAAAGCTTTCAGCAAGAAGTCACACCTCATTATACATCAAAGAACTCATACTAAAGAGAAACCCTATAAATGTAATGAATGTGGAAAAGCCTTTGGACATAGCTCATCTCTTACTTACCATATGAGAACTCATACAGGTGAGAGTCCTTTTGAATGCAATCAATGTGGGAAGGCTTTCAAGCAAATTGAAGGTCTTACTCAACATCAGAGAGTTCATACTGGGGAGAAGCCCTATGAATGTAATGAATGTGGGAAAGCCTTTACCCAAAAGTCACACCTCATTGTACATCAGAGAACTCATACTGGGGAGAAACCCTATGAATGTAATGAATGTGGAAAAGCGTTCAATGCAAAGTCACAACTTATTATACATCAGAGATCCCACACTGGAGAGAAACCGTATGAATGTAATGAATGTGGAAAAGCCTTCAAACAAAATGCATCCCTTACTAAACATATGAAAACTCATTCAGAAGAGAAATCTCATGAGTGAAATTAGTGGGGGAAGTCTGAACTAAAGGTTTTATTTAACCTTAGAAGTATTCTAACTTTAAAGAATGTTAGAAAGCTTTAACAAGAAGTCACACCATCGTTACACATGAGAGAATTTGAAAATGAATCATCACATGGAAGAAATGGATGGAGAGTTTAAACCTGATACTAAACCTTTTAGATAAAATATTGTTTTAAAAATAATTACTATAAATGATCTATATATTCAGATTGAATATAAAGCTTTTAAAATTGTTAATAATTGAATAATCAGAGCACTAGAGAAACAAATTACATTTTCTGACAATTCCTGAGTTGCTTGAGTGTTGTGTACTTAAGCACCACATACGAGAATTGAATTTGCATATCTGTTTATTGCCATGTATAAATGTGTGTGACCATTGGTATGAGTTTTATCTTTGATGCTATCACGCAGCTCTTTCTTAATGTCTTTGCTAGTCTCTGCGTCAGCAGAAAACTTTATAAAAGGGTTATTATCTATGTTAAAAAAAATGTTAACACAAAATTAAGAGAAAATGAAGGAAATCAGCTGAGAACACACAGGTGCTGGTAGGGAATGCTATCCAAGATATATTGTTGAGTGAAAAAAGCAGGTTGCTCAACTGCATATATAGTTTGTTCCCACTTGTGTACAAAAGGGTGTGTGTGTTTTCCTGTCTGTCTGTGTGTATGTATGTATGTATGTGTGTATATATACGTATATTTATATGTGAGTAGATTGGTTTGAAAAAATACAAAAGAAACTTAGTGGTTGCCATTGGGCACAGGAGTACAGGAATGGGGTCTGGGATGGGAGGGAGACCTCCTTTTTATTGTATACTCTTTAAATTTTTAACTCATGTACATATATTATTTTCACAATTAAAATCCTTTTAATATGTATAAATGAATACTAATGAAAATTTTCACTGAACCCACTCCACGATGTTATTTGACAAAGTAAGAGTTTCTATGCTTATTCATGAATGAGGATATGGTATTAAATTTGATATTGAATTCACAAAGGCTTTTCCTATCAAACATGTTCTTTCATTAAAATAATGAATTACAACTATAACTCAGCACTGTGTTTCTTTTATTCATCATATTTTTAAAGACTGAAGATGAACTGTGATTGCAGCTGAATGAAAGTGATTTTCTGCACACTCCATTTTATCTCATATTCAAAGTGCTTATACGCAGATACCTCAATCTGGGATTTCAAAGGTATTGCAACAGGGGCTTCCCTGGTGGCGCAGTGGTTGAGAGTCTGCCTGCCCATGCAGGGGACACGGGTTCGAGCCCTGGTCTGGGAAGATCCCACGTGCCGCGGAGCAGCAGGGCCCGTGAGCCACAATTACTGAGCCTGTGCGTCTGGAGCCTGTGCTCCGCAACAAGAGAGGCCGCGATAGTGAGAGGCCCGCACACAGCGATGAAGAGTGGCCCCCGCTTGCCACAACTAGAGAAAGCCCTCACACAGAAACGAAGACCCAACACAGCCATAAATAAATAAATAAAAAACAAATACTTTAAGAAAAAAAAACAAGCCATGGGTATATTCCAAAAAGTTAATGGTTTGAAAAAAAAAATGTATTGCAACAAGTGGCACTATGTTCTTGCCCAATAGCAGACCTTGTTAATGTATCACTGCACTCTTTCTGAGTGAATCTAGACTCGGCCTCAGAATCATTCTTAAGCATGCATTCCAGAAGATACTGTTAATCAATTTGGGTTTGCACAGGAAACCTACTTTCCTATTTTTACTCATGAGTCATAGATTAAAAAATACAGCTGAACTGTTCTAAAATTTAAGTTGTTACACTAAAAACAGTAACATAAGGACAAAAATGGTTTTGTAATATAAGATAATAATAATATTTGATACGTATGTCACCTTTTACATTTTTCACAGCACATTCACTGCATTACCTGATTTATTCCTCAGAATAAACATATAAGTTGGTAGGAAAGACTTGTCTAGTCATGGTCAATACTTCTCAATAAATATTTCACCTAGATACTAGCCTAGCATAATTATGGACCCTCAACCGTATGTGATAAAATGCCATCTTTGCAAATATTTCCTATTCCAATGCCTGCCTTCATGACCTCATTTTGGAGAATTAAAAAGTATGAATATTTAGAATGGAACGTGTGCATGTGTGTGTGCACGTGTGCACATACATGTATTGAAAGATTAACTCACGGATATTATGCTCTCATTACCAAGTAACTTATTTACAGTTGGGGAAGAAAATGAAATGTGAAAGCCGTTTCCATCAGTAATTTATTACCAGGTGAAAATCTAGCACTATGCACAGAATGAATCATCACTGTCCAGAGCTGTAGAAAATCTGCACTTTGTAGAAGAATAAAACAGTTGCACATATGGCTAGAAATTTCCTACACCTCTTGGAGAACCCATGGTAGTGCCACTCCTGGGACAGTCAAAAATATAGGTATACCTGAACAGTAAAAATGAATGCTGAAAGTCATCCTGTGCAGTAAAAAATGAATTAAAATTTAGTATCAATGAATAGGAAATGATGTCTAAAAATAATTAGAAGCGAACAATGAAAGAAAATAGACATACAGATGTGAGTCTATATCAATGATACACAAGCTTGGGCATGCATCACAGTGGCCTGGAGGGCTTCTTAAAACATGGACTTTAGAAATGGGCCTCATCCACAAAGTTTCTGACTCAGTAGGTCTGTGATGGGGCCTGAGAATTTGCATTTTAAATAAGTTCCCAGAAGATGCTGATGCTACTGGTCTGGGGACCACACTTTGAGAATCACTAATCTGAATAATTGTTTAAGTAAAATTTAAAAATATTTTAAAATGTTCCTGAGACATTTCTTCAATATAAAGAAGATGAGGAGGCATATATCCATAAAATTAATTATTAACAGTTTTAAAACATTTCTTTATTCAAGAAATATTTATCATCTACTATATGCTGGGCACTATTCTAAGTCTTAGAGATATAGCAGTCAACAAAACAAGAAGAAAAGAAATCTCGTCCTCAGAGAGCTTAATTCTAGAGTGGGAGACAGACAGTAAATCTAAATATAGTTGTCCCTTGGTATCCACAGGGGACTGGTTCCAGGACCAGCCACAGATACCAAGATCTGCAAATGCTTACGTCCCATAGTCGGCCCTCCAAATCTGTGGTTCCATATCCAAGGGTTCAACCAACCATGGATGATGTAGTACTATATATATTTATTGAAAAAAATCCATGTATAACTGGACCCACACAGTTCAACCTGTGTTGTTCAAGAGTCAACTGTAATTAAAATACAGAGTATGACAGAGGGTGATAAGTGGTATGGCAAAAAACAAAACAGGGAAGGGAAATGCAATTGTAAGAGAATGCAGTTTTAAATATGGTGGTAGTGGTGGCACAAGCTCAAGCTTACTTAGTGGTGACACAATCTTGACGAATATGAAAACAAGTCATGTATATATGATGGAAGAGCGTTCCAGGCATACATTTTTTAGAATCAGAGTGTGGGAAGAGACAGAAAGATGCTGAACTCCTCTGACATACAGAAGAGGAAAAAGTAAGAAATTTTTCTATTAAATGAAGATTTAAAAAATAATCAGGTTTGCAAGAGAGGTAGAAACAAGATTGCTCATACACTGCTTTTGGTAGTCAAGTTTGTACAACCGATTTAAATGTAAATCTGACAGTATACATCAAAGCCTGAAAATATTTTGCACTCCTCCTGCCAGGAATCTCTTCTATGAAACAAAATCAGGGTGTACTATAATTATCACAGAACACAGAGAAGTTAGATAAAACATAAGTTGCCAATTAATTGATTAAATAAGGTATGACACCCTCATAAGATAGAAGTTGGTGTGGTAGAGAGAGATAATTTGAGAGAAAACATGCAGGTTTTTTTAACATGAAAAACCACAAGACTGAGTTCATAGCAACCACAGCTACTGGAAAATGAGGGGAGAATCCCAGAAAAGAGAGACTCAAAGCGGGGGAACCCAAATTATGTGAATAAAGTCTGCACAAGTCTCTGGCTGACCCCTGAATCATGCAGGTATGGCACAACTCCTAACCCTTTGTCTTTTGAACTGAGCTTTCATTTGTGCTGCTCCCTCAGTGACAGAAATTAAAGTCTGAGTTCAATGATGTTAATTACTTGATAGAACAAAAACATTAACACTCCTCCAAGAAATATAATGGAATCCAGAATTGCCACAACTTATCATTCATGATATCCAGGATACAAGACAAACTTACTTGACATTCAAAGAATTAGGAAAATGTGACCCCATTTCAAGAAAACAGACAACCAACCCAGATATTGGAATAAGCTGATGAAGATATTAATGTAGCTATTATAACTATGCTTAATGAAATAAAATATGCTCAAAATGAATGTAAAGATTTTTAACTCAGAGAAGAAATAGAAACTACAAAGAAAAACCAAAATAAAATTCTTGAACTGAAAAATACGTCTGAAATTTAAAATTCACAGGATAAGTTTGCCAAATGTAAATTACAGGGGGAAGAGTCATTGACTTGAAATAGATCAGTAGAAATGATCAAACAAATGAGAGAAAAATGATGAAAAGACATTAACCGGTGACCTGTGGGACAAAAAAACATGTCTTGCATATATGTAGATGAAGTCCCAAAAGGAGAGTGAGGAGAGAATGGGACATACAAAATATTTGAGGATATAATGGCTGATATTTCCCCAAGTTTGGTAAATGACATAAATGTACTGATTTGAGAATCTCAGCAAACTCCAAGCAGGATGAAAATTAAGAAAACCATGATTAGGTACTTCCTAGACAAACTCTATAACTTAAAGATAGAAATAAAATCTTGGAACTTCCCTGGTGGTCCCAAGACTCCACGCTCCCAATGCAGGGGGCCCAGATTTGATCCCTGGTCGGGGAACTAGATCCTGCATGCATGCCGCAACTAAAAGTCTGCATGCCGCAACAAAGAAGCCCACATGCCGCAACTAAGAAGCCTGCATGCTGCAACTAAGACCCAGCGCAGCCAAAATAAATAAATAAATAAATATTTTTTAAAAAGGAAGAGCATGTTCCAAATCAATATCTTTAAAGAAAGAAAGAAAGAAAGAAAATCTTGAAATCCAGGGGAAAAAGTGACACATATTTGATAAAAACAATCTTAATGATTGGTGACTTATCATCAAAAACTGTGGAGGCCAGAAGACAGTGGATTGGTATCCTTAAAAATGCTGTAGAAAACAAAAAAACCTTCAACCTCAACCTCAAATTCTATATCCAGCAAAAATATCCTTTAAGAATGGAGGTGGAGCAAATGGTGCTGAATAGTTTTTTTTTTTAAGCCACAGTTTCATTGTCTTAGTTAAAACAGGATTATTAAGTGGTGATTTTAAATTCTTTTTTTTTATTAGCAACTTCAAGTATAACAACTGGAATAAGTGTTTATTTTCTATTAATAAAAATGAATTTTGACAAAAAAAGAAAAAAGAATGGAGGTGAAATAATGACATTTTAGATAAATGAATTAAGAGAATTTATCCCCAACGACCATACAGTTCTTTGGGTTGAAGGGAAATAATACCAGATGGAAACTCAGCTCTTCAGGAAGCACTAAAGAGTATCAGAAATGGTAAATACATAGGTAAATGTAAAAGACTATTCTAACTTGTTAATTTCTTTAAAATACTTAGGATTGTTTAAAACAAAACTTATAACATTGCCTTATGTGGATTGTAAGGTATTTAGATGCAGTACATATAACAACTCTAGCATAAAGAAAGGGGGGTGGACCTATATTGTAGAGAGTTTCTAAATTTTATGTGCTATAAATAATAGCAATTGAAAGTAGAATGAAAGTCAAGGATGTATAGAGCAATATCTAGAGAAATCATTAAAGAGTAAAGCAAAGAAGTATAGCCAGAAACACAACAGATAAAGTTAAATGAGCCTCTAATAAGTATTTAAAATTACTAGTGGAAGCAGGAAAGGAGGTACACAGGAACAAAATCAAAGGGGACAAACAATACAAATAATATGGTGGATCTAAATCCAACCATAGCAATAATTACATTAAAAGTTAACGGACTATATATTGGAAGATTGGGATTGACACATACACACTACCATATATAAAATAGGTAACTAATAAGGACCTGCTGTATAGCACAGGGAAGTTACACTGTAATTGCCTATATGGGAAAAGACTCTAAAAAGAGTGGATATGCATATATGTATAACAGATTCATTTTGCTGTACCTCTGAGACTAACACAACATTGTAAATCAATTATACCCCAATAAAAATTAAAAAGTTAATGGACTAAAAGCTTCAATTAAAAGGCAGAGCTTTACATAATGGAGAAAAAAAAGCAAGACCCAGTTTTATGTTATCTACAAGATCCAAACTTTAAAAAGTCACAGGTAAGTTAAAATTAAATGGATTGAAAATGATATATCATACAAATAGTAAGCATACAAAGGCTGGAATGGCTATATTAATAGCAGACAAAATAGACTTCTCTCTCTTTTTTTTTTTTTTTAGCTTTTTAACTTTTTAAAATTGAGGTATAGGGAATCCCCTGATGGTCCAATGGTTAGGACTCCCAGCTCTCATGGCCGAGAGCCCAGGTTCGATCCCTGATCAGGGAACTAAAATCCCATCAGATGCGTGGCACAGCCAAAAAAATAAATAAATAAAATTAATTTTAAAAAATAAATAAAGTAGAGGTATAGTTGATTTACAATATTATATAAATGTCACATGTACAGCATAGTGATTCAGAATTTTTAAAGATTATACTCCATTTATAGTTATTATAAAATATTGGCTATATTCCCTGTGCTGTACAATATATCCTTGTAGCTTATTTATTTTATACATAGTAGTTTGTACCTCTTAATCCCCTACCCCTATCTTTCCCCTTCCCCCTTCCTCCTTCTCCCTCCCCATGGGTAACCAGTGGTTTGTTTTCTGTGTCTGTGAATCTGTTTCTTTTTTTTATATTTATTAGTTTTATTGTTTAGATTACATATGTAAATGATAACATACAGTATTTGTCTTTCTGTCTCTGACTTAATTCACTAAGCATGATACCTTCCAAGTCCATCCATGTTGTTGCAAGTGACAAAATTTCATTCATTTTTTATGGCTGAGGAGTATTCCATTGTACATATGTACCACATCTTCTTTATTCATTTATCTGTTGATAGATACTTAGGTTGCTTCCATATCTTGGCTATTGTAAATAATGCTGCTGTGAACATTGGGGTGAGTGTATCTTTTCAAATTAGTGTTTCTGTTTTCTTCAGCTATATACCCAGGAGTGGAATTGCTGGGTTATATGGTAGCTCTATTTTTAGTTTTTTGAGGAACTTCCATACTGTTTTCCACAGTGGCTGCACCAATTTACATTCCCACAAACAGTGCACTAGGGTTGCCTTTTCTCCACATCCTCTCCAATATTTGTTATTTGTGGTATTTTTTTTTAATCATTCTTTTTTAAAAAATTAATTAATTAATTAATTTATTTATTTTTGGCTGTGTTGGGTCTTCGATTCTGTGCGAGGGCTTTCTCCAGTTGCGGAGAGCGGGGGCCACTCTTCATCGCGGTGCACGGGCCTCTCACTGTCGCGGCCTCCGCCATTGCGGAGCACAGGCTCCAGATGCGCAGGCTCAGTAGTTGTGGCTCACGGGCTTAGTTGCTCCGCGGCATGTGGGATCTTCCCAGACCAGGTCTCGAACCCGTGTCCCCTGCATTGGCAGGCAGATTCTTAACCACTGCGCTACCAGGGAAGCCCTATTTGTGGTATTTTTGATGATAGCCGTTCTGACAGGTGTGAGGTGAAATCTCGTGGTTTTGATTTGCATTTCTCTGATTAGCGATGTCGAGCATCTTTTCATGTGTGTGTTGCCCATCTGTATGTCTTCTCTGGAAAAATACCTTCTGCCTGTTCAGGTCTTCTGCCCATTTTTTAATCAAAACAGACTTCTTGATAGAGTGTTATCAGACATAAAGAGGGCCAATTAAAAAAGATAAAAGGATCAATTCATCAGGAATACGTAACATACATAAATGTCTATGCACCTAAAAGAGTTCCAAATTACAGTCATACTTCAGAGTTATTGCAGATTCGGTTCCAGACCACCACAATAAAGTGAGTATCACAATAAAACAAGTCACATGAATTTTGTAGTTTCCCAGTGCATATATAAATCATATTTACACCGTACTGTAGCCTATGGTGTGCAATAGCATTATGTCTAAAAAAATGTACATACCTTAATTTAAAAAATACTTTATTACTAAAAAATGCTAACCATCATCTGGTCCTTCAGTGAGCTGTAATCTTTTTGCTGGTGGAGGGTCTTGCCTCGATGCTGACGGCTGCTGACTGATCAGGGTGGTGGCTGCTGAAGGCTGGGATGGCTGCGGCAGTTTCCGAAAATAAGACAGCAACGTTCGTGGCACCCCCAAACAATTACAGTGATAACGTCAAAGATCACTGATTACAGATCACCACAACAAATATAATAATAATGACAAAGTTTGAAATATTGTGAGAATTCCCAAAATGTGACACAGAGACACAAAGTGAGCAAATGCTGTTAGAAAAATGGCACTGAGAGACTAGCTCAATGCAAGGTTGCCCCAAACCTTCAATTTGTAAAAGACATTTTTTTCTGCAAAGCGCAATAAAATGAGGTATGCCTGTATATGTAGCAGAAATTGAAAGAATTAAACAGAGATATCAATATTCCACAGTCGTAATTGAAGATTTTCACATCCCCCTCTAGGCAATTGATAGAACAAACTAGACAGAAAAAATTAGTGAAGATATAGACTACCTGAAGAGCACTATGAAAAACCTTGATATTTCTAGAACATTAGCTCTACAACTGTAGAATATACAGTGTTTTCAAGTGCACATGGTATGTACACAAAGATAGAAAAATGCTGGGCCACACCACCAGTCTTGATACACTTAAAACAATTGAAATCATGCAGAGTTTGTTCTCTGACCACAATACAATTGTGGTTGGGATCTCTGGAGACAGATTCTGAGATAGAGTTGAAGTTTCAGATGTTTCTTAAAGATCAATACCCATGAAAGGAAGGGGGAGAAGCAGGATTAGGCAAAGGAAGAAGTTTAAATACATTGTAGGCCCAAAAAAGCCAACCTGGTGAGGAGCTCTGGGGTGATTGTTTTTCTCTTCCAAGTGTCCTGTATTGGGTCTTCATACCCTGACCCCAACCTTGCTCATTCACCAGATGCAGGCTTCCCTGCAAAGGGCATGACCTTGGGTGAGGCAGCTCTCTGTAGCTGAGGCCCACCTTTAAGTAGCTGACAGCTAGAAATTGTCTTCTAATTGTACTCCCCACAGCTGAGCAGTAAGACCTTCCTTGCAGAAGAATCTGGATACGCAACTCTATGTCTATCATAATCCATCCCTTGCTCTGCTCAGATATACGTCTCCATACATATCTATATATCTATATATATCTCCTATATATCATTATATCTTGGCTGCACCGCTAACAAGCTGTGTGACCTTTTGGTGCCTGAAATTCCTCCTCTGTAAAACAGGGATAATAATGGTTTTCCCTCTCAGCATTAAATTAGATCAGAGGTCAGCAACTTTCTTCTGTAAAGGGATAGATAATATTGATAAATATTTTAGATTTGGGGGGGCCAAATGGTTTCTGTCACGACTCCTCAACTCTGCTGTTATAACACAAAAACAATCATAGACAATATGTAAATGAGTGAGCATGGCCAATAAAACTTTATTTATTAAAACAGACAGCAGGCCAGATTTGCCCACGGGCTGTAGATTGCGGACCCCTGAATTAGATTATACATGTAAAAGAACTATTAATTTAGGGGCTCATAAGGCAAAGGAGATTCCCCTGATCCTTGGCAAGGAATTTCCCCCCAAAACAGGAGTGTGTGGCCATTCCCAGTGGAGAGAGTCACCTGAATCAAGATGTGGAGGTACGATCAGGATGTCAGATCCAGGGATGTGAGAAGTGGTTTATTATACCTGCTATTCTGTTGAGAAATCCCTTCTCCACTCTGTTTTCCTGACAAATTCCTGCTCCTCTTCCAAGACTCAGTTTTAAAAATCATGTCCTAAGCCTTCCCGAGAGCCCTTTCCCACACCCCCCATCACTACCACCCAGTCCCTGACAGTCAGCCCCCTCTTTCTGTGCTCCCGCAGCACACATCATGCCCCTGTCAGAACACTGACCACACTGCACTGGCATTACCAGACTGAGCTCCTCCCTTGCATCATCAAGCATGGCAATAATAAATGTGTGTGACTGAAGGAAGGCATGAGCTTTACATTACGGAGAAAGAGCTGGGAGACATAAATATATATCTAACAAATCAGGGGAGCTAAGCTGATTCTGACACAGTCTCGCCCTGAGTAGCTGTCAGACCAAAGGGGAGAAAGACACAAGTATTGGAAATCCCAGTCCCAGGCAACAATATGGCTGTGACAGAGGAAGGCATGTTCAGCTGTGCCCATAAAAAGGAACAGATGCCTGGGGGATCTGGAAAAACCTAGAGAGAAGAGGATGTTGGAGCCCAGCTTTGAAGCATGAGTAGTAGTTCTCCTGGCATATGGTTGGGAAGGATATTCCAGAAGCATGAAGTACACTGTATCTGATTTTAAAGAGCTGAGTGACCCCTGAGAATTAATCTCCAGTGTCTTTAGGCATTAGTTAGGGCTGGCTATTCTGTAGTAATGTTAAAAGGTATACTAAGGCATATTAAAATTTTTAAGAGTTTGAGCAAAAAGTGATTTGAATTGGGCAGCACCAAACCAGAGGTGGTTAGAAGTACTCCACTGGCAGGAGCTAGGGGGCAAGACTTTTACAGAGAAGACAGAAGCAAAGCAAGGAAATTATTTGATTGCTGGTAGTTTAAGCAGTTGCCTTATTTGTAGTTCCCCTTATTTGGGAAAGCTTGTTGGCTGTTTGTGATTGGTTGTCCTTAGGTTTTGATTTCTTAACGTCGAGCCATTGACAGGCTTAGGTTTTGGTTTGCTTATGAAGGCTGCTAAGGCATTAGAATCATCTCAGTCTAATGGTCCCTTTGCTCCTTGTTTAATTAATTTAACAGTAATAACATCATATGGTATTTATTATTTTAAAACTGTAGATTCTGGGACTTCCCTGGCGGACCAGTGGTTAAGACTTCGCCTTCCAGGGCCGGGGGTGCAGGTTCGATCCCTCATCGGGGAGCTAAGATCCCACATGCCTCGGAGCCAAAAAGCCAAAACATAAAACAGTAGCGATATCATAACAAATTCAATAAAGACTTTAAGAATGGTCCACATCAAAAAAATCTTTAAAAAAAACAAAACTGTAGATTCTAAAGTGCTTTTCACTGACACTGACGCTGTAGCTTTCTTCCTTAGGTCAGCAAATATTGAAATACCCAAATGAGTATTTCACAAGCTTCTGCTACTTTACAACATAGAAAGGACTGAGGGAAAGTGGCTGACCCAAGGCCACAGAGCAAGTTCAAGACCAGATTGAGAGGAGAACCCAGGAGTGCTGAATTATCCTTCAGAGTTTAACCCCAAACACTTTCCCTCTGCTGCTAGCTGATGTGTCTTTAGCAGGGGCAGAGTCTTCCCATCCCAATCAGGGAAAGTGCCCCTGGGAGAAGACATTTTTCAGGATGATTATCAGGAGTTTGCTAGATGAAAGGCAACCTGACTTTCCCTCTCCCAGGGCTGTCTCCGGGGAGAACACTGCACCACTCTGACTTCTCCACCTCAGTTAAAACTCAATTAAAACCTACTTTAGTAAACATACAATAAGTGCTCAACAAACATTTACTGTTATTATTACCATATCTCAGATTGTCAAAGTGAGGCAAAGTTATGTAGATCAAACAACTTAAGCCCTCAGAGACTTCTCATCTCCTTAACAGGAGGGGCTTCCCCTGCTTTGCTGTTCCACTTCCCCATCTTTGCTTTGCACCCTCCTGCTGTGTTTCCATTTTCTACACGTCTTAGCTGAATAGGTTCCATCCTCCTATACCTAGAATTCTTTTCTAGTTTATGTCTTTGCTCCTTCATTGTTCCCGTACACCTTTTCCGTAGCTCCCGTATTCCAGTTCTCACCTACTTCGCTCTGAGAATTTTCTGCTGTACGGCACCAACACCTACTCCAAATATGGCGCCTCCCAGTCTGTCCCACTTTTCGCTCAATGGGCGCGGCCATGTTAACCCCCTGGCTAAGGGAGACTAACAACCGGGGAAGTCTCGCGATAAAGGCAAGTCATGGGCCGTGCCACCTTCCGCGATAGCGCAGGGAGTCCAGTAGCCCCGGCGTTGTAAGGGGCGGGTTGTAGCTTTCAGCTAAGGGCCAGGGAGGAGAGGCGGGAAGGTGAGGAGTCCGGTTCTCAGAAAGGTTTCAGTCACTGACTGCGGTGTTGGGAGTAAGGGCGTCATGTTTGACCAGCGATTGAGCGTGTGTAGCGGTCCGTATATTCTGGTCCTGTCGTGGTTAGTCATTAAGGGGGCTTGCCTAAGATAGTGATTGCCGCCCAGTGGTGCTGCTGGTAGTGGACTCTGAGGAGGGTCCGAGGCTTACTGTGGGGTTTGTGGGGCTAGTGATTGGCCCTGCCTGTGTGAGTGATTCTGGGTCTTTCAGGGTCATGGGTTGGAGTGACAGAAGTCAATGGTTGGGGCCCTGAAGGGGGGTATCCCTCCCTTAGGGTTATTTAGGGTCAGTGAGTGGAGGCTGTAGTGCACCTGCGGGGCGCCTCTGTGATAGCTTAGGGAGCAGGCGGCTCGTGGTCAGTGATTGGGGCTGCAGCTTAAATTTTAACAGCTTGCATCCAGGCTGCACTCTGCACATATTATGTGCTGGGTTTCCTTGTGTGGGTTTATGCCAGCAAGGATGTTGAGGATGGGGGAGAGTTCCCATCCTTCCCCCAGAGGTTCTGTTTCCATCCTTGGATCTATCTCCTAAACAGACTTCAGGCAGTTTATATTATCTGCTACTAATCTTGTAACTAGTCAAGTACTTCAAGCCAAAGCCTTTACTCAGAAACACTCTCTCAAAGCTCCTTTGCCTTCTCCCTGTCCTTCAATCTATGCGCTCTCCCTGGACAATTTTAACCACACTCATTGTATCAGTTTCCACCCTTAAAGTCATGACTTTACAATCTATAGCTCCAGCCCAGACTTTTCTAACAAGCTCCAGATTCACAGTAGCCAGCTCTCTCCTACACATCTCTGTGAGGTTTACTCATAGACACTTCAATCTTAGCATGATCAAAATAGTTATCTTCCTTCTTCATACTTTACCTACTCGTCCTACTATATTCTACATCATTGTAAATGACATCACTCTTCATCCAGATAGGCATAATAAAAATCCAGAAATCCTTATTATTTTCTTTCAGGCAAACTCC
The DNA here is from genome assembly GCF_009873245.2 of Balaenoptera musculus. NCBI lineage: Eukaryota > Metazoa > Chordata > Mammalia > Artiodactyla > Balaenopteridae > Balaenoptera > Balaenoptera musculus. The sequence goes on along the minus strand of NC_045790.1, from coordinate 95,613,147 downwards.
CTCTAGTGAATTGTGCCCTTTAGAATTTGCTTGATATGATCTTGGATTAAGAGGTCAGTAGGACAATAGCTGCTAAAAATAACCATCATTTTTTGTTTCAAAAATAATATAACTTTATTCTAGAAAAATTGGAAACTGAAAATGCTAAACGCAACTTAATAGAAATCACTTCTAATCCTGCCACCCAAAGATAACCATAACATTTTGATGTATGTCATTTTAGTCACTTTTTTCTTGCAAATATATTTCTTTTCAACATGTTTATTGTTTTATGACTTATTTTTCTTGCTTTGTAATTCAACAAGAAAAAATTTTTCCAGGTATGTAAATACTTTTATAAGACATTTTTAATGACTGTGTAGTATTCTGTTTTTTCAGTAATTGATTTAACCAATCCCTATCGTCAGACATCTAAGTGGTTTCTACTTTTTAGGTGATAAAGCAGCATTGTGATGAATATTCTTGCAGATACATCTTTGTGTATATCCATGCCTATTTCTTTTTAGAATAAATATTTAATAGTAGATTTGTAGAGTCAAAGGAGGAAAAACTTTCTAAACATATAATGGAATACAAACATTCACATCCTCAAAGGAAAAACATCATGTCCTGATCCTTTCAGAACTGTAAATTAGTAGATTGATGTTATCACGGTGTAATTCTTTGTGGTCTCTCTGAATCTTTGAAAGGAGCAGTCTCTAAAGGGTAGTCTTTTATGTAGTTGATCATAGGAGTTTATAGGCTCATGGTTGTGGGAATCACAGAGCAGGCTCAGACTCTCAAAGCTATCTTCTTTTTCCCCTCCCTGCTCATCCCAGCTCTGTCTGTACAGATATCTACTGCTTCTGAAGAGCAACAGAAAATGAGCAAGTCTCAGGTAAGTGAGCTATTTATACCCCGTTTTGTTTTCCACTGTATTTGAGGCAGTTTAAAAGAATTAATTCAATTAACTGAAAAAATGGAAATAGAGATCGGGGAAAATAAAATAGAAGATCTGACCAAGAAAACTTGGAACATAGTCATACAAGTTGTAGGATCTTTCAGAGTTAAAGTTGAGCATACCATCTGCAATTATATGATTTACATTGTACATTAAATGTGATAATTTCTTGAAGAAAGTAAAGATTTTTTTTGCATTTAGGTTTGAAGTTATTCTCCTGATGGGACTGCATGCATATGATGTAGTAGTCAGTGTCCTTAACATTTACCAACACATGATAAATTCCATAGCAGTTTTCTCCCTGGCTGTTTCTTAAACCATTTGTCCAAATAAGTATAGGGCATAATAACAAGGCAGAATTCAATTTCTAGGCAGTAAAATCAGAGGGCCAAGTACACAGCTGTCAAACAGTCTGGCTTGATCCATGAATAAAATCTGTAATTTTGGGAGCAGCATTTCTGGGAGTTTGTAAAATTAGTCAAGGGGATTCATGTCATTAAAGGTAATACTAATTTTAATTTTATTAAATTTAAAATAATTTTAATTTGCAGTTTTTGACCAATAAATAATCAGATATTTTTCCTTTAAAATTCAATAGATTGAGAACCTCGAAGTGTATATCAAGTGAGCATGCTTGGTGGATAGTGGAGATCAAGTGAATTTGCTAATTTCTGTTGGTTTATCACTCAGCTAGTAGCCAGCATCTTAGTGGTTGTGATTGTCATACAGTTTTAAATGTTTTTATTTGAAGGTATATATTGTTTGATTTTTACCTATAATGTTCCATTGGTTTATTCCCACTGTGTAGCATATAGCTTCAGCATAGTGTGTTCAAAGTGGGGAGCATGCGTTCTTTAGGAGATGTGCAAGATGATCCCCTGGGATATGGAGAGAAAAGATGAGAAATTCTACTTATATATCTTTTTATGATCATAATATCTCAGCATTGAGTTACTTACATATAACTTATGGGGTTTTTTTAAGGTGTATATTATTGATGTGTGTGCTTTTTTTTTTTTTAACTGAAAAATGTCTCACCAAGATTCGCCTCTTTAGAACGAAATATGCTCCTGTCAACCAGGAGATTCCAAAAATTTTAGGAGCTCTGTCAAAAAATCAGAGTCAAAGATCAAATATTAGAACAAAAGATGCTCCTGGTACCTTTATTGCTTAGGAAATTACAAAAGTTTTAGGAGCTGTGACCAAGAGCCAGGGAGAAGACTAAAATGTATATTTCTTATCATATCACAATATCATGGTTTCTGATTTTAAAAGTTTGGGGATTACTGTTTTTTTTTCTTTTTTTCATTGAAGTATAGTTGCTGTACAGTACTGTATAAGTTACAGGTTTACAATATAGTGATTCACAATTTTTAAAGGTTATACTCCATTTATAGTTATTATAAAATATTTGCTATATTCCCTGTGTTGTACAATACATCCTTGTAGCTTATTTTATACCTAATAGTTTGTACCTCTTAGTCCCCTACCCCTATATTGCCCTTCCCCTCTTCCCACTGGTAACCACTAATTTGTTCTCTATATCTGTGAGGACTACTGGGTTTTGTATCTATAATTCTGTACCCAGTTTCAATATGTGGGTTTTTCCATACCACCAAGCAGTCTTCCAACACCAGCTGGGTGTCCTACAATTTAACTTAATTTTGACACTACCTACTTGGAGAAAGCATCAGATCCTACAGGTTACAAGCTTAGTTCCACAAGGCTGCCCTCCACCTCGGATGCTAGTTGCAAGTCCAGATTGTTATCTGTGCTTCTGACCCACTGGCTGTAAATCAGAGGTTCCCACCACCCCCTCCTTTGTTTTGATTTATTTGCTACAGGGGCTCACAGGACCCAGGAAACCAGTTTACTCACTAGATTACCAGTTTGTTATAAAGGATATTAAAGGATATGAATCAAGAGCCAGATGAAGAGATACATAGGTCCCGAACAAAGGAGCTTGGGGACCAGCATGTGACACATGGAAGCATTCTGGTCCACCACCCTGGAAGTTTTCTGAACCCTTTCCTCTTGGGTCTTTATGGAGGCTTCATTATGTAGGCGTGATTGATTATCATTGGCCATTGGTGATTTGTTCAACCTCTAGCCCTGCTCCCCTCCCTAGAAATCAGGGAGTGGGGCTAAAAAAAAAAGCACCCTCTATTCACAGTTGGCTTCCCTGGCAACTAGCCCCCATACTTAGGTGCTTTCCAAACATACCTCATTAACATAATAAAAGATACCTTTATCCCACTCCTCACAGAAAATTCAAGGGTTTTTAGGAGCTCTGTGCCAGGAACAGGATAAGGACCAAATATACTTTATTATAAATCACAATGTCACAGTACCATTGGTACTAGTGCATCTCCTCATTTCTTTTATTCAGCCACCAACTCCCATAGTCATAGTCCAGATTTATAATTACCAATAGCTCCAAGCATTTCACTCTCTGGCCTTTCTTTCTTTCTTTCTTTCTTTCCTTCTTTCTTTCTTTCTTTCTTTCTTTCTTTCTTTCTTTCTTTCTTCCTTCCTTCCTTCCTTCCTTCCTTCCTTCCTTCCTTCCTTCCTTCCTTCCTCCTTCCTTTCTTTCCTTTCTTCCTCTTTCTTCCCTTTCTTTCCTTCTTTCCTTTTCTTTTCTTTCTTTTCTTTCTTTCATTTTTTGGCTGTGTTGGCCTTCGTTACTGTGTGCGGGCTTTCTCTAGTTGCAGTGAGCGGGGGCTACTCTTTGTTGCAGTGGGCGGACTTCTCATTGTCGTTGGCCATTATTTCTATTTCTAGCTCATTATCTAGTACCTTGACTCCAGCAATTCTTCAGTTCTGTACAGACCTCTGATCAATTGACCATCCATTTTTTCACTGTTTATTACATTCCTCTCCCCACTTCTTAATTCTCTCTTTTCTCAGCTTGAATTCCATGCTTCTCAGTTTTTGTTAGGAACAACTGTCACCCCACTGAAGTCCAGTTGCCTACCCATTATTGCCATGTACATGTCAATTATAATAGATACCTTGAGCTTAATGGGGCAAGTAGATTTTCTTGTGGTAAAAAATATATAACATAAAGTTTGCCATTTTAACCATTTTTATGGGTACAATCAGTTGTATTAGTTATATTCACAATTTGTGCATCTATCACCACTATTTCCAGAACCTTTTCATCACCCCAAACAGAAACTCTGTGCCCAATGAGCGATAACTCTCATTCTTCCCTTCCTCCCACAGCCCCTGGTCACTTAAAACTTTCTGGCTCTGTAAATTTGCCTATTCGAGGTATTTCGTGCAAGTGGAATCATACAATATTTGTCCTTGTGTGTCTAACTTATTTCACTTAGCATGTTTTCAAGGTTTATCTGTGCTGTAGCATGTATCAGAACTTCATTCCTTTTTATGGCTGAATAATATTCCACTCTATGGATATACCACATTTTGTTTATCCGTTCGTCTGCTGATGGACACTTGGGTTGTTTGTACCTTTTGGCTTTATTGTAAATAAAGCTGCTATGAACATTTGTATACAAGTATCCGTTTGAGTACCTGTTTTCAAATCTTTTAGGTATATACCTAAGAGTGGAATTGCTGGGTCATATGGTAATTCTATGTTTAACTTTTGTAGGAACTGCACAGCAATTTATGAGGGTTCCAGTTTCTTCACATCATTGCTAACACTTGTATTTTCTGTTTTGTTGTTGATAACCATCCTACTGGGGTAAAGTTGTACCTTATTGTGGTTTTGATTTGTTTCTCTAATGACTAATGAGGTTGAGCATCTTTTCATGTGCTTATTGTCAGTTTGCATATCTTCTTTGCAGAAATGTCTATTCATGTTCTTTGCCCATTTTTTCATTGAATCATTTGTCTTTTTATTGTTGAACAAATAGAATTCTTGATTCCACCTCTCCCTCCACCAAGAGCAGATCTTTCTTGTCTCCTGGACTTCAGTGGGATGCAGTTGCTTACACCAAAAACCAAGGAGTTTTAGTTGATTCCTCTCCTTTCCTCATACACTGTCTTTCAGAAGTATCTCGGTTGGATTTGATTAAGATCAAATTTTAAAATAGACTGCTCTTATTGAGGTCTATTAATCATGAGAACTTAATCATGGTTTGAATAGTAAGGAACAGTGAGTTCATTAGCACTTTATTGTTACTAACTGATCAAAAATTATTTCATTTTTCTCATTATGTGTAGATATGCATTTTAAAAAATTGAGTAGATTAAATATTACTTACATTTTTTATTTTAATTTAAACTTTAAAAACAATGGTTTCTGCTTTATTTAATTTTTTAAAGTGTTTTAATGGAAAAATTCAAACATATATAAAAATATAGAGAACAGTATAATAAACCCCTTGTACTTCCTCATTTATTTTCAACAATTAATATTTTACCAATCTGACATCTTTCCTCTTTCTCTTCTTTTATTTATTTGTTCCCTGGAGTTGCACATTTTAAAGCAAATCTCATACATGGCATTTCGCCAGTATATACTTGCTTTGCAGATTACTGTTGTTGTTATCTTCGTTTTCTGACAAGTGATACTGGTTTTCCCTTTAGTGGTTTCCTTTTAAAATACATTTATTTAAGTAAAGAAGTTGTTGGGTTAAAACTATTAAGTCAATAATAGCGCAGGTAACATGCAGATATGGTAAAACCTCTGAAGGCTGTATATGAATAAATGATGTTTGAGAGCATTATACTGAAGCGCTCACAGGTCCTTGAATTTACCATGTTCTTCATGTTCACATGCCTTTTTCCTACTCCACTCTTCATCTGGAATGATCTTTCTCCCTCCTCCACAGGTTACCAGAGAATACACTATTCATTTTTTATGTTTCAAAACCTTTTTATTTTATCCTTACATTTAAAATTTTTTATTTTTACATTTTTCATTATTCATTTTGTATAACTTTACAAAGCCCAAAATAGAATCACTCTTTCTTTCCTATTTCTGTCATAACCTATTTAACATCTTATAGCATTTATATACTTACTTGTTTGCCTCCATCTACTAGTCTGTAAACCTGCTGTGTTTTATTCATATTTGTATCCTGAGCACCAAATAGTGCTGGTCACATAGGTTCTTAATACATGCTTGATGGAGAGAGAATGGATGATTCTTAATGGCAAAGTTTTTCTAATAGGAGTTTGACTTCTCCCACATAGTAGAACCCAAAATTGGCCTCATGGTAAACATTTTCTTTAACTTTTTGTGATGAACCCTGCATGAAGAAAACAGCAATAATTTCTCATACATCTTTTATACATCACTCAGTGTTTTTCACTTTAGATTTAATAGGAATGTTCTGTTACAGGGATTTGTTTCATTCAAAGATGTGACTGTGGACTTTACTCAAGAGGAGTGGCAGCAGCTGGACTCTGCTCAAAGAAACCTGTACAAGGATGTGATGCTGGAGAACTATAGCAACCTTGTTTCAGTGGGTAAGGACATCTTCCCTCAGAGGGTACTGATATTAGTTACCTATTGTTGTATAACAATTATTATAGTGGCTTAAAGTAAACATTTTTTTACAAACAATTTCTGTAGGTCAGGAATATGGAACAACTCAGCTGGGTGGTTCTGGCTTGTGGTACTAATTTCCCCTAGATAGAGTGAGAGCAAGGAGGAAGTCACAGTGCCTTTTATGGCCAAGTCTCTGAAATCACACATGATCACTTCTACCTTCTTGTGTTCATTAGAAGTGAGTTACTAGATATACAGATTGCCAACAAACACATGAAAGGATACTCAACATCACTAATCATTAGAGAAATGCAAATCAGAACTACAATGAGGTATCACCTCACACCAGTCAGAATGGCCATCATCAAAAAATCTACAAACAATAAATGCTGGAGACGGTGTGGAGAAAAGGGAACGCTCTTGCACTGCTGGTGGGAATGTAAATTGATACAGCCACTATGGAGAACAGTATGGGGGTTCCTTAAAAAACTAAAAATAGAACTACCATATGACCCAGCAATCCCACTACTGGGCATATACCCTGAGAAAACCATAATTCAAAAAGAGTCATGTACCACAATGTTCATTGCAGCACTCTTTATAATAGCCAGAATGTGGAAGCAACTTAAGTGTCCATCGACAGATGATTGGATAAAGAAGATGTGGCACATATATACAATGGAATATTACTCAGCCATAAAAAGAAACAAAATTGAATTATTTGTAGTGAGGTGGATGGACCTAGAGTTTGTCATACTGAGTGAAGTAAGTCAGAAAGAGAAAAACAAATACCGTATGCTAACGCATATATGTGGAATCTAAGAAAAAAAAATGGCTCTGATGAACCTAGGGGCAGGACAGGAATAAAGACGCATAGAGAATGGACTTGAGGACACGGGGAGGGGGAAGGGTAAGCTGGGACGAAGTGAGAGAGTGGCATGGACATATCTACACTACCAAATGTAAAACAGATAGTGGGAAGCAACTGCATCACACAGGGAGATCAGCTCGGTGCTTTGTGACCACCTAGAGGGGTGGGATAGGGAGAGTGGGAGGGAGATGCAAGAGGGAGGGGATATGGGGATATATGTATACATATAGCTGATTCACTTTGTTATACAGCAGAAACTAACACAAATTGTAAAGCAATTATACTCCAATAAAGATGTTAAAAAAATAAATTAAAAAAAAAAAAGAAGTGAGTTACTAAGTCCAGCCCACACTCAAGGGGTGCAGAATAAGCTCTACTTCCTGAAGGGAAGCGTGTCAAAGAATTTATGGGGATATATTAAACACATCATAGTACCCAATCAACTGCCTTTCCTTTATATTTTGCTAAAAGCTACTGGGTCTCTGAATGCTTAAAGAGCTTCATTTCAACCTATAAAGGTCAAAAGAATATTAATTTTGAGTACCAAATACTGTGCTTCTACCTCTCCAGTGAACTTGGATGGAAAGAAAATGGGTACTGCATCCTGCTCATTCTTCAGAGGCTGAAGACAATGGGCTGGGCCGAAGTTCTTGGTTTTTATAAATTAATTGTGATATAATGTATATAATAAAGTGTTCAAATATTAATTACACAGCTGATGCATTTTTTCATATGTGTACATCTACCTGACCACTACTCAGATCAAGATACTGAACATTTCCAGCACCCCAGCAGGTTTCCTTGAACCACCCCCTTACCATTTACCTACCTCCTCAGAGATAACAACTTGTGGTTCTATCACCATAAATTAATTCTGTTCTTGACCTTCATGTAAGTGTAATCACACAGTATGTAAGGTTTTTTTTTTTTTTTGTCTAGCATATTTCATTTAACATAATATCTGTGAAATGCATTCATGTTATTGCATGTGACAGTAGTTTGTTGCTCCTTATTGTTGAATTGTATTCTGTTTAATGAGTATACAATAATTCTTCAATTTATCCAGTCTACTGTTGATGGTCATTTGGGTTGCTTCAGATTTTGGCAATTATGAATAAAGTGCTTATTAACATTTTTATACATATCTTCTGGTAGAAATAAACATATCATTTCTATTGGGTATATACAGAGGAGTGGAATTTCTGGGTCATAGGGCATATGTATATTTAGCTTTAGTAGATACTACCAGTTTTCCAAAGAGATTATACCAATTTATATTATACTAGCAATGTAGTAGAGTTCCATCAACCTTTAGTAATGTCCGTCTTTTAAATTTTAGCCATTCTGGTACATATGTAATGGATGTGAGTTCTAGGTTGGTTAGTTTATCCACTAACACCCAAGTCCTATATTATTTCCCATAAACAAGGTATCAGTCTCTGAATTCAGATGTAATCTTCTTGTTTAAGCAAGGAGAACCATGGATGGAGGAGGGAGAAATGTCAAATTGGGCCTATTCAGGTAAGTTGAGAACCTGGCAAATGGGAGGCAGGGAAGGAAGATTCATATTGATTAGTGATATGTTTGTCCTTGAAGTATTTTTTAGGAAATTATTCTTGAAGGCCATAGATGTTTACAAATGGCTGAAAATAATTGATATGGGTTTGTGGAATACCTAAATGACACTGCTACATATCAAACACCCACATAATCCTTTTCCTTTAGTTGACTTTTAGAGAAATAGGTAATCCTCCTACCTATACTCTGAATCTTATGTAGCCCACATATTTAGGACACTTCTTAATTAGTTAGCATCTCTTTGACTAATATCTTTAGCACTCCATTCTCCCAAAGTGGGCTTATACTCCTCTCCTCATGCACTCAGGCATTCTTAGGTATGCTCTCTTTCAAAGTAACTTACCAAATGATATTCATATTCTTTCTAATTACCTTCTGTTTTTCTCACCTTTCAGTGTGAAGTGTCTTGGAGTTATAATCTTTTGTTTGTTTCTTAAAAAAATTCTTTAGGGTCTCCAGTAATAGAAATATTATTCCTTCTTTTCCTGTCTTTCTTTTCCACTGCATTCTCTATGACCATTTTAATCTGATTCTTTATGTCATTTTTATTATCTTGGTTGTTTTCTTTCCTTTAGTCAGTGCCACTTATTAAATTTGTATTTCCCTTCTTTTCTTCCTGACCACACCTTGTAATTTAATCTTCCATTTTTTTTCCTGAGTTCAATCAATTCTTTTTCATTTCTCCCTGTTTTTTGTTCATTTTGGTTTTTATCTTTTGAAGTTCTGACTCATGGTGGTTATCCATGTCCTGATATGCTTGTTTGAGTATATTTAATTCTGCCTGGAGTTCAAACAAAATTTTCTTCTGTTTCATGGCAAGTTTTTGAAGGGGACAATTTCCTCTGTTTATTTCTGCACAAATTCATTTCCTGATTTTATGTAATAGTTCTCTATGGACTTTACTTTTTCTTTTCATTTTAACATATCACAGTGTTTTTATAAGATTTCTAATTTTATGGATCCCTTTTCTGTTAATACAGCAAAGTTCAGGGACTTGAGCAGAGTCCTTTCTTCTTCTCTCCCTCCCTCCCTTCCTTCCTTCCTTTCTGTGATTAAGGAGGAGTTTTGAGTTTTCTGGTTTTGTGGTTCTCTTTTGTCTTCCAGGACCCTAAATTTCCTCTTTTTTTTCTTTTCCCCATTGCCACCACCCAGTTACCAGAGGGTACTTCTTCCTTCTTTTTTGCTTTTTGTCTCCCTTTGAAACTGCCTATTCTTCTGAGGACTGTCCCCTTTATATAAAGCCTATCTTATCTTGTGCCTTTTTAATGTCATCTGACCCTTTAAGATGCATGTACTTTGACATCCTCTCCCTGTAGTTGTGCTCTAATCTGCCTGGTTACATATAAAACATTTTTATATTTACTGTGAGTTTAATCTTTCTGCTGGTCACATCAACTCACTCTCAGTCCCCTTTGCTAGCATGCTTCCTCTGTCTTCCTGAAGTTATTTTTTGGTCTGCCTTTGTTCCTCACAGAGCCTTGTGATGGAGTAGAGATGGGGCAGAAGTGTGTGGGGCTGTGTGGGACCATGACACTGAGCTCATCAACTCTGCTTTTTCCATTGCTCTCCTGCTCACTTCTTTTTATGTCTGTTCCTTCTTCTGTCTTTGGGTTTTAATATCATATTCTTAAATTTCAAAGCTGAACATACTCATTATCAGATTTCTGTCTATTTCCATTAAAATGAAGACCTTTATTTTTTGTTTTTGTGTTTTGTGTTCCTCAAAGCTCGAGAGAGAAATAACATTATTTACACTTGCGTTTTCTCTTAGAGTTTGAAATTAGACCCAAAATGAAAGAATTAGCTCCACAGAAGAGCATTTCTGAAGAAGTAATACTCCATAACATGATAGTATGCTCAATTTTTGAAGACTGGAAACTTGAAGATGAGATAAATTACCAGGAAAACCAAGACAAGCTTTTGAATCAAGTTACATTTATTAACAATAAGTCACTGACTGAGGAGATAGACCAAGAATATAATGCACTGTGGAAAGTAGTTCATCTGAACAGAACATCTGATGAACACATCAGAGCCTTCATACATAAGTCTCACCTCTCTGCACAACCAAAATTTCTAACAAGTGAAAAATATAAATGTATTCAGTGTGGGAAAGCCTTCAGTGGAAAGTCAGGACTTATCGTACATCAGAGAATTCATACCGGGGAAAAACCATACAAATGTAATGACTGTGAAAAAGCCTTTATTCAGAAGTCACAGCTCACTGTACATCAGAGAACTCATACAGGAGAGAAGCCCTATGAATGTAGTGAATGTGGAAAAGCATTCATCCAGAAGTCAAACCTCATTATTCATCAGAGGATTCACACAGGGGAGAAACCCTATGAATGCAATGAATGTGGGAAGGCTTTCATCAAGAAGTCAGCTCTCAGTGTTCATCAAAGAGCTCATACGGGGGAGAAACCATATGAATGTGATGAATGTGGAAAAGCCTTTATCTGGCGGTCACAGCTCATTGTACATCAGAGAATTCATACTGGGGAGAAACCCCATAGATGTAATGAGTGTGGAAAAGTCTTCAACAGAAAGTCAGAACTAAGTGTGCATCACAGAATTCATACTGGAGAGAAACCCTTTGAATGTAATGAATGTAAAAAAGCCTTCATTCAGAAGTCAGATCTCATTGTACATCAGAGAACTCACAGTGGGGACAAAAGATATCAATGCAATGAACGTGGGAAAGCCTTCATCCGGAGTTCACAGTTCATTGAACATCAGAGAATTCATACTGGGGAGAAACCTTATGAATGTAGTGAATGCAGAAAAGCTTTTATCCAGAAATCACAACTCATTGTGCATCAGAGAATCCATACTGGGACAAAACCATATGAATGCACTGAGTGTGGAAAAGCCTTTAGCAAGAAGTCACACCTTACTGTACATCATAGAATACATACTGGAGAAAAACCCTATGAATGCAGTGATTGTAGAAAAGCTTTCAGCAAGAAATCTACTCTCATTGTTCATCAGAGAATTCATATTGAACAGAAACACTTTTAATGGAGTGAGAAAACTTTAATTCAGTGATCAAAATTTCATTACACTTCATAGAATTCATATAGGTTAGAAACTCTATAAATGTACTAAACATGGGAAGCTTCAACAATAGTTCCAGAACTATTAAGCATCAGAAGATTCATACTAAGAAGAACTTCGAAAAATCATGTTTCCCAAAAACAACATATATATTGGACATCTTGGTTGAGATCTAAAAGTTTTTTTAAGTGTACTAGAAAAATCTCAATTACACATGATTGACTTGTTCACTGTGAAGTACACATTTTTTTTAATGAGTAAGTAAATTGATTTATCATGACAATAAAGTGACAATGATATGTAATCATTCTGCAAGTGATCTAAGAATGGCATTTAAACCCAAATTATCTGTTGGTTGGAAGTGAATATGGATATTTACACCTGCCTTGCTTTTTCACACTAAAACAGGGGTCCCCAATTTTTTTGGCCAGTTTCGTGGAAGACAATTTTTCCATGGACCGGGGGCGGGGGGGTGGTTTCAGGATGATTCAAGCACATTACATTTATTGTGCACTTTATTTCTATTATTATTACATTGTAATATATAATGAAATAATTATAGAACTCACCAGAATGCAGAATCAGTGGGAGTCCTGAGCTTGTTTTCACTTGCCACTCACTGATAGGGTTTTGATATGAGTCTACAAGCAGTGGATTATTATGGTCTGTGTGCAGTCAAACCTCTCTGCTAATGATAATCTGTATTTGCAGCTGCTCCCCAGTGCTAGCATCACCGCCTCAGCTCCACCTCAGATCATCAGGCATTAGATTCTCATAAGGAGCACACAACCTAGATTCCTTGCATGCACAGTTCACAGTAGGGTTGACGCTCCTATGAGAATCTAATGCCACTGCTGATCTGACAGGAGGCGGAGCTCAGGCAGTAATGCAAGTGATGGAGTGAGGCTGTAAATACAGATGAAGCTTCACTCACTCCCCCGCCCCTCACCTCCTGCTGTGTGGCCCCCGTTCCTAACAGGCCATGGACTGGGTACCTATATCCTCTCCCTACATTATGTTGAATTAATTAACAAGATACATGCATTTTAAAGGAATTATTAGATTCCGTGTTCTTACATGTAAGAGCTGTCGGAAGATACTATATATTTTTTGAGATATTTGTTCAGGGATATCTGTTTTGCTGCCCTGTAAATTTCCTCATGACCAGCCTAAACATTAGAAATTTTACTATTATTTTCTAGTTCATTTGAAAAAAAATTCTTTGTTTTGTTGAGTTGTCATTTTATTATCACAAATAACTTTTCTTACAAATCCAGTCATTATCCAAGGCATGCTTTCCTTTTAGAAACACAATAACCTAACCTTATATAAGTATTCATTGTCAAGTAATATTATGAAAAGAGGGATTGATATCTAAAAACCTTTTAAAACTTTTCTTGAATGAAGGTGAAGCTGATATATGAAGCTGATATACCGTGTTGAACTTGATCCTAAATTTTTTTATATCAAATACTTCTTTCTTAGATTTTTAAAGGAAAAATAATGCCTTAAAATTGAAATTAGTGGCTTCCCTGGTGGCGCAGTGGTTGAGAATCTGCCTGCCGATGCAGGGGACACGGGTTCGAGCCCTGGTCTGGGAGGATCCCACATGCCGCGGAGCGACGAGGCCCGTGAGCCACAACTACTGAGCCTGCGCGTCTGGAGCCTGTGCTCCGCAACAAGAGAGGCCACGGTAGTGAGAGGCCCACGCACCGCAATGAAGAGTGGCCCCCGCTTGCCACAACTAGAGAAAGCCCTAGCACAGAAACGAAGACCCAACATAGCAATCAATCAATCAATAAATCTAAAAAAAAAAAAAAAAAAAAAAAAAAAAAAAAAAAAAAATTGAAATTAGTGAATAACAACCATGATTATTAATTTAAAATTTAAAATATTTAAGCTTTCAAATAATGATTTTAAACTAAAAGAAGTAAATTGCAGTCATGGAATTTTTTTATTAGTCATTTTTGAAGATCTGGGATATAAATGTATGCAATTAATTTTCTAAACAAACATATCAGCAACTAAAATATCCATGTGTGTCTTGCCCTTCAGTGTTGTCATCTTGGAACCTATTTAATAATGCAAGTTGTTCAGTCACCAGTAATTTATGGAGTCCCTATCTTTTAGAATTTCCTTCAGGTCCAGCTTACCTGTTAGGCCTCATATGAAACCAAGTAATATTTTCAGAGAACCTTAGTCATTAGAATTCATTGTCTTTCTAGCCCTTCCTTATCCCTCCCCACTGTCAACCCATTAATTCTGTGCCTGACTTCAGCAAGAAAAAAGCTCATACCCTTTCTATAGTCATTTCAAGTCTCAGATCCTTAGAAGATTCAATATCTCTATTTTCACATTTTGGCCTTCTTCATGATTTCCTACCTGTAGCTGGTATTGCCATGAACATTGAACAGGCATGAAATTCCTTTACTTTTTTACTTGCCTTCTAATATTTTTGATGTCTGACCCTAGTTTCTTCTATTCTCTTTAAAAGGACACTTCATACTGCTTCCTTTCAAATTCATTAGTATTACTATTACTAATAGATATTTATTGGGCACTATGAGTCAGATACTATCTTGTTTTAAACACCTGGAACTTGAGAGATTATACAAGAAACCATGACTCATACCCAAGGACTCGGAAACATTACAATATACATAAATTCTTAGATATTTCAAAGTTTTCAGGCAGAGTTAAAAATGGAAACTACCCTAATAATAATATGGTTTAAAATGGTTTGCAAATTAAATGATTAAAATGTTAATCATGAATGCCATTCATTGAGATACTCAAGTGTATTTAAACTTTTATATGCTGATGGTCACTCAAATGCTTAGGTATTATGTTTATTTCAACTTCAAGTTCTAATCACAGGTGAATACTTCGCAGTTGAATCGACCCTATTTCAGACATTCTTAGGGGCATAATAGATCAAAGGGGCATTATACAAGTGTGTGGGAGGTAAGATGGAAAGGAGTCAAACCATGGATTTTTTTTTTTTTTCTGGGAAGGTGAAGAAAATGGAATTTCAAAACCCCTTTTCTATTTGGTAGCGTAGGTAGGGGTGAGTCACAAGAGAAATTAGAAAATATTTAGATAATACTGAAATGAAAACACAATCTATCAAAGTATTGGGGATGCCGCTAGAGCAGAGCTTAAAGAGAAATTTATAGCTTTTAAGTTTCATTAGAAAAGAAGAGATGACTAAAATTAATTATCTAGGCTTCCACCTTATGAAGTTAGATATGAGCAAATGAAACTCAAATAAGTAGGAGAATAAAGTAATAAATGTAAGAGCACAAATCAGTGAACTAGAACTGGGGTCAGACTAGGCCAAATTTGGCTAGTGGCCTATTTCCATATAACCCTTAAACTTAGAATCATTTTTCATTTTTAGCGGGTTGTAAAACAAACACCTATAAAACAAAGAGTACAGAACAGTTACCATATATGGCCCATAAAACCTAAAATATCTACTATCTGGCCCTTTACAGAAACTATTTGCCAATTCCTGAACTGGAAACTGGAACGTACACTAACAGTAGAAAAAAGTCAATAAAAACAAAAGGTGGTTCATTGAAATGATCAATAAAATTGATAAATCTTTGGATAAACTGATCAAGAAAAAGAGAAGGCTGGGACTTCCCTGATGGTACAGTGGTTAAGAATCCACCTGCCAATGCAAGGAACACGGGTTCAAGCCGTGGTCTGGGAAGATCCCACCTGCCGCGGAGCAAAAAAGCCTGTGCACCACAACTACTGAGCCTGTGCTCTAGAACCCGCAAGCCACAACTACTGAGCCTGTGTGCCACAACTACTGAAGTCGGTGTGCCTAGAGCCCATGCTCCGCAACAAAAGAAACCACCGCAATGAGAAACCCATGCACTGCAATGAAGAGTAGCCCCCGCTCGCCGCAACTAGAGAAAGCCTGCGCCCAGCAATGAAAACCCAACACAGCCCCAAAATAAATAAATAAATAAATAAATAAATAAATAAATAAATGTGTTTTTAAAAAAAAAGAAAAAGAAAAGACCAAAATTATGAATAGGAAATAAAGGAGATGACACCACTATCCTAGAATCAACAGATAATAAGTAAGTTACTTATAACTTTTTTTCAATAATTTGATGACTTAGATGAAATGGAAGATTTCCTTGAAATACATGTTACCAAAGCTGAGTAAAGAAGAAATAGAATACTTAAATAGCCCTATAATAATAAAAGAAATTAAATGTGTTATTTAAAATCTTCCCTGAAAGAAAACTCAAGATCTAGATGGCTTCTGATAAATCTGATAAATTCCATCAGTATTTAAGGAATAAATAATGCTAACCCTACAGAAACTTTTCAGAAAGTAGAGGAGGATGAACATTTTCCAACTCATCATATTGGATCAGATTACCCTGAACTGAAACCAGATGAAGACATCATAAGTAAAGAAAGTTATAAGCCAGTAAATACCCTGATGACTATAGATGTAAAAGTTCTTTTAAAAATTAGTGTACTGAATCCAACAATACATGAAAAATGAAATATGTCCTGATTAACTTCTGGAGATTATTTCAGGAATTCAAGTTTTTATTTAAACATCTGATTATCACTCCATGTAATTTACCATATTAAAATAATGAAGGGAAAGGCTCATGTATCATCTCTGTAGATACCAAGAACACATTTAGCAAAATTCAACATCCATTTGTGATGAAAACTTTCAACAAACGAGCAATAGGTAGTAACTTCTCTACATCTACCAGTTTTATGGTTATTGCTTTCTACATAAGATCAGACACAAAGCAAAAATATCTGTTCTCATCCTTATTCAACAATGTAATAGAAGTCCTGGCCAGTGCAGTAAGAGAAGAAAAATTTTAAAGGCATACAAATAGGGAAAGAAGAAATAAAACTTTATGAACAATTAACATGGTCTCATACATATAAAATCCTAAGGAATCTACAAAGATTCACTAAAACTTACAAATGAATTTTATAAGGTTCCAGGATAAAAGGCCAATATACAAAAAGTGATTGTATTTCTACATATTAACGACCAAAATAAATTTAAGAATCCATGTACAGTAGCACATAAACCATAAAATAGTTTAAGAAAATTAACCAAAGATAGGCATTGGAAACTGCAAAATATTGTTGAGAGACACTTTAAAGCCAAATAAGTGGAAAGATTGATCATCTTCATGGATTGAAATATGCAATAATGTTAAGATGTCATTTGTCTCCACATTGGTCTATTCTATCCCAATTAAAAGACCAACAAAACACATGAAAGAATGCTCAACATCATTAATCATTAGAGAAATGCAAGTCAAAACTACAATGAGATATCATCTCACACCAGTCAGAATGGCCATCATCAAAAAATCTACAAACAATAAATGCTGGAGAGAGTGTGGAGAAAAGGGAACCCTCTTGCACTGTTGGTGGGAATGTAAATTGATACAGCTACTATGGAGAACAGTATGGAGGTTCCTTAAAAAACTAAAAATAGAACTACCATATGACCCAGCAATCCCACTACTAGGCATATTCCCTGAGAAAACCATAATTCAAAAAGAGTCATGTACCCCAATGTTCACTGCAGCTCTATTTACAATAGCCAGGACATGGAAGCAACCTAAGTGTCCATTGACAGATGAATGGATAAAGAAGATGTGGCACATATATACAATGGAATATTACTCAGCCATAAAAAGAAATGAAATTGAGTTATTTGTAGTGAGGTGGATGGACCTAGAGTCTGTCATACAGAGTGAAGTAAGTCAGAAAGAGAAAAACAAATACTGTATGTTAACACATATATATGGAATCTAAAAAAAAAAAAAAAAGATCATGAAGAACTTAGGGGCAGGACAGGAATAAAGATGCAGACCTACTAGAGAATGGACTTGAGGACACGGGGAGGGGGAAGGGTAAGCTGGGACGAAGTGAGAGAGTGGCATGGACATATATACACTATCAAATGTAAAACCGGGGGTCTTCCCTGGTGGCGCAGTGGTTGAGAATCTGCCTGCCAATGCAGGGGACACGGGTTCGATCCCTGGTCTGGGAAGCTCCCACATGCTGTGGAGCAACTAGGCCCGTGAACCACAACTACTGAGCCTGCGCGTCTGGAGCCTGTGCTCTGCAACAAGAGAGGCCGCGATAGTGAGAGGGCGCACCGCGATGAAGAGTGGCCCCCACTTGCTGCAACTAGAGAAAGCCCTCGCACAGAAACGAAGACCCAACACAGCCAAAAATAAAAATAAATAAATAAATATTTTTTTAAAAAGAGAAAAAAAAAAGTAAGACCGATAGCTAGTGGAAAGCAGCCGCATAGCACAGGGAGATAAGCTCGGTGCTTTGTGACCACCTAGAGGGGTGGGATAGGGAGGGTGGGAGAGAGGGAGATGCAAGAGGGAAGAGATATGGGTATATATGTATATGTATAGCTGATTCACTTTGTTATAAAGCAGAAACTAACTCACCATTGTAAAGCAATTATACTCCAATAAAGATGTTAAAAAAAAAAGACCAACAGATTTTTGTTTTTTGTTTGTTTTTGTTTGTTTTTTAGTGGGAGTCAGGGGGGAGAAATTGATCAGCTGATTCTAACGTATATAGAAGTGTAAAGACCTAGAAGAGCCAAAATAATTTGGAAAATGAACAAAGTTCGAGGACTTAATGCTATCTGATTTCAAGTCAGCAAAATATTGGCCTAAGTGGAAGTGTAAAGATAGTGTGGTATTGGCCTAAACATAGACCTAGATCAATGAAATAGATAGAAGAGAATGTCCAGAAGTACACTCACGTATACATGGTCAATTGAGTTTTTTTTTTTTTTTTTTTTTTTTTATTCACACACACACACACTGTATTTTATTTTTACAAGACATAAATAGACTGACACCAAGCATTGTACATGGATGACCACAACAAAAGCAACAATGATTGCAATTACCAAACATGAAACACACTCATACTATGTCATAATATTGACATTCAGTCCAGTAATCCTCCACTGTAACAGCTCCTTTACTTTGCAGTGAAAATTGATTTGTATATTCTTTGCCTCTGAGTCCTTGTGGGATTTTTTTTTTTTTTTAAATTCAGACAGAAAGTCACAAAAATTATACTCATCCTCATCAGTTCACTCAGTCCCATGTAATTAATTTTTTTTTCATCTTGATCTTTTGTTAGCACTTTTATGAGTTCATCAGTTTTTCATTAGAGTTCTGAAAATGCTTATTCATTCAGTTCAGCAGTACAGTCAGTTACCAGAAACCTGTACTTGTCAGAGTCTTTTCCATGAATTTCTTGAAGATGAAACCCTTTTATAGGAACATATTTGCAAAATCATCAGAGTACACCCAGAACTGTCTGTAAATGACAAAAGACTTAAAAATGACCACGGTTAAAGATTTGATGAAAGTTCATAATAATGCAGTTGACAAGAAAATTAGTTATTTCTGAGATATACATTTTAAAGTAATAACTAGGATTATTACTTATAACATTATACCAGAACATATAAGATTTTTAGAAATTTCATGTAATGTCTGAAACATTTATATTAACATATTTCCATACATATTTCCATACAAATACAAATATAAGATTTTTAGAAATTTCATGTAATGTCTCAATTGAGTTTTTTAAAAAACTTTTTGTTTGGGAATAATTTTTGATTTACAAAAGTTGCAAAGATAATAGAGTTCCCATATGCCCCTCACCTGGTTTCCTCTAATGTTCACATCTTACATTATTATGGTACATGAGTGAAAACTTAAAAAACAACCTATGTCCATTAATATTAACCATATTCCAGGTTTTATTTTAATTTCACTATCCTTTTTCTGTTCCAGATTCCAATCCAGGATATCACATATCATTTAGTTATCATATCTCTTTAGTCTTATCTGGTCTGTGACAGTGTTGAAAGTTTAGCTAAACTCCTCCATAATATTGCTGCCTTGGCATCCATTTTGTGTGGCTAAGTGGCCAGCAGGGCCTTGAACTGACACTAGCCCCTCCCTCAAGTGAATGCCCTAGATAACAGTCCACAGAGTGACAAGAAAGTGTTAAGTTCCTGATATGACTCCTCCAATGCCCCTTGTGATAAACTGTCTCTCCTGCCTCCCTGCTCTTTCCCCTTGTGTCTCCTTTAGATAAGAAACCCTCCCCAAAACTTAGCAAAGCCCTGCTTTTGTGGTTTGAATTGACTGATCTGGCCTTAGCCTGAGAACCCCAAAGCACTTCACTCTCAGAACCTTATAAAGGCACATGCTTCAGCTCCTGCAGTTTGCTCCCTGCCTTGACCTTGCGAAGTGGCCCTTTGAGGAGTGCCTGCAGGACCTGTGAATAGTAAACTCTATTTCACTTTACTCTTTGGTCTTTGTTGAACCTTGGCTTGCCATCCAACACCCAGGATTATATGTAAGATGTTAACAACAAAAAACAGCACAACAGACAACTTCTTACTTTCCCCTTGTTTTTCATGATCTTGACTGTTTTGAGGGGTACTTTTCAGGAATTTGTAAAATGTCCCTTAATTGAAAAAAAATTTTTTTAGCCATTCTATTAGGTGTGTAGTGGTATCTCATTTTGGTTTTAATTTGCATTTTCTTAATATCTAATGATGCTGAGCATCTTTACATGTGTTTATTGGCAATTTGTTTATCTATTATGGTAAAATTTCCAAATCTTGTGCTCATTTGAAAAAAATTGTTAGTATTTATTTTGGAGTGCTATGTTCTGAATTCAAGTTCTCTCTAAGATATGTTTTGCAAATGCTTTCTCCCAGTCTATGATTTGTCTTTTCATTTTCTAAGCGGTTTCTTTAGAGGAGAACAGTTTTAATTTTGTTAAGTCCAATTTATCAATTTTTCCTTTTAATGGTTTTTTTGTGTGTCCTCTTTAAGAAATCATTGCCTAAATTGAAGTCACAAAGATTTTTTTCCAGTGGTTTCTTCCAGAGATTTTGTATTTTTAGCTCTTACATTTATGTTTAAGAGCTCTTTTCAGTTAATTTTAATATATTTGTGAATTAAAGTTGAGGTATATATTTTTGTATATGGATACACAACTGATCAGCACCATTTGTCAGAAAGATTATCCTCTGCTGAATTACCTTGACACCTATGTCAGAAATCAAATATATATATTTTACTTTCTTCCTTTTTCCACTTATATTTACATCTATGCTTACCACATTGTATTTTGTAATTTTCTTTTAATTCTTGAAATCAACTTTCTTCTTCTTTTTTTAGAATAATTATGCCTATTCTAGTTCCGTTACATTTCCATGTCATTTAAGAATCAGCATGTTGGTTTCTACAAAGAAACTGAGAGGATTTGATTGAGATTTGATTGAACCTATAAATCAATTTGGAAATAATTGACATCTTAGCAATTTGAATTTTCCTTTCCACAAGGCATGATATAACAATTTATTTAAGTCTTATTTAATTTCTCTCAGCAGTGTTTTGTAGTATTCAATGTACAGGCCTTACACATATTTTGTTAAATTTTCTCCCAAGATTTCATATGTTTAGGGTACTATTGTAAATGCTATTTTATTTTCATTTCAATTCAAATTTTTCATTGTTCGTATATTGGGTGGACCAAAGGGTTCATTCGGTTTTTTCGTAAGATAGCTCTAGTAGCACTTAGTTGTCTTTAACTTCATTCAAAACAATTTGTGACAGCTGTCATATCAGTGTGCATTTAAAGAAAGACTTATCAAAATTGATGAATTTTTGTATAGCCATTTTAATATTGAAGAAGAAAGGAAAAAAGCAACATTTTCAGCATATTATGCTTTATTATTTCAAGAAAGGTAAAAACGCAATTGAAATGCACAAAAAGATTTGTGCAGTGTATGGAGAAGGTGCTGTGACTGATTGAACATGTCAAAAGTGGTTTGTGAAGTTTCGTGCTGGAGATTTCTCACTGCACAATGCTCCATGGTCAGGTAGACAAGTTGAAATTGATAAGGATCATATTGAAACAAGAATTGAGAACAATCAACATTAGACCACGCGGGAGAGAGTTGACATACTCAAAATATCCAAATCAAGCGTTGAAAATCATTTGCACCAGCTTGGTTATGTGAATCGCTTTGATGTTTGGGTTCCACATACGTTAAGCAAAAAAACCTTCTTGACCATATTTCTCCATGCGATTCTCTACTGAAACATAAGGAAAACGTTCTGTTTTTAAAACAAATTGTGACAGGCGATGAAAAGTGGATACTGTACAACAATGTGGAACGGAAGAAACTGTAGGGCAAGCGAAATGAACCACCACAAAAGGCCGGTCTTCATCCAAAGAAGGTGATGTTGTGTATATGGTGGGATTGGAAGGGAGTCATCTATTATGAGCTCCTTCCGGAAAACTAAACGATTAATTCCAACAAGTACTGATCCCAATTAGACCAACTGAAAGCAGCACTCGACAAAAAACATCCAGAATTAGTCAACAGAAAACTCGTAATCTTCCATCAGGATAATGCAAGACCCGTGTTTTTTTGATGACCAGGCAGAAACTGTTACAGCTTGGCTGGGAAGTTCTGATTCATCCGCCGTGTTCACCAGACACTGCACCTTCAGATTTCCATTGATTTTGGTCTTTACAAAATTCTCTTAATGGATAAAAGTTCAATTCCCTGGAAGACTTTAAAAGGCACCTGGAACAGTTCTTTGCTCAAAAAGATAAAAAGTTTTGGGAAGATAGAATTATGAAGTTGCCTGAAAAATGGCAGAAGGTAGTGAACAAAAGGGTGAATACGTTGTTCAATAAAGTTCTTGGTGAAAATGAAAAATGTGTCTTTTATTTTTACTTAAAAACTGAAGGCACTTTTTGGCCCGCACAATATAAGTATAATTATTTACTGTATTACTTTTATTCTGTTACCTTGTTTAATTATTTACTGGATTTAGTAGTTTTTAAAATAGATTTCTTAGGATTTTGTCTGTGTAAATTTTCTATGTGCAAATAAAAACTAGTTTTATTTTCTCCTTTCCAATTTGTGTATGCCTTTAAAAAGTTTTTATTCTTGTCCTAGCACGCTGGCTATTACCTCTAACACAACATTAAATAAATGTGAAAAGAGTGGACTTCATTGCTTTTTTCTCAGTCTTAGGAAGAAAGCATTAAGTTTTCACCATAAAAGATAATGTTAGCTGTAAGTTTTTTGTAGATGTCCCTTATTAATTTGAAAAAGTCCTTTTCATTCCTAGTCTAAGAGTTGTTGGTTTTTTTTCCCTTTATCCTGAATGGGTACTGAATTCTATCAAATGCTTTTTTCTACATCTATAGAGATGAGCATATGGTTTTTCCTTTTTGTTCTGTTAATAGTTTTATTTCCTGACTTTTAAACTTTAATCCAACCTTACATTCCTGAAGTAAACCCTACTTGTTCATATGTTATTTTTATATATTTCTGTGCAGCTCACTCCTCTTAAGTAATCTGGTTTGAATATTTTAAACTCCTTGGCCTCCCTGTTGTCTGATCTTCTTCTCCTCAAGTTAGTGAACCCCTGGCCTCTCTTTGAGGTATTCCTCCCTGAGAATTTATCCTGGAGACTTCCTCCGGGATGCAGACTGGGGCAATCATAGAGCTCACCGGATTCATTTTTCTTAAGTATCACAGTTCTGTGCTGTTATTAAGTGTCTGAAAACCATTGTTTTATATGTTTTGTCCAGTTTTCTAGCTGTTTAAGGTAAGAGGGTAAATCTAATTTCTTTTATTCCATCATGGATGGTAGTGGAATTCTTACCTCTGACCCCATTCCCCTAAGAGGTTTTTTAAGAATGGAATGATCACAAGTATTTTCAACTTCATCTGAAATTTAAAATTCAAAACATAGCCCTAAATTTTTTGTAAAGAACACTCACAGAGGAATTTCTCTACCTGATAAATTTATGTAGAAAACAATAATAATTAAAGTAGTACAGTACTGGCACAGGAGTAGCTCAGTAGTAAAAAAGGGAGAGTCCAAAAATTATATATGTATATATAATACATATATATATACACATATACATGTATTACATATATAACACATATATATACACATATATATGTATTACATATATAACAGCTGATGCTTGAACAATGCAGATTTGAACTGCATGGGTCCACTTATATGTGGTTTTTTTTTCAATAGTAAATAGTACATGTTATGTGGTTGTTAAATCTGTGGATGCAAACCCGCAGATATGGAGGAACCGCAACCTTGTATACAGAGGGCTGATTATAAGTTTTGTTTTTTTAAAAAATATATTTATTTATTTATTTATTTATTTATTTGGCTGCGTTGGGTCTTTGTTGCTGCACGCGGACTTTCTCTGGTTGCGGCAAGCAGGAGCTACTCTTCGTTGTGGTGCGCGGGCTCCTCATTGCAGTGGCTTCTCTTGTTGGGGAGCACGGGCTCTAGGTGCACGGGTTTCAGTAGTTGTAGCATGCGGGCTCAGTAGTTGTAGCACACGAGCTCTAACGTGCAGGCTCAGTAGTTGTGGTGCATGGGTTTAGTTGCTCCACGGCATGTGGGATCTTCCGGGGCCAGGGCTCGAACCCGTGTCCCATGCATTGGCAGGTGGATTCTTAACCACTGCACCACCAGGGAAGCCCCAATCATAAGTTATACTCAGATTTTTGACTGCGTGGAGAGTCAGTGCCCCTAACCCCCACGTTGTTCAAGGGTCAACAATATATATTTATTTATTTACAGGGATATATATTTGGCATTTCAAATCCAAAGCCACAAAAGTGGGATTGGTAGATTTGAACAAATAAACCAAAATACTGTATTCAAAGTCAGAAAAACGAGAGACAGACTTGAGAGGAAATATTTGCAATGCATACAAAGAAAAAGTATTAATAGTCAGAATATAGCAAAAGTTTCTATAAATAAAACAGATAGAGATAACCTATCTGAAATTAAAAATTTCAAATGATAAAACAGGTAATTGTCCAAAGAAACATATGAATGATACCTACTTTTACTAGTAGTCAAAGAAACATAAATAAAAATGAAAAAAATCAAATAGGCAAAAATAATTTTAAAAATTGATGTATGAGTTAGGTTCCAGTCAGGAAAATAGAACCTATGCTAGATGGTTCAATAGAGGGACTTCAATACAGGGAAGTTGTAGCAAAGGTGTAAGAATACCTTAAAAATGCAAAAAGGGAAAAGTGAGACACACCAAAGATTAGCACCAATAGGCATTTCTATGCTTCCAGAGACTGAATATTTGTGTCCTCCCAAAATTCATATGTTGAAACATAATCCTCAATGTAAAGGTATTTGGAGGTGGGGCCCTTGGGGGTAATTAGGTCTTGAGACTGGAGCCCTAATAAATGGGATTAGTGTCCTTATAAAAGAGACCTCAGAGAGCTCTCTTGCCCCTTCCACCAAGTGAGGTCTCAGGATAAGATAGCTGTCTATGAACCAGCAAACCTCATTAGAGTTGTAAATCCACCAGAGTCTTGGTCTTGGACTTCCCAGCCTCCAGAACTGTGAGAAATTTCTATTGTTTATGAACCATCCAGTCCATGGTATGTGTTCTCTTCTAGCAGCCCAAATGGACTAAGACATGCACTGCTGGTAAGAGTATGAATCATCCCAGTCTTTTAGAAAGATAATTAGACAATATCTAAAATTTATTTAGTCCTCTGTGATTGTGTCCTAACCAAATAAGGGTGTGGATAAAGATCTGGCTATAAGTGTATTTATTTCACATTTGTCTATGATAGCAAAAATTGGAAATAATATGCTAACTATTGTGGAAGGAAAATAAAAATGAAGTCAGTATTGCTAAGAGGGCTCTCTAAAATGGAGCCAGGAGGCCATTAAGGAAGTGTAACAGGCACATCTCAGCCTGGATGGAATATGACCTTTGACCACTTATTGTCCTGATGAAGTCATCCAGAACATCTGCTAGAAACTCAAGATACCTACCCTAAAATGACTCGTGATTTCTTAAGGACAAAGAAAGACTCACATCAGAGTCAATCACAGTTCTTGCCAGGCAACTTTTAACAACCTCATGGCTTTTTATCTTTATCTTTAAGATATCTTTATCAGAGAGTCTTTATCTGACTCTCTTCCCTGGAATACTGTTTCAGGGTCACCTGAATCTGTGTCTCCCGAACTGCAATTCTTAAGACCCCAAATAAACTCTTCTTATTTGCAGACTCCTGCATTATTTTTTGGTCGACACTATTCAAGTATTTTATTTAGACTCAGTTTGATGGAAAACTATGTTACTGAGATAGGCTGGACCTGGGACCCTTTACTGGAGTGCTTGCAAGAAACTATAAGGGGCTAAAAATAACTGCATGCATGGTAGTTGGGGCAAATTATGAACAATAAGATACAAAAAGGCCAAAACCCAATTGCCACTTCTGAGGTGCCTGGAGCAAATTCAGAATACTGTGCATGATCCCTGCATATAGCACCACCAAGGGAGTGGGCAGACCACCTAAGTCATCCCTGCAGCCCGACCCACATATCACACCCTACTCTCACCCTATTTAAGGAACCAGCTTGCCCCTCCTCGGGGAGAAAGCAAGGGCACGTGTTACTTGTTTTCACTCCCTAGTGCTGCAGCACGAGTTCCAATAAAGCCTTGCCTGAATTTCTCGTCTGGCCTCTTACCAATTTCTGTTGATTAAAGAATCCAAGAACTTGGGTCAGTATCATTACCATTAAAATAATACTGTAGAATAATATTTAAAGACATGAAGGAATATTTACCAAAAAACGAAATTTAAAAAGCACTTTTCAATATATCACATTGCTCTATTTTTAATTTTAAAAGCATATATAATGCATATTTAAGCATATGTAATTGTATATAATTTGCACATATATGCATAGAAATAGCCTATATATGTAAAAATATAATAGTGGGTATCTTAGAGTGGGATTTTATCTGATTTTAATTTTGTTCTTTTTTCTTATCTCTATTTTCTACAGTCTATATATATTCTTTGTATAGGAAAAAGTTAAGTATGTGCATTCCTTTTTAATTAAATCCATTTATTGGACTTATTCTCAAAAATAGATGTGGCGGAGGGCACAAATTAATGTACGAGGATTCACCAAAGAGTACTATTTTTGGTAGTGATAGGGATAGAGTAGGATAATTAAATAGTTAGTTTAAAAAAACCCACTAGGGGATTAAAGATAGAAAGGGAATTTTAAGGGAGTTTGGGAGACTGTTGTAAGCTAATGACCTCTCAAGGAAAAATCCAGTAAACTAGCAACAATCTACCTTGAAGGAAGACCAGGTGCATTCAAGCGCCAGACACACTCAAGCCACAAGTCCTGATAATTAAAACGTAAGACAGTAGATACGGGTCTACATCTTGTTACATGAAGTCAGGGAGTTAATGGTCCTTGAAGAGTATCATTTCTGCATGTAGCCGCGACAGGAATGTAGGTGAAAGGGGACATTATACTGAAACTTGAGATTAATTACCATATTTTAGTATATGTTACCACACTTTTGCTAATATACATATGATTTAAATAGCACTATGACAGTCCTGGTTAGACCATATAGGGTCAAAGGAGGAACTAATGATGTAAGCCTTGATGTCTACCCAAAAATGCGGAAGAAGGTGGTCCTCTCTCCTCCCCACCTTTTCTTTGATTATAAAAATGTAGCCTTTTTTGTTCTCAGAGCAGAGCCCTCTCAACAGGCCGATTGTCTCTCACAAGCATACTATGCTAATAAACTCACTCTTTGCCTGTCTCTTGCTGAATTCTTTCTGCATTGAGACAAAAGAATCTGAGCTTCAGTAAATTCTGACACCAGGTGAGTGGTTTTAATTAAAAGACAGTGGGTTCGAGTCCCCTCCTAAGTATAGGGATCAGTGGGTTCAAGTCACAATCTGAGGTTTGGCTGGACTTGAGTCCAGGAGAAGGAGTGCAAGGAGTGCAGTTTCAGTAGCGTTAAAGTGAACATAACCTAACAGAAAGACAAAAAAAGCTAGAAAAAATTTTTTTCACAAAATGTGGCCTCATTCTTTTTTTTTTTTTAAACGAGGGTGTCTTTCTTTCTTTCTTTCTTTCTTTCTTTCTTTCTTTCTTTCTTTCTTTCTTTCTTTCTTTCTTTCTTTCTTTCTTTCTTTCTTTCTTTCTTTATGGCTGCGTTGGGTCTTCGTTGCGCACATGAGCTTTCTCTAGTTTCAGAGAGCAGGGGCTACTCTTCGTTGTGGTGCGTGGGCTTCTCATTGTGGGGGCTTCTCTTGTGGAGCACGGGCTCTAGGCGCATGGGCTTCAGTAGTTGTGGCACGTGGACTCAGTAGTTGTGGCTCACGGGCTGTAGAGCACAGGCTCAGTAGTTGTGGCACATGGGCTTAGTTGCTCCATGGCATGTGGGATCTTCCCAGACCAGGGCTCTAACCTGTGTCCCCTGCGTTGGCAGGTGGATTCTTAACCACTGTGCCACCAGGGAAGTCCCTCATTCTTTTTTTTTTAAACATTTTTATTGGAGTATAATTGCTTTACAATGTTGTGTTAGTTTCTGGTATATAACAAAGTGAATCAGCTATATGTATACATATATCCCCTTATACCCTCCCTCTTGCATCTCCCTCCCACTCTCCCTCTCCTACCCTTCTAGGTGGTCACAAAGCACCGAGCTGATCTCCCTGTGAGATGCAGTTGCTTCCCACTAGCTATCTGTTTTACATTTGATAATGTATATATGTCAGTGCTACTCTCTCCCTTCCTCCCAGCTTACCCTTCCTCCTCCCTGTGTCCTCAAGTCCATTCTCTATTTCTGCGTCTTTATTCCTGTCCTGCCCCTAGGTTCACCAGAACCTTTTTTTTTTTCTTAGATTCCACATATATGCGTTAGCATATGGTATTTGTTTTTCTATTTCTGACTTACTTCACTCTGTATGACAAACTCTAGGTCCATCCACCTCACTACAAATAATTCAATTTCATTTCTTTTTATGGCTGAGTAATATTCCATTGTATATACGTGCCACATCTTCTTTATCCATTCATCTGTCTATGGACACTTAGGTTCCTTCCATGTCCTGGCTATTGTAAATAGAGCTGCAGTGAACATTGTGGTATATGACTCTTTTTGAATTATGGTCTTCTCAGGGAATATGCCTAGTAGTAGGACTGCTGGGTCATATGGTAGTTCTATTTTTAGTTTTTTAAGGAACCTCCATACTGTTCTCCATAGTAGCTATATCAATTTACATTCCCACCAACAGTGCCAGAGGGTTCCCTTTTCTCCACACCCTCTCCAGCATTTATTGTTTGTAGATTTTTTGATGATGGCCATTCTGACTGGTGTGAGGTGATACCTCCTTGTAGTTTTGCTTTGCATTTCTCTAATGATTAGTGATGCTGAGCATCCTTTCATGTGTTTGTTGGCAATCTGTATATCTTCTTTGGAGAAATGTCTATTTATGACTTCTGCCCATTTTTGGATTGGGTTGGGTTTTTTTTGATATTGAGCTGCATGAGCTACTTGTAAATTTTGGAGATTAATCCTTTTTCAGTTGCTTCATTTGCAAATATTTTCTCCCATTCTGAGAGTTGTCTTTTTGTCTTGTTTATGGTTTCCTTTGCTGTGCAAATGCTTTTAAGTTTCATTAGGCCACCTCCTAGAGAAATGGAAATAAAACCAAAAATAAACAAATGGCCTCATTCTTGGTTGTAATCAATCTCTGTCTCTCTCTCCATAAGGAAGAATGAGGCTGTCAGAGAGATTTATTTTTAGAATGATATATATGCACCACAGGGTTAATAGTGATTATCTCTCTGTTATGGAATTCCATCTAGTTTGGGTGGCTTGGTTTTTTTTTTTTTTTTCCTGTCCTTTTTTGCCTACCTGTTGAATAAACGGTTATTTATAAATAATCTATTGATATAATGAATAGGCGTTACTTTTGTTTAAGAGGGAAAAAGTTTGTTAACGAAAAACTTGCATCCCTTTAGACTCCTTTTTTTTTTTTTCTTTAGCGAAAGGGAAAGCTTTTTTTCCCCCTTTTTTCCATTTAAATAACGAAGGAGCAACGCACATTCGCAACTTGCAAGGATGTGGAAGGGCAACTCCCGAGCCCCATAAGCGACACTGCGCGCAGACGCCCTGCCTTTTGCGGAGGCTGCTGGGAAATGTAGTTCTAGGCGTCTGAGGGCGCATGCGCATTTGTTGGCTTGCGGGTTCCGACAGAGTCCTTTATTTTTCGGTGGAGCTGGTGAGCTCGTTTTTAACCCGACTTGTGCACGCGGGTGGGAGTTACGGAGGACTCCACTTCGGAATAACGTCCCCACCCCAGGGATGAGGCGGGGCTGGAGGGGCCTGAGAGAATGCTTTGGTCGGGCTTGGTTTGGGGGGCGGGGGCGGGCGAAAGGCGGAGATTAGGGCATCGGGGTTGGTGTTTGGTTTTCGTTGGAGTCGAGTGCGGAGTAGTGACCTGTACTCCGAATCGGGGTTATGCGGGTCTAGGGCTGCCTCTGGGTTAGAGGGAGGCAGAGCCCTAGCTGTGCCTTCCCGCCTTAAGGGCCAAGAATTTGGGCTCTCACTTCTGGGTGGGGGGCTGGGGGGGTGGGAAATCTCGAGGACAGAGCTGGGGGCTTTGGCAGTAATGGAATCGATCGGGCAGATAAATACCCGGACGGGAGGGGCGGACATCCTGGACTTTGGTAGGAAATTTCAGGAAAACTGATCTAGGAACTTAGTGGCCCTAGAATTTAGGGCTCCGGACATCCTGCTCTTTTATATGAAATACACCTCGCCTAGAGGTAGTTTTTTGTTTGTTTTGTTTTGGTAAATTCCTGAAGCCTCTTCTGTAAAGAGCTGTGGGAATGATTCCCTACTTTCTGTGCGCACTGAAGAGCTGTTGATTGTTGTTCATTGAGATGGCATTTGTGAATGAGATTTCAACAACTTAAAATGCTTTGCAAATGTTACTATTTTTATTAATAAATGGGAGAGGACTGATGTCGCAGATATCACCCATCTTGAGAGGGCCAGAGCTTTGGAGTTAACCCTGTGTCTGGATCGCAAGATTGGAGCCATGCCCCTAGACAATGCTGAGAATATAGTGACGGTGTCAGAGCCCCAGACAGCAATGTCAGTGGCCTTTCCCTTTGTACTCTGCAGGGAAGAAGTTTGTTCCTAGACTCATTCTGACCTTATTTTTAGGGAGGGTTTGGGTTACATCCAGGTGGTTAGATAGGGGTTCCATAAAGCAATCCTGATTTCTGAGGGCCCCTTTTCTTTTGCAGCTCTGTTTTCTTAAGTCTCTACTTGATTGGATAAGATGGAATTAAGAAGGAGGACCTGACCATTGGCCCCTGATTACATGTCTTTGGTGAGCAAAACTTTTCAAGCCTTTTGTATTTACCTTGCTGGGTTTAATTTCTAAAGTTAACATCTGCAGTTTGAAAAATCACATGTAGTTAAATAGCCCTTGAAATTCTCTTATATTGCTTATAATTTATATGTACATGTTATGTGTATATAACCATGCAGTAATGTATGTATAAATGTACCCAAATATATTCTTTAAACATTAAGATAACTCTTACCCTGGCAAAATGCTCATTTATGAGAGCATTGTGAGAATTGAGACTGAGGAAACAACAGAATCTCCCATCTCACACTTAACTCCAGATAGCATATTTTCTTGAGCCTGTTTGGCAAATTTGTACACATAAAACATACAAGTGAATCAACTAGGCTTTATTTTTTCTTTCCGGAAATATCTCTGTGCCCAGAGGGAGGAAAGATTTTTTTTTTCATTCATTGAGTAAATATTAGTTAAAGGCAAAAGGCAGGTAATGTTTGAGGCACTGGTGATACCTCCAGTGAGTAAAGCAAAGTCCCCGCCTACATGGAACTGACAGTCTAGGATGAGCACACAGACAATAAACAATATACAGTGTGTCAGATGGTGGCTGGTGGAGGCAACTGCACTATAGTAGTGATGTTAGGGAGGGCCTGGACAGCTGCTTTTTCATATATGGGGTCAGGGAAGGCTTCTCTAACAGTGTGACATTGAATAAAGACTTGAAGAAAATGAGGATGTGAGCCTTGCAGATATCCGGGAGGGGAGAAGTTCCCAGAGAGAGGAAACAGCAAATGCAAAGGCCCTGAGGTGCAAATGTCCTTAGCCTGTGTGGAGAGCATCAAAGAGGCCATTGTGGACAGAGGAGTGAAGACATAGCATAGTAGAGGTTGAGATGACAGAGGTAAGAGGGGTCCAGATCACACAGGGCTGTGCAGGCCACTTGGAGGAGATTGGCTTTTACTCTGAGTGAGAAGGGAAGCCATAGGGAGGTGGTTGTAGTTGTTATTGTTTCGTCAGCTCTACTGAGGTATAATTTACATACAATTTACCAATTTTCACAGGAGGATTTTGAGGAGAGAAGTGACATTATTTGACATATTTTTTTAAGCAATTTTTTAAAATTTTATTTTATTTATTTATTTATTTATTTTGGGCTGTGTTGGTTCTTCGTTTCTGTGCGAGGGCTTTCTCTAGTTGTGGCAACCGGGGGCCACTCTTCATCGTGGTGCGCGGGCCTCTCACTGTCGCAGCCTCTCGTTGCAGAGCACAGCTCCAGACGCGCAGGCTCAGTAGTTGTGACGCACGGGCTTAGTTGCTCCACGGCATGTGGGATCTTCCCGGACCAGGGCTCGAACCCGTGTCCCCTGCATTGGCAGGCAGACTCTCAACCACTGCGCCACCAGGGAAGCCCCTATTTGACTTACATTTTAAAGGAATCATTTTGGATGCTCTGTTGAAAACAGACTGTAGGGGATCAAGAGGAGACTAGGGACACTGGTTAGGAAGCTAAGGCAATAATCCAGGTGAAAGATGATTTCCTCATTCCCTTCGCTCTCCTGCTGTTTAAGGGAACCATCTGACACTTCACTCACATCCGACCTTCAACCCCTTCCCCACCTTCACTCTCAGTGATGATCCTGCTTTCTATTTCACTGAGAGAAGAGAACCAGCAGAAAAAAACTTCCAAAGTTACCACCACATCCACCAGCCTTCCTGGAAACATTTCCGTAGAGTCTGTCCTCCCTTCTGTTACTATAGAGAAAAGGTCTGTGCTCTAATTTATATCCAATTAAATGTTACTTGTGCATTAGATTCCACTTCCTCTCCCCTACCCAGGACAGTGCCTAGGGTAATCATTGGGCAAAATTCCTGGTCTGTCATTTATATATATTTTTTGTTTATTTGGGTATATGGACAGCATTAATTTTTCCAGAAAAATAGAAAAATTCAAATATGAAGTGCTGATTTTTAAAAATTATAAATGACCTAATATCCATCAACACTAATTTGCTCTGGAAGAAATCTTTACACATATGTTATGCCTTTATCATTCTTCCGTTACAAGGGAGCTTCTATTAAACGTTTAACTAGAACCTCATTGGAAGAGAATTAAACACACAGGATTTCCTTCCTTTTCATAAATATCTCTTTCTATTGTTCTATTCCTCACCGCTTTCCAAGATCCTGTCTAATTTTCAGTTTAGTGTACTTCAAACTTAGAATGTTAAGAAAAGACATCTTAGCCAATTCTCAAAGCTCTGGTATGTATATGTTCAACCTGGGTTTAGATCATTTAAATGTATCTTGATCTCACTTCAATTGTATACATAGTCCAGTGTCATTAGTGAATGTAAATTTGCTTTACAGACAATAAATTGCATTTGTCAACCACGAGGCTTTCCATTTTAAATGTTTAAATGTTTAAATTTAAATGTTAATGTTTATAGTTATCTACCTATTTGATTAAAAGCTAATACATTACCATGATAATCATTAGCTAAACATTTATTATTTTTAATAAATAAATAAATTTATTTATTAAATAAATTTTAATTTATTTAAAGTAAATAAAGGGAAATCCCTAAACATTTAATTTATAATGTATTCATGTCTTTCTAAAGACTCAGAATGATTTGAATGGCTCATTGTTCTTTTAATAAAATCTCTCTACAGAATTCTGAACCAATGACTTAAAAATCATTTTTTTCCCTCTATGAATTTGGTTAATAATTCAAAATTATTCTTTGAGCCATCCTTTTCATTTTCTTTTCAGAAATAGTGTTTGGATTATTTTTTTTTTTATAGGTATTTTTTATAGTGGGTAATGTGAAGACTTCAGATGAAATAGATTGAGAAACTGATTGGAAATTGAATGCAAACTAAGACCACTTGACTGTTACTGAAATGAATAGCCCAGTTTGCTTTTTTTTTTTTTTTAAAGAAATTCACGTTCATTTATTTATTTATTTATTTATTTATTTATTTATGACTGTGTTGAGTCTTCGTTTCTGTGCGAGGGCTTTCTCTAGTTGCGGCAAGTGGGGACCACTCTTCATCGCGGCGCGCGGGTCTCTCACCATCGCGGCCTCTCGTTGTGGAGCACAGGCTCCAGACGCGCAGGCTCAGTAATTGTGGCTCACGGGCCCAGTTGCTCCGTGGCATGTGGGATCTTCCCAGACTAGGGCTTGAACCCGTGTCCCCTGCATTGGCAGGCAGATTCTCAACCACTGCGCCACCAGGGAAGCCCTGGATTATTTTTAAGTGGAGAGAAATAATATTGAACTCAAGAATAGGGTACAGTCTGTAGTCCTAGCCCGCTAGTGGCTAACTGTGTGACATAAGCAAGTCTCTTGTGACTGTTGCCTTGAATTGCACATCTTGGAGAAACTAAGGAAATTAACCTTAATATTTCCTGAGCCTCTTTCTAGCTCAAATACTCTGACATTATGACATCAGTTGTGAGGTTTGGAAAGCAGGAGCCTCTAGCATCTGGTCCTTGTGTTCATCTTCTTGTCTTTACTGCTCTAACAGCATCAGAGTCAGCCTTGAAAAAGCACAGAATTCACAGTTGGATGGTCTGAAGGATTGGCAAGGATTAGCAAGCACAGTCACCCATCTTTGCCTGACTGATTGCGGGGGTGGTTATGAGTTGAGAGCATAGTAACCACAGGGCGTTTTTAATAACAGATGCCAGGTCGCCAGTATACCAGAAAGTAAGAAAGACAGGGTCTAGAATCACATTTTGGGGGGTATTCATGGGTTCTCTCTGGCAACTCAGATCCAGAAGCCACAGATTCAGCAACAACAGCAGAAATACAGTTTAGAATTCTGATAGGCAGGCTTCCAGAACCTAAACTGATAAAGGAGTAAATATCAGTTTATAGACTATTCATCAGCGAGTACACATTAAAACAGCTACTGTGTGAGGGGCACTCTACTAAGTACATGGGGATTAAAAAAAAATGCAAAGAACTGGTCATAGTCCTCGCCCAGAACTGTAAGAGCTGACCACAGGAAACATTAACTTTGCTTTGCAGTTAGAAGACATTCAAAAATCTTGAATCGAAAAATGTAACTAATAGTGGTTTAGCTGGAGATAGGTCTACATAGAGGAAGGGGGACCGATTAAATGATATTTCAGGATCCTAAAGCCTACCCAGTTCTGAACTTTATAGCAATATCGTGAGGCAGTCTGGATACTTTTATACAATGTTGAGGCATAGAAAAAAATAGTCTTGAATCCCACTTCTTTAAGATAGCAGGTAACTATCAGCACGCTGTAGTACAAAGACCACTTGATTGGGAATCAAGAGAAAACTTTATACATTCACTAGTTGAAGAAATGCTTATTAGTTATGTAATATATGCCAGGTTCTGTGTGTGACCCTGAGGACAAAAGAGTATATAAGTTAGTATAACTGTCCTCAAGAAACTTACAGTCTAAGGAAGGAAGACAAGACATTGGAAGTAGAACATTGAAGTATAATGACTGTAGTAATTGGGGAAATATAAGGTGCTGTGAGTTAATTTTTGCAGGTAACATAATTATTATTAATATATATAATTTAAATAAGAATAAATTATTATGAACCTGGTATGATTATAATGTGACTTTAATACATATAAATAAGTGTCCTTTCCGGGAAAGATCTCCTCCCCTTACAAAGGCTATTTTGGCTTAGCACCTATTTCCCCACATGCTTAAACAGCACTGGATATTATATGCTTTTAACATTTTTGCCAATTTGATGTTTGAAACATATTTTACTTTGCATTTCCATGATTAAAAGTGAGGTTGAAAATTTTGTTATATGTTGGTCATTGGTGTTTCTTTTGTAAATTTCCTGTTCATATTGTTTGCCCATATTTGTATTGCATTATGTTTTCCTAACTGACTTGTAGGAACTCTATATAACTAATGATCTCTTCTGTTTTATTAGTTGTAAATATTTACGCCCAGTATGACTTTTCTCTTTTAATTTTGTTGATTGCCTTGTATATTTGTGTAGTCAAATCTGAGAGCTTTTTCCTATATAACCTCCAGGTTTTATATATTTTTAAGGACCTTCTCATACAAGATTATAAAAATATTCTTCTGATATTTTTCTGGTTGTTTTATAGATTTATTCCTAATGTCTATTGCAATTATAGTTTATTTTTATAAGATAGCAGTGGTACGTTTATTTTTTTCCCTAGATTGGTAAGCCAGTTGTCCCAAATCATTTGTTGAATTTCCATCTTTCCCCAAATATTCAAAATGCCCTGTTTAGCATATATTAAGTCCCTATAAATAATGGGCCTATTTCTAGAGTCTGTTCTGTTTTATTATTCCTTCAGTCTATCCTTGATTCACTCATACAATATTTTAATTAACGTAGCTGTATGTTTTGTTACCTAGTATGGATAAATCTCCCCTCATACGCATATTTTTTCTTTTTCAAAAATATGTGTTATATATATTAAGTTGGGGGCGTATTAGTTTCATAGGGCTGCTGTAACAAAGTACCACAAACTGGGTGGCTTAAAACAATGGAAATGTATTGTCTCACAGTTCTGGGGACTAGAAGTCTGAAATCAAGGTGTTGGCAAGGCCATGCTGCCTCTGTAACCTGTAGGGGAATCCTTCCTAGCTTCTGGCGGTTTGCAGGCAGTCTTTGGCATTACTTGGCTTACAGCAGCGTAATTTTATCATCACATGGTAGTCTCCCTGTGTGTCTCTGTGTTTTTGCATGATCATCTTCTTATAAGGACACCAGTCATATTAGATTGGGGACTACCCTACTACAGTGTGACTTCATCTTAACTTATATCTGCAGTGACCCCATTTCTAAATAAGGTCACATTCTGAGGTACTAGGGGTAAGGAGATATATATATGTATGTGTGTGTGTATATACATATATATGTGTGTGTGTATATATATAATTTTTTGGAGTGGGGGACACATTTAACTCATAACAGGAGAGAACTGGCATCTTTAAATTATTGAGTGCTTCTCACCCCAAAACATGGATTTTTCAGTTGATTCTCTTCAACTGTTGAGAGTCAGCAGTGTTGCCTATTTGAAGTTACTGTGCCTGTTTCTTAAACTGCTTTTAAGATTGTTCTCTGCCTCTGATCTTAGAATTTGGCTATGATATCCTTGGGTGTGCTTTTCTTTAAATTTAGCTTCCTTATGGTTTGGGACTTCTTGAATCTATAACTCATCAGTTGGGAATATCTTCCGTCCTATTCCTTCAGTTATTGTGTTATTTCTATTCTCTCCTCTTGTTTTGAGACTCCTGTTATACACATGTTAAACCTCTTGAGTAAATCTCATAGGTCCCTTATGCTCCAATCCTTTTTTTTATTGGTGCCTGTGAGATCTTAGTTCCCCTACCAGGGATCAAACCTGGGCCCCATGAGTGAAAGCTGGAGTCCTCATCACTAGACTGCTAGGGAATTCTCTCTAATCCTTTTTTTTTAAAGAGATAAGCTTATATGAAAAGATATATGAAAAGAACTATGTAA
This sequence comes from Balaenoptera musculus, assembly GCF_009873245.2. Lineage (NCBI taxonomy): Eukaryota > Metazoa > Chordata > Mammalia > Artiodactyla > Balaenopteridae > Balaenoptera > Balaenoptera musculus. The sequence continues at coordinate 95,575,398 of NC_045790.1, read as the reverse complement.
ACTGCATCATCAGGAAATAAAACAAAATAAGACTAAATAATGGTCAAAAGAGAAACATAAGTTATAGGAAAATTGTTGTGGTGAAACAGGAGATTAACTGAAATACAATGGGATAACTTTTTGTTTTCTTTGATAAACTTTTTACTTTACAATAGTTTTTACAAAAAGGTTGCAAAGATAGTACAGAGTGTTCCCTATATTTCACAGCCAGTTTTCCCAATTAACATCTTACATTAGTTTGTTACATTGTCACAATTAATGAATGAAGGTTGATACATTATTATTAACTAAAGTCTGCACTTTATTCAAATTAACTCAGTTTTTAACCTAATGTCTTTTTTCAGTTCTAAGATCCTGTCCAAGATACCATGTTATATTTAGTCATCATGTCTTTTTAGACTCCTCTTGGCTATGATATTTTCTAATCCTTTTTAAAATTATCATTAGTCTTTTTTTTAAACTTCTGTTCTTCAATTTGCTTATTTTATTGATCTTTCCCTTAGCCCAATCTGTTGTTTTACCCATCCAGTTGAGTTCTTAATTTCAGGTATTCTGTTCTAAATGCTTATTTGATTCCTTTGGGTTGATTCCAAATTGCTGTTAAACTTTTTCATTCTTTTTTCTACTTTGTATATCCTTCTATTTTGTTTTCTCTTGATATTGGTCAGTGGTACTAACACTTTGTATGTTTACTAAGTGTTGTTGTTTTTTTTAATAGATCCACCTTTGTTTCCTTTTCTTTTTATAAAAATTAATTAATTAATTAATTAATTTTTGGCTGTGTTGGGTCTTCATTGCTATGCACGGGCTTTTTCTAGTTGCGGCAAGTGGGGGCTACTCTTCGTTGTGATGTGCGGGCTTCTCACTGTGGTGGCTTCTCTTGTTGCAGAGCGTGGGCTCTAGACATGTGGGCTTCAGTAGTGGTGGAGTGCCAGCTCAGTAGTTGTGGCTCACGGGCTTAGTTGCTCCGCGGCATGTGGGATCTTCCTGGGCCAGAGCTCGAACCCGTCTCCCTTGCATTGGCAGGCAGATTCTTAACCACTGTGCCACCAGGGAAGCCCTGTTTACTAAGTTTTGACTATGTTCTTGTTGTCATGATAAAAGTACCATAGAGGTTCAAGCTGATATCATCTTTCACCAGGAAGAGTTCTCTTTTTTTCTCTTTAAAGTAGACAGGATCATCTCAGCCAAGCTGAGTTAGTGCTTGTTTTGATAAGATTTATTTTACCTCTTGGTTGCTTCTTTTCCTAGGATGTGGCCCTCCTGGGCACTCAATTGAAAATGTGGCAGCTCTTTGTCTCCTCAGTCCTGAAAAATTGTGGGAGATTTACTTCTGACATTCAGAGGTTTTCAGCCTAGCTCTCCAGAGCCCCAACCCATACAGCTTAAAAATTCAGATTCTTTGGGAAGAATCTGGTCATGTCGGGACTTCCCTGGCGGTCCAGTAGTTAAGACTCTGTGCTTCCACTGAAGGGGGCGTGGGTTTGATCCCTGGTCGGGGAATTAAGATCTCGCATGCCACATGCTGTGGCAAAAAAAAAAAAGAAGAAGAAGAAGAATTTCGTCATGTGTTTGAGGCCCCTTCCATCCCTAACGTTACTTTAGCCAGTTGTAAATACCAAAATCTATACTGGTTCCTTTGCCCTTCTTGAGTGGCCTTCTGTGAGGCATCAATCTTGGATTCTCAGCCGGAATTGGTAAGAATTTAGGTCCTCTAGGTGAAAAGTGGCTGTATATCCTCAGCATCAGTTTATTACTCCTCTAGAGCTTTCTTTTGCCTATTTTGTTTTCAAGCTCCTCCCAAGTCTCCATTAAACTTTTCTTTCCAAATAGAGAACATATCTTTTAATATCAAATCTTGTATCTGTTTTATCTGTCCTATTACCTAAAGAGGGTAGCACAAGGGAAGTTATATTGCAGTATGAAATATGACAGACAGTGATATCAGCGTTTTCTGGGTAAGTTGATTAGCTGTTTGACATCTGAGGTATCTCACTGTGGCACTTATCTTGGTGAATTCCTTATCATCTATGGTCTGATCCTCATATTTGCAGTTTCAGAAACTTGAAGTTAGTGTAGAGATAGATTTAACCATGTAAGTTTATAAGTGACTGATGAGTTAAATGGAAAGTGGATTTATATTACATTGAGATCCAGAACTACCAAGGAATTCATATTTTTATGTTGTCTGGCAAGAAAGAAAAAAAAAGGAAACAAAATTCTAATCCTAATTTTGCTTGGCAAGTGTGCAGTTATACCAAAGGGAGTTAATGGTGTGATGCAAATATGTAAAGCTCTTAGATAAGGTTATCATATTAGTTCTAGCCCCACAATAAACTCTACCTGCTTACTGAGATAAACAGATCTAGCTAGTATTTGGTGCTAGTCTCTTTTCTTCCAGGTTTTGTGTGAATAGAAGGAGTCTACCGTTTTTTGTATCTCTAACACCTCTTTTTTCTATGTTCTGTTACCATCACTTTACTTTTGATTGATCTTTTATAGTTGATAGATAGATAGATAGATAGATAGATAGATAGATAGATAGATAGATAGATAATTTCTTATTTTCAGTGTTTTTTTAGGGAAACTTCAGAATTGCTTCTGTATACTCTCAACAGATACATAGTAGGCACCAAATAAGTACTTTTGGCCACTCTTGAATTTAGAACTTTAGAACCCTGAACTCTATTTGAACAACTTCCTAGCCCTCTACTTTGTCATTTTGAGTTGTTAGCTTTGCTCTTCCTTTCGTAAGTAGTTGCACGAATGATCCCTTAGAAGGTGTTTGTTTGCTGTTCTGGGAACCAGTGGCATTGAAGGGTGCCAGTGGACTTTACCTTGTGGTAATGAAAAGAATCAAACCATTGTCAGATACTATAAGTGATAACAACTGCAGGAGCCTTGTCTCATGGGTTAAGTATAGCTTTGTAATTACTAGAGACTGCCATGACTTTTTCCTCAAACGTCAAAATGTGTGGGATTATGGGATTTACAAGTGTTTATCTGAGCTGGGCTTTGAGTTTAGGGACCAGAGATCTTAAAATTTTATTTGTGCATGAGACAAGATATTTCTTTTATTATTAAACAGGTGATTGCTCTTTTCTTCAAAACACTGTACGTAGATAACTTTATTATGTTGCCTTAGCAGCATCAACATTCCTATATTTCATAGTTCCTGAAGATAACTTAGGACACAATTTTGAGATCCATCATAAACACCCAAGCCCATATCCTTCACCAAGATTCTGAGCATCAGCTTTTCAAATCAGGTATTATCTTCTAAGTAGGAAGAACCATATTAATAGATAACAGAGGAAAAAACAGAGAAATGTCACAAGATACTTAGCCAAGAAAGAATCAGATAACTAACAAGCAAGTTGCGAGAAATCCTTGTAAATAATAGTTCATCTGTCCATTGTGGTGGTGGTACCAACGATATTGGTACTAGGTGGTAGATTTGGAAATGCTCGTTAGTGTCCACTGTGCAGAGCCCCCTCTTATCTGTGTATAAAACAGAGTTCACCTAGTGGGAGCAGCATTCAACTTCATTTCTACATATCTTTATCCATCTTCTCACATATCTTTGTGATCTCAGCAGAAGGGATGACCCTCTTTCATTTATTAATGAATCTCTCTATTTGTACCCCAGACTCCATTATTTTCTACTTGTTTTAGGACCTTGATTTAATGATTATTTCATAATTCAGTGTCTCCCTCTTCGAATTTTAGACATCAAAAGTTTTTCTGGGCTTCCCTGCTGGCGCAGTGGTTGAGAATCCGCTTGCCAATGCAGGGGACACGGGTTCGATCCCTGGTCCAGGAAGATCCCACATGCCACGGAGCAACTAAGCCCATGCGCCGCAACTACTGAGCCTGTGCTCTAGAGCCCGTGAGCCACAACTTCTGAGCCCGTGTGCTACAACTACTGAAGCCCACACGCCTAGAGCCCGTGCTTCACAGCAAGAGAAGCCACCGCAATGAGTAGCCCGCGCACCACAACGAAGAGTAGCCCCCGCTCACCGCAACTAGAGAAAGCCCGCACGCAGCAACAAAGACCCAACACAGCCAAAAATAAATAAATTAAATAAATAAATCTATTTAAAAAAAAGTTTTTCTTACTTTTGCAAGAACATCTTCTGTAACGATGCTCTTTTATTTACCTTTTAATTTTATTCACCTTTTAATTTTATTCTCTGCTTTCATTATCAAACTTTTCATACTCGTACCTAACAGCCTCAATTCTATTCAACTTTAATCTTTGAAGTTAGACTCTTATCATCTATTTTTCTACTAAAATTATTTTGAAGAGACCCCTGAATCCTGAATTCTTTCTTGGTAGAAATCTGTTCTTAGTCCTTTCCATATTCAAACTTTTCAGCTGCATTTGTTATTTTGTCTTTGCTTGTGTGACAACACTAGATTATTTTCTGTTTTAATCTCTTTCCAAGTGCTTTTTCATTAGTTTCACTTCCTCCCTAACACAAATGCATGTCTTTTAAGGTTTATATTTTACTTGTTTATTTTTTATCCCAAAGAATCATGCATTCTGATATCCTCAAAAATAGTCCTTCCATGTCATTAATTCCCTGATATATTTTTTCAGCTCACATATCTCATTTGAATTCCCCATAGTTTCCCTGCCTAGAGTATATTGCTACTTGAATGTGCCACTTCACTTTAAATCACTTTAAACTCAATATGGTAAAAAGTGAAATCACCAAATTTCTCTAAGTAGCCTCTTTTTCCTTCTTCAGTATTTCTATAATTTGTACCACTATTATTGCTACTATTAGTTCCTCTATTAGTACCACTATTACTTCCAGCTTTCTTGGCTAGAAACCAAGTATCTTTATGAATCTCATTCTGTAAAAATTCCTCATAATCAATGTTAGTATATTTTTGTTTCTTCCTTTTTATGTTTTAGATTTACTCCTATAGTAAATTCTTTTGTATTATCCTAATCCAGGCCCATGTCATTTATATTATACTTTCTTGCTGAATTTGATAGCCTTATTCTATTATCCATTTTATTTATTTATTTGTTTTTTAATTAATTAATTTATTTTTGACCACGTTGGGTCTTCGTTGTTGTGTGTGGTCTTTCTCTAGTTGCGGCGAGCGGGGACTACTCTTTGTTGTGGTGCATGGGCTTCTCATTGCAGTGGCTTCTCTTGTTGCAGAGCACGGGCTTTAGATGCATGGACTTCAGTAGTTGTGGCACACAGGCTCAGAAGTTGTGACACACAGGCTTAGTTGGTCTGTGGCACGTGGGATCTTCCCGGACCAGAGATCGAACCCATGTCCCCTGCATAAGCAGGTGGATTCTTAACCACTGCGCCACCAGGGAAGACCCCATTACCCATTTGAGATGAAATTAACAAGCACTTCATCTAAAACATCACACATTTATCGTGTTGCTACTATGACAGAAAACTTCAATTTTTCTCTCTCCTACTACATAACATTTCTGTTTGTCAGAATTTATTATATGATCCCATTTCATTTTTCCTTTCTTATTTTTTCCTCTGCTTTCCAAAGACATATATTTGAACTAGTATCATTGACTCTTTGTCATGTCATGTACTTTTTATATCTTTATTTTTAATTATACTATGAATTTTGTCTCAGTGCTATCATTTCTTTTACCACACTTATCTATATTAATCCTTTCCTTCTTTTAACTTCCATATTAATCGGAACTGATACTGTATAATCTTTTGTTTTATCAGCAGTGGTTTATTTTGATTATATATTTTTCTGTAACTGATGAGTGAGCTTTGTTTTCCCCTTTATATTCCAGAGGGAAGAAATATTGTCTTCTGCTTAATCCTGAATATTATATCCAAAGTCAGAGCATTAATTCCAAAGCAGAAAGCTTCTGAAAAACAAATAGTGTCATGGCATGATGTTAGAATATTTTTCAAATGATGGTTCTACACATTAGAAGAATTGGAATTCAATAACCAATTTGAGAAACACAAATAAAATTAAATTATAAGGAAAAATAATTCAAGAGGAAGATCATGAATATAACAGTTTGAGGGAAATATTAAATCTCAGCTCAAATCTTTTAAACAACTGAGAGTTTCTAGAAGATAAAGACCTCATAATTATGACACAAATGGAGCTTAAAACATAATTCTGCTTCAATAGATTTTTTTAAAGGCAACTTATAAATGAGAAATAATTTTAAATATAAGAAAGGATGCATTTGTACCTCCAACCTTACTTATTCTGGAAACAATTTAAATGTAAACCCATAATTCAGTACTAATGGAATCTGAGAAAATTTGTATGAGAGAGAAACGTAAATGTAAACTATGTGGTAAATCCTTTAGCCGAAACACTAGTCTTATTCAACATCAAAGAATACATACTGGAGAGAAACCTTATGAATGTAATGAATGTGGAAAAGCTTTTAGTCAGAGCACTAACCTTATTCAACATCAAAGAGTCCATACTGGGGAGAAACCTTATAAGTGTAATGAATGTGAAAAAGCCTTTAGTCATAGGTCATCCCTTAGAAATCATGAGAGAATACATACTGGAGAAAAACCCTATCCTTGTAATGAATGTGGAAAAGTTTTCAGCCATATTTCAGCCCTTAGTCAACATCACAGAATTCACACTGGAAAGAAACCATATGCATGTGTTGAATGTGGGAAAACCTTCAACCGGAGCACACATCTTATAGAACATCAAGGCATTCATTCTGGGGAGAAATCCTACCAGTGTAAGGAATGTAAGAAAGTTTTTTGCCACAGCTCATCACTAATCCGACATCAGAGAACTCACACAGGAGAAAAACTGTACAAATGTAATGAATGTGGAAAAGCCTTCAGCCATAACCCAGCCTTCATTCAACATCAGAGAATTCATACTGGAGAGAAACCTTATGAATGTAATGAATGTGGAAGAGCTTTTAGTCAGAGCACTAACCTTATTCAACATCAAAGAGTCCATACTGGGGAAAAACCTTATGAGTGTAATGAATGTGAAAAAGCCTTTAGTCACAGGTCATCCCTTAGAAATCATGAGAGAATACATACTGGAGAAAAACCCTATCCTTGTAATGAATGTGGGAAGGCTTTCAGCCATATTTCAGCCCTTATTCAGCATCACAGAATTCACACTGGAAAGAAACCATATGCATGTGTTGAATGTGGGAAAACCTTCAGCCGGAGCACACATCTTATAGAACATCAAGGCATTCATTCTGGGGAGAAATCCTACCAGTGTAAGGAATGTAGGAAAGTTTTTTGCCACAGCTCATCACTAATCCGACATCAGAGAACTCACACAGGAGAAAAACCCTACAAATGTAATGAATGTGGAAAAGCCTTCAGCCATACCCCAGCCTTCATTCAACATCAGAGAATTCATACTGGAGAGAAACCCTATGAGTGTAATGAATGTGGAAAGGCCTTTAATCGGAGTGCACATCTTACTGAACACCAGAGAACTCACACTGGAGAGAAACCTTATGTTTGTAAGGAATGTGGAAAAACTTTCAGCCGAAGTACACACCTTACTGAACATCTAAAAATACATTCTGGTGTGAAACCCTATCAATGTAATGAATGTCAAAAACTGTTTTGCTATAGAACATCATTAATTCGACATCAGAGAACTCATACAGAAGCAAAACCCTACCAGTGTAATGAATGTGGAAAATCCTTCAGCTTAAGCTCAGCCCTTACTAAACATAAGCGAACACACACAGTGGAGAAACCTTATCAGGGTAATGAATGGGGGAGAGCCTGCAGCCATAGGTCATCCCTTACCCCTGAGCACTCACAGTAGTAAAAAACTCTTAAGATTGTTATGCAAGAAAAACTTGAGGTAAAATACTCATTTACTCAATATTATAGTGTTCGTACTGAGAAGAAACACTGTTCTTGTAATTCATCTGAAAAATGTGTTATCATTGATATAAAAACTTATAATGGAAACAGTCATCTCTAAAACTGAAGTTTGTCTTTTAAAGACATTTAGGAAATTAATTTTAGAGATAATTTATTACCAATGTATATATTTGCTTATAATTAAAGCCTTTTCAGATACACAGAAGTTTTAGATGGATGATAAAAATTGTTTATATATAATCTTTTCAGTAGTTCTTATCTTATTTTTAAATGTTAAAGTAACACCTTTATAGAGGGTTTGAATTTTAAATTTTGACAAGTTTAATTAAGCCATAGACAAGAATGCTTTCCCCCACAGAGATAAGATGCATTATTTTCCAGTATTCATGGAATTAAAAAAAATTTTTTTTTTAATTTATATTTTTGGCTGCGTTGGGTCTTTGTTGCTGCTTGCAGGCTTTCTCTAGTTGCGGCGAGCAGGGGCTACTCTTCATTGTGGTGCATGGGCTTCTCATTGTGGTGGCTTCTCTTGTTGCGGAGCACTGGCTGTAGGCGCGTGGGCTTCAGTAGTGTGGATGCCAGCTCAGTAATTGTGGCTCGTGGGCTTAGTTGCTCCGCGGCATGTGGGATCTTCCCGGACCAGGGCTCGAACCCATGTTCCCTGCATTGGCAGGCAGATTCTTAACCACTGCACCACCAGGAAAGTCCCAGAATATTTTTTTTTAATGGACTATATATATGGCTACAAAGAAAATTTCAACAAATTCTCCCTGAGGGAAATATTCAAACCTTCCCTGTTTATTTATATATTTTTACCACAGTGAGATAAAAGAAAAGAACAACTGAAAATAGCACCACAAAACTATTTAGAAATTAAAAGTAGTTTTCTAAGTAATTTTTGTGTTAAAGAATAAATCCAAACAGAAAAAATGCAATTATTAGAAAATAATAAAACTGGAACATAAATTAAGTATTCAATTTTAAAAGATAGGAAACCAAATAATAATATAAGCCCAAAGGAAAAAAAAAAAGGAATGCATTAATAAGGATAAAAGAATACATTAATAAACTAAGTACAAAAAGTACATTTGATAAGTCAATATATAAATTCTAGCAAGTAGGATAATGGGAAAAAAAGGAGAAAACACTATATCTAGGAGTAAGGAAAGGAATATAAATACAGATAAAAGGGAAGTTAAATTTTTTAATTCAATCATTAACAAGTCAAATCTAGCAGTTTAGTAAAATTAATACTGATATTTGTCATAGCACTTCCAGACTAGTTCAAAAGGAGAAATGTACATTAATAAAGAAAGACTGTATTATACTAGATGCAGTAAAAGGATTTGGCAATATTCTACAGTCATTGGCATTGTTTTAAAGTTTGGAATAGAAGGAAACTTCCTTAAATTGATAAGAGATGTTTACCAGAAACCTACCAAACACTGCATATAACTAGAATGTTCTTATCAGAAGCAGGAACGAGACAAGTGATGCTTAATGTCAGCACTCTTAGCAATGTTCTACAGGTTTCAGGTAATTCAATAAGAGAAAAAATTCTGAGCCAGTAATATTTAAAAGGAAGAGAAAAATTCCTGACACCATGAGATGATATATTTGGTTTCTAGAAAATCCAGCGAGTAGGGCACATATATACTATCAACAATGCCCAAATAAAAAGCTTTCTTAAATAAAAGAAATAAAAAATGTAATGGAAAAAAGTGACAGTCACAGTATTGACCAAAAAAATCTAAAAATGCCAGGAATAAAAAAAAAATTCCAAGAGATTATAGGATAAATTTGTTTCTAAAGAACATAGAATAGTATAATAAATGAAGAGGCACGATTAGAAAAATTGTATAAAGATGTCAATTTGTTTTAAATTTATCTTTGATTTGCAAGCCTAAATCAAAATCTCAATAGAGTTTTAAAAAATAACAGCTTTATTGAGATACAGTTCTCATACCACATAATCCAACTTTTCAAAGTACAATTCAGATATTAGCATATTCACAGAGTTGGGTGACTGCCACCACTATCTAATTTCAGAATATTTTCATTACCCCAAAAAGAAACCCATACCTATTAGCAGTGACTCTCCATTGCTCTTCTCCCTCCAGCTCCTGGAACTACTCATCTACTTTCTTTTTCTGAGGATTTGTCTCTTCTGGCTTTTTTTATTTCAATAAAATCACAGAATATGTGGTCTTTTGTGGCTGGCTTTCACTTAGCATTATGTTTTCAAGGTTTGTCCATGTTGTGGCACACATCACTACTTCATTTCTCATTATGGCTAAATAACATTTCATTGTATGGGTAGAGCACATTTTGTTATCTGTTCATCAGCTGATGGACATTTGGGTGGTTTCCACTTTTTTGTTATTGTGAATAATGCTGCTACGAACTTCCACATATAAATTTGTGTAATGTCATGTTTTCAGTTCTCTTGCACATATATACCACGAAGTGAAATTGTTGAGTCTTATGTTAACTCTGTGTTTAAACTTTTGAGGAAATGCCAGACTATTTTCTACAGCAGCTGTACCAGTTTTCAGTCCCATCAGCAACATATGAGGGTCCTTATTTTCCCCCGTCATTGTCAATACTTGTTTTTTTCTGTGAGATAGATATATATACATATACCTAACTATATATATATATTTATATACATATACATAAATATATATGTATATTTTCTTTGGGGAAATGTCTATTTGGATTCTTCACGCATTTTAAATTAGGTTATTTATCTTTTTATTGTTGAATTGTAAGAGTTCTTTATATATTCTGGGTACTGGACCCTTATATATCTAATTTGCAAATATTTTCTCCCATTCTGTTGATTGTCTTTTCACTTCTTGATGATGTTCTTTGAAGCACAAAAAGTTTCAGTTTTTTTTTTTTAAATTAATTTATTTATTTTTGGCTGTGTCGGGTCTTCGTTTCTGTGAGAGGGCTTTCTCTAGTTGTGGCAAGCGGGGACCACTCTTCATCGCGGTGCGCGGGCCTCTCACTATCGCGGCCTCTCTTGTTGCGGAGCACAGGCTCCAGACGCGCAGGCTCAGTAATTGTGGCTCACGGGCCTAGTTGCTCCGCGGCATGTGGGATCTTCCCAGACCAGGGCTCGAACCCGTGTCCCCTGCATTGACAGGCAGATTCTCAACCACTGCGCCACCAGGGAAGCCCCAAGTTTCAGTTTTGATGTAGTCCAGTTTACCTATTTTTCTTTTATTGTTTGTCCTCTTGTTATAACCCAAGGTTGTGAAGATTTACATATTTTCTTCTAAGAGTTTTACAGTTTTAGCTCTTTTAGGTCTATGATCCATCCATTTTGAGGTAACTTTTTAATATATGGTGTGAAGTATGGGTCCAACATCATTCTTTCGCATGTGAATATTCAGTATTCTCAGCACCTTTGTTGAAAAGACTGTTCTTTCCCACATTTAATTGTCTTGGCATCCTTGTCACTCAATGGGATTTAAAAATGAAACTTAACACACTAAAAATAAGTATATTAGAACAACTAAACGACTGTTAAAAATTAAAAGCAACAAAATAGGGCTTGCCCCCCAAGTTATTCAAATGGTAGTCTGTAGGAAAAAAAATAGTTGGTATACCACAGATGAAACAATTGTTATCTATAGAATAGAAAACAAAGAGAAATATTTATATATGATACTTTAATATATGATAAAAATAATATCTCAAAACAGAGAAAGAATGGACTATTCAATAAGTGACATTGGGATAACTGGCTATTTATTTGGAAAAATACCTCATAACATACACAAAATTAAATTCCAGAAGGGAATAATTGAATGCCGTTTTGTGGTAGTTTTCCAGAAGACAGGAACTGGGCACACAAATCTGAGGTTTTCTTCAGATCCTTCCAAAACTGAGGCAGGAGATAGATGGACCCCAGGCTGAGCAGCGTGGAGTTCGCCCCCCCATGGACAGATACTCCAAAATAGCAGGAGGGAGGAGAAGCTAAGCCCTGCCCAGATAAAAGACCAAATATTTCTCATTCTCAAGGTCAAGTAGACCTTCCTGACTACACGAGCAGAAAGACTCCTTGAAGGTCAAAAAGGGGGGCGGGTGCCATAGCATAGTAGGTGATGTCAACCTACCCATAGGCCTCTTTGCTAGAATCCATCTTGGCTAAGAGATGTGTGTGCACACGTGGGAGGACCCTGAGATATACCAAATATGGACTCAGACCAGGCAAAGCAAGATGATTGGCCAAAGGAAACCAGGAAGAAATGCCCCATAAAAGTGATTCAAACTATCACAAGGGTGCGACTCTTTCTCTAAGCCCACCCGTGTGTCTGTCCACCTGTACTCCTTTTCCTCCTGATAACCCTTTACTTCTTTCATTGCTTTCCGTCTTTGTGGGAATTCTATTCTGCAGAGCTGAAGGGCCAGGGCCTTGTCACTGGCCACTGGTCTAGTGGCTAGGATTCAGTGCTCTCAGTGCCGCTGCCCGACCTCAATCTCTAGCCAGGAACTGAAGCCCTGCTTCAAGCGGCTGCAGTCCGAGGCCATCCAAGATCATAACCACTATTGGATAAACGCAAATTTTAGAGTTTTGGAAAAGTTTTATTATAACTACTGATAGAATTATAATGGCATGGCTCTCTTCAAATTGCTGCAAAAACGATAGAAAAGGAATAAACCTAAAACAAAGGAACAAGTAAGATTGGGTATAACCATTTTCTCAGTGAAGATTCCTTTTAAAAGTTACAGCTTTTAGATTAGATTTACAGGAAGGAAAACTAACATTTGTTGGTTGCTAGATTAAATAGTATAGAAATTAAGGTGCTAAGGTTATCTAACTCATCCATGGTTACCCAGCTTTTAAGGGCAGGAGCAGGATTACAAAACAAATACATCTAAAATTATGCAAAAACTCACAATAAAAAGGTAGACAAAAATAAATCTGTAGGGCTCTGATGACAAAGCTTGTATGAATTTTGCGATGACACCATACACAAGGGCCTATGCCATAGGGTAGAGCCCATTATTGGGCAGAATACGGACATAAGAAGCCAAAGATATGCATTTTCATTTTCTAGGACTGATGTAACAAATTACCAGAAACTGCGTGGCTTAAAACAACAGAAATTTATTGTCTCTCAGTTCTGCAGGCCAGAAGTCTTAAATCAAGATGTCGGCAGGGCCACATTCCTTTTGGAGCCTCTACAGGAGAATCCTTCCTCACCTTTCCAACTTCTGGTGGCTGTCAGCATTCCTTTTGGCTGCATCACTCCAATCTCTGCCTCTATCTTCATGTGACCTTCTCTTCTGTGTTTGTCTTCTCCTCTTCTGTCTCTTATCAGGGCATTTGGATTTAGGGCCCACCTGGGTAGTCCAGGGTGATTTCTCCCCAAGACCCTAATTTGTATCTGCAAAGACCTTTTTTCCAAATAAAGTAATATTCACAGGTTTCAGGGGTTTGAACATAGACATATATTTTGGGGGGCCACAATTCAACCCACAACAGTACATGAAACTGGAGGACAAATATGAATCATAATCGAAGCAGAAAGCAAACAGATGAAGCCATTCTGAGTTTTAGGATAAGAGGTGGGGCAGATATTGAGGTAAAAAATCCTGGCTATGATTGTCTATAAATTAGAACATGCATGTAAAATTAGACCAGGGCAATGATTTTCAAACAGGAATTCCTGGAGGTACATGGAAATACATGTAGGTATGGTTTGGAGATAATAAATTTCCATATTCTCTTTCCTAAAGTTTATTATCTGAAAGCAAAGCTGTATTCACAACAACTCTTCTCCAGGTTTACATAAGAAAGGTATACTCCTCACTCATCCCACACTTCACTAATGCATACCAGAAAAAATGGTTATCATTTTCTGGTGATAAAATGAAGACACCATAAAGCCTTATGGCTTCCTTCTGTCAAGGGTGAACTATGGGATTAGAAATGATGTACTTTGGCCAATGTTAGGATTTCGAACACGAGCTTATAGTAGAAGTAGGAGGAGGAGTAATTAAATTTTTAAGAACTTCACTTTTTTTTTAATTACCCCAACTGTTGCCAAAGAATGTATCGCTCTTGAGGGAGGGTCCCTTGAGAAGACAAAAAGAACATAAAAATATTAATGCTAAAAACAGCCTTCTTTTTTTTGTTTAGGTTTTTGTTTTGTTTTGTTTTGTTTTTGGCCACGCTGCACAGCTTGCGGGATCTTAGCTCCCTGACCAGGGGTCAAACCTGTGCCCCCGGTCCCCTGTAGTAGAAGCTCGGTGTCCTAACCATTGGACTGCCAGGGGATTCCCAAAACAACCTTCTTTATGTAATTAAACAAACAATTATTTTCACCTGTTTTCAACCTTCATCCCTAAGTGTTTTTAGTTGGAAAGGAAAGCATCTTTGAACAACAGTAGTAAAGGTCTGCGGCACTATATTTGGTCATCCACTTGACAGGAAGTGACAGGTGGTCTGAGATAAGGGCCTACAAGGATTCCTGACTAGTGGCAGGTGGCTTGGTTGGTTGGCAAGAGGCCTGAAAGGATTAAGATTGGGATATTGTGGACAAGGAAGTCTGGGCAAGAGGCATGTGCATGGGGTTGTGCACCAGCTGTAGACTTTTGTGTCTCAGAAAGAACCCCCTACAGAAGAGGCACTCAGCAACTGGATGTACTAGCAAATGTCAGCCAGGCTCTGTGTTTTTCCACCACAGTGCTTGTGCAGTGAGCTCATGAATTGAGAAACCATGACTGCAGAGATGGAAGTGTTACATAAAAGACTCAACAGTATGGTCTCCTTCTCACTAAAGTTGATCTAGCTAATGTTGCTGTTGAATACCTGAAAGTTCAGCAGCAGAGACTGGCTCTAAGCCTCTGTGGTAACATCTCTGAAGAGATCAGCCAGCCACTTGGTGGCAAGTTGATTACAATGGGCACATTCCATCCTGGAAGAGATGGTGATTCGTTCTTTTTTTTTTTTTTTTTTTTTTGCCGCTGCAAAAAGCTTTATTGTTTCCATTTGGTCCAAGGCTTGGGAGAGGGCTCCAGGGTGGTTAAAAAGCTGCCTAGTGGCTGCAGAGAGGGGCTTCAGGTAGAAGCCCTAACACCAGAGGGGCTCCTCAAAGGCCACTGGGCTCCGGAGGCTCCTAGTCGTGCTTGAGGGTGAGCCTTTCGAAGAGATACTCGCCCAGCCCAGCCTGGGGACCAGCCAGCCTGCGGAGGTTGGTCAGGTGGTCACCCATCTTCTTGATGAGTTTCACCTCCTCATCTAGGAAGTGGCTCTCCAGGAAGTCGCAGAGGTGGGGGTCTGCGCGGGCACAACCCACGGCATGCAGATCCAGAAGGGCCTGGTTCAGGTTCTTCTCCATGTTAATGGCGGCTTCCACAGCGTCCTGGGTTTCACCCCACTCATCTTGAGACGCTTCTGCACGTCCTGGAAGAGGGCGCGGCCGCCGCGTTGGTTTTGCATTTTCAAGAGATGCTCGGCGCTCTCGTGCTTCTCTTCGGCCAATTCGCGGAAAAAGTGGCCCACGCCCTCCAGAGCCACATCGTCGCGGTCGAAATAGAAGCCCAGAGAGAGGTAGGTGTAGGAGGCCCGCAGATGCATGTTGACCAGGCGGTTGACGGCGGCCTCCACCTCGGTGGAATAATTCTGATGAATCTGGGAGCTCATGGTTGATCAGTAATAAGGAGTTCGGCTCAAAAAATGGTGTTGGCTGGTCCCGGTGACCGAGGACAGCTGAGTGCCTGACTCCGAAGGTTGGAGGGTGGATAGATGAGTGGCTGGCTCCGAAGGTTGGAGGGTGGTCGGAGGCTGGAGGAAAGGGCGACCCTGGGTCTGTTCTGTCCAAACACTGTTGAAGCAAGAGACAGATCCGGGGAACCGCCGAGCGCAATGGAATGGTGATTTGTTCTTAATGGAATTGACATCTAACCTGGGTGTGGGTTTGCCTTTGCTGTGTGCAGTGACTCTGGTTGCATAAGTAATTGAGAGCTTACTGAATGCCTAAGTTATGGATGTGGGATCCTACAAATCATTGCCTCAGACCAATGTACCCATTTTTTAAATTTATTTAAAAAATTTTATACAATTGTATTTTATTTTAAGTTTTTTAAAATTAATTAAATTTATTTTTGGCTGCATTGGGTCTTCGTTACTGTGCACGGGCTTTCTCTAATTGCGTCGAGCGGGGGCTACTCTTCGTTGCGGTGTGTGGGCTTCTCATTGCGGTGGCTTCTCTTGTTGCGGAGCATGGGCTCTAGGCGCATGGGCTTCAGTAGTTGTAGCACTTGGGCTCAGTAGTTGTGGCTTGTGGGCTCTAGAGCGCAGGCTCAGTAGTTGTGGCACATGGGCTTAGTTGCTCCACGGCATGTGGAATCTTCCCATAACAAGGCCTGAACCCGTGTCCCCTGCATTGGCAGGTGGATTCTTAACCACTGCGCCACCAGGGAAGTCCCCCCAAAATTTTATACAATTTTAAAGGTTACATTCCATTTACAGTTATTACAAAATATTAGCTATATTCCCCATGTTGTACAATACATCCTTGTAACCCATCTTACACCCAGTAGTTTGTACCTCCCCATGTTGCCCCCCCCTCAACTGGTAACCACTAGTTTGTTCTCTGTCTGTGAGTCTGCTTCTTTTTGGTTATATTCACTAGTTTGTTGTATTTTTTTAGATTCCACATATAAGTGATACCATATATCAATAGTATTTGTCTTTGTCTGACTTACTTCACTTAGCATAATGCCCTCTAAGTCCATCCATGTTGCTGCAAATGGCAAAATTTTGTTCTTTTTTATGGCTGGGTAGTATTCCATTGTATGTATATGTGTGTGTATATGTATATATATCACATCTTCTTTATCCATTCATCTGTTGATGGACACTTAGATTGCTTCCATATCTTAGCAATTATAAATAATGCTGCTGTGAACATTGGGGTGCATGTATCTTTTTGAATTACTGTATTTGTTTGTTTGTTTGTTTGTATCAGATATATACCCAGGAGTGGAAATGCTGGGTCATATGATAATTCTATTTTTAATTTTTTGAGAAACTTCCATACTGTTTACCACAGTGGCTGCATCAATTTACATTCCCACAGTGTACAAGTGTTCACTTTTCTCTACATCCTCACCAACCAACATTGTTATTTGTGTTCTTTTTGATCATAGCCATTCTGACAGGTGTGAGGTGATATCTCATGGTGGTTTTGATTTGCATTTCCCTGATGATTAGCAATGTGGAGTATCTTTTTGTGTGCCTGTTGGCCATCTGCATCTCCTCTTTGGAAAAATGTCTATTTAGTTTGTCGATGAAAAATTAATCAGTCGATCTAAGAAATAAATGGAAAATTTTATTTGAGCCAAATCTGAGGGTTATAACCGGGGAAGAGCATCTCGAAAGTTCTTAGAACTATTCCACTGGTTAGAAATCAAGGCAGAGTTATATAAGTCTCTTGAGACAGAGGGCTGTACATCAAATGACATATTATTGACAGTTTACATAATCCAGATCTAAGCGTTATTATGGTGGGTCATATGTACCCTCACAGGATCAAGAAGAAATGTTACCTTTTAAGGAGTTGTCTTGTTGATGGTAGGAGAATGTTGCTTTTTATGGTTGAGGAAGTATTAATGCCAGTGGGGGAGGTTTGGTTGATGCATAATGCAGATACACAATGCACAGTGTGGGGAGAGAGGAGGTTAAAGGGCAGAAAAAAATTTATGTTTAAATATTTCTTGTCTTGCCATAGAATATAAATTTTATTTCACAAGTTCTTCTGCCCATTTTTTAATTGAGGTGTTTGGTTTTTTGATGTTGAGTTGTATGAGCTGTTTATATATGTTGGATATTAATCCCTTTTTGGTCATATCATTTGCAAATATTGTCTCCCATTCAGTATGTTGTCTTTTTGTTTGTCCATAGTTTCCTTTGCTGTGCAAAAGCTTTTAAGTCTAATTAGGTCCCATTTGTTTATTTTTGCTTTTATTTCCTTTACTTTAGGAGACAGATCCCCCAAAAATATTGCTGCGATTTATGTCAAAGAGTGCTCTGCCTATGTTTTCCTCTACGAGTTTTATCGTATCTTGTCTTACATTTAGGTCTTTAAACCAGATCAGTGTACCCATTTTTGGTGAAGGATGTGTGAAAATGGGTGTATGATCAAGGAATCCACTGGTCCTCCCGTATGCTGTATGACCTACCAGCTGCCATTCTAGTAGAATTTTGCGCTGGCCTCTTCAAGATTCAGCTAAGGCACCAGTTTAGGAATGACACTCTTCAGGGTTCAAGTGCTGTTGTCCAAGTTGTGGCACATACATTGAAGCTATGCCCCCCAAGTTGTCCTCCATCCCTGGGCCAGAAAAGCTCAGTTCTTTCCCTCCTGAGTGGGGCAAACCCAGTCCCCCACCTCCTGGGTGACTCTTTTATGCTCACACCACTGCCACGCTCACACAGAACCCTTCACTTCTGGTCACCAAATGTGTGGGTTTGTTGCCTCACAGCAAGCGGTTCTGCACAGCACCAGCTGGTGTCCTATACTTTAACTCAACTTTAACACTATCTACTTGGCAATGGCGTCAGATCCCGCAGGCTGAGGGCTCGGTCCCATGAGACTGCTCCCACCTTAATCGGACGCCAGTCACAAGTAGTAGGTCCCTGAGTTACCCACAACTTCTGTCTGGTTTGGCTACAAATCAGAGGTTCACACGGCCCCCTCCTCAGTTTCAATTAATTTGCTAGAGTGGCTCACGGAACTCAGGGAAACACTTACTTACGTCTACTAGTTTATTAAAGGAGATGATAAAGGATACAGAGGTCTGCCAGATGAAGAGATACATACGGTGAGGCCTGGGAGGATCCCGAGCTCAGGGGCTTCTGTCCCTGTGGAGTTGGGGTGAGTCACCCTCCCGATGTGGATGGGTTCACCGACCCAGAAGCTCTCTGAACCCGGTACTATTAGGACTTTATAGAAGCTTCCTCACACAGGCATGATCAATTATTAATTCCATTTCAAGCCCCTCTCCCCTCTCTGGAGAAATTGGGGTGGGGCTGAAAATTCCAAGCTTCTAATCATGGCTTGGTCTTTCTGGTGACCAGCCACCCTCCAGGAGGCCAATCAGAGTCGCCTCATTAGAACAACAGATGCGCTTAGTGCTCTTATCACCTAGGAATTTACGAGAGTTTCAGGAGGCCTGTGTCAGGGACGGGGTCAAAGACAAGCATTAAAACAAGAGATGCTCTTAGCGCTCTTATCACTTGGGAAATTACAAGGGTTTTGGGAGCTCTGTGCCAGGACCGGAGGCAGAGACTAATACACATTTTCTGTTATCTCACAGCCCCCAGTGACTGTTAGACACAGGCCCAGGAACCAAGGGTTAAAGTAGGACCGGCTCCTGTCACCATCACTCCCAGAGTCCCACTTGTCCTTCCTTTCCCACAAACTTAGGCTGTGCTGGAGTGGAGGTCCTGTTTTCCGGGGCAGGCTGTCCACTGAACGTGAAGCTGTGACCTACCACTGGTCTTTAGGGCCCTCATGTCAGTAGATCAGCTGGTACAAAAAAGAGATATTGCTGGGTAAACTGTGTGACCCCAACCGGTTAGATATTTTCTATTTGTCTCTCTGTTGTTCTTTATTCTTCATCCTATAAAAGCTTCATGCTTTCTGCCCCGTTTTGCAGTTCTCTGAAAAGAGACTGGCCACTTCATGAAGTGTTTAATAAAGTTTGTCTGTATCACCTAAGTGTTTGACAGCACTAAGAGAAAGTGGTCAGAAGGGCCAGGCTAGGAGGGTTCAGGGTCTGCTCTGGGTGCTTCCTCGATCTTACTCCTCTTTTCAGAGTGAAAGTGGTCCAGGATGAGAAGATTCATATTGGTAGAAACCACCAGCCTGTGGGACTGGGGCTTTAAATGAACTACCGCAGCACACCCAGACCTCCCACCTCTAACAATTAGCTGCTTCGGGCCTGCACACAGACAGAGGCTCTCAAACCACCACGTGCCCTCTGCCTAGAGGGAGGATCTGCCAGGTCTGGGACCTTGGCACTGAGGGGCACCAGGGGACCCAAGGAGCAGAGCAGTGGAGGTCATGCTGGAGGTGCCCACCTCCTCTATTTCCAGTTTACTTTGCTTTTCTTCTACAAGCCTTATGGAGTGAAACGTTGGGTCATTGATTTTTAGACTTTTCTTTTTTCATAAAAAGGAAGTATTTAAAACTACAGATTTTCTTCTAAACACTGCACTGGCTGCAGCCCACAAATTTTGCTATATCACATCTTCATTGTCATTTAACTGACCCAAGTATTTTCTAATTTTCTTGTGATCTCTTCTTTGGCCCAGGCCCTAGCTGCCCATTCCCAGCTCCAGTGGGCGTCTGGGCCAAGCCCTGGATGCCTTCATCTCAGCCTGTTAGGTATTCAAGCCAATCTCACCTTCCCGCGATCCGGCCCCTGTGCACTTGGCCTTAGAGGCAACTCGCGCGTGCGCGCACACACACACACACACACACACCCTGCACCACCACGCTCCAAACGCCAAGTGCGGGGCCTGGGCCCTCTGCAGTGCCGTCTGCTCTCCGGCTCAGGTTTGAGTCAGGTTTGTCCTTTCCTCTCCCTTTGGTTGGGTACAGTTGCCCCTTCACTTTCTTTTCATGGTCTCCATTTTCTTCTCATCACCTGCAGAGGTTTCTTTCTTTTTTTTTTTTTTTAAATTTAAGTATAGTTGATTTACAATGTTTCAGGTGTATAGCAAAGTGATTCAGCTATATATATATGAGATACATGTTCAGGTTCTTTTCCATTATAGGTTATTACAAGATATTGGATATAGTTCCCTGTGCTATACAGTAAGGGCCTCGTTGTTTATCTATTTTATATGTAGTTGTGTGTATCTAATTTATCCCTCCTTCCCCGCTTTCCCCTTTGATAACCATGAGTTTGTTTTCTATGTCTGTGAGTCTATTTCTGTTTCGTACAGAAGTTCATTTGTATCATTTTTTTAGATTCCACATATAATTGATGTCATATGATATCTGTTTTTTTTCTTTGACTTACTTCGTATGATAATCTCTAGGTCCGTCCATGTTGCTGCAAATGGCATTATTTCATTCTTTTCTATGGCTGAGTAATATTCCTGCAGAGCTTTCTTGACCGGC
Organism: Balaenoptera musculus; assembly: GCF_009873245.2. Taxonomy (NCBI): domain Eukaryota; kingdom Metazoa; phylum Chordata; class Mammalia; order Artiodactyla; family Balaenopteridae; genus Balaenoptera; species Balaenoptera musculus. The sequence continues at coordinate 95,554,382 of NC_045790.1, read as the reverse complement.
CTCCTTGACCTGTTGCCATGGCTTGGTGAGGGCCCTGTGGGGAGAGAGGGATGGAAAAGAGCGAGTGGGTGGCTGATCTCGCTGCGGAAGTCTGGCGGAGCGGGCGTTAGACCAGGCATCCAGTGGCGCCAGAAGTGACCTCACTCTGAGAGCTTTGTCGCCGCCTAGCGGCCACTAGCCTCAACTACAACTTCCCAGGGCCTTGCCTTGCCGGCAACTGCTGATTCTTCCGATGAATAAAGGAGTTTTGGCCTCATTTTAGTATGGAACCTGAGACCAGTATGGAGATTTCTTCTGGCCTGGTGGTGAATGAGGAAGTCAGAATTTAGACTCGAGGGCATGTCAATTAGAATGGGAGAAAATAAAGAAAATAATTAAATTCCCATGTGCACTGTGGGACCGTGGGCTGTGCACCACCCGTGGGCACTCACAGGAGGCTGGCCCCCGGAACCGGCAGCTCGCCCAGGGCTACTACCCCCAGTGCACCCGTGTGCATGAAGAACATGAATGTAGGCTGGGCACGCAGGCTGCCAAGACAGGTGGCTTGAACCCAGACTTTACATTATTTGGTCCCTTTAAATACGATTTACACTGGAACGTCATCGTGTAATATTACATTATCTTTTCTTCTAAAAACTTACGTTTTCCTTGGAGTTGTTATTTCTTTATAGGTTTAGTTTCTTTATGTACATCTCCCTCATTCGGGTAGCTGGCAGAAGTGTAAATTGCCTTTTAGTTATTTCTTTTCTTCTTCCTCTTTCTCGGTTTTTTCCTTCTGCCCCTCCTCCTTCTTCTTTTAAACCTGGAGACATATTCCTGGAGCTTTTCACCCTCTCCAGTCAGATATTTGCTCTTGTGCCAACTTTGCTGCTTTGGTCTTGGGACGATCCTTTCCCATTATCCTAAGAGTTCCTTTTGCTTCTCTCTTGTATATCACCCCATTTCCCACATCTTTCTTTTTCTTTGTTTCCTTCCTCATTTCATGAATATCTTCCTCCAGAAACTTCCTGATAAAGGATACAAGGAAGTAAAAATGTTCACTCTTCATCTGTGAAACTGTCTTTATTCTGCTCTTACCCTTGATGGATAGCTTGGCTGGATGTAGAGCTCTAGGTTGAAAAATCATTTTCTCTCAGAATTTTGAAGATATTTCTCCACCATTTTCTTACTTCCAATGGTCCTGTGAGGAACGCCATTCTGATTTTGTATGTGACTTATTTTTTTCTTTGTAACTCTTAGGTTCTTTTGTTTTTCTCAAATTTAAGTGGGATGGTCCTTGCTTTTAGATTTTTTTCATTTTGGCCTATAAATCGGTCATTGTATCATTTTACCTTCCACCAGCAATGTATGAGAATCCTGGTTGTTCCACATTCCTCCAGTATGTGATGTTGTCAGGTTTTTGGTTTTGCCTTTTTTTTTTTTTTTTTTTTTTGCCATTCTGGTTAGCACATAGCAATATCACATTGTAGTTTTAATTAAAGAATGTAAATAAACAATAAAATACCAATTTGGTCTCCAAATTGCTTAACCAAAAACGATATTACTACTCTTTTTTCTTCGGTGGGAGCAAACATAAATGACATTTTGATATTTATCACATTATTGCTGAAAGTTTAAATTTGTGCAGGCCCTTTGGAGGGCAATTTTCTATTCAACAAATCCTCACTTACTGTCTGTCTACTATGCGAAGTACTGTCCTAGGCAATGAGTATAATGGGGAATAAGACAAGTCCTGCCTTCATGGGAGAGACAAATGATAAAAAAGTAAATAAATACAAGATCTTATATATCATTATCAATGCTAAGAAGAAAACAAATAGGGTGCCACAAAGTAAAGCACAGGGGTCGGCATACCTAGATGGCAGGGTCATGGAAAGCTCTTCAAGGAGGTGATATTTAAGCAAATTTGGGTACATATCTAAAGGTCAAAAGTGCTTACCTCGTGACCAAGAACTCCCACTTTGAGGAATCCAGATTACAGAAGTACGTGCACACAAATATATGTGTGAGGATGTGTACCAGTGCTTCCTCTCTTGTCCCACCAACCCTGCATCTTAGCTCACAGCAGCCAGTGTGATCTTTGGAAAACTTTATCTGATCTGATCATGTTCCCTTCCCAGCTTAAAACCCTTCAATTACTTGCACTTTGGATAAAGTCCAAACTCGTTACTTTATAAATCCCACAATAATCTGACCATTCCCTGGTTATAGCTTAACTCTGTTTCATACCATTCTTCCCCTGCTCCTTATGGTCCAGCTGCCCTGCTCTGTTTTCTGTTCTTCACATTAGCTAAGCCTTTACACATACCGTTCCCTCTGTCTGAAAGCTCTTGCCTAGATTCTTCCTGTGGTTGGCATATTCTCGACCTCAGGTCTCAGCTCAGGGCTCATTGCTCTCCGAAGGTCATGGTAGTCAGATGTGGTGATGGACAGATGGATGCAGAGGTGCCCAGCAGATTCCAGCTGGTAGTCTTTCTCCCTACCCTCATCCCACTGTGTCTGGCTCTTCTTTCTAACTCCTGGCCCTGCTGACAGCCTCAGGCCCACCTGCAGCAAAGGCAAGGGACGTGATTGAGGCATCCCACCCCACATGGGCACCGAGAAGCTGAGGCTCGTGAAAGGTGGTCAGTGCAGCCAGTAAAACAGGGAAATGAGATAATTCAGAGGCCTCCTGCCTGTTATGCTTCTTGGTCCCCAACACACATTGGGCAAAGTGGCTGTGATGATTTGCCCCTGGGAGGAGAAAAAAGACTGGATACCCACAAATTATCCAATTTGAACTATCTGAGGGAGAGTATATTAATCATTTTTATTGATTATTTCTGATATGCAATTTTCCGAGGTCTTTGATTGGCTGTTTTTCTCTTTTCAGAAAAGTTGAAAAATGTTCAGTTGAGAAGATGCAACAAAAAACAAACAAAAAAACAAACAACTTTTGCATGAAACATCCAAAGCAGGATTTTTGACATGCCACATAGCCAGTGTCTTACTATTCCTTTATTCTTTATTTGCCGTGTGTTCATTTAGCTCCTGCTCTGTGCCAGGTGCTGTTTTGGGCATTAAGGACACAGCAGGGAACAAGCGAACAAAATCTCTGTACTTGGGGAGTTTATATTCTATTCAGAGAGACAGACAATAAGCAAACAAATGAAACAAATGTATAATAAAATTGGAGGGACGATGTGCTAATGGAGGAACTAAGCAGGCTAGGCAGTGACTTTGGGAAGAACAAGCCTTGCCACCGGGTAGGAGAAACGTGTTTTAGAGGGAATAGCAATTGCAAAGGTCATGGGATGGAAACAAGTTCAACATGTTCAGGGAACAGCAAAAAGCCCAGTGAAGGAGGGAGCCAGCCAGGACATGAGGGTGGGCTTGGAGAGGTCAACACTGGAAGCAGTTTGGATGGTTTTTCTAGGAGTGATGGAAAGATCGAGATTTTCAGCGGTAAAGTGATCTCATTTCCATTTTTATAAGTTTTCTCTGGAAGTTGTGTAGAAAATAGGTTACACTCATGAATGAAAATCAACCAGATGAAGATTAGAGCCAATAGCCATTGCTGCAGTTCTCAAATTTGTTAAAATAACAGACATTCCAATTTTTTAAATATAAATTTATTTATTTATTTATTTATTTATTTATTTATTTTTGGCTGCGTTGGGTCTTTGTTGCTGTGTGCGGGCTACCTCTAGTTGTGGCGAGCGGGGGCTACTCTTCGTTGCGGTGCACGGGCTTCTCACTGCGGTAGCTTCTCCTGTTGTGGAGCACAGGCTCTAGGCACACGGGCTTCAGTGGTTGCAGTGCGCAGGCTCAGTAGCTGTGGCTCGCGGGCTCTAGAGCTCAGGCTCAGTAGTTGTGGCGCACGGGCTTAGTTTCTCCGCGGCATGTGGGATCTTTCCAGACCAGGGCTCGAACCCGTGTCCCCTGCATTGGCAGGCGGACTCTCAACCACTGCATCACCAGGGAAGCCCCCAGACTTTCCAGTTTTTAAAGGTCGCCATAATGGGTAACACTTCTGTACTCTGCTGAGACTCTTCAGCTAATAGTTGCAAATTATATTTACATGTGTGTATATGACAAAAATAAGCATTCAGTACTCCTGACCTCAGAAATCTTCTCACAATGCACAGAGGGGGAGAGGAAGCAGGAAGAGGCTGGGCCTGCGGGGCCAGGAGCAGCCAGTGTGGCTGTGGGGAGCAGGTCATCCCTCCGGCTGGCCACTAGGGGGCGATCCTGCACCTTGCTGCACTTTCCGTCTCTGCTCCGCTCTGCGCGTCTTCCTCTTCTGACTTCAACCAGCTTCAGCTGTGTCCCAAGCTGCTGATGGAAAATGTGGTTATGAATTCTTTCCCTTTCATCTCTGGATGATCTGGGACAGATCCAAGCATCAACAGTTACAGAGATCTTGGAGAAGCTGCTGCCCCTGTAGCTTCATAGTAACAGGTCTTTCTAAGGCCACCTGTTATCTTCAGAATACTAAATTGCACAGACCTTTTTTCAGTCCTCATTTCACTTGGCTTTTCATCAGCATTTGACCTGCCCCTTCCCTCCTTCATTTTTCTATATACTAAATTAAAACTCTATTGAATAAAGAACCCTCTCCAAAACACATGACTGGATGGACTACATCACATGCGGTTAGACTGGACACTACAGTTGTTTAACATGGAAAATCACACAAATCGGCACTTCTACAGAATCTAAAAAAGAATGGATATATGCATTTGTATAACAGATTCACTTTGCTGTACACCTGAAGCTAACACATCACTGTAAATCAATTATTCCCCAATAAAATTTTTTTTTAAAATTTGGCAGTTCTCACTGTACAAAGCTGTTTATATACTTGCTTTATAATAAACAAAGTGTATGTTACTAGACTTGCAAATAATGTATTTGAAGAAACTGGTAGATTTTTAAAGCATATATTTTAAAAAATCTGTTCTATATATACTATTCAAAAACTTTTTCATTGTTTTACATTCTAAATAAAACCTAAATGCCAGCATCAAAACTATGATCATCCCAGAAAATTGACTCTCAAGCTCAGACTGCAAGTTCTGAATTAATGTCTATTAAGTGAATTAAGTAAGGCAAAAATCAGGAAATGCCAGTCATTTCCAAATTCATCTTGGCACACTTAATAGTCCAGTTTTAAGGATTTCTTTAGGCATTTTTAAAAGTTTCTGACATTAATGACAAAAATATATTTTAAAATTCTATGTTTTATATTGAAGTATAGTTGATTTACAATGTTGTGTTAATTTCTACTGTATAGCAAAGTGATTCAGGTATACACATATATACATTCTTTTTCATATTCTTTTCCATTATGGTTTATCACAGGATATTGAATATATTTCCCTGTGTTATACAGTAGGACCTTGTTGTTTATCCATTCTATATATAATAGTTTGCATCTGCTAATCCCAAACTCCCAGTCCATCCCTCCCTCAACCCCCTCCTCCTTGGCAACCACAAGTCTGTTCCCTATGTCTGTGAGTCTGTTTCTGTTTTGTAGATAAGTTCATTTGTGTCATATTTTAGATTACACATGTAAGTGATATCATATGGTATTTGTCTTTCTCTTTCTGACTTACTTCACTTAAGTATGATGATCTCTAGGTCCATCCATGTTGCTGCAAATGGCATTATTTCATTCTTTTTTATGACTGCATAGTATTCCATTGTATATATGTACCACATCTTCTTTATCCATTCATCTGTGGATGAACATTTAGGTTGTTTCCATGTGTTGGCTATTGTAAATAGCACTGCTATGAACATAGGGGTGCATGTATCTTTCTGATAAAATCCTATAATTTAAGAACAATAATTACACGTCAGGAAAAGAAGATCATTAATGTCAACAGTAGCATCACTACTATTCAGTTGAACCATAAGAGACTGCCAATTATCAACTCTTTTCACCTATAAAATGAAAATTTTATATGGTTCAACTCAATACATGTCTTGTTTTCTGCAGTTGTCCCCTGAATATGATCCAATGAGTTTGGTATAGGTTTCTGAGTAAGCTGGAGAAAGCTGGAGAAACTAACAACAAACAAAATTGTCCCACTTCACATTGAATTAATTAAAATTGAAAAATTATTTCCTTTAAAAAAGGCATTTAAACTGATAAGCAGATTTTAACTGTTCACCTGTGTTATCATGATTCTTATCAATACATCACAAACAAGCAAGTTTCTAAGTGAAAACAGCTAAGACACTTTCTCATTAGTTCTTTCTCCTGGAGGAAAATAAAATCTCTCCTTTTCTGCCACCTTGTGGCCACTTCATTTTCCTGCTTTGCCAGTTTTTAATAAAAGACTCTCAATGGTCTTATGAAGACTTTGTTTTTCCAAAAGAAAAGTATTTGGTTCCTTGGCTTAAAGGACTTGCTTCTTTTCAAGATGCCAGGCAAAAAGGAGAATTGGTAGGCAAACTAGATTTGGTGTAAAAAGTATAAATTTAGTGCCTGTTGTGTACTAAGCCCAGGAGGAAACAGAAGAACGGCGACCAGTTATTTCCCTTTGGAGCTCAAGTCAGTATCTGGTGGGGAAGAGATCAAGACAGTTGCCTGATGCAAGGCCATAAGCAGAAGAATGAAAAGAAGAGCAGTGTTTTTGAAAGGGATTCACTCAGAATGCAGCTAGGATGCCCCAAGCTTTCTCCTGGAACACTGGGGTTGCCTATGTTATAAGCTTGTTTTTTTCCCTCCTGATGGTAGAACCTTGTCTTCAACTTCCCTACTATTATTTGCACTGGGCCTGGACACTCAGCAAAGACTAGTTGGTTCCCAATAAGCGTGCCCTGGAACAATCTCTTTCTCCAGAAAATAGATGAGCTCAGTGTGGCTGGCAGCTGCAAAAAGCAAAGACCTATTCTTCAGACAAGATCCAGTCAACAAAATGAGGCTGTGTTTCAGGCACGGAATAATCTGGGGAATTGCTAAAATGTATGGAAATAAAACATACTTTTTTGTTTAGCAAAACAGGACTTTGTAGTGTACGCATCCTCCATCCTTTGAAAACACACACACACACACACACACCAGAGAAGCATTAATTTGTTGTCAGAAGGTGTACATTTGCAAACCCCTGTAGGGACGGTTCAGTATTTCCCAGTGGGGATGCTATTGATGTGTTGGATGAAACAGTTCCACTTCGTAGGGGGCTGGCCTAAGCACTGCCGAAGGTTCTCATCCCTGGATCCTGGGCACCAAATGTCGGTAATACTCTCCAGTTACTGTAAAAACCAAAAATGCCACATCCACCACCCCCCTTTCCAAAATCTCTCCCTGGACTAGTGTTGGCCGTAGTTAAGAACCACTGAATCTTCTCATTTTATCAGTTGAGGCCCAGAGAAGGGAAGGAACTTGCCTAAGTCACAGACAAGACACATAGCAAACAGCCGGAGAAGATTTATTGAAAGTCTATTATGCAGGGAGACTTACAGGTGGAGGGAGCACAGTAAATACAAAACGTGACCTCTGTTCTCAAAGAGGAGGGGAAGAGAGTGATAGAACTCATATTTATTGGGGACCTATTGCATTCTAGCCCTTTCTAAACCTTTTCACATTATCTTTGCAACGACGCTGAGGAAACTTGAGTCGCACAGAGATTAAGTGTGGAAGCAGAATTTGAACTCAGGCTTTTCTGACTCCAGAGCCTGTCTTTTCACAATCACCTTTCCAGTGTGTGTGTAAACACAGAAACCAGTGTTTTATAAAGTTATCCCAAAATGGAGAAAAGGTAAAAGATAACCATGTCTCCTTTCAGAGTCATACAAGAGCGCTACCTAATAAGCCGTCCTAGGGTCACCTGGTTCTCTTTGTCGTGGTCCGAGCGCCGGTTGGAAAAGAATTTCCAGACACAAGGCAGAATGTGAGGAAGACAGAGTTTTCGCTGCAAGGACTGCGGGCCGACTTCCCGGTAGCCAGGGAAAGTCGACCATGAACACGGGTTGCTTGTCTGTTTTTATAGCCAGGGAGCAAAGGGACTTCTGAGTCACCTGCTGATTGGGTAGGGTCTGCATGTTTCCAATGGGATGAATACCTTTCTGTATATGGGATGGGAAAGGGGCAAGGCATGCTGCTTGGGAAAGCTCAGAGATGTTGGGTGGTTGCTGCGTGACAGAGTGACAAGGGTCTGGTAACCCTCTGTTCCAGTGACGTTGGCCCTTTGAGTTTATCTTGTTCTTTGTCCTTGGAGCAGACCACACTCTTGGCAAATGTGACTGTATTTAACTTACTGTTTACTGTTGTTTAGGGGCCAGGCTCTGTGAAGTTAGAGATTAATTGATAAAAAACTGAGAAGGTGCAAATTATTTTTGTCTGGTAAATATGTAAATGCTTTCTGTCCAGTGGAGACAATAACCGCAAAGGTTGTGGATTTATTGCTCTGTAGGACATTAACCACGTGTGTCTAACTTAGCAATTTTATCCCAGCAGTTTTTTCTTTCACTGACTTACACATACATCAGCTTCTCATATCCTCCTTTGAATCAGCTGTCATTCTTTTGGGTCCTTCAAAAATGATTTAACATTAAATCTTTGACACAGGCTTGCTATATAGTTGTATGAGAGTTATATTATTTAACTCTTTGAGAATTATGTTTTGACAGTAGCACAATCCAATAAGTGACGGACTGCTATGAAGTAAGCGTGAAACTCTAGGTGCTATGGGGACATACAAAGGATGAGAAGAGTGAGCCCTGGGGAATCAAAGGAATTCTTGAGCGGGGCCTTGAAGGAAGGGTAAAATTTGAACAGGAAGAGAAGGGAGGCTTTCCAGAAGGGGTTGCAGCATGAGGAAAAGAAGAAAGAAGTCAGGGGTTTTTGTAGATGCTACAATTAAAGGAGAGGCACCTAGTTTGGTCTTTTTCCTCAGATCATGCTCCTGGCCTTATAGGATCCAGAATGTGAAGATTAAAAAGAAAATGGACCACTGTAGAAGCTCAGTAAGGGCAGGAATTTGAGCTATTTTTGTCAACAGTATATTCTGAGAGCTTGGACATAGTAAGCCAATGATGACTGCTTGTTGAATGACTAAGGTGATCAAAAGAAAAGAATATGATCAGCTTCCATTAACTGACCACTTACTATGTGCCAGACACTATGCTAAGCTCTTTTGAAAAAATTTTTATTTTATATTGGAGTAGAGTCGATTTACAATGTTGTGTTAGTTTCAGGTGTACAGCAAAGTGATTCAGTTATACATACACATGTATCTATTCTTTTTCAGATTCTTTTCCCATATAGGTTATTACAGAATATTAAGTAGAGTTCCCTGTGCTATAAAGTAAGTCCTTGTTGATTATCTATTTTATATACAGTAGTGTGTCTATGTTAATCCCAACCTCCTAATTTATCCCTCCCCTGCCCCACCTTTCCCCTCTGGTAACCGTAAGTTTGTTTTCAATGTCTGTGAGTCTGCTTCTGTTTTGTAAATAAGTTCATTTGTATCTTTTTTTTAGACTCCATATATAAGTGATATCATATGGTATTTGTCTTTCTCCATCTGACCTACTTCACTTAGTATGATAATCTCTAGGTCCATCCATGTTGCTGCAAATGGCATTATTTCATTCTTTTTTATGGCTGAGTAATATTCCATTGTATAAATATACCACATCTTCTTTATCCATTTATCTGTCGATGGACATTTAGGTTGCTTCCATGTCCTGGCTATTGTAAATAGTGCTGCAGTGAACACTGGGGTGTGTGTATCTTTTGGAATTATGGTTTTCTTCAGATATATGCCCAGGAGTGGGATTGCTGCATCATATGGTAGTTCTATATGTAGTTTTTTAAGGAACCTCCATACTGTTCTCCATAGTGACTGTACCAATTTACATTCCCACCAACAGTGTAGGAGGGTTCCATTTCCTCCACACCCTCTCCATCATTTGTTATTTGTAGACTTTTTGATGATGGCCATTCTGACTGGTGTGAGGTGATACCTTATTGCTGTTTTGCTTTGCATTTCTCTAATAATTAGTGATGTTGAACATCTTTTCATGTGCTTTTGGGCCATCTGTATGTCTTCTTTGGAGAAATGTCTATTTAGATCTTCTGCCCATTTTTTGATTGGGTTGTTTGTTTTTTTTGATATTGAGCTGCATGAGCTGTTTGTATATTTTGGAGATTAATCCCTTGTTGGTCGCATAGTTTGCAAATATTTTCTCCCATTCTGTAAGTTGTCTTTTCGTTTTGTTTATGGTTTCCTTTGCTGTGCAAAAGCTTTTAAGTTTAATTTGGTCCCATTTGTTTATTTTTGTTTTTATTTTCATTACTCTAGGAGGTGGATCCAAAAAGATACTGCTGCGGTTTATGTCAGAGAGTATTTTGCCTATGTCTTCCTCTAAGAGTTTTATAGTGTCCGGTCTTACATTTAGGTCTTTAATCCATTTTGAGTTTAGTTTTGTGTATGGTGTTAGAGAATGTTCTAATTTCATTCTTTTACATGTAGCCGTCCATATGCCAAGCTCTTTACGTAAATAATTCCATCAGACCCTTATATTGATGATATGAAGCAGATTTTCTTATTTTTCAAATTAGGTCCAGCCTATGGCAAAATGGTTACATGAATGATTTTTATCTTTGGGGCTCCTTGACCCTTTCCCAAAGGGCACAGAATCCAAGACTTATGGTTATTCTTCCCACTGCCCAAACTCTCTTCCTGCCTCCCCAAGCCCGGTGGTGTCAGTACCATTGGAATAAACTGGTCCTACTACTGACCAGCAACTGATGTGCTACCAGGAGAGTCCCAGATGGACCTCTGGGTAACCTGGGCCCATGTGTATGTAAGTGCTTGCTGAATTTTGATGAGTGAATCTGGAGGTGACAATCACTGTTATCCCTGGGTTTCTTACCTACAGGGAACCCTCAGGTTGTGGTAGAAATTTCAAACTAGAAAAGAAGGAAAGGGTTTCTGCTTCCACCCCTACCCCATGTGGGAAGAGAACTCTGGATCCCTTTTGACGGGACTGCCTCCTTCTGGATATTAGGATGGTGTGCCAGACATAGACATGTATTGCTCAGATTCCCTCTTCACAAAAGGGCTCATTGCGCAGCCTTGAGGAGTGTGGTTGGCTCACAGCCTCCACTGTTAACTGGTTCAGATTGGCCTCAACTCCTGAGCTGAGGTAGTGGTCTTCTTGGGGTGGCCCCATCCAATGACTGTGCAAGACTGTGGTACAAAGTCCCATCCATTTCTGCCTAACACAGGACTCTTCTCACATGCTCAGAGATCCCTGCTGGGCTGACAAAGACGTTGTCAGATCTATGTCATGGTCTGGCAACTCCCCTTCCCTAATCCCATTTCCTCCTTTTTCCTTTCACAAGTGTTACTCCCAGTAAGGCTTTTATACTCCTAAATCTGTCTCAGGATCTGTTTTCCGAAGGACACAGATGACACGATGGGATGCTGTTAGCTCCAAGCAACCTTTCATCAGTGAAGAGAATGGATATTTTAGAACTGGATTTGAGCTAATACCAGCAGAATATAATCACCCCGGGTGCTAGGGACCAGGGAGTACTTCCACTGTGGCGCGTGAATCAAATAAGCTTTATTTCTTGGTATTCTTCTTGGCACTGACTATGTCTTGCTATTATATAAGATGGCTTGAATGTTCCTACTGGCTTTCTCAATGAGTGATTTGTTCAATTAATTAAGAGTGTGACTAAAGACAAGGTCACTAAGTCCGTTTCCAGTCAGCCGTTAGTTTCAATCAAGTTACCTGTTATAAATGGATTGTTATCTGGTCATATATGGACTCCATAAGCCCTTTACCCATGCTGAGTCATGACTTAGGCTAGTTGTTTCTCAGCCTCCTGGCAGACTGTCACCCTTCCCGTGGGTCACTTATAGAATGCTCTATGCAGTATTTTGGTTTTGGGCAAGGAAGTCTTAATGTGGTTGGTGACCAGCTACTTAACTTGCGGCCACAAATGGGAGGGCATAGTGTTTGCTTTTTTGGTATGGAAGCATCTCCTAACTCCTTATTGGAAGAGCAATACTCCTCAAATTATCCATTCATCCTTCAAATATTTTTTGACCAAGAGAGAGTTGCTACTTGCCCTTCCCTTGATCAGACTCACAGCTACATCCCTAGGGTCACATTTTAGGGAAATCTACATGCAGCTTCTTCAGTAGTAACTACCAGCCAGACACACCTGAGGGTCTAAAGCATTACTTATTCCTCTTCCATCTGTCCTTCCTGCCAAAGACATCAAGCCTCAACCTGTGTCGTGGAGTCAATAATTATAGGGTCTCTGGGATCAGATAGTCTTGGGTTCTCCCACTTCCTGGAGGAAAGGTGGTGCCTTGTGGACAAAAAACTGGACCCAGAACAGATATAAAAACAGAGGCCCTGGGGAGAGGAGCCACCGTCAGGGAAACACTCACTCCCAGTGACTACAGAGAAGACAGCGCTGTCCCCTGCCAAGATGAGGCTGCTGTTGCTGTGTCTGGGGCTGACTCTAGTCTGTGCCCACAAGGAAGGAAACCCTGATGTTGTGAGAAGCAACTTCGATATTTCAAAGGTAGGGGCAGTGGAGTAGAGTGACTTTGGATTTTGGGGGTGGTTTGGAGGATTCTGAAACAAGGTGACCCTCCTGGAGGGCAGCAGTTCCTTGACATATTAGGCAAAAGGGGTGATTTCAGACCTTAGACTAAGGGCAGTTGTGCCATGTTAAAAGACAACAACACTTGGGTACCTCCATTCTCACTGGAGGGACAGTGGAAAGAGTCCTAGGTGTGGTGCCAATTGATCTGAGTTCTAATTTCATCTTCACATCACCATGATGAGTCCTGGCCCACAGGCCAGAGTTCAAGAAGACAAGTGTTCATGTTGTATCTCTTTCCTCTTTTCTCACCCAATCATTTTATTGATTTATTGCAGATTTCAGGGGAGTGATATTCCATTCTCTTGGCCTCAGACGCTGAAGAAAAGGTAGAAGAAAATGGTAGCATGAGAGTTTTTGTGGAGCACATCCATGCCTTGGAAAATTTTTCTTTGTTCTTTAAATTTCATACAAAGTAAGTGGGTTTTTTGCTTGGGAAAGAAAAAACAGAAGCCCGAATATGGTCTTGGACCTCTACACACACACACACACACACACACACACACACACACACACACACGTATACATACATTCTGGGCCTGTACCTAAAATCAGGGTCCATCATCTGGCACTGATTTGGGGTTTGGTGAACCTGTGGCTTTTCTAGATTCAGAGATAAGAATTGGTGACAGGCATGAATTTAAACAGGAGTAGAGGAGGTAAGGAGTAGAGGGGTATCAGAATCATAAGTAGTGTGGCAAGACAGCATAGGTTAAGAGCATAGGATTCAGAATCAACAGCCTATCTCGTTCTTGAATCTATATGTGTGACCAAGAAAATTCATCTGTTTCTTCCCCAATTTTCCCTGGAATCAAAGAAGATGATAATAATTGTCTCTCATGGTTTTTTGGGAGGACCAAGTGAGGTTATGTTCGTAAGGCACATATCTGAGAGGCTGGCACATGGTAAGAACCCAGCTAATTCTCTAGACAAGTAGCTATCGTAATAGTAATAGTGGAAAGTAGTGGTAGAGTAATAGTGATAGAAGTAGTTGACTCATTCTCAAAGCAGCAAATAAAGTGAATAATGTAAATAAAAGTTCTTTGGAAACTATACCCAAAAATGTTCAACAGTTAATCAGTGGAATCGTAAACTCAAGTTACAGGTAGAGTGTGAAGGAGCCAGCCCCATCAGTATCTCTTGGGCATCAGCTCATTCTGTTTCACAGGTTAAGTGGAGCATGTACTGAAATGTCTTTGCTTTCTGACAAAGCAGGAGAGGATGGTGTATATAGTGTTATCTGTAAGTATGCAAAAAAAAAAAGGTCTTTCTAAATTCTTCTTCCAACTGCAAGGAATTTGCTAAACCCCAGTATCTTCAGGATCTTGATCAGTTCCTGATATGCTTGTTTAGGTAATACAATGGGGCCATCTAATAGCCAATATCCTGAATTTGGGAGAAATGTGTGTGTAAAAGCCAGTGCCTGGCACACAGTACCATCAGGTATAGAAGGCAGTTTGGTCACATGTACCTCCTGCAACAAAAGAAAATTGGCAAAAAAAAAAAAAAAGAAAGTAAATTGGCAGGACAGCTTCTCATTCCTTGCCCACTTTCTGATGATGTCTGATGGCCATTGCCACAGCACATTATTCAGGATACAACCCTGGCTATATAATGCAATGGGGCTTATAGAGAAGACAGAGACACACAGTTGGCAGAGATGGCTGAGGGAGGGTAGGTGAGTTTCAGGGAGCATGATAGAGGGGAAGCTGCTGCTGTGGCTGAATTTTTCTACCCCTAGTGGTCAGTCTACCAGTGTTCCTTAGAAGTTGCCTCATGAATCCCAGAGAGATGCAAATGGAAGGCAGTAGATATCACTCTCTATTTCTTCCAGGATATGCACTTGAATTTGTTTTGTGGGAGAGAATAGGAAGTGAAAGGGTTTCACTTCCTTCCCATGGACCAAAGGAGTTCTGAGCTGTGTTCTGTTTCCTCCGCAGATGATGAAGACAATAAATTTCGCATACTTCAAACGAACTATACTGAATATATTATTTTTTATCTCATGAATGTCAACAACAATGAATCATTCCAACTGCTGGAGCTCTATGGTAGAGTATTTTCATGCTGACACTCATCGTGGGGTGGGGAGACTGGGGAAGGAAGGAAGCCTGGAGACAGAGTGGTCTTCCCAATCTTATCCTGGGACATCTCTCCTCCTCTGAAGATAGATGCTCACCTTTGGTAAAATCTCTCAGGCTCAGTGTTGGGAAGATGATGAATCTCTCATCATGCCAGAAAGATATCCTAAAGATGTCAAATTCAAGACAGGTTATTGTTTCATCTCCAAGACTTCTGCCTAAGCACCCAATCAGTACCATTCATTTTCCCGTCTGGCTGGAACCCCACCCCTCTGAAGAGCCTCAGTGACCAATAAACAAGACAAAGCAGTTACTGTCACTCTTCCCACAGCCCGAGAACCAGACGTGGGTCCAAAATCAAGAAAAAGTTTGTGAAAATTTGCCAAAAATATGGGATTGTTAAGGAAAACATATTTCCACATGTTTCCATATTACCAAAGTCGGTAAGTTGAGCTCTCTCTGGCTTTCTCTGCCTAAATTCCCATTTGACTGAATGGGAATGTTCCTGAAGGGAAAAATCCAAGAGAAGTTAATATCCCAGTCAGTGCCCTTGGTCCTTCCCTGGAGAATCATCTGGTTTCATTCTGGGAAATAAACCAGGGTTGGTATTTGAATGTGCTCTTCTCTGCCTCTGTAGATCACTGTCTCCAGGCCCGAGGGAGTGGAGTGGCCCAGGCCTCCAGGTTGGTGAGCTCTGCTGGAGAGGGGCTGGCTCAGGGATCCGTGCCTCCCAAAAGCATTAGGGGTTTATGTCCAAAGATTACAATAAAAATAATTTGGTAAGGAAGCTTGTTGGGAGAGCTTGAAATTCGGAGTTGGAGGACCTGGGTTCAGGATCCACTCCTGCTATGAGCTTTTTGAGCAAATGATGTAGCAATTAAAAGGGAAAGAATGATGTCTACCTTACAGAGTTACTGTGTGGATATAACGCTGGAGAAAAGGGCTCAGTAATTGATAATGTGCTAAAAATCATGACTTAAAGTTTTAAATGGGAAAAGGGTGTGAGTGTGAAACTCAAATACATTTCTGTGTTCGTGGTCCATCTTCCACGCCCAGAGGGCCATCTCACCCTCCAATTTATGGAAAAATTTTCTTCCTTCGATCTCTTCCTTTCTTCCTGCACATCCTTAACTTCTAATCTGGGAATAGAGTTGTCTGACCTTCCAGTTGTCTTTCAACCTGGAAAATAGACTCTTGAGTTTCCTCATCTGTCTCCTACCTCAGATTTATTTTGGGGCTTCATTAGCAATTATGCCTTACATAAAGTAAGCATTTAATAAAAGATTGCTATGGCTTTTGCCATTATTCCTCAATTTGTCAAAAATTCTTTAAAATTTCCAATGCTGAGGATGGCAGAAGCAAGCCTAAGATCCTTCATTGCTTCTTTTCTTCTTTTCATAGACTCAACTGGGGGAAGGTTAAGATGGGATCAGCAATAGAAAAAAAAAAAAAAGTCATTTACTTAACACCTTCCCTACCCCTATTCTGGCAAATAACATGGGTTAGAATGCAGGTTGATAACTATTTCTTCAACATTTTTTTTTTTTTTTTGTAATAGAAATTCTCTTTGTCCTCAGTTCAGTCCGAGAAGCACTTAATAAGTTTCGGTGTTCTTGTTCTCATCTGCTTATTTAGCACTGAGTGAGTGCCACCTCACTTGGGCTCCAGGATCTTCTCTTCCATGGTCCCCACATCATCTTGCAACAAGTTCTGTGACCTGATTTCCATCACTATCGCACGTGAAGGCATCAACTCTGCATCTTCAGGATCTTCCCTAATTATCTAGGAAGACTCATCAGCTCACCACGAATCAAAGTTTCCTGCAAATTTCTAACTCTCTTTGCCATATTCAGGACAACAGTACCATGAATAAGACCTTCCTCTACCTGGTCAATAAATGATTCACCTTTCAGTCATGTGATTTGTCTTTGTTTATGTTAAGAGATGTGGGGTTGACAGGAAGCAAATGTGGGGACTTCCTTGGCCGTGTGTCCATAATCTTCCTCTAGCTTCTCAGAATCTTCCCTGAGTTTCAGGATTCTCCCTCGTCTGCAGTAATTCTCTGTCCCCATGAGTGCTACTTGCCTTTTGATTTGCCCATTTCTTAGTGACCTGATAAGGCAAACTATAAGACTTGCCCTATAAATTGCTCCATCCTAGAATTCTCTTTTTCAGTGGGGGTACTGAGAGATAGATGCTGCTGGGGCTGATACCAGCTCGATATGTTTCAGAATATGCCCTTATACCCCAGCTTCTCTAACTCATCCATCCTATGAGATGGTCAGCATCCCTTCTTTCTTTCTTTTCTTTTCTTTTGTAGAAGTACATCTATGATATCTAAGTTGAAAATTACCATTATAAGATGCTGTTAGTTTCTGAAATTCTTCATTTTTTAAATTTTATTGAAGTATAGTGATTTACAGTTTTAATTTCTGCTGTACAGCAAAGTGATTCAGTTTTACATATATACATTCTTTTTCATATTCTTTTCCATTATGGTTTATTACAGGATATAGAATATAGTTCCCTGTGCTATACAGCAGGACCTTGTTGTTTATCCATTCTATATATAACAGCTGACATCTGCTAATCCCAAACTCCCATTCCATCCCTCCTCCAGCCCCCAGCCCCCTTGGCAACCACAGGTCTGTTCTCTTTGATTCTGTTTCTGTCTCACAGATAGGTTCATTTGTGTCATATTTATTTATTTATTTAATATTTACTTTGTCTGCTCCAGGTCTTCATTGCGGCACGTGGGATCTTCGTTGCAGCATGTGGAATCTTTAGTTGCGGCATGTGGACTTCTTAGTTGTGGCATGCAGACTCTTGGTTGCGGCATGCATGTGGGATCTAGTTCCCTGATCAGGGATCGAACCCCGGCCCCCTGCACTGGGAGCGTGGAGTCTTACCCACTGGACCACCAGGGAGGTCCCTGTGTCATGTTTTGAATTGCACACATAAGTGATATCATATGGTATTTATCTTTCTCTTGGTCAGTGTTTTTTCATACTCTTGGAAAACCTCCTTCAACCACTGCTTTTATCTACTGTGAACGTGTTAAGTGAGATTCCATGAAATGTGAACAACACTTATCTTCAGCAATCTATATGTGGTACATTCAGGAGGCATCAAGGAGGCTAAGTGTTATTAACCTCTTCTTTGGGGAGCTTACAGGCTTTGGAGAAAGGGAAATTAAAGATCCTCTTCCAGTTATAATCCTTTCCCAACATCAGCTGATGATAAAAACAGTGTAAGAGTTACACATGGGTGTTGGGGCAGAGCAAGACGTGGGTAGGGGTTGTCATGCAGAAAGAATGACTCATTCATTATGGACATAAGGCTTATGTTAACAAGAGAAGGCTTTCTAGGCATCTGACTCTCCTCACCTCTTACTCTGCCTCCAGATCAGAAGAGTAAGTTAGGTTCAGACTTATTGCTCCTGACTTAAGTGCTCAGTCTGGTTTGCTGAAATATGACAAAAGGCTATGTAGAAAGTCAACCAGTCATGCTAGGATCACCTATTTTTTAAAAGTTTGCATTTAAAGGACAGAGCAGCTGCTACCCAGAAGGGCATGGCCTAGCATATCCTTGAGAATGCTTAGAACATTAACAACAATAGTAATCAATGCACAAGAGGGCCACATTGATGATGGGAAATGGCTGGAGATTACAGCCATACACGTGTCAGGAAACTACAGCCAATCGGGAGGCACAAAAAGACCCTCAGGGGTTCCCAGATCAAGTTGGCAGATGAGCTCACACTGAAACCTATACCTCAACCCCAAACATTTTATGCAAATGAGGCATGAAATGTTAAGGACACTCAAAAGCAAGGAGTGAAGATGTCTGTGGATCAGAAACAGAGCAGTCCTTTTCAAGAGGAACAAAAAGAAAGAAAACAGACAGGAACCATGTGGGTAAACAGGCCAGAGCAGCATCGTCCTCTGGGTTTGGGGTCTGGGGACGGATCTGGATCACCCATGCAGGGCTGGGGCCGATCATGTGGGGCTGCAGACTGAAGATGCGGACCTCTGAGAAGCAGGGGCTGAGCCTGAATGAATTTGAGGACAGTTCCTCTCCCTCACCTGGAGTCACAGAGAGAAGCTGACTGCAAAGGAGGCACCACCACCTCTTTCTTTCATTTGAGAAAGAAAAGAGCAGTCCCTGCTCCCCTGAAATCGGCCTGACTCCCATCATGAGGCTTCAAGGTTATCACCAGCTGGCCTGATGCTCACAGCTAGGCCAGGTTATTCTGTTGGACATAAACAATCTCCTGAAACATCAACACAGACAAGGTCACTCAGAGATCATTAAAAAAAATCATTGTGCAATCCAGAAACACACCCCCCTCTTGGCTAAAATGAGTCACTGCTACTTCTCTACTAATTACAGCTTTATCCTCATGCTGGTCTTCTCTTCCTATAGATAGGATTTACTGAGAGATGCATTCATAGACTTGCCCCTGCTTTCTGACAGCACCCAATCTAGAGCTTCCTTAGATCCTCCCCCAAACCTGCAGGAGGTCCTTCCTAACATGCCCCTACTGAGACACCCATGGTTCCCCATGGTGAGTGTTCTTCCCAGCTGCAGTAATAAACCCAGTTTTTCAATTACATGTATGTTCCTGGTGGTCTTTAGCTGAAGAGTATTAACATTTTTAGGACTTGAACCCAGGCCCACTTCATGCATGTGCCGCCCGGAATTCTGGGAAGCACCAAGCTAAATCACAAATGCAAGGCCTGGTTTAATGCTGTGCACTTAAGTAGCACACAGGATGCCCCCAAGGCTTTTGGCCTGAGCAATTGGAAGGATGGAATTGCCATTTACTCCAGTTACCTAGAGGAGCCAGTTTACCGGGGAAGGATAAAAAAAATCTCTGTTTCAGACATTTAATTTGTTTATCTAGCTAGGCTACTATTAAAAAAAAGAGACCCAACCATAATTTAGTATGGGTTAGTGAAGATAGAATTAATTTCATAACTTAATAATAGATTTCATTATCAGTAACATAAATGTGAATTTTCTTCAGCAAGTTAAAAGGAAATGTACTAGACCTATATTAACATTGTTAGATCTCAAAAACAAATTGTAAGATGAAAAAAAGCCAGTTGTTGAATGATATGTGCAGTATGACACCATTTATATAACTTTTTAAAAATAATTTATTTACTTATTTTATTTTTGGCTGCATTGGCTCTTTGTTGCTGCACGCGGGCTTTCTCTAGTTGCGGCGAGCGGGGCTACTCCGTTGCGGTACGTGGGCTTCTCATTGCGGTGGCTTCTCTTGTTGCGGAGCACGGGCTCTAGGCACGCGGGCTTCAGTAGTTGTGGCACGCGGGCTCTAGAGCGCAGGCTCAGTAGTTGTGGCGCACGGGCTTAGTTGCTCCGCGGCATGTGGGATCTTCCCGGACCAGGGCTCAAACCGGTGTTCCCTGCATTGGCAGGAGGATTCTTAACCACTGCGACACCAGGCAAGTCCCATATATAACTTTAAAATAACACACAGAACAATGCAATACATTATTTATGGATTTCTATTATATGTAAGATAACACAGCGCTTCTTATAATGTGCATACGAATCACCTGGGAACTTGTTAAACAGCAGGCTCTGATTTAGCAGGTCTGGGGTGGGGCCTGAGATTCCACCTTCTAACAAGTTCCCAGAGACGCCAGTGCTACGCCGCCTTGGGAGAGGGGAGATGCAGGTAAAGTGAAACTGTTCTTACTTTCTTCAATTATTTTGCTCTATCTGGGTGCTAGAACCTCTCTGTTGTACTTCCGGACACTCATAAAGGTATTCATGTCCATGAGTGGTTGTTAAAATAGGTGTGTCTGTGGGGTTACGAGGGCTGGCATCTCCAATTCCACCATCTTGCTAATGTCAACCCAAATCAGTTATCATTTTACCCAAAAGACAGAGAGAAAGACATTGAGTTTTCAAAACTTTTTTATTTTTCTAGAATATCTACAGAAATCAGGGATCAAATGAAAATTACGGTGGAATTGTTACTGATTTGAGTCCTTGGACTCTTTAATCAATAGAAATTGGTAAGAAGCCAGACGAGGAATTCAAACAAGGCTTTACTGGGTCTCGTGCTTGCTGCAACGTGAGGGAGTGAAAACAAGAAACAGGTGCCCCTGTTTTCTCCCGGAGAGGGGACGAGCTCGTTCCTTAAATAGGATAACAACAGGGGCGGGTCTGCAGGTTGAGCAGGAGGGTTGTTTGTGGCTTTTTTGTATCTTATTGTTCATAATTACCCTGACTGTGCATCTGTGCAGCTATTTCCAGCCCCTTATCGTTTCTTTGTATTCTGTTGTGGGAGGAGACGTTTGTCCAGGTGCAAGCACGGCAGCAAAGGGTGCCAGGTCCCAGCCCATCTTGGAATCAGCCATCATTGGGATCTCTACTGCTTCCTGGTCCACTTTGCTCAGGGATGGAGGGCCAAGCTCACAGCTAAGTCCCATAGGGCAGGGGTCCTCAACCCCCTGGCCGGGCTGTAGACCGGTACCAGTCCTCGGCCTGTTAGGAGCCAGGCTGCACAGCAGGAGGTGAGCGACAGGCGAGGGAGCGAATCTTCACCTGCCGCTCCCCATCACTCGCATTACCGCCTGAACCATTCCCTCTGCCCCGTCCGTGGAAAAATTGTCTTCCATGAAACCAGTCCCTGTTACCAAAAAGGCTGGGGACCGCAGCCATAGGGGATTTTTCCATCATGATATTGAAATCCTAAATTGTGTTTTATTAGTTCCTTATCACCCTACTACCACCTCACTGCCCATGAACACATTCTTAGGGCCTGAAAACAAATTGAGTCGATTAAAGGAAGGGAAATAAGTCTACTGCAAAGAGCACCACAAAATAATATTCCAAATGCAGGCAAGTGTGAGTTAGGATTGCACAGTAGATCATATGTGCTGCACTCCCTTCCAAGAGTTAAAATTTTATGTTAGGAAACTCTGCTGCTGTATCAAAGATACAGTTAGGAAGCTCTATTCTTGGCATCCAGCTGGACAGGAGAAATGGGTCCTATATTAGTTTCTGCTGCAACAAATAACCACAAATTTGATGGCTTCAAACAGCACAAGTTTATTATATTACAGTTTTGGAGGTCAGAAATATGACATGGGGCTCCCTGGACCAAAACCAAGTGAGCCCAGTGTCTATAAATGTGTTCAAATCATCTTCTATGTCTTTTCTTAGAGTTTTAAAGGTCTCTCCTTGGTGATCTTCTGGTGTATTCTCAGTTGTTAATTCCTATATACTTTCACAGGTTTTTTGTTGTTGTTTAATTTTTTGTTTTTTTAACTGTTGGTTATTATCATGAGTTTTTGCTGGTATAGAGAAATGTTATTGAGTTTTGTAAGTTGATCTCTCTAGCAACCTTGATGAAATTTTTCGTTAGTTATAATAAAATTAGTCCTAATACTTTGGGGATTCTGTTGGCTTTATAGGTACCTATATATGATCATATTATCTGCAAGTAATGTCAGTGTATCTCTTCCAATCCTTACACGTCTCTTTTTTTTCCTCTCTTCTTATAACTTCAGCCAGAACCTCCAGGAATACTTTAACTATCGAAACCATATTTTCTATACCAGGGGTTGGCAAACTATGGCCCACAGGCCAAATTCAGCTCCCTGCCTATTTGTTTATAGGCCCTGAGCCAGGAACATTTGCAATTGATGTGAGATTAGAAACACTAATTTTTAACCCCAATTAAGCAAGATGTTAGTCTAAAACAGAATTGTATTCTTCTCATTAATAGGCCTGTGTTTTTTTTTAAATTGTCCTCGATATTATATTTTGAATTTTGTCAGAAAATTTGGAAATGTGTTTTCTCTATTACTATATTAGTATCTACATAATATCTTCAATTCTGCCTCTTGGCGTGCAAAGCCTAAAATATTTACTATCTGGCCCTTAAAGAAAAAGTTTGCTGATTCCCTTTTCTACATCCTGCTCTTTCCCCTGACTGTTATTTACGACAGTTATTTGTACTGCATTTTCTCCCAAATGAACAAGTTCATCAAATTGAACCCCTCAGAATGCCTTCAATTAAATGGGCATGAAATGATAGGATTGTGGATTAAGGAGCTATTTTTAAGTTGTTCTGTTACCGCTCCCCTTTAAATATTATGAATAACTTAAACCTGAATGGAGGGAATTTAGATAAATGTCAAATAAACTTCCAGAATAAATATCAAACTAGGACACCCTGAGGTTATTTGGGGGTTTCAGAGACAATGATGAAGACTCCAAATCTCTATCTTGGCTTAGGGGACTTTGTCACTTGATTCTCGTGTCCCAGGACAGATCTTTAGTTGAAATTGTCTGCTCCTGGGGGCAGCCCCATCAGGATGCTAGCTGTCGTTCTTAAAATTTGGCATTTCAGAAACATTGTTTTGTTGGTTTCAAATATGTATGATGGATCTATTTTGGTAATAGTAGACAACCACTGGCTAACCACTTGGTAAAAAGAAAGACAGAGAATGGAGTGCCGGGTTGTTCAGGAGAGCCTGGCCCCGGAAACAAGGTCTGGTCAGCAGTGCTGACGCGGGTTATCCAGCTGCCAGGATTCCCACAACCTAACACAACTACCTTCCTTTCCCCGTGTTTCCGATAAACCTGAACTAGTTCTGCACACAGTTTTCCTCAAACACCCCACGAGCAAACCCATCTCTGGACCCCAGTCCTTGCTGCTTCCTTTGTATGAAATACTTGTCCCCCAGATACCTGCATGACCTGCTGCCTCACGGCCTTCTGGCCCCTCTGTGTCACCTCACACAGAGGACTCCTCCAAACCCCAAGTATAATTAGCACTCTTTCCCCACCTTTCCTGACTGGCCTCTCATACTTATTTGTTTATTGCCTATACCCACTCCCTCTAGAATGTAAATGCTACAAAGTCAAGGAGTTTCTTTTATTCACTGCGTATCCAACAGCTGAAACAGCGCTTAGCATGACACAGGCATGCCATGTTTGTTGCCTCAATAAGTGGCCTCCTGACCTACACGGGAAGGATTAGAGGACCCATCCTCTTTCTCCCTTGTCTTGTCCTAATATTTTCACAAGTGTGTCTCAGCTCACACCAAAGAATGTGGGGCCTGTAGCGTTTTTCCCATTGGTGAAATTGGAGAGATGGGAACTCTAAGGAGATTGCTTCAGAAAATCTCTTCATAAAACACTGGGCTCTGGGAACGGGGCCTAGTTGTCACACACACACACACACACACACACACACACACACACACACACACACACAAGAAGAGCAGGTTTAGCAGTCAACCTCTGAGAGAAGAGCAGGGAATCCATGACCCTTCTTCCCCACCTCCTACAACCCGGCCATCGTGCTACTCCCATTCCATTTCTGTCCAGCCTCCTGGGGGTCTTGAAAAAAGCTGAGATTCAAGAAGTTACTGACATGGTAGGTACAAAACTTGTCCAGATGGAGGGAGATGGATGTTTCCGGAATGTGACCCAGTCTTCTGTGCTGAGCCTGGGTGGGCTGAAGGCACTAGAGGTCTCTGTATATACAGATAAAAATGGAAGAGCAGGGCTTCCCTGGTGGCGCAGTGGTTGGGGGTCTGCCTGCCAATGCAGGGGACACGGGTTCGGTTCCTGGTCTGGGAGGATCCCACATGCCGCGGAGCGGCTGGGCCCGTGAGCCACAATTGCTGAGCCTGCGCGTCTGGAGCCTGTGCTCCGCAACGGGAGAGGCCGCGATAGTGAGAGGCCCGCGCACCGTGATGAGGAGTGGCCCCCGCTTGCCGCAACTAGAGAAAGCCCTCACACAGAAACGAGGACCCAACACAGCCAAAAATAAATAAGTAAATAAAATATTAAAAAAAAAAATGGAAGAGCAGATTTGCAGGGTTCAGAAGAAAAGGAGGGACTGTGTGTGGGAGGCTCAGGAGACAGCCTTTACAGACAGTAAAGCGTGTGCTTTACTGTTTTATGTTCCCTCAAATCAGTTTGACTAATTTGACTCAGACTCTTGTAGATAAATAAGTCTCAGCTCAACAAAAACAAAGAAATTACTACATTAGTGGTCATGTTGTATGATACATACATTGCTATACCTCTTCCGCAAACTGACAGCTATGTCCACATCTCCACATTCCTTTAAGGCCAAGAAAAAATATGTAGAAAGCTTCCCCCCACCACTGAGCTGCTGCTTGCAATACTCCTTCACTGTACTTTTTCATCTCAGCTCTAAAGCAAGGAATATAATACAAGTCCACTTATGTCTTCCCTATCTGTAAAAGGGGAATGATAATCATCATAATACCTAAATAATAGATTATTGTGAAGATAAAATTAGTTAATATTGCAAAGCATTTGGAATAGGGCCTGACACACAGTACGTACTATCTAATGTGTTGGCTGTTATTATTCTTTTAATACATTTCTTGATTCAGTTTGCTAATAATTGTAATTTTTGTATCTATCTCCATAATTGAGATTCATCCATAGTGTATTTTTATTGAATGATTCTTATCAGATTTTGATTTTATGATAACGCTAACTTCATAAAACATATAAGGGAGTTTTCCACCTGAAAATGATTCAAATAGCTTTGGGAGGATTTGTTCTTTAGAGACTATCATTAAATTACAAAAAATGTATCCGTAAAACCATTGGGCCATCATCTTTGGTAACTGGTTTCTTCTAGTTTTCTATTCCTCTAGGGCTGTGATATTTGTGTCGTCCACCAAAGATTTATGTTTCTTCTAGGCACATGGAAATTAGATCTGGCCTTGCGCCTTGCTTTAATCAGTGAAAGTGAGCGGAAGTTCCATATGTCCCCCGCATCAAGATTTTTTTAAAGCTCCCCACGTGATTCAAAGGTGCAGCCAAAGCTGAAAAAGTGCTTATGTAAGGATGGAATGAGTTGGTTCCACCACATATCTCTAAACTAGAATTCTAGAACTGGAGCCGCGGAGACCTCAAACAATGCTCTGCAGATGCAGGCTTGCCGGCCGGGAGGTGAACAGTAGGAGACGAAATTGCAGATTGGCCCCTTCGTATTCTCCCGGTGCCCAGAAGAGCCCCAGAGAATGTGTTAGGTCCCCTCACAGGTGGCCTCCCGAAAGCCGATGGTTCAGGCTTGTCTCCACGCAGCTGGGAGAGATGCAGCCGGCGGCGGGCCCCTCGGGGTGGGCAGAGGCGCGGAGCCTGGCGCGACGCCCCAAGGACATTTGCGGGATGCCTGGCGCCGCCTGGTGGCCGATCGCGCGCATCGCAGCCGCTGCCGCCCGCGCGCTGCTCTGAAAGAGCCCGGTGTCCTAGGGCCAGGGCAGGGTCCGGGGCAAAGAGGCCACGCGCCACTTTGGGAGGCCTCTTCCGGAAAGCCTGGGGCCAGGGGCTCATGCTGAGGTCCCTCGGACTCCCTGCGAGCCGGAGAAACTAAGTCGATGCGGAGCATGCAGGGGAAGGCCACCCAAGAGGGCCGTGGGTTGACAGGGAAGTATGAGGCTGGTACCGAATCTTTTTAGAACCTGGGTGTCTAGAATCCCCTAGACCTCTCAACGCAGGAGTTGCAGAGCTTAGAATTAGGGCCTGCAGGGGCCCTGTGTTGGCAGAACCTACAGCCAGTGGGTGGTTGGTTGTTCTCTGCGGGTTAGAGGTAACCCCCAGATGTGTTTGGGAACCAGAAATTTTGCCTATCAGAGCCCAGGGCCCCCCCTAGGTATGTCCAAAATCGGGACCTTAGAACCAGGGCCTGGTGGGGAACTAGCATCGCGCTGGAAGCGAGTGAATTTGGAGTCTTCATTTACCCAGCGACCCCAATGCCTTTAGGAATTAAGGAAGCACCCACCCACAGTAGCCTTCCAGCCTCCTCTCTGAGGCCTGTGAGTCAGGACAGTGTGGGGAAGTCATTAGTTTTGTCCTCCAAATATAGGCATTTCCCACTTAACATCAGAAATGAAAATCAGGTTCATGAAATCAGAGGTTCTGTGTGAAAATGCTAACTGGAAATTTATTTCCTATTTTTAATAATAGCTTTCTTGAAGTATAGTTGACAGCCAACTGCACATATTTAAAGTATAAAATTTGATGTTTTTACATGGATGTTCCCATGAAACCATCACCGCAGACAGGATATTGAGTATCTCCATCATCCTCAAAAGTTTTCTCTGTCCCGTTGTAATCCTTTCCTCCCACTGTGCCACCCAAGCCCCCCGGCAACCACCGGTCCACTTTCTGTCTCTAGAGTTTGCGTCTTCTAGAGATTTATATAAATGCAGTCATCAGTATGTACCTTTTTGTTGTTCTACTTTCACTTGGCATAATTATTTTGAGATTTATTTACGTTGTGTTTATTAATAGTCTTCTTTTTTATTGCTGAATAATGCTCTGTTGGATGGATATACCACAATTTGTTTACCCATTCATCAGTTGATGGACATTTGGGTTGTTTCCTAGTTCTCGGCTATTACAAGTAACTACTCTGAACATTCATTTACAAGTCCCTTTATGGACATATGTTTACATTTCTCTTGGGTTATACCTAGGAGTGGAATGGCTGGGTCATAGGGTAGGTGTATGTTTAATTTTTGTAAGAAGCTGACAGATTTTTCTAGAGTGGTCATACCATTTTACATTTTCATCAGCAGTATATGAGAGTTCCAGTTCCTCCATATCCTCACCAACACTTGGAATTTTAAGTAGAAAAAATTGTAGTGTGTTACACAGAACCCAAAACTTCCCAACAGTTTCCTAAAATCCAGATAAGACACATTAAGTGCTTATATGAAATAAACAGTAAACTGTAATGTTGGGAATAAAAAGCTTAAAACATTGCTATTTCATCACCAAAAACTAACAGGGTTACCTTGTGTTCACCTAAGCCTGTGATGCTTTTCTTAGAATATGAGATGCATATCACTTTTGTTGATGATCCTGAAGTTCTACCAGTTGTATGTGGAATACAATCCAAGCTTTTTCCGGATTGTTAAAAATGTTGCACTGTATTTTTTTAATGTAAGCATAAGTTTTCCCCCAAAGAACTGCCAAAAAACCCCATTATATTGAGAGAGAGAAATACTCCATAAGGATTTGGGTATTAAAAACCAGAAGACTGCGAGAACATTCTGTAGCATATGCCTTTATTTCTGCTTTTCCCCTGGGGCACACGGTAGGTTTGCTCTCTCCACCCACACCCCGACCTGGGAGTTGAGTGTGAACATGTGACTTCTTTGGCCAGTAACATGTTAGTAGAAGTGATGTGTGTCATTCCTTGGCAGGAGTTTTGAGAGCCAGTGTGCAATTTATCCATCTCTCCCTTTGTCACATTGCCAGCACCCCATGGCTACTCCGTCTACCTGGTCCCAGAGAATGATGGTCCAAAGTCTGGAGTCCTCAGCCATCTTGTGATGGGTGGTTTGGTTTGAGAGAGAAACCTTTATGGTGGTAAGCCACTGAAATTTGAAGGTTGTTACCACAATATAACATGACTATCCTGCCGAATACATGGAGTCCATTTTGGACACTAAGCAAAATTCCTCTAGGTTTTCAAGTTTATTGCCACAGAGTTATACCTAATATTCTCATGTATACATCTCGCCTCTTCTAATTATGTTGTGAGGTATGTTGCCTTTCTCATTCTCAATCATATTTTTACTGAATATCTGAATCAATCTTGCCAGGGATTTTTATACTTTACTGCTCTTTTCAAAGAGCCAGTTTTGGGTTTTATTTGTTCAACTTTGTTTTTTCTAATCCATCAATTTCAACTTTTATATGAAGGGAAGAGTCTCTCATGGTAGTTAGTATCATGAACTCAAATCCTGACTCTCCAGGGCTGAATCACAGCTTTGTCAGAGTCTAGATATGTGATCTTGAGTAAGCTTCCTATTCCCCATGCTTGTTTTCTCATCTGTAACATAAGATTATGAAAGTACTTACGTCATTTGGTTTTTGTAAGGATTAACACATGTAAAACAGTGCCTAGCAATTGGTATAATGTTCAATGGTATTACTGTTTCTCTTTGTTTTGTTCTCTTGTTCATCTTGGAAGATGGATCAGAGATGCCCTTTGGCACCACCTCTGCCGCCAGCCATCCAGACTGGTACCAGGGTAGGGGTAGGGGAGGCAGTGAGAAGTGGCAAGTGTCTGGATGTCCGTTCACAGTTTCGGAGGGCCAACTGTGCTATGTCATTTTATATAAGGGACTTGAGCAAATGCAGGGGATCCTGGAACGGAACCAATTCCCCCTGCAGATACTGAGGGATAACTATTTTGGTTTTTTGTTTTTTAAAATTTATTTTATTGAAGTATAGTTGATTTACAATGTTGTGTTAATTTCTACTGTATAGCAAGGTGATTGAGTTATATATATATACATTCTTTCTCATATTCTTTTCCATTATGGTTTATCACAGGATATTGAATATAGTTCCCTGTGCTATACAGTAGGATCTTGTTGTTTATCCATTCTATGTATGATAGTTTGCATCTGATAATCCCAAACTTCCACTCCAGCCCTCCTCCACCCCCCTCCCCCTTGGTGACCACAAGTCTCTTCTCTATGTCTGTGAGTTTGTTTCTGTTTTGTAGATAAGTTCGTTTGTGTCATATTTTAGAGTCCACATATAAATGATATCATATGATATTTGCCTTTCTCTGTCTGACTTACTTCACTTAGTATGATAATCTCTAGGTCCATCCATATTGCTGCAAATGACATTATTTCATTCTTTTCTATGGCTGAGTAGTATTCCATTGTATTGATATATATGTACTACATCTTCTTTATCCATTCATCTGTTGATGGACATTTAGGTTGCTTCCATGTCTTGGCTATTGTAAATAGTGCTGCTATGAACACTGGGGTGTGTGTATCTTTTCAAATTATAGTTTTCTCTGGATATATGCCCAAGAGTGGGATTGCAAGATCATATGGCAACTCTATTTTTAGTTTTGGGGGGAACCTCCATACTGTTTTCCATAGTGGCTGCACCAATTTACATTCCCACCAACAGTGTAGGAGTGTTCCCTTTTCTCCACACCCTCTTCAGCATTTGTTATTTGTGGACTTTTTAATGATGGCCATTCTGACCAGTGTGAAGTGGTACCTCATTGTAGTTTTGATTTGCATTTCTCTAATTAGTGATGTTGAGCATCTTTTCATGTGCCTGTTGGCCATCTGTATGTCTTCTTTGGAGAAATTTAGGTCCCCTGCCCATTTTTCGATTGGGTTGTTTGTTTGTTATTGAGTTGTATGAGCTGTTTGTATATTTTGGAAGTTAAGCTCTTGTCAATCGCATCATTTGCAAATATTTTCTAGCTGTTCATAAGTTTTCTGTTCTGTTTATTGTTTCCTTCACTGCACAAAAGCTTATAAGTTTGATTAGGTCCCATTTGTTTATTTTTGCTTTTATTTCTACTGCCTTGGGAGACTGACCTAAGAAAACATTGGTACAATTTATGTCAGAGAACGTTTTGTCTATATTCTAGAAGTTTTATGGTGTTGTGTCTTACAGTTAAGTCTTTAAGCCATCTTGAGTTTATTTTTTGTGTATGGTGTGAGGGAGTGTTCTAACTTCATTGATTTACATGCAGCTGTCCAGCTTTCCCAACACCAGTTGCTGAGGAGACTCTTTTCTCCATTGTATACTCTTGCCTCCTTTGTTGAAGATTAATTGACCATAGGTGTGTGGGTTTATTTCTGGGCTCCCTATTCTGTTCCATTGATCCATATGTCTGTTTTTGTGCCAATACCATGCTGTTTTGATTACTGTAGCTTTGTAGTATTGTCTGAAGTCCGGGAGGGCTCTGCCTCCAGCTTTGTTCTTTTTCCAAATTGCTTGGCAATATTTGGTCTTTTATGGTTCCATATAAATTTTAGGATTCTTTATTCTAGGTCTGTAAAAAGTGAGGGACAATTATTTTGAGAGAGCCAACAGGATTTCATGATGGATGGGACACGTAGTGTGAGGGAAAGAGGAGAAAGAATGACATTCTAATAAGAATGTTAGATTTTCAACCCAAGTGACAGGAAAAGTTGGGTTGACATTAGTTGAAAACCACAGGAGTTACAGGCTTAGGAGAGAAGATCAGTTCAGATTTAGATAAGTTTGAGATGCCTATTGGACATCCAAGTGCCAATGGTGATCACTATCTTTGCAATTCTGGTCAAGAAATAGACATGTCCTCTACCCTAGAGAGGGACATTATCTGTCTTCCCAGGCTGTTTGCCACACAAACGTCACAAGATATATAGAAATGCTATTGAGGATTACCTTCCCAATGATATCCACCCCTGGTTTCTATATTGTCTGGCTTCTGGCAAGTTTTCCTATGAATATACCATTGAGTCAGCCATTATGATTAATTAAGCCAACAGGAGCTCACACCAGATCCATTTAATTTGTATTCTATGCAGAATTAGACCTGCTGGTCACCCTGAAATATTGACCTCAGCTATGTCCCCCAAGGTTCCAGCTGAACAAAGTTCAACTATCAGTGTCTACCTTAGAAAGCCAAGTGGCTTTCTCCTTAAGGTTCTGTATTATCCAAAACATTAATCCAAGTGGGGCAGGATGTATTAGCAACTGCACAGATAGTGTCCTTGGAAAGTTTACAGTTTGGGCAGGGGGGAGAGCCTCTGAAGTAGGATCTATCAGTACATCAGTCGGAAAGTACAGGTTGACAGTAGTTACCAGTCAACTGGTAAGCCTTCAAGTTCCCAATTATGTCCATTCGGAGGGTCTGCCTAAGGACAGTCAGTCTGGTTTGTTCCCCGACACCAGCTGGATTGTATCTAGCCACCTCAGAGTGGTCAGAACCATCTGGCTGAGGATGGCAGAGTCAGCCCGTTGAATTTCTTGCAACAGTTTGGGAGAGATATATCATGGGTTTTCCTCCTGTAAGAAGGCTCTGGGCAGGTTCACCTCCCAGGTGCTGTTTTTGTTACTGAATAAATCAGGTGAACTGGGTCCCACTGCTCGCCACTTGCAAAATCAATTACATATTTACAAATGGTAGAAGAAAAAGATGCCTTTAATCAGAATGCCAGCAATCTGGGGAGATGGTGGACTCACCATCCCCCCAAAACCACGTCCGAAGATTCTGCTCAGCCATGAAACTTTTTTTTTTAAACATCTTTATTAGAGTATAATTGCTTTACAACGGTGTGTTAGTTTCTGCTTTATAACAAAGTGAATCAACTATACATATACATATATCCCCATATCTCCTCCCTCTTCCATCTCCCTCCCACCCTC
Organism: Balaenoptera musculus; assembly: GCF_009873245.2. Lineage (NCBI taxonomy): Eukaryota > Metazoa > Chordata > Mammalia > Artiodactyla > Balaenopteridae > Balaenoptera > Balaenoptera musculus. Next base: position 95,522,444 of record NC_045790.1, on the reverse strand, counting down.
CCTATCCCACCCCTCTAGGTTGTCACAAAGCACGAAGCTGATCTCCCTGTGCTATGCGGCTGCTTCCCACTAGCTATCTATTTTACATTTGGTAGTGTATATATGTCAATGCCACTCTCTCACTTCATCTCAGCTTACCCTTCCCCCTCCCTGTGTCCTCAAGTCCATTCTCTACATCTGCATCTTTATTCCTGTCCTGCCCCTAGGTTCTTCAGAACCTTTTTTTTTTCTTTTTTAGATTCCATATATATGTGTTAGCATATGGTATTTGTTTTTCTCTTTCTGACTTACTTCACTCTGTATGACAGTCTCTAGGTCCACCCATCTCACTACAAATAACTCAATTTCGTTTCTTTTTATGACTGAGTAATATTCCATTGAATATATGTGCCACATCTTCTTTATCCATTCATCTGTCGATGGACACTTAGGTTTCTTCCATGTCCTGGCTGTTGTAAATAGAGCTGCAATGAACATTGTGGTACATGACTCTTTTTGAATTATGGTTTTCTCAGCATATATGCCCAGTAGTGGGATTGCTGGGTCGTATGGTAGTTCTATTTTTAGTTTTTTAAGGAACATCCATACTGTTCTCCATAGTGGCTGTATCAATTTACATTCCCACCAACAGTGCAAGAGGGTTCCCTTTTCTCCACACTCTCTCCAGCATTTTCTTTTTTCCAGCATTTATTGTTTGTAGATTTTTTGATGATGGCCATTCTGACCGGTGTGAGGTGATATTGAGGTATATTTTATCAATAGCTTTGTGGAATTTGTACTTTGTTGTGATTTATTTTCTCATTCTTAATAAGTACTTACTTCAGTGTTTACTTTTATTTGGGTAATTTGGAATTTTGTTAAGAAGGTCCCCCAAATTACATGAGCTTCAGGCCCCACAAAAACTTTGATTTCGGGGAATTCCCTGGCGGTCCAGTGGTTAGGACTCTGGCACTTTCACTGCCAGGGCCTGGGTTTGATCCCTGATCAGGAAACTAAGATCCCACAAGCCAGGTAGTGCAGCCAAAAAAAACCTGATTTCAATGTGATGTCCAATAAGTTGCTTTCTCTCTGAGCCGAGAAATTAAAGAGGGTCTGTGGGGAAGTGGCAACGATGACCTTGGAAAAGGGAATAGAGGCTGAACCACAAAGGATCTTGATGCTAAGGGAGTTGAGGGCTTCTCTTCTGCAGAAAGCAGGAGCTGAAGGAGAGTTTTAGGCAAGGGATTACTGTGATCAGAACTTCTGTGAATGCTGTGGGAGAGGCCCTGGAGTCGGGGAGACCCTCAGCGACCGAATGCCAGAGTCTAGGTGAGAAAGCATAAGGATCGGCTTACGCCTTTCAGCAGCTGAGGATCCAGCCATGAACTTACCCAAACTTCAGGAGGGACTGTGGCGAAAAGGGTTGCTTCAGGTTATTCCCTTTAAAATTTTTGTTTAAGCATCTACTTGCATTTTCTGCCCCCTTTAGATATCTCTGTAGAAATAATTTATTACATGATTCCACAGCTGAATCAGATTGCTAACATAGTTTTTCAATCAAGTGTAAACACATGGGACTTTACTTCATTTCACTTATAAGCAATATTATAAAGGTGCTGTAGCTCAAGCATCAGACCACCCTTCGGCATAACACATAGCATAAAACTGTAAAAAAAAAAAAAATTCACAGTATTGCTTGTGTAAATCAAATTAGATCCCAATATGCAAATGTGTTTCACACAATGGCCAGGAGTTGCTACTACCACAGTCAACCTGGGCCAACTTTCTATTTTATAAAACAAAAAATTATCTAGCAGTGTTGATTTGGAATGCCTCTCTGTTTGGAGACTTCCCCAAATGGCCACCATTTGCGAGAGAAACGTAAGTCATTTAGCATTTTTCTCAAAGAGAAACAGATACATTCAGTAGCCATCTTTCCAAATACCAAATAGATTTGCACTGGCAGAAACAGTCTAGGGTAACACAGATTATAAAATAATGGCCTTAAGAGGATTATTCATTACGCAGAAGTGTTATACATTAAGTTGATTCAACAGCTAAACTAACATGTCTCTGGCCTTTATTTGCCAAGTGCCAGAATCCTTTAAGATTTTGATTAAGCGTGAGCAAATGAGAAAGATAAGAAACTCATGCGTAGAAATGCTGAACTTGAGCAACTTTCTGTTGAGTCTCAGATCATGTTTTTGTTGTTTTTTTTTATTAATTAATTTATTTATTTTAGCTGTGTTGGGTCTTCATTTCTGTGCGAGGGCTTTCTCTAGTTGCGGCAAGCGGGGGTCACTCTTCATCGCGGTGCGCGGGCCTCTCTTGTTGCGGAGCACAGGCTCCAGACGCGCAGGCTCAGCAGTTGTGGCTCACGGGCCCAGTTGCTCCCCGGCATGTGGGATCTTCCCAGACCAGGGCTCGAACCCGTGTCCCCTGCATTGGCAGGCAGATTCTCAACCACTGCGCCACCAGGGAAGCCCTCAGATCATGTTTTTAAACAAAAAATCTTTTGTACTAATTAAACTGTCGAAGTATGAATAGAGAAACTGTTCTTTTCAAATATTTGATTGGAAAATGATCACCTATATTTAACAGAATTTGTGATGGATAGTAATACGTTGTGAGACACTAAATTATATGCTATTTTAACTATGTAGACAGACAGCATTTAGACTCATCAAAATGCTGAGAAATTTTTCTATGGCCTTGTACTGGGGGAGCTTGAATGTTAATAAACACATATTTTCTACTTTAAGTACATATTTCCCCAAATAAAGCAGATTCTCGGGGGACATTGTCCAAGCTGAAAACAGGCAAAGTTTGTGGGGTACTCATGGCTGATCAGGATGAGCCCTCTGATCTAAGATCTCAGAAGCACGTGAGGGGCAGGGGTGGCTGCAGGCCAATGAGGATGAGATCAAACCATTTACACAAGGAGGAGGAGGAGCGTGAGAACAAAATCTCTCTCCCTCCTCTGTCTGTGCAGAGTGTCCTCATCAATAGAGGATTGTTTAATCAAACGCACCTTTATATGTCAGGAGTTACTTTAAGTCACATAGTCTTAATTCTGCAATTAGAATGTCCACTTCAATATATTCAACATTTCCATGTTTAGTTCAAAGATAGGTCTTCTTCCTTCTCCCAGGGCCAAGGCCACTGTAGGCTTCAAGGGAGAGTTTTTTGCTTTTCCCCACTTCTCCTCTCTCAGATTCCTCAGGGCAGTTTCTGGCTTCTCTGAGATGGAAGCACAGGAAGGGGGAAAGAATAGGCAGGAGTGAAAAATTCACACTTGGCTGATACTCTCCTAAGGTGACTTTGTGCTCTCTGGACTTGACGGCTGTTTAAAGCTGATGCTTCCTCATGGTGGTTCCCCTGAGAGGGTCCACTGACTACCACCCCATGCTGGAGGCAGTGCTCCTTTGACTGGCTTCTTCCTATCTGTAGCCACACCCCCACTTAGCATCTGTCTTCCCGTAGTGCATCCCAGCATTTCCCTTGCAAGGCCATCCTCTTGGGCAGGATTCTTGTTAATCTTGGCCAACATTTTCTGCAACCATTTCTGAGAATGCGTCGGCTTTGCCCTGCCTTTTGGAGGGAATGCAGTTATCTTCCAAATGCAGACTCAATTCTATTCCATGGCCGCTTTGGCTTTCATAGCCCAAACTTGCATCTGGATCCTTCTGGATCCCCAACAGCAGAGAATAGGTGTTCAGACCCATCAGATAGACTGCATATCTGAAGGAGGCCAACCTAGGATGATAGAGCAACCACAGACAAAAAAGGCTGGCAGAACAGACCAGGTGAAATCACCAAGCCTAGAGTTTGGAATGAGCAGTCATTCTAAGCACAGGGTATGATTTCCAGGATTTGATCATGAAAAGGGGAGAGCTCGAGTACAAAACAAAGAGTTCTGTCACCAGAGACCCAACTGACAGGTGTTCTGTTCTGTAAGAAAAACATCTCTCCTCTACTTTTTTTATCCCAGGATTCCAAGAGGATAAGAGATCCTAATATAAGTAACACTTGGGTTACATTTGCAAGGATCTGGAAATGGCTAGGATTATTTGGGGAGCTGTTCCAGCAAAATAATGTGCTTCAGGCTAATAAACCAGCAGGGGCTTAGAGCATGCAACCTTGGAGCAATATTCTATATGTGAGAGTGGACTCCAGGAGGGTAGAGATTTTTATCTGTTTTGATTGCTGCTGTATCCCCAGAGCCTAGAATATTTTTGTGTAGTAAAGAATTAACCTTGCCCAAAGAGAATTCTGGCCTTTGCCCTCAGTTACTAGGAGGTGATCTCTAGGCTTTTAGAATATCCTACCAGAGAAGAGTGTCTTTGTTTACCTAGGAGCCTTGGGCCACACAAGATAGTCTAACAGTGTGATGTATGATGGGGGTTTGGGGCCATGCAGTATTACCTTGGCCTTCAGAGGGGCTAGAAACTACAGGTCGGCTACATGGGCTGTCAACCATATCTGCATAATGGAGCTCCAACAAAAAGTCTGGACACCAAGTCCCAGAAGAGCCTCTCTGGTTGGCCATACTCCATGCATATTGTCATTCATTTTAGCCAGGAGAGTAGCGCTTTCCATGACTCCCCTGGGAGAGGACTACTGCAGGCTCTGCTCTTGGAACCTCCCTGGACTCTGCCCTATGCATCTCTTCTTTTGGCTGATTTTAATCTGTGTGCTTTTTCTGTAATAAAGCATAATTGTGAGTATTCCAGCTTTCAGTGAATTCTGCAAGTCTTTTGAGTGAATTATCAAACCCGAGGGTGGACTTGGGAACCCCCCGAACTTTCCATTGCTGTCAAAAGTGAGGGTGATCTTGCAGGCGGTCTCTCTAACATTGCAAGTGCCTTGCACAAGCAGATGTTCAAACAGTGTTCACTGAATGAAGGAAAGGATGAAGGCATTTCCACATACCAACTGAGGAAGCCATGCCAGTTACCTAAAGATAGTGTCTTCTCAAATATAGCATAATAAAGTTTTGTGTTTACATGATTTGCACGACAAAATTAGACTTTATAATCCTGTGGGTGTTCTTCCCAAGTATACTTGGACTTTGCTGGCCACATCTTAAACATATTTCAATTACCACATTACTTCAAAAAACCAAACACCAAGCAGATTTCTGCCTGAAGAGTGGGAAAAACAGCAATGTTATAAACCTCTTTACAGAGCGTTGGCAGGGTTGAGGCTGGCCCAGAAGGAAGGTGCCACTGTAGGTCTTCCTCTGGAGCTACTCCAGTGTGGACACCTAGAGAGCAGCTGGCCACAGGAGCGACACGCCCTCTATGCATGGTTGGCAAGAGCCCCTCAGGGGCGTAGCGCACTCTCTAAACTGCTGCCCATGGACAAGATGAGGTCTCTCCTCAGTATGAGATCATGTTATTTATGACCCCAGAAAAGGATGAAGGCTAAAGATGTAACTCTGAGGGCTTCTCCCTGCTCTCCCTTCTTTGGAGACCCAGGAAAGGTCTTCTTTGTCTCCTTTGGCAGCTTTGACTTCAGGGACAGATACATCACCATTAACAGGTTACTCTCCATAGGCATTTCAGGGCTGCAGTTCCTTCCCACAATGTTTTCAACACTGAATAGCTGTGAGGCAGCTGCTATCAAATCATTAGCAGAGAACAGAGTGTTAGTATGATAAGGAGGCACAGCCATGGGAGAAAAGAACTTCATATTCCTGATTCCTATCAGCTTTCTGATGGTCTGGTATCTGAGTTTTCTCCCAGAATGCAATTCTGGCCTCAGAAATCATTGAAGACGGGGGAAAGCGGGGTGGGGGGTAGTGGTTGGTGGTGGGATGAATTGGGAGATTGGGATTGACATATATACACTAATATGTATAAAATAGATAACTAATTTTAAATAAAGAAATCACTGAAGAAGTATTGGCTCCCTTATCCAGACCTGGGATCACTGGCCTTTCAACCTTTAGATCCCCAGTTTTGATCAGATATCCTCAGGTGATGCAAAATTTTGCCACATATACCCATAGTCTCTTTCCAAGAATTCCTACTTCATTTCCAGAACTGTAGACCCAACTTCCATGTTTAAACTTCCCTAGTGGGTCAATTCTGCATGAATGTAATCCAGATATTATTAGGTGGTGCTTCTAGCCCTTTAAGTTCTAGTGAACACTGGCTTGAACCCCCCTTCTAGAGTCTATGGGAGTCCAAAGCTTTTTCAACATTTCCTACAAATACCCAGAGGGTATATTCTCATGTTCACTCAGCTCCCATGCTCCAGCCTCCTCGTGGGCTGCTCCTTCTACACTTTTCACAGAATTCCCATTTACACAAACAACTTAAGTGTTTTATATTTTCTTTAAAATTTGGAGCAAGTCAGTAATGGAAGCAACCTCACTTGATATCTCCATTGAACTTGACATATCTCCATTCTTTAAAATATCCTTTAACTATCAGCTACATAGAACACCCCATCTGATCATACCATCTCGCTCCATCCTTTCTTTTCCAAGCTCTCCAAACAAATTTCATTCTTTATTGCAGCAGAGCAATTCAATCATTCCACTTTGTTGCCGTGGTTCTTGATATTGAGTCCCATTCCCTACCAATCAGTTTATCAAGATATTTTCCTAAACAAAAGACAGTTCTCTGCCTGATAAGAATCCTTGTGTAATCAATTAAAGTGTTTTTCTTCATTTCATAAAGAACTACAGTTTACCCTCGAACAGCGTGGGGGTTAGGGACGCCCACCATCTGCACAGTGGAAAACCCATATATAACTTATAGTTGGCCCTCTGTATTCACATTTCCCCCGTATACTTGGTTCCTCCGTATATGTGGTCCCACATCCATGTATTCAACCAACATGGATCGTGTAGCAATGTAGTATTTACTATTGGAAAAATTCCTGGTGCAAATGAACCCATGCAGTTCGAACCCACTTTGTTTAAGGGTCAGATGTATTTTGGCACTATTGGGTTCAGCCTACCAGTGATCACCCCTGATCATTGCTCATTCATGGAGATGGACACTGTTTTATATTGGGTTCTCTGGAGACAGACTCTGAAACAGAGAACTGCTTGTAGAAGGTTTATTGAGGAGTGTTCTTGGAGGTACCCTTGTAAGGAAACCAGGAAGGCAGGATTGGGCAGAGGGAGCTGCTGACCTGTAATGATATTGCAATTGACACCTAGCTCTGTGGAGCTTGAACAACTCTGATAAGGACCTCTGGAGTTGTCCCAAGTTGAAGCAAGGGAATTGGGTTTTTGTATCCTCTCAATAGCCAGTTGTTAGCTGGGGGATGCTCCCTGGGAAGGGCGTGGAAACTTGGACAAAGCAGTCCACTGTGCCGAGTGGAATTACCCTTGAGGGACACAGCTGTGGGCGGGCAGTGTCTGATATTCCCAGCAGCTGGGGATTAGGTGCATTGGCTCTGAAGAGGGGATCTGAGTAAACACTACAATATCCATTGTAGCTCACGTCTGGCACCTCTCAGATCCATCTTATCCATTCCATAATTCTGGAATTCCATAATTCTGAATTCCATAATTCATAAATACAGTTGACCCTTAAACAACGTGGGTGCGAACTGCATGGGTTCATTTGTACCAGGATTTTTTCCAATAGTAAATACTACATTGCTACACGATCCATGGAATTATCCATTCCATAATTCTGGTTGACCTGGTTTGCAGGGAAACTTACAAGAGAAAGGTTAGTGTGATGAACTACAGACCCCACTGCCACAGCTAAACTGAGGCCGTGAATGATACTCCCTCCTCCACCTCCCATTATATATTTCCCTCATCCCCCTGCTGGTCTAAGTGGCTGGTGAAGTGACCCAGATCATCATCCCGAAGGTGTCTGTGCCTAAATCTACTATGTCCTCCTTAGGCTGTGGCCACGGCCCTTGTCCATTTACTACCATTAAAACTGGGCATGCAAAGACCAAGAGACACTCCATGGATCTCCTGAGCACCAAACATATTCTTTCCTGCCCCGCTGAGTAGCAGCAGCCCTATTTACCCCTACATTTCCTTTTTCTCTTGGCACATGGGGCCTGAGCAACAGCCATAGCTTAAAGTTTGATGGGATTCTTACTGTGTCCCCTGATGGCAGTGGCCCCTTCTAGACATGCAGAGCTAAAGTTACAGGGTTGGGAAGCACATATGTATGTGAATTTGGTGGGGCACAAACCTTCAGATTTCAGGGCTTTGCCCCTCCCAGAGGCAAAGCCTAATTATGGCAGCCACCCCCCAAGACCCGGCCCAGCCTGGGGAGTGGCCCTTCTGCCCTCCTGGCTTGCTCCTCTTCCTGGCTTTATCTTCCTCCACGGCATCCTGTATGTTGTGCTTATTCACCTCAAATGCTAGAGTGTTGATGGCTGACAGCTCTCAGCTGAGTCCCCTCTGGGAGCTGGCTTCAGCTGAAGAGCTGCCTAGCCCAAAGGTATGCCCCCTTCTCCAGGGCAGCCTGAATCGAATGGCTGATCAATCTTGTGGGGAGGGGAGCATAAAGGCTTGGCCCCCTTGCCTCAAGGTGGGACAGCCCTGAAGGATCATCCGAGCTGCCCATAAAATCAGCTGAGCCTCTATGGCAACCACATGCCAATTCAACTCTGCCCTCTGAGCCCTTTCTCTTATTCCCCAACGGGCATTCATCCCCACAGCACCCCACAGTAAACCTCCTGCACACAATCCCTGTCTCAGAATCTGCTTCTTAGGGAACGCAACCTAGGCTATTTTTTTTTTTTTTAATAAATAAATAAATTATTTATTTATTTATTTTTGGCTGCGTTGGGTCTTCATTGTTGCCCGTGGGCTTTCTCTAGTTGCAGCGAGTGGAGGCTACTCTTTGTTGCAGTGTGCCGGCTTCTCATTGCAGTGGCTTCTCTTCGTTGCGGAGCACAGGCTTCAGTAGTTGTGGTGCGTGGGCTCAGAAGTTGTGGTTCGTGGGTTCTAGGCGCGCAGGCTTCAGGAGTTGTGGCGCGTGGGTTTAGTTGCTCCACAGCATGTGGGATCTTCCCAGACCAGGGCTTGAACCCACATCCCCTGCATTGGCAGGCATATTCTTAACCACTGCGCCACCAGGGAAGTCCCTGGACTATTTTTAGAAGTTGAGAATGTTTGTCTTATTTTTAATGATTAAAAAAAAAACTTAAAAACTTTATTAGCCATAAATGTTATATAGGTTAAATTGTTTTTCAGTTCATTCTAATCTTTTGCAAAGCAAGGTAAGGAAAGCTCTGTTGATACCTAAGTGAGATAGAAGAACAAAGAAGATACACCACTGTGAGGTCAGAAGGGGTGAGGGGGTAGGAGCAGCCAAGTGCACATATGTTGGCTTAGGGGGACTTGCTAATCTTGGTCTAGCTATCAGCTTTGCTCCTATGAGCTGTGAGATTTATGTAAAAGACCTTGTAAATGTAGTCAGTTCCAACCAGATGATTTGAGACTACTGAACACTGGGTGAATGGCCTATAGAAAAGGTGCCAATGGGAAAGCCCCACCATGCACGTGCAACAAACACTGTGCGAGAAGCAAATGAAAAAGTTAGATTCAGTTCACACGGCGTGTGCTTTCTCTGAACTTTAGATGTATCTCATTCTGGGCAACTCCTACGGAGGGCGTGGTACGAATGACCCCCCTCCAACATGACTATGCAGATTTTAGACAGTTGACCTGCACCCTGAACCTACTTTCAGCTTCAACTCTCAGTCCCCAGCTCCTTAGACTGCAAGACTCTTAACCCCCCGAGACACACTTGTACTCCCCTTCTAATCCCAGATTCAACATCTCTGTCACCACTACACACACACACCCCTATTCTTTCCCTGGCCTCGACGGTGCCCCACTTGGCCAGCTGTTCCTGGTCCTCACAGAAATGATTGCTCCTCTAGTATCCTGTATAACAGGACTGTCCTAACCCCCCTTCCCCATCTCCCTCTTCTGAGCCAAGACTTCGTATTTGATATGGAGGAGATTGTCGGCCCAAATCCAGGTCACTCGCAAACTCCTGAACTGGAGGCTCCCATGTCCGAGCCCTTCTCTCAGAACACAATAGGTGCTCCAGTGTCTTGGTCCTCAAAGGTGGTAAGATGGTGAGAGATTGAGCCCTACTCTCTTATCTCTAAAAAAAAAACAAACAGAAAAAAACAACTGAGGCCTCAGCTAAGAAGGGTTGAGGTCCGAGGATACCAAAATAGGGTTGTGTAAGCTTGGGTTCAGGGAAAAGAGGAACAGTGAGCTAATAGGGGATTGGAGAGAATTCCCATATTGAGGGAAGTGAACCAGTAGAAAGGAACTTCTCCCACATTGGGAGAGAATGAGTAATTGTTTGTCCTCTGGACCCAACCCCATAAAAAGTCTAGACTTGGGCTTGCTGGTCTCCTACATGACAGAGGGACAAGAGTCAAGAATCTCTGATTTCAGAAAACAATTAGAGTGGGTTTCATTTTCTTGGTGAAAAGTGGTAAGTTTGGGAAAACTTATATAATGTTTTCCCAAGACATGTGCAGTGGAAAAGTATTTATCTTTGAGTAGTTTAAAAGCTCAAAAATGTCCAGAAAACAAGATATTCTCCCGTATGGTGCCTTCTTCCCACATAATATCTCATCTACATCTGGCCCATCCTACTTTCTTCTCTGACCTTCTCTAGTTCAGAGGGAGGCCAGCACCTCCATCCCTTCCTTTTTACCATAAGATCTTGATCCATTACTTGTTCCCTCTCCATGATAATTCTTCAACCAGTTCCTTTCCACTGGCTCTTTCCCGTTAGCCTAAAATCCTTCCCAGTAACCACACTTGAAGGTCAGGGATGCCATGTTGCACAACTCTACAAGGCACCATTGACATCATCGTCTATGTAAATGGCGCCCCCCTCCCCCACCCCTCCCCGCTGGAGTTGAGCAGAGCACATAATATCAATAAAATGAACAATGATGAATGGGAAAAGGAGCATTTCCTCTGCTCACTAGGTGGCGCTCTAGCAATTTTCAACTACCGCTCTGGCAGTGGTTCAGAGATTCCATTCAGTGAGCTCACTGCCATTTTCTTAGCAAAGTAACCCTTTTTATTACAAACGTCCTGGGATTATAGAGTCAGATTCTAAAAGAAATTTTGAGTTTGCATAGCCTCCCCTTAAAAAATCTTCCAGTGGAAGGAGTATAATTCCCACTTAAAACAACTCAGTCAGCCGTTCAGTCGTTTCTCTGTACAGTCAATCAAGAAGCACTGATTGAGCACCTCCTATGTATCAGGCACTGTGCTCCATGCTGAAGATTCAGGTGAGGATAAAAAGAAAAAAGCATGGAACTTTCAGGCATTAATCAAAAATTCACACAAACACCATTAAATTATAACAGTGGAAAGAACTACCGATTAGAAGTACATGGTGTTATGAGAACATCTAATAGACGTAAACAAGAAGTTCAAGGAAGACTTCCTTGAGAACGGGATGGTTGAGTTAATATTTGAAGGGAGAGTAGGCGTTAATTAGATAAAATGGAAGTGAAATGTCCTAAGCAGAGAAAAAAGCATGTTCTAGGGGCCCTGTGGGGAGTTCAAGGAAGTGAATGATGAAAACCAATGTGGCTGGACCACTGTGAGCAAGGAGGAGGGTCAAGTGAGATGAGACTGGAGGGGTAGGGAGGGCCAGACCTGGTAAACCTTCAGGCCATAATATGGATTTTGGTCTTTATTCTAAGAATAACTGGAAGTCATTGAAGGGTTGTAAGCAGGCAAATGACAGGATGATACCTGTGCTTTAAAGGAATCACTTTGGCTGTAATGTGGCTAATGTGTTGGAGAAGCCTTTGAGATGTGGGAAACAAGTTGGGAGATTACTGAAATAGATCAGGGGAGAGAAGCCGGTGGCTTGTACAGAGGTGGGTTTAAAAAGCTTTATTAGAAATTCCTTCCTTATATCAAAGTCAAACATGTCCAGTGGCCCCAGCTGTTTGTTTCTCTGGGACCACAAAGAACAAGTCAAGTCCACATCAACATGGTAAACCTTTAAGGAGATTAAGGAATGCATTGTGCCACCACCTCTTTTACTCTGCCCCATTTTACCCTCATCACTTAATCTCCTTTCTTCTTGTTTAAAAAGCATGATTCTTTTAACAGATCCTCAAATGACCTGAATATGAATTCCCTTTGCCATCCTCACTGCCCCTCCCAGAACAGCCTCAGTTGGTCAATAAAGACTAAATCCCTAAATGAGCCAAAGCTTCTGGAGATTAAGATGAATACAAAAGATAGGATTGAGATGTTAAACCCTGATTACAGTATGAAAATAAACAAGGAAGAGTTAAACCTACAACTGTCAGCTAGAAAAATCATAAATTAACTTCTGACTTCTCCATCAGGCTGTTGATAATAGAAATCAACATTTATTGAGACTTTTAAAAACATATTACATGCATTAACTCATTTACTCCTCACAACAACCCTTGAGGTAGGTCCTAAGATTATTCCCATTTTACAGATGAGAAAACTAAGGTATGAGAGACTAAGGTTATACAATCAGTAAGCATCAGAGCCTGGACTCAGGCACTAATCTGACTTCGGGGACTGTGCTCTTAGCCACGACACTACACTGCCTTCCAGGGCAAGGAAAGCTATCTTCGAACTTTTAGAAGGGAAAAATAAACATGATGAAAAGGAATTAAAGCCCAAAGTTAGAGAAGAAGATAGCCCAAGAGTTTATAATTACTTGATTTAATCCTAATCTAAAGCCCAGATGAAAAATATTTTAAGACACCGAAAGAACAGTCAGATATAAACCCAAAATAATAATTGGTCATCTTTAAGAAATACGGAAGAGGGCTTCCCTGGTGGCGCAGTGGTTGAGAATCTGCCTGCCAATGCAGGGGACATGGGTTCGAGCCCTGGTCTGGGAAGATCCCACATGCCACGGAGCGACTGGGCCCGTGAGCCACAATTACTGAGCCTGCGCGTCTGGAGCCTGTGCTCTGCAACAAGAGAGGCCGCGATGGTGAGAGGCCTGCGCACCGCGATGAAGAGTGGTCCCCACTTGCCGCAACTAGAGAAAGCCCTCGCACAGAAACGAAGACTCAACACAGTCATAAATAAATAAATAAATATAAGCAGTCATTTACATTTAAAAAAAAAAAAAAGAAATACGGAAGATGATTAGAGATGCCCAGTATATGGTCAGGCCACTCAAGATGGCTGTTCTACTCTTTGTACATCCCCTGCTCCACCAGTCCCTGCTTTGCCTGCTCCCTACTCACAGAAGGTGCTTCGCCCCCTGCCCCAGCTAGTGATTGTTCAAATCCTTAGGCCAGACCGGCTCCACCTGCTAGCTTATTGAAGGGAAACATCTGCCCTTGTGGTGGTTGTTAATCTGAGGGGCTGTGAGGGGCTGTGATGCCCCTGCTGCTGGTTTCCCTGGTAACTAATGAGCTAATCTGACGTCAATTCCCCCTATAAATGGTAGCCTCTCCACTAAGTAGGAAAGGTTGCTGCCATTGACTGCCCGCCCGCCCGCCCGCCCGCCTGCCTGCCTGCCTGCCCGCCCGCCTGCCTGCCCGCCCGCCTGCCTGCCCGCCCGCCTGCCTGCCTGCCCGCTCCAGTGGGGTGTTGCTCCAGGACCTTTTGCTTCAGACGTGTAAGAGCCCACTGTCCAACAAACTATTGATGTCTCTGTCGCTGTCTCCAGGTTCTTTCTTTGGTCTCGAGGCTGGGCAGCTACAAGGCTTGCTGGCCTGCGAGGTGCAGCCTAACAACTGGCATACCAGCCGGGAGGCCGAGGAAACTCCTGTGAGCGCCGAGATGTTGGGAAATAAGGATGGGAAATGGAAAGAGGCGGGGGTGACCCGAGGTGGCCGACCGCTAGCAAGTGGGGCTCTGTGGCAGCTGACCACCATAAGAGGTGTCTTCCTCTTCCATTACATTGATGATACCCTGTTGACCTCAGAGTCCCTTTCAAGTTTAAAAGTAGCAGCCCTGTGCTCATTGGCTCATCTGACTGCACGGGGATGGCTGGTGAGTACAGACAAAACGTAAGGACCTGGGTTAGCTATAAAATACGAGCATACCCCCGACCCACCACCCCTAAACAATTACAGACATAGGCGTTAGGGATATTAACTCAGGGACAGGCTTGTGAATGGGACATGGCCAGTCGCCCAAAAGGGTTTGGATGAGGCCTGTGGCAACAGCAAAATAATAAAAGTACCCTTGGGCTTCTGGTCTCAGCTATGGGGGGGGGGGGTGGGTGCTGAGCAATGATATATGTGATGGAAAACAGCTATATGCCGCCTACAATGTGTTACAGCAGGTGGAAGACGTTACAGAAGGCCTACCCGAGTTGTCGAGCAATGCGAAAAACCATTATTTGGGGTCTAGAACAGCTGTATAACAATACGGGACCCCCATGGACATTGACAGCAACCCACTTTACCGGCCAACTGTCAGGACCATAACTTACTTTTGCCTTTGCCACGGGATCTACCCCCAGGGGAACACATTATAAAATGGCCCTGGGACTGGCAGATAAGTTCCAGGTGGTCTGGGTTTGCGGCCCTGTGGGGAATAACTTAACAGATCTCACCTGTCTTCTACCTGGCCCCGCCTGAGATTACTAAGGTAATTTATACGGGACCTCTCCTGGAGATAGCCACCATCATGTTAACCCTGTGGTCTGTTGTTATACGGCCTCTCCAGGATTCGGCTCCGGCTGTGGGGACTGAGGGTGGCCAGGTGGTGCGGTCCTGCAGGCCAGGGCAGAAACCACAGGCGGGGGTGGTGGTATCTCAGAATGCTGTTACTGTGGTATTTGGCTTACTGGTCCTGATCGTCCCTGTATTATGCTTGTTGAACATCTGACATCTCCTCCCTAGTCTGAGCGGAGGGAATCTGTTTGTGGACTGGGGGACAGTGGTGGCCTCACTGTGAAATGAGTCTGATTGCTGGGTCTACGCGAGATGCCGTTGTCCTCCTCTGGACAAGAAAAATTGACCCGATAAGCGCCTGGCTTACTCGTTAGAGGCTGTTAATCTGTATCGCTTTTGCGGTATTGGGTTGCAGTGCATCTCTACATTCCAACCCCAAGGATATAGCGGAAGAGGGGTGGACCAAGATGGTAAGGGTTGTGCAGAGTATGTAGGGCTGGAGTGTGTGGTCAGGCCACTCAAGATGGCTGTTCTCTCGCTCTTTGTACATCCCCTGCTCCACCAGTCCCTGCTTTCCTGCTCCCTACTCACAGGAAGGTGCTTCGCCCCCTGCCTCAGCTAGTGATTGTTCAAATCCTTAGGCCAGAACGGCTTCACCTGCTAGCTTATTGAAGGGAAATATCTGCCCTTGTGATGGTTGTTAACCTGAGGGGCTGTGAGGGACGTGCCCCAGTTGCTGGTTTCCCTGGTAACTGATAAGCTAATCTGACGTCAGTTCCCCTATAAATGGTAGCCTCTTTCACGCCTGAGTAGTGCTGCCATGCCCTGTCTGCCACAGACAGTGGGGTGTTGCTCCAGGACCTTTTGCTTCAGACGTGTAAGATCCCCTATTTAATAAACCATGTCTCTGTCGCTCTCTGTGGGCTCTTTCTTTGGTCTCGAGGCGGGGCAACTACAAGGCTTGCAGGCTGCAGGGTGCAGACCAACACCCAACAAATTAAAAAGAACACCTTTTCAAAACAAAGAATCAATTTGAGAAAACTGACTTTATCTTCAGCTTTCATCTTTCCTCCCGTCTGTATTAGTATCTTTTATTATTGACCAGGAAGTGCTAAACGGCTTTAGAAAAGACTTTGAAATTCTAGCTCTTAACTAATTATCCACTGATTTATTCACAAATACTTATTGAATATCTGCTGAATATCAGATTGCTAGATGCTGGAGAGTCAAAACAGGGTTCTATCCTCATGGAAATTTCTAGTGAGGAATATTACTGATAAAACAATGACATGAACGTGGGCATAATTACAAACTAAATCATGTGCTACAATTAAAAAAAAACTGCTTCCAGAGCAATTTCTACTTTTAAGTGACAAGCAAGAATGTAATACATATTTTAAATGAAATTTATACAGTGGAAAAAGATTTAAAATCTTTTAATGATTTAAAAGCTTGGTCATACTCAGAGTAAGATTATCTCTAAAATTAGAATAAATTATAAAATTACATAAGTCATTGAAACACCATTAAAAACATTGATTTTAAAAACAATCTGCTTTGAGTCCATTTTTAGAATTTGAGATATAATTGATATACCATAAAATTCATCCTTAATGTATCCAATGCAGATGTGGTATATTTATACAATGGAATATTACACAGCCATAAAAAATGAAATAATGCCATCTGCAGGAGCATGGATGGACCTAGAGATTCATACTAAGTGACGTAAGCCAGACAGAGACAAATGTCATATCACATGTGGAATCTAAAAAAGATACAAATGAACTTATATACAAAACAGAAATAGACCCCCAGACATAGAAAACAAACCTATAGTTACCAAATGGGAAAGGGGAGGGCAGATAAATTAGGCGTTTGGGATTAACAAATACACACCACTGTATATAATAATACATAACCAACAAGGACCTACTATATAGCACAGGGAACTATACTCAATATTTTGTAATAACCTATAAGGGAAAAGAAGAAAAAAAAAAGATACATATAACTGAATCACTTTGCCATACACCTGAAACTAACACAACATTGTAAATCAACAGTACTTCAATAAAAGTATACAATGCAGTGGATCTTATATATTAACAAGGTTGCACAACCATCACCATTGTATAATTCTGGAACACTTATCACCCCCAAAAGAAACCCCTTACCATTAGCAGGCTTCCCATTTTCCCCCTCCCTGAAGTCCCTGGCAGACACAAGTCTATTTTCTGTCTCTATGGATTTGCCTAATCTGCATATAAATTGAATAATAGAATACAGGGCCTTTTGTGTCTGACTTTCACTTAATGGTTTCAAGGTTTATCCATGCTCTAGTGTGTATCAGCACTTCATTCCTTTTTATGGTGGAAGAATATTCCATTGTATGGATATACCACATTTTGCCTATCTGTTCATTAGTTGACGGACACTTGGGTTGTTTCCACTTTTTGGCTCTTATAAATGGCACTGCTATGAACATTTATGTTCAAGTTTTTGTAAGGACATATTTTTTTTAACATCTTTATTGGAGTATAATTGCTTTACAATGTTGTGTTAGTTTCTGCTGTATAACAAAGTGAATCAGCTATATGCATACGTATATCCCCATATCCCCTCCCTCTTGCGGATCTCTCCCACCTTCCTTATCCCACCCCTCTAGGTGGTCGCAAAGCACCGAGCTGATCTCCCTGTGCCATGCAGCTGCTTCCCACTAGCTATCTATTTTACATTTTGTAGTGTATATAAGGACATATGTTAATTTTCTTCAGTAAACATCTAGGAGTAGAATTGCTAGATCATGTAGTAACTCTGTGTTTAACCTTTTGAGGAATTGCCAGAATGTTTTCCCAAGTGGCTGTTCCACTTTACATTCCACCAGTAATGTAGATGGCAATATTTGTCATTGTCCTTTTGATTAAAGCCATCCTAATGGGTGTGAGGTAGTATCTCATTGTGGTTTTGACTTGCATTTCCCTGATGGCTAATGATGTTGAGTTTCTTTTCATGTGCTGATCGGTCATTTGTGTATGTTCTCTGGAGAAATGTCTGTTCATATCCTTTGCCCTTTTTAAAGCTGGGTCATCTATTCTTTTATTATTGAGGTGTAAGGGCTCTTTATATAGTCTAGATACAAATCTCTTATTAAACATGATTTGTAAATATTTTCTCTTGTTCTGTGGGTTGTCTTTTCACTTTCTTGATGATGTCCTTAAAAGCACAAACATTTCTAATTTGGATGAAGTCTATTGGCCAGTGAGTTTTGAGCAGAAGTGGTGGTGGAATACTTTCCTAGGCCAAGTATTTAATTGCCAGTGTGAGAATCTCTAGAGCTCTCTTTAAATGGTGACCAGAAATGTTTGAGTTGGTGGTGGTTCTATCAGCTTGGGTCCCTGGATAACTACAGTGAGCAGAGCTCCCCTGACAACCCATGACAGAAACGTAGCCTGAAACAAATCTTGGTTGTTTTAAGCCACTGAGATTTGGGAATTATTATTACAGCATAACCAAGCCTATCATGACTAATGCACATGTCTTCTGTAACTTCATTAGTTATCAGAATATTTTCAAATAAGAGCTAAAACACTTTTAAAAAGTTAAATGAGTTTAAAATCTTAGCTCTATTAACTATCAAGCACTTTATATTGCTTCTCCTATTCAGTCAAGAATTTCGAATAGTCATTTCATGATGTGGGAAAATGTCCTTGAGCTATTAAGTGAGGAAAAATAAGTTTTAAACTTAAAGACAAAGTTCTAAAATTTTAGCAGTAGTTATGTCTCCCTGTTGTGTTGGATTTTTATTTTTTCTTCACAGCTTGTCTGTATCTTTACATTTATTTTTATAATTTTATACTCAGAAAAAAATACTAGTCTCTTTAAAACATATTTCCACCTTAGAAATGGCATTTACATATATTTATTAGAAAAATCTAGCATGAAGGATGTCTGCCATTCTATACAGTCTTTTCATTTATTGGAGTATAATTGATGTACAGTATTACATAAGTCACAGGTGTACAACATAGTCATTCACACTTTTTAAGGTTATATTCCATTTATAGTTACTACAAAATACTGGCTATATTCCCTGTGTTGTATAATACATCCTTGTAGCTTATTGTATACATAATAGTTTGTACTTCTTAATCTCCTACCCCTGTCGTGTCCTTCCCCGCTTCCCTCTCCCCACTTGTAACCACTAGTTCTCTATATTTGTGAGTCTGTTTTTTGTTATATTCACTAGTTTGTTTTATTTTTTAGATTCCACATGTAAGTGGTAGCATACAGTACTTGTCTTTCTCTGACTTATTTCACTTAGCATAATACCCTCCAAGTCCATCCATGTTGCTGCAGATGGCAAAATTTCATTCTTTTTTATGGCTGAGTAGCATTCTTTTGTGTATATATAAATTGCATCTTCTTTATCCATTCCTCTGTTCATGGACCCTTAGGTTGCTTCCAAATCCTAGCAGTTGTAAATAATGGTGCTGTGAACATTAGGGTGCATGTATCTTTTCAAATTAGTGTTTTGGGTTTTTTTTTTTTTTTTTATATATTCCCAGGAGTGGAATACTGGGTCATATGGTAGTTCTATTTTTAGTTTTTTTGGGGAAACCTCCATACTGTTTTCCACAGTGGCTGCACCAATTTACATTCCCACTAACAGTGTACAACTGTTCCCTTGTCTCTACATCCTTGCCAACATCTGTTACTCTGTTTGATAGCCATTCTGACAGGTGTGAGGTGATACCTCATTGTGGTTTTAATTTGCATTTCTGATTAATGATATTAAGCATCTTTTCATGTGTCTGTTGGCCATCTGCATATCCTCTTTGAAAAAAATGCATACTGACGTCTTCTGCTCATTTTTTAATCCAGTTGTTTGATGTTGTATGAGCTGTTGATATATTCTAGATATTAACCCCTATTGGTCATATCATTTGCAAATATACTCTCCTATTCAGCAGGTAGTCTTTTCGTTTTGTCAGTGGTTTCCTTCGATGTGCAAAAGCTTTTAAGTTAGGTCCCATTTGTTTTTTCATTTTATTTCCTTTGCTTTAGGAGACAGATCTAAAAAAATACTGCTGCAATTTATGTCAGAGTGTTCTGCATATGTTTTCTTCTTGGAGTTTTATGGTTTCCAGTCTTACATTTAGGTCTTTAATCCATTTTGAGTTTATTTTTGTATATGGTGTTAGAGAATGTTCTAATTTTATTCTTTTACATGTAACTGTCCAGTTGTCCCAGCACCACTTATTGAAGAGACTGTCTTTTCTCCTTTGCATATTCCTGTCTCCTTTGTCATAGGCTAATTGACCGTAGGTGTGTGGATTTATTTCTGGGCTCTCTATTCTGTTCCATTGGTCTGTGTCTGTTTTTGTGCCAGTACCATACTGATTTGATTACTGTAGCTTTGTAGTATAGTCTGAAGTCAGGGAGCACAATTCCTCCAGCTCTGTTCTTTCTCAAGATTGTTTTGGCTATTTGGGGTCTTTTGTGTTTCCATACAAATTTTAAAATTATTATAGTTCTGTGAAAAGAATGCCCTTGGTATTTTGATAGGGATTGCATTGAATCTATAGACTGCCTTGGGTAGTATGGTCATTTTAACAATATTCTACCAATGCATGAACATGGTATACCTTTCCATCTGTTTGTCTCGTCTTCAGTCTCTCATCAGTGTCTTATAGTTTTCTGAGTACAGACCTTTTACCTCCTTAGGTAGGTTTATTCCTATGTACTTTATTCTTTTTGATGTGTTGGTAAATGAGATTGTTTTCTTAATTTCTTTCCCATAGTTCATTGTTAGTGTAAACAGATGCAACAGATTTCTGTATATTAACGTTGTATCCTGCAACTTTACCGAATTTGTTGAGCTCTAGTAGTTTTTAGTGGTGTCTTTAGGATTTTCTGTGTATGGTATCATGTCCTCTACAAACAGTGACAGTTTTACTTCCTTTCCAATTTTTATTTCTTATTTCTTTCTCTTCTATGATTGCTAGGACTTCCAAAACTATGTTGAATAAAAGTGATGAGAATGGGTATTTTTCCTTGTTCCTGATATTACAGGAAATGCTTTCAGCTTTTCACCTTGAGTATGACGTTAGCTGTGGGTTTGTCATATACATTGGGATATATTCCTTCTATGCCCACTTTCTGGAGAGATTTTATCATAAGTGGATGTTGAATTTTGTCAAAAGCTTTTCCTGCATCTATTGGGGGCTGATATACGGTTTTTATTCAATTTTTTAAATGTGGTGTATCACGTTGATTTTTGTGGATATTGAAAAATCCCTGCATCCCTGGGATAACTCTTAATTGTGGTGTATGATCCTTTTAAGGTACTGTTGGATTCAGTCTCCTAATATTTTGAGAATTTTTGCATCTGTTAATCAGTGATATTGGCCTGAATTCTTCTGTAACATTTTGTTCTGGTTTGGGTATCTGGGTGGTGCTCGCCCTGTAGAATGACTCTGGAACTGTTCCTTCCTCTGCAATTTTTAGAATAGTTTGAGAAGGATAGGTGTTAACTCTTCTCTAAACGTTTGGTAGAATTCACCTGTGAAGCCATCTGGTCCTGGACTTCTGTTTGTTGGGAGGTTTAATTACTGATTCAATTTCATTACTGGTAATTGGTCTGTTCATATTTTCTACTTCTTCCTGGTTCAGTCTTGGGAGATTGTGCGTTTTAAAGAACGTGTCCATATCTTCTAGGCTGTGCATTTTATCAGTGTATAGTTGCTCAAAGTAGTCTTTTCTGATCTTTTGTGTTTCTGTGGTGTCAGTTGTAACTTTTTCATTTCTTTTTTTAAATTTTTATTGGAGTATAGTTGATTTACAATGTTATTAGTTTCGGGTGTACAGCAGAGTGAATCATATATATATATAATCTCCATTCTTTTTCAGATTCTTTTCCCATTTAGATTATTACAGAATATTGAGTAGAGTACTCTGTGATATACAGTAGGTCCTTATTAGTTATCTATTTTATATATAGTAGTGTGTATATGTCAATCCCAATCTCCTAATTTATCACTTCCCCCACATTTCCCCTTTGGTAACCATAAGCTTGATTTCGAGATCTGTGAGTCTGTTTGTTTTGTATATAAGTTCATTTGTACCATTTTTATTAGATTCCACATATAAGTCATATCATATGATATTTGTCTTCATCTGACTTACTTCACTTAGTATGATAATCTCTAGGTCCATCCATGTTGATGCAAATGGCATTATTTCATTCCTTTTTATGGCTAAGTAATGTTACCTTGTATATATGTACCACATCTTCTTTATCCATTCCTCTGTTGATAGACATTTAGGTTGCTTCCATGTCTTGGCTATTGTAAATAGTGCTGCAGTGAACATTGGGGTGCATGTATCTTTTTGAATTATGGTTTTCTCCAGATATATGCCCAAGAGTGGGATTGCTGCAACATATGGTAGTTCTATATGTAGTTTTTTAAGGAACCTCCATACTGTTCTCCACCACGATTGTACCAATTTACATTCCCACAAGCAGTGCAGGAGGGTTCACTTTTCTTCACACCATCTCTAGCATTTATTGTTTGTAGATTTTTTGATGATGGCCATTCTGACTGGTGTGAGGTGATACCTCATTGTAGTTTTGATTTGCATTTCTCTAATAAGTAGTGATGTTGAGCATCTTTCCATGTGATTTTTGGCCATCTGTATGTCTTCTTTGGAGAAAAGTCTATTTAAATATTCTGCCTATTTTTTCATTGGGTTGGTTTTTTTTTTTTTGATATTGAGCTGCATGTGATGTTTGTCTATTTTGGAGATAAATCCCTTGTCGGTTGCTTCATTTGCAAATATTTTCTCCCATTCTGAGGGTTGTCATTTCATTTCATTTATGGTTTCCTTTGCTATGCAACAGTTTTTAAGTTTAATTAGGTCCCATTTATTTTTGTTTTTGTTTTCATTACTCTAGGAGGTAGATCAAAAAAGATATTGCTGTGATTAATGTCAGAGAGTGTTCTGCCTATGTTTTCCTCTAGGAGTTTTATAGTATCCAGCCTTACATTAGGTCTTTAATCCGTTTTGAGTTGATTTTTGTGTATGGTGTTAAAGAGTGTTCTAATTTCATTCTTTTACATGTATCTGTCCAGTTTTTGCAGCACCACTTATTTAAGAGGCTGTCTTTTCTCCATTGTATATTCTTGCCTCTTTTGTCATAGATTAGGTGACCACAGGTGCATGGGTTTATCTCTGGACATTCTATCCTGTTCCACTGATCTATTTCTGTTTTTGTGCCAGTACCATACTGTGTTGATTACTATAGCTTTGTAGTATAGTCTGAAGTTAGGGAGCCTGATTCCTCCAGCTCCATTTTTCTTTCTCAAGATTGCTTTGGTTATTCAGGGTCTTTGTGTTTCCATACAAACTGTAACATATTTTGTTCTAGTTCTGTGAAAAATGCCATTGGTAATTTGATAGTGATTGCATTGAATCTGTAGATTCCTTTGGGTAGTATGGTCATTTTGACGGCATTGATTTTTCCAATCCAAGAACATGGTATCTCTCTCCATCTGTTTGTGTCATCTTTGATTTCTTTCATCAGCATCTTACAGTTTTGAGTACAGGTCTTTTGCCTCCTTAGGTAGGTTTATTCCAGGTACTTTATTCTTTTTGATGTGATGGTAAATGGGATTGTTTCCTTAATTTCTCTTTCAGATTTTTCATCATTAGTGTATAGGAATGCAAGAGATTTCTGAGCATTAATTTTGTGTCCTGCAACTTTACCAAGTTCATTGAACTCTAGTAGTTTTCTGGTAGCATCTTTAGGATTCTCTATGTATAGTATCATGTCATCTGCAAACAGTGACAGTTTTACTTCTTTTTTTCCAATTTGGATTCCTTTTATTTCTTTTTCTTCTCTGATTGCCATGACTAAGACTTCCAAAACTATGTTGAATAAAAGTGGAGAGGGTGGACATCATTGTCTTGTTCCTGATCTTAGAGGAAATGCTTTCAGTTTTCACCATTGAGAATGATGTTAGCTGTGAGTTTATCATATATGGCCTTTATTATGTTGAGGTAGTTTCCCTCTATGCCCAGTTTCTGGAGAGTTTTTTTTTATCATAAATCGGTGTTGAATTTTGTCAAAAGCTTTTCCTGCATCTATTGAGATGATCATATGTTTTTTATTCTTCAGTTTGTTAATGTGGCATATCACATTGATTTTCCATATATTGAAGAAGCCTTGCATCCCTGGGATAAATCCCATATGATCATGGTGTATGATCTTTTTAATTTATTGGTGGATTCTGTTTGCTAGTATTTTGGTGAGGATTTTTGCCTCTATGTTCATCAGTGATATTGGCCTGTAATTTTTGTGGTGGTTGTTGTTTTACCTTTGTCTGGTTTTGATATCAGGGTGATGGTGGCCTCATAAAATGAGCTTGGGAGTGTTCCTTCCTCTGAAATTTTTGGGAAGAGTTTCAGAAGGATAGGTGTTAACTCTCCTCTAAATGTTTGATAGCATTCACCTGTGAAGCCATCTGGTCCTGAGCTTCTGTTTGTTGGAAGTTTTTAAATCACAGTTTGAATTTCAGTACTTGTGATTGGTTTGTTCATATTTTCTATTTCTTCCTAGTTCAGTCTTGGAAGGTTGTACCTTTCTAAGAATTTGTCCATTACTTCTAGGTTGTCCATTTTATTGGCATATAGTTGCTTGCAGTAGTCTCTTATGATCCTTAGTATTTCTGTGGTGTCCATCATAACTTCTCCTTTCTCATGTCTAATTTTTTTTTTATTAATTAATTTATGTTTGGTTGTGTTGGGTCTTCATTTCTGTGCGAGGGCTTTCTCTACTTGCGGCAAGCGGGGGCCACTCCTCATCGCGGTGCGTGAGCCTCTCACTATCGTGGCCTCTCTTGTTGAGGAGCACAGGCTCCAGACGCGCAGGCTCAGTAGTTGTGGCTCACGGGCCCAGTTGCTCCGTGGCATGTGGGATCCTCCCAGACCAGGGCTCGAACCCGTGTCCCCTGCATTAGCAGGCAGATTCTCAACCACTGCGCCACCAGGGAAGCCCTCTCATGTCTAATTTTATTGATTTGAGTCCTCTCCCTTTTTTTCTTGATGAGTCTGGCTAAAGGTTTATCAGTTTTGTTTATCTTTTCAAAGAACCAACTTTTACTTTCATTGATCTTTTCTATTGTTTTCTTCATCTCTATTTCATTTATTTCTGCTCTGATTTTTATGATTTCTTTTCTTCTACTAACTTTGGATTTTATTTGTTCTTCTTTTTCTAGTTGCTTTACATGTAAGGTTAAGTTGTTTATTTGAGATTTTTCTTGTTTCCTGAGGTAAGATTGTATTGCTGTAAACTTCCCTCTTAGAACTGCTTTTGCTGTGTCCCATAGGTTTTGGATCATTGTGTTTTCATTGTCATTTGTCTCTAGGTATTTTTTTCCCTCTTTGATTTCTTCAGTGATCCATTGGTTGTTTAGTAACATATTGTTTAGTCTCCACATGTTTGTGTTTTTTTTACAGGCTTTTTTTTTCCTGTGATTGATTCCTAATCTCATAGCATTGTGGTCAGAAAAGATGCTTGATATGATTTTTATTTTCTTAAATTTATTGAGACTTCATTTGTGGCCCAAGAGGTGATCTATCCTGGAAAATGTTCCATTTGAGAAGACAGAGTATTCTGCTTTTGGATGGAATGTTCTATAAATATCAGTTAAGTCCATTGGTCTAATGTGTCATTTAAGGCCCGTTTTCCTTATTGATTTTCTGTCTGGGTGATCTGTCCATTGGTGTGAGTGGGGTGTTAAAGTCCCCCACTATTATTGTGTTACTGTTGATTTCTCCTTTTAGCATTTGCCTTATATATTGAGGTGCCCCTATGTTGGGTGCATATATATTTACAATTGTTATATTTTCTTCTTGGCTTGATCCCTTGATCATTATGTAGTGTCCTTCCTTGTCTCTTGTAACAGCCTTTATTTTAAAGTCTATTTTGTCTGATACGAGTTTTGCTACTCCAACTTTCTTTTGATTTCCATTTGCATGGAATAACTTTTTCCATCCCCCTCACTTTCAGTCTGTATGTGTCCCTAGATCTGAAGTGGGTCTCTTGTAGACAGCATATATATGGGTCTTGTTTTTGTATACATTCAGCCAGTCTATGTCTTTTGGTTGGAGCATTTAATACATTTACATTTAAGGTAATTATCAATATGTATGTTCTTATTGCCATTTTCTTAATTGTTTTGGATTTGTTTTTGTAGGTCTTTTTTCTTCCCTTCCCCTTTTTTTCCTCCTCTTGTGATTTGATGACTGTCTTTAGTGTTGCATTTGGGTTGCTTTTTCTTTTGTGTGTGTGTATATCTATTGTAGTTTTTTGGTTTGCAGTTCCTGTGAGGTTTTGTTATAGCATTCTATATATATATTGACATAGATATAGATAGATTTTTCTTGTTTCCTGAGGTAAGCTTGTATTGCTATAAATTTTCCTCTAGAACTCCTTTTTGCTGAGTTCCATAAATTGTTGGACCTTTTTCATTTTTATTTGTCTTCCCGTATTTTTTAAACTTCTTCTTTGATTTCTTCAGTGACCCTTTGGTTGTTTAGTAGCATATTTAGCCTCCTTTGTGTTTTGTTTGTTTGTTTGTTTTCTGTTTTTTTGTTTTTGTGTGTGTGGTTTTTTTTGTTTTTTGCAGTTTTGTAGTTGATTTCTAGTCTTATAGCATTGTGGTTAGAAAAGATGCTTGATTTCAATTTTACTGAGGCTTGTTTTGTGGCCTAGATGTGGATCTATCCTGGAAAATCTTCCATGTGCACTTAAAGAATGTATATTCTATTGCTTTCGGATGGAATGTTCTATATATAATTAGGTCCATCTGTTCAGATGTGTCCTTTAAGGCCAATGTTTCCTTATTGATTTTCTGCCTGGATGATCTGTATATTGATGTAACTGGGGTGTTAAAGTCCCCTACTATAATTGTGTTACTGTTGATTTCTCCCTTTAAGTCCATTAATGTTTGCTTTATGTATTTAGGTGCTCCTACATTGGGTTCATATATTTACAATTATTATGTCTTCTCGGATTAATCCCTTGATCATTATGTAGTATCCCTCTTTGTTGCTTGTAACAGTCTTCATTTTAGTTTATTTTGTGTGATATAAGTATTGCTACCCCAGCTTTCTTTTTCTATTTGCATGGAATCTTTTCCCATCCCTTCGCTTTCAGTCTGTGTGTACCTTTAGATTTGAATTGAGTAATGTCAGCAGCATATATGTTTTTGTATACATTCAGCCACTCTATTGAGTCCTCCCTCTAGCTTGTTAGTCCCTGGACCCATCCCTGTGCTGGCCCAATAGCCTGTAGGCACCAGTGCTGGGATGCCTCAGGCCAAGCAACTAACTAGGCGTGGACACAGTCCCACCTGTCAACAGACGGGCTGTCTTAAGACCCCCTGTGCCCACAGCAGCCTCTGGACAAGGCCCTGCCCACCAGAGGGCCCAGGACTCAGCTCCACCCACCAGTGGGCAGGCACCAGCCCCAGAATCCCCTGAACCCCAGCCTTGTTCTCCAGGAAGCCTACTCTAGCCTCTGGACCAGTTCACCCACAAGGGGGCAGACACCAGATGCAAGAAAACCACCACCTCATAGCCTGCAGACCCAGTCTGACCATCAGCACGCCATACCCTGTCCTGAGAACAGCTGGCCCCAGCCCTGCCCACTAGTAGGACAACACAAGCTTCAGAACACCACAGACCCTGTACCCAGCTGTGTCAGAAACCAGTCTCCCTCCCCCACCAGTGATCTGACACCAGCTCTGAGACCCCTGGACCCTACCACCAGACTCCAGGGCATGGCTCTGCCCACCAGTAGGCTGGTGCTAACCTCAAGACCTGGTTTCACCTACCAGTGGGCAGGCAACAGCTCTGGAGTCTTCTGGACCCTGGCTCTGCCCTCCAGTGAGCCAGCACTAGCCCTGGGGCCCCCTGGGATTCCATAGTCAGCCACCTTGTGACCTGGTCCTGACAACCAGTGGCCAGCAGCCTCTGTGCAAGGCAGGGCCTGGCAACCGATCAGACCAGGGGCCAACCAAGAATGCCCACATAGCCCACCACAACAGAAGGATCCACACAGCCCTCATAGGGGGAACTCCTAATGCATATAGCTTGGGTGATGAGAGGTGAGTGCACTGCTGGGATGCATGGGATGTTTCCTACAAAAGGCCACTTCTCCAAGGTTGGGAAACATAACCAACCTACCAGATACATAAAAATACAAACAGCAACTTAGACAAAGTGAGGCAACAGAGGAACATAGTACAGACAAAGGAGCCAGATAAAACCCCAGAAGAACAGCTAAGTGGAGATAGGCAACCTACCTGAGAAAGAGTTCAGGGTAGTGATTGTAAAGATAATCAAAGTATTCAGAAAAATGGATACACAGAGAGAGACGTTAGTTTTTAACAAATAGTTAGAATATATAAAGAACAACCAAACATATGAAGAATACAATAACTGAAGTGAAATATACGTTAGAAGGCATCAACAGTAGACTAAATGATAGAGGAATGGAACAGCAAGCTGGAAGACAGAGTAGTGGAAATCACTGCTGCTGAATAGAAAAAAGAATAAAAAGAAATGAAGACAGTTTGAAAGAACTCTGGGACAACATCAAGTGCAGTAATACTCGCATTATAGGGGTTCCAAGGAGGAGAAGAGACAGAAAGGAGCTGAGAACATATTTGAAGACATAGTAGCTGAAAACTTCCCTAACCTGGAAAAGGAGACAGACATCCAAGTCCAGGGAGTGCAGAGTCCCATACAGGATTAACTCAAAGAGGAACACACCAAGACACGTTGCAACTAAAATTGCAAAAAATTAAAGAGAATATTAAAAGCAGCAGGGAAAACCAACAAATAACATACAAGGGAACTCCCATAAGGCTATCAGCTGACTTTTCATCAGAAACTCTGCAGGCCAGAGGGGAGTGGCATGATATATTCAAAGTGATGAAAGGAAAAAACCTACAACCAAGAATACTCTACCAAGTAAGGCTCTCATTCAGATTTGAGAGAGAGATCAAAAGCTTTACAGACAAGCAAAAGCTAAAAGAGTTTGGCACCACCAAACCAGCTTTACAACAAAAGTTAAAGGAACTTCTCTAAGCAAAAAAGAAAAGGCTGCAACTAGAAACAAGAAAATTATGAAATAGCTTACCAGTAAAGGCAAACATACAGTAAAGGTAGAAAATCATCCACACACAAAGCTAGTAGGGAGGTTAAAAGATGAAAGTACTAAAATCGTCTATATCCACGATAAGCAGTTAAGGGATACACAAAACAATTAGATGTACAACGATATCAGAAATAGTAATTGTGAGGGGAGGAGAGTACAAATGCAGGGTTTTAAAAATGTATTTAAAATTAAGAGATCAGCAACTACCCACCTCCTAGATAAATGGAAATAAAACCAAAAATAAACAAATGGGACCTAATGAAACTGAAAAGCTTTTGCACAGCAAAGGAAACCATAAATAAGATGAAAAGACAACCCTCAGAATGGGAGAAAATATTTGCAAACGAAGCAACTGACAAAGCATTAATCTCCAAAATTTACAAGCAGCTCATGCAGCTCAATATCAAAAGAAAAAAACCAAACAACCCAATCCAAAAACGGGCAGAAGACCTAAATAGACATTTCTCCAAAGAAGATATACAGATTGCCAACAAATATATGAAAGAATGCTCAACATCACTAATCATTAGAGAAATGCAAATCAAAACTACAATGAGGTATCACCTCACATCAATCAGAATGGACATCATCATATATTTTGTATAATATTTTAAATGATTAGCCAAAAGGACACAATTTTACATGCACTAAGTATCACTGCAATAGATCTCACTAATCCTATATTCATTTAATTTCTGGATTCAGGAGTTAGGTCTTATAATCACAAATATGAGTTTATATCAAAGGAGCCACAAGCTATCTCTTATACAAGAGCCTTGACACTTGATGATAGTCTATGGCTTTTATCTCAAGATGGGGGGTGGATATATGCATTACCTCTCCTTCCTCTCAAAATATTATTGAATGCAGAGGGAATATAAGTATAACTCCATTGAGTCAAAGGCAATCAGAATAGGTGCCATGAGTGAACCAGAACCATCAAGGAACTTTTGGAAAATGTTGAGCAGATAGTCAGATTGAAGGTGAAATCCATGAACAGAGAAGTCCCAAAACATAAGCTGGTCAAAAAAGGAGATGGCACTGTTATTAAAGGGTAGTGATGTGGAATAAACTCTAACCCAGATCTATGATGACACAACCTAAATCTTCAAAACGTTAACTCGATTTCTGAAAGGGGATGCAGATGGGTTTTATTTTCTCCTCAGCCCTACTGTGATTCTAAAAGTTTGGCAATATCTATATGTGGGAAATGCCCTTGATTGTTTCTTTTCTTCCTCTGGACTAGTTTCAGCCTTTTTCATAGCGTTTGTGTTTCTATGACACTTTCACTCTCTGAAATCAGAAAGTGATCATGTCCTAACTTGATTTAACTCATTACAGAGGTGTTTCCAGGCCTATGCCATCCATATCTCTCCAAGATCTGCTTTTTCTGTTTCACAAAGAAAAATCTGACTCCTAAAAATGATAGTGCAGGCAAGAAAATAGTGAGTCAGGGTGACTCATATATACTTATATTTCAGTTTTAAAATAGCAGGAATGCTGCCTCCTTTTTTTTTTTTTTTTTTCCTTGTCTCCTCTCCTTCCTGAATTATGCAGGATGGTATTTGGAGACAAAGCTTCTTTAATCAGGAACAGGAACTTTATTTTAATTTCTTAATTTTTTTGTAACATTGTGGAGATTTTTCACTTTGAGGTGGCTGAGCGTGTGTTGGGTAAGGACTGTAGCTTAGAACTCCACTCCCTAAATTAGGAAACTTCAAGTCTCTGTCAGCTCCTGAAAGATAGGGATCTTTCCCCCTAAAGAATCCCTATGATGAAGCACCTGAGTGGAGGGAATGGTGACATTAAATTGTGACTGAGACAGAGAAGCACAGGTGTGTGTGTGTGTGCGTGTGTGTGTGTGTGTGTGTGTTTTAAGGGTTGCTATATACTGACCAAGGAGAACCAACAAGGTTCTTAGCTGACATTAATATGATCCCAAAGGCCCCTTTGCCAAAAAAGTTTCTTGGTATGTTAGGGGCTGCCAGAAGGTGATGAGACTGGAAATATGGGCTGTAGCTCCTGCCTCTACATCCAGCTCCACTGACTGCAAACTTTAAGCAGGGCTTGCAGGAATAACGGGATTCTGAGTTCACCTTTGTCACCACTAAATAAAATCTACAGCCTGTCCAAAGTATAGTGCTGATGAGGCTAAGAGTCTCATCCCAAAGGTACCAGTGAGTCAAACTTAGCCCCATGGTTACATGCTACTCTGCTACAAATACATGCTAAGATGTCAGAGGGTTTGGTTTAGTGTAACCCATCACCACTGCTGGATGGGAGGGAGAGTGACACAATGGAAGGTGTGAGTCACAGAATTAGAAGACTAGGACTTACTAACTGTGGGTTTGGGGCCTCAACTTCTTTATAAGACCGGTCTAAATAATGACTAATATTTAAATTCTCTGTCTCTCAAGTCTAAACCCATGGGTTCCCCAGACAATGGGAATGTAATATCTTTATTCACTTACTTAACAAATACTGATCGCATGCCTGCTAGGTGCCAGACAATGTATCAGGCTCTGGGGCTTTGGCAACGAAAATACGGTCTCAGCCCTCATTGATTTTTACAGTCCCATGGCACCAAGAGACATGAATCAAATTTATCACCAAAACAAATGTGAAAATTACAACTGTGACAAGAAGAGGAGTTACATGGTGCTGAGGGACCCTTTAATGGGGATGGGGTGGAATGACAGCCAGGAAAGTCAGGGAATACTTTCCTGAGGAATGGCACTTGAGCTGAGACCCAAAGAATAATTCGATGTTAACTGGGCAAAAATAGGATTTTAACAGGTTCTAGAGAGAAGGAATAGTATGTGCAAAGCCTGTTGTAGGAAGAGCGCAAAGAACATTTGAGAAATAGAAAGCCAGTATGGCTGGAGTAGAGACAACAAGGAGCATGGTACGAGATGAAGGTGTAAAGGAAGGTAATCACCAGACTATGCAAGGCTGGCAGACCATGGTAAGAGGATTCGGCTTTAGAATAGGGTGTGTATCTTGAGAGAAATCTGATTTCATTCCTGGAGAAGAATGAAAATAGATAAAGATGAACCAATTAGTAGTTGATGGTGTAGGTCAAGCAAGAGATAATGACACTTTGAACTAGGGTGCTAATATGAAAATGGAAAAAACTAGATGGATTCCAGAGATATTTAAGAGGTTAAGTAAAGATGATTTGGTAAAGAATTGTATAAATAAGGCAAGAGAGAAAGAGATCAAGGATACCTTTCTAGTTTATACATCTGGATGGATGGATGGTAGGGAACACTATAATGGGGGTGGGGAAAGGAGACTATGAGTATGGACTTGTACATGTTGGAAAGATATCAAGTAGGTAGTTGATATGTGAGTCTGGAGCTCAAAAGGGTCTGGATTGGAGACATAACAATGAGTCATCTATATATAAATGGTACTTAAAGCTATATGTGTAGGTGAGATTGTTTAGAGAAGAGACTGAGAAGAAAGCCTATGACTGAGCCAACAAGGAATTTTAATGTTACATTCTTATATTCTTTTCCATTATGGCTTATCATAGGATACTGAATATAGTTCTCTGTGCTATACAGTAGGACCTTGTTGTTTATCCATTCTATATGTAACAGTTTACATTTGCTAATCCCAAACTCCCAGTTCTTCCCTCCCCCACCTCCCTCCCCCTTGGCAACCACCAGTCTGTTCTCTATGTCTGTGATTCTGTTTCTGTTTCATAGATAGGTTCATTTGTGTTATATTTTAGATTCCACATATAAGTGATATCATATGGTATTTTTCTTTCTGACTTACTTCACTCAGTATGATAATCTCTAGGTGCATCCATGTTGCTACAAATGGCATTATTTCATTCTTTTTTATGGCTGGGTAGTATTCCATTGTATATATGTCTTCTTTATCCATTCATCTGTCAATGGACATTTAAGTTGTTTTCGTGTCTTGGGTATTGTGAATAGTGCTGCTATGAACGTAGGGGTGCATGTATCTTTTTGAACTATAGTTTTGACTGGATATATGCCCAGGAGTGGGATTGCTGGGTCATATGGTAATTCTATTTTTAGTTTTCTGAGGAACCTCCATACTGTTTTCCACACCGACTGCACCAATTTACAAGGAATTTTAACTTTAAAGACTGGTTAGGGCTTCCCTGGTGGTGCAGTGGTTAAGAATCCACCTGCCAATGCAGGGGACATGGGTTTGAGCCCTGGTCTGGGAAGATCCCACATGCTGTGGAGCAACTAAGCCTGTGCGCCACAACTACTGAGCCCGCATGCCACAACTACTGAAGCCTGTGCACCTAGAGCCCATGCTCCGCAACAAGTCACTGCAATGAGAGGCCCACGCACTGCAATGAGAGGCCCACGCACCGCAATGAAGAGTAGTCCCTGCTCGCCGCAACTACAGAAAACCTGTGTGCAGCAACAAAGACCCAACACAGCCAAAAATAAATAAATTTATTTAAAAAAAAAGAAGACTGGTTAGAGTTTGAGTCTCCAAAGGTGAAAGGGAAGAGTGGTCAAAGAGAAAGGAGATATACCAGGAAGGTGTGGTATTACTGAAGCAAGAGAATAAACTCTCAAAGATTTAAGAAAGAGGCTACAACTCTCAAAGGTTGCTCAGAGTCAAGTAGGATAAGGACTGAAAATGTCCATTAGATTTAATGACATGGAATCACTGACCTCAGAAAATCCATTTTAGTGACACGATAGAGCTGAAAATAAAATAGAAAATAGTAGAGTTTAAAAGTTTGAAGGGACTGGCTGGAAGTAAAATAGAAAATAGTAGAAGAGCCTGAAAGGTTGAAAGGAATGCAAAGTTCTGAACTTGTAATTTTGGAGCATGAAAGAGTGAGACTTGACTGGAGAAACAGCATAGGACTGCTGGGTAGTTTAGAGGGCTCATTTGAGATTGGAGTCTGTAAATTTATAGTTAAAATCTGACTTATTGTGAGACTTCCCCCCAACTAGTCCTCAGCTACTTGAATGCCAGCAGATAACTGGGTTTATCCAAGGTTGGCATGCAAAGATAAAAGAACCAGAGAGTTTGATCTATTGAAAAGGGTGTTTCCAAAATGATGTACCTCTGCTATCTAAGTTAGATAGATAGAGGTAGATAGGAGAGGAAGAGAAGAAAGGAAAAATTATACATTGATTTGGAATGATTTGGAAAAATCATACATTAGTGTAGGGGTGTGTGCATCCTGATAAGATCAAAGAAACATTGAAGTAGAAGTAGCTGAACAAGCAACACAGGAGAGGAGGCTGTAGTTAGAGTGGGATATTTGAATTAGTGACTCTGGAGGTGGCACAGCTACAGTTGATGATCAGATCCAGGATCCAAGGGAGTTTGTGGCTGAAGAAGGGTGGAGGTCACTAGAGATTAGAGGCCTTGGGTTTGACTCCATCAAATCTCTTTCACTTGCAATTGATGGAAAACCTAAATCAAACTGGGATTGGGAAAGGGGTATACAGAAGTTTTTGTTAAGAAGAAACATTGTGAAAATGACTATACTACCCAAAGAAATCTACAGATTCAATGCAATCCCTATCAAACTACCAATGGCATTTTTCACAGAACTAGAACAAAAATTTCACAATTTGTATGGAAACACAAAAGACCCCGAATAGCAAAGCAATCTTGAGAAGGAAAAACAGAGCGGAGGAATCAGGCTCCCTGACTTCAGACTATACTACAGAGCTATAGTAATCAAGACAGTATGGTACTGGCACAAAAACAGAAATATAGATCAATGGAACAGAATAGAAAGCCCAGAGATAAATCCACACACATATGGTCACCTTATTTTTCATAAAGGAGGCATGAATATACAATGAAGAAAAGACAGCCTCTTTAGTCACTTACTAAAGTGGTGCTGGGAAAACTGGACAGCTACAAGTAAAAGAATGAAATTAGAACACTTCCTAACACCGTACACAAAAATAGACTCAAAATGGATCAAAGACCTAAATGTAAGGCCAGACACTATAAAACTCTTAGAGGAAAACATAGGCAGAACACTCTATGACATAAATCACAGCACGATCCTATTTGACCCACCTCCTAGAGAAATGGAAATAAAAACAATAAACAAATGGGACCTAATGAAACTTAAAAACTTTTGCACAGCCAAGGAAACCATAAACAAGATGAAAAGACAACCCTCAGAATGGGAGAAAATATTTGCAAACGAAGCAACTGACAAAGGATTAATCTCCAACGTATACAAGCGGCTCATGCAGCTCAATATGAAAAACACAAACAACCCAATCCAAAAATGGGCAGAAGACCTAAATAGACATATCTCCAAAGAAGATATACAGATTGCCAACAAACACGTGAAAGGATGCTCAACATCACTAATCATTAGAGAAATGCAAATCAAAACTACAATGAGGTATCACCTCACATCAATCAGAATGGCCATCATCAAAAATCTACAAACAATAAATGCTGGAGAGGGTGTGGAGAAAAGGGAACCCTCTTGCACTGTTGGTGGGAATGTAAATTGATACAGCCACTATGGAGAACAGTATGGAGCTTCCTTAAAAAACTAAAAACAGAACTGCCATATGACCCAGCAATCCCTCTACTGGGCATATACCCTGAGAAAACCATAATTCAAAAAGAGTCATGTACCACAATATTCATTGCAGCACTGTTTACAATAGCCAGGACATGGAAGCAACCTAAGTGTCCATCGACAGATGAATGGGTAAAGAAGATGTGGCACATACATTCAATGGAATATTACTCAGCCATAAAAAGGAAACGAAATTGAGTTATTTGTAGTGAGGTGGATGGACCTAGAGTCTGTCATACAGAGTGAAGTAAGTCAGAAAGAGAAAAACTAATACCGTATGCTAACACATATATAAGGAATCCAAAAAAAAAAAAAAAAGGCTCTGAAGAACCTAGGGGCAGGACAGGAATAAAGATGCAGACGTAGAGAATGGACTTGAGGACATGGGGAGGGGAAAGGGTAAGCTGGGACGAAGTGAGAGAATAGCATTGACCTATATACACTACCAAATGTAAAACAGATAGCTAGTGGAAGCAGCTGCATCTCACAGGGAGATCAGCTTGGTGCTTTGTGACCACCTAGAGGGGTGGGATAGGGAGGGTGGGAAGGAGATACAAGAGGGAGGGGATATGGGAATATATGTATATGTATAGCTGACTCACTGTTATACAGCTGAAACTAACACACCACTGTAAAGCAATTATACTCCAATAAAGATGTTAAAAAAAAGAAAAAAAGGTGAAGAGGTAGTTTAGCTTCAGGCAGAGCTCGTAGGATGTGATCAGGATCTGACTCTCCATCTTTCAGCTCTGTTGTCCTCTATATGGGTTCCAATCTCAGGCAAGCTCTGCTCTAGTGGGAGCAAAACGGCTGCCAGCAACCTCCAGACTTTCATCCTCACCAGTCTAAGATGAGCAGAGAAGAATAAATGTCTCCTCCCCAACTATTTAAGTCAGAGTCCTGGGCCTCATTCTTACTGGTTCAAATTTGGGTCACATTTCCATCTCCAAACCAATCACTGTGATCACAGGCACTTAGTGCTGTGATGGGCCAGACCTGAGTCTCATTTCCACTTGGAAGATGGTTCATCAGAGGAAAAATGGGGTGTTCTTACCAGAAGAAGAATCAATGTATCCTGGCCAGTAAAAACAGATGTCTTACTTCTTCTAGTGTTGAGCAGGTTGTTCATGAGGCCATTCATGTTGGGAGCAGAGCTTAGGGTAGAGAGGAATCCCATTAAGCCAGAATCTTTGAAAGAGGAGGCATGGCCTGGCGTCAGTTACTACATGTGTAAAACAGAACTTGGAGTGTTTGTACAGTGCCTATTAATAACTCTTCAGACTTGAAAGATCCTTGAGGGCAAAGGATTTTGTATCCCTGGTACCAAGTAGTGAGCCTGATACTCAAAAAATGCTTGTAAATGATGGATGGATGGATGGTAGATGAATGGATGATGAATGAACAAATGAATCACTGAGTTTGAAAATATCTTAGGAATAGGCTCACAGTATTTGACAAAGTTTTGAACACACAAATGCATTTTGAAAATGTATCTCTTCAATTATGTCAGAAATGGAGCATTGTGAAAATAGCATGGACTCTGAAGTCACACAAACCAAGATTTGAATTCTGGCTCTGTGTGACCTCGTGCAAATGATTTAGCCACCCTAAGTCTGTTTCCTCATCTATAAAATTGGGCAATGTTAGGGTGCCACCCTGAGGGGGAGTAGCCAATGAAACAATTTCCCAAGAAGATCCATGGGTGGCATTCATTATTTTGATAACTTATTATAAATGAGGCCTAGCTCTCAGCCTGACAGAATAAACGCACTCAGAGAGGGAATTCATTTCCCAGACAGAGGCCCACATTAACCAAATTAGAAAGGCAGAGAAATCAGAATGCCAATGTATTAACTTACCATGAGACATTATTTGGAGTATTCACGTAACTAGCACATTTTCTTCCTGCGCTCAGCTCTATTGGGAAGTAAAATCACAACCAGAAGATTGCTTGTGCTCAGGCAAGGGAACTTGGGGTGGCCCCTGCATGTAGCGATGGACCAGCCATTGGGAAACCCTAGAAAGAAAGTTCTTGGGTGGTCACTGACAAGGTTTATCTCTGTCTCCTAGAATGAGTTTGTATATCTTTGCTTTGTTCATTATATATTTATGTCTTGGAGGGCATCTTCTTTCCTTCACTTGTAATGTCTTGGGAAAAGGCTCACCTCAGCCCCTAAAATGTCAGCAATAGAGAAGAACACCTTTCCCATCAGTGCAGCCTGCATCAGCAGCGAGGGTCTCCCTGGCCCTCAGGATCTGGGTCAGACGGCTTAACTACCCAAGTCCACAGCCTGTGACATTCCCAAGCCCATCCCAGATTTCAGCAAGTCCCTGGGAGACTGGTGTTCTTGTGGTCTCCTCTCCTGCTCGCTCATGATCTCTGCCCAGAGTTATGTTAATCCAGACATGAATCACAGATTCTTCACCAGCTTCCACCAAAATAAAAAAATAAAAAATTCCACTTACACAAAACATTCATGAGTAGACTTTTCTAAAGAACCAAGGAGGTAGGGTGAGGTCTCAGGAAGGATTCATATACACACATGAGACGGCAAGCTGTTTAGAGCCCTATTAGACCTTCCTATTCTTCTAAATTTCCTCTGACGACACTGACACGGGGGTTCCTATTCTCACCAGCAGACCCGAGTCTCACTTCCCCACGCCTCTTTTCTGCCTCCCCCCCCCCATCCCCACCCCAGTGGAAAGTCAAAACAAACGCTCCACCTCTCTCCTGTGCTCGACCCTGACACAGGCACAGCAGCCCCGGCGAGCAGGAACCTAAAGTCATACAAGGGCGACTCAAGTCAGAAGAAGGTCCTCTCTGCAGGAGTGTGTACTTAAAGGAGGAAGCAAGTCAGCCAGGGAAACCCATCTCCACCTAGTCCAAGGCAGTGAGCCCGTGAGACAGAAGGAGAACAACTGCAAAGAAATAAAGGGTCCTGGAGACTTTATTCAGCAGCAAGTGATCCTGGTGACTGTTCTTGTGGGATCTACCCCCTGCCAGAGTCCAATTTTAGCATCTGCAGGGACACACAGGGCTGGCAGGACCTCCCCCTCTCTCCCTTGGCGCTGGGGTTTAAGGACAAAGCCTCCAGGCTGGGACCCACACTGGTTTGGGTCCTGTGCTGGCTCGGGTCCCGTGCTGGCTCCTGGACCTTTAATTCAGGTGCTCAAAGCAGGACTCTTCTCCAAGAGGCCTTTGTCTTGGAGGAAGGGCTGAGCCTAGCTGCTCCTGAGGGTTTTGTTTGGGGTTTTTGTTTGTTTTTTTGTTGCTGTTGTTGTTTAATTGTGGTAAGAACACTTAACATGAGAGTTTCCCTCTTAACAAATTTTAAAGTGTATATAGTGTTACTGACTGTAAATACAATGTTGTACAGCAGATCTCTGGAGCTTCTTCGTTTAGCTTGACTGAAACTTTATGCTACTTGATTAGTAATTCCCCATTTCTCCCTCCCTCCGCCCCCAATCCCTGGCACCCACCATTCCACTCTATGAATCTGACAATTTTAGATACCTCATATGGGAACTCATGTAGCATTTGTCTTTCTACAACAGGTTTATTTCACTTAGCATAATGTCCTCAAGGTTGATCCATGTTGACACAAATCTCAGGATTTCCTTCTTTTTAAAGGCTGAATAACATTCAGTTGTATTTATATACCACATGCTCTTTTTCCGTTCATCCGTCAGTGGACACTTAGGTTGCTTCCACATCTTGCCTATTGTGAATAGTGCTGCAACGAACACAGGAGTACTAATCTCTCTTCAAGAACCTAAAAATAGGACTTCCCTGGTGGCGCAGTGGTTAAGAATCTGCCTGCCAAGGCAGGGGACATGGGTTCGAGCCCTGGTCCAGGAAGATCCCACATGCCGTGGAGCAACTAAGCCTGTGCGCCACAACTACTGAGCCTGTGCTCTAGAGCCCGCGAGCCACAACTACTGAGCCCGTGTGCCACAACTACTGAAGCCCGCGCACCTAGAGCCCATGCTCCGCAACAGAAGCCACCGCACCGCAACAGAAGCCACCGCACCGCAACGAAGAGTAGCCCCCGCTCGCCGCAACTAGAGAAAGCCCGTGCGCAGCAACAAAGACCCAATGCAGCCAAAAATAAATAAATTTATATATTTAAAAAAAACCCCTAAAAATAAACAAGTGGGACTACATCAAACTAAAAAGCTTCTGCACTGCAAAAGAAAAAAAATCAACAGAGTGAAAAGGCAACCTACAGAATGGGAGAAAATATTGCACATCATATATCTGAAAGGGAGTTCGTCTCCAACATATATAAGAATTCCTACAATTCAGTTGTAAAACAAACATGGGCTAAGGACTTGGATAGACATTTCTCCAAAGAAGATACACACATGGCCAAGAAGCACATGAAAAGATAAGCTAATCATCAGGGAAATGCAAATCAAAACCACAGTGAGGTATCACCCCACACCTGTCAAGATGGCTATTTATCAGAATAGATAAGTGTTGGTGAGGAGGTGAGGCATTGGAACCCTTGTGCACTGGTGCTGTGAAAGGAAAATGTGGGGCAGCTTCTATGGAAAACAACGAAGTTTCCTCAAAAATATAAAAGCAGCACTATGATCTAGCAATCCCACTGCTGGGTCTTTATCCAAAAGAATTGAAATCAGCACCTCAAAGAGATACTAGGACTCCTGAGTTTTAAAATTTTCTCTCAAAGTCTCTGCTACCCAGCTCCCCACAGCACATAGGTCCCTGTGACTTTTAAACCCCAAAATAAAACCTCACCGCCAACCCCCCACCCCCAACCCGCTGATCCCAGGCACCTCACTGCTTGCCCCAAACTGCCTTCCAGGGACAGAATTTTGCCCCCTGCCTTGGGGGGCGGGGGTGTCTCAGGCCAGGCCAAGTCCCAGGGGAAGGTGCCCAGCGACCTGCGGGAGGTCCAGGCACGCCCGGCCGTGCGGAAATCGGCCCTTCAGGCGGCCGCGCCGCCCGGAGCAGCGTGACGCGGGGGCACAGCGGAGACTCGACTCGCCGCGCGCTCCCCCGCGCCCGGCTTCCCTGGGCTGCCGCCAGTCCTGCTCCGCCGCCGGGGGCGGAGCGTGGCCCTTTTTGGTCCGGGGAGGCGTGGCCGCGGTGCCGGAGATCACTCGGCCGCCTGGCTGGCTGCTGTCACTTGCGCCCTGCGCCTGGCTCAGCTCGGCTCGCAGGTTTCCCCGCGCGCACCCGGGCTGCGCCCCCGCCCTCCGGAACAACAGCGGCAGCGGCAGCGGGCAAGCCCCTCCCTCCATCCCCCATCAGAGAGACCACATGGGCCTGGGGACCATCTGCCCGTGCAGGGGCCCCCTGCCTCGCCTCCAGGCATGGACCTGGGTCGAACCCGTGGTGGCCTCCACCCAGATGGCCACCTCTCTCTACGACGCGGGGCTGCTCCTCGTGGTGAAGGCGTCCTTCGGAGTCGGGGTCTTGTCCAACCACAGCGCCAGCCCATCGCCCCCGGGGGCTCTAGAGAACCAACAACAGAGAGCCATCTCCAACTTCTACATCATCTACAACCTTGTGATGGGCCTGACACCCCTGCTGTCGGCCTATGGGCTGGGCTGGCTCAGCGACCGCTACCACCGCAAGATCTCCATCTGCATGCCTCTGCTGGGCTTCATGCTCTCCCGCCTCGCGCTGCTGCTCAAGGTGCTGCTGGACTGGCCCGTGGAGATGCTATACGGGGCGGCGGCGCTGAACGGGCTGTGTGGTGGCTTCTCGGCGTTCTGGTCGGGGGTCATGGCCCTGGGATCCCTCGGCTCCTCGGAGGGCCGCCGCTCCCTGCGCCTCATCGTGATTGACTTGATCCTGGGCTTGGCGGGATTCTGCGGGAGCATGATCTCTGGGCACCTCTTCAAGCAGATAGTCGGGCACTCCAGCCAGGGCCTGCTGCTGACCGCCTTCAGCGTGAGCTGTGCCACCTGTGCCCTTTTCTACAGCCTCTTGGTGCTGAAGGTCCCTGAGTCCAAGGCCAAGCCCGGCAAGGCTGTGGATACGGTGTCTGGCACAGTCGGCACCTATAACACCCTGGATCCTGATCCGACAGACATGCAGAGTGTGGTGAGGCACCCTTCATCTCCTGCAAAAGCGAAGCCCGAGAAAACCATTATTGCCCTGCTCTTTGTGGGTGCCATCATATATGACCTGGCAGTGGTGGGCACAGTGGACGTGATACCCCTTTTTGTGCTGAGGGAGCCTCTGAGCTGGAACCAAGTGCAGGTGGGCTATGGTATGGCTGCAGGGTACACCATCTTCATCACCAGCTTCCTGGGTGTCCTGGTCTTCTCCCGCTACTTCCAGGACACCACCATGATCATAATAGGAATGGTCTCCTTTGCGTCTGGAGCCCTTCTCTTGGCTTTTGTGAAAGAGACATACATGTTCTACATTGGTGAGTCTGGCATTCTTGGGGAGGCAGGACAAGGACACGGCGCATCCCCCGAGTCATGGGGCTGACCCCAGGGATGCTGTGGTCTAGGTGTCCCAGCTCAGCACCGGAGATTATACCTGCTACCTAGGAGACACAAGGGAGACAGGATTATGTGCACTTGAGTTTGTCGGTATTGTTACCTGTGTGGCCCCTGAAATGTTACCAGAGTGGTGCCCATAGCTCTAGGAAGTCAAGGGAGGGCTGGTCAGTGGTGCCCGGAGTCAGCAGGAGAGCCTTCGGGATGCCCTCGAGTGGAGGAGATGGGGTTGAGTTTCTTCTCCCCAGTTTTAAAGGGATAAAACTTTAAGTAATCCAGCTGAAAAAGTCCTTTAATTAAAATCATTTCAATCATTTTGGGTCAAGCACAAGCTTTTTAAAAAGAGAGAAAAATTCTCCATAAATGCCTTCCACAACCAATGTAATACATTCATTCCCTCAAGGAAGCAGAATGAAGTTCCCATCTGAGAACAAAGACAACCACAAGCAGAGAGCCCTGGCCCATGCGCCAACAGACCTTTCTACAATGATAGACATGTTCTGTATCTGTTCTGCCTAATACAATAGCCATTAGCCACGTGTGGCTATGAAGCCCTTGAAATGTGGCCAGTGCAACTTAAAGAACAGAATTTTTCATACTATTTCATTTAAATTAATTTAAATAGTCACGTGGCTGGCTAGTGGCTAACATACTGGAACAACTCTAGGTGGTTCCCAGAGACCGTCCTTTGGCGGAGGTCACACAACTCAGAAAAACCCCTCACAAAATGGCAAGATTACCTTTAGCCAGCTCCCAGTTCAACAGGCCGTGTGCAAGGGCCAGGGTCCCCCCTCCCCTTCCCTCCCCACCACCTCACACACACACACCCCCACCAAGGGATAATGAACAGGGCTTGAGGGAAGGAGGGGTGTGGCAGGTGTGTTAGTGGCACACATTTCTAGATGCAGTTTGCCAAAGCTCCTGGGACCACCTCCCAGAGGTGACGATGAACGGCGAGGGCAGACACCTCTCTCCCAGGAGGCAAGGAGTTGAGTGACATCAGCTCCACTTCCCTAGAAACAACTTAACTCTACCAATAAAGACACCCTTCACCCTCTGTCACCACTGTGCTTGGCACCTTGCAGATGGGTCTGCAGCAATGTGCTCAGAGAATCAGCCTGCCCAGGGCGGGGGGAGGAGGTGGGGGGGGGTCCTAGTCTGCCAGCAGAGAAACCATTTCTTCAAGGCCACATAGGACTGTGGGAGAGGGGGTTCTAGAGGAGGCCTTTGCTCTATTCTAATTTACTCTTTGGCCAAGGCTGGGCTACAGTGAGGAGTGTTCTCCTGTGATTCCTTTCCAGCTCGGGCCGTCATGCTGTTCGCTCTCATCCCCATCACAACCATCCGATCGGCAATGTCCAAACTCATCAAGGGCTCCTCTTATGGTGAGTGAAAGGAATTTCTCGGAGGTTCTCTCTGTCTGGACGGTTTCAGAGCCACTTGGCTTGAGGCACAGGGTTTGGACTGGCAAAAGGCACAGGAGAGAGTTCCAGAAGCAGCCGTGAAGACACTAGAAACACACTGGTGTCCATCCAGAGTGGAGGGAGTGAGAGCAGCAGGGTGGGAAAGACTCGGAAAGTCAGCCTCTGAAAAGCCACAGTCAAAGGGAGATACTACCATCCACGGGCCACGGGAAGAGTCAGCTGGGTGGAGGCAAGAATCCTGTAAAATGAGCCATGAAGACAGAGGGAGTCTGGGAAGGGTGAGGGGGGTCTCCTGAGAACCCCCCAGAGACTCAGCTCTCAGGGAACATGGAGGGACAGCTTAGTAACCTTGGTAACCTTGGTCCCTTCCACAGGAAAGGTGTTTGTCATCCTGCAGCTGTCCCTGGCTCTGACTGGGGTGGTGACATCCACAGTGTACAACAAGATCTATCAGCTCACCATGGAGAAGTTCGTTGGCACCTGCTTTGCACTCTCCTCCTTTCTCTCCTGCCTGGCCATCATCCCGATTGGGTAAGACAGGACCAGCATCTGCTCTTTGGGCTGGGGCCTGGGGCTTAGGTCAAGGACTGTTGGAGCATTTCCAGCCCATTATCATAAAGTATTATTTATTTTCAACAATTACACAATGGGTTCTGAGTAGGCTCTCTCACAGGGAAAAAGTTCTCCTGTTCCCCCAAACTAATAGTCTGGCAATTTGGAAATTCCCTGAAGTTGTAAGTAATAAACAGAGGGCCCTAACAAGCTGGCTCACTTCCTGGTGGTTTTGTAATACAATTTATTTATAGGCAACTCATATACTTCCTTGTAATCAGGGGCTGGGATTAGAAACCTTCTTGTACCACTCAGACCTCTTTTGTTTAGTCTCCTTTAGGTGAGAGTCAGCCGGCCTCACTTCCAGGTA
Source organism: Balaenoptera musculus (assembly GCF_009873245.2). Lineage (NCBI taxonomy): Eukaryota > Metazoa > Chordata > Mammalia > Artiodactyla > Balaenopteridae > Balaenoptera > Balaenoptera musculus. The sequence goes on along the minus strand of NC_045790.1, from coordinate 95,478,213 downwards.
CTCCTTCTTCTCTGTACCTTCCAAGGGCTTGGCAACTTCTGTGCTCAGTGCCCTTTAAATCTCATGGCCACCGGACTGTGTGAGCTCCCCTGTAGGCCGAGGGCAGTTCCTTTGACCTCTCTGGGGGAATTGTCTTGCTTGCAAAACAAGAGCGCTAAAGTCTGGAAGATAACAGGCAGGAGGAAGGCTAGAGAAGGAAAGGAGGGGTACTCCAGGCCCATGGGGAGAGTGCCAGCCTAGATCATCACCAAAATGGACCACATGGAACAGTCTGGTCTTCGACCAGCCCCATCCAAGGGAAATATGGTATGAGCCACAGGTACAAGCCATATTATGGGATTTAAAATTTTCTAGTAGCCACGTTTAAAAACAATAAAAGTAGCAGGTGAAATGATTTTAATAACATTTGATTTGGCCCAATAGATCCAAAATATCTTTGTAATCAATTTATGAAATCAATGAGTCTTTTAAACTAAATCTTCAAAATCTGGTATTTTATACTGACAGCACACCTCAATTTGGACTCCATTTGAACACCTATTAGCTCAGTTTTGGTCTGTTTAGGCCCTTTTATCCTTTCCTAAGGTGTGGTTATCTCACACTTGTATCAGTCCTACCAGAGGATAATTGATATCCACAGTAAGATACAAGGGACTTGATATAGATTTGCATTTTAAAGGGACCAGTAGCACACCAGAGCCCTACATATCAGTAATGGTGGTGTTATAGGCAGCAGAGTAGACCAGAATTGAAGGCAGGTTGAAAGTGGGAAGTGGATGGTGGAATTCTCACCATCTTCTTTGAATTCTCACATCGCATTGCACAGGTCCCTGCCTGCATAGAAGGCTGAGCCTCCTGAGACAGGAGCCATCAATCATGAAGGCTCTTTGCTTTATTTCATAGTTGGGAAAATAAGATACGAGGATCAAACAGCTGAGAGAATTTGTACAAAACAGCAGACTTGATTACTAGTGCCTTCTTGGGCCAGTTCTCATTTTCTCAAGGTGTAGGACTGAGCCAGACCTGTCCTCAAGCTGCCCAGCCCTTAGGCCTTTTCATGTGCCACTGTTTTCATGAGAGTCTCAGCTGAATAGATTGGGTTTAGCTGGAGCTGACCCACAGTGCAAACTTCTCAGGAGTCCCAGCTCTTTGTCCATCTGAGTAATGGGTTAGTAGCCGTGCCACCTGGAAGTTATCCAGTCCTGTCTGATTGGCAGTTGGTTGAAATATAGTCTCTTTGACCTAAACAAATCAACAAAAAACAACAAAAGAAAACAAGTCTGACTAGTTAATGTGTGTCATAGCTAGAGATATAAACACATGAAAGCAATGAGAATATGCAATAATTGGTTCCTTTCTGCAGTTTCATTGCTTCATATGTGGGCTAAGGAGATGCTTTCCCTTTTTAAGAGACTTTGGGGTGCATGAAACAGGTGTGCTGCCCTTGACACCTACCCCCCAACGTACTATGTAATATGCACTTGGACCCAGTCCTACACTGTGTGCATGGAATCTTGATTAAGATATGCATGATCTTCATGATCTTATATCACAGAAACAGGGACAGAATCTTGAACCAATCATAAGTAACTGAATGCTCATGTGAACTGAGGCACTTAAGTAGTTGCTAATTGTTTTCCTCTGTTGTAGACATTTAGCTATAGAGGGACCCATGTGCAAACGAAGCCTCCTTTGCTTGCTGTACACTGGAATCACCTGGAGAGATATAAAAACTACTGATGTCTGGCTCCTACCCGCAGAGATTTTGACTCAGTTGATCTGGGATGCAGCCTGGGCACAGGAATTTTTTAAAGCTCTCCAGTTTATTCGGATATACAACCAAGGTTGAGAACCTCTGGTATAAAGGGAGTTTTTCTATTACCTTTCCCTTCCACGAAGTCACAAGTAAATAAGATCCTGAAAAATTACTACAAGAGGCCAAGGCTGCACCATCAATCATTAAGCGCTATTAGCAGGAAAGACCAGAACTCTCTAACCACAGAAAGAAAAGCTACATTCCAATGACATAAAAGCCCAGGAAGACATGTCACAGCAGGAAGTGGAGGAGGCCATGGAGGGCAGAAGGCTGGGAGGAGAGGTTCCTGGGCAGAGCTGCCAACAGCCCATCTGCAGGAAGGGAGTGTGGCCCCAGCCCTTCCTGGTACCAAAGTGAGTCAATTTCATGTCACTGTGAGAACCTGCCCTCTCCTGCCTGCTCGTCTTTACATGCGACAGGGAGATGCTGCGGGAATCACTGTCTGGCTCTGCCCATCCGCAACCCACTGGCCGCCTGACACACATGCGCTCGGCTGCGGCCTCGTGCTCCATAGAGAAAACAGACGCCATCAGAGGGGAGTGGGCTCATCTTCTCCAAGCCTACGTTCTTTTGCACCCATCCTGTCCTTCTCCTCCCCCCAACCTCTCTCTGAAAGATAATAATAGCAAACACTTAAACAGCCCTTATTATGTGCCAGGCACTACTTTAAATATTTCATATATTTTAACCTTGTCAAACAATCCTCTGAGACAACTACCATTTTATCCCCATTGTGCAGATGAAGAAACCGACTCTCAGATGTCATGTAACTTGCCAAAGATTACAGAGCTAATAAGTGGCAGAGACAGGATTTGAACCCAGGCAGTTGGTTCTCAGCCACTACTTGACTTGCTTCTTAGAAGTCACTGGGTATCTGGGTGCCACCTCTCCCCTCTCCTTAGAGAGCTTACTTGCACTACTTAGCTGCTTCCTCTCCTGAATTCTTCCTATCAGAAGTGACACGTGATCTACCACCCTCTCTCCTCCTCCTTTTTATGGCCAGGTTCTCCAGTGCTGGTCTGCACCTGCTGTCTCGTCCTCACCTCCCGTTTACTTTTCAACCCACTATACAGACTGATTTCCCCCTTCAATGCCACCAGGGCTACGCTAAGATCTGACTTCCTCACAGCTGAATGCAGTGGACTCCCTGCCATCCTCATATTGCGTGGATTCTCAGAGGCCCCCAGCACTGTTGGTCACTTTCCTTGGAAGGCACTTGTCACTGTCACTTGACTTTCTTAACACCTCCCCTCCCGGGTTTCTCCTACCTCTCTGACTTCTCTATAAACCTCCACATGGAAGAATTCTTTGGGGCTCTGCTCTGGGTTGTCATCTCATGTCATGTCCTCTCTAAACAATCTAAAGTATGTTCAAAACCTCAAATTACCATTTCAATTTCCAAAATTGGGTCCTTGATGCCCTCCTAAAGTCTGCTCCCCTCCAGTCTTTCCCATCTCATTAAATGGCACCAGCACTCACCCAGGGTAGAAACTGGAGAGTCACCAATGTCCTCTCTCTTGTTCATCTCCCCACACCTCCCATCCATTAAGCCTCACTGATTCTACCTCCAACATATGCCTCCAATTCATCCTTTTCTCTTTATCTCTACTGCTGCCACCCAAGCACTTGGGGGACCAAATTCGCCTCTGAGCCATTCTCCCCACATCCACACGTGTTCCCCTCTCATCCTCTCTCCATCAGGTGGCCAGAGCAGTTTCCTTAGAGTGTACATCAGTTCACATCATCTCCTGCCCAAAGCTCTGCGCTTGGCTTTCACTGCTCTTAAGACCCAAATTTCTTACCGTGGACCACAGGTCCTTCATAATCTAGCCTCCCATTCTATGCTTCAGCCCCAGGAGCCTACCCTCATGCTCTTCCCCCTTCCTTACCCACACATCTTTCTTAACACAACTTAGTTGTGGTCTTAACTTGAACACCATTTTCTCAAAGAGGATTTGAGAAAATCCCCTTCTCAATCTAACTTCGATCCTTCTATTATATGCTCCCCAAGCTTCCTATACTTTTCCTTCATAGCATGATAGTTGATGATTATTTAGTGATTATCATGTTTTACAAGCTTGCTCACTAGACTGTAGGCTCCCTGAGGGCAGGAACCACACCTGTTTGGCTCACCTCGTATCCTGTGTCCAGCAGAGAGCTTAGCGTGTACTCAAAGTATTTAATGAACGAACAATCTGTCAGAAGGGTGTGACACCTACTAGCCAGCACTGCTGACCATCTGTATCCCAGAGCTGCCTGTTGACTGGCCATGAAGTCAGGGGTTGGCCATCACCATATCAATGAAAATTGATCAACAGTCAATCTAAGAAAGAAATAGAAAATTTTAGTCATGCTATCCCAAGGATTATAACCCGGGAGACAGTATTTCAGAAAACTCTGAGGACTGTTCCACCTGTTAGAGGTCAAGGCACAGTTACATAAGTTGTTTTTTGGGTTTTTTTAAAATTATTTTATTTATTTTTGGCTGCATTGGGTCTTCATTGCTGTGCACGGGCTTTCTCTAGTTGTGGCGAGTGGGGGCTACTCTAGGTTGTGGTGCACAGGTTTCTCATTGCGGTGGCTTCTCTTGTTGCAGAGCACGGGCTCTAGGCACATGGGCTTCAGTAGTTGTGGCACACAGTCTCAGTAGTTGTGGCTCGCAGGCTTAGTTGCTCTGCGGCATGTGGGATCTTCCCGGACCAGGGCTTGAACCCGTGTCCCCTGCATTGGCAGGCGGATTCTTAACCACTGCACCACCAGGGAAGCCCTACATAAGTTTTTCAGACAATGGGTTATACATCAAAGTAACATACTGCGGGGGCGGGGGGGGGGCGAGGGATAAACTAAGAGTTTGGGATTAACATATACACACTACCGTACATAAAGTAGGTAAACAAGGACGTACTTTATAGCACAGGGAACTATACTCAGTATCTTGTAATAAACTATAATGGAAAAGAATATATACATGAATCACTTTGCTGTACACTTGAAACTAACACAACATTGTAAATTAACTATACTCCAATTTGAAAAAATTTCCCAATATGGACCAGAAAAGAAAACCAAAGTAACATATTGACAGTTTACATAGTCCAACAAGGTGAGCAGTGGGTTATTATGACCCCTTACAGGATTGAGAAAGGAATGTTAACTCCTAGGGAGTTACCTTGCTGGCACCAGGAGGAAATTGCTTTTTTCTTTTTTTGGTGAGTAGGAATTCCTGTGTCTTTTAAGGGGATCTAGTTAGCGTATAATGCAGGCACACAATGCACACTAAAGGGGAGGAGGCAGTTGCTCAAATGGGCAGAGAATCTTATGTTTACAAGTTTTCTTGTCCTGCCTTAATTTAATTCATCAACCACGTGGCTGTGCCGTCGTGGTCCACAGTAGGGAGGGGTGAGCTGTGGAGTCGGGCCTGCAACCGGAATTCATGTGGTCCTGAGCTAGCAGCCTCTAAGTCTTGGCTTGCCTCTTACCAGCTCTGTCATACCATGAGCTCTAAGTACAGTAAGTGCTCCCCCCTGGAGAGCCCTGGGGCTCATGGAAGGTGGGGAATCAGTGTTTGGAAGTTTCCACAAAGCTTTTCCTTAGAAGGGTTTGGATTTATGCTCACACCCCATCCAGCAGCTCCAGATGTGGTCCATCCATCAGGAAGAACTGTGTGCCAGCTTAGAACCTGAGGTCCCTAGAGCTCAAACAGTTGAGAAAACCGGGGACACCAGAGGTTGAAGGACATGCCAAAGGTCACACAGATCCAAGACTTCAACTAGAGCTCCTCATTCCTATGCATTCACTTATCTCCAAATATTTTTAAACAATGTAATGATTTATGGAAGAGAGAAAAGGGCTATGGAAAGGCAAAAGAGGATGCAGCTAATTCTGCTTGGGATGAGCAAAACTTGATCTTGAGGTCCACATGGGAGTTCATCATCGGGCAGAAGTGAGATGGAAAGAGACTCCAAGAAAAGGAAACTGTAGATGCAAAGGGCTCTTGATGTTATGGGACAGGAAGGAGGCTGGAGTGAGAGAAGTTCCCTCGGGCCATCTCCCTTCATGCCGTACAGCATTCTGCTGCCATAATGGATAGAACCTCCTAGTCTACCAGTGATAAAGAGATGGCCAGAGACCTCCCCGCCCCATTCCAGCTGTTCTCTCATAATTCTCTATTGTAAATTCTTACAGCATCGTGGCCTATAAGCAAGCCTCATGGTTGCAGCATGGAGACATCGCAGAGAAAGGAAGGTCCTGATCTGCGGGAGCCGGAAACACCAGCAATGGCTGGGGCCCTCTGAAGACCAAGGAAGGGAACAGGAACTGGAACCAAAGTAACCCATTGCTCAAGAAACCCGAGTTCCAGCCAGAGTCAGCCTCAGAGTGACTTGCTCTGGCTCAAGGGTCCCTGGTGGGTAGGGAAAAGCATTTCCCCTGATGGAGTAACTTTCTCAGCTTTCAGACATCACTATCAGTCAGAGGTTAGGTTCTGCAGACAGTAGAGTGTGAACTTTCAAGGGTGATATGAAGGCCACACACACAGCCATACCAGACACTGAAGCCCCTTTTCTTCCAGGAACGGAAGGGCTTCAGTGTCTGGTATGAGGGCTCCAACATATGGTAACTAGTCACCCAGGAGTCCTGTGTGAGAACTGAAAGGCACACATTTTCAACAGCCTGAGGGGAATAGGGAAGGGATGTTTTGTAAGAACTGCCAACAGTGAACGTCAGTCAATATTTTTTAAATTAAAATAGAAACTTGAAAAAAAGTTAGTCTTCTTCCCGGAGGCCTTGTTAGCTGTGAACAACTCCAGAGAAATCTGGAGCTCAGGCATTTGACTTCAGGGTAGTTTTGCTGTTACTGTTGTTTTTAAGAAGCAAATATCAAAAGGCTTTCTTCAAAGGAATATAATTGGATACTTTCAGTCAACAGTATTTCCTAAAGGGAGAGGGGTGATATACTAAGAGCCATTTTATTTTGAGGTACTTATTTTTATAGCCTATTTTAATTATGTGTATAAAAGACTCACCTCCTAATAAAATCAACATTGACAGCATGAGTGTGTGAATCATTCTTTCTTTGGTCAGTTTCCCACTAGAACTCAGACATAGCATTCTTAGACTAGGGTTAAACTTAAAGCTTGCAAATGCTTAAAAGCTAGCATTTAAATCTCAGAGCATTTGGGCTCAGAGTTGTATAGCTGATCCCTTGCAGGGACTGGTCAAAACTTTATGGCACATCTACTAAGGTCCCGGCACCATGCTAGGTGCTGAGGTACAGCAAGAACACGACAGCTCCTGCCCTACCAGTGTATTATCGAATGGGTGGAGCAGACAGAACAGGAGGCAACAATGATGTATCCTATAATAAACGCTAACATAAGGGAGCATATAATCCAGATACAAGAGCGCAGGGAGGGCTTCTCAGAAGAAGTGGCATAAGACTGGAAAGATAAGGAGTTACCAAGGTGGGACGTTGAGGGACATTCCAGGCAGAAAGAACACGCTGGAAGGCCTGAAGGTGAAAATATCCCAAAATATACGAAATCAATGTGAGGGGAGAAAAGAGGGACGGAGGGAGAGGTATCCAGGGCAGTGGAATCAAGAGGTGAGATTGGAACAGTGAGGAGGAACAACATCAAGACAGAGCCTTTAAAAAGTCTCTTTATACCTAGAATAGTCGAATTCAGAGTCAGAAAGTACACTGGTATGCCAGCAGGTGGTGGGGTGGGGAGGTGGAATGGGGGGTCAGTGTTTAAAGGGGACAGAGTTTCAGTTTAGGAAGGTGAAAAATTCGGGAGATGGATGATGGTGAGGGTTGCACAACAATGTGAATGTACTTAGTGCCACTGAACTGTACAGTTAAATATGGGTAAAATAGTATGTTTTATATTATGTGACTTTTACCACAATAAAAAAAATTTTTTTTAAGTTTCTCTTTAGAAATGCAAATCAACACTACAATGAGATACCACCTCATGCCAGTCAGAATGGCCATCATTTAAAAGTCTACAAATAACACATGCTGGAGAGGGTGGGGAAACCCTCTTACACTGTTGGTGGGAATGTAAATTGGTGCAGCCACTATGGAAAACAGTATGGAGGTTCCTCAAAAACTAAAAAGAGAGTCACCATATGATCCTGCAATCCCACTCCTGGGCATGTATCTGGAGAAAACCATAATTCGAAAAGATATATGCACCCTAATGTTCACTGCAGCACTACCTACAATAGCCATACATGGAAACAACCTAAATGTCCATTGACAGATGAATGGATAAAGAAGATGTGATACATGTGTACAATGGAATACTACTCAGCCATTGAAAAGCATGAAATAATGCCATTTGCAGCAACATGGATGGACCTAGACATTATCATACTAAGTGAAGTAAGTCAGACAGAGAAAGACAAATACCACATGATATCACTTACATGTGGAATCTAAAATGCAATACAAATCAACATATCTATGAAACAAAAACAGGCTCACGGATATAGAGAACAGACTTGAGGTTGCCAAGGGAAAGGCGGGAGAGGGAAGGAATGGTAGTTTGGGATTAGCAGAGGCAAACTATTATATAGGATGGATAAACAACAATGTCCTACGGCATAGTACAGCGAACTATATTCAACATCCTGTGACAAACCACAATGGAAAATAATATGAAAAAGAATATATATATAACAGAAGAAATTAACAACATGGTAAATCAACTCTACTTCAATAGAAAGTTTTTTTAAAAGGAAAAAATAGTTTCTCTTTAGAGTAATGGCATAGGTGTTGAAAGGTTTTAAGCAGGAGCATGGAATGCTTACCTCTTTATCTGAGAAAGAGGACTCCGGCAGCACTGAGAATGAATTGGTGGAGGAAGGAGTGAGCGAGACTTGCAGAAGGAAGACAAGCAGAGAGGCCTCTGCCTGAATCCAGGTGAAGGATGGTGGTGGACTGACACTGGGTAAGAAGCTATGAGGATGGAGAAAGGTTAGATGGACTTGGAGAAATATTTGCAAGCTAAAGGTCAACAGAAGTTGGTGATGGATGAACTGCAAAGGGTGAGGTAGAGGGAGGCAAGAATGACTCAGATCTGGGGTTCAGGCAACCCCAAATCTTCCAAAGGAGGCAGAGATCCTCGCTGAGACAGGCAACATCAGCAGAGAAGGTGTGATGGGGCAGACGAGTTCAAGGCCATGCTCTACCTCTCTAAACAAACTCTCACCAATATGCTCATTCCTCTGGACTCCTGGCCTCCCCAACCCTAGCCCCGGAACCGGTTCCCCAACCTAAATGAATCTAATCATTGGCTTCTCCATTCCTGTCCTAAAAAACTTGCTCTTGACATCTAGAAAAATTTCCTTACTTGTCCACATTGACCCTGCCACAAACTTGTGGGTTTTCACCTAAGCTGGGCTCTCAACACCCTAGTATTGACTCTTTTTCAACCCCACCTGTCACCAGGGTAGCAGTGTCAAACCTTTTCAGCTTCCTCCAGGTCTTCTAGCAGATGTTCTAACCCATTAGTTCTCAGTGTGGTTCCTGGATCAGCGTCATCAGCATCCCATGGGAACCTGTTAGACATGCAAATTCTCAGGCCTCACCCAAATCAAACTCTAGGGCTGGGGCCCCAAAATTGGTGTTCTCACAAGCTCTCAGGCTTAGGAACCACTGTTCTAATCTATGGGCCTTTTTCTCCTTACAAACTTTTGCTGAGTCCCCCTCCTCCTCTCCCTGCATCCTTAATTCTTGAGGCCCCCAAAGCCCTGCCTTTGGTTCCCTTCCCAGGTCATCTAGTCTACCAGAACTCTCTTTCCAGCAATCTAGTCAACACCTCCCCCTGGGTTTCCTCAAACGTTAAGTCCAAACCAAATTCTTCTCCTACCCCACCTTCTAAGCCTATACTTCACCTTCTATTTTTCTCTTGATTGATTTCATATTTCAGTAAATGGCATCACCTCCCAGCTCCCAGGCTGGAAATCTCCAAGTAATCTCTGACCCCTTCCCCTCACCACAGAAATCCATCTCCCTTTCTATCACTTCTTTTTTATGATCTAGTCCCATCTATTCCCCCAGACCTTCAGTCTGACTACAATCCTCCAGCATACTATTTTCATAATCTTCTTAAAAGGAAAACAGTTTAAAAAATGATATATCTCCCTTTTAAATTTTCAACTGGCAAAGCACACAGGAAGGACTGTTACCGGAACATCCTTGATATTTAAGTTGGCCATATTTGAACAATAGGACAAGTCTTTCCATAAGGGTTATCACATAATGAGGGCCCAGCAGACACCTGTGCCCAGGTGCTTTGTATACATTATTGCTAGTCCTATCAGCAACCCTTCAGGAAAGGCATGTCTTCATTTCAAAGGTCATAATACTGAATTTCAGAGAGATGTGACTTGCCCAAAGCCACATACCTAGAAAGTAGAAAAGCTGACATTTGATCCCAAATCTTTTATCCCACACCTTGCTGCCTCATTTTGTATAACTGAAGTCTTATATTAATGGTGTCTACTATCAGTAAGCCAAGTTTAGCACCAGTTTAAGTCCATTTCCAGTGCATTGCCATCATTAGGTAAGCTTAACTGAGCATTCTGGTCTCTAATTTACAACACACTCGAACGCTCTAATGAGCTACAGAAGTTTCTTCTTTCTTTACAGATTTTTTAAAAACACAGGAATCAAAAAAAAAAAATAAATCAGGAAATGACTGGCTCTGACTCAGAATATGACATTGTGCTTTGCTACGGGATAGAATATGAAGAAATCCTTCATGTACTTACCTGGGCTGGCTGCCAGCCTTCCTGCCAATCACAGTTACAGATGGACACTGGGTGGTTTCTTCATGTCCTCAGATTGGTGCCACCTTGTAAGATGTAGGAGAGGGCAAACTGAGGATAAGTCCAAAAAGAAATGAAGAATAAAAACAGTTAAATTATAGGCTTTTTTCCTGTCGCTATGCATATCCTGATTCTTGAAGGCAAATGGATAACTCTTCAGAGAAAATAAGAAAACAGAACAAGAGGCACGCATGTTTTCCTGTCCTATAAAGCCGTACAAACGGAACGTGACTCAAGGTAAAGAAAGCGTCTTTTATAGGTTTATTGGTCCATTACTTTAAGTTAATTGAGGTAAAGGAACCTGTTTTAAATTTACAAGCTAATAGTTTATCAAGCAATACAAATTCTTTTGTTTACCTTGAAATGTAATACTAATCCCATAGTCCACAATGGACAGAATTTTTTATACGCAGATATATGAAAAAAAGTGGACAAAAACCTCATGCCAGCATCAAAAATGCAACAAGAACTTTTTTCTCTTTATAATCTCTGGGTTCCATAACAAAGGAAAAAAAAAAGGTGACGTTCTTTTTAAAGTTTGGTAGCTTCATGAAACAAAGACTTTGATCTGTAAATAAGTTGCCTTCTCATCTACAACACACATTCTCAAGCACATTTTTTTTTTTTTTCCCCCACAGCTTTTGATTTGGCTTAACAGCAGCATGGAGAGAAGAGAACACATTTACACGGAGGACTTGATCAATACCTCAGGGTTTTTCTTTTAAAATTTTAAATGTAAAGAATGATTTCTAAAATAATAAACAGTCCCTAATTTGGACATGACCTAAGCAAAAGGGTTTTTTTGCTTGTTTGTTTGTTTTTCCAACAGTTAAAATACAAGTTAGAAAGTTTGCTGGCAGTTTATTTCACGGGAATGTATCAGATGTACATCATGTCTGAACGCATTCCCGACACACAGACGTCAAGGGAACAGGTACAAGGGTACAACGGACAGGGTGCTATAGGACAGGACCAAAACCTCAGGGGTGCCCAGGAGAACGGTGCTGACTGCTAAGAACTGCTGGTTTGTTATTCGATGGGGGCCCAGCTGACACGGGCCTTGTTTTATCCCACTGAGTCACATTTTTGTTTGCAATGTACTTTCCCCTCCCCACTTCCCCACTGGGGAAAAAGCAATCCCCCTTCCCTCCTTCGAGTATCATCTGTGACTGGAGGGATGGTCTGAGACTGTGAGCCAGCCTGTCACACAGGGGAGCTGGCAGGTGTTACCTGCTCACACCTGGCCTACAGGCCGCCCAGAATCACCTGGTGAGAGGGCAGCGCCGCCCAGAGAGGCGCACGTGCTGTACCCAATCACTGGTTTTAATAGTAAAAGCTCTATGACAAAGGACTAAATTACGTGAGTCAACAGCACGTTTCGTGTTTTTGGCATTTCAACCTGCGGAGAACTTCTATGTAAAATATGCTGCTCTGAGGCCCCCACGGTATCTTTTAAGAAGCTGTTCTACAGAATCAGGGTAAACATTTAATATTGTCATAATCTATAGAGTTCTCTGTATCTAAGTGATTTGTCGATGCTGATACCGTAATATCAAAAATGTGCCAAAAGGCACTAAATTAATCTTTCACACTTTAAAACAACAACAACAACAAAAAAAGGTTTTGTGGTCCCTGTGTTTCCTTACATTATCAAAAATATCATTTGGCAATAGCAATACTTCGCTTTCTCCTCCCAAAAGGCAGCCCTAATTATGAACCTCAATTTCTTGCTTGTTTCTTTAAGAGGAACAAAGACTGGCTATGTTAGGCCTCAAGTATTTAAACTGAACAACTGATTACAACTCTAAAAACCCTTTCTATCCAGAATCTAAAAAACAGTAGTTGAAGAATAAGGCATATTAGCAGGTGTTGACAACTTCTCAAAAAGTAGAGTTAGGCTTTTAACAGTCTGTGGCATTTCTAAAAGTATGGATTTGTTGACTTTCAAGTGCTAAATACACAAAATGTTTATGAATGAGACAAATATTTTACTGGTTTGTTAATGTTATTTCTTCAAAGCACTTATTTACAGACTATCTATAGTAGTAAAAACTACCTCGATAACATATTTCTTTTGCCACACAGAAGGGGTCAGACAGTCACACCCAGAGAGCATTTCAAAGACATATGATTAAGAAAAAACAGTCACACCCTCTGTAACTGCTCCCCACCCCAAACCTTTTCTAATGTAGACAGCCCTGCGCATGCTCTGATCTGTGCAACTATGGAGAGACCAGATATCCTTAATACAGAAAGCAAACCACCTATTGGGTGGGTTGATGAAAAATCAGGTTCCTGGTTTATTCACTGAATTAACAAACCACAAAGAGGTGAACAACTCCCAACACACCCAGCTCAATCTGTAGGTCTGGCCCGGGGGATGGCAGGTAAATTTGAGGGAAATGTCGTCTGAATAGAGAAAACACAGTAAGTGAGAGGGCATGTTCAACCTGGTGGCACACTGAGGATTTTTGAAAGTGAGAAGGTACACCCAAATTCCCAAAATAATTTTGCAGATAGGGAAGGCCAAAGCAGTGTTACCCCAGCCTTAGGATGAGATTACCCAGTTTCCACAGACCTTGAAAGTAGGTGTCTGGGAAGGTGGGGACCAGGACTGGTGTGCTGTACGCTGACAACAGGCAGACCTGTGTTGGGTCTTGGGATGGGTTAAAACTGGGCTCTACTCTGGCTGCTCTAAAGGGCCGTTTCTGCTCAGAAGACAGGCTGCTCTGGCCCTGGCCCTCCCTCCACTCTCACCAGCTCAGGACACAGGGCAGAGAATGACTCTTGTGTGGCCCAATGAATGGCATCGAAACAGAGCCAGGTGCCCGTGATTTCAATGCTATCAACAGCAGGGCCAAGTCACACAACCTCTGGGTGCCTCTTGGGCTGATACGGTCCCCAGAGAAAGTCCATGTGCACACCGCCACACGGCACCGTGCCCTTCTCTAAACAGAGCAGCCCATCGTCCCGACACAAATGGCAGCCTCACAAGAAACGAGCAGCCGGTGTGCGTTTAATTCCCTCGTGTGGACAGCCACTGAGAAAACACATTCAAGTCAATAACACGAAGGACACACTCTGGGTGTGGCTGAAATTTGGCATGGAGACAGACTTAGGTTACATTCACCACCATCCCCAGAGTCGTGCTGGTTTTTGTCATTTCGGCTAAAGAAAGGTGTGTGGTGGGTTCAATGAGCAGCACGGTGAAATACGAGCCCGTCACGTCCATAATCGCACTTTTCTGAGGTCACCAGGAATCATCGTTAAGTCTTAAAAAATGATAAAATCCAACCCCAAACCTGGCTCAAGCAGGAGCAGTGGTTCCTTGCTTTGAGCAGAGTAGCCTAGAGTCTTCTTGGAGATCCAGCATGTGGTAAGGACGAGCGGTGTCCATATCTGCTGCAAATCGCAACTGCTCTCTTCAACCTCATCTGCATCTTTAAGATCTGCTCAGTTTCTAGGAATTCTCGCTTCTGCCCTAGCCTGGATTTCTAACCCAGGTGAACGGAACCTTTCACTTCCCCGGCCCAGGGACAGTTGACAGGGATGATTTTCCACTCCACTGCCACGTGCTCAAGTCTCAACCAGTCCACGTGTGTCTGCCTGAGGTTAAGACACATCCTCAAGCAAAAACCTCTTGGAAAATAAATACAAGAGAGGAGTCGGTGATCTCAGCACCCCGACTTTTGTGGAGCCAAGAAGGATGGGCTGACGAAGCCTCTACGAGGCAGTCTTTGGCACAGAAGTCTCTGGGTTACACTTCTCACAGGGAATCACCTTCGTGCTGATGGAGATGGAGAGGTGAATGCTTGGGGCTGCTGACCCTCGGGGGCCCGAGGGAGCCGCGGGGGTGGGAAGGGCTGGAGGGCCTCCTCCACTGCCTACTGTCCCTTGCCTTCTGGGCCAGCCTCCTCACCTCATCAGATGCCAGCCAGAAGTAAGGGACAAAGGTCCCTTTTCTGGAAAGACCATTTCTCCAAGGAAGGCTGCAAGACACCCTGGTCCTCCAAGCTCTGCTATCAATGGCACGCTGGAGGTCGGTTTGCCTTGTTCCAGCTCTCTGGAGTGTTAAAGCACAGGCACATGACAGGGCGACCAAACAGAGAAAGATAAAAGCCCAAGATGCCTGCATCCCTTCAGAACCAGTCTTCTGCCTCCAATAATGTAAGGGGATGACTGTGTACCCCACCCCCTTCCTATGTCCTAGCAAGGAACCTGATGGTTTTTTCTTTTTTTTTTTTTTGGTAGGGCTGCCTTCTCGCCCATCTAACCCTTCCACAGGAATGTGCCTGGGCTTTGGCAACTAGCAGCAGATTAGAGTCTAGTCTTCCTGTAACTCCTTCCACAGTTCTTTCCAAGCATTTGTCACACTGGACAACATTTATAAAGCATACGTTCCACCAGGAAAGACTTCACACGTTCCCAAAGATGAGCATTCGCCTCTGGGTCAGTCTAGTGTTTTCTGCCAAATACCCATAGAAGGCCATCAACCCACTATCACATACATGCCCCGAGTCTACCAGCAAGCTGTCAGGCTGGACCTGGACGTCAACACCCACACCAACAGGATGGTTTAGAGGTAGAATGAAACACTGACTCACCACTCGGGGTCTATGGACTGTTCTTACCCTTCTGCTTCAATGAATCGTCTCTAATTGTACCAAACAGAAAATTCACATCAAAGGATTTTAGAATGGCACAAATGGGGTCTAACAGCATGCACAAGTACCAACTGATATACAAATTATCACTTAAACCGCGACTTTTTCAAACACGATGAAGCAGAACCAAACTATCCTGGGCTGTCCAACGGCTGCCCCACCAGCATCACAGCCGTGGCTGCCCCAAGATCTGCAGCTAGAAGCGGAATGCAGTGACCTCAGCAGTCTGCACGTTGACCAGTATTTGCAGGTTCACTTGCAAATGCAGCAGTGTCTCAGCACAGCTGTTTCATTAAAAAAATAGTACTACCGCTTATTTGAGGCTCAGATTTGTAATTTTATAGAGACGAGCCACAGACGAGCGAACACAAACACGACACAGGTAGTTTTACTTCATGAGGGGAAAAAAACGAGCTGGAAGAGAGATCCTCTTTGTCTGTCTGTTTTGTGTTGACACACTTGAAAAGGAAACCTGTTAATAGTTTGAAATGAAGACTTTAGATGCAGCCGCCCCCAGGAACGTGGCTGCAAGCTGAGGAGGTTTCAGCTTAACTAGTAGCAAAGAGTTCGCTGTCACACTTGTCATCTCCGAGGCCCACCTGGATACAGACTCTTCTTCCTGACTAGGAAAGAGTAAGGTTAAAGCACTTCACGTAGAGCATTCAGACTGAGTTTACAAATCTTGACTGTATCATAAGAATATGCCAGCCTCTCCCCAAAAGGTTGCCCAAACATTCAATGGACACAGCAGGGGACATTAAACTAGGAGGTTTTGGTGAGGTAAAGGCAAATTGCACAAAGCAGACATGGGAGGTGGGGCTTGGTATATGCCCGCTGACCTCAACACCTCGGAGCTACTCTGACTTCAAGACAACAGATGACCCCTAACAGGCCTAACTCTCTACCCTGATGACATTTAACAAGCAAAAGAACATCGAAGAACGTCACAGAGAAAAATGCACCTTTTTTTCATTTTACACAAAACAGTTTCCAATCTACTACATTTTAGTGTCAGAAACAAGTTCGGGGAGCACTGCCCCCTCAGCTTCCCAAGGCATCGCATAAGGACAAGGATGCTGGCTTGCTTGCTCCAGCATGGATGCACCTAGACACTGATTAAACGGTCCTACGCGAACCGGAAACCATAACGCAGGTGTCACTCATGACAGGCAGGCAGCAGGCCACACTCAGAGCTACGCTGCACATTAAGGGCTTTCCACGGAGGCGCCGACACCTCCTTCTAGGCCAAGACGAGTCAAGGCCCATGGAGGTCAATTCCAGAGCCACTGTGCATCCACGGAAAGCAGGAGCTGCCTTCTGTTCATGCCTTCCTCACGGCCTTGCAAAGCAGGACCCGGGTTCTCTTCCATGGCAGGCAACTCTGCTGTCCCCAAAGAGGGGACTGTAACGAGGTGTCAGAATGTCAGCTGAGGGCTGTCTTGTCCCTCAGTTTCAAATCTTCGTAGTGTCCCACCGAACAGGTTCCTTCACACCACGGAGGTATGCTTCTTCTGCTGAGAGATGATGACAGCCTTACAGACGCCACCAAGGAATAAATACTCATTGAAAACAACTGTCGGACAAAGGTGGGGGGAAGGGAAAGAAATACACAAAAGAGAGATGTTTCTGTGGTTGTCTTCTTGGTGCCACCGCTCTAGCACTGCAGGGACATTCCAGTGTGGGCGCCATGCCCTGCATAGGTAGGAGAGTCTCTGTCCCAAGAAGGAGCTTACTTGGCCTCTTGCTTCTCCTGCAGTAGTGGGATAATCGACTCCCAAGCCATGAGGCACTGGAACGACAACACACACACAGAGCATCAGCGTGGAGTTTCAGATTTCAGGGTCAGCGTCTTCATTCTGCTTTGATCTATACCCTCACACTGTCAATCCTGCTGGGTCACCTTTGTCTGATGACACCTACATGTGTTATCCAGAGCTAGCAGAGAGAAGGGAGGCAACAGGTGTTTGACTACATCTCCCCCTGCCCCCATCTCTATGAAAGACTGCAGCGTCTCTATGAGGCCTAAATGCACTGTCCATAAAGCTCATATCAGTGAGTGGAAATGTTTTCACTGAAAGAAATACCCTCCATTTCAAAAGCAGACGAGAGGGCAGGCTGCAAACCCTTGGTGAGGCCCTAGGTTCTCAGCCAGGATGGAGACACTGCTCCAGGTGTGGGTGGTGCCTGCAGGAATATATAAATTATCTTGGAACGGGCCAGCCACCTGACTCAGAGCGGGCGGAAAACCCGCTCTTCTTCAGCCACCTCAGATCTGCTTGTATGGGCCACTCCTGGATCTCCCATAAAGGAAAATGGGGGGAGGGAACTCTACTTATTGAGTTTTATCATGTCCAGACACTGTTATGTATTTTACATTCATTGTCACTAGTCCTCGGAACAACTGTAGGAAGTAGAATTCTTATTATTTATTACACAAACACACATTTCACAGGTGGGGAAAATGAGACCCGGAGAAGTTAAAAAAAAACTTTCCCAAGACACACAGCTCATAAGTGGCAGAGCTCGTGATTCCAAAGTGGATGTTCTTTCCACTACACACATGCCTTTCATTGCAGACCCTTCAGAAGAGCCAAGAACTAGGAAGACGCTGGCCCTCTTCTCTGAGAGCATGCCGCTCAGCAGGAATGACCCTCCCTCTGAGCAGCCTCTTGCGTAAAGAGGAGAGAAGAACTACATAGGCCTTTCTTAGGAGCAGCCCAAGGGTGAAGCAAGGCTTTGTGTTAAGTCATCTGGGGAGGAGACCTGAGGACGGGGGAGGAGAGACGCATCCCTAGATCAAGCTGGGTGAAGGGAGTGGTGAAATGGCTCCTTGCTTCCTTCCTTGGTGACTCTGAGGTTGGAGAAGAAGCTGGACTCAGACCCTGCCCTACAGAAGGAAGCCCAGGGGAAAAAAAAAAAAAAAAGAAGGAAGCCCAGGGGGCCTCAAGGAGCTTGCTGTCAGCAAGAGACCCAGTGTGGGGTCCGTGGCATCCTGGGTCCTGCTCTCTCCCTTGGCCATCATCTCTGATATGGAAGGTTCTTCTATGTCAATGATGGGAACCAAGGCCACACCAGCTTGCTTTTTCTTTCTTTCTTTTCTTTTTAGCGTTTTTAAAATGTATTTTATTATACAACTATTACATGGAAACATTTTCATTGTAAAAAACTTCAAAAACTACAAGGGAAGCAAAAGGTCCCCTTGACCACAGACCCAACTAAATACCTGCTTTCTTCACAAAGTTAACTATTGGACAAACACTCAAGCTTTTTCCCACCCCAGGACCCTTAAATATGTTGCTCCCTTTGCCTGGAATACTTGTTCTTTGTCTCCGAGACTCAGGTTAAATGTTACTTCCTCAGATTGGCCTTTCCTGCCCACTCTACTTGCCCCCTTCAATCCTGATCTGAATGATGCCCCCTAGTCTCTCCTCCCAGTTTCCTGTTCTTTTCCTGTAGGGAATGTATCTCTCTGAAGAGGTGGGATTCTTGGATTAATGTCTATCCTCCACTAGACAGACGGCTCCTTAATGGCAGGAGTCCTGCCACTTTGTTTACCAATGTGTACCTAGTCCCTTGTACACAGACATTACACAAAAAGCATTTGTCAAATATAAGTAGGAGCCAAGACGAGGCCCCAAGACAGTGGCCCTGATTGCAGTATAGTGGCAAGACGTGGATAAAGGCCCTGGGTTTGAGTCCTAGGACCCGGGCCTTGGGAACACTGGAATTAATCACCAAGAGGAGGAATGAACGTCCAAACTGAGTCAGCACTGGTGCAGTGGGAAGCGGGGCTAGAGTGAGTGCATGAGGGAAGGAAGCACCATTCACTGAGTATCCACCATTTGCCAGGCACATTAGAGGTTCTCAGGCATCACTTCATTATTTCTTCACCATCATTCAGTGGATAAGGATCACTCCCATTTTGCAGATGAAGAAACAAAGGCACAGAGAGGCACCCCGTCTGAGAGCACAGTCAGTAGAGGAATGAGGCCTTGGCTGCACACGGAATGACGTTTCCACCTTTGGGCAGTCAGGACTGTCCCCAAAGATCCGTGGTCTCTGCCCCCCTCACTGACAGTGTGTGGGAATTCTCAGACCTGTGGACCCAGAGAGCCAAGTCCGATCCTAGTTCAGTCATTCACAAGGTGAGTGACCTTGGGCAGAGTTTTAAAACCTTGTTGAACTTCCATTTCTTCAGCTTTCAATTGAAAGCCCCTAAAACCCACTCCACAGTGTCATGGTGAGGGTTAAATTTAAATTTAATGAGATCACATATGCAAAGCATTCAGCCCAGTGCCAATGCAGACACACAGTGGGGGTCCCATGAGAAAGGTACTGAGGAAAGGCGTATGCCACCTTCCCCCTTCCCTATGAAACAGCCCTAAGATCTGGCAAGTAGGGCCATTCCATGACTCTCTTCCTTAAGCCTCCTCCCAGTCAAGATGCAGACACACTGCCTCTGCACAGCAGCCAGAACCAGCAAAGCTTTTGAAAAAGATGGATTCTTCTAGTTTGAGATGAGGACATGTTTCTAGAATCGTGATGGGAGTAGCTGAGTTAATGCTTGTTCAGCTGGATTTTAAGTCTACAGGTTACTTGTTGAATTACCATTGGGTCATTCTTCATCGATAACTTTAAGCTTTAAGGA
Organism: Balaenoptera musculus; assembly: GCF_009873245.2. Lineage (NCBI taxonomy): Eukaryota > Metazoa > Chordata > Mammalia > Artiodactyla > Balaenopteridae > Balaenoptera > Balaenoptera musculus. Next base: position 95,458,250 of record NC_045790.1, on the reverse strand, counting down.
ATATTAGGATTCGTTAGCAGAAATGATCTAGGGTTGGATATGCTAGGAGCAAACTTTGATTGAGGATACTCAGCTGCAGCTTGATGACAGCTGTATGTGTGTGAGGGTGGCGGGCGGGATGCTTAACTTGAAGCCCACAGATCAAGGGGACTCAGCAAAAATACTGTTTTTAATAGTTTTCTTTTGTAATCCTACATCCCTTTGTTTTAGGTATTTAAAAACAGTATTTCAGGGGCTTCCCTGGTGGCGCAGTGGTTGAGAGTCTGCCTGCCAGTGCAGGGGACACGGGTTCGAGCCCTGGTCTGGGAAGATCCCACATGCCGCGGAGCGACTGGGCCCGTGAGCCACAATTACTGAGCCTGCGCGTCTGGAGCCTGTGCTCCGCAACAAGAGAGACCGCGATAGTGAGAGGCCCGCGCACCGCGATGAAGAGTGGCCCCCGCTCGCCATAACTAGAGAAAGCCCTCGCACAGAAACGAAGACCCAACACTGCCATAAATAAAATTAAATTAAAAACAGTATTTCAAAGTCTATTTTAAAAACAAACAAACAGTATTTTGATAAGGGGTCTCTAGGCTTCACCAGATGACCAAAGGGATCCATGGCACAATGAAGGGAAGAACCCCTGTGTGAAGAACCACAGAACAGCTTAAAGGAACCCCGAAGCCTCTATCAACTGGGGACATCCCTGCGCTGCAGGCCTGACTGACTGGGAAGCAGCCGCTGGAAGAACTAAAGGGCTTGGAGGATAAAACTACTGCTTCCATCAGCAGGGTGTGCAAGTGAAACCCCTGTGGGCACCCAGGGCCCCCCTGCCCCACCCCCACCCCCGGCCTCCAAACCCAGCACCACATCTAGCACAGCAGGGTGAGGACACACAGGGGTTGCTAAGACTAAACACATAAATTAAGGGAAGGAGATGGGCCCAGCAGGACCCTTCTGGACTTCTGGCAGGCCCTGACCAGAGGCTCTGGCTATTAAAAACGCTTCCTTAAGGAGAGGACTGTCATCGTGTCAGCCTGCTCATTACCTTCTCGTAATATTGGATGTTCTTGTCGGCCATTCCCATGAGCAGCTGCCGGAAGTCCTGCCTCTTGCTGTTCTGCCACCTCTCCATGTCGGCTTTCAGATCAGCATTGAAACACTCCATACGATCCTGACATTTCTCCACATCTGCTGGTACCTGGAAGGGGGATGCATACACGGGAGCTTTGTATGTGTAAGGGGTACCTCATGCCCCTGTCTCACGCATTTGTGAGAGGCCAGATTACTGCCTTAAAATGCCATGGACACACTCCCTACTCTGGAGGCATTTACTTGCAGGCACAGCCTTAGGTTTCCAGATGTAAGAAAGAATTCTGAAAAGTGCTATCCTGACCCAAATTTTTAAACTCATCCAAGCCAAACAGTGACTTGTGGGGGAAACACCTGCCTGTTTACAAACAGGAAGAAGAAACGCTGTGATTCAGAGTCATATGTCTTTGGCTCCTTTTAGGAGTTACTCATCCAAAAGTGAAAATGTGTGCAGATTTTGCAAGTGTACAGCAGTATTTGGTATTGCACTGCTATTCTCCTATGTCCCATATTGAAACTAGAAAAGAGGGTTCTCCGTATCACATGGACTGTTCCGTTAACCGTGACGTTTTGATGATGCCTATCTCCATTAACCAGAGAATTCATTGCAATAAGAAGACAACTGGCCCACTTTATAAATCAACTGGAGACTTGTCCACGCAACCCCCAGATAGCAGATAACCAAAAATAAAGAATTAAAATTGGGTAATTCTGGGGAAATGGGGGGAAAGTTGTTTATGCATGTCAAAAACCGTGAAATACAAAGAAGAAATATACAGCAGGCTATTTCTAGTTTTTCTTAAGGAAGTTTAGAAGACTTTCTCAAAATGGAACTAGGTCCCCTGAATTTCACAACTTTCACTTTGCTTTGGTGAGTTTCATCTGTCCTACACAGCTAGAAAGAAAATACCCAATATTATAAGAAGGTAATGGGAAATGATCACCCTGGTACCCAAAGCACAAAGCTGGCTTCTCTCCTAACTCAGGAGCTCCACTGGACTTTGATGGTGCCCGGGAGTGGGGGGTGGGGCGGTCAACATGCCCAAAGCTGGGTCACACATCCACCTGCCAAATGCTTTCCCAAAACAAGTGAGGCCTTGTACATTTTGTGTGCTGGGGCCTCTGATCCCAAATGTAACCATCAAGGTCAATCTCTACCAACCAGGGAAGTTTTATACCCAGACCTTATGGGCAGGAGCTGACCCAGAAACACCTCAGGCAAGGCCAAGCCTTGGGGAGCCAACCCCTTCAGGGCTTGCAAAGTGCTGAGGGCACTTAGCCGTCTGCCACACAGACCATTTGGCCATGGCTGCAGAACACAGGAGCAGGGAAAGTGGAGCCACCTAGGTGAGGGGATTCAAATGTGCCTGGCATGGGCTCTAAACTTGGGAGAGACAAGGATGAGTCAGAGAGGAAGATATACAGTCAGGCATCCTGGGCGACTTAAAAGCAAGGAACTTTTGGGAATTCCCTGGCGTCCAGTGGTTAGGACTTGGTGCTTTCACTGCCATGGGCCCAGATTCTATCCCTGGTTGGGGAACTAAGATTCCACAAGCCGCTCAGCATGGCCGGAAAAAAACAAAACAAAACCAAAAACCAAAAACAAGGAACCTTTTTTTGGGGGGTGGGGGAGGGGGAGCGTTCTCCAAAGCACTTAAACTTCTGGAAGAAATTTTAAAAAGGACTTGATTTTCCCTCCTGATCTAGGACTGAAGTCACTTTGCCTTTCCCTGCTGATTGACCTGTTACTGTTGGCCACCTTGGGGGAAACCGAAGTATAAACAAGAGTGCCCTGGCTTTGCCTCTCCAGAGCCATTCCCTGACAAACATCCCAGGAACCAGCCTCAACAGGCACCCAGCGAACCAGTCTCTGGGCTGACACCCTTCCCTCCCCGCAGGCACAGTCCAGTTCCCTTATTCCTCTCCTGGCCACTGCTCATTTTAGCATCTGGGGAAAAGTGCCCACGATCAACTTCCTGTTTAGTTAACGACTGCAGCAAGGAGGAAAGCAAAGCACTGAAAGGAAAACCTCCTGGGACACGGTGAGGAGAGGAGCTAGGCTCTCTGATTCCAAGGAGTGCTCACCTAGCAAAGATTCCTGGGTCTGGTCTGGGGATGGAAACTCTGGATTGCATGACTGCCTGAGCCTCGACGTGGGAAGTATTTTTTAGCTTATCGTTTTCCCAACACACTCCTTGCTGGGCACAGAGGGAAAGTGCTTAGGTCTCAGCAGGCAAATCTTATCTCAAGTCACCCAGTCTAGTTGGGAAGAAAATGAACATGGCTGGACACTGAGGGGAGATGTTTCGAGTGCTTTCAATTCACTTGGAGCCTGAGATATGCACACTGTGAGGAGGAGCTGGAGGGTGAGGACAACTTGGATGGGGGAGCCGGCTTCCTTGAAGAAATACCAAAGAGGCGACTCTTAAAAGATGATGGAAGTGGGGCCCGTGACTCCAGAGGGACCGTACATGCAAGTGACAGAGGTGAGACAACACCTGGACCCCCCTCAGGAACAGCTCACAGGCCACAGAGCCCTCAAAGGCAGAGACAGAGAGAGAGAGAACCCCAGCTGGCGGGGAGCAGATGAGAAACCTGGGGCTCTTCCTGAAGGCCAGGGGTTCTGAGGCCCATTTAACTCATGCGTCCTTTTTGGAAAATAGAAAAGCCTTGTGCTTCCTCTTACTATAGAGACAGTTCTAGAGCCAGACTTCCCGGGTGTGAATACTGCATCTACCACTTCCTAGATGGGTGACATTGGGCCTCTCTACGCCTCAGTTTCTTTTTCTGGATAATACCCTCCACCCTTATAAGGTTGGAATGAGGTTAGATGAGGTAGTATATGCATAAAACTCCTGGTGCCTGGCATGTGTTAAGCGCCGAACCAATTATTTGTTAGTTCTGATCAGTATCAATATTGTAAAGCGCTGTTCACAAAAGAGAATCTATCATTTGCATAACCCCTCAAGTCAAGAATATTTGACTGAACTTTATTCCATGTCACATCAAAAGGTTTCTTTTTCATTTTCCAAATATAAAATATTATAATACTATTAAAACATGTTCTTTCAAACTTCATGCCACCCTTCACCCGTGCTACCTCACCCCAAGATTTCACCAGAGATGAGAGAGATGAGTCAACACCAAACTATACTGGCCTGGGATCACCCTCAGCATCCTGGAGCCAGGGTGATGGCTGAAACACCAGAAGGGACAGAGCAGACCAGCCTGGTGGAGACAGAACTGACAGATTTGGCAACCAACTGCACACAAGAAGTAAAACATAGGAAGTCCGAGAGGAGCCTGAAGTTTGGGTGGCGGTAGTCCACCATACGGCTCACGGTGAAGGACAGGTCCACAGACCAGATAAAGGAGGTAGCTGCAGCCATGGGAAGGGGGAGACCTCCCTCCACAAGAGGGGGCTGAGACAACTCAACAACAAAAAAAACAAATAACCCATTTTAAAATGAGTAAAGGTCTCAAACAGACATTTCTCCAAAGAAGACATATAAATGGCCAACAAGCACATTAAAAGATGTTCCATATCACAGATCCTTAGGGAAATGCAAATCAAAACCACAGTAGGCTACCACCTCACATCCATTAGGATGGCTACTGTTAAAAAACAAACCAACCAGAAAATACAAGTAATGGCAAGGATGTAGAAAATTGGAACCTTTGCACATGTGGAAGAAAGTATGGCAGTTCAACAAAAAATTAAAAATAGAATTACCATATGATCCAGCAATTCCACTTCTAGGTATATATCCAAAAGACTGAAAGCAGGGCCTCAAAGAGATATCTGTACACCTATGCTCACTGCAGCATTATTCGCAAAAGACAGAAGCTACTAAAGTATTCGTCCACAGATGAATGGACAAATAAAATGTGATATACACCTACAACGTAATATCATTCAGCCTTAAAGAGGAAGAAAATTCTGACACATGCTACAACATGGATGAACCTTGAGGGCATTATGCTAAGTGAAATAATCCAGTCACAAAAAAACAAATACTACTTCATTACAACTACTTATAAGAGATACCTAGAGTAGTCAAATTCATAGAAACAGAAAGTAGGAGAATGGTGGTTGCCAGGGACCAGAGGGAGGGGAAACAGGGCTTTGTTGTTTAATGAATATGGAGTCTGAGTTCCATAAGATGAAAGGAATTCTAGAGATTGGTTGCAACAATAATGTGAATTTACTATAACACTACTGAACTGTACAGGTAATAATGGTTAAGATGGTAAATTTTACGTTTTGTGTATTTTGCCATGATTAAAAAATTTTTTTAATATATGGGGGAATAAAAGAGGGGGCTAAGGAGGGGAGAGCCAAAGGGTAGAACTCATGGAAAAGCCTACATGTATAGGCTTAATATAGGAGTCAGCAAAAGTTACTAAGAAATATGGGCACAGAAGCAGGAAGTGAGTCAGAGACAGCAGAGCCACAGAAGCACAAGGGTGGAGGGGGTTAGAAGAGGGAGGAGATGGGAGGGCTTAAAAAGAAGAGAATAAGAGGGATTGCGTGAGCTGTCTGAAGTGACCAGCTGCTGAAGTTGCCCAACTCTACGGAGAGGAGGGCTTCTGGCAGCAGACGCTTGGGCTTGCATTCCTCTCACTTTTGTTTCTTTCTGGATGGTGTCTTTGTGACAATCAATTCACTGACTAGTAACACCCTGCATTCCTTCCTATCTCAATGTTCTGATTTTTTGACTGAGGTACTGTTAGAGTTATGTATGCTACTTTGTATTTGGAGGGGGCAGAGATGGGAATATCCAACGCTAACGGTCAGGTGTTGCTGATCGCAAGATACCAAGAAGGGAAAAGAATCTCCAGACAAGACCTCAAAAGACAACAATTTCTAAACAGAGGACAAGACTGCATTCTTCACATTGGTTCCCCTACCTCTCGTGAGAAGTTCCATTACAGAATATTGGTTGTGGAGCAATGGGAGAAGGGTAACACGGGATGAGATTAAGCATGTGTGTGCTGGAGAGCAGGGTGGTAATGTGAATTCACTCAACATTCACTGAAATATGTATTAATGAACTCTTTCCACGTACCAGGCATCTCTCAGCCCTACGATATGAATCTCTACCTAAGTATCCTTCTTGGAGCTAGGCTGGAGGCATCACATTATCTGCTCCCATGAGGACAGTAGGTTAATAAAGTCCCCAAAGATTATATAAGGCAGACATGATCCCAGTATTGGGGGACAGGTGCCAGGACCAATGACAGAACCAATTCAAGACGGTTGTCTTCTCGGCTATATGCCACTAAGTGAAAAGCAGGGCACAGCTTCCTAACTGGTGCTGTGTGAACGACGGCAATATTATCCCCCCAGCCCTCGGGGAAGCCAGAGTTCCAGGCTGGCCACTAAGTGAAAAGCAGGGCACAGCTTCCTAACTGGTGCTGTGTGAACGACGGCAATATTATCCCCCCAGCCCTCGGGGAAGCCAGAGTTCCAGGCTGGCCACCTCCAGTTTCAAGCAACCTGGTCTTTGATCCCAGTGTGCCACACAAATATTTTCATTTTCTATGGGAGCTGTGAGATGAAGAGAAGTTGAGAAAACACTGAGGCAGGGTAAAGATTGAGAAGAGGCTACTGAATTTGGCAAATAGGAAGTCACTGGTGCCCTGAAAGAATGCTTTTTTAAAAAAATACATAAAAAGAAACAAACTTCAGAGAATGGCAGCTGAGGAGGGAAAAGCGAGCGGCCAGGTGGAGAGCAGCTGCGCTGAGAACAGGAGCCACGAGCTCCCCTGCCCCCGCTGAATGGACCAGCAGACACGGACTGAAGAGCCAGCGGCAGGCCAGGTGCTCTGCCCAGTCCCTCTCGCGCCAGCCATGCAGCTTACAAAAGCCGGAAGCCTCGCCCCTCAGTGAAGCAAAGACTGCTGGGAGCCCTTGCAGTGGGGATAAAGGGCTCCCACTTTGGAACCAGGTACATCCGTGGCCCAATTCCAGCTCCACCGTGTGTGAGCACTGGCGTGTAAGTCATGTAACTCCCCTGAGCGCTGGTTCCTCATCTGCAAGATGGGAACCGCATTGACAGAAGGCTGTTGTAGGAATCCAGTAAGGGAGGTGACAGAGTCCTGCCCTTCTGTGGCTGATGAGTCTGGTTTCCTAAGCTAGGCTGAGATCACAGCCGCCGTGGACAGGACTGGGAATTATCAGGTGTGTGTCTCCTCACTTGTCGAAAGTATCTGGAAATAACAGATACCCCTGCAAAACTCTCAGGTCTGTCGAAGCTCCATATTAACGAGTCTCCCTGTTCCTAGCCGCTGCTTCACAACTGGAGTTCTTGCTCTCTGCCACATCCTCCCCATTCCAGAATGTGAACCATTCTGGTGAGTCTAAGAGACTTTGAAGGTCCACAGCCTTCAAGAGGCCTGTCCAGCTGACCTCAGGGGCTCCTTCCCCTCCTCACCTGCTCTCACCCTGAGGAGCAACCCGGCCCCGCACCACACACCTCAGCTCCACCATGACACGACCCACTCCCAACAGCCTCTGCACCTGGCCCCGTAGCCAGTACCAGCTACCAGTGGGTCAGGGCCTGAAATAGTCCCTCTCTTTCTTTCTTTTTTAACCTTTTATAAAGCATTCTCTCCTGGCATCCCTTCTTTTTTTATTTTTTGAACCAGCAACATGTGAATATATTAGCATGTGAAAAGAGTCAAATGCAGAATAAAATGTGCACCTTCCCCCCCATGGTCTACCCTCATATGAGTCCACAATAGACTGTGCATGCCTGCCGTCCAGTTTTAAATGCCATTCCTCAGCCCCCCTGTGTTTCTAGTAATAGCTTTGTTTCAAGCTTCTAAGGAGGGGCAAATTCTCAGATTTCCCCACGTCTGTGGTCCTGACAGATGCAGCAGAAGGCAGCCAGCCCCCTTATTGAGTGCCTGTGATTTCTCCAACCTCAAAATTAAAGTGAGGAAAGCCAAGCTTGCAAAATCAAAGCTCCATCTTCCTGAAAATAAACCACCTCGGGGTCTGCTGAGTTTCAGCAACCTAAAGACAAAGCAAAACTTCAAATTCTGCGATACAAACATTTTCCCTCAGCTCTACAGGCCCCACCGCTGCCTGCCCTCAGCACACGCCGAGGAGCTGCAGCCACGGGGCTCTCCGGCCGGCCGGCAGCTGGAGCCTCTGTCCTCAGTCCTCTGTCCTCAGAGGTCCACTCCAGTGTGAAATCCCAGTGAGGGACACGGAGACCCAAGAGGCCATTTCCTTCTTCTGGGTTACGGAGAAGTGACCTCTCCATGGCTTCACACAAAATCAACTTTCCCTCACTCCTCAGAGCAACTTTTCAAGATTTCACCTCAAAACAAAAATCAGCCCCGAGATTCCCTCAGATCTTCTGTTAACATGCCCAGACCCGGGGCCTCCCTGTGAAAACTCTCCATCTTTCGGTGGGAATCCTCTCCTTCCCTGCAGCCCTGAGATGGACCTGTGAGCAATCTTGCTCCCATGACAGTTACCAACAGTACAACTCATTGAGTCCTGGGGGGAGAATCAGCCCTGGCCCGCTTCCCGATACCCTGGCTTTTCTCTCACCAACAGCAGCTCTAGAAAGTGAAGCTCAAAACATAAAACAATAAACAAAGCACAGCAAAATCTTAAGCTACTCATTTCCTACAACAGGTCTCTCCCTGCTGATGAGTGGTCAGGGAGGAAAGACGCTCAGGAGGCGTGGAGAAGCAGGGGACACTTTGGGACACAAGGAAACAATGCCCCCAACAGTGCAGTGAGAAAAAACATTTTTAATAATTTAAAAAAAAAAAAAAAGTGGCAACAAACCCAGAAAACGAAGCTCTCATTCAGCAGTCCTACTAGAGGCAACAGGAGCTAGTTTGGAAAACAGAGGATCTACCAATGAAGCACCTGTTACTACATCAGACAGTGGGCTGATCTTTCCATCTTCACAGCAATCACACGTACGAATCCCACAAAGGCTAATGAGCAAACCAGTCCAAGCTGGGGGACAGAGCTGGGATTCAAACCCAGGGCCATGTGATTCTAAATCCTGTGCTCTGTCTACCAAACCATGGTTGACTTGGACAGGCTGCCAACTGAGCCCTCCTTTGCCCAACAAAGTAGCGGCTGCCCCAGACCCCAAACCAGAGACACAATTTCTGCTGCCCCCACTGTTGGATCCCACTCACTGGTACACGGTCGGGACAGCCCCTGTTTTGTTAAGTGTCACCACTGCTAAATAAGTAGCCAAGTTCGGTCTGGTGTGGCTCAGCATCCCACGAGAGAGGAGGAAGACAAACTCCGCCTCCCCACGGTGTGCTGAGGGTATAGGCGTGTTCGGGACCTACTGGTTGGTCTCCTTGGCTGGAAAGAAACCCTTCCCCATCTCGTAAGGACTCCTGTGGCCAAGAGAATGAGTCATATGGGTAAGTGATGCTCCAGGGAGGTGAGAACAGCAGCAGCAGGAAGATTTCAGCACTCCCTGGGAAGAGAAGGGAAGTCACCCCGGCCAGCAAGAAGGGTAGAGCACGAGGCGGGAGCTCTCCCAGGTGGAACGCGTGAGCCAGAGACAGCCGTTTCCTCTGCTCCGTCTGCCCCAGAGTGGGTGTGACCTGCAGGCAGCCAGCAATCCAGGGCAGAGTCAACATTTAATTCGGCCTATTACTCATAACCTTTAGCTCCTGTCTTTGGAAAGGAACTGTCCCCAGTAGGGCTGAACATACACTAAATGCCAAAACCAGCCTCTGAGAAAGCTTGCATTCGGTGCTGAGCAGGTACGAATGCTGACAGAACTATTTAAGTGACATCTTTTAAATACCGGATCTTCAGCTTCCAAACTAGGCTAGTGGCAGAACTTGCTGTCTCTCCTTCCCTCCCTAGCCAGGAAGAGTGACTTCTATACTTATATTTAGAAGCTAGATTGTTAAGAGTGAGCTTCTGAAATACAGTATTCCACGTCATCCCTTTAAACGAGACGGAGACGTGGGCTCAGCAGGCCGTGTTGCACAGTATCAGAGGGACAGCTAGGAATCAGTCGGCGGGACGGGCTGCTGAAGACAGAGGGCAGCTGTGCGCACAGGGCTGTAAAAGCGCTCACTCTCAGCTTCTGTGCTTTCCTCCTCCTGGGCTGGTTACAGTTTGTGGACCAGTCCGCAAATCACACTTTTGAGAACACTGATCTAGACTGTTCTTCCCCGGTCTCCTCAGCCCCATTTCATAGACAGGAACTGCCTATGAATGGCAGAGCTGGAAACCTTAAAAAAAAAAAAACAAAAACAACCCAGGAAACAGCAGGAAAGTCAACCTCCAATGTACATTAGACATAAAAGGGAGCAAAAAGAGGAAAAGAACAGCATCAGCCCCGCCCAGCTAGCACTGACCATCTTGGTCGTATGGATCTAGGGACACGAATTCACTCGTCATCCGTGGGGCATCACTGCCGGAAGCCCGGAGCAGCCCGCCCGCCCTGGGGGGTGGGGGGTTCCCCTGACCTTGGGCCGCTCTTCCTTCCTCAGAGCCACAGCTTCCAGTTTGGCTTCGTACTCGGCTTGCACTTGGTCCCTTTTCTTCAGCACGCTCTGTGGGAGGGAGAAAGGGCAGCGTGAACACAGCTGTTGCTTCTGTACCCCGTCCCCCCTGAATCATGGCCCCAGCCAGCCACGTGCTCCTAGGACGGTCTGGCTGCAGCAGGACACGGGCTCTGGAGGCAGCAGGGGTGGAGGAGGGAGAGAGGGAGAACCGCGCCCAGAGACGGAGCTTTCTAGCACGGTAACTCAGCCTGACGCTGAAAGCGACAGAAGCCCGGGAAAGGGCGAGGTAGGGGGAGCGGTGCCCACCAGCAGGCATGCGCACGAGAGGACTCTCGGCCTCCCTGTGCACAGGGAGAACTCAGCTGTGCCAAGACGTGGAGCCTGGCAGGTGACAAGGCGGGACGTTCTCTGAACCGTTAATGAGAAAGTCTAAGTCACGAGAGTTCTTGTCTCTTTAATTCACTGAGTTGACCCCTGGTGGACTGATTTGCTCATTGATCATTATTAGCTACTTATCTGTCCTCCACTCTGGGCCGGGTATGCAAAGAGCAAAGAGATACAGCTCGTATCTGAGGGGTTCCAGCTAAGGGAGAGGTTCAGACACGGTAGGAGGCTGCTTGTGCTCAAAGAGCCACGGACGAGGCCAGAAGCCCTGCAACCATGCGGCGAGCCTGCCAGAGTGAGCGGTGACGGGGCTCGGGAGCCAGCCTGGGTGGGACTAGGTGGAGGCAAGCCAGGCACCCAGGATGCAAAATTTAAGGAGACACTCAGTCTTGGGCCCTGTGCAAGTTCAAGGTTGGCACCTGAGTGTGTTTCCCTAAATCTGTGCCCTGGGCGCCTCCCTCGCCTCATCCGCTCCTGGCTCTGCCGCTATGACCTCACCAGGTAGAACAGAAAAGCTTTCGGTCGACCTTCTAGAAAAGTATCGGTTTCATCCCAGGGTTTCTTTTTTCTTCTTTTAGTAGAACCACAAGTGACAAACCCAGAGTAATAAGAACTTTCTTTGCCACTAACTCAGAAGACACAAACTGCTATGAGAGCTTCGAATCTCACGTTCTCTGGCAGAGCATGGAGTCCGGGCAGGAAGGAGCCATTCCTTGGCTAAAGAAGTGGACACCTTGTGTCCCTAGCACGTGCTAAAAGGTGACGAGTGACTGAACCACTGAGAACGCTCTGGGGACAACCTTCTAATGGAAGGCGTCAGCATGGGGAACCTCAAGTCTCCCCTAAGTATTTACTTGGAGAAGTGTTTCACCACAAGAAGGACATGAAGTAAAACTTGCAATAGCTTCCCTTTTCACTGTTTGTCACTCAGCATTCTCTTCGGTGCTCTGAAGTTACCTCCCCACACTCGTCAGCCTCTGAGCAGGAACACTGATGGTGCTGTTCACGGAACTCCGTGTTGTGATGGAAACGTTCCATGATCTGCACTATCCAGTACAGTGGCTGCCAGTCCCACGTGCCGACTGAGCTCTTGAAGTGTGGCTGGTGTGACTGAGGAACTGGATTTAAATTTTTATTAATTTTACCTAATTTGATTAAACTGAAATAACAGGACTTCCCTGGTGGTCCAGTGGTTAAGAATCTGCCTTCCAATGCAGGGGATGTGGGTTCGATCCCTGGTCGGGGAACTAAGATCCCACAGGCCGCGGGGCAACTAAGCCCACAGGCCACAACTACTGAGCCCGTGCGCCACAATGAGTGAGGCTGCATGCTGCAACTACCGAGCCCGTGCGCTCTGGAACCTGTGCGCCACAACTACTGAGCCCACACGCTCTGGAGCCTGCACGCCACAACTAGAGAGAAGCCCGCACGCCGCAACTAAGACCCGACGCAGCCAAAAATAAAATAAAATAAATAAATAAATATTTAAACTGAAATAGCCACCTATGGCAAGGGGCTGCCATATTGGACAGAACAAATCAATACAGTAAAAAAAATAGAACAAAAAAACAGGCGTCCCTTCTGGATTTCACAGAGCCGAAAGCATTCTAAATCTCCTGGTCTGGTATCAGCACTAGCTGCTCTCCATGGAGACACAAAGATGGGTCCCTCGGGGCCAGGGGCGGGGGCACCTAGAATCCGTGCCACGGACTCCCTTCACAGGACGCCGCACATCTTACTGGGAAAGCGCACATCCAGGCTAGGAGCAGGGTTCCAGGAACAAGGATGAGTTGTTCCAGTGACACACCCCTGTCAGTGTGGCAAGAACCTCACAACCAAAGCTAGAAATGCTCTTAAAACAATACCTTGGAACACAGCACAGCTGTGTGTGTTTTGCTCTCTGCTGTATCCCCGGCACTTGGGTAAGTGAATGAAGGAACGTTAAGGCAAGGCAGAAACAGGGTGAGGATGGCTGTGCAGGGCAGACCCCTAAATGTCTGTAGGGACTAGCCTCCCACTCAAAACAGCACAGATTCTGCCGATAAACCTGGCCACACTAGCCTGTGGTTGAGGGGACCTGAGCCTACAATGGAGTGAAAGGGCCAAAATACTGTGTCAGCGTCTGCAGAGAGGTTCCTCTATCACTGAGTGACAAGCAAAAGACATTTACCATCTGAGCTTCTCACAGAGATCTGTAGGGATCTCTGATTCTAGTGGATACCAGAAATCAACAAGGTGAAGGGCATGGAGATGCTTGCGTCCACTCTGCATGCCTCTGCCCCTGCTCTCCACAGCCATCCTCACCCTGTTTCTGCCTTGCCTTAACGTTCCTTCATTCACTTACCCAAGTGCTGGGGATACAGCACAGAGCAAAACACACAAAACCCCTGCCTACCTGGAGCTTACATTCTAGAGGGGAGGCAGATAATACACAAGTAAAATATAACAATACAGCGCGTGTAAGGTAGTGCTAGGTGTCCAGGAGGAAAAATAAAATAGGAAAGGAGAATGTAAAGCACTGAGGGTTTGGGAGATGGAGAACTGTACACTGGGTGGCCAGGGAGGACCTCAATGAGAGGTGACTTTTTTTTTTTTTAATAAATTTCTTTTCTTTTATTTATTTTTGGCTGAGTTGGGTCTTCGTTACTGCACACGGGCTTTCCCCAGCTGCAGCGAGCGGGGGCTGCTCCTCGTTGTGGTGTGCGGGCTTCTCATTGCAGTGGCCTCTCCCACTGCGGAGCACAGGCTCTACGTGCGAGGGCTTCATTAGTTGTGACACATGGGCTCTAGAGGGCAGGCTCAGTAGTTGTGGCGCACGGGCTTAGCCGCTCCGTGGCATGTGGGATCTTCCCTGACCAGGGCACAAACCCGGTCCCCTGCATTGGCAGGTGGATTATCAACCACTGCGCCACCAGGGAAGCCCGAGAGGTGACTTTTAATTAGAGACATGGAATACATTTCTCTCAAACGCTATATATTTTTTTTAATGTAGAGCATTTCATCACAATTTCAAAATGATCCTAGTAATCTGGAACTTCACTACCCTTCTTTTCAAATGCAGAGGAAAAAAAATGACTTGTTTCTTTAATAAATAAACTGCAAGGAAAAACAGAGGGGGAGGGATTCTTAAAATATTTTAAAAACATATCAAGCAATGTATGGATTTTATTTATATCCCAATTTGGGAAAAAACTATAAAAAACAGTGTCTGAGACAACTGGGGAAATTGAACACTAACTGGATATTTGAGGAAATATTAAGGGAAAAAATCTGTTTAGGTGTGATAATAATGTGGTCCTTTTTCTTTTTTAAAAGAATGTTTGCATTTCAGAGATATGTATTTTTGTATGAAGTGATGTGATGCCTGGGATTTGCTTTAAAATAACCCAGAGGGCGGGGGCTGGGAGCGGGGGGAGGAGAGCTAGAACAAGACGGACCGTGAGTGGGCGACCGCTGCAGCCGGCTGATGGGTACGTGGGGGACGGTTATACTTCCACTCTACTTTTGGATATGTTTGAATTTTTCCATAATAAAAAAGTTAAGCAATGGAAACATAACACCTGTCATCCAAAATGTTTACTTTACAAACTAATAACAGCCATTAAACAAAAGTGTTTGGAAGTTCAATCATAGATACATTCTGTGTTTTGGCTCTCAACATCTGCACTGGATTTTCTCCAAGAACGTGCCACAACGGTCAGTATCAACAGGAAAGCCCAACATCCAGGAAACAGTAAAGTCTCCACCCCCAGAGCTCATGCTCATGTCTCCCCTCGAGGAGGCTGTCGGCTCACAAACGTGGAGGAGGTGGAGGAGGAGAGAGCAGCCAAAAACAGCCCCAATGCAAATGGTCAGCAGCTACCAAAAAGCCTCCGCAGGTCCGGAAGGTTTTTAAGCTTCAAATCTTTTTGTAAGAGGGACATTAGGATGCAGGGTTGACAGTACAGAATGGCTTGTATTCTGGTGCGCCAAGGGCTGACAGCCCAAAAGACCCAGGAGGAATTTGTGTAGAATAATGAGTGTTCCGTAATAAAGAAGCTCAAATGAGAATAAAAATCAAACACCCAAAACCAAACAAAACCCAGACTCACAGATACAGAGAAAAGATCGGTGGTTGCCAGAGGGAAGAAGGGTTAGGAGGGTTACAAAATGGGTGAAGGGTATCAAGAGGTACAAACTTCCAGGTAAAAAAATAAGTAAGTGGACTTCCCTGGTGGCGCAGCGGTTAAGAATCCGCCTGCCAATGCAGGGGACACGGGTTCAATACCTGGTCTGGGAAGATCCCACATGCCGCGAAGCCACTAAGCCCGTGTGCCACAACTACTGAGCCTGTGCTCTAGAGACCGCGAGGCACAACTACTGAAGCCTGCACGCTCTAAGGCCCGTGTGCCACAACTACTGAGCCTGCATGCTGCAACTACTGAAGCCTGCACAACTAGAACCCGTGCTCCGCAACTAGAGAAGCCACTTCAATGAGAAGCCCGCGCACTGCAACAAAGAGTAGCCCCTGCTCACCACAACTAGAGAAAGCCCATGCGCAGCAACAAAGACCCAATGCAGCCAAAAATAAATAAAATTTAAAAAATAAAAATAAATAAAATAAGTAAGTCATGGGGATGTACTGTATAGCATGGAGAATACAGTCAATAACACTGTACTAACTTTGTAAAGTGACAGAGGGTAAATAAAGTTATTTTGGTGATTGTTTTGCAACATATACAAATGTGGAATCATTATGTTGTACACATGAAACTAATACTATATGTCAAATATACTTCAATTTTTAAAATTTATAACAATTTAAAAAGAAATCTGACACACGACAGAGCCCTATGGCCTGTCTTTGGGTGCCCCTCTAGGAGAGCATTTTCCTATGGGGAGGAAAATTTGTCTGAACTTGGTCCTGATGACATAATTTCTGATTAAATGACTGAACTTAGGTTGCCCCATTCAACATGCTCTTTTTACATATTCATTCTTTGATGACAGACAACCTGTGAGTTAAATTTTCTAGGGCAATGTTGGTAATACTAAAACCACACATCTTGCCTTAGTTTTAAAAAATACTTCTTACAGAAAATTTGGAAAATAAAGAAAAAGGTAGAGGAGGGGGGAAAAAGCACCCACAATCTCATCTTTCAGGCACAACCAGTAACACGTTTTGTCTTTATTTTTAGTCTTTTCTCTTGAATGACTCCTTTGATGCTCCCCATTTCTCTGTGTCTCTTCCTGGCACTTCTGTTTTTCAGATGTTGGGTATCTGAAATATTTTGGTCTGGCCCTCTCATTTTTATATTCTTTTTCTCTCCAATCCTCCATCTGTCTTTTTGTTTCACTTTAAAGTGATTTCCTTAACTTTTTCTGCTAGCTCTTCTATTGATTTTTTTTTCATTTCTATCATGATCTTCATTTCCATGAGCTCTTTGTTTATTCTCTGGATTTTAAAAAATGCTTGTTTTATGGCTGTGACATCTCTTCTCTTTCTGAAGATACTGATTTTCTTCTGGAAATTTTCTTCTCCCTCAATGATGCTTTATGTTTTTCCTTCTTTGTATTTACTTGATACTCATATTAGAACCTTCCCTTAAATATCTGGCGACCCTTATCTGCACACTCACCTAAGAGGGAAACACTAAAAAACTGGTTGAAAGCTCTGTGACTTCGAGGTCTGGCTGACAGTTCTCTACAGGGACTCTGCTGGGTCATTTCACTGAAGATTCCCCCATCCCTCTCAATATCAGTATATTCTACTCTCTTCTCCCAACCTGTTTAGATTTTTCTAAAAGGCTCTTCTAATGCTTGCAGGGAAGGTATAAGGCTGAGAGCCAAGCAGAGGAAGACGACTAAGAATCTCAACTTTCAGTAACCTTTTGCTTTAGATTTTAGGATCTTAGCCCCCACCCTCAACTATGCCTTGCGTCTCTCGGTCCAGAGACCCTCTATTTTTTTTATCACCCTCCAGCTCTGCCCGAGTGGCGAAGCGATAGTGGCCCCTGTGTGAGGAGGGAGGACAGAATCGGAAGCTCTAACTGCTTCTGAAACAGACCCCTGACTAATCCTTCTCTTTTGCTCCATCTTTCCCTCAGTCCCGAGGTACTTGGTGCTGGCAATTCTTGACCATTTTGAAGGAGTCCCCGGTGTAAACCAGGTGGCTTCTTAGTCCTTCCCCACCGTCAGCCTAGGCGGCTTTGAGTCACCTGAGTCCCTGTCACCTCTCAATTTGCTTTTAGTTCCTAACTGTACTGCTATTGTTTCCCTTCCTGCTGCTCTTTGTCTTTGCAGAAGCATACCTTTAAAAAAAAAATCATTCTAGTGTCATTTTGGTTTCATGAAAAAGAGGAAGTTTCAACATGTATCCAGTCTGCCCTAACTCAGAATCTCAGAGTTTTAATTTTTACACTTTTCTAATTTTTAAAAACATTTGAGCTCATCATGTACATTTCTACATCCTGATTCTTCACATTTTCAAGAAATCAGGCCCTCAGTCTATAACCACTTTTGTTTAGGAAGGAGGACTTTTCTCCCCCAAAGCAATCTTCCCGAAAATCTCCTTTTTGGTTTTTGAAAGGCACCAGAAGCGGGCAACCTAAAGCACTGACTAGTCACTCGACTCATTAGCTCCACCTTGTGGCCTCTGAGGAGAAAAGGTGGGCAGGCTGAAGAAACCATCCGGCAATTAAATAACCAGCATTTGAAAACAGCAATCCTGGAACGTTGCTCAAAGTATTTATCTCCAACTCAAACTGTCCTCAAACCCAAACTTCTGCATCCACATCTTACCCCTCTCATCACGATCAGCAGTGACTTCCATCTTATTAAATCCGACGGCCACCGTTTATCACGCTCTTTCTAAAAACATTTCTCTTGGTTTCCCTAAGGTCATCCTCTACTCTTTTTCTCCTACTACACTGACCATTCCTTCTCAGGCTCCTTTCCTACTTGTTCCACCCCCTAATTAGGTGCTAGACCACTAAATATTGCCAATGCCTCAGGAAGCAGTCCTGGACTATTTACCTCGATCTCATCTCACCAGATAATCTCCCCGACTCTTGTAGATTTAAATGCCATCTACACAGAAATGACTCCCAAATTTCTATTCCCACTCTAAACTCATAACCAGCTGCCATGACATCACTACTTTAATGACTAACAGGCATTTTCTTAACTGAATATGGCCAATACAACCTGATTCCCAACTCCCCAATCTGTTCCACCCCAAACTTCCCCATCTCGCTAAACAGGACCACTATCAACACAGCTGCTGAAGCCAAATACCCAGGAGTCATCCTCAGTTCCTCCATTTCTCACTTCACATTAATACAGCAGCAAGTCTAGTTGGCCCTTCATACAAAATATACCCCAAATCCACCCACTTCTCCAAGCTCCACCACCTCAGTTATCTGCCACCTGGCTCCTCGCAACAGTCTCCTAACGGTCTCCGGACCTCCTCTCCCTGCCCCCCGCCCAACAACCCATTCTCCATACTGCAGCACTAGCTGTCTTCTTAAAGTGAAAACTGTATCCCGTCATTTCCCTGCAGGAAACTAACTGGCTTCTCTTTTATTCCTAAGAACAAAATCCAGATGCTTACCAACCATGGCCTTTAAGATAATACCGTATGTCCTGGCCTTTACTTATCTCTTTGACCTCCCCACCTGCCACCTGCTCCCTTGCTCAACTGGCCCCACTCACACTGGCCTTTACCTTATCACCCACTCTTCTGACTCTCACCTCACTAGTCATCACCAAGACCTCTGAGATAAGCATGCTCTTTGACTTGCAGATAAAACTCTCTTAAAAATAACAAGATACATAATAACAATGAGCAGAGTTCCCTATGCTTTGAAAAAGAATAGATACAGGTATATGTATAACTGAATCACTTTGCTGTACACCTGAAACTATCACAACACTGTTAATCAACTACACTCCAATATAAAATCAAAAGTTAAAAAAAAAGATACATGACATACAATAGTTATATATCTGTAAATGTTCTAAATGTACCACACTGCCAACTACCTTCTATGAATGAGGCAGTGTGGGATATGAAGTATAGGGCCCGGCCCTAACCTTCTTAAATAAAAATTCTCCAACTCTTAGCCTGGTCATAGTGATGCCACTACTCAAAAGGCACTGCCAGAACTTTGCTAAAGACTCTAACGTGTTCTCTCTTAGCCCATTACTATCATAATTACATTTTACACACACATTGTGTATAGGATGTGAGCCCATAGAAGGACTCACCTGCAGATGTCTACAGTGTGTTTAACTTGAGTCCTGAGCCTGAGGGTAACTTTGGTACCCCTCTCTCTCAAGCACTGTTCACTCCGTAGCAACCTTGGAATACACATCTTCAACCATCTTTCCTGTACAAGCTGTCCTCATTGTTCACTGAACATTATTCATCTGTTCCACATGGCCTGATAACGACCCTCCTTTTTCTGTGCTTTCTCTCTGCCTCCAAAGGGAACAGAATGTACCTGGCCACAATTATACTTAGAGAGAGATAACTTGAGCCTCAGCTTTGAACGGCAGGAACTGATCCAGTTTCTCTCGCCAACAGTAAAGACACAAATATAAGGTGGCTGCTCATTAGAATTGGGGCCATGGAACAGAGAAAAGATTTATCCATGGGGCTCTGCTTCTTCATCTATAAAATGAGCAAGTTAGACAAGATGAACCTTGTCTACAATCATAGTAGTACCCAGAAGCTATGCTCTCCAACTAGTCTAAGTGCAGGCTGGGGCAGTTTCTAACGTGGACATTAATGCATTTGATCCTTACCACTTTTGTTCTAAAATTTTACAATGATATGCTTTGCGTTGGTTCTCTGTCCATTCCTTTTGCTGGGTAATTAACCTGTCACGGCCTTCAGTTTAGGGAGATTTTCTTGTATTATTTCTTTCATAATTTCCTTCCCTCAGTTTTCTCTGTTCTCTCAATCAGGAACTCCTATCAGTTGGATGCTGAACTTCTGAGATTAACCCTTCACGCCTCTTATCATTCTTTCACATTTTCAGTATTTTTACATTTTTGTTCTACTTTCCAACTACTTTTATTTTTTATTTTTTATACAGCAGGTTCTTATTAGTTATTTATTTTATACATAGTAGTGTATATATGTCAATCCCAATCTCCCAGTTCATCACACCACCACCACCACCCGCCCCCGCTTTCCCCCCATGGTGTCCATACAATTTTTTTTTATATAAATTTATTTATTTTATTTATTTTTGGCTGCTGTGGGTCTTCGTTGCTACGCATGTGCTTTCTCTAGTTGCAGCGAGCAGGGGCTATTCTTCGTTGCAGTGCGCAGGCTTCTCATTGAGGTGGCTTCTCTTGTTGTGGAGCACAGGCTCTAGGACCACGGGCTTCAGTAGTTGTGGCTTGCGGGCTCAGTAGTTGTGGCTCGCGGGCTCTAGAGCGCAGGTTCAGTAGTTGTGGTGCACGGGCTTAGCTGCTCCACAGCATGTGGAATCTTCCCAGACCAGGGCTCAAACCCGTGTCCCCTGCATTGGCAGGCGGATTCTTAACCACTGCGCCACCAGGGAAGCCTGGTGTCCATATGTTTGTTCTCTACATCTGTGTCTCTATCTCTGCCTTGCAAACCAGTTCATCTGTACTATTTTTCTAGATTCCACATATATGCATTAATATACAATATTTGTTTGTCTCTTTCTGACTTACTTCACTCTGTATGACAGCCTCTAGGTCCATCCACATATCTACAAATGACCCAGTGTCTGAGTAATATGCCATTGTATTTATGTACCGCATCTTCTTTATCCATTCGTCTGTCGATGGGCATTAAGGTTGCTTCCATGACCTAGCTATTGTAAATAGTGCTGCAGTGAGCACTGGGATGCATGTGTCTTTTTGAATTATGGTTTTTCTCTGGGTATATGCCCAGTAGTGTGATTGCTGCGTCATATGGTAATTCTATTTTTAGTTTTTTAAGGAACCTCCATACTGTTCTCCATAGTGGCTGTATCAATTTACATTCCCACCAACAGTTCAAGAGGGTTCCCTTTTCTCCACACCCTCTCCAGCATTTACTGTTTGTATGTTTTCTGATGATGCCCATTCTAACCAGTGTGAGGTGATATCTCATTGTGGTTTTGACTTGCATTTCTCTAATAATTAGTGGTGTTGAGCAGCTTTTCATGTGCCTCTTGGCCATCTGTGTGTCTTCTTTGGAGAAATGTCTATTTAGGTCTTCTGTCCATTTTTGGATTGCGTTGTTTTTTTGATTCTGAGCAGCATGAGCTGTTTATATATTTTGGAGATTAATCCTTTGTCCACTGATTCATTTGCAAATATTTTCTCCCATTATGAGGGTTGTCTTTTCATCTTGTTTACAGTTTCCTTTGCTGTGCAAAAGCTTTTAAGTTTCATTAGGTCCCATTTGTTTATTTTTGTTTTTATTTCCATTACTCTAAGAGGTGGGTCAAAAAAGATCTTGCTGTGATTTATGTCAAAGAGTGTTCTTCCTATGTTTTCCTCTAAGAGTTTTATAGTGTCCAGTCTTACATTTAGGTAAGACTTTAATCCATTTTGAGTTTACTTTTGTGTATGGTGTTCGGGAGTGTTCTAATTTCATTCTTTTACATATAGCTGTCCAGTTTTCCCAGCACCACTTATTGAAGAGACTATCTTTTCTCTATTTTATATCCTTGCCTTCTTTGTCATAGATTAGGTGACCACAGCTGCGTGGGTTTATCTCTGGGCTTTCTATCCTGTTCCATTGATTTATATTTCTGTTTTTGTGCTAGTACCGTACTGTCTTGATTACTATAGCTTTGTAGTATAGTCTGAAGTCAGGGAGTCTGATTCCTCCAGCTCCATTTTTTTCCCTCAGGATTGGCTATTTGGGGTCTTCTGTGTCTCCATACAAATTTTAAGATTTTTTGTTCTAGTTCTGTAAAAAATGCCATTGGTAATTTGATAGGGATGGCACTGAATCTGTAGATTGCTTTGGGTAGTATAGTCATTTTCACGATATTGATTCTTCCAATCCAAGAACATGGTGTATCTCTCCATCTATTTGTGTCATCTTTGATTTCTTTCATCAGTGTCTTATAGTTTTCTGAGTACAGGTCTTTTACCTCCTTAGGTAGGTTTATTCCTAGGTATTTTATTCTCTTTGGTGCAGTGGTGAATGGGATCGTTTCCTTAATTTCTCTTTCTGATCTTCCGTTGTTAGTGTATAGGAATGCAAGAGATTTCTGTGCATTAATTTTGTGTCCTGCAACTTTACCAAATTCATTGATTAGCTCTAGTAGTTTTCTGGTGGCATCTTTAGGATTATCTATGTATAAAATCATGTCATCTGCAAACAGTGACAGTTTTACTTCTTCTTTTCTAATTTGGATTCCTTTTATTTCTTTTTCTTCTCTGATTGCTGTGGCTAGGACTTCCAAAACGATGTTGAATAAAAGTGGAGAGGGTGGACATCCTTGTCTCGTTCCTGATCTTAGAGGAAATGCTTTCAGTTTTCACCCCTGAGAATGATGTTTACTGTGGGTTTGTCATATATGGCCTTTATTATGTTGAGGTAGGTTCCCTTTATGCCCAGCCTCTGGATAGGTTTTATCATAAATGGGTATTGAATTTTGTCAAAAGCTTTTTCTGCATCTATTGAGATGATCATATGGTTTTTATTCTTCAATTTGTTAATATGGCGTATCACATTGATTGATTTGCGTATATTGAAGAATCCTTGCATCCCTGGGATAAATCCCACTTGATCATGGTGTATGATCCTTTTAATGTGTTGTTGGATTGTGTTTGCTAGTATTTTGTCGAGGATTTTTGCATCTATATTCATCAGTGATATTGGTCTGTAATTTTCTTTTTTTGCAGTATTTTTGTCTGGTTTTGGTATCAGGGTGATGGTGGCCTCGTAGAATGAGTTTGGGAGTGTTCCTTCCTCTGCAATTTTTTGGAAGAGTTTGAGAAGGATGGGTGTTAACTCTTCTCTAAATGTTTGATAGAATTCACCTGTGAAGCCATCTGGTCCTGGCCTTTTGTTTGTTGGAAGATTTTTAACCACAGTTTCTATTTCATTGCTTGTGATTGGTCTGTTCATATTTTCTATTTCTTCCTGGTTCAGTCTTGGAAGGCTATACCTTTCTAAGAATTTGTCCATTTCTTCCAAGCTGTCCATTTTACTGGCATAGAGTTGTTTGTAGTAGTCTCTTAGGATGCTTTGTATTTCTGCGGTGTCTGTTGTAACTTCTCCTTTTTCATTTCTAATTTTATTGATTTGAGTCCTCTCCCTCTTTTTCTTGAAGAGTCTGGCTAAAAGGTTTATCAATTTTGTTTATCTTCTCAAAGAACCAGCTTTTAATTTTATTGATCTTTGCTACTGTTTTCTTTGTTTCTATTTCATTTATTTCTGCTCTGATCTTTATGATTTCTTTCCTTCTACTAACTTTGGGATTTGTTTGTTCTTCTTTGTCTAGTTCCTTTAGGTGTAAGGTTAGATTGTTTGAGATTTTTCTTGCTTTTTGAGGTAGGACTGTATTGCTGTAAACTTCCCTCTTAGAACTGCTTTTGCTGCATCCCATAGGTTTTGGATCGTCATGTTTTCATTGTCATTTGTTTCTAGGTATTTTTTGATTTCCTCTTTGATTTCTTCAGTGATCTCTTGGTTATTCAGTAACATATTGTTTATCCTCCATGTGTTTGTGTTTTTTACATTTTTTTCCCTATAATTTATTTCTGATCTCACAGCGTTGTGGTCAGAAACGATGCTTGATATGATTTCAGTTTTCTTAAATTTACTGAGTTTTGATTTGTGACCCAAGATGTGATCTATCCTGGTGAATGTTCTGTGTGCACTTGAGAAGAAAGTGTAATCTGCTGTTTTCGGATAGAATGTCCTATAAATATCAATTAAATCTATCTGGTTTGTTGTGTCATTTAAACCTTGTGCTTCCTTATTAATTTTCTGTCTGGATGATCTGTACATTGGTGTAAGTGAGGTGTTAAAGTCCCCCACTATTATTGTGTTGCTGTCAATTTCCTCTTTTATAGCTGTTAGCAGTTGCCTTAGGTATTGAGGTGCTCCCATGTTGGGTGCATATATATTTATACCTGTTATATCTTCTTCTTGGATTGATCCCTTGATCGTTATGTAGTGTCCTTCCTTGTCTCTTGTAACATTCTTTATTTTAAAGTGTATTTTATCTGATATGAGTATTGCTACTCCAGCTTTCTTTTGCATGGAATATATTTTTCCATCCCCTCACTTTCAGTCTGTATGTCTCCTTAGGTCTGAAGTGGGTCTCTTGTAGACAACATATATGTGGGTCTTGTTTTTGTATCCATTCAGCAAGCCTGTGTCTTTTGGTTGGAGCATTTAATCCATTCACGTTTAAGGTAATTATCGATATGTATGTTCCTATGACCATTTTCTAAATTGTTTTGGGTTTGTTTTTGTAGGTCCTTTTCTTCTCTTGTGTTTCCCACTTAGAGAAGTTCCTTTAACATCTGTTGTAGAGCTGGTTTGGTGGTGGTGAATTCTCTTAGCTTTTGCTTGCCTATAAAGCCTTTGATTTCTCTGACAAATCTGAATGAGATCCTTGCCAGGTAGAGTATTCTTGGTTGTAGGTTCTTCCCTTTCATCACTCTAAATACACTGTGCCACTCCCTTCTGGTTTGTAGTGTTTCTGCTGAGAAATCAGCTGTTAACCTTATGGGAGTTCTCTTGTATGTTATTTGTTGTATTTCCCTTGTTGCTTTTAATAATTTTTGTCTTTAATTTTTGTCCATTTGATTACTATGTGTCTTGGCATGTTTCTCTCTGGGTTTATCCTGTATGGGACTCTCTGCGTTTCCTGGACTTGGGTGGCTATTTCCCTTCCCATGTTAGGGAAGTTTTCGACTATAATCTTTTCAAATATTTTCTCAGGTCCTTTCTCTCTCTCTTCTCTCTTCTGGGACCCCTATAATGCGAATGTGGTGTGTTTAATGTTGTCCCAGAGGTCTCCTAGGCTGTCTTCATTTCTTTTCATTCTTTTTTCTTTATTCTGTTCCACAGCAGTGAACTCCATCATTCTGTCTTCCAGGTCACTTATCCGTTCTTCTGCCTCAGTTACTCTGCTATTGATCCCTTCTAGTGTATGTTTCATTTCAGTTATTCTATTGTTCATCTCTGTTTGTTTGTTCTTTAATTCTTCTAGGTCTTTGTTAAACATTTCTTGCATCTTCTCCATCTTTGCCTCCATTCTGTTTCTGAGGTCCTGGATCATCTTCACTCTCATTATTCTAAATTCTTTTTCTGGAAGGTTGCCTATCTCCACTTCATTTGTTGTTTTGGGGTTTTATCTTGTTCCTTCATCTGGTACATAGTCCTCTGCCTTTTCATTTTATCTGTCTTTCTGTGAATGTGGTTTTCATTCCACAGGCTACAGGACTGTAGTTCTTCTTCTTGCTTCTGCTGTCTGCCCTCTCTCCAACTACTTTTAAAATTTGTTTTACTTTCCAAGATTTCCTCAACCTCATCTTCCAACTTTACTTTTCAATTTTATTTCAGCAATCATATTTTAACCTCCAAGAGCTCTAATTATCCAATTGTTCTTTTTCCACAACATACTGTTCTTAATCAGCAGATGCTATATCTCAAACTCTCAGAGAACACTAATAAGAATCTCTTCCAAACTTTTTTTCTTTCATTTAATTCACATACTTGGTTCACCATGTGTTCTTTTTACATGTCCATGAGGTCAGTCCACATGTCTGATCCTGCCCACCCAGGAAGAAGGAAATCTGTACCACATGCAAATAGGCAAGAATCAATTACTTTTTGATTAATGACTACAACAAAGGAAGTACCTAAGTACACAAGAAGTGAGTCAGCTTACCTTCATGGAGTCAGAGTATAAAATATATTCCCTGAGCACAGGTAGAAAGTCTTCTGTCATGTCCTCTGTCAGCTCTTCCAAGGCTGTAGAGCAGTTGCCGATGCAGGCTGACACACCCTCCAGGGGCTCAGCCAGCTCCCCCTCTAATGCACTCCATGTGGAGTACACAGGCCCATATTCTCTCAGCTCTACAAGGTACTCTAAAGGAAAAAGAGAAACCAATTAAGATCTGGCTAGGTAGCAATCACTGGTATTACTGCCTCAATAACCAATGCAGCCAAGAGCTCTCTGAGTATGCTTTCCCTTAAACACAACACTGTTTATAACCAATTTTTTTAATCTCCAAAAGCTGATACTACAGCTAACACTATAACATCAATCAACTCTACTCCATAATAGGAATGTCATGCCTCTGGATAATGGGGACCACAATGCCTTTGGGGGAAAGTGGTGGGAGTTACATCTACCAAATACCTTCCTAGAAACCTACTCATCTACCCCTACAGTGAAGCCATATTTTAACAGGCAATGGAGGCAGAGTTTCATATAGGTTTAGGGGGGGGTGTTTTTAAAAATTAAAAAAAAATCAGTCACAATGGAAAAATAATGGAATTTTAGGAAACACTTGATACAAGAAATGTGGTCTTACATAAGCAGACTCACTCTCTCACTCAGGGGTCACCCCAACACCTTGGTCCCATCAGAATTTACCCCACATGATCTTTAGGTGTAGATGGTACCTAAAGCCATTTCCAAAACCTGCAGGCCCTACAGGATACCAGCAGCAGGTAAAGGAGAATTAAAGCACAGGGAACAAGGAAAAATGTAGTTTGATTTCCCCCACAAAAAAACCTGGCCTATCATTTGTCACCAGGATTCTTGCCATTACAACAAAATGTTGTTGCCATTTTTTTAGTAACCAATGGATGGCAACTACCGGAGAATCCTTCTCTATGTGTTTCACATCACATGCCAGCATGATCATTAACACTGTTCAGGTCTATTTGGCCTACACACGTGTAAGAAAACAAAGGGCCCCAACATTCTGGGACACAAAAAAGCAAGTGGCCATGAGAGGGGTGGGGAGGAAGTGGTGGCAACAACCAGGAAGGTTAAAGAAAGGCCTCATAACTCCCTGGGTCAGGAAGAGTGGGTTTGAAATGAAGCAAGGGTAGGCAGGTGAGTCAATTTCAAGCCTGAAGGCTCATTAGGATCGTAACTTTGGCAAACACTGCTCTCATTTTGAACCATCTTTCTGCCAGAAAAGATACTTAAGTTTATTTTTTAAATGATCACTGCTATGGATGAAGGGAAGTTGAGCGAGAGAAAAGTGGAAAAGCCTAGAGGCTGAGTGGTTGTTTGCTATGGGGAAAGCAAACACAAGGATGAAATGCAGGGCAAGGGACGGGGTGCAAAATTTTACTCTGGTCACAACTACCTCCCCCGCTCCTTGTATTTATTTATTAGTTTTATAAGCAAAATGTGGCCTGGTTCTGCTGCTCCAGCATTTCTGCATTTTGATTCTGCTTGGCACAATGAATGCCATTTCTGCAAACGTGGTCCCTGGGCCTGATCAAGAACTCGACAGAGAGCTCACCTATTTCTTCCTTGATGATCCGCTGGGCTATTCGATCAATGGTTCCCAGCTTGAGCGCAAATGTGTCTAAGTACTCGCCTATGGCTGCAAACTCAAGAGGCCGACTCCTCAGCTTGTAGCCGCCAGTGACATGCTTGACCGACTCACCCACTCGAGTCAGCAACGCCATCCCTTGCTTCTTATGGGCATTCAGGTCCTAAGGATGACATGTGAACAAACAAACTCAAAGGGCTCAACTGCTCACGTGGCCAGGACTCGTAAGCCAACTCCTTTAGGCAGTTTCCTTTTGGAAATGGAAGACTCAGAAAATAAGGAGGTGAGTTAGGTTAAGGCGCTCACCACACACACACACACACACACGTCTCCTCTCCTTGCCATCACAGCCATCACACAGCCATCACAGCCACCACGCTCACACTCCTGCACCTTTACGCCCAGGTCTCTTTATACAGAGCTGGACTCCTACCTTTCCAATCAGGTTCACTCACCCAGCACACCTTCCTTTAAACGCAACTGTTTAAATACAAGTTTTTTAAAAAGTGTCCCTTTCTCCTATACAAAATATCCTAAATTGTCTTTAGGAGCAAAATTCAAGAGCTGAGATTCATTCCATTCATTTATTTATATCCTAACCAAAGCCATATAAGGGAAGTAGAGGGTGGGAAGCAGGAGACAGTGACAGGAAAGGCAGTGCTACAAAACCCAGGCCAAGGATAGATGCTGCAAATGACAAAACATTTTACCCTGGATTTCTTGGTCGAGGCATAAATGGGAAATACGTTCAGCTGCATAATCCACTGAACTGAAACCTGAAAAGCATATTAGTCTGCCAGGTAAAATAAATGTCTTCCTATCATTAAACTCTAAGGGGAATCTGCAGTATCTTCCCGTTGTTCTATGTCACTTACTTTAATGGTGCCTTCAAAAGTGGTTTTACAGAAGATGCAGGTGTCTGTTCCTTATGTCTACCCTCGATACTAACAGAATGATAATTCCTAGTCCTAGAGGGGCAGGTCTACAGGGAGAGAAGGGAACACGGCACAAGACCACTGCTTTCTGGTGACCTCGCCTCATGTAGGGATAGAGCAGAGGCTAACACAGCTGTCTGACAGCCCCTTCCCACGTGACACACCATCCCAGGCTCAGGTCTCCAAAAGTGCCTGAAATGTAGATCCCTCCTGATTTCACGTCCTTCTCCTCCATGCAGCCAAGGCCTTCACTTCTGCTCTTGATTCTGCCCTCTCCTGTCCACACTTCCCCCACCAGCCAAGGCCCTTGCCCTCTCAAGCATCCCTTCTCTCCTGTCTATAATTTCAATTTCTAATCCTTCAGCATGTGAAATATATGTGAAGCTCACCGATCTTAAAAATGGCAGCAACCTCCTCTAAGCTCCCTCCTCCATCTCTGTCCTTCCTTTCTGTGCCACCTGCCTGAGACAAAGTTCTAAAGATCCCATCTCGGGGAATTCCCTGGCGGTCCAGTGGTTAGGATGCTGCGATTCCACTGCAGGGGGTGAGGGTTTGATCCCTGGTTGGGGAGCTAAGATCCTGCATGCCACAGACAAAGAAAAAAATTTTTAATCAAATAATGATCTTATCTCCCCTTCTAACTTCATACACTCTAGATAAAAGCATCCCCGTAGGCACCAGGCTTTCACAAGACCGTAACTGGAAGCCCTGGAGTTCTAGGAATTGCTCCATAGACAATGTTTTTTTGGATCAGGGTTCGATCCAAATGGACTCACTGGACTGCATAAACTCTACTTCAAGTAGCACTTTACAAAGAACCCCCAGTTAACCAAGTTCATTAACGTGTTGAGTACAGTTATTTAGTCGTACCTATCTGACTGCTGCACCCATTCTGCCAACGATGAAAACACTGATTTGAACACAGCTGATACTAAGCACCCTCCACCTCCCCCAGCATCCGTGGCTTCTTCTTAAGGACCCTTCTAATTTGTGGTAAGATCATGTCATCACAAGGAAGAGGAAAGCTTCTGCATTCACTATGGCAGAGCATGTCAGTGGCTTATCTAAGGACAGGACCAAGTTATTCAAAGCGTTTTAAAAGAAAAGATGGGGGTATGGGGTGGGTGAGATGGGGAGTTATTGTTTAGTGGGTCCAAAGTTTCAGTTTTGCAGGATGAAAAAGTTCTGGAGATTAGATGTACGACAGGGTGAATATACTTAACATTTCCCAACTGTACACTGTAAAGTGGTTAAGATGGTAAATTTTGTGTCATGTGTATTTTCCCACAATTAAAAAGAAAAAAAAGAAAAGATGAGGTTATTTAGTGCATTTGCTTCAGCAAATAAAACTGAACTAAGGCAGGAAGTTGTTCTTTTTAAACAAGCCAACTCCCCCGTACTCACTCACCTCAAGTTAGATTTTGATTAAGACTTTGAAGGGCTTTTAAAAAAAAAATCAGTTAACTCTGATGATAGAAATCAGGATACTGTTTAACCTGGGGAGGAGGGGGGTGGTAGTGATTGGGAGCAGAGATGAGAGAGGCTTCCAGGGTGCTGGGGATTTTCTGTCTTGATTGGGTACTGATTATAAAGGTATGTTCATTTTGTGATCATTTATCGAGCTGTGATTTGTATACTTTTCTGTATGTATGTTATACTTCAGTAACAAAATTGAGCAAATTAAAAATAAAATCAGTTCATATTGCCTGGTCCACAGATGAACACCACATATACCAAAAAAAAAATAAATAAAAAACAAACCACCTTTCGTACTTATTCTTTACACAAATTCCTAATGACCGGGGGTCCAAGCTTTCTCCTCCTTTGTCTCTTTATTCAATAAAAATGACGAAACTTGAGGGCCTGTCTGGACAACGGACCACTAATCTGGGTGAAACAGTGAGCTGCACTTTTGGAGAACAGAGTGGATTTTACTTTGTGTAGTCACTGGAAGAACTACGTCCGAGGAGCAGTTCACCAGGAAATACTTACTTTTAAAAAGAACACAAGTTTGACCTGTGTGGGAAAGGCTTCCAGGAAAAAAAGAAGAGGAACAGGAATGTCATCAAGGAGGCTAAGTGCCAACTGAGGTCTAGGAAAAAGTAAAAAAAAAAAGAAACCACAGCACTGGAGGACTTTGCCAGGTGGCTCTTATGTCCCGGAGAATGGCATCCCCTCCAACGTCTTTACGGCAACTGATGTTGTCTGTAAATATTTCTCCATTTTGCCATTTTGAAAAAGAAAACTGGAAAGTACCTGGGCCTTGATACCCTTGCCAACATGGAATGAATTACCTATGGCCTGAATGTGAGAATAGGATACATGAAAATAAACAGATGGGGCTGGAGGGAAGCTGGCACAAGAGTCTGAACACGAGCTCCCATATCTGCAGACAATCAGAGTCGAGCACCTCAGGTTGCCGGCCAGTTCTGCCAACACGGAAGTTCAGAGAAAAGTCAGGGGCGCCAACTTGAGTTTGAATACATAGAATCTGGCAGCTGTGTAGGCCCCAACTATTTCCCTGGCAAGTGCTTGGAAAATGCCCACCGGCTAGGAACTTGGCTGCGGGCAAGTAATGCTGAACTACTCTTGGTCAGGCAGTCCGTGGAAACTGTGGCCTCAGGAGCCACACTGACCCTATTTCACATCCTAGGGATACCAGCTGAACTAGTACACACGCCCTGAACTTTAGTTTCCTTGTCTGTGAAATGAGGCTATGAGCAAATACTCACAGGGTTCCTGTGGAAAATGTGCTTACCAAACACTCGATAAACATTCTTTCCCTTTCGTGCCCACCGTTGGTCAGAATGGCCTCACCCAGTAATATCACCGGTAAGTGTGTAGGGAAACACTTATCTCTGCTTTTTGGTAAGTGAAACTATTCTAACTTCCTTGACTGTTGCAGGGGGATATTTCTCCTAAATTCTAACACGGAAACCGTGCCAGGGCAGATGAGCACCAGAAACAAAAACAAAAGAAACAAACCCAGAGCAATTCTATGACACCCACTACAGGGGTGGCTTGTGAGAGATCAAAACAGCTTTTAAGAAAGAGCCCAAAGAATGCTAATCTGGGAGAGGAGTATGAAAAATTCTGCCTTACCTTAGCAGTGAGGAAAACATTAAAGTGTTCATTGAAAGAAAGCACAGGATGATCCGTAATTCTTTTCAGGAATTTATCCAAAGCTCTTCTTCTGGTCTCCACAAACTCTTCTGAAAAACGATCCACAACACCTTTCACCACAAACTTCTCAGGAAGTGGCTACGATGACATGAACAAAAATATTCAGAGTAATTGATAAGAAAGTGCAAAGAAAAACCAGGCTAGCAAATCAGTCCTAGGACCCATCTGTCAAGAACAGTCTTTCTTCATCGGTCAGATCTTTATGTAGTCATCAGTATAAATATTTCTGAAAAAATACCAATGGAGTAAATCACAACTACCCTGTCAATTTTATAATACAAGAAATGAAACAGTAGAGCATGGTCCCTGGAACACAGAAAACAGTCGGTTAACATCTACCGGTAAATCCGATAGTATAGTTATCTTTACATTGCTTGATGCACAGGTGATATAATGGGAAAGTTAAGGCAAGATAAGAAAGAAAGGAAAGGAGTCAGACAACATCAGCCACACAAAAATTTATTTAAATATCTTAAGATCCTACTCCCAGTTCAAGGGGTAAAAGAATTTGGTGAATGAAAAATTAAGTACATTAGGGAAACCCATGTATCTAAAAAAATACCTTTTCTAAGGCAATTTTTTTGTTTAGGTTTATGCTTAAAGGTTCTTAATAAAATAACTTCCTTTACTCCTCACTCAAATAAATCTCTCCATCGTATTTACTCTGAGCCAATATTGTCGGCAATTTAAAACTACCCGGCTTCCAAGGGATCTTTGAGCTTTAACCTATTTCCGTAGCAGCTTGATTAAAAGGCCTTCCTCGTTACTGCCACCACAGGGA
This sequence comes from Balaenoptera musculus, assembly GCF_009873245.2. Classification (NCBI taxonomy): domain Eukaryota; kingdom Metazoa; phylum Chordata; class Mammalia; order Artiodactyla; family Balaenopteridae; genus Balaenoptera; species Balaenoptera musculus. The sequence continues at coordinate 95,425,877 of NC_045790.1, read as the reverse complement.
AAGAGAGTATCTGCTAATGCACAATTTGAAAATGTTTTGGTTATGAAATATTAAAAGAAAATTTATATTTTAAAAAGGGCAAACGACCCAGTAGACATTTCTCCAAAGAAGATGTACAAATGGCCAAAATGCACATGAAAAGATGCTCGACATCATTAGTCATTAGGGAAATACAAATCAAAAACACAGTGAGATAATCATTAGAGAAACTCAAATCAAAACTACAATGAGGTATCACCTCACACCAGTCAGAATGGCCATCATCAAAAAATCTACAAACCATAAATGCTGGAGAGGGTGTGGAGGAAAGGGAACCCTCTTGCACTGTTGGTGGGAATGTAAATTGATACAGCCACTATGGAGAACAGTATGGCAGTTTCTTAAAAAACTAAAAATAGAACTACCATACGACCCAGCAATCCCACTACTGGGCATATATCCTGAGAAAACCATAATTAAAAGAGACATGTACCACAATGTTCACTGCAGCTCTATTTACAGTAGCCAGGATGTGGAAGCAACCTAAGTGTCCATAGACAGATGAAGGGATAAAGAAGATGTGGCACATATATACAATGGAATACTACTCAGCCATAAAAAGAAACGAAATTGAGTTATTTGTAGTGAGGTGGATGGACCTAGAGTCTGTCGTACAGAGTGAAGTAAGTCAGAAAGAGAAAAACAAATACCGTATGCTAACACATATATATATGGAATTTTAAAAAATAAAAATAAAAAAGTTCTGAAGAACCTAGGGGCAGGACAGGAATAAAGACGCAGACGTAGAGAATGGACTTGAGGACACGGGGAGGGGGAAGGGTAAGCTGGGACGAAGTGAGAGAGTGGCATGGACATATATACACTACCAAATGTAAAATAGATAGCTAGTGGGAAGCAGCCGCATAGCACAGGGAGATCAGCTTGGTGCTTTGTGACCACCTAGAGGGGTGGGATAGGGAGGGTGGGAGGGAGACGCAAGAGGGAGGAGATATGGGGATACATGTATATGTATAGCTGATTTACTTTATTATAAAGCAGAAACTAACACACCACTGTAAAGCAATTATACTCCAATAAAGATGTTAAAAAAAAAAAAAAAACCACAGTGAGATACCACTTCACACCCACTAGGATGACCATAATAGAGACAGAGAAAGACAGGAAAGGAAAGAACAAGTGTTGATGAGGAGATGGAAAAACTGGAACAAGCATTTAAGTCTGCAACCTCCTTAAACTCTGTAATATGTCAATACAGAGATTTTTTTTTTCTTGTAAGTTATAGACCCCCAAGCGCGCACACACACACACACACACACACACACACACACACACACACACACACACACAAATGTTGAAATAAGATACAGGAATAAGGACTTACGCAATGTGGAATCCTAAGCACTTGGAGTGAGAAAGCCAAGAAGCAACCCAATTTATAACACAAAAGCTTTCAAATATTTAGGAACTGGCAACACCAGCACTGCTGGAAAGGAAGCACTTGGGTATGAGAGAATTCAACAGCCTCGACTTGAAGAGCTTTGGGAAGCCCGTATGTTTTAGATCTCAAGAGTAAAGACTCTGCTGGGTGCCACCTTTGCCTCCATGCCTCAAGTGGCTGTAGAGAACAGCCCCCTCCCCAAAGCTAACTATTCCATCTGTGTCCTTGACCCATTAGTTCACTATCATGCACCTGTCACCATCAATTAATTGTACCTTCTCTACTGTTTATCTTCAACATCTCCTCATCCAGCTCTATTCTGAGTCTATAGAAACATGGTTGGTTCTCTTTGTACCTGAAGAAAAAAAAAAAATCTATCTCTTGACCTTACATCATCTCCACTCTCCTTCCTGTCTCATTCAACCTTTTTGAAAAGAACCATTTACATTTACTTCCACTCTTTCCCTTGATTTCTCAACCCCCAACCTTACTTCACCCCAAAACGAAGCCATCATTGGTACTGCCTTCAATGCTGCGTTTCTCTGCCCTATCCCCTGCTTCAGGCAGAAACCGCTCTTTTAAAGATCATCAGTGACTTTGTAATTACCAAACCCAGTGGATATTTTTATCTCATGAGTCCTGTTGAGCATACTCTCATTTGCCTATGCTGAACAGGACTTAGGAAAAAGGCCTAATGAGCAAATAAGTAGTTAGGTATGCCTCATTTCACGTAACAGATAACCTTCTGAAAAGAGTTATCCATTCTTCAGATTTAGTACATTGAACTTTGTTTAATGAATCAGGGAAGCTTGCTATTTAAAGGAACCCTGGGGTGAATCCTTCTGCAAACAGAATTTCCTTCTGTAATAAGCATCATTATTGCCAAATGTACATGGCTTCATAAATTTGTTTCTTCCTATTTCAAGCTTCCTTAAAGGGATATACCTACTCTCTGCCTCACCCTTATAATTACCTTCTGGGTTGTTTATACATAGGAATCTGGATTGCTGGTGAAATCAAGGGCATCTACACTCTGTAAATGAAATAATACAAGTGAAGAAAGAGTTCAACACAGCTCCCAGCACATGGTAGATATGGAATGAATGCCAACTATTTGTATTAATTGGTAAATACTGAGAACAGTATTTACCAATTACAGAACAGAACACTAGCTATCTATTTTACATTTCGTAGTGTATATATGTCCATGTCACTCTCTCACTTCGTCCCAGCTTACCCTTCCCTCTCCCCATGTCCTCAAGTCCATTCTCTACATCTGCATCTTTATTCCTGTCCTGCCCCTAGGTTTTTCAGAACTTTTTTTTTTTTTAGATTCGGTATATATGTGTTAGCATACAGTATTTGTTTTTCTCTTTCTGACTTACTTCACTCTGTATGACAGACTCTAGGTCCATCCACCTCACTACAAATAACTCAATTTCGTTTCTTTTTATGGCTGAGTAATATTCCATTGTATATATGTGCCACATCTTCTTTATCCATTCATCTGTCAATGGACACTTACCTCACTACCCCTCTACCTCACTACAGCTCATATTGAGCTACATGAGTTTCTTGTAAATTTTGGAGATTAATCCTTTATCACTTGCTTCATTCGCAAATATTTTCTCCCATTCTGAGGGTTGTCTTTTCATCTTGTTTATGGTTTCCTTGGCTGTGCAAAAGCTTTTAAGTTTCATTAGGTCCCATTTGTTTATTTTTGTTTTTATTTCCACTTCTCTAGAAGGTGGGTCAAAAAGGATCTTGCTGTGATATATGTCAAAGAGTGTTCTGCCTATGTTTTCCTCTAAGAGTTTTATAGTGTCTGGCCTTACATGTAGGTCTTTAATCCATTTTGAGTTTATTTTTGTGTATGGTGTTAGGGAGTGTTCTAATTTCATTCTTTTACATGTAGCTGTCCTGTTTTCCCAGCACCACTTATTGAAGAGGTTGTCTTTTCTCAATTGTATATTCTTGCCTCCTTTATCAAAGATAAGGTGACCATATGTGCATGGGTTTATCTCTGGGCTTTCTATCCTGTTCCATAGACACCTTGATATTAATCACTGAGACTGATTTTGGACTTTTGACTTCCAGAACTACAAGATAAAAAATTTTTGTTGTTTATGTCACTTCTTAAAAATAAAATCACCTGGTGTGAGGATGAGGGAGTGGGTAAGGACAGAGATGAAACAAGATTGGTCATGAGTTGGTAAGTGCTGAAACTAGGTGATGAGAACATGAGGGCTCATTGCACTGAATCTCTCTGCTTTGGTATGCTTGATATTTTCCATAATGAAAAAGTTTTTTTAAAACTATATATGCATATATATATTGGAACCTTCAAATAATCCTATCTGCAAAGCATTACAAGAACCCACTAAATATTTCAAGGTTTAATCTTAAAATATTTACATTTTATAGCACTTGATACTTTGGTAAAGCACTTTCACATATATCATATTTTATATTAGTTTATAAGAAAGTATTTTATAATCTATGAAACAAAAGTATAGTAGATTGTCCCAGAAAAGCTACTATTTCTGGGTGGGAAATCTGGACAAAGATTTCATTTGCTCAGTCTTGATATGTCCCGTTTCCTCTTGCCAGCTTTTAAACTGTTTCTTCTATGCAATTCAACAAATATTTACTGCATACCCACTACATGACAGAAAACTAGTTTTCCTGTTTATATCAAACTAACAGAAAATATTGCTTCTAACCAAAAACAGTAACAAATAAATTAAAGAGCATCAAGATTAAAAGGAAATCTTGCCATCTGCAACGACATGATGGACTTGGAGGGTATTATGCTAAGGTAAATAAGTAATACAGAGAAAGACAAACACTGTATGATATCATTTATATGTGGAATCTAAAAAATACAACAAACTAGTGACTGTAACAAAAAAAGAAACAGACTCATAGATATAGAGAACAAACTAGTAGTTACCGGGGGAAAAGGAAAGAGGGGAGAGGCAATGTAGGGGTAGGGGATTAAGAGGTACAAACTATTATGTATAAAATAAGCTACAGGGATATGTTGTACAATTTAGGGAATATAGCCAATATTCTATAATAACTATAAGTGGAGTATAACCTTTAAAAATTGTGATCACGACATTGTACACCTGTAATTTACATAATATTGTACATCAACTATACTTCAATAAAATTATAGGGATAAAGTTTTTTTGTTTTTTTTTTTAAAGAACAGTCACAAAGCCTGATTTAATTCAGGTACTGTAAAGTTCAACTAATGATTCACTATTTATTAACTTACCTACTTGGTAAGCTAAAAGCATATATATTTAACAGTACAAAAAAAAGGAGCCAACTAGAAAGTGAAGTTAGACTTTTTACTGATTATTTCATATTAAGAAAAACAAACGCTGCATTACAAATTTCTTCCTATTAATTCCCATGAGTTTACCACTACCCAAAACAAAACTGGGTCCATAATAAATACAAATGCATCCTTCCAGCAAAGCTCCCTTCATAAAAACTGAAGCAAACATTAAATTTCTAAGTGAAATTAAAAACTAAAGACTTTAATAAATGTATTTGCTTCATCTTCAAAATGTGCATCCATTGAGACATGAAATCTCTCTGCTGTGTAATTATTTGTGCCCCAGTAAATGAAGCGGTGTTAAAACCAACTTCTGAGACAAAAAATAAATTAAAAAGCAAAAACCACGTCACAATGAAGACTCTCTGGTGGCTCCAACTATTAGATTACAAAGAAAAACAAGTGAATTGCCATTATGAGATGACAAACATAACACATCCAGCACAGTTCTAGTTTTAGGTTGGCATTTGAAGAACATATGATTATTTCTTTCTGTTTTTAAAATTCCAGAAAAACAAAGTAATATAAAAAGAGAAAAATCTGTTGCAGCACCAGAAAATATAAAGGTACTGTTAACAGGACAGAATTTGTTAAAGACACAAAGCAGAAAAGATTGGATTGAGAGAAAAATCAATCAGTATCAACCATTTGGTGACACTACTCAGGCAAAGGAACAGTCGGCTTAGGAAGTAAGGGGTTGAATTTCCCCAGTAGAGCCCCAGAAGCTGCCAAGTTCAGAGGCATAGGGGCTGGAAACAGGGCAGGTCTCAGGACAGCCAATGGGGAGACGCAAATGAAAGAACTTGGGGCCTCCCCAGAACCACAGTCTGGCTGGCTGTTCACCTACAATTTCACATGGCTCAAGTGAAGCTCAAAAAAAGTGGGAACTTTATCTCCATGCTTATAACGTAAGCAATAGACTCTGAAAGCTTAGGAATTCTCACATTTTTAACCATAGCTAACTAAAATTGGCAAAAAGAAAAACCCACAAAAAAACCCCAAGAACTCACCACCACCCCCCATTTTCCAACTGATTCAAAAGATTCTAAAGTTCACCTGAAATATAAAACGTGCAAATAGCCAGAAAAACTCGGAAAACAAAGACTACTGTGGGCATAGATGGGGACCTATCCAACCAGATGATGAAACATTCTGTAAACTTATAATAATTCAGTAGTGTAGCAGGGACACCACACGAAAGAGAAAAGAGATCGATGAACCAAAATGTTCAGAAATAGCCCCAAAATGTACAAATCTAATGCATGACATAGTCTAATACACAAACTATTACACTGGTGATTGATCACTCCTAAATGGTTCTGGAACAACCCACCATCTGAAAAAAATAAGATCCTCCCATCTCACATCAGAAAAAATTCTAGATTTAAATATAAAACATGAGGACAGGGCTTCCCTGGTGGCGCAGTGGTTGAGAATCTGCCTGCCAATGCAGGGGACACGGGTTCGAGCCCTGGTCTGGGAAGATCCCACATGCCGCAGAGCAACTGGGCCCGTGAGCCACAATTACTGAGCCTGCGCGTCTGGAGCCTGTGCTCCGCAACAAGAGAGGCCGCGATGGTGAGAGGCCCGCGCACCGCAATGAAGAGTGGTCCCCACTTGCCGCAACTAGAGAAAGCCCTCGCACAGAAACGAAGACTCAACACAGTCATAAATAAATAAATAAATAAATAAAAGAACATGAATTTCTTTGGAAAAAAAAACATGAGGACATAAAAGTAATAGAAGAAAATACAGAATATTTTTTTTTAACATCCTATCTTAGAAACAAGCTTCAAAGCCAGAAACTGTAAGGGAAAAATTAACTTGGCTGGGAGGGAAGGGATGTTATCTTTTATGGAGTCAAGTTGAAGACAAAAGACAACTAGAGAAAAAATAGATATTCTCAACTGGGTTAATTTCCTTCGCAGATATGGAGTGTTTACAAACCACTAAGAAAAAAATAGAAAAATAAAGAGGCAATTCATTAAAGAAATGCCAACATTCAATAAAGTCATAAGAAGACATGTAGCTTCACTGGTTAAAGAAATGAAAACTAACTGTATAAGAACAAACTCAAAACGGATTAAAGACCTAAATTTTCTAAAAGCTAAAATTATAAAAATTTTAGAAGGGACTTCCCTGGTGGCACAGTGGTTAAGAATCCGCCTGCCATTGCAGGGGACACAGGTTCGAGCCCTGGTCTGGGAAGATCCCACATGCCACAGAGCAACTAAGCCTGTGTGCCACAACTACTGAGCCTGTGAGCCACAGCTACTGAGCCCATGAGCCACAACTACTGGATCCGTGTGCTTAGGGCCCATGCTCCGCAACAAAGAGAAGCCACCGCAATGAGAAGCCCGTGCACCGCAATGAAGAGTAGCCCTTGCTCGCCGCAACTAGAGAAAGCCCGCGTGCAGCAACGAAGACCCAACACAGACAAAAATAAATAAATTATTTTTAAAAAGATTTTTAGAAGACAACATAGGTGTAAATCTTTATGACCTAGGATTAAGCAATGGTTTCTTAGCTAAAACACCAAAAGCACAAGCAAACAAAGAAAAAATAGGTAAAGTGGACTTCATAAAGATTTTAAAACTTTGTACTCCACAGGACACCATCAAGAAAATAAAGAGGGCTTCCCTGGTGGCGCAGTGGTTGAGAATCTGCCTGCCAATGCAGAGGACGCGGGTTCGAGCCCTGGTCTGGGAAGATCCCACGTGCTGCGGAGCAACTCGGCCCGTGAGCCACAACTACTGAGCCTGCGCATTTGGAGCCTGTGCGCGGCAACGAGAGGCCGCGATAGTGAGAGGCCCGTGCACCGCGATGAAGAGTGGCCCCCGCTTGCCACAACTAGAGGAAGCCCTTGCACAGAAATGAAGACCCAACACAGCCATACATACATACATACATACATAAAGAAAAAGAATGTAAGCAGACAAGAATATCATTAAAAAAAAAAATTAAAAAAAAAAAAAAGAAAATAAAGAGACAACACGTTAAACAGGAGAAAAATTTTGCAAATCATATATCTGAGAAGAGATTAGTATCTAGATTACATAAAGAACCATTTTAACTCAACAATAAAAAGACAACAACCCAATTTTAAAATGGGCAAAGGATCTGAACAGATATTTCTCCAAGGAAGATAATAAAGGTACATTTAAAAAAAAATTCAACATCATTAGCTGTCAGGGAAATGCAAATCAAAACCACAAAGAGATACCATTTCATACCCACTAGGGTGGCTATTATCAAAAGGAAAGATAATAACGGGTGTTGATGCAGACGTGGAGAAAGTGGAACCCTCATACACAGCTGGTGTGTATGGAAAACGATGCAGCCACTTTGGAAAACAGTCCGGCAGTTCCTCAAAAGGTTAAATATAGAGTTATACATGATTCAGCAATTATATTCCTAGGTATACACCCAAGAAAAATGAAAACATATGTCCACACAAAAGCTTGCACATGGATGTTCATAGCAGCATTACTCATAACAGCCAAAAAGTGGAAACAACCCAAATGTTCATCAAAGGTGAATGGACAGACAAAATACGATATATCCATAGAATGGAATGTTACTTGACAATAAAAACAAAGCACTGACATGTGCTACGACATGAATGAACCCAGAAAACATTATGCTACGAAAAAAAACCCAGTCACAAAAGGCCATTGTGTATGATTCTACTTACATGAAATGTCCAGAACAGGCACATCTATAGAGACACGTAGAGTAGTGGTTGCCAGGCAATGGGGAAGATAGAGGATTTGGAAGCAACAGGCAAGAAGTAAGAGGTTTCTTTTGGGGGTGATGAAACGGTTCTAAAACTGATTGTGCTGATGGTTACACAGCTCTATGAATACACCAAAAGCCCTTGACTTGTACATTTCACGTGGGTGAATTGTATGGTATACTGAATTATACCTCAATAAAGCTTTTAAAAAAAAAAGAAATGAAAATTTAAACAATAATTATGTTACATGTTTACTGGGTCTCCATCTGATAGTTAACTCCCCTGGGCAGGAGTCCCTTGTCTATCTTATTACCCTTCACCTTCCCAAGGGCAGTAAAAAGGCCTAGTAAAAGGACCAAAGTCGATTATTAATAACAGACACCTCCCAGCAAAGCTGCTGTAAGACGAATTTCTTTGGGGGGAAAAAAAAGTTTGTTTGCAGTCTGACTTTCATATTTAAGTCAGAGATGCTCTCCTACATTAAATCTCTCTCCACCGCAGATATGCACTAAGAATTTATGAAGAAATTTAAGTCTCTAGATGCTTCTACTCACTGCTTTTACCCAGACCACAGGAAACCAGACTTAAAGATACTCTGGATCCACCTTGGGCATTCTGGACACTTCCATTCTCTCAGTTCTGGCTTCAGTGTCTATGCATGAGTCTACTATGTTTCACCAGCAGGTGTCGCTGTCTAACCTTTGGTCTTTAAGTACCAAACTTCACGTACTCCTAGTTGCCAGGAAGTGGTGCATAACTCCCCTTATGCATAGTGTGGGCTACACATAAAGAGCAACTTCCTTCCAGTACAGTATGGAGAGGGAGAGAAAAAAGAGTAACTGTACAGTGGAAAAACCTGATAAGCACTATCTCAAGTCAGGTAATCAAGGTTAACATCAACAGTGATAAATACTGTAGATGATAGTATATACCCCTTATATGATGTAATGAGAATGGTACTTTACCCCTGTGCTTTTCCTCCTCAAAACACATCACCCCAGGCTAACTATGAGAAAAACATCAGACAAATCTCAACGAAGGGACATTCTACAAAATGCCTGCCTGGTACTCCTCAAAGCTGTCAAGGTCATCAAAAACCAGGAAAGCCTGAGAAACTGTCACAATCAAGAGGAGCCTGGGACCAAGTAGACATGACAACTAAATGTAATGTGTTACCCTGGATGGGATCCTGGAACAGGAAAAGGACATTAGGCAAAAAATGAGGAAATCTGAATAAAGGACTTTTAGTCAAAAATAATGTATCATTACTGGTTGATTATTTGTGACAAATGCGCCATACTAATAAGCAAAACTGGGTGTGGGGTCTGTGAGAATTTGCTGTACTATCTTTGCAATAATTCTGTAAACCTAATACTGTTCTAAAATAAAAGTCTGTTTTTAAAAAATTCACTAGCTGCCAGTTTTGCCAAATTAAGATTTTAAGGAATAGTTCCAACTGTTTAAAACTATAGTTTCTTTTTTGGCATGTTTTTAAGTGATCAGAAGACAGAAAAGCAAAACTTCAGGCCTGGAGAGCAGAGGGAATAGATTGGGGGGTGGGGGGCGGGGGCGGTGGTTTCCCTGAGAAAGAATGGAGCCCCAGGCAAGACCCATCATTCCCATCACAGCACTAGCAACATGGCCACTTTTGTCTTGAAAACTAAGAAAACTGCTAGTGTGTTCACAGCATATTCAGCCTTTTCCAACCATGAGGGGAAGACTGGAAGATGCAGTGGTAGTAGGAAAACTGGCAGTGCTAAGAAGTTATCCAGCCAAGGTTTTTACTGAAAGATAAAGCCCTGCTGAAGAGTTTTATGACCCAAATTGCCGTAAAGCCCCAAAGCCCAAGAAACATCTGAGGTCTAAACAGTTATTTATATTTTTTAAAAAAGTAGAGAAGTACTCAATACATTTGTTGATTTTAAGTAGTCTTTTAAATTTTATTTGCTCTAGTCTTGTTTTTTAAAATGTGCAGCTAAAATAACAAATAAATAGTATGCTTCTTCAATAAATAGAGTCAACTGGCTTTTGGTTTGTTTTCTTAAAGGAAAAACTGTGGTTGAGTGGATTGTGTGCTAGATTCCTGCTCTCAGAATTACCCATGTCTAAAGAAAGCCCAGCCAGCTGTAATCTGAGACATCTTTCTCCACCTGGGGGCAGCTATCCAAACCGCAAGAATGGAGTCTAGGAAGGGTGAAACAGTCTTTAAGGAGGCAGCAAATGAGAATTAGGACTCTCCATACCTCAAAAAATTGTTATAATAAAAGTGAAAATCTATCCCAACCCACCCAAGAAACAAGCATACTGTATAGCAAATCAGAAATCAAAACCCAAAAGGTGAACTGTATTATACAGCATCCATAAAATGTACATTTGATGGGTGAATCTGGTATGAAATGTAAGGTAGAGTTCGTCCATAGTTTAAAGGGTGAGAGCTGAGTGAACACCGTCAGGAAAGAGAATGCAGGAAAAGTGAGTAACAAGCTGTACTGACTTAGTACCTACGGGAATGAGATGAGTGGGCTGGGATTCTTCCAGTTTGTTCCTCAACCAGTCAAAATCCTGGTATCTTCGACGAACAGAATATTCTGGCAGGTCAAACTCCACCCGAGTACTCTGCAAATGAGGACAGTGGAACAAAATCAGGGTAAGGGAAGAGTAGCATACCTTGGCAGAATGGAAGGAAAAAAGCTCTCTTTGAATAACCTGGGCAAGAACACACTTTTCTTCCACCAAACGCACCAGCCAAATGGCAGGGCTTACCAACACAGAATGACAAGTCCGGGCCACGGGGTCCAGTTAAAAATTTCAAGGATCTAGAATGAAAATGTTGAGGTTTCATTTCCCCCTATCTCAGGAAATGGAACTATCCCTCAGAATTGTCCTTAGAAACATTTGATTCATTTCCTCCAAGTTTAACTCTGAGAATTGCTTTTAGCAGAATAATTCCCCTGAGGATATTGCTACTGAATCCAAATCTGTGAATCTGTTAAAAAAAAAAAAAGTCTCCACCTTCTGCTAAATATGCTGACAAGTTTTGCCAAAGGCAGAGGGGAAACAAACAAAAAGTAGAGATAACAGATCACCTGCTCATTTAGGAACCAGATTAGATGAAAACAGAAAAGGTTTTGCCCACTCTTCCATATTCTGCCAGGACCATAAGCTTGAAACTATATTGTATTTTAGATGATTTTTTAAATCTAGAAGGAAATAATAGTAAAATATCATTGTATTGCAAAAAAAAAAAATTCCCTGAATTTAAGTTTTCTGAAATATGATTGCAACACTTTGATAACAAAAACCAATATTAAATAAAATTAATTTATACCAAAGCAGGATTTTTATACATTAATTTGTCCAAACCAAAATTATGTCTCAGATAAGCCATTTTTCCCTGTGAGGGTACCTACCGACTATACGACGGTCACAGTTCTCAGAGGTTAAAGCACAAGACAAAAATGGTTTAAACTACATTTTATAAATTTATTGAAATCTTTCAAGCCAAAAGTCTGTTTAAATCCATGGAACCAAGAAAATCTTAAAAACACATGAACAAGGGACTTCCCTTGTGGTGCAGTGGTTAAGAATCTGCCTGCCAACGCAGGGAACACGAGTTCAATCCCTGGTCCAGGAAGATCCCACATGCCGCGGAGCAACTAAGCCTGTGCGCCACAACTGCTGAGCCTGCACTCTAGAGCCCATGTGACACAACTACTGAAGCCCGCGTGCCTACAGCCTGTGCTCCGCAACAAAAGAAGCCACGGCAATGAGAAGCCCGCGCACCACAGCAAAGAGTAGCCCCCACTCGCCACAACTAGAGAAAGCCCGCGCACAGCAACGAAGACCCAATGCAGCCAAAAAATTAATGTTTTAAAAGGACAGTAACTTAAAAAAAAACAAAAAACAAAAAACACATGAACAAGAGTCATCCATCAAAGCAGCAGCCAGTGAACAGCTTTGGCATCAAAAATTATGATTTCATCCTTCCCAGAAGCCAGGCTCACGGTCTGAGCAAAACTGTGCAGTTAAAGGACTTAGTCTTGGACTAAACCGCAACTAACTCTTTCTGCCTCTTCTCCCCTTTTCAAAGTTTCACACACCGGCATACGCCCATGAAACACAACCTTCCCGTATGATGCAGGGGTAGGGGTGGGAAGACATGGGGAAATTTGTTTAATTTAGGCATTTGTGATTTATTAGAAGACTCCCCAATGGAATTAGCATTTTAGAACTAGAGAGAGAGAGAGAGAGAGAGGCAGAGAGAAGGAAAAAAATAAATAGAATAGTTAAATCCAAATCACTACTGATGAATCTTTAGGCATAAGGGTGGCAGAAATATTGGCAGCAGTAGCCTGGCACTCCTCCTGAGGCAGGGGCATGAGCAGTCCTAGCATCCCTGAGATGCCACCAAGCCTCCCGGAGCCTCAGTTTCCTCAACAGTAAGAAGGCAGTTTGGAAGGGACATTCCTCAAGACCACACGGAGTCCCCCAGCAGATTCTGTCTGGGGACTTGTCGATGATTATGGGCTCAGGAAAGGTCTATTTTGAAGGGTGACAAATCAATGCAACTCACTTTCACTGTAAACAGAACTAATAGAGGGCTCTACTTTCTGCCCTCTTCTGTCACATGATATCCACTGGTTGTTCCTCTTTACTATGGCTTGCAAAACCACTTCATTAAATTATAGTCTATGTAACATTTCTACTCTAACTTTGAAATCAATCTTTGGTAACTACAAAAAGCAGTATGTATGATAAAACACAAGTTTTGTTTCTGCTGTAACCAATTTTACTTTCGAGCAACTGCTTTTTTTTTTCCTTCTATTTATTTAGGTTAGACACACTTATTTAAAAACTTCAGGAAAATTAAAGAAATAAAAAATAAAAGATCAGCCATAATCCCTCTAAATGGAGATAAATGCAATTAATATTATGGTTTATATCTTTCCATGTTTTTTTCTATGCACAGTCACTCATATTTTCCTATGTCTCTTTAATATATCTTGGACATCTTTCTGTGTCAGTAAGTTCAGATCTACATAATCATCTTTAACACACATGGATATACCATAATTAAACCAAATCCCCATTTAGGTTGTTACCAATTTTTCGATCAATAAACCATACTACGGTAAACATCACTGATAATCCTCTTGAAATTACCAAAGAATATACATGAAAGATGAAAGAGTATACGTATCTTTAATCGACAAATTGTTTCCAGTTATAGACTGATTTATATTCTTAGCATATAGTCTCAATACTGGTTATCTTCGATGGAAGTATAACTGAAAAATAACATGTCATCTTTGTTTTATTTTTGTTTCTTTCGTGATTGTTGTTGTTGAACATCAAGTGTTTGTTGGCTGTATCTTTTTCTTCTTTTGTAAGAAGTCTTTTTTTATATCTGTGAGTCTAGTCTTTTCCACTTGTGAAAGCTCTTTATAGCGATCTACCTATCATAATTGCCAAATGGCTTTTATTATACAGAATTTTAAAATTGTTATATAGTCAAATTCATCCATTTTTTCCCTTTATGGTTGCTACTTTTAGTGTCATTGATAAGAAGTCTGTCCTCATTGCAAGCTTTTGAAAATATTCACCTGAATTATCTCCTTTATTTATGGCATACATGTGTGTGATGTGTGTGTGTGTATATATATATATATATATATATATATATATATATATATATATATATAAAATTGTTGCTATGCTACTCCTAGGAATCTATCATTAGAAAACAATGTTTAAACTGTGGCAAAGATACCTGTATAATGATGTTCACTGCAATATTATTTAAAATAACAAATTCAAAGCAACCTAAATGTCCAACAATAAAAAACAGTCGGGGAAATTATGGTATATTTATTCTATGGTTATCAGTAATCATGTCTGTAAAACATTTTTAATGACAAAAATGCTTCAGTAATAGTTTTAAGAAAAAACAGCAGGATACAAAATTAATTATACATGTTTTATGATTTCATTGTGTTGAAATTTTCGACATAAAAAGTTAGAAGAGGGGCTTCCCTGGTGGCACAGTGGTTGAGAATCTGCCTGCCAATGCAGGGGAAACGGTTCGAGCTCTGGTCTGGGAAGATCCCACATGCCGCGGAGCAACTAGGCCCGTGAGCCACAATTACTGAGCCTGCGCGTCTGGAGCCTGTGCTCCGCAACAAGAGAGGCCGCGATAGTGAGAGGCCCGCGCACCGCGATGAAGAGTGGCCCCCACTTGCCGCAACTAGAGAAAGCCCTCGCACAGAAACAAAGAACCAACACAGCCATAAATAAATAAATAAATAAATAAATAAATTTTTTAAAAAGTTAGAAGAAAAATCTGGGACTTATGATGACGACTTTACATTCAACTTTATTTCCAAACTTTCTAACATTCTTATACAATACTTATAGTCACATACACAAAAAACTCATTTTTTAAAACAGCTCCTTTAAGGACAGGGGATTTAATAAATCAGTAAAATTTGTTTGATGCTTTGGAAAACAATAACATAAAAAAAAAACCATCATGAAAGAGAAGGATGCTCACACTCTCTGACCTGATAATTATTTTACTTATTTTTACCACCACTTGTTCTAGAAAAGATAGAGTGATATGTGGAATATGATCAAATGACATAAATTAGAAGTAGGTGAGCAAGATAAAGAAAAACAAGGACAGAGAGAAAAAGTAGAGCTGGGAACGAGGCTAGCAAAACGCACTCACCTTGGAATTCTGCACACTTGTTAAAATTGGGCCACAGACATTACTGTATATTTCTGGAAAGAAATCTAGTCTGTTATAAGACATACAGTGCTCATAAAATATGCAGGCCAATAAAACCCCAATTATGAGTCTGTAGTAAAATTCTCCTCTGTGAAATTCAGGGTCTGACTTAGAAAGAAAAATAAAGTACTAATAAGTGTTTATCTCTGTTTTCTAGTATCTGTGGTAAACAAAACAATAAAAAAGAAAGTGCACACCCACAATTCCATAATCAGAGGCGACCACTTTAGAGTTTTGTTCTGTGTCCTTCCTTATGGTGTTCCCATACTCTAGAATGCCCCACAAAGATCATAAGGTCATTCGTACACACCTAAAGTCAGATCTACAAATAGGTAACCGAGCACAAGAGTTGTAATGAAGAATATTCATTCTCACCATTGCACCCTGTGAATATCTCTTTGGTCATCTCTAGGCATCTCTGCCAAATTTTGTTAAGTTTAATACTTTGGAAGACCCAGCACGGAGCCACAGTAAAATCAATCCCCTAGAAGCACATCCAGTCCCCTGGGCCCCACCGTCCCACAAAAGAACTCCTCTTTATTCCCTAGGAGCTGATGGGCCCAGTGACTATGGCCTGGAGCCTTTCCCAAGAATTTTCAGTCAACTGAAAAGTTGATTTTACAGTCAGCTCACTCTAGAGAGGCTTTGTCTCTGTCAGAAACGCCATCCGTCCAGGCCACAGCTGGATCCTAACAAGTCTGAGTAACCCCTTCCCCCAAAAAAGAACCTCTTCCCTTATCAAATATTAGCCAGCTAATCCCATTCTCTTTCAAAGCCCTGTAGCTCTAAGAGCACCTGAGAATGATGCTGAAGAGGTTTCTGGCCTCCTTCTTCTGAAACGAGCTTCCATTTATTTCCTCCTCCTCAGATCTTCCCACCCAGCTCTCTGCAACACCAGTCCCATAAGTAATAAAGTCCTGTAGTTCCTCAACCTGCTCAAATTCTGAAAGCTGGCTCTCCCCTGAGAATACAGCCCCCTTGCTGTCCCATCAAGTGGAAAGCTGCTGGTGTTCTTACATTTCACAAACCTCTAAGACCAAGACCAAGAGTTGCTGTTGACATCCTGCTCCCTCCACACCACTCCTCCCACCCCTGAAAATCCTTTTGAGGCTCATGCCATCAGGTTATAGACATCTCTACCTCTCCTCACACCTGTCATCTGCTGACACCTCTGGCCTTTCTCCTGATTCCCCTGAGAGCACCTCGTTCTTGGGCTTCATAATCTGGGTGCCCACAAGACGCAGGTGGTTCCCACACACAACACCCACCTCTAAGCCAACTACACCTCACTCCATTGCCACGGCCTCTCCACAGACTTTGTCATCACACAGAAATTCAGACATCTCCCTCTCTAACCGGCACCTCCTGTATTTCAGACTCTTCCATCTCCCAGTACCCCTGGTTTTTCAGCCTCGGGACCTACAGTTCTTGACAATCCATCCACTCCTGTCTTTACTTTCTTCCTTACTCAGCATCAATTCCACCAACCATCACTTCAGCATCTTACTTGCCCACATCCTAAATGCCCCTTCCACACTGTCATTCATACAACTCTGGCAAAAATGCAACCACCTACTGCCTGCTTTTCTAGACTTAGGCACAGTCTGGAGGAAAAACAAAATCAGGGAAACACACTGACTGAAGCAATAAATTCTACAACTGGACCCTCAACACTGTCAAGCAATCTCTTGATACTTCCTTAGTCGACTCTCTTCCCATTTTCCCCATACTTCCTTAGTCGACTCTCCGTGAGTTAATGCAAAGCCTGTAGAAGTTTTGAAAGCTTCTAAGCCCCACTTCAAAACCTCCCCTTTCACTCTTCACGAAGACCTCATCATCTATTCATAGAGAAAACTGCAGATATAAGCAAAGAACCCCTCAACGTCCTGCCACAAAACAAAAACAAAAACAAACCACTTCCCTTCTTCTTCCAGAAACAATGAAAAAAGTACGCCTCCCCCATCAGAGGCCACTCCCTCCCCTCCACTTCTGCCGGGGACACTCTCCGCCCACCTCCTCAGAGGCTTGCATCCTACTCTCCAACCTTCAACCCACAGTCTCCTTCTCCACCAACAATGGCCACGTGGCACTTAAACAAGACTCTTTCACCCTTAAAAAACAAACAAAATGCCTCTCCCCCTCAAAGCCACATCCCCCCCTCCAGCTACTGTTCTCTCACTCACTTTCACTGCCAAACTACCAACACTCACCATGTCTTTTCCTTACTTCCCACTCATCCTAACCCACTGCACGCTGCTGTACCACCCTCCCCCAATGAAGCTGCTCTCACCATAGTCATCAATAACCTTCTCATCGTTAAATCTAACATTCACTTTGTAATTCTTACATATAACTTGACCTCAGCAGCATTTAGCCTGCGTTGACCACTGAGACATCTGAAAAGAGGAATTAATTGGGGCATAAGCCTTGGAGATGACTATCTGGCGATGGGATAAAAGCCAAGAGGAGGATGGCTTCCAAAGGGAGCTGAAGGCTGCTCTCTGTTTCCCCAACCTCCAGTCTACCTGCACATCATCATCAATTCCAATAGTCAGGCCATGGTAGTAGATGACAGTGCTGGTGCGGGGGATGGGAGGGGCGGTGCGGGGGATGGGAGGGGCGGTGCGGAGTACTTTCTTGAAAACCATGTCTTCTGAAAGCACAGCACAAGACAGATCTGGGTTCAAGTTTTAACACGTATTAGTTGCATGTCTTTGAGCAATTTTCTTAATATCGCTGTGTCTTAGTTTCCTCATTCGCAAAAGTAAGAATACACCAGTACCTACTTCCTTGAGTGTGAGGATTAACTGATGATATATCTAAAGCACTTAGCACAAAACAAATCACAGCTCAGCCACACGGCGGAACACTACCACAGTCTTAGAGATGATGGCGTAACAGTGTGCTCACGGGCATTTACTAGCAGAGAAAGACATTTGCATTGTACTAAGTGAATTGGCTGCATGTAAAATGCTCATTTTTGTGAATGGATAGAGACAAATAGTTCAGAGAATTATAAATGATTATTTCTGGCTGGTGAGCTTGTAAGTGTTCTTTTATTTTATTGTTTTAGCTTACTTGAGTTTTCTAATTTCTCTATAATGAGCACATATTACTTACATAAAATAAAATTTAAAGGGTTTCTACTGCAAAAAAAAAAAAAAGTACAGCATATGGTAAATGCTCAATAATTAGCTATTATTATGATGTTACTTTCTAGAAGCCTACAGAGAAAACTGCCAGGATCTGCCAGCCCTGAGAAGGCCTCTCCCCACCACTGGAGAGAGAAGATAGCCACGACTTAGACCTCAGGGGGGAACACTTTCCCCTCACTGGCTCTCAGCCCTAGGCTCATTTTAGCTCAGGCAAAAGCAGCTCTGTACTTTGTCCAGCTTTTGTCATCCGGAATCTGAATCAGGCCTGGGAGTCAAAGCTCAAAGTCATAAAGTAAGTATTTGTACAACCTCGTCCTCTGACCATTAACTTTGCTTGAAAAGCTCAGCAGGAGTGGGGTGCTGGGACAAGATCAGGAGTTTGGGACCCTGTGTTCCCGTCTGTCCTCTCTCTCATCCCCATGCATCCCTACATGTCCTTTAATACAACACTCAGGAAAAAGGTTCCAGATGCATCACCAACGTATTAAACCTGGTGTCACTGTTTGAAACAGGAAAAGAAAAGGACTCTGGTTTGAGATCAAAAGTGGAATTCACGGTAAGAAGTAAAACTTAATCCTGCAACAACTTCACCCTTAAGGTGTTGTCCTCGAAGCCAAGTGAAAATGTGGGATTGGAACTTGGAAAGATTATCCTAAGACATTATCTGACTTAGAGGAAAAGAGATAGAAATAAGAGCACAATGGAGAAAGGGGAAGTGAGGACAGAGAGACAGCAGAGGAGAGAGTGGTGAGCTGCAGCACGGGCATCAGCCTGAGAATCCGCTGACAGGGAGAGAAACTGCAGGGTGGAGGACAAGCAGGGGTGGGGAAGCGTCAAGACAGGTGAGCACTGCTGTGCCAGGCGGTCACCTTGACATTCAGCTGTTTAGAGCACAAATTCAAGAAAAACATGTTTTGCATTTCACTGACTACAGGGTATAAAATAAGTTGACCCTAGGGAGAAAAAAATAAGTAACTGGAAATGATTCATGGGAGTATGTATATCATCCGAGGACCTCTGAGGATATAATACACATCTAAGCACCTAGCAATGCTGAGAAATACTACCCAGTGGCAAAAGAGACAGGGGCAGACTGTGTGAGCGCATATGCCTGTGCACACATACACATTTTCAAATGTGAACCAGGTGTGGAAAAGACAAGGCAGTAATATAGTGGTACACGGCAGAAAGTTAATAAATATTAGTTCCCACTCTTCTCTTACTCCTCCTCTCCCTGACATTAGGACTAACTACCTGTATGCAGAAAACTATAAGACACTGATGAAAGAAATTAAAGATGATACAAACAGATGGAGAGATATACCATGTTCTTGGATTGGAAGAATCAACATTGTGAAAATGACTATACGACCCAAAGCAATCTACGGATTCAATGCAATCCCTATCAAACTACCAATGGCATTTTTCAGAGAACTAGAACAAAAAATTTCACAATTTGTATGGAAACACACAAGACCCCGAATAGCCAAAGCAACCTTGAGAAAGAAAAACGGAGCTGGAGGAATCAGGCTCCTTGACTTCAGACTATACTACAAAACTACAGTAATCAAGACACTGTGGTACTGGCACAAAAACAGAAATATAGATCAATGGAACAGGATAGAAAGCCCAGAGATAAACCGAAACACATATGGTCACCTTATTTTTGATAAAGGAGGCAAGAATATACAATGGAGAAAAGACAGCCTCTTCAATAAGTGGTGCTGGGAAAACTGGACAGCTACATGTAAAAGAATGAAATTAGAACACTCCCTAACACCATACACAAAAATAAACTCAAAATGGATTAAAGACCTAAATGTAAGGCCAGACACTATAAAATTCTTAGAGGAAAACATAGGCAGAACACTCTACGACATAAATCACAGCAAGATCCTATTTGACCCACCTCCTAGAGAAATGGAAATAAAAACAATAATAAACAAATGGGACCTAATGAAACTTAAAAGCTTTTGCACAGCCAAGGAAACCATAAGCAAGATGAAAAGACAGCCCTCAGAATGGGAGAAAATATTTGCAAATGAAGCAACTGACAAAGGATTAATCTCCAAAATTTACAAGCAGCTCATGCAGCTCAATATCAAAAAAACAAACAACCCAATCCAAAAATGGGCAGAAGACCTAAACAGACATTCCTCCAAAGAAGATATACAGATTGCCAACAAACACATGAAAGGATGCTCAACATCACTAATCATTAGAGAAATGCAAATCAAAACTACAATGAGGTATCACCTCACACCAGTCAGAATGGACATCATGAAAAAATCTACAAACAATAAATGCTGGAGTGGGTGTGGAGAAAAGGGAACCCTCTTGCACTGTTGGTGGGAATGTAAATTGACACAGCCACTATGGAGAACAGCACGGAGGTTCCTTAAAAAACTAAAAATAGAACTACCATACAACCCAGCAATCCCACTACTGGGCATATACCCTGAGAAAACCATAATTCAAAAAGAGTCATGTACCACAGTGTTCATTGCAGCTCTGCTTACAATAGCCAGGACATGGAAGCAACCTAAGTGTCCATCGATAGATGAATGGATAAAGAAGATGTGGCACATATATACAATGGAATATTACTCAGCCATAAAAAGAAACGAAATTGAGTTATCTGTAGTGAGGTGGATGGACCTAGAGTCTATCATACAGAGTGAAGTAAGTCAGAAAGAAAAAAATACTGTATGCTAACACATATATATGGAATCTAAAAAAAAAAAAAAAAGGTTCTGAAGAACCTAGGGGCAGGACAGGAATAAAGATGCAGACGTAGAGAATGGACTTGAGGACACGGGGAGGGGGAAGGGCAAGCTGGGACGAAGTGAGAGAGTGGCATGGACATATATACACTACCAAATGTAAAATAGATAGCTAGTGGGAAGCAGCCACATAGCACAGGGAGATCAGCTCGGTGCTCTGTGACCATCTAGAGGGGTGGGATAGGGAGGGTGGGAGGGAGACGCAAGACGGAGGAGATATGGGGATATATGTATATGTATAGCTGATTCACTTTGTTATAAAAAACTAACACACCATTGTAAAGCAATTATACTCCAGTAAAGATGTTAAAAAAAAAAACAAAAACAAAGAGTAATTACACCAGATTATAATCATGTTCTCATCACAGAGCTTCAGGTTGATACAATGATTAATAAATTTCAAGAGTAATGAGATATTAACATGTTAAACAATATCATGATAGAAAATAAGTGAAAGTACGGGGTTTTAAAGTTTCATTTGAAAGACTGTAGTCACAATTTCTCCTTCATTTTAAGGTTAAAAAAAAAACACTTATGTATAATCCTTTTAAATCTGAATATATCCACTCTCCCAAAAAGCTATACCCACAATTGTCATAAAGGTGAACAGAGTTGTACAAAGGAAGGGAAAAAGGAAAGGCAGGAATCATGGCAGTAGGACTTCAATTCTCCAAGACACTCCAGACAGGTGGAAGATAATAAAAAGACCTACTTTCGTGGTGATCCTGTAAGTGATGTAGGTCTCCATCGTACAGACATGCTTCTTGGGATCATCAACCGTGACAAAGAGGTCTCTGGTCTCACCATCGATGTCATCATCAAGTTGTAGTCTGTTGAGAAGGGAAGATGAAGAAGCTGGACTTGCAGGGCCTGCTGGAGTACCACCGTTGGGCAAAATGAGATCCTGAAGGAAGAAAAGAATCATCTTACAAAGTAGCTAAGAACACACACCTGGAGAACACCAGCAACAGCGGCTGGTTTAGCCAAACCAAGAAACACCTCTAAATACAAAAACAACTTTCAGAGAATCTGATCCTCTCCTTACTTACCATTTCTTAAGTGAACGAGTCTTTTACAACCAAGAGAAACACGACGGGCAATGCTCTACACCAAATCCTGTTGATTCACGTGTCAGCAAGCGCTGCAGGAACCAACAGTTCAGGGACAGAGAACATGACAGCCACCACCATCTTCAGACTTCGACAGGGAGAGAACTCCTGAGCACACCACATTCTCTCTTTTCCCCACTTTCTCAAGACCACCACTTGGGCCCAGGTAAACATTAAGGGGCCAGAACCCTCTTAAATATCCAACACATTTAAAAACCTAATCAACCATCACAAAGAGACAGCTAAACATTATGTGCCTCCTGGAATAAGTTCACACCACCACCTATGAGTATGCTTGCCAAAAAACTGGATATGAGTCCTGAACAAATCTCTAGACACAACACCAATTTATAGGCAATACAGAAGAGTGAGGAACATGTTAAATACTGCAAGGACGCAATCAGCGGCATCTACACATTGTGAAGCTAAAGAGAACCAAAGACCCAGTTTCTTCAGTAAATAAATAAATTGTAAGGAAAAAAGAAAGACAGAGTTTGAAAGAGCACCTATAGATGTAAGGAAACTTAAGAGACCTATCAACAACTGCAGTGGGTCCTGATTAAAACACAGGGTTAAAAGATTTTGAGACATTCAGGAAATTTTGAATATTGATCAATTATTTGATGACATGAAGGAATTATTAGGTGTGATAATGGAAGTATTATGATCTTACAAAGTCTTCATCTTTTAGTAACACATAACTAAAGTATTCATAGATGAGATGATAGGATGTGTGGTATTTGCTTCAAAATAATTAAGGTCGGGTAGTTGGGATACAGATGATACAAGATGCCCCAAAGCTGATCACTGTTGAAGCTGGTACTTGCAGGTTCACTACAAATTCTCTCCTCTTCTGTATGTGTTTAAAATTTTCCTCAATAAAAAAGTTTAAAAGGGGCAGGGGGAGCAAGTACCAGAAAAGAAAGGGAAGGAAAGATTAAAAACTTATGGACTTCTTTCTTCTTAGGCCTCAGTAGGAAGCCACTTGAATCAATTATGTCCCTATAATATCCAAAAAAGATGCAGTCTTCCAGTTACCTTTTCTGGCTTTAAGATTTGATAAGACAACAAAGCCCTGTCTAGCAGTAGATGTGAAAGCCTCTGAATGTCACCTTGGAATCATTAGAAGGCAAAGACTAAGGAATATGGCAAGAAAGTGACATGATACTAAGCAAACAGCCTTGGTCAGGAATGTTTTCTGCATTCCTGACCTGTGGGTAATCAGATCACAGGCTGGGCGTGGGTCTTTCCCCAGAATGATCTCTTCTTGTGTGCAGGCTGGATATGACTTAGCCCCCAGAGAAGAGGACATACAGGAAATGAGAAGTCAATCTAGCAGTCATGTCCATAAGCTCCAGATGAAGATGGCACATCTGGAAAGAGAGTATGGAATGAGGCAGAGGGAAGCATGGTCTGGGGTCAAGGGCAATGTCACCCAACTCAGTGGGTGATGGAAACTAAACAAAAAAGGTACCTTCCTTTGTCCCCCTGACCACAGATAATTTAATCACATCCTTACTTATGCAATGTCAAAAATACTTTTGTAATTACTGAAAGGGTACCATTTCACAGAAGGTACTCATGGGAATGGACCCCACCCCTCCACTTCTCAGCCCAGGGTCTCGTCAGCTGGGAAGGCAAGCCCCTCAGCAGCTGCTCTCCGTGTGGACCATAGAACCTAGCTACAGCAGCATCCCACGACCTGCTTCCTCAGCACACTGATGTCACTGAGGGCATGCAGTGTCCAAATCCCAGGGTCTAAGGATCAGCGAGGGGACAGCTTCTCTGGAGCTCTGAGACAACCATCACGTCTTCATCATTTCAGTAAATATTTAAACACTGACCTCAGGCAAGGAACCATGCTAGGCATTGAGGGGCCCACCCTTACATTTTAACAACACTAGCTCACTGGGCCTCAGAAAGGCTCCATCACCTATGGCTAAACATTGCACAAAAGAAAGAATGAATTCAAAACCTTTAGTCAGATAAGCCAGCATCAGCTCAGACAGCAATTTTCCACAATCTGGCCTGAACTGATCCTGGAACCCACTATGCTGTTTCATATTTCTCATCGTTGCTTACATAGCGCGCGCGCACACACACACACACACGCACACACACACACACACACCCCTCTTTTTTATGTAGAGGGCTCCAAGGATCTCATAGAAATCTGCTCAAATGCCCCCTCCTCCTAGAATCCTTCCTGGATCCAGCCCCTGACAAAATCTGTCACTCCCTTCTCAGTACCTTGAAGATACTTCCACTGAAGCAATTTTCACAGTTCTAATCATTTATTTACATATATAACTTATCCATAAGCACTGTGCGTCCAACAACTGTAACTGTGCCTTGTTCACCTTTGTGTGTGTGTGTGTGTAATTATCCATCCATCTGTTTGCCCGTCTCCCAGTGACTCCAGGCCAACTCCCCTAACCTCAACTCCCCTAACCTTTGCTCTGGGGACCTCAGCCAATAACCCTCCAGGAACGGCCCACATAAAGGTCTAAAAGGTCTTGGCCAGACAGTGGGAACTGAACTAATTCTCAAATCAGTTAGCGGGGGCTGGGGAGGAGAGAGTCACCCAGACCTTGTCACACAGCAGATTCTTTCCTTTAGGACTACACAACCAGGGAAGATACCCACACCCTTACTACAGGGTGCTTCCCGTAATATTATTTGAGCATATATGAATAGCTAATGAGCTACGGATGCCTGGACTTTCCTAAAAAGGGATGCTACCATCTCCGATTTCCATGGCACGTCTGTGCGCAGGGCTTCCACATTCTTATTTCGCTGCCCTCTACGTCAACCTCAACCTTGTGAGGTTAGCAGACAGATACTATCTCTACTGATGAGAAAGCCGACTCAAAAAGGTGAAGGACTTCTGTATCCAAATGTATGGAAGCCAGTTATCACTCTACTGAGTTGAGCTTAGGTATCTGGTTCCTAGTTCAAGGGTGTTATCAAGCTGAATCCCCTTTGTGGGGCTTTCCCTAACCCAACACTGTCCCTCATCTCCATTCTCTGGCCATAAATCCTTTTGGGTAAACATGAAGCTTCTGTTTTTAAAGCCAGTCGAGGAATGCTTCCATTTTCCCTTAGGGTCTTAATACAAGTTATCTCCCAGATAACTCCCCTCAAGATATGGTTCCCACAAGAAACAAACATGGAGGGAAAAGACAAAAATCTTAGGAGGAAAGGGCAGGGGCTTAGGTGGACTCAGCGACCCAGGCTCCTCTACCCTCAGAGTCCTCCGGTAGCGGGTTTGCTTCACTGAGACCTGAGTTCTAGAGCACGTATTGTGGGAGGGCAGCACCTTTACAACTAACACAAATTACAAAACACGAGAAGTGAGAGAATCCCTTGGCTCAACACAAAAGCCTCCTGTTTCATTGTTGCTGCCCTACAGTCAGTCCTCCTTACTGCAGCCAGAATGCTCCCTGGAAAAGGTCAATCAAAACATGTTACCCCCCTGCTCAGAACTCTGAAAGACATCCATCCAAACACATTCAAAATAAAATCCAGACTCCCTCCCATAACCCACAAGGGCCAACATGATCTTATCACAGTCTCTGACCTCATCCCAGACGTTCTCCCCACTCCCCTCCAGCTCATCCTGCTCTACACACCTGGCCTTGGCTTATCTGGACCTCAGGGCCTTCATACTTGCTGCTCACGCTGCCTGGAACACTGCTCTCCCCTCCGACTGCCACTGGCCTGGCTCTTCTCCTCAAACAGGTTTCTGCTCAAATGACACCTACTCAGAGAGGCGTTCTCAGCCCACAAAAATCTAAAAATAACCCTGCACCCTCCATCATTTTCCAGTCCCTTCCCTGCCTTTCTTTTCACCATAGGACTTAGCACTGTCTGAAAATGTATTATATATTAACTGGTTATCTGTCTGTCTGACTTCCCACCAGTCTGTAAATTCCACAAGAGCAGAGACTGTGTCTTCTGGAACATAGTAGGTACTCAGTAAGTATCTGATGAATGAATGAGTTTTAGAAATGACCCAACTCAATCTCTTGCCAATATAAGCTACTCAATAAACGTCTGCTGAATGACAACAAAACTGAGGCTAACCTGGACGGACTGCCCAGTTTTGAATCCCGGTTCTACTATTTACTCACAGCATGACTTAAGTAAATTCCTTAATCTCTCTATTGCCCCAGCTTCCTCATTTATAAAATGGGTATAATGGGATTGAGTTAGTTAGCATATGGAGCAATTGGAACAGCGCCTGGAACATGGTAGGCGCTATATCACTATTAAAATACTCAAAAAAAAAAAAAAAAGTCAACTTGTCTGCAAGTATTCCTGCATCCCCTTTAGACTATGGGGCTGGGTTCACAGTAGACCATAAATGCTGCTGAAAATTAAAAGTGCACCTAGAGTTACAGTTGGTGCCTTAACCACACCTTCCTCAATGATTACCCTGTAGCAATAGATATATCTACAGTAGCCTTTGTGAGAGTTACAACTACATAGTTGATAAATACATGAAAACTCCTCAACGCTCCAAAATATCAATTCTTGCTATGCAGTTTCAGTTATAAGAGAATTTCTTCTCCCCACCACCCCTTTTTACTTAGAAAGAGAAATACATAACCAGGCCACTTTGGAAACTGCCCTCGTTCAAAGAATTTCAGTTATAAGATCCACCACTGTGGTCAGCCAGCCGCAAGAGAGATTATTAAAATAACGTTAGTCACCAGCAAAATTCTATATTACATTAAACATAGGGTTTATGAAAGAAAGTGGTATACCTTAGGGGCCAATATGGACTTAATAAAAACAAGTCATGCTAAAACACTCTTAATTTCTCTTTTTGATACTATTAGAGGAGTGTGGGCAACATGATGATCTTGTTTCAGAAGAGCTTGCCAAAGCCTCTCAAGGCATCCTGACGGCTACAGGAGAATGAGAGCTCTCTGAATGCACAGACTGTACCTGACTTGTCTTAATTGACCTCCCTCCTGCCAGGCACACAGGAGACGCCTGAAGAATGAATGCGCCCTGCACAAACTGAACAGAACACTCCTGACTGTTGACTTTGCTGTAAAGTTAAATTTAGGCCAACTATGGGCAATAACTTCAAAGGGAAAATCTCAAAATTGTTCCGTTCAAAGATGTTCATAACAGATCAAAGAACACAGAGTGAACCCTGGAAAAGCTCCAAAGGCTCACTAACCAGGAAATGATCGTGTTTACATTAATAACAATGTTACACACTCACTAAAAACTTATAAATCTAGACTTCTAGACAAATGCACCGAATTAATAAGCTCAGGTCTTTGCTTTCTCCCTCTTTCCCCCTTCCAGATAACAACCACCTGGAGAATGGGAGAGAAAGAGCAGTGGTGGGGCGGGGGAAGGGGGGCAGATAGTGACTGGAATGAGTACCAGATTAGAAACTAGGAAAGGGCATCATCCAAATGCCAAAAGTTTTGAAGATTTCCTACTGAAGATAATTGGGACTCAACTGAGAAAAGAACTAAGAGGTCTCTTTAACCCATGTCACTAAGGTCACTTAGGGTTGGTTATCAAGGTTACCTAAGAAGTAGAAAATGTCCTGAACCCTCACAGACACTCTAATTTGAATTTGCAATTGTCTGGAGGGATGAGGGTATGGAAGGGCCCACAGTGGGGCAAAGGAGGAACCCCAGAGTGTCTGGCTGCTGTGAGCAAGGGGTGCCAGCACAGGCAGATATACACCATGTGAGGACCCCCAGCAGAGGGTGCCTTGCCCCCAGGGCTTCATCTAGCCAGGAGGGGTAGAGATGCAAGAGAAAGGTCAGAGGAACATGAAGGTGCCTGCTTGCACCTTCATGAAGTCAGCTGCCCTGGGTAGGTCCACCAAGCACAAAGGAGGCAAGACTGCAAATTCTGAAAAGGCTGGACTCTACTGAGATGGGGAGAGCGCCTAAAACAAGATGGAAGCCAGGCTATACTGGATCCAGACACAGAGACGAACTAGGCCAAGTCTTCCAGACCGACTGTCCCTGACCCTGGTTTTCTTTCTTCTGATTCTTTTCCCAAGGAGAGACCACTCAACTGATTTGTCAACTATTATTCCACTCAACCTAAGATCCAAGAAGACAATTCTAACATCAAGTAGAAACAGGGGGATCCAGGGAATTCCCTGGCAGTACAGTGGTTAGAACTAGGTGTTCTCACTGCCGGGGCCCCAGGTTCAATCCCTGGTCGGGGAACTAAGATCCCGCAAGCCGTGCAGTGAGGCAAAAAAAAGAAAGAAAGAGAGAAAAAGAAAAAAGAAACAGGGGATCCAATAATTCACTTCTTCTGGTGAGAGGCAAATAGCAGGCCTGTATTACCTCATCAGACACAAGAAAACCGAAAAATATACCAGCCTATATTAACTCATCATTCAGACCCAAGAAAACCAAAACATGAGGAAAAGCAGCACAGTCCTTAAGAGCAGATAAATATATATACATTTGAAAAGATTTATCCCATAAAACACTACACTTTAGTCCACATCTACCTTGTGCTCCCATTTAAAAAAAAAAGTCAAAACAAAATGGAAGAGAACTGTACTTCACTGTACATTAGAAACTAACACAACATTGTAAAACAACTATACACCAATAAAAAAAAAAAAAAAAAAAAAAAGAAAGAAAGTGGAAGAGGGGGACTTCCTTGGTGGCACAGTGGTTAAGACTCCGCGCTCCCAATGCAGGGGGCCTGGGTTCGATCCCTGGTCAGGGAACTAGATCCCATGTGCATGCCACAACTAAGAGTTCACATGCCACTGCTAAGGAGCGCTCGATCCGAAACTAAAGGAGCCCGGCTGCCGCAACTAAGACTCGGCGCAGCCAAATAAATAAATAAATATCTAAAAAAAAAAAGAAAGTGGAAGAGGGAATAAAAAAATTAAAGCATAAATTGAAAACAGAAAAGAAAGAGTAAAAGTTATAAATAAAACCAAAATTTAATTCTTCTAAAAGAATTAAATATAGAATTATATTAATATAGAATAAACATAGAAATAAATATAGAAAGAAGGAGGGGAAAAATGAGCAGGCAATAACGATTTAAATCTTACCTCTGTGTATGATTATAAATTACAAGGATGTGCTATGAATAGCTATGCTAATAAACCTGGAAGTCTCTTTGGCCATACACTGCAGGAAAATGTACAGCCAAAGAGAAATTAAATTGATGTAGAAAACCTAAACAAATAAATAACCTCAGAACTGCTGTCAGAGAACTTTTACTGAAAGGTGAGCTAAGCCCCAATGGTTTTACAGCTGAGCTCTAATGAACCTCAAGGAGCAAGTCCTGTTTTATTCGAACACTCTAAAACACATTTAAAAATGAAAAAACTTTCAAATCATTTTATAAGGGTTACCTATATCTGATATCAAAATAGTAGGACAAAAAAGGAAATCAGATGTAAGTGTAAACTTCGTCAGTAAAGTAACAGCAAATGGTACATTAGAAGAATTTTTTTAAAAAGAAAGAAAGAAAACTAATATACCAGGATTGAGTCAAACATAATCCAAGAAATCAAAAGTGATTTAACATTAAGAAATTTATTCATCCTGTTTATTACATTAACTGATCATAGGATCACTGTCCAATATAATCATGCCCACAACTACCAAAATGCTTATTGGTATCATACACTGGTAAATATCAGCCATTCCATTAAAATCTCTAAGTAAAATTAAGAAATAAAAGGAAGGTTCCTAAATATGTTAAAGAGTATATATCAGAAAACATCAGCAATGAACCTTGAAAACACTGCTCTAAGTGAAAGAAGCCAGACATGAAAGGCCACATATATAATTCCATTTATATGAAGAATCCAGACAGGCAAAACCACAAAGATAGAAAGAAGACTTCTGGTTGCCAGGGACTGAAGGGAAGGGGAAAATGGGAGCGAACACTTAATAAATATGAGGTTTCTTTTTTGGGTGACAAAATATTCTGGAATTAGATAGTAATGATGTTTGCACAATGCTGTGAGTATACTAAAAACCACTCAACTGTAATATAGTTTGAAATGGTGACTTTTAGGGTATGTGAATTAGATCTCAATAATATATTTTTTAAGCAGGAAACAATATGAAACACTGGAGGCATGTCTACAAAATTCAGAAACAAGACTCTGATACCTAATCACCCCATTATTCAAATCATTCTGGAGCCTTGAGCTAGCGCAACGGTGTACAACAGAGCTCCACGCACTGCAATCATTCAAGAAGAAACACGCAGTGATCTACCACATCACTTCCTTGCAAAAGGTTGGTTTCTTCAAAAATTAATCTAAAACTATAGTACACATAATAGGGAGAAAATGTATTTAAAACTTTTTAAAATGATAAATCTAAACTGATGTCATGTATTTACTAAATAACATTCAGTGACAAAAGAAGACACAAACCACATGGTAGATTGTAGTATCATTTGCAATTATTAACTCCTATTAACTCCGTACCTTTAGGAGGATTATACACATTCACTATTGCCAAGTGACTGCCGACCAGAGGGCACATCTCCACTCGAGTCCAGTGACTGTTGGCTTGGCTACGTAACGGGCTCTGGCCAATGGCACATGAGCAAATGTGACCTACACCAGATGGGAGCAGACACTTTAAGAGCCCCTGCATGTTTCCATCAGCTCTCATGTGCTCTCTCCTCTGCCCTGAAACTAGCATGTCCCAAACAGGGGCTGTGCCTTCAGAAGGGAAGACTTGTGGAAAAGAGCCATAGCAATGGACTCCCAGCCCCCGACACATAACTCGATCTAGAAATTAATGTTTGCTGCAAACCTCTGTATTTTTGGAATTTGTGGTTTATTAACCACAGCAAGACTAATACATATAATTATTAAAATGTCTATGTAATTTAAAAAATCTAGGTAAGAGATAGTGTGTAAACAATATGGAATTTTAAGATGTAGGGATTTATCTTTTTTTTTTTTTAATAACTGTAGAATTATTCAAAATGCATCTTAACCATATGACTTAAGTCCTAGGACCCTACCTAATTATCAGTAGAAGTTCAGTCTTCCTTCTTTCCCAACCCTGCCCCAGAATCCCATCTCCAATATTCTCCAAAACCTCCAAGGTTGTTTGCACAAGTTTCTCCAAGTTCCCAAGGCCCAGCAGTCTGTGGTTTCTAGGTTAGCATCTTCTCTGAACAGTCTTACATTTTCCCACTTTGGATTCTGGATCATCACATATGAGGGAAAGACTCCTCTTTAGACATGGGTTAAGAGATCACCTTTAATTATTTGTAGGTTAATAAAGTCGTTTCAAAACTGAAAATGTTTCCCCAGCTTTTCTATTAGAAACTCTCCCTTCAAGTAAAATCCACCCATTGGCTTGATGCAAAAGATGACCTCCAACAAGATCACATACGAAGTCAAAATGCAAGAGCCCAAGTCCACATTCCTTGGCTCAGTTTCCAATGTCTATTACTAGCTTTTTCTAAGGATCTCCAGACTAGCAATCAGCTCTCCAGACATTCTTGTGATTGTTGGGAGCAAAGATTTTTCTCCCACTCTCAGATGAATTTAAACATGATCTCTTTTCATTCCTTCTAAAGAGGATACACTGTTTCAACCACAGAGTGAAACACCTAACACACAATGGACAAAGTGCTGACACAGAGCTACCAGGATGTGTTTAAATAACTGTGTTTAAATGACTCAGTCTGGCTGGGCACGTGTACACAAAAACCTCTACCTATGATGCAACGCAATATGGGTTATAACGGAGGTCCATGCAAAATGAAGGAGGGGCGCAAAGGATGCTGGGGCAACTGGAGAAGAAGAAAATTTGCCAAATGGAAAAACAAGATGGTGGGAGAGCTTGGCATGGACATTCCATGCTGAGAAATCACGACCTCTGAAGGCGGAGAGGTATTTCCAAAAGCTTGTCCCTAACTGAATGATAACTAGGACCCACCACACAAAGGTTCTGCCTCTGTTGCTGGTCAAGTACGTGCATGATCTGGAGGACTCAAACGCCCAAGCAGACAGCTTTCTAAAGACACGAAATTAAACCTCCCCCAAAAGTACACAACAAAGAGAACGTGACTCTAACTAGACACCTGCTCTCTTTCCTTCCCACTTTGATGCATTCTGCCAAATGAAAGCTAAGTAATAAAGGCACTCACTCCCCTCTGACATTTCTGCACCAAAATCACGCAAGGGCCTGGGGCGGAGAACCCCTCAGATCATCCAAGTTGTTTGTGTCACTTATAAGAAAAGACTCGGAAGTAGCATGCATGAGGCCACTCAGGTGGTAACGTGACCACCAGGTCTTTGGTCACTCGCCTGGGGCTGTGGTGCCGCAAACTGGATGCTCCACAGAAGAAGGAGAGTGAAGCACACAAGCACATAAACAGCTCTAAAGACCAAGTGAGAAAAAGTTACATGATGGGTGGTCCTCAACAGAGGAGAAACGATGTTTCATAAAGACCATGAAGTTACCCTACTGGGGATACTCAGTCTAAGGGTCTCATTTCTACGCTCTCCCAACACTAACCCACTCCATCCACCTCTGGTCTTTAACAGAAGAGGCATGGAAGGAAGGAAGGAAGGAAGGAAGGGAGGAAGGGAGGGAGGGAGGGAGGGAGGGAGGGAGGGAGGGAAGGAGGAAGGAAAGAAGAAAGATAGATAGATCTGGGCTTAGAGTCCATATGATTGGGCTTGAATTCTGGCTTTGCTCCTCACCAGGCCTGGAGTAAGGTACACAATCTCTCTGAGATCCAGTTTCTCCATCTATGACATGGAGGGTGTAAGGATTAAAGAAAACACAAAAATAATGTGCTACTTAATCCCTTAATATACGTTAGTTCTTTCCCACCCTTCATACAACACTCCTTAACTGTACCATTTGTTCATCTTACAAAGCTGGTCCTAATTGACATGTTTTTGTGCTACCATCTGACACAGCACTGCATATGTGGAATGCCCTCAGTGTCTGATGAAACAAGTCAGATGCCTATGGGAAGTTAAAGGAAAGAGCATTTTCAAAACAGGGACCTAGATGAAACAATATACTATACAGAGCTGAATATCTACTAGGTGATCAAATACTTGTTGATTAATCATCACCTCAGACCAAACCTTTTCAAGGGCAAAAACCATTCAAGTGAGGAACAGACCAGGGCAGGACTCCACTACCAATTCATGTGAAGTGGTCACTGTTAAGTCCACGCTTACAGCCACACCAGTCAGCTGTGCTTAAAAAAGCCTTGCGCACTGAGCAAGACTAAAAGTGTCCTTGCCTCAAAAACTACCTGAAGCTCACCATTCCTCTATAACAGGGACTCTTTCTCTAGAATCCAAAGACACCTCATGCCAAAAATTATGTGCAAGATTTTGCACGTGCACTTGTGAATCTGAATTTTCCTTTGCAGAGAACCTATCATTTTTAGAGTCCCAAAAATACTCATGGGAGAAGAAAGTTAAGCACTCCTGATTCTAAACTGTCTCTCTCAAAAAAGGAAGCAGAAGTATATTTGAACTTCCACGAGCTCCCCAGGTTCAAATTGCCCCTCAGCATAGTACTCTCATGTTCAATGATTTGTGATGCTCAGACCCTACCTTTAGGGGCAGGGAAGTCCTTCAACTCTCAACCCAAACCTGAAACTAACCTGAGATGAGAATTTGTTAAATTAGAAGGAAATATGTGACTATACTCAAATAGGTCACACTAGCTTGAGACAAGTTTTCACCTAAAAGGAGTCTCTCAATACTGGTCTTGTGGCATTAAACACTGTTGTGTTGATTCAGGAGCTAAAAGAGCTAGGAGCTAAAAGAGATGTTTTTCTGTGAAACTCTTCAAAGCCTGAGACACGGGTCCCCCCATGGCATCCTTTTTAGAAGCCTGGAGCATGCCCGCCTCCCCCCAAAAGCGCAGATGGACTTCCAGGCTTGAGATTCACCTGGCTCCCTGGTTGCTCCAGCTCTAACTCCCACATTCCCACTGACATGACTCAGACTGGACAGAGGGGATTTCTTCTTATTTCCACGGTGAATAGATTTATTGGGAAAGGAGAAGGAACTCAACAACCAAGAGTCTGATCATAGTCTAAACAATAAGGAGTGAAAGAAAAAGCAGGAATAGGACATTCTAAACCAAAACAACTCAAAAGAGTTTCACAACTAAGTAACCAGACAAGAAAAGTGGGAAAAAGGCAGGAAGGAAGGACATGCAAGAAGAGGGCCCTACACTTCATACTGGTCGGTGTGGCCCTCTCACGTGGGCATTCTGAGCTCAGAGGCAGAAACGAGCCCTGTGAATAAGGGTGAGTGGAAGGATTTCAGACCAGGTACAAATGGCAAGGGGGCAGAAACAGACAAAGGAAGTCAAGGAATGAATGAGGAAAAAAACTGCAACCTTATTTTCCTATAAACCATGAGGATAAAACAAAGTCAGAAAGGAGGCAGCTCCCACATGGTGGTGCAGGTATCCATCCCCATGGGGAGGCAGGGAGGCTTGTCTTGAAGCCAATACACAAGAGATCGATAAACAGGAAGGACTTCTCAAGATGCTTTCATTTACACTTTACGTATGACAGAGAGGAACGTCAACTGTCCAAAGTGAGGATGACTGTTATTTTTCAGTTAAGGTTGTTGTCGTGGGGTGGGTGGAGGCTGAAAGATTAAAGGAGAGTCAGCTTTCCTCAAAGCCACTCCTAGGTATAGCTTGTTAGACAAAATTTCGCTAAAAGATTACATTCCTACAATATATATAATTAAATATGTCTTCAGCATCTTTCTCCAAGGAATCTCCCTGAGATGGCAGAGGGAATGGGACAAAATAATTATCACTTTCTATTTCTTCCATAGACCAAAAGAGAGATGTTTTCCAACACACAGGAGTTTTAAGTAGCCTAATTACCAGGGTACTATCCTCCCTCA
The DNA here is from genome assembly GCF_009873245.2 of Balaenoptera musculus. NCBI lineage: Eukaryota > Metazoa > Chordata > Mammalia > Artiodactyla > Balaenopteridae > Balaenoptera > Balaenoptera musculus. Next base: position 95,390,613 of record NC_045790.1, on the reverse strand, counting down.
AACCACAAACTAGAGGATATGGAAAGAAAAATCTACTCCTCCATGTATTCATCCGAACAAACATTTACCGAGTTCCCACTGAGTACCAGGTACTATTATAGATGCAGGGGAAAGCAAGCTGATAAGGGATTTATTTGAGGAATCAAGTTTTGGGGTGGAGTACGGGGTGTGGCACAGACCCAGGACAAACAGCCACGTGATGTGATGAGATAAATACGTGAATAAGGAAAAACTGCTGTGCTGGAGTCCAGAGGAGCCAAGAGTAACTCTGCCCTCGGAGGACGGCTCCAGAGAGGCAGCCTGACTGCACAAGGCCTGGCCTCACGTTCCAGCTCTCCTACCAGCTATGCGGCAGTAAGAAAACCACTTAAATTCACCAACGTTTGCTGGAAAATGGCAAGGTCACCCCATCCAGGTGGCCAGGCCGCACGGAGAGTATGGAGAATGTCTGTGAAAGCCCCTGTACACAGCGACTAGCCACTCGGCAGGGAAGAGGCGTTCCTGGCGTGGAGCGCGGCCTCAGCAGAACTGCCACAGGGTGAGGTGCGGAGGGCACAGCTGGGGACCATCACTGTGGACAGAACGTGAGCCGCCCAGGGGCGGTGGCTGGAAACAAGGCCTGGAGGTCCAATGAGCTCCAGACTCTGAGGGATCTTAAATAACAGGCTTAAGAATTTGAGGCACACCCCACAGGCAGTGGCTAAGCTTTTAAGCAGGAAAGTGGCACTCGTATGTAACTTTTTCAAAAAGACTTCAGAAAAAACACACAGATCAGATAGAAAGGGGAAGAAATAGGAGACAAGAGAGGGCTCATTTAGGGAGCTCTTGTAATTGTCCAGGCACACCTCCCCCCACCCCCGAATGGTACCTGAGCCAGGTGGTAGATGCCACGGAGAGGAAAGGACAGGTGAGAAGTGTCATCAACAATAAGGTCGGGTGCCCTGGGAGACTCTGATGAATGTCTCCTCAGCAGAAAAAAACAGAGTCTGGCCACACCAGGGGGATCACGTTTCAAACACAGGTAAATTACAGAGGATTAGAAATTCCTGCAGTTCTAGCAAAATCGAGTAAACACAAGTTCAACAGCCCTTCGTGCTGTGGTTAAATCCGCAAAGCCCATCCTTAGGACAAGAGGGCAAGTCCTGCCAAAATGACTGTGCTCAGCAAAGGCTTACACCAAGGTCCACCAAGGTCACCAGGCACTTGATATTCTTACCCAGGTGGGAGCTGCCTCCCAGAGGAGAGTCCTCCCACTCACCTTCCATCACCTGCTTCAGGGATACCTGACTCAAGTCACTTCTCCACTGTCACAGCCAGCATGCTCACGGCAGGAACTCACGCGGGGAATCTCGCACCGCCATCCACTTAAGGCCAGATGAACAAACAGCTCACAGGCTGTTAGCGCCGCCTGGCTCCAACACCTGGCCAGAGGGTTCTCTCTGTCCCCTGAACCCACCTTTGGCAGAGAGCAGAAGGTGGCCAGCTGAGCGCTCCGGGAGCCTGGGCTCTGAAGTGACTCACGACACAACAGAATTCCAAAACAGAAAGCAAACTCTTGGGGCTAAGAAAGATGCCAGGACTTGGAGACAAAAATCCATACTTTTTCACAGCGATCTACACACACACCTCTAAGTCAAGGGAAAATAAAGAAATCAAATATTGTAAGTTCGTACTATCTTCTGAGCACTGTGCAAGCTTTACACAGTATTCTCAACCCTTCAAATAACACAAGGGTGGGGATGGGGGTGGGGGTGGGGGTGGGGGTGGGCTTTATTATCTGTGTTCCTACTAGGAGAGCAGGTCCAGGGACGTTAGAGGACGGGCCCAAGGTCACTCAGCCAGTAACAAGCAGAGGCACAACCGGGAGCCCAGCCCCGAGAGGCCACCGCCTGCCCCCTTGTCGCAAGAGACTTCGTGGAACAAGCACCTACCCAACAAGAGACCCCGTACCCACTACCACCACATTCACCTTTGCATCTGCAGTAGGGCCTGGTGGTGAGCAATCCTTCACATGTGTCCCTTCAAACAATTAAATTCCTGATCCACCAGTGCAAGAGAAATAAACCAAGTCACCTTGCCTCTCAAAGGATTTTTAAGAGCCAGCCAGCTCCAGAGAAGATCCAACAGAAAGGACCAGAAACCATTAACAAACAGCTCCATTTGGCCATCAGCAATCCCCCATGGACTCCAGAAAAATAAAGCTAGACCCCACCACAGTGTCTGCACATGGAAATAAAGCTGAGTGGTTAGACACCATGGTGCACGGGCACACCTGGCTTGAACACTTAGTGTTAATGCAGGGGGTGAGGGCTTCTCATCCCCAGAGAACTCTTGGGTAATATATATCCTGCCCACATAGCTTGATGATTCACCCTGTCATTCCCTAAATTGATGGGACAGATTTAGTATATGATAACTATGGAACTTCAAATAGTGAGGAGAGAAGAGATTAGTCCATAAATGCTGATGGAGAATTTGGTTAACCAGTTAGGGAACAATTAAGTTATATCCTTTTCTAACACCAAATGCAAAAATAAATACCAGGTCATGTAAAGAAATAAATGCAATACATCAACTATACCTCGATTAAAAAAAAAAAGAATGAAATGCAAGATTAAAAAAGAAAACTAGATGATGATTTATATCAGGGGTTGGCAAGCTTTTTTGGTAAAGGACCAGATAGTAAATATTTCTGGCTTTTCAGGTCACAGTCTCTGTTGCAACAACTCCAGTCTGCTGTTGTGGTGCAGAAGCAGCCTCATACAGTAGGTAGACAAATGGGTGTGGCTACAGTCCAATAAAATTATGGAATGGACACAGTTATGTCTGAATTATGGACATAACTGTTATGGACACAGAAGTCTGAATTTCACTAATTTTCACATGGCATGAAATAAGCATCTTTTTTTTTTCCAGTCATTTAAAAATGCCATTAAAAAACTCTTAGGACTGAAGGTGTCATGGGTTGGGGATGGAGGATGGGGTGGGCATGGCTAGAAAAGGGCAGCAGGAAGGAGCCTTGCTGTGGTGGAACTGTCTGTATGTTGACTGTGGTGGTGGTTACAGAAATCTACACACCTGATAGAACTGCACAGAACAAACTACACACATGCACGCACTCACAAATGCGTGCTTGTAAAATGGGTGAAATCTGCATGAGTGTTGTCCATTGTACCAATGTCAATTTGCTGGTATTGTTATGCAAGATGTTATCATTGGAGGAAACTGGACAAAGAGCACCTGGGACCTTCCTATACACATCTTTGGTAACTCCCTGTGAATCTATAATTATTTCAAAATAAAAAGTTAATAATGGGGGCTTCCCTGGTGGTGCAGTGGTTAAGAATCTGCCTGCCAATTCAGGGGACACGGGTTCGAGCCCTGGTCCGGGAAGATCCCACATGCCGCGGAGCAACTAAGCCCGCACTCCACAACTACTGAGCCTGAGCTCTGCAGCCTGCAAGCCACAACTACTGAGGCTGCGTGCCACAACTACTGAGCCCACGTGCCACAACTACTGAAACCCACGCGCCTAGAGCCCGTGCTCAGCAACAAGAGAAGCCACCGCAATGAGAAGCCCGTGCACCGCAACCAAGAGTAGCCCCCGCTCGCTGCAACTAGAGAAAGCCACACACAGCAACAAAGAACCAAAGCAGACAAGAGTAAAATAAATAAAATAAATAAATTTTAAAAACCAAAAGCAGAATCCATAAAGGAAGAGTAACAGATTTAACAAATTTTTCTCTATGTCAAGAAAATAATAAATGTGAAAAGATAAACAGCAAACTGGGAAAAGGATTTGAACATGTATGACCACAGGTTGTTTGCTTCAACATATTAAGGATTTTGAAAATCAGCATTAAAGACATACTATGTAAAAAATAGACAACTGATGGGAACATATTGTATAGCACAGGGAACTCTACCTAATGCACTGTGGTAACCTAAATGGGAGGGAAGTCCAAAAGGGAGGGGAGGGACTTCCCTGGTGGCACAGTGGTTAAGAATTCGCCTGCCAATGCAGGGGACACGGGTTCGAGCCCTGGTCCAGGAAGATCCCATATTCCGCAGAGCAACTAAGCCTGTCCACCACTACTACTGAGCCCAAGTGCCACAACTACTGAAGCCCGCGCGCCTAGAGCCCGTGCTCTGCAACAAAAGAAGCCACTGCATGAGAAGCCCACGCACCACAACAAAGAGTAGCCTCTGCTTGCTGCAACTAGAGAAAGCCCACGCTCAGCAATGAAGACCCAATGCAGCCAAAAATAAATAAATTAAATTTTTTTTAAAAAAGGGAGGGGATATCTGTATGCGTATGGCTGATTCATTTTGTTGTGCAGTGGAGGCTAACACAACAGTATAAAGCAACCGTTCTCCAATAAAAATTAATTAAAAAAACATTAAAGACAGACAGAGCCCAATATAAAAATGGACAAATATAGTAAATATGGCCAATAAATATTAATTGTTCTGGAATATTACTCAGCCATAAAAAATGAATGAAATAATGTCATTTGCAGCAACATGGATCTACCTAGAGATTATCATACAAAGTAAGCCAAAGACAAATATCATATGATATCACTTATATGTAGAATCTAAAAAAAAAATGATACAAATGAACTTACATACAAAACAAAAATAGACTCACAGACATAGAAAACACACTTATGGTTACCAAGGGGAAACTGGGGGGGAGGGATAAATTAGGAGTTTGGGATTAACTGTACACATTACAGGACGTCCCTGGTGGCGCAGTGTTTAAGAATCAGCCTGCCAATACAGGGGACATGGGTTCGAGCCCTGGTCTGGGAAGATCCCACATGCCGCGGAGCAACTAAGCCCGTGCGCCACAACTACTGAGCCTGCGCTCTTGAGCCCGTGCTCTGCAGCAAGAGAAGCCACCACAATGAGAAGCCTGCGCACCGCAACAAAGAGTAGCCCCCGCTCACCGCAACTAGAGAAAGCCCATGCACAGCAACGAAGACCCAACACAGCCATAAATAAATAAATAAATTTATTTATTAATTTAAAAAAACATATACACACTACTATATCTAAAATAGATAACAGGGGAATTCCCTGGTGATCCAGTGGTTAGGATTCGGCACTTTCTCTGCTGTGGGCCCAGGTTCGATCCCTGGTTGGGGAACCAGGATACCACAAGCCACATGGCACAGCAAAAAAAAAAAAAAATATTAAAAAAAATAGATAACAAAGACCTATTGTATAGCACACGGAACTATACTCAATATTTTGTAATAACCTATAAGGGAAAAGAATCTGAAAAGGATATATATATTATATATATATAAAAAATATATATATATATTTATGACTGAATCACTTTGCTGTAAACCTGAAACTAAGACAACACTGTAAATCAACTATACTTCAATAAAAAAAAATAATAATTGTTCAACTTCAATAGCAAACAACAAAATAAAAATGAAAACAAGATATCATTTCTCCTATCAAACCAGTAAAGATTAAAAAGATTACCTCTGGTTCTAAAGCCACACAGTTTCTACTACATCACACTAAAAAAATTTTAGGACAACAACAAAATAAAATGGCTTTTTCAAAGCTCTGTTCAGAGCCAGAACAGCAAGGAAGGACTCTGTAAACAAGAAGAGAGACTGTGGGCTGGGTGACAACACTATGGTTCGGGGACTCTGTGACTGGCTGAACTACCTTTATCAGCTTCGAGAAAATGTTGGTGATAGAACTGGTGTCCCCTCCTCCATCTTCAGCCACACCTAGGTGCCATCAATGCCTCTGCCAAGAACAAAGCTGCAGGAGACATGACCCGCATGTATTTGTCTTCAATGACCAAGTGCTTGTCCTCTGTCAGTTGTGACTAACGGCAGATGGTAATATTTATACCCAGTGAATTTCATCTTCCTATGAAATTCAAGCCCCAGGAAAGCAGACAGTCCTCAGAATCACCCAAAGAAGCAAAGGACACAAACAGCAGCCAGCCAAATGCTGTGCTAAAACTCAGTGTAAGGAACATGTTTGATTCTATGCATGACGGTGTTACTCACCTAGGGAGGAGTCCACGTAAAGAAGGCAGGAAACCCATTCTTCTTGGGTTCTGGTGCAAAGACAAGTTTCCAAAAGTGCACGTGAAAGGCTGAGAGATCTCACCTCCTTCCAGCTGCCATCAGCAAGCCCACATGTCAAGTGTTTTCAGGACTCTAGAATGATTTCCTTAGGCTGTGCCAAACGGGTATTACCACCTTTGCTCTCTTTTTTTTTTTTTTAACTGTGGTAAAATACACATAACATAAAACTTCCTGTCTTAGTCATTTTTAAGTGTACAGTTCAAATAAGTCCATTCATACGGCTGTCCAATTGCTCTCCAGAACTGCTTTCAGAACCTTCTCTTTCTAACCAAAGGAGTTTGGGGTTATGATTGGACGTGCCCCCTCACCCAAGTCTGCCTGCTTGTGCACACGTGCACGTGTTTATACACACACACACACACCCCAGGTGGCACAAGAACAAGTCTCACTGCCTCGGGACAACAGCATGTGCCTCCCCAAGAGGGCAGAAGCAGCAGCCCACAGGTGCAGACCAGAAGGTCAGTGCACTCCCGTCTAAAGGTGGCCAGCTCCTGCCCTAAGCCAGGATCACCATCTTGGACACACAGGCTGGAGATAAGCATGTCTGAAGGCACTGGGGGTACAGTGACAAGTAACCCTGTCCCATATCCACTCCTCACAAGCTGAGAGAGTCCATCCTTAAAACAGAGATAATATTTTTATTATTTGCCTGTCTTGGAGAGTATCAAATGAGAGAGAATCTAAAATGCTCAGCCAAGGGACTTCCCCGGCGGTCCAGTGGTTAAGACTCTGTGCTTCCAATGCAGGGGGTGTGGGTTCAATCCCTGGTCGGGGAACTAAGATCCCACATACCTCACGGCCAAAAAAATAAAATAAAATAAAATAAAATAAAATGCTCAGCCAAGCACCTAGATGCTCCAGCTCCAGCTCCCATCCTCCTCTTCCCTTGTCTGCCCTTATCCTTCAACAGCAAACATAATCCTTATCTACATGCTCACTTAAGCTACAGATTGAGAAGGGAAGCACAGTGTAAGGAACAAGGGGAAGTGAATGGTGGAGAATGGAGAGGATCCAAGGGAGGATCCCCAAAGTGGAGCTTTTGAGGCTTGCTCTTCCACCATCCTCCTCAGCAGCCCATCCATCACCCCTAATATACTTCGGATACAGAACCAACTGAGGGCTCACAGGCCAGGCCAACGATGCACAGAATCTGAAGATAGAACATACCTACTTTTGCTACAGTTTCACCTCCCATCACATGTGCCAGCAGCACCCAATTACTCGCCAGTCCTCAGTCTACCAGCAATTCCCCCAGACTGCCATGAGCTCTCACACAGCCTACCACATCTCAGAGAGATATGCTTCCTCTCCCTGGGATGCCTCCTCCCTCTTTGTTCACCTAGCTAATGTCCCCTTGTGCTCCAAGACTCAGCTCCAAAGATATCTCCACTAAGATGCCTTCTTTCTCCACTGACCTCCCATCCATGCCAGCACTTGCCCAGTCTGGGTTAGATATCCCCCACCCTGCTCTCATCATGCCCCCGTGCCTGGTCCTCTCAAAACACTCATCATCTGCGCTGTTATTGCCTGTTTATGTACCTGCCTCTGCCCCGTAAGGTCTCAGGATCTGTGGTCCTGGGATCGGTTATCGTTGTATCTGCAGCCTGGCATCTGTGTCAGTTCATATATTTTAAAGGATGGCCATAACGGTATCTCCCATCCCACATGTTTATCTGCAGTGTGCCCTGGCCGCTTCCGCCATCACGAGATGGAGTCTATCAGTCCCCCCTTTTGAATCTGGGCAGACCCTATGAATGCTCTGAACAAAAGAATACGGCAGAACTGATGCTGTGCCTTTTCTGGGCTCAGCCCTCACATGGCCCAGTAGCTTCCACGTCCTGTCTCTTGGGATGCGCATTCTTGGGATGCGTCCTCCAGGAGCCCACCCAGCCTGCCTTGAGCAGCCCAAGCCACGTGGAGATGTCACTCGAGTCAACTGCCAGCCACAAGTCAACTTAGGCACCCAGCGCAGTTGAGCCTTCAGATGACCACGTGAGAGACTCCAAGCAAGAACCATATAGCTGAGGCCAGGCAACTCATAGAGCCACGAGGGATAAGAATAAATGTGTATTTTAACCTATCATTTTGGGGTGGTTTGTTAAGCAGCAGTGCATAACCAAAACAATGTCCATCTGGTACAGAGCGGGTACAAAGCGAAAGAACAATTAAATCAGCTCTGACATGAGATACGGCACATAGCACTCAATTTAATAGCTGCTGCTCTTACTGAAATTATGTGGAAGGGGAACAAAGAAACTGGTGGAAGAAGCTGTTACATCCCTGCCAGTGAAAAATAATGAAATCCACTACGTCCACAGTGGGGATGGGCTGAGCCCTGGGCTTGACTCTCATGTTCCTCCAAATTCCACAGAAATGACAAAGGAAATATAAAATTAAGAATAAATCTATTTTTAGGGACTTCCCTGGTGGTCCAGTGGCTAAGACTCCGCGCTCCCAATGCAGGGGGCCCGGGTTCGATCTCTGGTCAGGGAACTAGATTCTACATGCCACATTAAAGATCCCGCGTGTCGCCACTAAAGATCCCGCATGTGACAATGAAGATCCTGAGTGCCACAACTAAGACCCGGCGCAGCCAAATAAATAAATAAATATATATATATTTTTTAAACGATAATCTATTTTTTAAATCCGGAAAATGGGGATGGATGCCATCAGTCAAAAAAAAAAAAATTTTTTTTCTTTTTTTGCAAAATTTCTGGAAGAGATGTGACAGGATCAAATTTACAGAAAAATCAAATTTAGCCAGAGTTGAGAAACCAAAACCTAATTGGGCCACAGTGGGAAATGCTGGACATGGGAAGGGTCTGACAAAACCCCCCATTCAGAAGTGAGTGACTGAGAACAGAAGCAGGCACTGAGCTGGCGGGTCGGGTGAGGAAAGGGTTGTGGAATGCTGAGTTTCTAGTGCAGCTTGAAGAAAGAAAAGAGGAAGGGTATTTTGGGATCAGCTGTGAAGTTCTCCAACTGCAGGGCAACTCTTTCCCCACTTCCTCAATTAAGAAGGGTCCACCCAGCCTATTGTCCTGTTATCAGCCAAGCGCACACACAGGAAGCCTGCCCAAGAGCAATTCCAAGGATCTACTCTCCATTCTCTTCTTACCGCATCCCATTCCAACCCTAACCACTGCAGCCAGGCAAAGGCTGACTGCAGAGTCTGTGAGCTGCTTATGCGCACATATGTACATGTTTATACGCAAACACAGGTACGCATGGCCACGCAAATACACGCCCCAGAGGAGGCCCAAGAGCAAGTCTCATTACTTGGGGGCGGGCGACAGCATGTGCCTCCCCAAGAGGGCAGAAGCAGCAGCCCACTTGTGCAGACCAGAAGGTCAGTGCACTCCCGTCTGAAGGTGGTCAGCTCCTGCCCTAAGCCAGGATCACCATCTTGGACATCACAATCTGAAAGCAGGTCCAAAAACATGATTGCTAAAACAAACATAAGTGAGATTAAATTTAAATTAAATAGAAAAGTAGAAATAGTGGAATGGAATGAAATTAAAAATAAATCCATCATTCAGAAGATCAAATCAAGGAATTCTCTCAACATAAAGAATGAAAATATAACCTGATAAAAGGAGCCCAGAAAAAGTGAAGACCCAAAAAGGAGAGATTAAAATCCAAATATCCACAAGTCCTTTCTCCTAAAAAAGAGAATAAAGAATAAAAAAGGATGTAGACAAAGCGGTAAAATTGAAAGGGTTTAAAGCAGAAATACCTAAGAAAAATATATACCTAAATACAAGCAGGCTGGTAAATTTCTCAATTTAAGAAGAAAACTCTAGGGATATGTGGAAGATTGGGTACAGAAGAAAAAGAATCACTGGCACAGACTTCTCATCTGGGACTGTAGGCACTGAACTAACAGAAACAAAGGAATACTAGAGGGTCATTAAAAAAAAAGGAAGGGAGTGGAGGAAAAGGGAGGGGAGAGGGAGGAAGAGCTTTATGTACCATATGGAATGATCTCCAAGATCTATGACTAAGTGTACAGCAAGGTACAAGACTCTGCGTACGGTATGCTGACATTTGACTTTTAAAAGAATTACACGTATGCACTTTCATATTTATGCTTAACATCCACCTCTAGAAAGTTTCTCCAGAAACTGGTAACACTGGTTGCTTCTGGGGAGGGAAACCTGCTGCCAGAGAAAGGGAAATGATGGGGCTGGGCAAATGGGAGACTTTTCACCAGATAAAATTTTGTATCTTCTGAATTTTGTGCCATGTGAATGCACTGGCCACACCAAACACCAAAAAATTTTCAATCTCTCTCTCTCTCACGCACGCACACACACACACTCAAAAATTTAAGTAAAAAAGACAAGCCACAGAATGGGAGAAAATACAATACATATATCTGATGAGCACTTGTATCCAGAATATATCAAAAACTCTTAATAAGGATATATGTGGTATATACATACAGTGGAATGTTATTCGGCCTTAAAACAGAAAATTCTGCCGTTTGCAACATGGATGAACGTGGAGGACATTATGCGAAGTGAAATAAGCCAGTCACAAAAGGACAAATACTGCATGATTCCACTTATCTGAAGAATCTAAAACAGTCCATTTCATAGAAGCAAAGTGTACAAAGGTGATTGCCAGGGGATGGGGAAGGGGAAGATGGTTTGGGGGGGGTTATTAGTCAAAGGGTACAAAGTTTCAATTGTGCAAAAATGAGTAAGTCCTAGAGATCTAATGTATATAGCACAGGGTCCATAGTTAACAATACTGTATCGTATACAGTACTTTAAGTTTTGCTAAGAGGGTACATCTTATCACAAATTGTAATGATATTAGTAATAATAATATAAAGCAGGTAGGAGGAAACTTTTGGACGTGATGGATATGTTTATGGCACAGACTGTGGTGATGGTTTCAAAAGATGTATACTTATCTCCAAACTCATCAAGTTGTATACATTAAACATATACAGCTTTTTATATGTCAATCATACCTAAATAAAGTGATTTTTTCACCTTACTGAAGAATATATAAGTAATTCAGTATAGATATTACATTCAATATATAGACAGATATGTATATATCTCAGTAAGAAAAACAACCCAATAAAAATAGGCAAAAGATTTGAAGATACTTCACAAAAGATATACAAATAGGCAATTAGCATGCGAATATAGGTTCAACATCATTAGTAACCATGTAAAAGAAAATTAAAACCACAATGAGATACTACTACACATCCACTAGAATTGATCAAACAATACGAAGTCTTGGCAAAGATGTGGAGCTACTAGAACTCTCGTATACTGCAACTCCACTATTCGGTATTTACCCAAGAGAAATGAAAACATGTCAACTAAAGACATGTACATGAATGTTCACAGCAGCTTTATTTGTGTCTAAGAATTTGTCCATTCCATCTAAGTCATACAATTTACTGACAGAATTGTTTGCAGTATTCCTTTATAACCCTTCATTATTTCTGTAAGGTCAGTAATGTCTACTCTTTCATTTCTGATTTTAGTAATTCTAATCTTCTCTTTTCTTGGTCGATTCAGCTAAAGGTCTGTCAATTTTGATTTTTTCAAAGAACAAAATTTTGGTCCTATTAATTTTCTTTATTGTTTTTCTATCCTCTATTCCATTAATTTCCACTCTAATCTTTATTTCCTTCCTCTGCTTGCTTTAAGTTTAGTTTACTCTCCCTTGTTCAGTGTAGTAGCTTAATTTGTAATAGCCCAAAGCTGGGAACAACCTACATGTTCATTAATGAGTGAACAGACAAACAAATGGTGATATATTCATTCATTGAATGAATGAATATATTCAATATTTTTTTTAAAAAGAACAAACTATGGAAATAGCAACAATAAAAATGTTGAGTGAAAGAAACTAGACACAAAGAATATATATTTTATGATTCCAATTATACAAAATTCTAGAAAATGCAAACTAACATAGTGACAGAAAGTAGATTAGTGATTGCCTAGGCCAACGGTGGAGGAAAGTATGGACTACAAAAGTGCATGAAAACTTTTGTAGGTGATGTTCTGTATCTGGATTGTGAGAGTGGTTTCACAGGTGTATACAACCTCTCTCTTGTTGCCGAAATTCACTGAATCACACACTTAAATGACACAGTTATTTTATATAAATTACACCCCAATAAGTTAATTTTCAACAATGCTTTAAACTTCTTAAACGTTTTTAAAGCGGAAAAGAAGGCAATGGGGCAATCTCCATATATGTCTCAAGGGGAAATACCTCAGCCAAATTACCAGACAAGAAAAGAATAATATATACTTTATACACTCACACAATAATATATAAACTCAGGTGTTGTTATATAATGTATACCGTCCAGGGTGGTTGTGTTTTTTTCCTTAAGTTACTCTCAGACATAATGCAGCACGCTGAAAAATAAATCAGAATAAAGATTTGTTCAAGAAAGAAAGCATTAGTTTAAGGGAGAGTTGATGTTACTGTGAAATTTGACTCAACTGTTTAAAAAAAGAATTCATAACATAGAAGGGGCATTAATTAAAAAAAAAAAAAAAAAAGACTGATCACAATCAGGAACTCAAAACTCAATAATTTCACTAAAACCTAGAAGGGGAAGTAAAGCAAGCCCAAGGTCTCTCCTTGTTCTGGAGAAACTTACAGATACTAATTAAATCTTGACTATGGTAGAAAAGTATAATTATAAACGTTAGTCAAAGAGAAACAGGAAATAGAAATTGGAGGAAAATAAAATTGAACAAAGCACACCTGATCAGTGTAACCAGAGTCAGGAAATGGAGAAAATGAGAAAAAAAAAAAAGCATAATAAACAGAAAATAAAGACTAAAACTAAAATTCCACATAAAACTGAACCCAAGACTAAGTAGGACTTATCCTAAGTATAAATGTAAGTATGGTTCAGTATTAAGAAATTAATTTAATTAAATGATAATTTCCATAGATGCTGAGAAGGCATTTTATTAAACCTGAATTCCATTCTTAAATTTTTTTAAATTAGTAAACTATGAATAAAAAAAAAAAACTTTGACAAGAAAACAACAGCAAACATATCTAATAAGAAAATACTCAATATATTCCCTTCAACAAGGAACAAGAATGCTCTCAATATTTTAAGAATTTCCATAGGTCTTGGCCAATGCAATAAAATGAAAAAAAACATACATTTTTGAAAAGAAGCAGTGAGTTGCAAAATATATGATTCTCTGGATTTCTAAGTAGAAAATAACTGAAAAATTATTCAAAACGTGTTAGGAATTCAGTAAGGTGGCTAATGCATGACAACATTACAAAAATAAATAGCTTCCCTATATACTGGCAATAAGAAACTGCAAACAACAGTAATTTTTATTTTAGAACTTTATCTTTTAATCTTGGGGCAAGGGAAGAGAAACCGGAACCTGAACAGTCCCGAAATGCAATGGTCTGTCCAAAAGGGATTTAGCTAGAAGCACCTAGAACAGTGCCGGGCACTTGATAAATATTTGATGAATAAATGAATGGAATATGAGCTTCCTGATTAGGTCTGGTTCCTCTCATCTACTTCCTTTGGGAGGGAATTCTGTTTTCTTGCCAGTTGAAACAGACCTTTCTTTTCAAGGTATATAGCTCACATATCAGAAAGATTCCTCTTTTCCTTTTATAGCATCGTGTTGAATGAGCCAAGAGTAATTTACTCTTACTCAAATAAAATGAAAATGCAATAAAGGAGAGGAAGTGAAAATATCTACCATAATCAAATCATGGTAATAATCAGATCAACGGTAATGTAAATATAACATGATTGTGAATGTTTATTGTGGCCTGTTTATTTTTGTTAAAGCTATCAATAATCTGGCCTTGAACTGTAGAAAATAAGCCTAGAGCTGACTCAAGATTTTCTTTCCCACAATTTATGGACTCTTTCTGCAGAACTGGGTCTGTTTCCTCTTCCTTTTTCTGTTCAGTCTTATAAAAATCCTTAACTATACAACCTTGCTATATTCTAGGAAGCATTTTTCCTTTCTTTCATCTACTATGTTCTGAATGTTAACACACCACATGATGCACCTATGCCTACCATCGGTACCTATCAAAAACAGGCAAGGAATCTTCGTAGTCATCTAAAATATGTTGTTCAGATCAGTTATGAGAATCAGTTATGAGAACAGCTTTTGGGGCCTACTATGCATAATCTCATTAAGTTATCAGAACAACCTTATTAGGTAGGTACTACTAGAATTCCCATTTTATTGACAGGATAACAGAGGTTCAGGGCAGGTAAGTGACTGCCCAGCCAGTAAGTGACTGTATTAGGACTCCCTTGGCTGAGTCTGAAAGCTCCATTTTTTCCTCCTCAGCTGTGTCTGCTTCAAACCTACAACATTAACCTCTCTAAGGTAGCAGTTCTAAATTACTTTACATAGTGTACTTCCTTGATTTGGAACCAGAGGGAGCAAATAAACTTTATTCCTTCTGCTGCTGGCAACATTGTTTCTCATGATGGACAGATTCTCTACCCATCTCCTGCAATATCATAAACCTATATAATACATGAAGTTTCCTTGATTCATGAATAAGTCAACAGCAAGACTTTTCTATCAGTTTCATCATAATTTAACCACAAAGAAAGTTTAAAATGGACAGTGTCGTAATTTTCTTGGCTTTAAATAAGTAGCCAACCTGCCAAGGTCAACACCTGAAAACATACTCACCTGTGTGATACCAAAACTGGTTTATGTAAAATGCAAACACTGCTTCCACAACTTATAATCTTGGAACACTGCGATGTGTCTTTAATAAATGTTACCCTTTTCCACTCACATGTCCAAGAGAAGAATGATTTGAGGAAAAACAAAAAACAGTGGCTACCTTCTTCTTCAGAGTCAAGTTGAAAGTGGAGAGGTGACCATTTTGCTCAAACCTCGGCACTTGAGATTTGCTTAGAAATCTGTAGATGCACATGTTAGCCCCAAATTTGGATCTCATTCAATCTAAAAGTCTGAACAGTCCGGTCTAAAATACTATATAAAAGACTACCTAGGTTACTCAAAAAGCTCCACAGATACCTACAATAATGTGCCAAGCCTCCCAGTAGACCAGGGGAGGAGAATTTGGTTACACCAAAAGACTCAAGTCAACTGCACCGTCTTAGAAAGAGGTGTCAGTCTACCCCTAACAAAACCACCTCCTAACACCACATCTTCCATGTCCACGTGTTTGAAAGTTGGCCGTCCCTCTCTCTAAGAAGCTGCAATGAAGCCCAGAACCCCTCACCAGGATAAGGATTGCCATGAAGAAAACTGGGAGGAAGAAGAGCTGATGTCACTGGGCTGAAAACACCTCATTCTCTTTCACGGAGACAGGCAAGGTCCACGGCAGCCCTTTAAAGGTCAGGGAGGGCAGAGGCAAGAGCATGAAATGAGGGTTGGACGACGTCTGGCCAACTGGTGAAACAAGGGAAGGTCTTGCCCCTCCTCAGTGACTTGAACCAGGAAAGAAAAGAATTTCTTAATTCTTAACTCGGGAAAAACAGATAGTTCAAAATATTGACTGACCATCAGGAGAAAAGGGTAAAAGCTCACTCTGAGCCAGTATTCACCTGTATTTGATCAGAACAGATTGAAGACTACAGAAGAGCATTCTCTCTTCTAGCCCCTCAGTAACAGTTTAGCTCTGTCCTCTTTAGGTTTTGAGTGGTTATGACTCAGTTTCCAGGCAGGGACAACATACACATCCCACCCCACAGGACTACAAGTGACAGCCCCATTTTTCTTGTTTGCCTATTTGAAACTTAATTGGAGTTAGGGGTTAGTTAGTCAACTTTTTCCTTTTTAATCAATATCAACTATTACTAATCAAATTAGGGAGAGAGAAGGAGGGCTCTTTCTCTCTAATTTGGTCAGAGTCTCCAAGGAAGGAAGACTACATTCTCAAGGGGTCAGAAAATTACCCTTTTGAGAGGCAATGGTGCATCCTTCCAAGGCTAGTGTACACATTCACACCTGTACTCTTACACACACACACTTACAAATGATAGCAGACTACACACGGCTTGTACTTTTTCTTCTTTTACTTACTATATCTTGCCATTATTTCATATCAGTATATATAGGGGCTGCCATATTCTTTTTAATACTACATTTTTTTAAATGACCCTAGTTATAAAACTAGCTCCCCACTGATAGATATTTAGGTTCCTTCTTATCTTTTGCCATTAAAACTAATATTGCAACAAATACTCTTGTACATGTCATTTAGCTCATGTCCATTTACTGACTCAGCAAATATTTGGGTACCCACCCTATCCTAGGCTTTGTTCGTACACTGACATTACAGCAATAAGCAATCAGATAGAGCCCCTGCCCTCAAGGAGTTTACAGCAAAGTGTAGGAGATATACATGTCTGATGGCACATTCCCCTTGAGTGAATCAGAGAATGCTTCTAAGGCAACTGATCTCCACCTTGGCTGCACATTAGAATTACCTGGAAAAGCATTTTTACAAAATACTGCTCCCTGGGCCATCCTAGATTCATTAGATCCAAATTTCTTGAGGTGGGCCCCAGGCATCAGCATCCTCTAACAGGTCCTCAGATGATGGGAGTGCTTAGCTAAGCTCAATAACCTTGTTCTAAAACAGTGCTTCTCTATTTTTAATGCGCATACAATGACTTAGGGATCACGTCAAAATGCATATTCTGATTCAGTAGGTCTGGAATTAGGCCTGAGATTCTGTATTTCCAACAAGCTCCCAGGTGATGCTAATGCCACTGGTCCATGGACCACACCTTGAATAGCGAAGGTCTATGGCAATAGCAGGGGGCAGCTGGAAAGGCACACAGAGGACAAAAGCTCAGCAAAGGTGGGCAAGCAAGAATTCACATGACATGCCAGGCAGCTCATGAGTAAAATCCTTTGGCAGGGACATAACTTCCTAGGAGAGGATCAGAGAGGTAAATAGGTACCTGATCACAGAAGGCCAGGCTAAGGACTCAGACCATTACTGTATAAGCAATGGAAAGGTCTCCAAAGGGAAGGTCTTGCTGCAGGTCTCCAAAGAGGGGAATGACACATACGATATTTTAGGAAGGTGAATTCTGGCTACAGTGTTCAGAATAAAATAGATTGGGGGGCTTCCCTGGTGGCGCAGTGGTTGAGAATCTGCCTGCCAATGCAGGGGTCACGGGTTCGAGCCCTGATCTGGGAGGATCCCACATGCCGCGGAGCAACTAGGCCCGTGAGCCACAATTACTGAGCCTGCGCGTCTGGAGCCTGTGCCCCGCAACAAGAGAGGCCGGGATAGTGAGAGGCCCGCGCACCGCGATGAAGAGTGGCCCCCGCTTGCCGCAGCTAGAGAAAGCCCTCGCACAGAAACGAAGACCCAACACAGCCATAAAAAATAAATTTAAAAAAAAATAGATTGGGGAGGAGGGACCTGACTGACTCAAAGCAGGAAAACCAGTTAGATAATCATACATCTTGATTAGGATATTCACAATGACAATGGAAATGAAGACAGACATTAAAGAACAGTGATGTTATATACAAAAGTAGGATATTTAAAAGGGGAGGTGAAGAAAGGCATGGTTTTTAAATACTCTCACCATGGAGTGATTATAAGGTGCTAAAAACAAGAAACACAGAAATACTTGGAAAGATGGGTTTAAAGCAAGAAATGAAGATGTGGGAATCCTAAGCCCTGCTGCAGTAGTAAAGTCCATCCAGAGATGGTACATAAGGAACTAGCAAAGGCCAGGAACCACGGCTGGGTGGGCTCACAGTTAAGAGCTCAGGAAAAAAAAAAGGGGAGAGTCCAGAGAAGCAGGGGCAGACCAGGGGAGGGCCAAGAGAGGAGAGAAACAATTCATTCAGTGAATGAAGCATCTGCTATGTGCCAGGCACTGGGCTGGGGAATATAGCAGGGAACAGAGTAAGACCCTGAGAAAAAAGACAGGGAAAAAAGCATTGAGAGGAAGTTGGTTAATGGTGCCAATCAAGGAAAATGAGCACTGAACCAAAGGTCTGGAAACCTGGGTCCTAACCTCAGCTCTGCCACAAACTAGCTGGGTTACCCTGATCTGATAAATCAATTCTCTCCCTGGGCCACAGTTTCCTCCACTGTAAAAAGAGGGTCTTGGAGGGTGTGACCACCAAGTCCTCTGCAGCTCTAAAGGCCTGGGATGCTACAGCAGAAAAACAGCCACTGCAGTTCTCCGCGAGCCGTGAGTGGTAGAGGCAGGACCTGGCCCGTGGGGGCTCGATGCTGAGGCAAGAGGAGGCAGGTGGCAAGGCAGATGGAAGCGGTGCACAAAGACCGCTCACCCAAGGAGCCTGGCAGTGACGGGAGAGCGAGCAGGCAGAAGGCAGCAAGCCTTGGGAAACTTCTCTCACAAGGGAGGCTGGTTACAGTGAGGAGTAAGCGGCGGGAAAACCACAAACTGAGATGAGGGAAGAAACACACGCGAAGATACCGAAGGGGCTGGTTTCATTTCCCTTGGCCTGAAACTGTGCTTTGCATAAGAAATGCAACCTACAGTGTCTAATGCATGTAAGCACTAGAAAAAGTGGGAAGCAGGTTTGGAAAAGGATGCCAATTTGCAGCAGTGGTGGTGGTGAAGAGAGTGGGCTCTGAAGTCGAACAAACCCGAGTTCAAATCCCAGCCCCACTCTCATCTAGCTCCGTGACCTTGAACAAGTTACTTCACATTTCAAAGCCTACATTTCCCCAGCTGCCAAAGGAGGAGACAGTAACTTCGGGGAGTGCTTCAAGATGATGCAGTACAGTTCCCAACCAAAGGAAGTGCTCCCTAAAGGTTCACAAGGATCTTGTGAACACACGTTACTATTATCTCTGGGTAAAGGTGAGGATAACTGAGGGGGCATATGCTGGACACCCTCGAAGGGGAAGAAATCAGAACAAAAGGAAAAGAGAAGAGAAGCAACAGTTAGGGAAATGACAACAGTCCCAAGCGTACGTTAAACATGAAAGGCTGGGCATACAGGAGACCTTGTTAAGATGTTAGAATGTTGACAGCAGATGGAGTGTTCCAGGCAAGCCCCACAGTCAACCAGACTGGAGAAGCAAGCCTTGGGGACCCCAACTCACTGCAACACACCCTCAGGATGGCAGCAGTCCTGACCCAGAACACCAAGATGGGTAAGAGGTGATTTTAACAGGACCTGGAAACCAGTACCTCCAAAGGATATACTCAGGGCCAGCTTCACGAGGATCCTGTACTCAGAAGGGTTCCATACTGGGTTTAATGCTCTGCTGTCACTATCATGAAATTCTTAATAATTTTTTTTAACAGAGGGATAAGAATTTTAATTTTGTACTGGGTCCCACAAATTACATGGCCAATCTTGGATTCAAATTCAAATTCTCACTCATATCCCAACATTGACCACTGTCACCTATAACAGGTAACCCAAGACCTCCTTCCAAAGTGCTTCACTCAAAACTGTCTTTAACGCTAATAAATCACTCTGATTACCCCCATGGCATCCTGCACATACCCCTGTCATCATGTTAAACAGCAATGACTCACTTGTATTTCTTTGTCTCTCCTCCTGGACCTTGGGTAGCTAAAAGGTAAGGCCATCTGTTCATCTGTGTATCTCCTGAGCATGGCACAGAGAGGCTCATATAAATCTTTGAGAAATGAAAAAGAAGTCCAAGTGTCCTTCACAATTGCTGATGCAAGTCATGAAATAAACAAGATTTACTGGACCGGACAGTGCAGAAAAAGCCTGCTATATTACATTTTTGCAGCACAGATGCTGATGCAGCAAGATGATAATAAGGCCACTTCCTTAGAACATACCTCTGCTCTAATTAAATAGCCCAAAAGAAGGTCTAGGTTTCCATTTTTGCAATACAACAACTATTTCACAACTATTTTTATTCTAATTACAGTAAGACATCTTTCACCTGGAATGTCTGAGACCTGACCTGTCCCAGGCTAATGTTATTTCCAAAATGTGGATATCTTAACTCCCAAGGAACATAATGCCTCACACGGCACATAGTACAGAGAAGTCACTCAAACACGTGTACAAAATTCATGTTAGCACTTCAAGTATTAATATGGTTTATCGATTCTAGTTAGAAATTAGATTTAAAAGTATATACACCCTCGGGACTTCCCTCTGGTGAAGTGGTTAAGAATCTGCCTGCCAATGCAGGGGACACAGGTTCAATCCCTGGTCCGGCAAGATCCCATATGCTGCGGAGCAACTAAGCCCGTATGCCACAACTACTGAGCCTGAGCTCAAGAGCCCACGAACCACAACTACTGAGCCCGCATGCTCTAGGGCCTGCGTACCGCAACTGCTGAGCCAACTGCTTCTCCTGCAATGAGAAGCCCATGTACCACAACGAAGAGTAGCCCCTGCTCACCGCAACTAGAGAAAGCCTGCACACAGCAACGAAGACCCAACACAGCCAAACCAAACAAATAAATAAATAAAATTTTTTTAAAAAAGTATGTACACCCTCAAAGGGTAAAGAACAGTCTTTTCAGCAAGTAATACTGGGAAAATTGGATATCCACATGCAGAAGAATGAAATTGGACCCTCATCTTACACCATATACAAAAATTAACTCAAAATGGATTAAAGACCTAAGCCTAAGACCCAAAACTATAAAACTTCTAGAAGAAAACATAGGGGGAAAAGCTTCATGACACTGGACTTGGCAGTGATTTCTTGGATATGACACTAAAAACACAGGCAACGAAAGCAAAAATAGACAAATGGGACTACATCAAACTTAAAAACTTTTGTGCAAAGGACACAATCAAGAGAGTTAAAAGGTAAACTATGGAATGGGACAAAACATTTGCAAATCATATATCTGATAAGGGGTTAATATCCAGAATATAAAAAGAACTCCTACAACTCAACAATAAAAAAATCAAATAATCTGATTTTAAAATGAGCAAAGGACTTGAATAGACATTTCTCCAAAGACGATATACAAATAGCCAACAAGCACATGAAAAGATGCTCAGCATCCCTAATCATCAGAGAAACGCAAATCAAAACCACAATGAGATATCACCTCATACCCATTAGGATGGCCGCTATCAAAAGAATAGAAAATAACAAGCGTTGGTGAAGAGGCAGAGAAATTGGAATCCTTGTGCGCTGTTGGTGCGACTGTAAAATGGTGCAGTCACTGAAGAAAACAGTATGGAAGTTCCTCAAAAATTTAAAAATAGAATTACCATATGGTCCAGTTTTTATATATAAACATTTGGGTATATATGTCCAAAAAAATTGAAAACAGGATCTTGGAGAGATATTTGCACATCCATGTCCACTGCAGCATTAGTCACAATAGCCAAGAGGTAGAAGCAACCTAAATGTCCATCAATTGATAAATGATTTTAAAAAAAGTGGTATATACATACAATAGAATATTTTTCAGTTTTAAAAAAGAATATCCTGGGACTTCCCTGGTGGCGCAGTGGTTGAGAATCTGCCTGCCAATGCAGGGGACACGGGTTCGATCCCAGTCCAGGAAGATCCCACGTGCCGCAGACCAACTAAGCCCGTGCTCCACAACTATTTAGCCTGCACTTGAGAGCCCACGAGCCACAACTATTGAAGCCTGCGTGCCTAGAGCCTGTGCTCTGCAACAAGAGAAGCCACCGCAATGAGAAGCCTGCGCACCGCAACAAAGAGTGGCCCCCGCTCGCCACAACTAGAGAAAGCCCGCACGCAGCAATGAAAACCCAACACAGCCAAAAATAAATTAATTTTTTAAAAAAAGTTAGGATAAGTGCAAGGAGCCAGACACAAAAGGTCACATATTCTATGATTCCATTTTTATGAAATATCCAGAATAGGCAAATTCATAGACAGCAAAAGCAGATTAGTGATTGCCAGGGGCTGGGAGTGGGGAAAACGGAGCGTCTCCTAATGAGTATGAAGTGTCTTTTTGGGTTGACAAAAATCCTCTGGAATTAGATAATGGTGGCAGTTGTACAATCTTGTGATTATACTAAAAATCACTACATTGTATGTTTTTGAAAGGTGGATTTTATGGTATGCGCGTATGGTATTGCTTAAAGTAGTGTGAGTAAGATTCCTATTGTTTGCAAACAAGACTCCTGACCAGTACACCCCTGAATCCAGGAGGTCAAAGCCCCTGTGAAACTGCCTCCCCTCACTCTCCACACCTGCAAACTGACACTGCCAAACTTTGGCACAGGCTGGGTCTTCTGCTCTAGTTACTCCTCCTGCCTCTGTCCATTTGGGAAATATCTACTTCTTCACTCTCCGGCTCAAATATCATCTCCTTTGGAAAAGCCACCACCCTCCTGAGCAGGGTCACTCCTTGCCCCACTGCCTACATGTTATCTCCATAATAACCATGCAGATGTCATGGGTGTCCACCTATCCCCTCTCACTGGCCAGTTCAGTGCCCACTGGCCTGACTTCCAACCGCCAGCGCCTGAACTTCTTGGCCCAACTGCTCCCCCGGCTGCTCAACCTGCTTGGCCCACCCATGGGGCAGGCTAGAAAGTGCTTGGGAATTAATGCCCAAACACCCCATCCATGGGGCGCTCAACCAATGACTGACAAGGGCTGCTGTTTGAAGACCCCAGGTCCCTCACTGGGGTGGGGATGACCGAGGTACGTGTTCTGTACAGGCTCCCAGAGGTCCCAGTGATTGCTTCTAAGGTAATAACAACACCTAGCATTTTCATAGTACTTACCGTGTGCCCGACACTATTCTAAACACTCATTTAAGGGACTTCCCTGGTGGTCCAGGGGCTAAGACTCCGTGCTCCCAACGCAGGGGGCCCAGGTCCGATCCCTGGTCAGGGAACTAGATCCTGCATGCCGCAACTGAAAGATCCCACACATGGCAACGAAGATCCCATGTGCCGCAACTAAGACCCGGCGCAGCCAAATAAATAAATAAACATTAAAAAAAAAAAACCCCACTCATTTAATCTTCAGAACACCACTGCAAAATAATCCAAAATTTAACTAGGGAGACACTGAGGCGTTACAAGGTTAAGAAACTTGCCCAAGGCCTCAGAACTAGTAAATACATCTAGCATTTTTAATATTCTATTGCAACCATCTGGATATATGTCTCTCTTCTGCACTGGACGATGACCCTCTCGAGAGAGAGTACTTTTTTTTATCTTTCTCAACGTCCCCAGCATCCAGCACAGAGCCAGGCATGCAGCAGATACTCAAGAGATTCAAGTTTTGGAAAGTGCCTGCACTCTGCCACCCAAACATGCCGTGTGCTTTTCCCGCCTCTGTGCCTTTTCTCAAACAGGGCCCCTGAAACACCTTTTCTGCGTGTGCCTCTTGCCCTTGTCTCCTCCTACCCCCAACACACACACACAGACAATAATTCCTGATCCCTGCTCTGTGGCAGCCAAAATGAGGAATTCTGCGGGGCAAGGCAAACAGGAGAGAGCATATGACCCCCTCTAGAATCTAGTAAACAAACCCAATTGCTCATACATGAACTACTGCACCTTTGCCAAGCTCTTATTTATGTACTTATTTTGAGAGACTCTCATCTGCCTTCTTCCCCGTAACCTCCACTAACCCCCAACTCTCCCCTGTCCTAAAGACCTTCCCTCAACCCTGCTTTTTCCCCAAGCTACCACCCTTCTTACTACAAACTGCTACGACCTCCCGCCTTCCATTTGATTGCTAATATTCACTTCGTTTAAATTCTGACCTCAACCTCTACATCTTCCACTCCCATCTCTCTTTGGATCTGCTGGGGTTACACATTTATATAACACAGAAGAGCTGCCCAGAGGCAGCATGTGTGCTAAGCCTTGAAGTCTGAGTGGGCTTTCAACGGCAGGATTCAGACAAACTCTGACCCAGCTCCTGACTTCACACTGATGACTGATGCATTCTAGTCATCTTTACACTTGCTCACACTTGCTTCCCAATCTGTGTTCCCCCTCTCAGTGAGGGCACCAGTCGGCACCAGTCTCCTAGACTAGAAAACCAGTCATCCCCACTGTACCAAAACTAGTCATCTTTACATGTTCTGTTCTTTGTTCTTCCAGGCAACAACTCCAACCTAAATCAAACTGACACATTTCTAACTTACCTCTTTCACTGCCAGTCTCTCCCCGTCCCAAGCACTGATCACACATTCCCCTGCTCAAAAACCCTGTACGGCTGGCTCCTGCCTAAGAATAAAAGCTAACCTCCACATCAGAGCATTCGGGGCAGTCACAGCCTCCTCCTGCTGTGTCTTCCCACCTCCTCTCTCACTAATCCCCACCTCTAGACTCTCCAAACCCACTCCCAACACATGACCCGACCCAGTGCAACCCCAGCAGGCACAAGTCTTTTCCGTCTCAGGAGCTCTGCTCAAGCTGCTCCCCTGGCCCATGACGCCTTCCCAACCCGGCATCTGAAAGCCTCCTCAAACTTCAAGGACCTGGTGAAAACACACCTCTGCCACCAAAGCTGATCTGCAGATAATACACTCTGAGAGTGGGGCTGACCAATAGGAATTAAGCACCCTCCTCTTAACGATCCCGAAGTGAAACTTAATTTTCACTTAACATTTTAAGGTCGACGTATTGATCTTTTTTTTTTTAAGTTTCAAGTGACATATCAAATCAAATTGAATAGTATAAACAAAAGGGCATTCATGACCTCCTGTAACCAGGATGCCTGCGGAGCAGTGCCAGCTTCAGGCACAGCTGGCACAGGTGGATCTGGGATTCAAGTGATCTTCAGGGCCTGTCCCCCTCTTTTTCTCCAGCTCCACATTCCTCTCCGGTTTCATTCTTAAGCAGGCACTCTCCACATCACAAGAAACAAAGGCTCACAATCTAACAAAAAGAGAGATTCTTTCCCCCAGCAGCCATCCGAGCAAATCTCTGTTTGGCTATTTGACTCTGCTAGGGTCACATGCCCACCAAGGAAGCTATTTGGGCCAATGGATGATACAGATGAAAGACCAAAAGCAGGAGGAGGAGAGAAGCCAGGGTGTTTCTCCCCTACCCCAACCCCTCCTCTCTGGTTCAGATAGCATCCCTGGCCTTAGCTGCTTCCTCTCCAGGGCTCCCTCCCCCTGTGGTCCCTGCTCTTGTTGAGCAGCCCTGCCATGGTCTAGTTCCCACAGAAGCTCCTGGATTCTTCTAATCTCACCTCCTCCCATTGACCCCCCCCCCCCAGCCCTGAGGGTGACTGCAGTTTCCTGCTATCGCTACTCTCTGGGTTACCTCCCTGTCCTCTGCTTGACTTCACATGTTTCCCAGCACCTATGTAGCTAATTCCCTGTATTAAGTCTCTCAGTTTGAAAAACCTACAGTGGTTTTTATTTCCTGACCAGACCACAACCGATACTGAAATTGACAAAGAATAGGCAAAAATGTACAAAGAAAATGTGGAGAGGTCAGTATCAGGGAATAACCACCACCACCGCCTCACAGTTATTAAAGGCTCACTATGCATCAGGCACTACTCTAAGTATGAACGCAATGGATCTTCATACCAACCCTGTGATGCAGGTACTTCTGTTACACCCTTTTCACAGAGGAGGAAACCAAGGCTCAGAGAGGTTAAATAATTTACTGTCACAAAGATTGTAAGTAGTGGAGCTGGGATTCAAATCCAGATGACCTGGCTCCAGAGTGCACGCTCTAAAACAC
Organism: Balaenoptera musculus; assembly: GCF_009873245.2. NCBI lineage: Eukaryota > Metazoa > Chordata > Mammalia > Artiodactyla > Balaenopteridae > Balaenoptera > Balaenoptera musculus. The sequence goes on along the minus strand of NC_045790.1, from coordinate 95,364,833 downwards.
AAATCCCAGTGAGGAGAGTTTCAAGCAGCGGGTTACTCAACAGGATCAAGTGCTACCTACCAAGAGGTCAGGGAAGACAAGGATGTGAAGCGTCTACTGGATTTAGCAATAAGGAAGTCACGAGGGACCTTGAGTAGTAAAGCCAGAAACCAGACAGCAGGAGGCTGAGAAGTAAGCCAGAGGTTAGGAAGTAGAGACAAGAGGAGCAAACCTTTCTTTCAAAAGGTGAAGAAGAGTCAGAAAATAGGGCATGAGATGGAGAAGGAAGCATCACAACAGTTTTCTTTACTTGGTTTGTTTTAGAAATGAGAGCAACTTGAGCATGTTGAAACATTAATGGGAATGCAGAAACAGACCCACAGACATAGAAAACAAACTTATGGTTACCAAAGGGGAAAGGGGAAAGGGGAAAGGGGCAGGGGGAGGGATAAATTAGGTTGGGATCGAAATACACACTAGTATATATATAAAGTGGATAACCAACAAGGACCTACTGTATAGCACAAGTGACTATACTCAGTATTTTGTACTAACTTACAAGGGAAAAGAATCTGAAATATTTATATATATCATATATATATCAGGTGTACAGCAAAGTGATTCCATTTTATACTGATATATATATATATATATAACTGAATCACTTTGCTGTACACCTGAAACTAACACATTGTTAATCAACTACACTTCAATTTAAAAATTAAAAAAAAATTTTTTTGATGGGAATGAGCCAGTTGATAGAGAGTCTGAAGACACAGGAGTGACAGCAGGGTCTCTAAGAGGCCAGAGGGGGCGGGCCATATACTCCAGGATCAGCCTTAGCAACCGAGGGCAAAGAAAGGGCAGCCACAGATTCTGAACATTTTGAGTTTGGTGAAGGGAAGTTCTTTTACAGTGGCTTCTATCTTCTCTAAGGTAGAAAGTGAGGCCATCAGCAGAACAGGAGGGTGGAGTAGAGGGGTGGAAGGTGTGAGGAGCAGAGAAAAGCTTCAGATCAGCTACAGTACAGAATGGGAGACTCTGAGGAAAGAAAGGATGGCCCATGGGACCTCCCTGGCAGTCCAGTGGTTAAGACTCTGCACTTCTAATGCAGGGGGCACGGGCAACTGGTCGGGGAACTAGGATCCCACATAAAAAAAAAAAAAAGAAAGAAAGGATGGCTCAGCACCACTGAGGCCCCGACTGTGCTTGGAAGCTGTGAGGTTACACTGGCAGCCACTCTCAAGGTACCTCCGCACCTGAGGTGCAGGCAAAAGACAGGAACAAATGGAATGACCCAAGTTGGATGTAAAAGAAGGAGAGCAAGGGAACTGCGTAAAGGACAGTGGCAGGAGCAACTGACAAGTTAAGCTGTGGAATCTAAAGGAGGCAGGTGAATACAAGGGGTCAGGGTACAGGTGTAGGCAGTTCTCACTGACTGGGAGGAGGGCACGGCAAGATAAGAGCTATGTAGTGGCATTATTTCAGGGCAGGAACAGTTGTAGGTATTATAATGCAGGGATGTGGCCGGGGGAGAGGGCAACTGAACTGGAAAAAAGGGGAAGGTGACTAGATAAAAGGTCAAGAAACTGATAGATTTAGAGATCTGGACAGAGTCCCCTGAAGTAAAGGCATGATTTGAGAAGACAGTTAGTTGGGGGGTTTCAAGATTTTAATGAACAAGAGAAACAGGGAAGTTACAAAGTGACAGCAAAGAAGGCAGTGGAAGGTCTGTAATGGACATCTGTGAAACAACAGATGTTCGTCCAACATTCATTCGTTCCTCCTCCTTCTAGGAGGAGCATCCTGACTTTGCTTTGGAAACCACCTCCTTCCTCCCCAGGCACAGAGAGGGCTTCCAAAATACTAGCAAGAGCCTATGCCTTAACTTTATGTCTGTGTTCATTTTATTATTCTTTAAACTGTATAGGTACATTTTATTAATACAGATGCATTTCTATACTTCACGTATTTATATTTCACAGTTAAAACATACACACAAAAACTTCCCTTCTCCACCCTCCAAAGATAAGGACCTGGTCCAGGCCTTGGGCAGTCAGAGTTACAAAGACTGGCTTCAGCACCTGACCCAATTTAGGGCCAGGAGACACTAGCCCAGAGCTTTTGCTGGAATTATCAAGAAAGAGGTGCTCTCTTTCTGCTGGAGTTGCAAAGCTATATCCCTTCACCGGCTTGAGAATAGAGCTAACACAGAAAGGAGGAAGCAGAGCCAAGAGATGAAAAGTGACAGACTCCCAACATCATTTGAATACCTAGTTCCAGCCATTCCGGAAACCAAAATACCTGGGGCTTTTCAAATGAGCCAATAGATTTTTTTCTTTTCTTCAGCCAGGTTGCATTTGGTTTATGTCCTTCTGACGGAAAAGAAACCTAATTCAGTGGAATAGTCTAATAACGGATTCTCAACTCAACAGCCTGTGTGATCCTTTCAACACATAAATCAAATCACATCCTCCTTCTGCTCAAGTCCCTGCAATGGCACTCAAAATAAAGGCCAAAGTTCCCAGAGTGGCCTACTGGGCCCTAGACCACCTGGCCCCCTCCCTCTCTGCCCTTGGCCAAGGACTCCCCATTGCTCACTCTGCCCCAACCACACTGGCTTCTAGGGCAGTCCCCGTCACACCGCGCAGGAGCTGCCAGGCCTCTGCTTTGGCCATTTCTTCCACCGGGACACTCCTCCAGACATCCACTCGCCAACTGCCTCGCCTCCTTCAAGTCTTTGCTCAAATCTCAAGTTCTCAGTAGGGTCTAACTGAAGCCGCCTCCCTTCAGCCAGTGATCCTGAACACTCTCTCCCCCCCCACTTTTTCTTCCTTTCACAGCATTTATTACATAAAATAGTACGTACTCACTAAAATATACCCAATGAGGGCAGGGGTTTTCAACTGGTGGATTTGAGTTCCTAAAACAGTGCCTGGCTCATAGGAGGCCCTCAAATATTTGCTGAGTGAGCAAATACAATGACCTCAAAGGGGCAGCACTTGATTGTTAAAAGGCAGTGGAGAGGACTTCCCTGGTGGTGCAGTGGTTCAGAATCCGCCTGCCAATGCAGGGGACACGGGTTTGAGCCCTGGTCTGGGAAGATCCCACATGCTGCAGAGTAACTAAGCCCATGCACCACAACTACTGAGCCTGCGCTCTAGAGCCCGCGAGCCACAACTACTGAGCCCACGTGCCACAACTACTGAAGCCTGTGCGCCTAGAGCCCATGCTCCGCAACAAGAGAAGCCACTGCAATGAGAAGCACACGCACCACAATGAAGAGTAGCCCCCGCTCGCCGCAAACAGAGAAAGCCCGCACGCAGCAACAAAGACCCAACATGGCCAAAAAAAAAAAAAAAAGGCAGTAGAGAGAAAGGACACTACGGACCCGCATCTCCTGAACCTGAAATAAGTGGAGTGTAAGAGGAAAAGACACCTCCATTTTGAAAACTTCAGGGGAAGCAGTGACTTAAGGGGGCAGGAAGTAGGTGAAAGAGTTCAGTGAAGAGACTGAGGATGTGGGTAGAGGTGTTAACCACAGGTGGGGCTGGAGAGGGCTTGGTGTTAAGTTTTGGGAGGTACACAGGAGTTAGAGGCTGAGTCAGGGGAGAAGCAAGCCCAAAGTGGTTTGCAGGTGAAAGTGAAAAACACAGAAAGGGCCAAGTGGTGTATTTACATTTCAGGTGGAGATGAAAGATACAGGGCTAGAAGGCCTGGGGAGTTTAGCCAGCATCAAAAGAATTCCTAGCAACCCTTGGTAGATAGAAAAGATTCTTCCCTTCACACCACGGTTTGAATGATTTTCAATTTTGTAGATGAAGAGGCCATCACATTTGGTCTTTTCCTCCTTCCCAGAACCCCAGAGGCCACTGAGAAGTGTCTGCTGGACTGAGACAAAAGGCTTTCCTGTTCATGGCACCTCAGCAATTCCCCTCTGCATAATATAATAACCCTGCACTACGAGCAGCCTGTCAAACCCTCATTCTCCAGACCCAGAACTGACTCTGAATCAGGCATCCAGGATCACAACCCCAAGGTCCATTATAAAAGGCAAGAAGACACAGGCTTCTTTTCAAAGACAGACCATAGCACTCAACGCTCCTACCTCCCCTCTGGTGAACCCCACACTTCCTGGGCAAGAGAAAGCAGAGCAAAGGGAAGGCTTCCTTCCACTGGTCCTGATTCACCTCTGTTGCTTGGTAGCTTCTCTCTGCAGAAATTTCTCCAGAGTTACGAGAACATATGTGTATGCCAAGATTCAAGGAAAATGTTACTCCCAGTCAGAGGAAGAAATTATACTGCTCTCTAAGGAAAAGTGGCTAACTATAAATCAGGCCTTTGGGAGTGATGTCATTTTGATGCTCCTTGCAGCTCTAAGGAGACTTATTAAATATTCAATAATTAATAAAAATGCCTTCAAGACCATCTCTCTCATGGAACTGTCCCTGTAAAGGAAGCGAGAAGTAATTAGACTTAGGCTTGACTTCGTGTCCACCAACTAGATCTCAGGGATACAGGGCATTTGTCCTCCCAGTACTTAGTAGCAAAATGCCCACACTTCTGCATCAGGTGTCCTCCAAGAATGGATCATTAAGCAGATATTTAAAAGAGCCATCTGTAGCAGGCAGCTTCCAAGATGCCCCGATGATTCCCGCTTCCTGGTATTCATACCTTCTTCCCAGGTTGTACCAGTGATGGCCAGCGTGACCAATAGAATACGGCAGAGATATGTCGCTTCCGAGACTAGATTACACAGGACTGTGGTTTGAGTCTTGGGATCTCTCCATCTCTTGGATCACTTGCTCTGGGTGAAACAAGTTGCCACATCAAGCAGCCCTATGGAGAGGAACTAAGGCCTGCCAAGAGCCAAGAGAGTGAGCTTGGAAGAGGACCTACCCCCAATCCAGTCTTCAGTGACTGCAGCCCTAGTCAAAGTTTGAATGCAAGCTCATGATAGACGTGAGTCAGAACCACCCAGATTTAAGCTGCGCAGATTTCTGGCCCACAGACACTATTTTCAGATGCTAAATGTTGCAGTAATTGGTTACACAGCGATATATAATTAATTCACTATCCTACACAGACCTGAGAAAAAAATCATAAGTTTAACCTCAATTCCTATCCTACATGCACATAGGACCAAGTTCTCTGTCCATAAGAAAGCAAATTATTCATTCAACAATTACTTATTGAGTGTCAAATATGGGCAAGGTATTTCCAAGCGACTCCAGCCTTCATATAGTCTATAATCTTCTATAAAATAAATACTTACAAAGACACACACACACACACACACACACACACACATCCAGCTGCTCAATCCAGCTGCTCAATCCATTGGTTTCATTAGCTTTTTTAAGTTTACTTGCTACTAATGCTTTGCCTCCTCCCCCCCCACCTTGCCCCACTCTTTGCTTTCACAAACCCTCTTGGGAAGGTACATCAAGTCCCACTTCCTGGTTAATTTGACTGCTCAGTGCACTCACACTCATTTTTACTGTACCACATGCCCTCCCATCTAAGGGGGAAAGAAATTTGGGTCCCCTGATTCCATTCAGTATTGGGACAAGGAGGCATTCACTTAGTATTTTACTAAGAGGAGACAATCCTGATCACAGGTGTGGAGAACAATTCTAATTTCTGCAATTAGTGACTAAGGGGCAACAGCAGAGCTGATACAATCACAGCTCACGTCCTGACAACAGCTGAAGTGGCAAGGGGGGGAAGGGAGATGCCGCCCCTAACCCCTCACTGTCTCTCAAAGCAGCAGGAGGGTCATACGCTGCTCTAAGAAAATCAGGAGCCTCCCTCTACGCAAAAACGGTCAAAGGGCGACCTTTCTCCCCTTCAGCCACAAAACCAGCCTCTGCCAAACCTAAACAGCGTGGGAGACAGTCAGAGGTAAATGGAGCCCCAGACAGAAAACCCCCGGGGCACCCTCCTCCCGCTGCCGGCTGGGGTCAGAGTCAGGTGACTCCTCAGGGCACAAAGCAAACCTAAACAAAGATCACTGACCCCATGACAGACGGGGGTAAGAAGCCTCTGGCAGTAGGACCACAGAAAACCATTAACTCTTGCTTCTTTACAGTCGCAGCAAACTGGAGGAGCTACAAGTGACTCGGCAGCTCAGCCTTCAGAGATGCATCTGGAGGAACAGGGACCCCATCCCAGGACACAGGCTCTGAGCACTGCACACACGCCTCCAGCCACAACGGGCAGGCGGGACCCCTCCCCACCAGCTGTCACTGGCCTCGCGACCAGTCACAGCCGGGCAAGCCCGTTCCCTCTGGCCGCTCCCCCAGAGGCTGCGACCCCGCAGGGGCGGCAAGGAGGAGATGCTTTTTCCCAAGGCTCTGGGGCGAGGGCACGCCTGTCCCCCGGAAAGGGGCGCCAGGGTGGGCGCGGCCCGGTGCCCAGCGGGGCTCCAGATCCCTCATGCCCCTCGGGAGCGAAACGAGCCTCCCAGTCCCCAGCCCCGCGTGCCCCACCTTGTCGCCGAAGCTGCGGGCCGTCAGCAGGTCCGGGCTGGGCGTGCTGTCGCCGCCCACGGCCTCCTCGCTGCTGGAGCCGGCCAGCGGGTGCGGCATGTCGCGCAGGGAGTGGGGCCCAGTGGACGGCAGGGCCTTGGGGGGCCCGCCCGACATGGCGCGCACGGCTCGGGACGCGCCGCCGCCGCTTCCTCCTGCAGCCCGCCGCCGCGGTCTCCCCCAGAGCCCGGGCCGAGGCCCCGCTCGGCCGCGGCTCGGTCGGAGGCCCAGCACCAGCCGGGCTGGGAGCCACCGCCACCGCCACCCGCCGGCTCGCGTCTGCCCGCGCCGGGCTGCGCTGGGCTGGGCCGGACTGCTCCGCTCCTCTCCGCTGCGCGCCGGAGCCCACGGCGGACCCGCTCGCACCTTAACCAGGGCGCCCAGCCCGCCCCGCCACGCCGCCCAGCCCGCTCGCCGCCCCGCCCCCGCGGCGCCCGGCAGCCCCCGGAGGGGGAGGGGGCGGGGGCGGGGAGAGCGGGGGAGGGGGAGGGGGGATGCGGGCAGCTCCGCCCTCTCCCGCCGTCCCGCAGGAAGTGCGCCCTGAGCCCTCCAACGCTGTCCACCGAGAGTCCAAGCTCGCCTCCTGGCCCGTTGGGGGCTGCGCGCAGACCCCGGAGCTAATGTTTAACGGAAATCAGAGGTGGAAAAAGACGTTGGAGGATCCTGTTCCATTCCACCCGCGTTTACTGCTGCGCCCAGGGGCAGCCACGCTTGGGGTTGGGGGCTTTAGGACACGCACGTGAGTCGGGATCTTCTGGCCTCTGAAATAACCCAGGATAGGAGGAATTATGACACATTTTATAAGAATGGCGTAAAAGGTTATGAGGCTCCCAAGAGATAGAGACATCAGGCGGGGAACCTAGAAGGAAATTCAAAGACGCAGTGTGGAGTTTCTTCAAATGCACGCTGAGATCCCATGCCATCTTGCTTCTGCAGTTCACCGGGTTTATGTAAGGTTAAACCTCAGAAGAGTGGGCATCAGTAAATAAAGAGGGAGTGCTACACATGATCTATGACTCTTAAACTCACACCTTGACCAAACTACCATTTGAAAGAATCGTGAGGTTCCCGTTTTTATTTTTCATGCTTCTGTGCTTCCTTTCCAGGTCTTTGGCTGGGCTGCATTCTGAGCTTTATTTGCTAGCAGAATGGAGATAGTCAAGGCGTTACTTGGCTGTTTGAGGGTGGAAGTTCACCTCTTTTTTCCACCTTACCTGGCTTCACAGCTTCTGTGCTCAGGGCCAAGTCAGTAGAGGCCATCAGCCCATGTAAGAACAAGTTGATACTAGAAGAGTAATGGGGAGGAGGCCCGCTGTAAGGGAGCACATTTTCCCGATCTATTCCCAAACTCTTTAGGTTCGTCCAGTGTTACCTGACTAATCTTGAAGTCGGGATTCACTGTGGTCTCCACCACCCTTTTCTTCTAAAGAAACAAGTGATACTTCAGCAAGAGGAGAATGCCGAGAGTTGAAGCTGACCCAAAATATCGTCCAGGGATTCACTGAGCTTCACACACCTTCCCTTATTTCCCCTGGTCTAGGTCATCTGGCCTCAGTCCTCAAGTTATCTTTTCTCTCCCCCACGTGGGTCTGCCTTGGTTGAGGAAAATAGAACTCAGAGGACACTGGGAACAATTTTTTAAATGCTGCATCTACCTCACAGGAATGCCAGTGTCCGGTCCTCTTGGAGTTGAGTAAAATTAATACTTTTATATTCAAGGGCTGCTTACAACTACAACAGACCCTAATATCTGTTCTTCTGATTAAAACAAATAGCATGAATATAACTAGAAATGAGTGTTCTATAGATGTATAACATAGGTATTTTTTTATTGAATGATGTTGTTTATTTTAACAGCCAGGCCACCTTCCCACAATCGAGATCTCATTTTATTAAGACTCCACACAGCTTTCTCCTCAAGATGCCAGGGAAGAGTGAAAAGAGAGCCACATTTGAATTCCTGATTGCTAACTATAAGTGGGTGATCATGAGCAAGTTACCTAACCTAAACGAACCTGCTTCCTGACCCAAAAAGAAGGACAGAGAGCAGGTAATAATATTTACCTTACTTGGTGGTTGTGAGAATGAAACAGCCTTCGGTATGAAATATTCCCAGCCAAATGCTGCCATGGAATAGATGCTCCCTGAATGTTAATTCCCTTCCTTTCCCTCTCTCTCATGCTTTCTCTACTATTCTTATGAAATGATAATCATAAAGTTTTCATAAATAAACATGCTCTCTCCAAACTCCTCTATTTGCTCATTTTGGGTCAGAGTATCATTTTTCTATGCTCCCACCGTTTAAAACACAAAAACAAAACAGAGTTCCTGAAAGGCCATATGAAACAGTTTATTTTCCAGTTTCCTCGTTGGTCAATGGCATAGGGCCACAATGATCCAGTGGGTAGTCATCAAAACTAAAGAAAGTGGATTTCTATGGAAAACATTTTGGGATAAAGTTTCCACCAGTCAAATTTAGCCCAGGACTGCCTATTCATATTCACCATTTCCTGTTGTATTTCAGTGTTCCTTGTGGTGGGAAATTGTCACTGAAACAGAGCAAGTGTCCCAGACTATGTGACTGTGCTTTTTCTAAAAGTTTTCAAAGCAAGACGGTGGTGAGGAGGAAACGTGAAGTTTCTGTATCAGAGCAAAAGGTTGTAGTGTTTATTGGAATGTATGGAGGGAAGCTTGGGTTTCTAGGGCTCAGCTCTGAGGAAAATGCACTGGATGTGTGTGCATGGGGTACGGGGAGATGCCACCAAAACCCAGGAACACAGCATGGGCCCTTCCCCCACCTCCCAACCCCTCATTCCTGTCCATAAGGAACCTTAGGCACTTAGGCTGGAAACTTTCAGAAGACAGGGCCTTGGGCCCCAGAATTCAGTAAGTATGCCAAGCCAGAATCCCGAAACCGCATAGCAAGTCTATCAGGGCTTTACATGAGACCCAGACCTTAAAAACAAAGCAGAGTCACAATGAAGCATTCTTTCTTTCTCTCTCCTGGTACAGCATGTGTCTAGGCCTTATTCATGTTTGTGTTAGCTGCTTATCCTCTTCTGGTTTTTAATACAATCATAGCTTTAGTTTATGTGGCATCCCAAACCCTGCCTCAAAATAACACCACCACTTCTGAAGTGGACGGCTGATGAGGACAAAGGAGGTTTTCAAAGAGCATTCAGAGTGACATGTAGAAGGCCACAGAGGGCTGCCTCAAACACGAGGGGCAACTGAGAAGGCACTGTCGCCAACAGAGGCAAAATTGTGTGCACAGTTTAATTCAGCCAGTGATGTTCCAGGGAAAAGCAAAAGCCGGCAGTTCCACTTGAGGCCAGGATCTGAGGAGTTTTGCAAACAAGAAATTAGAATTTGCCCCAGAACCGGCAGAGAGGCTTGTGGGTAAGTGATAGGATCATTTTACCTTTCCATGTAGAAGCTCCTCCCCTGAAAGCATAGAGACCCTCTAAGGCGGGGAATGCAATACAGATCATGGAGTCGGTGCCTAAGAACCACCTGTGTGCCTGTTAAAATGCAAATTTCTAGGCCCACCTAAGAGATGCTGATTCAGGGATGGGAATCTGGAATCTGCATTTTCTTAAACAACGTCCTAGCTGATGCTCATGATGATTCTGGTCTACAGACTATAAGAAATACTGTTCTCCACTCTATGACATAAATCACAGCAAGATCCTTTTTGACCCAGCTCCTAGAGAAATGGAAATAAAAACAAAAATAAACAAATGGGACCTAATGAAACTTAAAAGCTTTTGCACAGCAAAGGAAACCATAAACAAGACAAAAAGACAACCCTCAGAATGGGAGAAAATGTTTGCAAATGAAGCAACTGACAAAGGATTAATCTCCAAAATTTACAAGCAGCTCATGCAGCTCAATATCAAAAAAACAAATAACCCAATCCAAAAATGGGCAGAAGACCTAAATAGACATTTCTCCAAAGAAGATATATAGATTGCCAACAAACACATGAAAGAATGTTCAACATCACTAATCATTAGAGAAATGCAAATCAAAACTACAAAGAGGTAGCACCTCACACCAGTCAGAATGGCCATCATCAAAAAATCTACAAACAATAAATGCTGGAGAGGGTGGGGAGAAAAGGGAACCCTCTTGCACTGTTGGTGGGAATGTAAATTGATACAGCCACTATGGAGAACAGCGCGGAGGTTCCTTAAAAAACTAAAAGTAGAACTACCATACGACCCAGCAATCCCACTACTGGGCATATACCCTGAGAAAACCATAATTCAAAAAGAGTCATGTACCACAATGTTCATTGCAGCTCTATTTACAATAGCCAGGACATGGAAGCAACCTAAGTGTCCGTCAACAGAAGAATGGATAAAGAAGATGTGGCACATATATACAATGGAATATTAGCCATAAAAAGAAACGAAATTGAGTTATTTGTAGTGAGGTGGATGGACCTAGAGTTTGTCATACAGAGTGAAGTAAGTCAGAAAGAGAAAAACAAATACCATATGCTAACACATATATATAGAATCTAAAAAAAAAAATTGAAGAACCTAGGGGCAAGACGGGAATAAAGACGCAGACCTACTTACTAGAGAATGGACTTGAGGACACGGGGAGGGGAAAGGGTAAGCTGGGACGAAGTGAGAGAGTAGCACTGACGTATATACACTACCAAATGTAAAATAGATAGCTAGTGGGAAGCAGTCGTATAGCACAGGGAGATCAGCTCAGTGCTTTGTGACCAGCCAGAAGGGTGGGATAGGAAGGGTGGGAGGGAGACGCAAGAGGGAGGAGATATGGGGATATATGTATATGTATAACTGATGCACTTTGTTATAAAGCAGAAACTAACACACCATTGTAAAGCAATTATACTGCAAAAAAAATGTTAAAAAAAAAGGACTAAACAAACCTTAAAAAAAAAAAAAAAAGAAATACTGTTCTCATAGCTCCACCCATTTCTCTAAATCATAAATTGACATGCCCCTTATTGTCAATAGCACTTTTAAGTTCTTACTTTGGAAAATTTTCCTGTTTGCTGAAAAGTTGCTTAGATAGGCAGATTTCTCTTACAAAATTCTATTACCGGGTCCTTTTGCCCTAAACTTTTAGTGTTATTTTTATTGAGCAGTTACCAGGTGCTTAAAATTTGGAAGAAGATCTCAGATGAACTAAACTATCTGTTGACAGATTCATGTCCTAGGTCTGGCTATAAAGAGCCTCACAGTGGAGTAGATATTTTCCAAAGCCCCGCAAACTTCTTTGGCTGGCCCTGCAGGCTCCTAGGAGCTGGGCCTCACCTGGCCACAGAAATATAATTTACTGCCAGCACAGAGGGCTACCTGTTAACCTGGCTTTCTTCACAAGCCGGCTCTGGAGTGTGTGGCTGTGTGTATACTCCTTTGTGGTCATTATCCATTACAGAGTTTGGGCTGGAGAAGGTATTGAGCTGACAAGTACTGGAAGCCTTGGCACTGAGTCTTATTAGTGAATCTTTGGATAGGATGGAAAGCCTGTTTATTGGCTGTGTGCCCCATGAACGTGTTTGATTCCATCACTAGGAATGATCTTTAAAGGCATCTAGAAGATGAACATTCAGACATCATATGACCCAACAGTTCCCACTCCCAGAACATAACAGAAATGCATATGTATATTCATCAAAAGGTGGATTCAAGAATCTCCACAGTGGGCTTCCTTGGTGGCGCAGTGGTTAAGAATCTGCCTGCCAATGCAGGGGACACTGGGTTGGAGCCTTGGTCCAGGAAGATCCCATATGCCGCAGAACAACTAAGCCCGTGCACCACAACTACTGAGCCTGTGCTCTATAGCCCATGAGCCACAATTACTGGGCCCATGTGCCACAACTACTGAAGCCCATGTGCCTAGAGCCTGTGCTCCACAACAAGAGAAGCCACCACAATGAGAAGCCCACACACCACAACAAAGAGTAGCCCCTGCTCGCCAAGACTAGAGAAAACCTGCATGCAGCAAAGAAGACCCAACACAGCCAAAAATAAACGAAATAAATTAAAAAAAAAAAATCTCCACAGCAGCAGAGATTTATAGTAACCAAAACTAGAAAAAACTCACATGACTGTCAACAGTGGTGTAGTCACACAATTGAACATTATACCGCAAGAAGAATGAAGAAACAACGTGCTGGGGAGTTCCCTGGTGAGCCAGTGGTTAGGATTCCGGGTTTTCACAGCCGTGGCCCAGGTGCATTCCCTGGCTGGGGAACTGAGATCCCACAAGCTGCGTGTTGCCGCCAAAAAAAAAAAAAAAAAAAACCAAAACGTGGTGAATGAATTACACAAACATAGCGTTGAGTGAAAAAAGCTAGATACGACGAAAGAACGCCTCCCGCTGATTCCATTTGTATAAAATTCAAAAACAGGCAAAACTAATGTATTGAGCTACAAGTTGACTAATGTTACCTTTGTGGGCGTTTCTGGGTTACTGATAATATTCTGTTTCTTAATGTGGGGCTGGTTCTTTGTAAAAATTCAGCAAGCAGTACATTTCTGCTCTGTGAGCCTTTATGTGATACCTCAATAAGAAGTTTACGTACATAAGGCATCTAGTCTGCGACCCTCACTTCATAAGTGAGGAAGCTGAGGCCCAGCTGTGTTAAGTAACTTGCTCGAGGTCGGCCAGTTAGTTCTAATGCTCGTGCTCCCTCCCACCTGGATGCGTACTGATGCAATGTGGGTTTGGGGAACGCAGGTTTGGGGGAAGCCAAAAGGTAAAGAAGTGAGGAAATAAGAGGGAGAGAAAGATGTGTGAGCAACTATTAGTTGCCACCACTCCTTTGCCCCTCATGACTGCTAGTTGTCCCGTCTCTCTTCCTCCCTCTCCCTTCAAATGCAGCCTTGCGAGGCCCTGATGCCTGGAGCTGCTACAGCCATCTTGTGGCCACAAGCGAGACATTCCCAACTCCCTGAGTATAGCTGAGCGCATAAATGGAATGTGACCATGTCACTGATGGCATCATTGAGCCACTGCACCTGACTCCAGACTTCTTAAATAAAAAATACACATCCCTATGGTCTCAGGCACTTTAATGGGGATCTCTGTTAACATGCAGCTGAACTCATCCTTAGGGATTCAGAAGATGAGGAATACAAGCAGGCGAAAGAAAGTCTAAGAAGAGAGTGCCCCTTTGTGGGAAGCAATGTTCCCAGCAGTGGCAGCATCCTTCAATAGCGTGCATTCTCAGAAGGGGCAAGGTGAAACCTGGTACTTGGGGTGGAGGTGAGGGGAGCAAAAAGGTCTTAGATATTACAATGGCTGTCTGCAAAGTTCAGCCCCACCCAACAAAATCTGATTCCTTAGTATTTAATTTTTCTTGTTAGGGAAAATTTAAACCTAATTAACCTTTCCCACGTAGGAGCAGTAATATTGGGAAAGAAGAAAAAAAGGGTGGAGAAACATTCCTCTCTAAAGATGCTGGAAAACTCTAAAACCAAAGAGGAGCAGAGCTCCTGAGCCTTCCCAAAGCCTCTGAATTCCACCAGCTCTTCCCAGATCCTTGCCACTGTGGTAGCTCCGGGCAGCCCTGCTCTGCCCAGCCCCTCCTGTGCTTTGTAAATGGGGTGATAAATGATCATGCAGGCCCACAGACTCATCCTCATTATACAGAGTTAGTGAGACCACACGGGCACGAGGCCTTGTCTTTCTGTATAACTGGTGGGTCGGGTAGCAAGATGGTGCTGGGGGGGCACAGCAAGAAAGTTCTACTCAGTACCCAGATTATAGGTGCAGGTGAGGTGACTTGCTAAAGACAGGGCTTCTGCCCACCCCAGCTAGATAAGGCGCTTCATTGTGCTGGCGTTTCGGGATTCTGTGATTGGCACAGCAGGAGGCTTGGTTTTCCCTGCGCCCCACTCGGGTCTTCCTGCGATGTGGCTGGCAGAACACCATTCCCACACTCATGAAGAAAACGGGAGATACCTGAAGCGGCACTCACCACACAGCCATTAGTCTGATTCTCTCGGCTTGCTGGAATAGCAGACTTTGAGCTGGGGCCCATACATGGACGCTTCTAGAAGTCTTATCTGTAGGAATGTTCATTTTCTCCAAAATCAAACCCAGTCCTCTGTGAGACTTCTTAAACCACCCTGTCCTGCAATAGAATGGGGTTCGTTCAGCTCCCGGTTTCTAGTGCAGATGGTGTATCTTGGCTCCTCCACGTTCACAACCTTGTAAAGTCTTCCAAATTAACTCATTCAACAGCTTCTTGTTATCAAGGCAGACCTAAGTTCCCTCTAGGAAAAGCCACACACCTAGTCACTCAGGATAGGATCTTTGGAGGTTATTGATGATACAAGTAAAGTAATTTAACACGAATGAGAGCAGAGTTCTAGCCTCACCTTGGCCGCTGGATTTCAGTACAGCCTCAGAATTAAGGTCTGCTTTGCTAACTTCAGTCCATCCATCAGCAACACTACTGCCCAGAACCTAAGTACCCGGGTACATGGCCAGGGATCAGGAAACTTAAGGGGACACCAGAAACTAAATCATGTCACTACTCCCTTAAAAATGATCCTGAGCAGCATCTTGGGGGTTAGGGTTCGGGGGGCCTGTTGTCACTGTAAACCATGTGCTTTCTGGGATGGGGTGCATGGAGTGTGGCCAGGACATCCAGAATCGACTGTTCTAGAAGGCTTCTCTCAGCTGACTGTGGGAATTTGGACAGGGAAATGACTTCTGAAAAACTCCTTTCTGACCCACGCACATAATTTGTTCAAATTAAGCACTAGAGATACCAACTCCGTTGCTGAAGGCAGGATGCTTTCTTGGCCTTAGATATACTCCCTCAGGAAGGATGTGGCTAGCAAAAATATTTCCCCCTCCACTTTAATTTAAACTTTTTATTTTAGAATACTTTTAAGATTTATGGAAAAGTTGCAAACATAGTACAGAGAATTCTCACATACCCCTTACCCAAAGTCTCCTTTTGTTAACATCTTATATCATTATGGTACATTTGTCACAACTAAGGAGTTCAACATTGGTACATTACTATTAACTGTACGCTTTATTGTATTTCACTAGTTTTCTCCTGGTGTTCTTTTTCTGTTACAGAATCCCATCCAGAATACCCACAATACATTTTATAGTCATATCTCTCAGCCTCCACTATTTTGTGGCAGTTTCTCAGACTTTCCTTATATATAATGACCTTGAAAGGTTTGAAAAGTATTGATCGGGCATTTTATAGAATGCCCTTCATTTGGGTTTGTCTGGTATTTTTCTCATGGTCACACTGGGGTTATGGGTTTGGGGGAGGAAGATCACAGAGGTAAAGTGCCCTTCTCATCATATCGTATCAAGGCTACATAGTATCAACATGACTTGTCACTGATGATGTTAACTTTGATCACCTGGTCCAGGTGCTCTTTGCCAGGTTTCTTCACTGTTGTTACTCCTCTCCTGGCACCCCCTCCTCCCATACTGTAGTCTTTGGAAGCCTGTTGCTAAGGGCAGTTTGGCTCCTTTTTGACCATTGCTTTTAGGATCCCATTTTCAACTCTTTATTTGAAAGAGAAAGCCCTGTGGTCAAGGCAGGTATCAAAAGCACCCCGTGAGCAGGCATGATGTGCCCTGCAGTAACCACTTGTGGCCTGATTGAGACCCTGCCTTTTAAGGATGCTTCTCCTCCTTTCTCCTGCCCTTTGGGCCTGGCCCTCAAGGGTTTACCTCCCCCAAGTCTGTTGAAAGAGAAACTTCTCTCTCATTAGGTACAGTAATTTTGTCCTGAAATCTAGTCACGAAGTGGGGGTCTACTTGATTAGTAGCTAGGTAAGGATTAAGAAGTAAAACATTCCAGATGACTTAAAGATATAAATGTAAAAATAAAATGTTAGCAGTATATTTAAATAACCTTGTAGAAAATGGAGACCTTCAGCCACACTGGAAACTGGAAACCTAAAGTTGTAAAAGAGAAGATAGAGATATTTGACTATAAGAAAATTAAGGAAATTTGATATTAAAAATACTATATATCAAAAGCAAATTGTGATGGGGAATTGGGGGTGATAACTAAAGGATACAGGATTTCTTTTGGGGGTCATGAAGTATTTTAAAGTTGATTGTGAAGATGGTCACACAACTCTGTGAATATGGTAAAAATCATTGAATTGTACACTTTAAGCAGGTGAATTGATGGATATGTTAATTAGTTGATTGCACACCTTAAATATATATAATTTTTATCTGTCAATTGTATCTCAATAAAGCTGGAAAATATTTGTAAAAAACAAACAAACAAATAAATAAATAAAGGCATGAATTTTATGGCATGTGAATTAGATCTCAATAAAACTGTTACCAAAAAAAGACAAATGATATTCCAGAGAAAATTATTTAGAATGCAAATGACCCTCTAGGCGTTGATAAATCCTTGATACATAGAGCTCCTACATATTAATGACACAAACAATCAATCAAAAAATGGACAAAAGGACATGAATAGTCAAATCAAAGAAGAGGAAATACAAATGGCCAATGTAGTATTAAAAAAATGTTCAATCTCACTAGAGAGCTATGAAATGTGAACAAAAGCAAAAAGATGCAATCTTTGCTCAACCTACTGGCAAACATTTCAAGATCAATAAATTATAATCTGGTGAAGATCATGTTTTACATGGCCTGAAATTTAAACAATTTAGGGGGCCCTTTTCAAGAAAAAGAATTCAAAATTTCAAATATAAAATTTTGTACAAAGGTGAATATTTATTTAGGATGATAATGTAAAACACCACAATTATAAGTTTTACAAAACTGATAAATATCCCAAGCCTCACAAAAATTTTAATTATTTATTTTCTGCCTGACAAACCTCTACAATATTATTTTCCACAGTCTTTGGATGCATGTTCTTTAAGACCTTCTTCTATAATATTTTATAATATTTTCTATAGAGAGAGTAGAAAGATAATGAAGTCTTCTAGAATGGTTGATTGAAATTTGCTTTAAAAATATTTTTTAATTGAAGTATAGTTTATTTACAATGTTGTGTTAGTTTCAGGTATACAGCAAAATGATTCAGTTATATACATATATATTCTTTTTCAGATTCTTTTCCATTATAGGTTATTATAAGATATTGAATATAGTTCCCTGTGCTATACAGTAGGTCCTTGTTGTTTATCTATTTTATATATAGTAATGTGTATATTTTAATCCCAAACTCCTAATTTATCCCTCCCCCCCTGAAATTTGCTTTTTTATTATTGATAGTTTAAAATGTTTCTTGCAGCTTCACATTTGTTGTTGGTAATGTGCTAAGATCCAATCTGATACATTAGCAGGCATAAAATATGTGGCTTACAGAAGTGACAGTGAACCTCATAAATACATCCCGTTAAACTCAAGTAGATGCACCCCCAACTCAACTTTCAAAAATGCCTGCAGACACTCTAAGGTCATCCAACCCAAGGGGAAGTGTGAGTGGAGCAGAAAGGCACAATTGTCTTAACTTTTTGCCAATAAAATGACTTACTTTTTCAAATATTACAAAAATATTATACATGACCCTGTGAGCAAATTGCTAAGGCTTCTCCCTGGGAGGTAAGGGTTTGGGGGGAAAGAGATATATGTTCAAGTAAAGGACCCTGAAACTGAAACTTCATCGCTTTGCAGGAAATTGGCCGCTGCATCCACTGATACTGAGGACTTAGGGAGAGGACACTCTCAAAGAGTGTGGGCAGAAACATACAGTGCTGTCAAAATAAAAGCGCTCCTATCTAAGGATATATGTGCAAAGATGTTCATTGCAACATCGTTTGTATAAAAAAAGGAAAGTGTAAACGTATGTGTACATCACAAAGGAAAAGGTTGAACAAATTATAGTACATCCACACTATATTATGCAGCAATAAAAAATGAATTAGAGCTCTATATGTTGGGAGGTCTATGATACATTAAATTTAAAAAGGCAAGTTGTATACATTAGAAATTAACACAACATTGTAAATCAACTATACTTCAATAAAATAAATTTTAAAAATAAAAAAGGCAAGTGGTAAAGTAATATGTATAGTGGGATCACTACATATGAACATATATATATGTGTAAATGTACATGTATATATGTTTATATGAGAGTAGGAAAATGCATGATAGTATATGAACCAGACTATTTAGGTTTATATCTTGGGGTGATGGGACAGCAGGGCAAGGGCAGGCCAGATTAACATTATCTTTCTACAACTTCGTTTGTTTTCTTTCATGCATTACAATGAGCATTTATTTCTTTTGTAATTTAAAAATTCTAATAAGGAAAAATTTTTAATCAAAACATATGAAACATCTGAGTTAAATATATTTACAATGTTTCCTACTTCTTTTCCAAGACTAAGCAACATTCTGTTATAAGCCAATGTTTTTGCTTACCTTTCTCCACTCCTAAAGTGATACAATTACAAGAATTTTAAGAAATCTCCATTATGGGACTTCCCTGGTGGCGCAGTGGTTAAGACTCTGCACTCCCAGTGCAGGGGGCCCGGGTTCAATATCTGGTCAGGAAACTAGAGCCTGTGAGCCGAAACTAAGGAGCCCATGTGCTGCAACTAAGACCTGGTGCAACCAAATAAATAAATAAACATTAAAAAAAAAAAACCTCCATTATACCCCAATTAACAGGCCTTAGCACTTAAAAAAAAAAAAAGACTTTATCACGTATCACTTTCTATTTCAAATTATATTTATATGCTACACAACAGCAACAAAGACAATTTTCAGGCACAATCCTAGACGTCTACCTTACGGCTCTGCTCCCCCCACTCCTTTTTGTCCTAGCTTCACTTTTGTCAGACGTGTCTTGAGACACGTGTTAACAAGCAAAGTTGAATTCATGTCATATATTTTGAGGCACACTACAGAAGCATTTACAATTTTAGAAAAAATTTCAATATTACTTCTTATTAGAATTTTTTTTTACACTTCAGAATTATGTGTCCCTTTGCTAATAACTGTATATATAATGTGTATTTTCACTGGAACTTATATGTTCCCAGCATCTTCATTTTGAGGATGATCTTAAGTTTTTTTAATATTCTGAATACATTCTGAATATAAAACATAACATAGCATATTCTGAGTTGTCTGGATGACCACCATTTAATTGACTAATGAAATAGATATCAGTTCCCTATATTTACGTTTGTTTAAGATCAAGAAACTACCAAATATTTCAACATCAATTTCCTTACGTTAATGACAAATGAATAGCAACAGTCTTAATACATGGAAACTTGTGCCCAGTCAGGCCCATCTGAGCATCTGTGGGGCCTGAACCAGTGTACAGATGTGGGCTTACATTCCATATGTCTAAATATTTAAAAGTTATACATCAGCTAAAAAATATGTGTAAAGCTATGGCTTTGAAATGACTGAAAGCTGGCTAAATATCAAAGACAACTAACTTTACTTTTCATGTCTGGGTGGTCTGTTGATATTTGGTATGAGTGATAAAATAAATATTGACACATAAACAGTTCATAAAATTTATTTTTCTTGCCTTGATAGCAGCAAAATAATTATTTACATTATAAGATTATAAGATTTTTCACACAAATGGTGTGTTCAAAGATAAACTAAGGCATATTAAAAATTGTAAGAGTTTATTTGAGGAAAAATCAATTTGAAGCAGGCAGTGCCAAACCAGAAGTGGTTAGGAGCGCTCCATGGACAGGAGCTGGGGAGAGACTTTTGTAGAGAAAGGGTGGAAGTAAAGTAAAGAAATGATGGATTGTCTATAGCATAAAGCCTACTTGGCTGTTAGTGACTGGTTGTTCAATTTTATAACCTTGAGTTATTTACAGGCTTACATTTGGGTTTGTCACAGCATTAGAGCCACCTTAGTCTAATGGCTTCCTTGATTAATTAAACAACAGTAATGTCAAATTGGACAAAGTTTCTTAAGTGATTGTACTTCTTAGATAGTTTTTTATTACTTTTAATTTAGAGAAAATGTGTTCTTTGGTAAGTAAACAACAACTGAAATTGCCAATTAAATTCTTAAAGTA
Organism: Balaenoptera musculus; assembly: GCF_009873245.2. NCBI lineage: Eukaryota > Metazoa > Chordata > Mammalia > Artiodactyla > Balaenopteridae > Balaenoptera > Balaenoptera musculus. Next base: position 95,344,291 of record NC_045790.1, on the reverse strand, counting down.
ATATTTAGATTCAGAAATAAATCACAAATTTTATATATCATATTAAAACACTGAAATAGGGATACATATGATAAATTATCATAGATTAGAATATATTTTAATTTCATCATAAATTATCACTTATATTGCAATTTTTACCGTCTCTTAAAGCAATATCTAGAGTCATACAGTAAAGAATCAGTATTATGGGCTTCCGTGGTGGCTCAGTGGTTGAGAATCTGCCTGCCAATGCAGGGCACACGGGTTCGAGCCCTGGTCTGGGAAGATCCCACATGCCACGGAGCAGCTAGGCCCGTGAGCCACAACTACTGAGCCTGCGCATCTGGAGCCTGTGCTCCGCAACAAGAGAGGCCGCGATAGTGAAGAGGCCTGCGCACCGCGATGAAGAGTGGCCCCCACTTGCCGCAACTGGAGAAAGCCCTCGTACAGAAACGAAGACCCAACACAGCCAAGAATGAATAAATAAATAAATAAATAAATGTATTATTTAAAAAAAAAAAAAGCCCTACATTTGGATCAGTAAATGGGGAATGGCCAGAAGTATAAAAAAAAAAAAATCAGTATTATGCTTCACTCATGGTACATATAAACAGACATATATACAAATGAAAGGAAAATCAATTGTTTAATATTGCAGAAATGTTCCTCAGTCACCAGTCCAAATGTACTAATTCATGAGCAACTCCAGAATCACAAATGAGAATAAGAAGAAAAGCAAGATAATGGACTTTCAGCACTAAAGAGAAAAATTGTTGGTTGTTCAAGAATTTATTGAATTCATCTGATCTGAGAGGAAGCATTTAGAATAATTAGTTTTTTCTCTTACCTAAGTACTTCTGCTGCTCAACTCTTCCTTGCACTAAAAAGCAGTGTCCATTTTTGACCTTGTGAGAAAATAGGAAAAATATATGTTGGTTTCTGCCTTCCACTCCCCACCTCATTCCTGGCACAGAGCCCCTGAAACTCTTGTGAATTCCTAAGTGTTAAGAACATTAGGGGACTTCCCTGGTGGCGCAGTGACTAAGACTCCATGCTCCCAATGCAGGGGGCCCGGCTTCGATCCCTGGTCAGGGAACTAGAGCCCACACGCATGCCGCAACTAAGTTCACATGCCACAACTAAGGAGCCCGCCTGCTGCAACTAAGACCCAGTGCAACCAAATAAATAAATATTTAAAAGAAAAAAAAAAGAACATTAGGAACCTCTTCTGTTCTAATAGTTGGCCTTTGACCCTGGCTTCTGAAACAGGGTTCCTAAATCCACTGGAACTTCCTGGGTAGCAGGAGTAGTTTTTGTTCTAATGAGGCGATTCTGGGTGGGCTCCTGGATGGCTCCTGAATGGCAGCTAATCACCACCAGTAAGACCAAGTCATGATCAAAAGCTTGGAATTTTCAGCCCCATTCCCCAGTCTCCAGAGAGGGGAGAAGAAATGGAGTTCATGATCCATCCTGCCTACATGATGAAGTCTCACAAAAATCCCCAAGTATGGGGTTTGGAGAACTTCCAGGTTGGTGAACCTCCACATACCAGGACGGTGACACACCCCAACTCCACAGTGACAGAAGCTCCTGCACTTGGGGCCCTCTCAGATCTCGCCACATGTGTGTCTTCATCTGGCTGTTCATCTGTATCCTTTATCATATCCTTTAATGAACTGCTAGACATAAGTGTTTCCCTGAGTTCCGTGAGTCGTTCTAGCATATAATCGAATCCAAGTGGAAAGGAGGTCATGGGAACTTCCAATTTGTCGCCAAGTTGTGGGTAACCTGAGGATCTACAGCCTGCGGTTGACATGTGAAGTGGGGGTGGGCAGTCTCAGGGGCCCGAGCCCTCACCCTGTAGGATTTAACGCTGTCTCCAGGTGGATGGTGTCAGAATTGAGTTAGACTGTAGGACGCTCAGCTGGTGCCTCAGAATTGTGTGGAACCATCCCCCAACTCTGGTGTCAGAGGGTTGTGAGTGTGATAGTAGTGCAAAGGAGACACACAGGAGGAAGACTGGGTTTCTACCCAACCCAGACCTCAATGGGTGCATAACCCAAAAACTTTTACAGCATTCCAACCCAGCTGCCTTTTGCTTTAAGAGCAGAGGGCAAGAGATATGAAGTGTTTCCATCGGGCCTGAGTAGTGTTAGGAGCAGATATTCAAGGTTCTAGGTTATGCTGGGCCAGTGCCAAGTGACAGAGGTTCTCATCTGTTCCTTAACAAGTGTGTGTGTGTGTATGTGTACATGTGTGTTTTGTGCAAGACCCTCTAATATGTGGGGGAAGCAGCCCCTTTTGCTTGAGCCTAAGGGTAGTACTGGGCCGACTGAAAGCCAAATGACTTCACACAGCACCATGCAGATGAAAGTTTACAATCTTGAGTAGAGAAAACTGGTGGGAGAGGCAAGCAAAATGAAAGAAATGCATGCTGTGGCTAAGGGCATCCTCTTCACACTGTGAATAGTGACCAAGTTTGCCAAAACATCAGGGTCACATAAAATTTAACATTGATTTGAATGTATTAGTTTTGTGTTTTCTTGCGTGATTAAGTTGTAAATAATTCTTAATTTTGAGAAATATCATATTTAACTTGAAAATCTTGTAAAGGTAAGTAGGACTTGTGTTGATTTACAGGTGTTAGGAGTAAAATATAGAAAACGATCATTCCTATTGTTGCCAATTAAAAGATTTCTCAAAATAATAAAACAATGTTTTTAAAATGCCCTGGGAGAATCATATGCTTAAAATAAACCACAGTGTAGCAAGAGAGACAGGCATGTTATTAATTCAAAGCTATAGTCACATATTTAGGTAGTAGATGGTAGATACTGTGAAAGAAAAATCAAAATGGAGTCAGTATTGCTAAGAGACTTCTCTAAAATACTGCCAGGGGAATTCCTTGGCTGTCCAGTGGTTAGGACTCCACACTTCCACTACCGGGGGGCCCAAGTTTGATCCCTGGTCGGGGAACTAAAATCCCGCAAGTCACGTGGTTCAGCCTAAAAATAAATAAATAAATAAATAAATAAATAAAATGTAGCTGGAAGGCCCCTGAGGAAATGTGATTTATGCACATCTCAGCCCAGAAGGAATCTGACCTTTTGACCACTTATTGTCTTAACACAGACATCCAGAACATCTGCCCAATGTTCAGAAACTCAAGATATTTACCACACCCTTACCCTAAAGTAACTTGTGACAGCCATCCCTTAAGGACAAATATTTCCTTTCTTCTATCAGAGTAGAGCCTCATGGCTTTTGCCTTTATAAGCCCCTGACACTTTCTCTTCCCCAGAACACTCTTGGTTTTACCCAAATCTGTGTCTCCAGAATTGCAATTCTTAAGACCCCAAATACATTCTTTTCTTATTTGCAGCCTTCTGCGTTTTTTGGGTTGACATTACTGAGCAGGAACCTTCCTTTAAAACAATGGGAAAATACTGTAAGAGATTACATTTGTAGCTCTTTTAACAGGATAATGTTGGTGCAAAATCTTCCTGTCTGATTTGTCTAGTATCATCCACATTGCCCAATATGGTACTTTACATGTAGAAAGCACTCAAGGAAACAGCTCAGATAGTTAACAAAAAAGCAAACTGCAAAAGAATATATATATCAGATAGATAGATAGAATATCAACATTTTTATAAAATTTTAAAACAATTTAATATATCTTAGGGATACAATGTAGCAAAAGTTTAAAGATATGTACTGGAGCAATGACAACTAAATTCAGGAAAGTGGCTTACCCCAGAGGTGGAGCGAGAGGAGCACGGTGGGGGAAGGGTGCCTGGGAGAACTCAAATGTACTTGAAATGTTTTGTTTTTTAGGCCAGGTAGTAAGTTCCACATTATCTATTATATTATTAGTTATAGATTTTTGTAAGCCTGAAACATTTCATTAAAATGCAACCCAGACAAAAGTCTTTCCAGCATTTGTTTCTCAAGTACTCTCACACGTGCTCTGAGTGAGCTGTGAAAAGTAATGTATTCAATATTAGTTTCCTGTGGCAGCTGTAACAAATGACCACAGACTTGGTACCTTTAAACAACAGAAATTTATCCTCTCACAGTTTTGGAGACCAGAAGTCCAAAATCAGTTTGTGCTGAAATTAAGGAGGCGAGAATGTTCTTGCTTCTTCCAGCTCCTGGGAGCTGCCAGCATTCCTTGGTTTGTGGCTGCATCACTCCAGTCTCTGCCTCTGATCACACCATCTTCTCTTCTGCCTACGTCAAACCTCCCTCTTCCTCTCTCTTATAAGGACATTTGTGATTATCCAGGCCTCACCTGGATAATCCAGGATAATCTCCCCACCTCAAGATCCTTAATCACATCTGCAAAGACCCTTTTCCCATATAAGGTAACATTTACAGGTTCCAGGGTTCAGGATTAGGTCCTGACCACAAATGCCTTTGTCTCCAGTTACAATAGGAATGCAATCCTTTCCTAAAGTCAGAGTTGAATAAAATTGGCCCAAGGGTAGTAAATTAAAGGTACTAATTAATTTTACAGGAACTGGAAGAATGCTAGGGGATTTGGAGAAGCATAGGGCTGGCATTTTATCATTAATGATCTCAAATAAGAGTCTTTCAACAAATACGTTAAATTTATAGATGGCACTGAACCTGGGGAGTAGTTAACAGTGTTAGTGCAGTAGTTTAAGAAGAACAAACACCTTGAACTTTAATGGAATAGTACTGCTGAAGAGCATATTAGCGGCACACAGTGAGAGCCCACAAAGCATTATTTGACTAAAGGATTAGATCAGCTTTTAAAGCAGTGAAAAAACAAAAGTGAGATTCTGGCCTGCACACTTAAAAGCATCCTATAGACAAGGACAAATCATTCAGTTTGTACTTCCATTAAATATCTATTGAATAAATGAATAAAAGGGCACATTTCAGCTTTCATTAGGTTTAAAAATCAATCAGCAGGTGTACCTGCTTAGCACTCTTCTTGGTACTTTGAGGATACTGGCATGTAGTAGGAAGTTGGCCCCTTAGAGGTGACCAAATGAGAAGGAGCTGACATGAAGCATTACATGGCACTTAGGCTGCCAGGCCCCCTGAGGGGTTTAATGCAGTGTAGTCAGTCCTCTTCATAGCCCACCAAAAACAGTAGGGTTCAATCTATTTAATTAAAGGGACAAGCCAGTGGCAAAATAAAAGTAACTTTTTAAAAGTCAATCAATCTGTTAAACAAAACATTTCTAATCTAACCCTCACCCCTTCTTGCGGACCTCCTCTCCTTGCCCCACCTGAGAAGACACCTCTTTTCCTTCCCCCATGAGTGAAGAAGCAGAGTGGCCTAATGCCTTGGTATCTGTGCCACACAGACTTGGCTTGCAAACCATGGTCTAGACCTGACTCCACATAGGGAGTGGGACTCAATCTGCACCAGGGAACCCCTCCCTCACATTCTTATCCTTGGCCATGGTTATAAACGCAAGGGACAACTGCACGTAGTGGTTTAGTTCACTATTGTAATCAAAAAGTGGTAGCATCTTGGACAAGTTTCAATGTATCCACATCTTTAAAATTGATAGATGATCATTGTATCCTTCTCAAAGGCTGGTCTTGAGATAATACATGCAGAGTCCTAGCATACAGCACAGATTCAATGAAAGATTCCCCTAAGGTTTCTAGAGGTTTCATTCCATGGTAAGCAAATTCTCCTTAACCAAACCATCGAATCACCTATCTTCTGACTTAATTGAAACCCACTTCTCCTTCAAGGGTAGCTTCCCTTGTATTTCTATAAGGTGGAAAATGCTCTTGTGTCCAACCAGACATATCATGGTAGAGGATGCTTTTATTACCCTTTTCCACAGATGAGGAAATTGAGGAACAGAGAAATAATTTGTCTAAGTGTTCACCCAGTAAGTGGCAAAGCAAGAATCTGAACCCAGAGAGTCTGGTTCTAGAGGCTGCTCTCTTAGCCAGTGGGCAATTCTGCCCCTTTTTGTAGCTAAAAGTCTCCTAGACTAAGTTCACTTCATTTTCTATTATAGGATCTGAAGTAAGAATACATTTTGTTTGAGCAATAGTTGTGGTAGCCAGCTTCTAGGATGGTCCCTGCTTTGGACTGAATGTTTGTATCCCTCCCACACCTACCTCAATCCTAATCCCCAATGTGATGGCCTTTGGAGGTGGGGCATTTGTGAGGTGATTAGGTCATGTAGGTGGGAGTCCTCATAAATGGGATTAATGCCCTTGTAAATGAGACTCAGATCCCTCACCCCTGCAGCCATGTGAGGTTGCTGCAAAAAGACAGCCATCCATGAATGAGGAAGTGGGCCTTCACCAGAGCCCAACCAAGCTGGCACCTTGATCTTGGACTTCCCAGCCTCCAGAACTGTGAGAAATAAATTGCTGTTGTTTATAAGCCATCAAGTTTATTGTATTCTGCTGGAGCAGCCTGAATGGATAAAACGGTCCCCAAAGATCCCACCTCCTAGTAGTCACAGCCTTGTAATAGTTCCCTTCCACAGTGTACCAAGGTTGGTCTGTGTGACATGCAGTATATGGCAGAAACACTGGTACGTCACTTCCAAGATCAGGTTATAAAAGATACTGTTGCTTCTGACTTGATCACTCTCACATCACTTGCTCTGGCTGTGAGTTGCCATGTCATGAGCAACCCTATGGGAAGGCCTGCATGGTAAGGAATGGAAGCCTCGTACCCTCAGCCACATGAGTAAGCTTGCAAGTAAATCCTTCCATGTAGTTGAGCTTCAGAATGACTATATCCCCTGCTAGCATCTTGACTGCAACCTTAAAAAAGATCCTCGGCCAGAACTACCCCTCTATGCTGCCATGATTCCAGCTCCTCAGAAACTGTAAGAGAATAAATGTTTGTTGTTTTAAACTGCCAAGTTTGGGGACAATTTGTTACAAGCAATAGGTAAGTCATACAGTAATTGTCTCAAGTTCCTACACAGTTGATTTTAAAGGCTGTCTGGCTTAATGCATTTCCCATAAATATTTAATCATAAAATAGCACAAGAGGGTTAGGGTGGCTCCAACTGGAATCTGAGGACTATTCTCAGCTCTCTACCTTGATACTGAAGGTCTGTAATAATCATAATGGCTTCAGGAGGAAGCACTTCACAGACTGCTACCTGACATTTCCTTATCAGTTAACAGTGCCACAGGATTGTCACATGCATCCCTTTTGTCTTGGACTTTCCTCTAGTAGATATGTAGGCTCTACCTACTTATCAGCTGACTTACTGATCAAGTACCAAGATATCCAGTAAAACACAGATCTTTCATAATTACCCCCATCACCACCATTCATCTCCAGAACTCTTTTCATTTTATAAAACTGAAACACTGTTCCCATTAAATAACAACTCTTCATTGTCCCCTTCCCCCCAGCCCCTGGCAACCACCCTTCTATTTCTGTCTCTATGATTGTGGCTACTCTAAGTACTTCATATAAGTGAAATCACACAGTATTTGTCCTTTTGTGACTGGCTTATTTCACTTAGCATCATATCCTCAAGGTTCTTGCACACCGTAGCATATATCAGAATTTCCTTCTTTTTAAAAGGTGAATAATATTTCATTGTATGTATATGCTACGTTTTGCTTATTCATTCATCTGTTCAAGGATATTTGTGTCGCTTCCACCTCTTAGCTATTGTGAATAGTTCTGCTATGAACACGGACGTTTACATACCTCTTTGAGGCCCTGCTTTCAGTTCTTTTGTGTATAAACCCAAAAAAACCTTAATTTTTTGAGTAACCATTATACTGTTTTCCACTAGTGGCTGTATCATTTTACATGCACAAAGGTTCCAATTTCTCTGCCAACACTCATTATTTTATTTTCTGGGTTATTTTTTTTTTTCGATAGTAGCCATCTAATGGATAGGAAATGGTCACTCATTTATTTTTATTTCCTTTTTATAGATGATAGAACTGAAGCATCAAATGATTAACTGTCAGAGCTGGGATTTGAACCCAAGTAACTTGACCCACTATTAACTAATATGTTAAAATTCTTGTGACACTGAAGTCCCAAAATCTCTCAAGGAGAAGAGAGGGGAGTTCAAGAGCTCACACTCACCAAATAAAGGGCAAAACAATCAGCAGCAAGTTAAATTTACCTTTCTCCTGCGAATCCTGGGAGGCTGAATTTACTGGGAAATTACAAAATGTTGCTCTGGGGTAGAACTCTTCTTTTCAGCTTAAATAAGCTTGTTCAGGATGTCCATTTGGGACTTAGACTGGAGTTTTCTTATGCCCTAGTTTCTGTATTGTCTCGTCAGGCAACCTAAAACCAAAAAATTCTCCTAAGGTTCTGTCAGCCATATATATCCAAGTCATCATTTTCGTCCGGCCGGAACTCAGAAAGGTCTCTTAACTGAAAAGTTGTCCTGGCCAACTACCAAAATGCTCACTTTATATCTAGATTAAAGTAGTCAGGGCTTCCCTGGTGGCGCAGTGGTTGAGAATCTGCCTGCTAATGCAGGGGACACGGGTTCGAGCCCTGGTCTGGGAAGATCCCACATGCCGCGGAGCAACTAGGCCCGTGAGCCAAAATTACTGAGCCTTTGTGTCTGGAGCCTGTGCTCCGCAACAAGAGAGGCCGCGATAGTGAGAGGCCCGCGCACCTCGATGAAGAGTGGCCCCCACTTGCCGCAACTAGAGAAAGCCCTCGTACAGAAACGAAGACCCAACACAGCCAATAAATAAATAAATAAATATTTTTTAAAAAAGTAGTCAGCAGACTACTGAGCTCCCTGAGCTGGTCTCAGAGGAATTCCTTCCTCCAGAGCAGAGACAATGTGTGAGATTTAAGAACCTTTACCTTTGCATCTGACAGGCCTTTAGTCGCTGAAATTCAACTAAAGACATAAAGTAACTGAACATTTCTGAGTCTGATATATAAATCATAAATAAATATATAAATAAATCACATATAAGTATATAAATAAATACGAATCATATATAACTCAGGGAATGACAGGACCAGAGCTGATGCACAGGAAGCAGCACCTCGTACGTACAAGGCATTTAATAAATGCTCGGTAGTGTTATTATTTCAGTCATGGATCCATGCTCAACAAAATTGTGCATCATAAACGTTTATTACTGAGCAAACATCGATTATTAAGAAGGACGTTAAGATGGGTAACGACCACAGGACAGGTGACATACATCAATACAAGGTTACTGTTCAACGTAGATACGTAGCTCTACTGTGCTGGAATCAGGCCTTCGGGCGATCCCACTAGGAGAGACAGTGTTCTGAGATGTGGCATATCCATTCCTTAAATACAGATTCTTGCACAGTAGTAAAAATGTCTACAAGTTTAGTGTATAATTATTTAAACTATAAAAGAAAAGTATCACTGGGATTTGGGTACGTAAGACGCGCAAGCCGAGATGGTTGATAAAGCTCATTCTCCGGGTCCCAACCGCAGCTCTGCCTCAGTCCCAACCGAAGTGCATTCACACCGTCGCAGGACCGGCTGAGCTGGTGGCTTTTCCCCTGTAGCTGCCTGGACGAAAGCGCCACTTGAAGGGCTAGGGACACAGCCGGTCTCCGTCCCCCCTCTACCTAGCCGAGCCGGCAGGATACGTCACCACGCAGCGGCCTGGACGAAAGAGCCAATTGCGGTGCTAGGGACCCAGCCGGTCTCTGCCCCGCCCCGTTCGGGCTCCGCCCCCGATGGTGCGGCCTGCGGGTTCCAGGAGCCTCTCTGGCTGCCACTCTTTGGAAGGGAAGTGGCGTATGCATGAGGTAGCAGTTAAAGTACGAATCGCCGTGAGGAGCAGCCGTTAGGAGGCGGGACTTCCTGTCCCTCGGGTGTAAGTCATCAGGAGGCGGAAGCGCAGCGGGGGTGGGAAGGTGGTAGAACACCGCCTTGAACTCGGTTTGCAGGTCTTTAAGTGGTCGCGCCCCCTTGGAGAACGCGACCAGAAGGCGAGGCGGTCCCGGGCTTTCTAGCCTCGCGGTAAGTAGGACCGCCTGGCGGCGCCGGGGATGAAGGTGTGTGGCCCCGGCGCTGACCTGCTGCCGCCGTCCCTTGCTACAGGGCAGTGGCTTCCCCGTCAGCCTTGCCTCCCAGCATTTCTCACTCCCCCTCCTCTCCTTGGTATCAGCCGCAGCCCCCACCCCTTCCTGCCCTCCACGCACCGCCCCCCCCACCCCCCGCGGGACCTTTCTGAGACGCAGATCCAGCCCTGTCACATCCCTGATTTACGTTCTCCGTCACAAGATGGCCCTCTTGTCCCTCCCGTCCTAAGCCGGCTTCGCTCGCTCTGTGCTTCAGCTGCAGGAGACACCTAACATTATTTCGTTCCAAACCGACATCTGTTTGCTAGCTCTTGTACTTTCCCGCTTACCCCAGAAGGCATCCCTCGTCACGCCGGTAGAATCAGTTCATCTCTGCTTCCGGAGCACTGTTTACGCCTTGTAAAGAGCGCGTTTGTTAAACTTTTTTAGTACGGTTGCTTGAATGAGACTCTCTTTTTCCACCGGATTATATGTTTCTTGAGGGCGGGAGTAGGGTCTTGCTCATTTGGGATCTCCCCAGGGCCTAGTACAAAAGCACGAAGTTTGGAAGCTAACAGTCCAAAGTTTTCGCACTGGCTTTGTGACCTTGGACACGATCTCCCTATCTATGAAGTGGTGATAAATAAAATAATTAATTTCAATCATCTTACAAATCTTGTATGGTGCAGAGTATGTACGCGATAAATATTCGGCTCTCTTTCCTTTCTAGCTTTCAGTATACACAGTAGTTGCTGGGTACGTTTTTTAAATGAATCGAGAGGCACTACAGATGAGTGATTTTTTTTCCTAGCCCTGTGATTGTGTTGATGCTATCAGTTAGTTGATACATTTGGTAGTATTTGGTAAACACAACCTAATGAAGTAATTAAAGACAGTAATGGTGAATGTTGGTATCAACATCTGCAAGAATAAACATTTAACCTTCACGCTCTAATTAAATAACTTGAGGCGTTTGATTTAAGTCTGTGTGCCCTTCAGACATATGTTTCTGAAGAGATGAAGATATGTGTCTGCACATTATTTTTTACAGGTGATTGGACCACTTGCCACGGAACATAGTTGAAACAGAAAATAGGAAGATGGCAGCAAACCCTTCAGGACAAGGTAAATGCTAGGAACTTTTTCCTCATATAGTAAAGTATTTTGATAGAAAATTTAGCATAGGGCCGTTACTAGAGCCAGAATTAAAAATGAATAGCCAAGTAAAACCCCATATTTGAAGCAAGTCCAACGTTTCATCAGATATGTAACATCCTTAATAGCTGTTAATCCTATATGTTAATATTATTCACATTGTAAACCTTAAGTCCTCTTCGGACATTTGTGTTCTCATGCTCTTTTACTTGAGATTAGAACCACTTTTAAAGAAGTTATATTGTCACTAGGCAATATCCACTCCTTTATTTTCGTTTGCTCAAAAAACTTTTCATACACGTTTCACTTGTGTTAAGAGCTCTCTAAAGCAACTCAAGTTAGATACATCCCAAATAAGGAGTTTTTATTTAAAAATAAGTTTTCAAAAGTAAAATTTAATCTCTAGAAGGCATTAAATTCCACTTTGTAAGTTGTCTCCTGCTTAAGAACTTGGAGCAAGCTTCTGTTTCCTCTCCATATCAAGTCTAAACTCCTTATTTGATGCATCATATTTTTTGATTAATCTTAGTCTTGTTTTATTTTAAACGTCATATAAACGTGTTTGTGTCCAGTTGCTTACACTCACTGTACTGTCTGTGAGAGTCATCCATGTTATGCCATGTATCAATAGTTCATTCTTTTTTATTGCAGACTAGTATTCCACTGTATGAATTTACCACAATTTATTTATTCATTCCTTTTTGGAGACTTTGGGGTTGTATCAGTTTTGGCCATTGTGAATAAAGCTGCTTTGAATATTCGTTTGTAAGTCTTTTTGCAGATATTTGGATGAATATCTAGCAATGGAGCTGCTGAGTGTATAGTTTACTTCATGGAAAACTGCCAAACCTTTTCCCAAAGTGGATGTACTTTACATTCCCTCTAGTAAAGTGTGAGAATTCTGGTTGCTCCATATATAGCATTGTTGGTCTTTTCAGTTTTAGCCATTTTAGAGGGTGTGAAGTGACATCTCATTGTAGTATTAACTTGGATTTCCCTGATGACAAATGTTGGCAAAAGCACTTTTTTATGTGCTTATTGGCCATTGCAAATCTTCCTTTGTGAAGTGTTTGTTTTCACTTCCTTTGTGAAGTGTTTGTTCAAGGCTTTTGCTCATTTTTTTAAAATTTGGGTTATTTTTATTATCAATTTTTTTTTAAGAGTCTAGATACCGGTCCTGTGTCACTGCTAATTGCATCATCCAGATCATCTTTTGAGTTGGTTTCTGTTGACTGCATTTTTTTTGAGAATGGGTCACATTTTCCTTTTTCTTACTATACTTAGTGATTTGTTATTGAATACTGGATATTATGACTAATACATTGTAGAGACTCTGAATTCTGTTATATTCCTCTGAAATGTGATTTTTATTCTAGCAGATGGCTTGGCTCAACTCATACTCCAAACTCTTGTCTCCCTTATGCTGGGCAGCAGCTGAAATCTCTGCTCATTCTTTTCAGCTTCCAGTTGCTGCTTTAGTGCTTTATTTGTCTCTCCCATGTATGTGTAGTTTAGCAGAAAGCGAAAACTTTGGATGGATTTTATAGGCATGTTTTAGGCTTTACTCCTTCTGCCTTTCCCTCTCAAGTCTCTCCCCTAATTTTCTGGTTACTCTGCCAGTCCTGAACTCTGTCCTCTGATACCTCAAGCCAGTAAGGTGAGGCTGTGCAAGCTGTTCGTGGATTGAGGAGTGCAAAAGGCCACCAACTCCCAAATCTCACCAGTTGCAGTTTCTGCCTGATTTTGGTCAGTCTCTAGTGCCTTCAAATAATGAATGTTTAGTATTTTTTCCAGAATTTATTATTATATTTGTGGCAGGATTACTCTAACCAAACTATTTTGCTAGTACTGGAAGTTGGAAGCCCACTGAATCTGTTTTAGTATATTAGTTGCATTTAGGACAGACTAAAGATTACATGAGTTTTATAGAAGTGTGGTATTGTAAAAAGCTAGCTCTGGTGATAGCTTTACTGGCTGTAACCAGCTAATACAATTCTGTTCTCTCAAATAACCAAGTGTGATTTGTGTGCTCTATGGACTAATCACAGGTCAGTATTCCCCTAAGGTCTTTGACCTCCTCTTTTCACCAAGTTATAAGGATTCAGATTTAAAATAATTTAATTTGAACTGAAATGAAACTAAGAGAAATCTATTTTGGAGAGAAAATATGCTGCTAAAAATCACACAATGCAGTCCAAATGAAAACAAATTAAATATTTTTATCCGTCTGTTTTAATAGCACAAATATGCAAGATTTACAATTTGCTAGTTACTCTTTTTTTTTTTTTAAGCAGTTGCAATAAAGCACAATCATTTTTACTGTCACCTTTGATTGACCCATAGTCAAATCCACTATGAAACATCCCTTAATCTAAATAGAAGCGAGGGCTTTCCTGGTGGCGCAGTGGTTAAGAATCTGCCTGCCAGTGCAGGGGATATGGGTTCGAGCCCTGGTCTGGGAAGATCCCACATGCCGCAGAGCAACTAAGCCCATATGCCACAACTACTGAAGCCCGCGCACCTAGAGCCCCTGCTCCGTAACAAGAGAAGCCACCTTCATGAGAGGCCTGTGCACCGCAACGAAGAGTATCCCCCGCTCGCTGCAACTGGAAAGAAAGCCCACGCACAGCAAGGAAGACCCAACGCAGCCAAAAATAAATAAATAAATTTATGAAACAAACAAACAAAAAAACATAGAAGCGAATTTAGATTAGTCCTTTGGCTTTTGTTGCTCTTTTGTTAGTGATATTGTTGGTGTCATGGAGCTGTTGCTATTAGGCACCAGCAGAGGGAGTCCATATGTTCTGTAGACTCCTAGACTCTCAGTGAAAATTTAAAATTCTTATTTATTTGGATCTATTGTATTTTACTCTCTATATTATTTCTGTACTGTTTATGTGTATTGGAACTACTTATTGTGGATATTGAATACCAAGTTCCATAATTATCTTATAATGATAACTGAAAGAACAATGACTTTTAAGAAATCTTCATCTGTGTGTTGTAATTTATTAATGTCTCTGGCATAGGGGACAGGCCCTCTTTCAGATCTAGCAGTCTATCATACTGTAGTAGTAATCTGAACTGCTAAATTTCACAAGCTCTTGGCAGACAGTTACTGAAGTCTCATACTCTTAGCATCCATCACAGTGTGGAACATTCAGTAGGTTCATAATAATTATTTGATTGATAAGAAGTAAGATTTTGAGAACTTAATATGTAGAGGCAGATTGTTAAACTGGAATTTGGCCAAGGTACCATTCCTATGTAAAGAGGCTCTCGTCATTGGTAAATATCAAGATCCTGTGATTATGTGCTGGCAGTTGGGAGATTGGTCTAACCTGATTTCAGATACACAGAGAAACCTGGTGAAAAACTGAGTAAAGAATGTGAATTCTTGGGACTTCCCTGGTGGCGCAGTGGTTAAGAATCCGCCCGCCAGTGCAGGGGACATGGGTTTGATCCCTGGTCGGGGAAGATCCCACATGCTGCAGAGCAACTAAGCCCGTGCACCACAACTACTGAGCCTGAGCTCTAGAGCCTGCGAGCCACAACTACTGAGCCCATGTGCCACAACTACTGAAGCCCACGCACCTAGAGCCTGTGCTTCGCAACAAGAGAACCCCCCGCTTGATGCAACTAGAGAAAGCCTGCGCGCAGCAACGAAGACCAAATGCAGCCATAAATAAATAAATAATTTAAAAAAAACAGCGATTGCCCTCAAAAAAAAAAAAAGAATGTGAATTCTTTTGATTCTTTTATAGTTATCTCAAAATGCTTAGAGTAATAACTATAAGCCCTGCAGATCAAGTGGTGGGAACTATTGATTTGGGGCCAGTTTGGATGCTCTTAGCTGTGATTTTAGGGCTCTGTGTAAGAATGGAACATAGCTCCTGGGAGGTGTCTTGCTTGACCTCAGACCCAAGTACAAGTTTCACCTAAACCACCTATGGTCCAGAAGGAAAGCAGATTTACCCTTCAGGCTTGTACTAAGGTATGCTACCTCTCAATTAAGAATTTACCCTAGTGATGCATAAAAATCATCTCAAAATTCTTGCATCTGTACATTTTTAAAGATGAAAGTGGACACAAAGACACAATTTGGAGTTCGTTTTTTAAAGCTAGATTTCTTTTTGCCTCATTTTTCATTGCCAAGGTGAAGAGTGTACAGTAATTTTCTGATGCTAGGATTGATCTGTAGGCCCAGGTTCAAATAGGAATGAAACTGAGTTGAGGCAGAATATGACGTAAACTAGCATGAGATTGTTTGTATAGTAGAAGAGAGCTTGTGATCCCCAGGTCCATTCAGACTGGCCTGGGAGGCCTGTCATGTGAGTGTAACCTAGAAAGCTGTGCTAATCAATTGTACCCTGTGTAATGAAAAACAGTTTACTGACAGAGAATTGTCAGAATGGGGCTGACAAGAATCTAGTGAGGTTGACAATCTAAATGATAGAGAACACTAGGTAATAATAACAGTAATAGCTAGTATTTATTAAGCAACTACCACGTGGCAGGCAGTGTGCTAGGTATTTTATTTTCTATATTTCATATAACCACCCTTCAAAGTTGTCACCGTTATGTCCATCAGTCCTGCATAGTGAGGTAATTTTCCCAATATTAAATAGTAACTGGTAATACTGAGATGAGAACCCAAATTGAATCTGTGTCCAAGTCCCCTGTTCATTGTTTTCCCATACTGCACTTTAGCTGGAGGGTTACAACATTCTAATTATAGTATCTAAAAAACAATTGGGAGCTCTAGACTAGGGGCAAAAGACCTCATCTTAATTTTTGTATCTCTTCTCCATCTGTTATTGAGCAGAAAATCCTTACAGGGAAATAGGCCTGTGAGTTTATCTGTAAGAGGAAAAGAAAAATGAGTGAGAAGGAAAGGGTGATTCAAGCAGAAGAGATTTCATCATCTTATTTAGCTAGTGCTGAAGACAAGAAACCTCAGTGGATAGAAAAAGTGGCGGTAGCTTAAAAGGGGTAAGTCCTTGGGGTCTGAGTGAGAGAGAACTTGAACACAGGGAGATCACCTGAGCAGACATTAGGGCTTATTCCTTTCCTTGATCTGTATTTTCAGTAAATTCCAAAGGTGGCTAAGAGTTGAATAATTTTTTAATCCTGCAAGTTTACAGGAAGTGTTTGCCATTAACTAGATAGCTAGAAGACCAGTTACTGGTACTAATTACTTCATGTTAATAATGTTGTTGTATTTTTTATTCTGCTAAGACTTAGACATCAGGCAGTCTCCCCTGAATAAGTTTGAGTTTTAACCACTGAATACATTTTATATATCATTAAGGAGTTTGGTAGGCAGAATAGTATTCTCCCCACATCCCTCCAAAAAATGCCGACGTCATAATCCCCAGAATCTGTGACTTTGTTACCTTACATAGCAAAAGGAATTTTGCTCGCGTGATTAAGGTTAAGGACCTTGAGATGGGAAGATTATCCTGGATTATCCAGGTGGGCCCATTTTAATCACATGAGTCTTTATTTTTTATTTAAAAAAATTTTTTAAACAACTTTATTGAGATATAATTTACATGCTATAAGATTCACCTGTATTAAGATTACACTTCAGGAGTCTTTAGTACCTTTGTAAAGTGTGTAACTTTCACCAATATCTAATTTTATAACATTTCCATTAACCCAGAAAGAAAACTCATGCCTGTTTGCAGTCACTTCCCATTCTTACAGGCCTGGGCAACCGCTAATGTACTTTTTGTCTCTATAAATTTGCCTCTTCTGGACACCTTTCATATAAATGGACTCTTACAGTATATGGTCTCTTGTGTCTGGTTTCACTTAGCATGTTTTTGAGATTCATCTGTGTAGTAGCATGTATTAGTAATTCTTTTTTGTTGTTGTTGTTAAACAACAGAAATTTATTTTCTCACAATTCTGAGATCAAGTTGTCAGCACAGTTGATTTCTCCTGAAGCCTCTCTGCTTGGCTTGTAGATGGCCTGTGTCTTTTCTCCCTGTGTCTTCACATGGTCTTTCTTTTCTCTGTGTGTGCATGTCCTGATCTCCTCTTCTTATAAGGACACGAGTCATATTGGCTTAGGGCCCACTCCCAATGACCTCATTCAACCTTAATTGCCTCTTTAAAAACTCTGTATCCAAATACAGTCACATTCTGAGGTACTAGGGCTTAGGACTTCAACCTACGTGTTTTGCAAGGATACAATTTAACCTATAACACTCCACCCTCTCAGCCTCCAAAATTCAAGTCCTCACATGTGAAATATATTTGCCCCATTCCAACAGCCACAAAAGTCTTAACCCATTCCAGCATCAACTCTAAGTCTAAAATTTCATCTAAATAGCATCTAAATCAGATATGAGTGAGACTAGAGGTATGATTCATCCTGAGGCAAAATTCCTCTCCAATAGTGAACCTATGAAACCAAACAAGTTATCTGCTTCCAAAACACAATAGTGGGACAGGTATAGGATAGACATTCCCCTTCCAAAAGGAAGAAATTGGAAAGAAGAAGGCTTGACAGGTCCTAAGCAAGTCCAAAACCTAGCAGGGCAAATTCCATTAGATTTTTAATTTATTCAAAGATTTAGTTTATTATATCAACATCAGTACTAGAACTCACATCTTTTACTCTCCAGTCTGCAACATTTCTACAGCACACATTTGTGTGCTGACATTATTTGTATGACATTAATATATGTGGCTGGGCTTCCCTGGTGGCGCAGTGGTTGAGAATCTGCCTGCCAATGCAGGGGACACGGGTTCGACCCCTGGTCTGGGAAGATCCCACATGCCGCGGAGCAACTGGGCCTGTGAGCCACAGCTACTGAGCCTTTGTGTCTGGAGCCTGTGCTCCGCAACA
This sequence comes from Balaenoptera musculus, assembly GCF_009873245.2. Classification (NCBI taxonomy): domain Eukaryota; kingdom Metazoa; phylum Chordata; class Mammalia; order Artiodactyla; family Balaenopteridae; genus Balaenoptera; species Balaenoptera musculus. The sequence continues at coordinate 95,326,283 of NC_045790.1, read as the reverse complement.
AGAGAGGCCGCGATAGTGAGAGGCCCGCACACCTCGATGAAGAGGGGCCCCCACTTGCCGCAACTAGAGAAAGCCCTCACACAGAAACGAAGACCCAACACAGCCATAAATAAATAAAAATAAATAAATTAAAAAAAAGCTGAGAAGCAAGAAATGTTTACTATATATATATATATATATGTGTGTGTGTACATATATATATATATATATATATATGGCTAATTTTAAGAAAATACTGTGGAAAACTCCCATTAGATTTTAAGGCTCAAGAGTGAAATCCTCTTTGGCTCAATTTTCTGTCTAACAAGGGTGGTGGCTCTGCCTTCTCCCTGAATTTTGTCCCCAAACCCTCTGGAACCAATGAGGAAACAGCCCTGCTGCCTGGGCCTGTGCTCTCTGGACCCATGGTGGCAGTAGCAGCCCTGCTGACCCCTGACCCACCTTCAGAGTCATTCCTCCCTGTACTCGAAGGATGACGCATGTTTGCATCCAGACATCTCTAACATCTAACTTCCTGCTTGTAGAATCCCAGAAGTCCGACAGCCTTCCTTCATTTCATCCCACCTCTGTTCTCTTCAGTCCAAGCTGGCAGTGCTTCTGCTGAGATGGTTGATTGGATCCATGTGACACACCCATAATCTCTTTAGTAAAGACTGTCCAGCCATGTCTTTGGTGTTCTATCCTGAACACACTTTCTCATTTTTTGCAATATGAATAAGCTGAGAATTTTCGGTCTTCAAGTTCTGGTTCCTTTTTGCATAATAATTTCTTTTTCAGTTGTCTCCCTCTCACACTTTACTATAAGCAGCAAGGAGAAACCACGTCACACCTTCAACATTTTGCTTAGAAATATCCTCAGTTAAATATCCAAGTTCATTACTGACAGCTTTTACTTTCCACAAAACACTAGAACACAATTTGGTCAAGTTCCCTGCCACTTTGTAACAAGGACTGCTTTTCCTCCAGTTTCCAGTAACATATTCCTCATATCCATCTGAGACTTCCCCAGAAGCACCTTTAACATTCATATTTGTGTCAATATTCTGTTCATGATGAAATATATATAAACAGATATACATATATATATGAGCAGATATAGTGATAGAAGCTTTCTGTACAGTTCTTTCTGAGCTCTCAGAAAAATCACCTTGAATGACCGTATTTAGTCTCTTCCAGACAATCTAGGCTTTTCTTTTTTTTTTTTTTGTGAACATGTAGTATTTATTTTTTTATTTTTTAACACCTTTATTGGAGTATAATTGCTTTACAATGGTGTGTTAGTTTCTGTTGTATAACAAAGTGAATCAGCTATACGTATACATATATCATCCCTCTCCCTCTTGCATCTCCCACCCTCCCACCCTCCCTATCCTACCCCTCTAGGTGGACACAAAGTACTGAGCTGATCTCCCTGTGCTATGCAGCTGCTTCCCACTAGCTATCGATTTTACATTTGGTAGTGTATGTATGTTCGTACCACTCGCTCACTTCATCCCAGCTTACGCTTCCCCCTCCCCATGTCCTCAAGTCAATTCTCTACGTCTTTGTCTTTATCCCTATCCTGCCCCTAGGTTCTTCAGAACCTTTTTTCTTTTTTTAGATTCCATATATATGTGTTAGCATACAGTATTTTTTTCTTTCTGACTTAACTTCACCCTGTATGACAGACTCTAGGTCCGTCCACCTCACTACAGATGACTCAATTTCGTTTCTTTTTATGTCCGAGTAATATTCCATTGTGTGTATGTGCCACATCATCTTTATCCATTCATCTGGCCATGGACACTTAGGTTGCTTCTGTGTCCTGGCTATTGTAAATAGAGCTGTAGTGAACATTGTGGTACATGACTCTTCTAGAATTATGGTTTTCTCAGGGTATATGCCCAGTAGTGGGATTGCTGGGTTGTATGGTAGTTCTATTTTTAGTTTTTTAAGGAACCTCCATACTGTTATCCATAGTGGCTGTATCAGTTTACATTCCCACCAACAGTGCAAGAGGGTTCCCTTTTCTCCACAGCCTCTCCAGCATTTATTGTTTGTAGATTTTTTGATGATGGCCATTCTGACTGGTGTGAGGTGATACCTCATTGTAGTTTTGATTTGCATTTCTCTAATGATCAGTGATGTTGAGCATCCTTTCACGTGTCTGTTGGCAATCTGTATATCTGCTTTGGAGAAATGTCTATTTAGGTTTTCTGCCCATTTTTGGATTGGGTTGTTTGTTTTTTTGATATTGAGCTGCATGAGCTGCTTGTATATTTTGGAGATTAATCCTTTGTCAGTTGCTTCATTTGCAAATATTTTCTCCCATTCTGAGGGTTTTTTGTCTTGTTTATGTTTTCCTTTGCTGTGCAAAAGCTTTTAAGTTTCATTAGGTCCCATTTGTTTATTTTTCTTTTTATTTGCATTTCTCTAGGAGATGGGTCAAATAGGATCTTGCTGTGATTTATGTCATAGAGTGTTCTGCCTGTTTTCCTCTAAGAGTTTGATAATGTCTGGCCTTACATTTAGGTCTTTAATCCATTCTGAGTTTATTTTTGTGTGTGGTGTTAGGGAGTGTTCTAATTTCATTCTTTTACATGTAGCTATACAGTTTTCCTAGCACCACTTATTGAAGAGGCTGTCGTTTCTCCATTGTATATTCTTGCCTCCTTTAAAAAAGATAAGGCGACCATATGTGCATGGGTTTATCTCTGGGCTTTCTATCCTGTTCCATTGATCTATATTTCTGTTTTTGTGCCAGTACCATACTGTCTTGATTACTGTAGCTTTGTAGTATAGTCTGAAGTAAGGGAGCCTGATGCCTCCAGCTCTGTTTTTCTTTCTCAAGATTACTTTGGCTATTCAGGGTCTTTTGTGTTTCCATACAAATTGTAAAATTTTTTGTTCTAGTTCTGTGAAAAATGCCATTGGTAGTTTGATAGGGAATGCACTGAATCTGTAGATTGCTTTGGGTAGTATAGTCATTTTCACAGTGTTGATTCTTCCAATCCAAGAACGTGGTATATCTCTCCATCTGTTTGTATCATCTTTAATTTCTTTCATCAGTGTCTTGTAGTTTTCTGCATACAGGTCTTTTGTCTCCTTAGGTAGGTTTATTCCTAAGTATTTTATTCTTTTTGTTGCAGTGGTAAATGGGATTGTTTCCTTAATTTCTCTTTCAGATTTTTCATCATTAGTGTATAGGAATGCAAGAGATTTCTGTGCATTAATTTTGTATCCTGCTACTTTACCAAATTCATTGATTAGCTCTAGTAGTTTTCTGGTAACATGTTTAGGATTCTCTATGTATAGTATCATGTCATCTGCAAACAGTGACAGTTTTACTTCATCTTTTCCAATTTGTATTCCTTTTATTTCTTTTTCTTCTCTGATTGCTATGGCTAAAACTTCCAAAACTATGTTGAATAATAGTGGTGAGAGTGGGCAACGTTGTCTTGTTCCTGATCTTAGTGGAAATGGTTTCAGTTTTTCACCATTGAGAATGATGTTGGCTGTGGGTTTGTCATATATGGCCTTTATTATGTTGAGGTTTTGGAGGGTTTTTATCGTAAATGGGTGTTGAATTTTGTTGAAAGCTTTCTCTGCATCTATTGAGATGATCATATGTTTTTTATCCTTCAATTTGTTAATATGGTTTATCACAATGATTGATTTGCGTATATTGAAGAATCCTTGCATTCCTGGGATAAACCTCACTTGATCATGGTGTATAATCCTTTTAATGTGCTGTTGGATTCTGTTTGCTAGTAGTTTGTTGAGGATTTTTGCATCTATGTTTATCAGTGATATTGGCCTGTAGTTGTCTTATTTTGTGACATCTTTGCTGGTTTTGGTATCAGGGTGATGGTGGCCTCATAGAATGAGTTTGGGAGTGTTCCTCCCTCTGCTATATTTTGGAAGAGTTTGAGAAGGACAGGTGTTAGCTCTTCCCTAAATGTTTGATAGAATTCGCCTGGGAAGCCCTCTAGTCCTGGGCTTTTGTTTGTTGGAAGATTTTTTTTTTCCAATTTATTATTTTTGGCTGCATTGGGTCTTCGCTGTGGCATGTGGGCTTTTTCTAGTTGTGGCAAGCGGGGGCTACTGTTCATTGCGGTGCGTGGGCTTCTCATTGTGGTGGCTTTTCTTGTTGCGGAGCAGGGCTCTAGGCATGTGGACTCAGTAGTTGCGGCTTGTGGGCTCTAGAGCACAGGCTCAGTAGTTGTGGTGCACAGGCTTAGTTGCTCCGTGGCATGTGAGATCTTCCTGGACCAGGGATCGAACCCGTGTCTCCTGCATTGCCAGGCTGATTCTTAATCACTGCGCCACCAGGGAAGTCCCTGTTGGAAGATTTTTAATCACAATTTCAATTTCAGTGCTTGTGACTGGTCTGTTTATATTTTCTATTTCTTCCTGGTCCAGTCTTGGGAGGTTGTGCTTTTCTAAGAATTTGTCCATTTCTTCCAGGTTGTCCATTTTATTGGCATATAGTTGCTTGTAATAATCTCTCATGATCCTTTGTATTTCTGCAGTGTCAGTTGTTACTTCTCCTTTTTCATTTCTAATTCTACTGATTTGAGTCTTCTCCCTTTTCTTCCTGATGAGTCTGGCTAATGGTTTATTATTTTTGTTTATCTTCTCAAAGAACCAGCTTTTAGTTTTATTGATCTTTGCTATTTTGCTATTTATTGATCTTTGCTATTTTTTTATTGATCTTTGCTTCATTTCTTTTTCATTTATTTCTGATCTGGTCTTTATGATTTCTTTACTTCTGCTAACTTTGGGGTTTTTTTAATTCTTTTTTCTCTAATTGCTTTAGGTGTAAGGTTAGATTGTTTATTTGAGATTTTTCTTGTTTCTTGAGGTAGGATTGTATTGCTATAAACTTCCCTCTTAGAACTGCTTTTGCTGCATCCCATAGGTTTTGGGTCGTCGTGTATTCATTGTCATTTGTTTCTAGGTATTTTTTGATTTCCTCTTTGATTTCTTCAGTGATCTTGGCTATTTAGTAGTGTGTTGTTTAGCCTCCACGTGTTTGTATTTTTTACAGATTTTTTTCCTGTCATTGATATCTAGTCTCATAGTGTTGTGGTCAGAAAAGATACTTGATACAATTTCAGTTTTCTTAAATTTACCAAGGCTTGATCTGTGACCCAAGATATGATCTATCCTGGAGAATGTTCCATGAGCACTTGAGAAGAAAGTGTATTCTGTTGTTTTTGGATGGAATGTCCAAAATAATATAAATATCAATTAAGTCCATCTTGTTTAATGTATCATTTAAAACTTGTGTTTCCTTATTTATTTTCATTTTGGATGATCTGTCCATTGGTGAAAGTAGGGTGTTAAAGTCCCCTACTATGATTGTGTTACTGTCTATTTCCCCTTTTATGGCTGTTAGCATTTACCTTATGCATTGAGGTGCTCCTGTGTTGGGTGCATAAATATTTACAATTGTTATATCTTCTTCTTGGATTGATCCCTTGATCATTATGTAGTGTCCTTCAGTGTCTCTTGTAATAGTTTTATTTTAAAGTCTATTTTGTCTGATATGAGAATTGCTACTCCAGCTTTCTTTTGATTTCCATCTGCATGGAATAACTTTTTCCATCCCCTCACTTTCAGTCTGTATGTGTCCCTAGGTCTGAAGTGGGTCTCTTGTAGACAGCATATATACGGGTCTTGTTTTTGTATACATTCAGCCAGTCTGTGTCTTTTGGTTGGAGCGTTTAATCCATTTACATTTGAGGTAGTTATTGATATGTATGTACCTGTTACCATTTTCTTAATTGTTTTGGGTTTATTATTGTAGGTCTTTTCCTTCTCTTGTGTTTCCTGCCTAGAGAAGTTCCTTTAGCATTTGTTGTAAAGCTGGTTTGGTGGTGTTGAATTCTCTTAGCTTTTGCTTGTCTGTGAAGGTTTTAATTTCTCCGTTGAATTTGAATGAGATCCTTGCTCGGTAGAGTAATCTTGGTTGTAAGTTTTTCCCTTTCATCACTTCATTTTTTTTAATTTTTAATTTTTTAAATTTATTTATTTATTTTTAATATTTATTTCTGGCTGTGTTGGGTCTTCGTTTCTGTGCTAGGGCTTCCTCTAGTTGCGGCAAGTGGGGGCCACTCTTCATCGCAGTGCACTGGCCTCTCACTATTGCGGCCTCTCTTGTTGCGGAGCACAGGCTCCAGACGCGCAGGCTCAGTAGTTGTGGCTCATGGGCCTAGTTGCTCCGCGGCATGTGGGATCTTCCCAGACCAGGGCTCGAACCCGTGTCCCCTGCATTGGCAGGCAGATTCTCAACCACTGCGCCACCAGGGAAGCCCCCCTTTCATCACTTTAAATATGTCCTGCCACACCCTTCTGGCTTGCAGACTTTCTGCTGAAAGATCAGCTGTTAACCTTATGGGTATTCCCTTGTATGTTATTTGTTGCTTTTCCATTGCTGCTTTTAATATTTTTTCTTTGTATTTAATTTTTGACTCTTTGATTAATATGTGTTTTGGCATGCTTCTCCATTTATCCTGTACGGGACTCTCTGTGCTTCCTGGACTTGACTATTTCCTTTCCCATATTAGGGAAGTTTTCAACTATAATCTCTTCCAATATTTTCTCCGTCCCTTTCTTTTTCTTTTCTTCTTCTGGGACCCCTATAATTCGAATGTTGGTCCGTTTAATGTTGTCCCAGAGGTCTCTGAGACTGTCCTCAATTCTTTTCATTCTTTTTTCTTTATTCTGCTCTGCAGCATTTTTTTCCCACTATTTTATTTTCCAGGTCACTTATCCATTCTTCTGCCTCAGTTATTCTGCTATTGATTTCCTGTAGAGAATTTTTAATTTCACTTATTGTGTTGTTCATCATTGTTTGTTTGCTCTTTAGTTCTTCTGGGTCTTTGTTAAACATTTCTTGTATTTTCTCCATTCTATTTCCAAGATTTTGGATCAACTTTACTATCAATACCCTGAATTCTTTTTCAGGTAGATTGCCTATTTCCTCTTCATTTCTTTGGTCTGGTGGGTTTTTACCTTGCTCCTTCATCTGCTGTGTATTTCTCTGTCTTCTCATTTTGTTTAACTTACTTTGTTTGGGGTCTCCTTTTCTCAGGTTGCAGGTTCGTAGTTCCCATTGTTTTTGGTGTCTGACCCCAGTGGGTGAGGTTGGTTCCGTGGGTTGTGTAGGCTTCCTGGTGGAGGGAACTAGTGCCTGTGTTCTGGTGGATGAGGCTGGATCTTGTCTTTCTGGTGGGCAGAACCACGTCCGGTGGTGTATTTTGGGGTGTCTGTGACCTTATTATGATTTTAGGCAGCCTCTCTGCTAATGGGTGGGGTCGTGTTCCTGTCTTGCTAGTTGTTTGGCATGGGATGTCCAGCACTAGAGCTTGCTGGTCGTTGAGTGGATCTGGGTCTTAGCATTGAGATGGAGATCTCTGGGAGAGCTCTCACCAATTGATATTACGTGGGCCGGGAGGTCTCTGGTGGCCCAGTGTCCTGAACTCGCTCTCCCACCTCAGAGGCTCAGGCCTGACACCCGGCCAGAGCTACAAGACCCAGTCAGCCACACAGCTCAGAAGAAAAGGGAGAAAAAAATAGAAAGAAAGAAAAAATAATAATAAAATAAATAAAGTTACTAAAATAAAACATAAAAATAATTCTTAAAATATAAAAAACTAAAAAAAAAAAAAAAGAGAGCAGCCAAAGCAATAAATCCACCAGTGATAACAAGCACTAAAAGCTATACTTAAAAGAACCAAAAGCGGATAGAGAGAGCCCTAGGACAAATGGTAAAAGCAAACCTATAAGACAAAATCACACAAAGAAGCATTACACATACACACTCACAAAAAGAGAAAAAGGAAAAATATATATATAAAAAGAAAAAAAAGGAAGAGAGCAACCAAATCAATAAACAAATCTACCAATGATAATAAGCTCTAAATACTAAACTAAGATAAACATAAAACCAGAAACAAATTAGATGCAGAAAGCAAACCCCAAGTCTACAGTTGCTCCCAAAGTCCACCACATGAATTTTGGGATGATTCCTTGCCTATTTAGGTATTCCACAGATGCAGGGTACATCAAGTTGATTGTGGAGATTTAATCCGCTGCGCCTGAGGCTGCTGGGAGAGATTTCCCTTTCTCTTCTTTGTTCTCACAGCTCCTGGGGTTCAGCTTTGGATTTGGCCCCACCTCTGCATGTACAGAGGGCATGTAGGTCACCCTCTGGCATCTGTTCTTTGCTCAGACAGGAGGGGCTTAAAGGAGCGGCTGATCAGGGGGCTCTGGCTCACTCAGGCCGGGGGGGGAGGGAGGGGTACGGAATGCGGGGCGAGCCTGCAGCAGCAGAGGCTGGCACATCGTTGCAACAGCCTGAGGCGTGCAGTGTGTTCTCCTGGGGAAGTTGTCCCTGGATCATGGGACCCTGGCAGTGGCAGGCTGTACAGGCTCCCGGGAGGGGAGGTGCGGATAGGGATATGTGCTCGCACACAGGCTTCTTGGTGGCTGCAGCAGCAGCCTTAGCGTCTCATGACCGTCTCTGGGGTCCGCGCTGATAGCCGCGGCTCGCGCGCGTCTCTGGAGCTCGTTTAGGCAGTGCTCTGAACCCCCTCTCCTCGTGCACCCCGAAACAGTAGTCTCTTGCCTCTTAGGCAGTTCCAGACTTTTTCCCGGACTCCCTTCCAGCCAGCTGTGGCACACTAGCCCCCTTCAGGCTGTGTTCACGCAGCCAACCCGTCCTCTCCCTGGGGATCTGACCGAAGCCTGAGCCTCAGCTCCCAGTCCCCACCCGCCCTGGCGGGTGAGCAGACAAGCCTCTCGGGCTGGTGAGTGCTGGTCGGCACCAATCCTCTGTGGGGGTATCTCTCCGCTTTGCCCTCCGCGCCCCTGTTGCTGTGCTCTCCTCCGTGGCTCCGAAGCTTCTCCCCCGCCACCCCCCATTTCTGCCCGTGAAGGGTCTTCCTAGTGTTTGGAAACTTTTCCTCCTTCACAGCTCCCTCCCAGAGGTGCAGGTCCCATCCCTATTTTTTTGTCTCTGTTTTTTCTTTTTTCTTTTGCCCTACCCAGGTACGTGGGGAGTTTCTTGCCTTTTGGGAAGTCGGAGTTCTTTTGCCAGGGTTCAGTAGGTGTTCTGTAGGAGTTGTTCCACGTGTAGATGTATTTTTGATGTATTTGTGGGGAGGAAGGTGATCTCCACGTCTTACTCCTCCACCATCTTGAAGGTCCCCCTCCCACATGAGTCTTTAAAAGCAAAGAACTTTTTCCTGGCTGTGGTCAGAGAGAAATGACCACAGAAGGGTCAGAGACATGCAATGTTGTTGGCTTTTAAGTTGGAGAAAGGGGACCACAAGCCAGGGAACTCAGGCACATCTATAAGATGGAAAAGGGAAGGAAACAGATTCTCTCCTAGAGCCTCCAGAAAGGAATGCAGCACTTGATTTTAGCCCAGTGAGACTACTGACCTATAGAACTGTAAGACAATAGATTTGTGTTGTTTTAAGCCATTAAGTTTGTGGTAATTTGTTACAGCAACAGTACAAATAATATACCATTTAACTATATGAGCCAAAAACCTCAGAACCATCCATGACACCTTCTTCCTCATTCTTGACTTCTTATTTATTCTATCACTGTCCTGTTGATTTAACTTCCTAAAAAGCTCTTGGGTCTGTTCATCTCTCTCCATTTCCCTGGCCACTAACAACTTCTGTCATCTCCACCTTGTTCTACTGTAATAGTCTCTTTTTCTCTTGTCTAGTGTATTCTCAACCTTGTAGCTACAGTGATCTTTCTAAAGGGGGAAGTGTTATTTTGTCCCCCACCCCTAATTAACCTAATTAATCTAACATTTCAGCTCCAGCATTACTTCTTGTGGGAGACTTCTCTGACACTGCTCCCCGTACTCCCAGTCTAGGTCAAGTTGATTCAACATTGATTCCTGTTGGTGGGGATGTAAATTGATACAGCCACTGGGGAGAACAGTATGGAGGTTCCTTAAAAAACTAAAAATAGAACTACCATATGACCCAGCAATCCCACTACTGGGCATATACCCTGAGAAAACCATAATTCAAAATAAGTCATGTACCACAATGTTCATTGCAGCACTATTCACAATAGCCAGGACGTGGAAGAAACCTACATGTCCATTGACAGATGAATGGATAAAGAAGATGTGGCACATATATACAGTGGAATATTACTCAGCCATAAAAAGGAACAAAACTGAGTTATTTATAGTGAGGTGGATGGACCTAGAGTCTGTCATACAGAGTGAAGTAAGAAAGAGAAAAACAAATACCGTATGCTAACACATATATATGGAATATAGAAAAATGGTACTGATGAACCTAGTGGCAGGGCAGGAATAAAGACACAGATGTAGAGATCGGACTTGAGGATGGGGTGGGGAAGGGGAGGCTGGGTTGAAGAGAGAGAATAGCATTAACATATATACACTTGCAAGTGTAAATTGGATAGCTAGTGGGAAGCTGCTGCATAGCACAGGCTGATCAGCTCGATGCTTTGTGATGACCTAGGGGGGTGGGATAGGGAGGGTGGGAGGGAGGGGATATTGGGATATATGTATACATATAGCTGATTCACTTTGTTATACAGCAGAAACTAACACAACAGTATGAAGCAATTATACTCCAATAAAGGTGTAAAAAAAAAAAAAACCTTGATTCCTACAGTGATTGTTTTTAATGCTTATAGAATGTTATTTCTTTATTTCAGACTACTCATCTTAGACTCTAATTATACATTCATTTGTGTAATTATTTGATAATCTCTATCTTCACGGGAATGTTTAAGAACCATGAGAACTAGCATCAAATCAAGTTGTGGCTCATCATTGCATCCTTAGACTCCACCTTAGTGCCTGTATGTATGTCATGGATACACAATAAATATATGTTGAATCAATAAATAACTTAAAACATGTTAAACTAATAGTGCCACAGTGACTTTCCTCCAATACTGAACAGCTGTCTTTTTTTTTTTTTTTTTTTTTGCCGTGCCACACGGCTTGTGGGATCTCAGTTACCCAATCAGGGATTGCACCTGGGCATGGCGGTGGAAGCCCGGAATCCTAACCACTAATCCACCAGGGAACTCCCCCTAAACAGCTGTTTTAGGATGACAGTGAAGAGTATATAGCTTGTAAGATAATCATTTGAAAGGATTTGAGTATTTTAAAATATCTTTTAAAAAATTGTTATGAAAGCAATATAACAACTGTAATTGGAAAGTAGATTGTCCATAACCCCACTAATCAAACAATAATTTTCATTCTTTAGTTTTAGATTTTTTTCAATAAAAAGAATTCCTATTAGTCCTTGTTTAAGTGTCATAGAAACTATTCATGCAAAGTGAATATCAGCTGTTAGGTTTTAAATGCAATTTGCTGTAATGCTAGTTACTCCAGAATATTTTTAGTGACACGGAAATGTGTGGGAGTTAAATGTTTCTATAAATGAATATGGAAATAAGAATATATATGATTGTGAATGGAGATAGAGCTATAGTTCTAAGTGGAACTTTTGGAGTGTGCTGCTTTATTCTAAGATAATTTTATTAGGAAAAAGTTTAGTTATAAAGGAATATTAAGTAATTCCTACTGTACATGAGATAATATATTTTAACACTCTCATGCTTTTAAGAATGTAAAAGTTACATGTAACTTTAAGATACATGTAAAATAATGCAAAAGTAAAATGTTGAATTATGGCGAGAGACAGTTTGTGTTTAAAAAAACAATTCATGTAGTGATTAGAATAAAAGTTAAATTTTATATATTGATGCCTTAGAGTAAGTTTGTATTACAAACTCTGAAGGTGGGAGAATCTTGCTCTAGAAAATTACACTGAACTACTTCACATAACCCAATTGACTGCCTAGTTTTTTGCCTTACGTTTCAAATTTGAAATAAGCTATTATTATTACCTAACTGCTATCTCTTGACTTTTATATATTTCTATAATACAGTAAATGTTTTGTACAAAACTGACATGTAAATTAGTACTAGATTATTTTTGAATGCTCAAGAGGGAAGCATAGGTTTCAGGGCATAAGACAAGCTCAAAGTAAAAGCCTAATAGACCTGACCATACCCTTTCCCTGTAAAATAGTTTTTGTGGCTCTCAGCTGCCTACGTGTAGACATTAAGTTCTTGAATGTTATACAGGAGATAACCTTGCCTGGTTAGACTGTGGAATAGGCGTTGAGAGGGGAAGATATTTTAGAGACATTGAGGATATAAAATTGGTTGGACTAGGTGATTGGTTGGATGTGGGTAGGAAGAAGGAGGTATTATAAGGATAAAACTCAGGCTTCTGGGTGGGAGCCTGGGGCATTAAGTGAGATACAGAGAGAGGCATTATCCTTTACCAGGGAAGGAAGGCTATGAGCTACCCCTGTCTAATGACCGCTTATTTAACTATTTTAACAAGTTCTTTAATGTCTAAGGGGATTTTGTGCATGGAGAAAAATCCTCATCACTGCTCATAATTAATGCACAGTTTTTAAACCTACTTATGAACTAAGTTCCAAAATAGAATGTTTTAAGCATTTAGAATTGATTACAAGATTATTTAGTTAAATTATCTTTAATAACAGTTTAAATTACAATTAATTTGACTTCTATAATACTTCACTTTATATAGTGATTGCAAAACTTACTATACTTAAAATTAAACCTATTTTAAAATACTAACCCATGGGTTTAATTAATTCATTTACTCTCTCTGTAGTACTTTGTTTTTTTAATCTTCCTTGGATTTTAATAATCTTCCCAGATTCTTATTTCTGTACTTTCCCAGGATTTTAGTAATTTTTTTACACCTTCCTAGGGTTATGGTTGTCTTACCACTACCAAAACAAAACAAAATTTCAGATTAGTCAAGGTTTAGGGTTTGTTGATGGATTTGATTCTTAGGTAAATCACAAGATTTGCTTATGCCTTTAAAGATGATTTAAAAGTTGCATTGGTGTGTACTTGGTCACTTCTGTAACTAAACTTGCTAAGTTAATGAGATTTTTTTTTTTTTTTTTTTAACTCATGCCTTTTCTCATACATTTTTAGTTTCTTGCAACCTGGGGTTACTCCCTGAATGAAATACTCTTCTTCTTCTTCTTCTTCTTTTTTTTTTTTTTAAATGTGATTAGTATTTTATAACCCATTGTTCTATTGTCATTATGAATTGCCCTTTTCTGGTGGCATTCCTGCCAGGAATTATGGACGTTTCATCTCCCAAGAAATCAGGGATCAGGTCTGTACCATTAGCTATCTTTAGGATATTCCGCTAATTCATCCAGTTAGAGCTCAGGGTTTCTGCTTGGTCATTGTGTGTGACCATGGGTGCTCATCTACCACTGCGTTTCCTTTCAAATGATGTGTGTGTGTGAGGACCTGCACTGATCTGACCCTCCTGTTCTTGGTATATAACTTGCTTTTTCTGGGACTATTTGGCTTATCCACAGTTCCCTATATCTACCCCTTCCTCCTGTAACTAAACAAAAAAGTAAACAGCTATGCCTTATAAACAGACATAAACTTAATAGGAGAAACAAAACATCTAAATGTTAACACTAACCTAATTATTAGCATAATGACTATTATTTTACCTTTCTTTACAATCTTTTTATACACTTTAATTTTTTTTTTTTTTTTGGCCGCACCACACAGCTTGTGAGATCTTAGTGCCCCGACCAGGGATTGAATCCGGCCCCTTAGCAGTGAGAGCGCAGAGTCCTAACCACTGGCCTGCCAGGGAATTGCCTAACTTTCTTTTTTGTATCTTTTTATGAATTCATGGTTTATCATAGATTGAGTTTGTTCCATTTAGTTATAATTATTATTCTCTTTTTAATGTTCCAGTTGTTGCCTGGCCAACATCAAGCTGGAAAGCATTCTTCACTTTACAAAGAACTCACTTCTGGATTCCTTTACATAACACATTACAGTATACTTATCCTTCCATAATTATCTTACCTTAATTTGTATTACATTACTTTTAGGGAAGTTTCTGTTATATAAAATCAGTAATACCCATATTCTGTACTTCCCGTCTGATCCATATGATACTGACTGATTGGTTTATTTGGGGAACGGGCTCACCATGAGTACTAAAACAGATTGAGAATAACATAGCTCTCCTTAGTGGGCAAAGGTTGTGGACAAAGAAACTAGTGTATTAATATTAATTTAGAGTCTATAGTTACTAATTTTCACACTTAATTTCCATGGTAACAGGGAGTTCACTATAGCTACCTGTACTCCGATTGTCAAACATGCATGAAATTTTTTTAAAGGAGGCTGTTATTGATCAAGCCAAGAAGGACATGTGATTTTTTTTTTAAAGTTAGTGAATCATATGAAATTATTGTTTCTGTAGGTAGAAAATTGTGAAATATAGGCAATTTAATAAGTTTAACTTACCAGTGTGCTACATTACTTTCGACGATGTCATATTTTTGTGAAGTGGGTTTTTGGCAACTGCTTTGATAAAAAACAAGTACTGTGCGGAACAGGGAACGAGGATGGTAGTGTCTGAACTGATTCCCAGGTTTGCAAAGTTATACAGTGCCCAGGTACACACACTGCATTAGTGGTTTTTCTTTCAATTTATGGGTATTATTTTTTTAAAAAACTACAAGATGTTAGGACATCATACTAATTAGGTTGTTTGGACTTGACATTCTATATTACTTTGGTAATGGTGTTTCTTTAACAGTATTTCGACAAAGTTTCAATTATTTTTACACATGGCACCCTTTACCATAGCATTAGCACTCACAGGCATAAGTATCGTACATTCTTGGGAGTTCTGTATTAAATCCTTCCTTAGGTAGAAGACTTCTCCTGAGGCAGTCCTGTCTATGAGGTTGGGTGGAGCAGGTAATGACATGTGGCCTGTAAAGGCCTTATAGAGCTTCTTCCCTGGAAGATTAACTAAGAGGTCGGCAGGAAGGAAGATTAGAATTAGGATTAGAATAGATGAAGAATCACCTGGAAGGCTTGCAAAATCATCTCCTCAGAAGTACCAGAATGTGTTAGTGTGAATTATCTGTTCCAGAAAGGAGTCTGCTATTACTAGAATTTGATGACAGGTTGATGGCATAAGCATGAGGGGGCAGAGAAGGAAAATGGAGATGATAAATTCCTAAAATGGCTGTGGCAGAGACAGGTTTTGCCCATTTCTGGCCTGGCCTGAGTCAGTTTACTGCTGCTAGATTTAAGAGCAGGTTTAGGGGAAAGTGCCGCAAGCCTCAGCTGCTTCTGGTTCAGCCCAGTCTCAGTGTGAATCTCAGTGAATTCTCCTGTTCCTTGTACATCCTGCGCTGTCCCTGACCTGACTCCTCTCCCAGGAGAGGAGGAAATATGCATCCTACCGCCCAGTTCTCCTTTGCGATCAATATAAAGTGCTTAAAATCCCTCATGTGAGTACCCTGAGGAGTGCTTGCTGCTGCTCTGCTTGACAGTTCCCTCCTTCCTCATTCTTCATGCTTTCTTCCAGCGCAGTGATGCTAACCCAGTGATTCTAGGCCCCTGGCCTTTTTTTGCCTCCATAGTTTTTTTCCTAATCCTTTAACCTTTCCATTTGTTTTCTTCTAAATTAGGGATCAGAAACTTAAATGCCTACAGGTATAAACAAATCTGATAAGGCCTGTAACAAGCTGGAGAGTGCCCAGCTAAAGGGGACAACTGTTTCTTTGTTCTACCTAATTGTTGCCAGGGGGGCGTCCAGACCCCTACGCCAGACCTTGAGATGTTTCAAGAGAAGCAAGTAATCTGAGAATTTTGTATACAGTGTTTACATGTTGGCATTTAATTCAGATTTTAAAAACAGAGTTGGATGCTGCTCCTGGGCCAGGACTTCGAACCTCTGCTCTAGATCTTATGTTAAAATTGGAGCTCAAAATTGAGCCCAGTATTCAGGATTTGATAAGGGACCTGTTTGTACCCTGTCAGTTATGCTCCATTTCTCTCTCAGAATTGCTTTTAGTCAGTTGCAGTTCTCTGACTTGTTCCTTGAAAGACTGTGTGTCATCTCTGAATGAAAGCAGTTAAGAAAAATACTGTTTTGACCTGAGTGTATCTAATGCTTTCCCCTCCTGAAAGAGGCATTCACAGAGAGGCCTAAAACTGAGAACTAAGAAAATCTTCACTCCCAGAGATAGAGCAGGATAGAGATTGGTCCCTGTAGCATTTGGGGCTGCAGAGATTTTGTTATAAAACAAATGCTGTTACCCATACTTTGATGATTAAAATTCTTTAGAACTAAGTCTTAAAAAAGTCCTCAGTCAGTATTATCCTTTGCATTTATCTGCGTATTATCCTGTTAAAGTTGCTGGAAAATAGGCAGTAGGGAGATAGTAACCATCTAGGGAAACTGCTTACTAGTGGGTTCGTTATCATGTTAGAGAACAGAATTTTGCTTTCTGGGTTTCTAGGTAGCCTAGGTTTATAAAACAGCTCTAAAACATTTTATTTCTCTTTCTCGTCCCCAACACTCTCTCTTTTTTTAGGTTTTCAAAACAAAAATAGAGTTGCAATCTTGGCAGAACTGGACAAAGAAAAAAGAAAATTACTAATGCAGAACCAATCTTCAACAAATCATCCTGGAGCTAGGTATTGAAGAATAATGTGGTTTTTATATTCAGTGATATAAAAAATATCTTGGACAATATAACTGAAATTGGTTGGCAATGGTTTGTTTCTTTAACATTGGAATTTAACATGTTATGTTTTATTTCCTAGTTAGACTTGAAAAGTTAGATTATTTAATTGCTTAGATTTTAAATATTTTAATTCTAATCAGACTTAAAATTTCCCTACAGCCTACTTTCAAAAAAAGAAAAGAGTTTTGTATAGTTTTTTTGTTACTGAAATTATTGTTAATGTCCCACTTTTTAAGCATTATGCAAAATAGGTAAAGTTGCAGTAGCTTAATGATATTTATTGTATTCCATTTCTGCCATCTTAAATCTCTTCCCTGACATCCGTTATCCCATTCAGCCACCACCCTAACTTTCCCCTCTCTTTTTTTTTTTTATGTGTTTCTGTTATTTTATTTGCTTGTTAGATGGATTTCTAGTAAAAGTATAATATAGTATAAAACATTCTGTTTCTTCAGGGGACTGTCCCTGGTGAATTCAGGTATACAGGAAAGGATTCACGTGAAAGCTAGAGCTAATTTATTTTTTTAGGTGTGCAGAGTCAGCCAGACCTCTTAAAGGAGTTGTCTGCACGTACTCACCTTTGCTTTCTCACTTATTTACTCCCCAGCCCACTACAATCTGACTGCCACGCCTCCCCACCTCCAACCCAAAGAACAGGTTTGAGCCTAGGTCACTTGCAACCTCCTTGTGGCTAAATCTGGTGGACCAAAGTCCTTTTCTTGTTAGACTTCCTAGCATTATTTGACACCACTGATTGCTCCCTCCTTTTTTTTTCTTTTTTTTTAATTGAAGTGGAGTTGTGTTAACTTCAGGTGTACTACACAGTGATTTGACATGAGCATACATTATGAAATGATCACCACAATGTCTAAGAACCATTGTCTCCACACAAAATTAATACAGTATCATGAATCATATTCCTTATGCTGTATATTACATTCCTGTGACTTCTTTATTTTCTCACTGAAGGTTTGTGCCTCTTAATCCCCTTCACCTATTTTGCCCACCCCCAACCTGCTCCCCTCTGGTGACCACCTGTTTGTTCTATGAGTCTGTTTTCTTTTTTTAATTGGTTAATATATATTTTAAATTTTTTTATTGGAGTATAGTTGATTTACGACATTGTGTTAGTTTCAGGTGTATATGAGTCTGTTTTCATTTTGTTTTGTGTGTTTTGTTTTTTAGATTCCATATATAAGTGAGATCATATGGTATTTGTTGTCATAAATGGCAAGATTTCTTTCTTTTTTTTCATGGCTGAGTGGTATTCCATTGTATACAGTGCCCTCCTTAAAATACTCTCTTTCCTTGGCTTCCATTCATCCACTGTTATACTATCTTGGTTTCTTTTGCAGACATTTCTCCACTGCCTCTCTCTCTCTTTTTTTTAAATTAATTAATTAATTAATTTTTGGCTGCGTTGGGTCTTTGTTGTGATGCGTGGGCTTCTCATTGTGGTAGCTTCTCGTTGCAGAGCACGAGCTCTAGGCGCACAGGCTTCAGTAGTTGTAGCACACAGGCTCAGTAGTTGTGGCTCGCAGGCTCTAGAGCGCAGGCTCCGTAGTTGTGGCACACGGGCTTAGTTGCTCCGCAGCATGTGGGATCTTCCTGGACCAGGGCTCGAACCCGTGTCCCCTGCATTGGCAGGCAGCTTCTTAACCACTGAGCCACCAGGGAAGTCCCACTTCCTGTCTCTTGAATGTTGATATTCCTCAGAGTTCTGTTCTAGATCCAGTCTCCCAGTCTATGTCTTTTCACTGGACAGTTGCATTCACTTTCACAGCCTGTAATTTATGTGCCAGTTACTTTTATACATTTGCATCTCCAGCCTCGTCCTCTGTCTCAAGCACCAGACTGCCTCCTGGACATCTGCACTTTGATGTCTTCCAGGCATTTCAAACTGAGTATGTCCCACACCGAACTCATCTTCCCTCCCTCTCTACCTACTTAATATTGTTGGCTTGCTTGTCTCCATGAGTGGTACAGATCTACTAGTAATCAGAGTCAGAAATGTGAACTTTAATTGTTTATTATTCCCTTTTACTTCCACCTCTAAACATTTATCATTCTCTTATGTTTATATTTTGAAATGTGTCTCAAACTTGTCAATTTTTCTTTATTGCAACTGATGCTGCCCTGGTCCTGGCCACTCTCATTTTTTGCCTCAGTTACTACCTCCTGAATTTCCCACAGTCTTAAGTTCTCTCGAATACATTTATCAGTTGTGTCAGTTAGGATGTTTTAATCTGGAAGTAACAGAAAACCAAAAAGTTGGCATAAATGTTAGGATATAGGTTAACCAGAAGCGTGAAGATAAGGTGATTCCAGAATGGCTTACTGCAGTGGCACACCAGTGTCAGCACTGACCCAGCTTCCTTCTCTCCTTTCTGCCCTTCTCCATGGGTCAGCACCTCCTTACTGGTCAAAATATGACTGCAGTAGCCTAGGCATCACTGTACACCGAGCCCCCGTAGAGGCAAAAGCCAGAAAGGTTCCTCTCCTGTGTCCATTTTGTAAGAGTGAGGAAAACGTTCTCAAAGCCTTCAAGCAGACTACCTGTGAAGTCTAGCTGCCCAGAATTGTGAACCTTTCTCTTGCCTAAACAGGAAACCAGCAAGGGAAATGGTGTTGTCTTATACCAATCAAAGTTCACCCCCTGGGGGATAACCTGGCCCACCATGAAGAATGGGACCAACGATAATTGAACTAAGTGTGGGTTCCATTAGCGAGGAAGGAGGGAGAGCAACAGTTGTTGGGGAGATGACCAGCACTGTCTGCCACAGTGGCGGTCTTTCTGAACCGTAGTGTGATAATTCTGATCGAGTCACTCTTCTGCTTGTAACACTCTTGGGAGTCTCCCTTCACTGTTAGGATAAGGTCTTCATTTCTTAATTTATTTCACAAGGCTCTACATATCTCGGCACCTGCCTTCCTCCCTAGCCTCATGTTTTGCCAACCCATTTCTCCCCTCCTGAGCCCTGACCTCCAGTCCTACCTTTGCATGTTTTACCTTCTGCTTGAAACATTCAACTCTTTAGTTTTCATCATAAATGTAACTTTATGATAGACCAGAGTACCTCAAATCTGTTTGAAAGCAGAGGACCATAAATCATCAATAAAAAGGAGATAATCTGAAGCCCTAGTAAATAATATAGGCTTTCTTCATATAAATTAATGTAGACAGTGGGAGAAGGAAAAAAGACTTATTCAGGAAGTTCTTTTTTCTTTCTTTTTTGTAATCCCTATTTAGAATATCTAATGAACAATGTGATTCAGAAGGAAGGGAGTCTCTAAACAGTCAAGTAACTAAGATTCCCATTTTAGCATTGCGCTCTCGAGACCCTCTCTTAACAAGGACTTCCGGGACCACGCTGAGCAGCAGCACATTGCAGCCCAGCAGAAGGCGGCTTTGCAGGTGAGGAAAGTGTGGCTGACATTCTTGTCTCATTGGAGATTTCCTGGGGCTTGGAAACCAGCACGCTTCTTATTTTGTATTTCAGTGGAGCAATATCAATAAAAACGTTCCACACGTAATTGCAGTTGTTTGCTGACGTTCAGTCATGCCCAGAGGATTTGAAGGACCAGATACGGCAGTAATGAAAGTATCTTTCATGGTGTTGACGTGGTCATGATTGATTCTGTGCCACACCTGGCAAGGGACTGCTGCACACAGAAGAGTTTAGGGTATTTGGATGGACAGAATGATCTTGAAAAGCTGAACTGGCTAGTCTAATAGTACATATCTATTTTTTCAAATTTGTCGTGCCATTATGTCCTTTGATAGTCTTACCGGTTTATTATTGTTGTTTGGATTCTTTTTTTAATGGTCAGCATGTCTGTTGTGCAGGAAATGTTTAAGACTATAGGAATGTGATAATCTATCAGTTAAAAAAATTGTTCTTATTATGATAATCAATTTTAGTATTTCATTGATCTTGGATAATTTAACTAAGATTCCTAGAAACCTTGCACTAGACATGGTTACCTATGCTTTTAAACCTTAGAATCTCAGAATTGGAAGGGATATTAAAGATCATCTCACTTTAGACAACCTATGAACAGTCCTTTGTTTAGTGACAAGGGACGTCACTGGTGGTTTTCTGTTATTTATATGCCAACATCCTCTACAAAATGTTGGTATCTTAATCACCAGTAATCAGCTGTCTTTCCCCCTTCTCCTTCCAACTACTGCCCTTCTTTCTCACTCTCCTGCTTTACTGACCACGAGCAGAGTACTTTGGGACCTTTGTTGCTAGATTTCCTCCCCACTCCAAGGAACAAAGTAATTCATGTCTTCAACTCAATTATTGACTGAAGAGAATCACAGGGGAGAGAGTGGGGATGATATATTAGTACCTGGTGCAAATTGTTAATATGAATTCTTTATTATTGTCCATCTCCTGTGTATTTAAACAAAATTAACAGCATAAGAACTGATTTTTAAAACAAATTTGGTCTCAAGCACTCAGAAAGGATAAGTAATTTTAATGCCTTGGTTGAAGAATTGTGACTCTTAATAGCTGAATTGCCTTTTTTTTCTTTTTCTTTTTTTTTTAACTCTTCCCCAGCATGCACATGCACATTCATCTGGATACTTCATAACTCAGGATTCTGCATTTGGGAATCTTATTCTTCCTGTTTTACCTCGCCTTGACCCAGAATGAAGAAAATATTTGTAACAAAAGTGACTTTGTAATATCAAATGCCAAAGCTACTATCAGTTAGTGCTATACAAACTGTGACTTGCCGAATTTTGGTGAACTTTTACATATTTTGTTTCTTTAAAAGAAAGATATGTGTAAGTGAAAGCAAAAAAGGAGGGTGACCAGGATGATGAAAGCTCTGGAAGCTGTATTATCTGAGGAACTGATTATGCTACCCATGACTGTAACTTTTGTGTAATGCAGTTTGATTTTTAATTCTGAGTCAGACTCTGAATTAATTGGATGTGGTCATATAAACCCACCCCACCACCAGCTAGTTGGACTGAGTATATTATATCTACAGTAGACTTTCAATAACCATTTACAGTACTTAACTTTAAACAAATGAGGGTGCTTTTTAAAAATGTGAACCAATAGGCTTTAATAAGTTACATTCACATTTGCTGTTTATAGAATTGATATCAGTGTACCTTTTGAGTTTATAATCAACGTATCTTGAAATATCCTTTAACTTGTGACTCGTTCCCCAATTCTCAATTTTAAAGGAAAACCCAAGATAAGACTAAGTTACCAACCGGTCTTAAACATCTTTTATAAACCTATGCCACTACAAATTATGTGACTAAATGCTATTAAAAACAATTAATAAGAAATGTAGTTTTAAATTTTGTATATGCTCTTATTTAGTGTTACTGCATAAATGGTGTGCCTGTACAGTTTTACTGCCCATTTTTGCTCTAATTAGAAACATTAATTAAAGTTGAGCCCCTTTTTAGTTACTGTAAAAAGGAAAGAATTAGGTTAAGCAAGTTTCTCAACATGATACATCTTTAACAGAATCCAGGGTGCTTATTTAAATATGCAGTCCCTACAGCTGACCCTAGTCCCACGGAATTAGTGTCTCTAATTCAAAATAAAGTCTGAAAACCATGGGTTAGAGAATTCAGTTGTAGGTCCCTGAAACTTAGAGGTCATTTAGCTAACATCGACATTTTTTTTACTTGTAATAGGACTGAAATTAAGTTTTCTACTATGTCACAGATATAGTATTTTTTGTAACTGACCTCATCTTGGCCTTGAGTCCCCATCCTCCCTCTCTGGTGGTAGCCTGAAATTAAACTTGAGATTCCAGTTTGGGTCAATAATTAGAAAAAGTTCATCTCCCTTTTCGAAGAGTTTCTTCTCTCTCCTTCCCTTAGATATTTGTACCAACCACACAGCCCCATCTTACCTAAACTATATGAAAAGGAGTGGACAATCCTAGATACGGCCGTGCCATTTAGATTCTTTCTGTTGAGAACTGGGACTGGTTTTCTTCATTTGGGTGAGTTGGCAGCTGTCCCCATCGTAACGGTCACCATTACAGCAAAGGTGCCCTTTCTTCTGCTGCTGAGGATCACCTGGGGCCTTTGCCTCCGCCCTGCGTCAGGTCCACACAGCTAGCCTTGGCCCTTCTTATGGTGGCCCTCATTTTCTTGAATTGATTTGACTAAGTTTCTGTTCTGTGTGAACCAGGAGCTACTGGCATCATTCTAAATCTACTGATGCTAAGGAGATAAATTTTTTGGATTGTATAGTTTTTTATTGTTGAAGCCTCTGCCAAATGTGTGACTTTTATAACCTCGGTTAAAGAGATCTTTTTTCCAGTGGTATCTTTTCTGGTCTCAGCCTTTCAAAAAGAGTAAGCACTTCCTTCACCCCTCTCCTTTGAGTCACTTACAAATTCAGTTCAGTTCCATGTGTATTTTTTAATACCTACTCTGTAAAGCTGTGCTTTGGGGGGAAAAGGAGAGTAAGACTTGCTCTTAAAGAGATCACGGTGGAGAGGATCCTACTCTGGTACAGCAGTGAGGAAGCCAGCGTCCAGTGAGTGGCACAGGGGCCGCATCCCGGAGCACGCGCAGTCTACACAGACCTAGGAGTGTCGATGTGATTTTACCTGGCAGGGAAGGGAAGAGCTGCTCCAGGTAGAGGTCAAGATTTCATAGTCAAAGAGAAGTAGGGACGACGACAGTTGTGAGGGCTGCAGAGGGTACTGGAGAGGGCCGCAGTGGGCTCCGTCAGAAGCCCTGAGGACAAGTGCCAGCGTTGCTCCCCTCGGGCCTTGCGCGCGTGTGGCTAAGCCACTGAACCTTGAGCTTTACGTGTCACTCTGTCTCATCTGTAAGACGGCACAGAACACACTCTGCCTACTCCATAAAGTGTCTAGAGCAGTATTTTTCAAAGTGCAGGTCTCAACACGTTACCGAATTGAGAGGCCAACTTAATAGCTGAATGGGGTGTGACCCGCTTTTTTTTTTTTTTTTATAAAATAGAAAATATCAGAGTACATGGCATGTAGTAATAGGAGGTTTTGTTCATGAGTCTTCCTTTTCTGTGTGTTTGTGTGTTTTACTTATTTTGTTTATTGTATGCTCCACTAGCATGTAAGGTCTTTGAAGGCAAGGGCTTTTGTTCCCTCCTTCCTTTTTGTTTACTACTGTATTCTGCTGAGAATAGTATTTGGCATATTGTAGGTAGTTAATACTTACTTATTGAAGGAATTAATGAATAAATATGACCTGGATCATAATATAAAGGTTTTTTTTTTTTTTTTTTTTTTTTGAAATGGCAAAAATGTTTTGAAAGCCACTGCTGAATAATACAGATGATAGTGCTTTGTATGACTCTGGAATAAAAACTGAAATGACTTAATAATTTCAAAGGCAGATTTTTTTTTTTCCCTGAACAATCTATAAGCTGTCTTATTATTTGTCTCAGTTCTTTGCTTTACTTTGGCAATAAAAACTCAGCTTTTATATGCACTTACGGCCCATTGAGGCAAGGGTTTTGGCAAATATGGTTACACTCAGAATAGAAGATCGACAGAGAGGACATCAGTTCGTTAGAGCAGTTGGTCCCCCCATTGGAATCCTACCAGCTGGCACTAGCCCCTTTCAGTAGCATTCAGTTCAACCAGTATTTACTGAGTGCTTCTTCCCCACCTCTGTCTGCACCGTGACTAGCACACAGTTGACACCCACAGCTTTTTTTAATGAGCAAATAAAGAATGAACATGGATGGAGGAGGAGAACTTCGCTGTCCTCAAGAACCTGACAGTCTAGAGTAGGTGACACTAGTAGCTAATGCTAATAGCACACCAGTAGTGAGGAAGGAATGAGTACATGAGCGTGGAAGGACTAGTGAAGGCTCCATCAGAGAACAATCATTTGAACTTGGCTTTCAAGATGAGAGATTCCAGCCAGGAAAGATAGGAGAGCAACATTCAGAGCAAAAGAAAAACCTGCACATAGGCAGGTAGGAGAGCCGGTGTAGGGGCCGTTGTGAAGCAACCAAAAGTCCAGTTTGGTTGGACTTGTATGGACATTGTGGGTAAATTTGTATATGCCAATAATTAGAATGAGGCCAAACGTAGGCTGGACTCATATTCTAGAGAGTCTGGAATTCCAGGGTGAGGCAAATGTCTCTAGCCCATTATAGAGCTGGGAGTGACTGAACATTTTTGAGCACAGGCAGGTATAGAGATGAACCAATTAGGCCCTCATCAGCTCTTGGGAAAGGGGGACTTGCAAGGCACCAGAAGAATTTTCACTCTCAGTTTCTACTGAGAATTCAGACAGGCGTGTTCTGTTTACATCCATGCCTCAGCTCCAGCCCCATCTACCTCTGCTGTCTCTTCCGCCTAGTCCTTGGATTCTTAACCCAAATTTCTGTTTCCTCACCTCCCCCCTTATCTGCCTTTCGCTCCCACAGCTTTCTTCTAGAGCTCTACCTCCAAGAACCTTTTAAGAAAGAAAAAGCAAGGCGTCCTTGCAAATATTCATTTAACCTTCACGACAGCTCAGTGAGTGGACATTCTTAGTAGTCTACTCAGCACAAATTCTTCCTTTCCCCTTCCTAACAATACTCAGATTTTTACTGAGCATGACCCTTCCCTATTACAGCCAGTTTGCCGACTGTCTCAGCAACAGGGGTGGGCCTTAAGTGCTCCAAACCGATCAGGACAACTCCCTTTTGCCACAGCCAGTCAGCATGTGGTATATCACAGGCCACGGGAACTGGTTCAAGAGTGGACACGTTACCCAAATTCAACCCAAATGAGACTGCAGGAGAGGTTTGCTGCACGTATGGAAAAGATATGTTTTCACCTTTCTGAGACCGCTACCAAAAGGTAGTCTTTCTAGATGTGTAAAAGGAAATTATATATATTCTTTTCCTGAGTGTTGTTGGCAGCCGTCTTGTGACCATGAGGTGGAACAGCCTTAGGATGAAGCCACCACGATAAAAGGTGCAACAGAGAAATATAAAGAAACTGGATCCTTGAGGACATCATTGCACAGCTGAGTCAATTCCTAAAGTGCCGCCCTTCCTCTATGGAAGGGTATGTATGGGGGTAGTAAACTCTCATTATTGTTTAAGCCAGATTAAAGTAGGTTTTCTGTCACTTGCCATCTAAACACAAGATGTACTAACTTGCTAAGTGATCTCTTAGCCACACAGCTAGGAGGTGGGAGAGCAGAACTCAAAACTCCCATCTCGCCTCGGGTGCCACCCCCACCGCCTGCCTTTTGCTCTTAGTTGCCACCAGAGTGAGCTGCCCGCTCTTCCCTCCCTTGCGGTTCAGCCTCCTGCCCTGCACCTGTGGCCCCCAACCCTCCCATGACGTCCTTTCCTGATGATGCCCTGCTGTGATATCTGGAATTCCTTTGGTTCAATCACCAAAATAAATCTATACATACGTTCGAACTCTTTCTAGTCCCTGGCTTCCTCTCGAGGTCTACAGGTCTCCGGTGCCTCTCAGGAGGAGGCAGATCAGGGGTTACATCCCGGCTGCAGGTTCAGCTAGTGTCTGGCTCACTCACCATTGCCACTCCAGAGTATTCATTTCCTTTCAAAATTCACTTCTTAAAAATGCATGCCCCCTCCCCCCTTAAAAACGCCAGCATCGCCGTTGCCCAGTACTCTGCCTGGGTGCTCCCTCCCCTTCTTTAAGGACTCGACTCCAACTTCACAGTCGTCCTCTCCCCTGCGTTACCCCTGCTGCTGTCCTGGAGGTATCGGCAGCCACTGTCGTGTGAACTAATACCCTAGTCTCCCAGGTCCTTGACATCCTGGGCTCTAAAGACTGCCTTCCCCGTTCTTGAGTCACCAGACGCAGGCCATTCTCTGAAGCTGGAGTCAGATATTCCTCTTCCGCCCCAAGTTCTGCATCCCCTCCTGCAGCCACATGCTCTCAGGTTCCACATTGTCAGTTATTTCTTTGCATTCTTAGCTTTCTCCACAGAATCATGCTTTTTGCCTATAAATGTGCACCTACTTAAAGATAGTCTGATGATCTTACATTTTGTCCAAGGCTGGACTAACCGTCCCTTCACCGCTAGACAGCATTTGCTTCTACAGCACCTCCCACTAGCACATCTAACCACCCTACCTGCATTTGTGACCATATGATACTCTGCCTTACTTGCTGTAATGGATGAATGGTTCACATTCCTTTTGAAAGCTGGTTTCTTCATTTGTCTTCCATTGATCTACATCCTATTATTTACTGCCCCATTTCTCTGCTTCCCTAACTCCTGAAAAGAGCTGTCTATGCCAACTGCCTTTAATTTCTGTCTGCATATTGTCTCTGGAACTCACCCTAATCAAGCTTATGTCTCTACAGATTCACTGAAATTATTCTTGTAAAACCACCGGTCGTCTCCACGTGGCCAAATCCAGTTGTCAATCTTCATCCCTTGTCTTGCTTGAACTCTCAGCAGCATTTTCCACGACGAATCACTCCCTCTTTCTTTTTTCTTTCTTTTTTTTTTTTTTTGGCCACTCGGAGCAGCATGTGGGATCTGACCTGTGACCCCTGCAGTGGAAGCGCAGAGTCCTAACCACTGGACTGCCAGGGAAGTCCCCCCCTCACTCCCTCTTTCTTGAAATGCTCTCTGCACCTGTCTTCAGCAGCCCTGCACTCTCCTGGTTTTCCTCCTGCCTTATTGGTTGTTTCTTCTCAGTCTCATTTACTGGCTTCTCCACCTTCCAAATGCCAAATGTTGGAATACCCTAGAGATCAGCCTTTCCATCTCCTTTCTATCTACAGTCATTCCCTGGGTAATCTTCATCCAGTACTGTGGCTTAAGTACAATCTTCTGATTGATTGCTTTCAAACTTAAGTCCCCAACCCTGAGCTCTCTTTGTGTTGGTTAGTCTCCAGAGATGGCTGCCATCCAACCCCTCTAGGCGCATGCCACTCTTCTCATCAAAAGGCGGAGTCTGTGTTCCCTCCGCTCGCGTGTGCTGGCCCTGTGACATGTTTTGACCAATAGGATATGGCAGAAGAGGTGCTATGTCACTTTGGACCTATCCTTTATGAAGCCTGACAACTTCTGATCTCATCCTTTCTGGAGAAACCAGTTGCCACGTAAGAAGTCTGACTCCCTGAGGTGCCAGATACGTGAATGAAGATACTTTGGACCTTCCCACGTAGCCCACTACTGAATGCAGCCAAGTGAGTGATCCCAGCTGATGCCACATAGAGCAGAACTGCACAGCTGAGCCAGTCAGTCAACCCACAGGATGATAAATAATAAATTGTTGCTGTTTTAAACTCCTAAATTTTGGGGTAGTTTATTTATTATGCAGCAAAAGATAACTGAAATACCCTTGATCTCCAAACTCCCATATCCACTGTCAAACTGACATCTCCACTTGGAAGTCTAATAGGCAACCAAACTTAACATGTCCAGACTTGGACTCTTAACGCCTCACCTTCCCAGCATACTCTTCCCCTGGCATTCCCTGACTCAGTAAATGGCTATTTGCACAGCCATAAATTATAGGAGTTACTCTGGACTCCTTTCTCACACTCCTCTTTCAATCTTAGCAGCTCTAGCCTCAAAGTATATTCAGAATCCCAGGAATTCTTACCACTTCCACTTCTAACATCTTGTTCCAAGCCACCATCATCATATACCTAGACTTCTGCAACAGACTTCTAACTGGCTTTCCTCCTTCCACATTTGTCCCCTGTCCTTCATCTCACCCCACAGTTGAGAATTACAACACAACAGCCAGAGTGATGTTTTAAAAATGTAAGTAAGGCATCTGAAAAGATGCTCAGCATCACTAATCATTAAGGAAATGCAAAGAAAAAACCACAACGATGGCTGCTGTCAAAAAAACCCAAACAAACCAAAAAAACCAGAAAACAAATGTTGGTGAGAATGTGGAGAAATTGGAACCCTCGTGCACTGTTGGTGGGAATGTAAAATGGTGCAACTACTGTGGAAAACGGTATGTTGGTTCCTCAAAAAATTAAACATAGAGTTATCCTTTGATCCAGTAATTCTGCTTCTGGGCATAAACCCAGGAGAACTGAAAGCAGGGACTCAAACAGATATGTCTGCACCCATGTTCACAGCAGAATCATTCACAAAAGCCAAAAGGTGGAAACAACTTAAATATCCATCATCGGGCGAATAGATAAAAACTATGGTATATACATACAACAGAATATTATTCAGCCTTAAAAAGGAATGAAATTCTGATACATGCTACAACACAGATGAACCCTGAAGCCATTATGCTAAGTGAAATAAGCCAGACACAGGACAAATATTCCACTTATATGAGATGCCTAGAGTAGTCAAATTCATAGAAACAGAAAGTAAAATGGTGGTTTTACTCAGGGGCCGGGAGAAGGGGGAAATGAGTTATTATTTAATGGGTACTGAGTTACACTATGGGATGATGAAGAAGTTCTGGAAATGAACAGTCGTGATGGTTGCACAACAATGTGAATGTACTTAACGCCACTGAAATGTAACATTTAAAAATGGTTAAAATGGTAAATTTTATGTACATTTTACCATAATAATTTTTTAATATAAGTTAAGATCATGTCTTTTCTCTAATGAGTTTCCATCTCACTAAGAATAAAAGCCAAAATCTTTACAATGGATTACAACTATACAAAATATTGTCAAATGAGTCTCTGTTGGAACAAAGAGAATTTAGCTGAAAACAGGCAACGTTTTTCCCCCCTTGAATCTTAATGTACTCTTTTCTCTTTCCCTCTTAGAGTTATTAAGCTTTTCTACTGAGAGGCTGTTGATCTACTGAAAACGGCCAGTGACCAAAATGACAATTGGAATTTGAGCCAAAATGTGCTTCCATCTCGTGCTAGAGTTAACAGGTCTACATGATAGTGAATGTCAGTCCCTGGTCCAGAGTGATATTCTTATTCTTTGCAGCTTTGGTCAGACAAACCAGCCTGGTCCATCAAACAGAAAATAGTTTGACCTGAGATGCCCAGCCCTTCCGCTCTACTGGAAGGTGATGATGTTTTCTTAGCCCCTGCTGTCTGCCTCAATGTCAGGCGAAAGCAGCTTTGAAGAGCTAGGGACCTCCCCCCCGCTTTTCCCTCTGCCTGGCACTCTCTTCCCCCCTTTACCCATGTAGCTTTGCTCCCTCAACAGTCTCAAGTCTTTACTTAAATGTCATCTTTTAAATGATGCCTTCTTGGACCACCGTATTCAAAATTTCATCTCCCTTTATCAGCAACCTTGCTTAATTTTTCTCTGGACACTTGGCACCTTCTAACATAGAATGTAACTGACTTTCTTATTTTGTTTATTGTCTGCCTTCTCCCACTAGAATATAAGGGCTGTAAGTGCAAATACTTTTGTGTGTGTGTGTGGGGTTTTCACTGATATATACCCCCAGTACTTAGAATAGTGCCTGGCACATTGTAACAAGTGTTCAAACATTTTAATGAACAAATGAAATAAGTCTGACCATCCAAAGGGAAAACCGGCATCTTGGTCCTCAGCATGGACCCTCTCCCCAAGTGAATGTACACATAGACATACACACAAAAAAACCTATGCCTATAATCTTAGGGGTTCCTAGACTCCCTGAAACCCAGCCATGGGTGCCAGGTTAAAACTCTTCGGTCAAAAGGAATTTAGCTGTACCTCTTTGGGTACTTCTCGGTTCCAGTGCATTCTTTTGGAAATCTTCTCCATGCCACAGATGTTATGACTATTGGGAGTCTCCCAGGGGATTCCAGAGCCTTGTAATATTGTAGCAAACACAGTGAAGCTGGCAGCCGTAATTCTGTTAAGAAAACAGGAGTGTGTGCCAGCCCCTCATTATTCATTACTGAGCTATTAATTCAAGTTCTCTTAGGAAAACATCCAACAGTGAAAAGACAGGCTCTGAGCAGCCACAAGCTAAAGCACAGCCAGCCCTCTGTCCTGGTGTCCCGGGTTAGCCCCTTTGTGGGGCAAATGCTCAGCTGCTCCCTTTGAACACACCTGGCTCCTTGGGGATGGGAGTTGCCCTGCAGGGTGACAGTGACCGGCTCCTGGTCCTGTTCAACGTTGCTAACTCCCGAGGCTGCAGAATCCAAGAGGACTGGCTGCTCCTTAGAGGGGGAGCTCACATGTCCAGCGTGCCGGGCAAGAACTGAAGGCTGAGTAAGACTTTCACAAAAGAAAGGGGCGATGGCAGAGGAGCGGGTGGAAGGAGAGGGCATCCTGGGCAGAGGGGAGGGCAGGAGCAGGCCCAGTGCAGAGACGCGGGAGTGGGGAAACAGCACGAGCCAGCCTCCATGTGGAGGGTATGGAGCTTTATCAGAAGGGCTTTGGAGAGCCATGGATGGGGTAATGATAGAATAAGATGTGCATTTAGTGAGATTTTCCCAGGAAGCAGTGGAGGATAGACGAGTAGAGGCAAGAAGACCACTCAGGTTGCTTTTAAGTGATCCTGAGGCAAGTGGTATGGGCTGACCAAGCTGGTGGCAGCGAGCAGAATGGGAAGGGGAGAGATTCAAGGGTTATTAAGGCGGGTAGAATTATCCAATGATGGAAACACAATGGAGGATGAGAGAGGAATGGGGGGAGAGGGAGGACGGAGGTCATAGAAAATGTCAGGTTTCTGGCCTGGGCAACACGGTGGATCCAGGTGCCATTACCTTAGGAAGAAATACGGGTGGGACCTGGGTTGAGGAGCCTTTCTCAGCTGCGGTTCCACTAGAGAAGTAAGCACTGCTACCCTAAGGCCTCCACTGTCTGGAAGGAATGAACGTCTCTCCCCTGATCTAGAATGGCACTAGTTCTCCTTAGGAGAACTGAGAAAACAGGCACTCGAGTTGCATTCTGCATTCTGCGGTTCAGACCAAGAGCCCCGGTTGAAAAAGGTCTCGATAATGTAGGTCTGCTTATGCTCAGGCCATGGGAGGGGATGAAATCGCCCTGACGAAGTGTATAAAATTGAATCAGTAAAAATGACAGAGTCAAGGGATGAGGCGTCTGAGAATCTAGAGACACAGCGAAAAAATCAGGAGACAGTGACACCTTAAGTCCTCATGGAAGCCAAGGAGAAGGTAACTTCAGACAGAAGAGGCTGGCCAAGCTGTTTCCCACAGGGGTTGGCTGCACCCCTGGTGACGCTAGAGAGGATTCCTGGGGTGCATGCGGGCAAACGCTTCTAACTTTAGTAGTTACGTATTGTTGTCTCTATGTACTGCAAGTAATCCAGCATTTATGTAGCAATATAAATAACCACAGCTAACAGTTATTATTTTTTGACAGTTACTAGGTACCGGCCGTTGTTCTAAGTGCTGTATACGTATTAATATTCTTACTTAATCCTCACCACGATCCTACAAGCTAGATATTATTGTTATCCCCTTTTTAAAGATGAAGAAATTGAGGCACAGAGAGGTCAAATAACTTGCCCAAGGTCACAGAACTAGTAAGAGGCAGAGCTGGAATTTGACCCTGAGGGGTTTGACTCCAGGAACCCTGCTTTAAAAAAAAAGGATTTATTTCTGGCTTTAAAATAAATTCAAGTAAAAGAAAAGGATCAATTTCAAGAAAATAGCAAATAAATAATAGAACAAGTGGACTCAGCTATCACAAAATTGTTAAGGAGGGACACGAATGACTGACACTTGGGAAACAGTGCCCTGGCTGCATTGTTACATTGAGGAGAAATGCATGATAGTGAACTGTACATAGTCTGCACATGTCCTGAGACTACGGGACAAAAGGAAACATCTAGATAATGCTGTTCCCTGCCTATGGGGAGGTCCAATTGCCTCCTTTCAATTCTGGGCCATTATCCTAGGGACAGACAACAAACCACAAATATAGTATTAACTGTTAACTGTCAAAAATGTTATTTGTTATTGGTGGGCGTTAGATTCTTTAATAATGTCTTTAAAGATTCACTGGTTTCTTTAAATTTGACCAAACTGTTACACATTATCACCATACTTAAGTGTATTAGAAATGTGCTAAATTACTTCCATGACTGCATTTTGAACATTTCAACAGCTGAGTACATTGTAAATACTCCGGCAGGAATTTTGATTTCTCATCCTTATTTCTTTGGGATCCCATGAGTAATACAAGAAGCTTGTTTATTGCTGAAATATATCTTGCTTAATGTCTTTCATGTCTGTCCCTGGTGTCTTACCAGCAAAAATGGTAGTGAAAATGATCCTAAGCAGAGGAAGAAATCAAACAGGGAAACCGAAAGAAGAAACAGAAAAGGAAATGTCCTGAGGAAGGAAGATGGGCTGCACACCTTCTGGGGCTCCAGGTCCTAATCTGGGAGAGGGCAAGAAAAAGGAGATGGAACAGACTGAAACAAGCCAAAAGGTATTGTTCCTGAGAGACGCCCTCAGGCACTGGGAAAGAATGCCTTGACACCTAAGGGAGAGTGGGCAGGCACCAGGCCATTGACGCCTCTAGCTCTGTCTACCCTACGTAATACATCCTTGCTGGTCCTTGCCTGCAGGTTCTCTCATTAGTAGCACATAGTTTCCAGAGCAATGCCATGAGGAGTATTTGTCCTCAGGCCTAGAAGGCCATGTGCTACCCCAGGCCTTTTGGGGCCCTGGCTCAGTGTGCCCATCTTGGGTACTTTGAGCATGATGGATCACATCTCAATCTGTATGTTACAACTAAGGCTGCTGGGATCAACAATATTTCCACAGATCTACTCTCTGTATTAAAGGGAGAGACAAAATGTGTTGCTATCTAGTAGATGCAAACAAGGCCACGTTAACAATTCAAATTTCACTGGTTCTTGCCATTACTGTTACAACTCACCATTCTTGCCCGAAAATGTTCCTTGGGTATTATCTAGAGGGTCTTACTTGTATTTGTCAGCATCGTTACTCTCACCTCTCCTCAGGTCCTTCCTTTCAGCTTGAAGATTCTGTGATTCTATAAGATTGGTAAGGAGGGTTGTGGAGTCTCTAGTACAAGAGCTTTTTGTGTGTTTATTTTAAAGTCTGCCTTATAGAAAATTTCAAACATCTACAAAAAAACAGAGAAGAGTATAATGAATTCTCATGTACCCATTGATCTGCTTTAACAATTTATATACATCTACACCTCCACCTTCTCTACCCCTCTGGATTATTTTGAAGCATATTCTTAAATATTTTAGTATAGATCTCAAAAAGACAACTCATTTTTTAAAAATCTAGTGCAGGAGTTTTTAAACTTGGGTTTACATATGTAATGTTGCATGCAAATACGCATCTTCTTGAGAAAATGACCTACAGCTCTCATCAAATTTTTTAACTGGTTCAGGAGTCTAAGATTTTAAAAATCATTGCTCTAAGCAAAACAATGAGAAGAGATTAAATTTGCTTTAGGGTCAATACTTGTGAATGAAACCTCTCATCTTTTCACCATTACCACCATTACACTCATTCTTAAGTATTTTTCAGAAACTTGTTTCCTAGGAATGATTTTAGCTGTTGTATATATAGAACAGTAAATTTCAACTTTAAAAGGTTTTAAGATTAAATGCACTCTCCAAAAGCCATAAATACTAATTTAAAGAGCAGAAAAACATTAGAGGCATGTATACAATGGTCAATATACAATCACCATGAGAGCTTTCCAAATGGGCCCTCAGCCTGCCAAGTGAAGAAATCTACATCAGAGAACCAGAGGAGAGTCAGTCAGAACTGATTTCACCAGAAGCATTAGCTCAGAGGCAGAGAATACAGGCACAGAACTGCTCAGAATGTCCCTACGTTTTGCAAAATACAAAGGACAACATACTTCCAGGAATGTGATGCCAAAATAAAAAAATTCAGAAACCATACATACTGCTGATTAAGTTAAAGTTACTCAGTTATTTTAATAAAACAGACATAAAATATACATTAACATTTTCTTTATTTTCAAAAATCTGGGTTAAACAGGCAAGCTGCATGTACATAAACCAAACCAAACAACACACCAACAACTTAAAACAAAACAAAACAAAAAAACCCCAGAACCTTGCAAATTAAGACTCTACTGGACTATCAACTAGAGGGCTGAACTAAATGAACAAGAAACCCTGACGCTCTATGACAGAAAACTGATGGCATACGTGCTTTCCCACTCGGGTGTTCCCACGTGCACATACATGTGTGTACATGTGCAGGCATCACTGGAGGAAGAAAAAGTTGAAAATGGTACAATAAAATAATTCAAGTTACTGGCCATTTCCTCTGTCCTTCAGAATGATGTTTCCAGTGTTAAGAAATTATGGATGCCTCCTCTACATTAAAAAAAAAAATCCAGAACAGTGAAAACATCAGGACACAGTTTTATTGCTATCTTTTGAAACATACGGCTACATAGAAAATATTAAAAATTTCAATAAAAGCAAAGTGTTTCTTGTCTAAGTAGTTAAAGTGAACGGACTTTTGTTAGTCACAGCCAAGCAAGAGGAGAACCTGGGAAAGGTTATAATTGGAGCTTATCCAGAAGAGCCTCCTTCTATCTGCAAGAGGTTTGCTATGCTTCAGAAGGAAAAACGAAGCAAACGCAAAGCAACCCATTCACTTTTCCATTTCTAAATTTAAAGCAAACATGCTGGTGTTGTTGAAATTTTAATTTCCAGTTTAAATTGTCATGACCACTTGGGGCACAGACAAAACCTTTATATGACCAGGAAGGAACTGAGTAAGGCCAATGACACCCAGTGTTCCCGTGTGTTTTCAAGTCTGTCCAGCGCAAGCAAATGAAAACCGAAAGAAAGCAACCCAGCTTTAGTTCTAACACTGATAACTGTAGACCCTGGAAGGAAGTAATTTAGTGGGGTTTTTTTGTTTTTGTTTGTTTGTTTTTACTGCTTTTATTCCCTTACTATCTGAATTTAAACACAGTTCCATAAAACTTCAAGTATAGCTAAGGAAAGCACCTCACTGCCCCCAGCCAGCTTCCTGCTGTTGAAACTGAACTTTTCTGGCATTTGTATTCTAAAACAAGTTTCATTTCTCCTGATCTCTTGTTAAAACACAGATTTTATCTTCTGTAATTTTCTAATTTTGCACCTGTTGTTAGTTCCGAGTTTGGGAAGAGTGGAGAAGCACATAGGGATGGGCTCCACAAGCTCTGGTCTAGGCTATCAGACACCAGGATGAACATGGGGACCCCTTGACTTTTCTCACTTGGAAGCAAGGGACTCTTTCAGGATAGTGTTTTAAATGGTAGTGGGGAAAACAGCAATTTAAATTTTATTTGTAGAAAAAAGTATCTGAATTTTCTATTTTTACTATAATGATCATGCATCACTTCAGTAATAAAAATAAAGAAACACAATGCTGTGAGGTGGCAATTGTTTTTAGGTACATTTTCTTGTATTAGTTCAGCCCATTTTAAGTGAGGACTTTGGGCATTTTGGGATATTGTGGCTTCTGGCCATATTATCTATTTAAAAGCGTACATCTTTCTACCAGTGGGTAATGATCTGATATCCCACAGTCCCTTGAAATTATGATATTCAACAACAACAAAATTTAACCAAGCTTTGTAGGTTGCAGTATAATTTATCTTTATAAGAATAGTACATAGATGGTTTATTTCAATGCTTGTCATAACTAAAAATATTTTCCATATCTTTACACATAAAATGTGTATCAAATCAAAGTTGTGACCAAAGTCACAACTTTTCCCCTCAGAATTCCCTATCGTTTCCTGACACTTGGTGCTATAGAGTAGAAGTCTGGAGCCAGAATGTTCTTTTGTTTTCTGATAGGCAACTTATTACTGTTTGACTGAATGCCTACAGGATTTTTCATTCTTTATCCTTGGTAGTTTAAAATTTTGCCAGGAGGTGGTTAGGTACAAGTCTCTTTCACTTGTTTTTTTTTTTTGGCCTGGAATGCAGTGAGACCTTTCAATCTAAATACACAGATTTTTGTTTTGTTCAGGAAAGATTTCATTTTTATAGTCTACTGATATTTTTCTCAATATACTCCTTCCATCAGGAAAGCAAATGTCAGTAATGTTAGCTAATGTTCTGTCTTCCAAATCCATTATCTTTCCCCTATTTTCATCTCCTGTTTCTTTTGAAAGAACGATAGGAAGAAAATCTCGTTTGTCCTTCACACTGATTTTTTTTTGGCCGCATCCTGCACCATGCGGGATTACTTCCCTGACCAGGGATCAAACCCGCACCCCATGAAGTGGAAGCACGGAGTCTCAACCACTGGACCGCCAGGGAAGTCCCACACTGAGTTTTTTATAAGCATCTGTATTGTTCTTTTCTACTTCCAATGTGGATTTTAATCTGCTATTGTGTTTTTAGCTTCCTTGAAATCCTTCTTTCTAGTTTATCTTCTTTTTCATTTTATTCCATTGCCTTTTTCTCTTAATCCATTCCCATTTTAAGATAACATACTATTGCTGCATAGAAGCAATTCTTCTGTTCCTTCAATTATGACAAAGAGAATCCTAAAATTTTCTTGTTTCTTGCAGTAGACTACTTTCAACTGTTCTGGAAGCTGTTCATTTTCCTTCGTTCAGTCTTTTTTTTTTTTAATGCCGCATTTGTTTTCTCTATACTCATCCTTAAACGTGGTCCTTTCTCCTCAAAGCTAGTATTTGCCTTTCATTATGCTATCTGTCCACTTGAGTGTTTGTCAAATCCCTTTTTTGGATGCACAGGTTGAGGGTAAGAAGATGTGCATATTTCCAAGTCCAGTTTCTAGTTTAACACTTTTCTATTGAAGTGGCATCCTTTTCCTTTCTATTGTCTGGTTTTCTGGATCTCTGATCCAACACCATACATGAAAAATCACAATATTTGCATTTTCTGCTACTTATTTATTGTTTTTGTCCTCACCTAAAGGGCGTTTTTCTCAGAATGCACTATGCCTCCAATAGATCCTCTCTGCTTGCTGCTCACATTTTAGCCCTAGAACTTGGAGCTGGACTGAATGAAGAGGAGGTGGATGGGGAGATGGGAGAGAGGGTGGGATAGAGAAGCTTTTCACTTTATAGTGTGGCATCTGGTTAAGAGAAAGGATAAGCCAGTTATTTTTCTGGCACCAGAGCTCTGAGTAAGGAGACTGACATGGTTAATGAGAACAAGTATTAAATATCTTTCAGATTTTCTATTTCACAGAACCTGTTTCATGAAGCAAAGTGAAAGAAAACAGTGAGCTACAACCTGAAAGGTTTCGTCTCACTCCACTTCCAAATGCCTTGTAAATTGTATCGATTCCTTCTAGATTCTAGAATTGAGAGGTGGCCTTCTTCTGGGTCTATATGAGTGTTTTTCTTGGAAGGCAGGAACTCAATGGCAGGGCCTTCTGCCAGACAGCTCCATTAATTAATTTTTTAAAATCCAAATCTTCCAGCTATGGTATGGAGGAAAGATTCTGGATTAATTTTCTAGTCCTGAATCTACTACTTATTGTCTTGCTGACCTTGGATGGGCCCTTTAATATCTCTGGGCTTCGGTTTTCTTATTGGTAAAATGGGGGATTTTGATTAGGCTGTCTCAGAGTTACCTATAACCTCTTATTTTTTAAGTCTCAAAACAAAAAAATCCCCATGCCCTGATAAAGGAAAGAATAGAAAACAAATGACTAAATAAGTATATTTTGCTATGAGGTCGCTTTAGCCTAAAGATTATAAAAATCCTCTGACATCAAAATTAAAAAGTGAAAGCAAAAACCCTGAGCATGTAATTGTGATGCAGGCTAGGAAGTCCTTTACATTTTAAGCAATGACACCCATTCAAAACAGGTGCAGTTTGTAAACGACTTGACTTTTATTAGAATAAACTGGCATGACCATCTGCCCTTTAAGGTAGACAATAGATAATCTGAGTTATTTATTGGATAAACACAGAAGGTTCTCAGTAGGCAGAAAATGTTATACTCATTCATAGAAAACCACCAGGCTTTCCAGGAACTACTGAATTATACCAATATATTGAATTAGTAAGAGAGTACATATAAGGTATGACACAGTATGGTTTGAGAAATGAAATATTTCCCAAACAAATAGAAGCTGTTTAATTTTTTAAAAGCTCTGTGATAGATGGACCTCTTTGGGCCTGAAGAAGGCAGTTTAGTTTAATGCATTGAGCACTGTATTTGGAGTCAGAAGACCTGGGTTCAAACTTAAGTTCTCCAACTTATTAGCTCTGTGAGACTTTGGGAAATTTACTTAACTTCTCTGAGCCTTGGTTTCTCAATAAGTAAAATGGGAATAATTAGACCTACCTTGCAGAGCTGTTGTGAGAATTAAATGAGAATACGAGGAAGCTGTGAGAAAGCACTTACCACAGCTAGTGTTAGTCAAATCTGAATCTTCCAGAAACTTATTTGAACAAATCAGTAACAATAACTACAGTTAAATGTAAATTAATTAAATCAGTTATACTGACCATAATATTTAGGAGCCCATTCTCAGTGGGGGAGAGGGATCTATCTAATTGCTTTTACTAGTAATGGAAGCAATATGCATCTACATATAATCCAGTGATTTTTTTTTGGTCTTAATAAGTATTTCCTGAAATTATTAACTTCCATATGAACTGCATTAGATAAACAATAAAGCACTTTAATGGAGCATAAAAATCTGATTCTGATCAACAATTAAAACATAGGGAACCTCTCTGGATTTCTTGGGCTATAAGGAACTAGAAGTACTCAAAATCATCATCAAAATAGGCAAACTTTGCCAGAAGGATGGGCAGCCTCCCTAAAAGGAGTCTTGGGAAACCCTATGATGTCAGGATACATGGATACAGAACACACAGGAATTTCCAGAGATAAGCTAGTTTTTCATTCCCTACAGCCTCCTCTTCTCTCAGAAAGGGAGTTCAGCCTTAGGTCATCACCAATCTCTCCCTCCACTCCTGTTTTTGCTTAGGTGATAATTTATATGGAAAAACACAACAAAGATTTTTACCTAAGAACTTTGCCTAAACAACTGAATGTTTTTCTCTTAAAACAGAGCATTAAAAATTCACCCCAAAAGTAAAAGCATTTAAAGATATACATGAATTTGAAACTTTTAATGCATTCTTCGGTTCAGGGCTGTTTGTTAACAGTTTCTCAATATGTATGGGTCTTAGACTAAATTGGAGCGCCTGTAGAGAAAATGAGGTAACTCTTCTTTGAGGTCTTCATCGTTTGCATTTCTTGCTGCCTAAAGTTAACTGGTTACTAGCTCAAGAACCCACTGTTAGCAATCCAGATTTCAATAAAAGCAACAAAGTGATGCTTGTTTGATAAGAGTAATATTTAAACATAAATATTTGTTTATTTAAGTGGTCACAATGTGGTTAGTGTTAGCCTAACCTGAGAAAAATAACATTCTGCTGCCTATAGAGATAGCAAAATAATTTAAGGAGCTGTCAAACTTAAAATTTCAAGAAAACTTATTCCTAAAGCAAGCGTTCCAATATAGCGAGAAGCACTCATTTAGGAGATTCAGTATATGATCTTGAGGAATTAGGAATTTTGCCTCCTAGTTTTGCCACTTCCTAACTACATGGCCTTGAGGAATTGCAGAAATGTAATATTATTCACTTTGGAGATGATCTATTCCGATGATCTCCTTTCACAGCTGAGGAAAGTGAGACCAGCATTACCAAGTGAGGAGAGAAGGCGCTGCCAGCCTGGTAATCTTCCTTCTATAGCCAGAGGCTTCTGCTTCTACAGGAGGATTATTTTGTCTACATCGTCTCCACAACTGTCTATGAACATGCTGATAGGGTGGGTATAGCGTGATGCTTTTAATGAGGTTGAATTAAAATAAAAATCAAAGTAACAGAGTTTCACATTTCTATAAACATTTATCAGTCAGGGCAGATTAATACAGCATATAATCCAAGGAAAGCTGGGAAATGCCACATGACCGAGGAGACCATTTCTTTCACAACTTTGGTTAGGTTTTCCCATAATACTCCCCTTTGCAAACACACTAAACCGTGGGAAAACTTTCTCATAATGCCTCTCAGGGCTTCTCTATGCTTTAATTGTTTTTGCTTACATCTGAGGTATCAGGGCTTGGAGGTGCTGGAGGTAGAATTTATGGGTATAAATGTGACCACATTATCAGGTTTGCTTTCCTCTTCAAGTTTAACTGTTTAAAGGAGAGAGAATCTCCATAATGGAAGGAATAAGTGGTACAGTGCAGATTAGGTGAACAATGTTATTACTCTTACCAAAGGTTGTAACTAAAATAACTAAGATTTATTGCATAAATAATACTATGTGCCTGGTGCTGTGCTAAAGGCTTTACATTTCATTGAATCATACCCTTCAAGCTGATGCCCCCACCATCTCTGCTGGAATAAACTTCCAAGGGGAGCCTGGCTAAATTCTGGGGAGGAGGTACCAAGCGAGCGGGGCTTCCTTTAGAGCAGGTGCAGAAGGTGCCGGGGGGCAAGAGCTCACCCAAAGGACTCCCTGGGTCCCATAACACCTACAGCACCACCATTCCTGACGCAGAGCCACGGCAACTTGAGCCTCGGTGAATGTGCAAATTCCTGGTATTCATTCCCACTTCTGAATACAAAAAACACTAAAGGTAAGTGGAGAAAACACTCTTAACCTCCCCCTTTCTTCTCTTGGGAATCTCCTTTCTCCTGGCTTAGGCCAAGAGTAGAAAACCCTGGAGTCCCCAGAGGGTATGGTTTACAGCTGGCCGAAAAGACAGAACAACTGCCTTAGCTCTGAAGCCCAACAAGAGCTAGCTACTCTGCCCCCCT
Organism: Balaenoptera musculus; assembly: GCF_009873245.2. NCBI lineage: Eukaryota > Metazoa > Chordata > Mammalia > Artiodactyla > Balaenopteridae > Balaenoptera > Balaenoptera musculus. The sequence continues at coordinate 95,284,938 of NC_045790.1, read as the reverse complement.
TCAGATCCTCTGAGCATGGACACAGCCATATAGATGGATAGGTGCTTCACCATATTAGCAGGTTTACTAGGTGTTATCACATATAAACTTAAAGTGTGTGTGTGCACACACACATACACATCTACACACAAATATATAATAGACAAAGTACCTATACAGTGGGTGACACAGGAGGCATGTAATGAATGGCATTTAGGATGCTGAGATACGATTCTTTCCTTCCATCAGGTATCACTGGAGATTCTACCTCCTGACTTTGATTATAATCATTTACTTCAGAACTCTGAGGGTTGAAAGTCCATCAAATAGGTGATAAGCGACAAACCTGAGGCAGAGATTGTTATTCAGCTGATAAAAAGCCACTATCAACAGAAAGATCACAGCCTCTGGATCAGTTATTGCTACTTTTGGAAATGTTAAAATGTGAAAAGATCCCAGTGATATCTAATGGCAATTTCTTCTTGAATCTATTTAAAATAAAAATGGAGGTTTTATTACTTAAGCTGCAGGCCCTGCCCAGTAGTTCACATAGGTTATATTTCTGTTTAAGTGCAGTACTGACAAGAAAAACAACCATGTGCTTTCCTCAAACAAAATTTCCTTTGGGTGTTCACCCACTAAAGGAAACTGTACCTCGTGTTTTGTGTCTCTTTTAATCAAAACCTTAAAATCCCTATAGGAAAGTACAACAGAACAGTGTGCAATATCAAGTCATAACACTGCTTATTAAATATTACCTGTTATTTATATACAGATGGAGACATACCAAAGTTAATCTATATTCAGGAAAGATCAACTAGTAAACGAAATAAATGTGCAGGAACTAAAAAGGGAACAACATTAAACCTTAAGGCAGCATTGGTTGAGTCTTCTCCGGTAAAGGAAGTATTACATATTTCAATGACCAGTGAATGATTTTTTAAAACAATTAATTAAAATAAATACTAAAATAATGTTTTGAAAAAGAAATAGGGCTGATTTTAGGACTCCTACAAAATGAATGTATACTAGACTTTCAATTGTGGATTGGAAAACATACACAGGAACAAAATGGTATGACGTTGTAGCAGTCTTTCCTCAAATACAAAATAAAGATTCCCTAGAAATTATTATTATTATTAATTAGTCCTCTTTGGGCTCCTTTTTCACTTATTCAGAGCAGTTATTATAACATTCTGTTAATGTTTGAATAACAAGTGGTCAGGTTCAGTCTCACCTGAGTGAAATGATTTCAAACTGCATTGATAACCTATCATCATGGTCTGATTTTTCAACTATGTCCTTGTTGCTGGGTTTGCTTACCTGGTAGGTTGCCTACATCCTCGTGTCCCAAGCATTGGTGCCAACCTAAAATGATGAGATCTCTTGTGGCTGAAAGAGTCATACTTTGACAAAAATATTTCAAAACTCTTTAATAAACACATTTTGGGATTTGTTTTCTTTGCAGCTTGTTTTGTTGGATTTTCCTGGTTACGCCTGAAAACTACTTTCAGTTGTTTTACAGTCCAGTGCTATATGCTGACAGAACAACTGTATGACACAAAGAACAGATGAAAAAAAAAAAAACCTCTAAAAAATGTTCAAACGAAAATAGCTTTCACATGACGCCGAGAAAGAAAACGTAGGCACTTCTGCTTCAGGAGGTTTTTCACGTTTTGATCACAGACCGCTTTTCCAAGACACTTTCTCTCACTACTGGAAATTCCCTCATGGTACAAACCATCTAGTTCATTGGAAACCTTGTTCTCACAAGCACCGTTTGGTGCATTAATCTTTTCTCATAAAACTGTCTCCATTGATGCAGAGGTCAAGTTCCTCCCAGGGCTGAGAGCAGTCCCCACCTTCCTATCAGCATGACTGAGCGTAGCTCCACGACCTTCCATCAAGCAAGGCTGCTTGCTCTGCAGGACCAAGTTATCCAACAACAAAATGTAAGGAGTGCCAGGTGCAATTTTTCTCCTGGAAATAGTTAACATGTCTGCCTCTCTCTTCCTAGTTCCTCACTGTGAGTGTAATTCCACAAAGTGTTTATAACATTCTAAAGCTACTAGGCTACTGGGATTTTTTTTTAGTGACTACTTAAACAGTTTTCTTCCCCCCCCTCCCTTTTATTTTTTTTGAGAAAATCTGTGCTAAAAAGGCACTAGATAAAATGAACTTCCTCACTCTTGTGTATGTAGTAACTTATACAGTGCATTAGACTCTATAATTTAACAAAGGTGACACACATCTGGATAAAACATCCTAAATATTCATCTACTTTCAGTTAAAAAAACAAACCCAAAGTCAAAGAAATCTTTGAAAGAAAGAAAGAAATCACTCAAAGTCCCACTGACAGGGACCAGCCTGACCATGAAGTCACGGTCACCCCTGCCGCCTCAGAGCTCTGGCCTTGGCTGCGGGGGAGCGCCCGCCTGCCAGGGTGTGTCGGGTGGTGGCCGGGACCCAGGGGAGACTCACTGGCAGCAGCTGTGGGAGCCAAGCCTCCTGGAGACCTGAGTAAATGAGACGAAGGTGAAGTTCTCACAGTTTTCCAGCTTGACCTTCTTGGCTAAGTTCGGGACAATTCCCCGAAGAGACCTCAGTCCCATCCTCTGTTCCTCGTACCACACGCTGCCCATGTCTGCGGCCTCCTTCCTGGCGGTAAGGTAGAAAGGGGACTTGGCCTCCATTTGGGTGGGTGGTCGATGGATGTACATGTACTTGTAGAGGAGGCAGTAAGGGCACTGTTTGTGTCCCCTGGAATGCTCGTGGTAGATCTTCCCGTGGCACACTCGAGTGGAACCACTCCGACTCTCCCGCTTGACACTGTCTGTCCGGGCAAAATAGGGCTGGTTCTGTGGGTCTTTGAGCAGCTCAATGTCACCATACATCAGATCAGCATGCTCCTGCAGCGTCCGCATATTCAGGTATTGGCTGTTGTACTTGACCACGGTGGACAGAAGGGTGATGGGGCTGTCATCCCCCAGACACCCTGCCTGCCACATCTCCTCCTCATCAGAGAGGGAGAAGTAGACAATGTTGCGAGAACGGGCACCTGACATCCCTGCCTTACTCAGCACCCACAGCTTCTCCTTGAGCTTCTTGGTGGAGGAGCTGAAGGTGCTGCTGGTGATGGAGAAGCCCACGCCCGCGTTCTTCAGGATGCGGTCCAGGCCTCGGCGGATGGCATGGAGCGACGTGGCCAGGAAGTCTGAGCCGTCGCTCTTCTTAACGGTGACATAAAAGTTCTCAAGCAGCTCGTTCAACTTCACTGCAGGGATCTCAAATGAGACAAACACTGAGGTTACACATTTGCGGACACCCAAGTAGCCAGACCCCTCCTTCCTTCTCCTGATCCTCACTAGGGGCTGTATTTTGGATAGCCCTCTAGAGGGCTGCCTTCTTAGCATGGTACAGTGGAAAAAACAGTGAATTTCACGCTGGAAGATCTAGGTTCCACACTGGGCTCCACTTAGTCCCTTTAAACCTCAGTGTTTTAAGCAACAGGACGGGAGATAATAATCATACCTTCTCAAAGAATTACTGTAATGCTTAAATAAAGTAGTGGACGTGAAAGGGTTTGTAAATAGTAATGAACACACATACACACAACATATATATATGTGTGTGTGTATATATATATATATATATATATATATATATATAATTATCATTATTTTTATTATTGGCCTTGTAACTTTCACTATTCCTCTCTGGAAAGCCCTTTCGTCTCTTTTCTAGCAAATCATTTCCTTCCCTCCCCTTCAATAAAATTCAGCCATCCTCTTTGAAGAGTTCCTGAACTAAACTTATCAAACTCTGAATCATTCCGACATTAATTTCCCTGATCTCTGCATGTACTTGGTGCTGTAGGGAAAGATGACTCACATGTCCATTTTGCACAGCAAATTAATGCCCCTTGATTTTTCACTTGAATTTATCTGAATAAGTCTGGAAATATTTCTGACTTAACAATCTGTAGGGTTTCAATGTCAGTATTTGTTCAAAAGATATGAAAGACTTAATGATTATACTGACAATTAGAGAGTGCTCCTTATTTAGGCATGGCAGGAGAAGGAAGGCTGGTGGGTAAGAAAGCTTTACTTTCAAGAGGGAGCCATAAAGATAAAACCACACCTTGCTCATAGTCAATTTAGGTTGAATACACATTCTAGGACAAAAGATAGTCTCAATAAGAGATGTTTTAAAAGCAGAAACTGTACTGGTAACATTCATTCTTCTAATAGCCCTTGGGTCAAAGAGGAAAATAAAAACTGAATTATAGATTAAAAATGAGGCAAACTGAAAACATTACATATCAAAATGTATGAGGTGTTGCCAAATATACTCCAATAACACCACAGTCTTAAATGCCTTTGTTAGAAACTTTATTAAAAATAAGCGAACACTATTCAACACAAAAGACTAGAAAAAGTAAATCAAATTCAAAAATAGTAGAGTGAATCAATAAAAATAAAACAAATTAATGAACTGGAAAAGATATAAATTGGTATAGATAAAAAATGAAAGTATGTAATCTTTGAAAAGACCTATAAAGTTGACAAACTTCTAGCAAATATGACAGAAAGAAAGAGAGAAAGAAGAGGAAAGGAAATATACACATAAACAATATTAGGAATGAGAAAGACTATAACTACAGAAAATGAATAAAGAATATGAAAGAATATCATAAACTTTATGAATGTTAATTTGAAAATATAAATAACCTGAATAATTTTCTAGCAAAATATAAATTACCAAAGTTGGTTCAATAAGAGGTAAGAGATCTGAAGAGCCCCAAACAAGAGAAGAGAATGAAATGATTGTCAAAGATGTATGTCACTCATAAAGAGATGGCGTTATGGAGTTGATTCACCTTTTCTTTTGTATGTAAACAGTTTTGGAGCACAGGAAAAATAAGCGTTCTTCATTTTTTTTCTAATCCAAATCTGATAGATATTATACCAAAGACGCAAGAGGGAGGAGATATGCGGATATATGTATATGTATAACTGATTCACTTTGTTATAAAGCAGAAACTAACACACCATTGTAAAGCAATTATACCACAATAAAGATGTTAAAAAAAAAAGTATATGAATATAAATGTAAACTCCCCTAAGTAAAGTACTAGTGATTTCCGTTTTGCCCAGCACCAATGTAAAACAAAATGTACACATGTTAGAACCATGCAAGCAAGGGCATGGCTCTGATATGCACAAGTAGCAGTTAACATGGTACCAGCAAAATGAGGGCTGCCTATATTATCAAATTCAGGACTGCAGGAAAGCAATCTACGTCGAGACCAGTAGGGATTATCAGAGTGTAAGGATGATTCAATAGTAATAAATACTTCAATATAATTGACTTATTTATATATTAAGGAGAAATAATATGAACTTGATAATTACTGAAAAATTATTTGAAAGAATATGCTATCCACTTCAAATTTTCAAAAATGCAAATTAAATTTAGATTGGAAGAAAAAATATCCTCTTACTATGACGAAGAGTATTTTACAGACATGAACTATAAAAATTACACTCAAGATGAATCAAAACTACAATGAGGTATCACCTCACGTCAATCAGAATGGACATCATCAAAAAGTCTACAAACAATAAATGCTGGAGAGGGTGTGGAGAAAAGGGAACCCTCTTGCACTGTTGGTGGGAATGTAAACTGATACAGCCACTATGGAGACAGTATGGAGGTTCCTTAAAAAACTAAAAATAGAACTACCATATGACACAGCAATCCCACTACTGGGCATATACCCTGAGAAAACCATAATTCAAAAAGAGTCATGTACCACAGTGTTCATTGCAGCTCTATTTACAATAGCCAGGACATGGAAGCAACCTAAGTGTCCAACAGATGAATGGATAAAGAAGATGTGGCACATATATACAATGGAATATTACTCAGCCATAAAAAGGAACGAAATTGAGTTATTTATAGTGAGGCGGATGGACCTAGAGTCTGTCATACAGAATGAAGTAAGTCAGAAAGAGAAAAACAAATACCATATGCTAACACATATATATGGAATCTAAAAAAAAAAATGGTTCTGAAGAACCTAGGGGCAGGACGGGAATAAACATGCAGATGTAGACAATGGACTTGAGGACATGGGGAGGGGGAAGGGTAAGCTGGGACAAAGTGAGAGAGTGGCATGGACATATATACACTACCAAATGTAAAATAGATAGCTAGTGGGAAGCAGCCGCATAGCACAGGGAGATCAGCTCGGTGCTTTGTGTCCACCTAGAAGGGTGGGGTAGGGAGGGTGGGAGGGAGACACAAGCGAGAGGAGATAGGGGGATATATGTATATGTATAGCTGATTCACTTTGTTATAAGCAGACTAACACACTACTGTAAAGCAATTATACTCCAATAAAGATGTTAAAAAAAAATTACACCAAGATGAAAACATTAGAATCTTTTTTATGAAGTCAGGAATAGGATGAGAATGATGAATACCATTGCTATTATACAACAGTGCTCTGAAGATTCTGGCCAACCAAGTAAGACAAGAAAAAGAAATTACACACACACACACACACATACACACACACACATGTATGTATGTATATATGCATATAAGAAAGGAAAAGGACAAAACATAATTGTTTTCTGATAATCTAATTGTTGGTCTAGGAAACTCCAAGAGATTCAGTCAAAAAGCCATCAGAAAGAATAGAGTAGCTGCATACAAAATATAAAAAGCAATAGTTTTCTTACATACCAGTAAAAACCAGTTAAAATAACTTCCCAATAACCATGACACCCAAAACTCATCTGGTTTCAAATTTTTATGCTGTCACTTGCAACTCCCTACTTGCAGGTGTTAACTTCTCTTTGTATTAGCTGGGACTTGTGTGGTTGCAAGAGAGAGACCAAACTTGAAAAAGCCTTGGCAAAGAGGGATATCAGAAATAGTGGATTTCAAGGCCATCAGGGCTCCACCTCTCACCTCTGCTTCTCTGTACAGAGCTGCTTTCTTTGTGTAGCCACTTAGCACTCCCCAAGGGTTATATCTTACAGCTTCAGGTACTGGCAAGAGTCCAACTCTCATTTTCAGTAGAAAAAAAGTCTGAAGGAAGGATTCTGATTGGCCCACTCCTGATCCAAACAACCGACCAAAAGGTGGGCCACTGTACTAACATAATGGCTTCTGCAGTAACCATGGGGATTGTAGGAGAAGAATGGTTCCTTAAATAAGGGGTGCTGAGCAGAAAATCGTACTACCTTAGTGTTTAAAAACAAAACAAAACAAAACAAAACAAAACAACTAACCTCTGATAGCTTCCTTTTGCCCTTCAGATAAATTCCAAACTGTTTACCTTGTATACAAGCCTTTACAATCTGCTTCTACCCTATGGTAGATTGTTTGCAAAGATAGCCACAACCATCTCTCCCCTCCCTGTTCTTACACCCCTTTGCAATGTGACTCTGCTGCTCCTCCCATCAGGAAGTAGAATCTATTTTCCCACCCTTGGAATCATGGCTGGCCATGAATTAATTTGGCCAGTAGAATGTGGTAGAAATAACAATGTGTGAATTCCAAACCTAGGCCTCAAGGGGTTCTGCTTTCATCTTACAGGTTCTTACAGGTTTGCCTCCATTGTCGTAGTACATGATGTTGCCAGGTAAGGAAGCCCAGTTAGACCTCAGGAACGTGTGACTCAGAGACAAGCTGCCTCCCATCTAATATACAGATGACTGCACCCACATGAGTATCCCAAGTGAGACCAGTAGAAGAACCACTTAGCTGAGAAAACCCCATATCATCATGAGCAAATAAAATGAATGTTCTGTTAAGCCACTAAGTTTTGGGGTGGTTTGTTATGCAGCAACAGATAACTGATACACACCCTATTTCTCTAGCTTAATCTTTTGTTCTCTTCGTACTCTGTTTTCCAGCTTCACTGAACTTTGTGCCATTAGTAGAAACCACAGGGCTCTTTCATGCTTCCAAGTCTTTGCATATGCTATTCCTCTGCCTAGAATGTTTTTTCTTCTAACCTTCTCCATTTGGAAAACCTCTATTCCTTGTTTCAGATCTAGCTCAAATTCTGTTGTCTATATAAAAGGCTTCTCCAGCTTCCCTAAGCAAAGTTACTCTCTCACCTGGGATCCCAAGGCACTTCATTTAAATTTTATTATGGCCCTCTCCATACTGCACAGCCTTTTATCTATTTATATGTCTGTCTCTCAAAGTGGACTGAAAGCTTCCTGAATGCAAGAATGACATCTCATACATGACTGGTTCTTCATGCTGAAGACCCTACCAGTAGGCCTGAAATGTATCATAGATACCCAATGAACTGATAAACATGGGTTAAAGCAATGAATTAACCCTGGAGTCAGGAGAACCAAGCTGACTTAGGGTGCAGAACATTTCTCTTGATTATACCACAAGTTTCAAAGAAAAATCACAGCAAAAGCAATTCCTGAAGAAATGTCAAGTCACAAAATTTATATTCTTTGTACACAAGAAACTGTTCATTCTGGCCCATGTTGCCTGCCTCCTTTGTTTTCTCAAACTGAATTTTGGTTGATAATTATTCCTCCAGGTCAAGATCCTCTTACCTAGAAAAGGTTAAGGTTAGGGGTTGAAGAAATGGTGATGAGGGTCTATGAGAAGAGATGAATTTTAAAATTATTATTAATAAAGGTGAAATTATTACATTTTAATAGATTTATTTGCTTTTTTATTGTGCTAAAATATACATAATATAAAATTTACCATCTTAACCATTTATAAGTGTACCATCCAGTGTCATTAAGTACATTCACAATGTTGTGCAACCATTATCACTACTCATTTCCAGAACTTTTTCATCATTCCAAACAGAAACTGTACTCATTATACAATAACTCTACATTTCTTCCCCCTGCCAGCCCCTGGTAACCTCTATTATACTTTCTGTCTCTATGAACTTGCCTATTCTAGGTACGTTACATAAATGGAATCATACATATCTGTTCTTTTGTGTCTGACTTATTTTACTTAGTATAACACTTCCAAGGTTCAGCCATGCTGTAAGCATGTATCAGTACTTCATTTCTTTTCATTGACAAATAATATTCCATTGTATGGATATGCCACATTTTGTTTATCCATTCATCTGCTGACGGACATTTGGGTTGTTTGTACATTTTGGCTATGGTGAATAATGCTACAACAAATATTTGTGTACAGGTTTTTGTATAGATATATGTTTTAAATTTTCTTGAGTATATGCCTATGAATGGAATTGCTGGGTGAGAGTAACCCTATGTTTAACTTTTGGGGAACTGCCAGACTTTCCAAAGCAGTTGCATCATTTTGCATTCCCACCAGAAAAGTATGAGGGTTCCAATTTCTCCACATCCTCATCAACACTTGTTATTATCTGTTTTTCTTTTTTTTATCCTAGTCTTCCTACTGAATGTGAAGTAGAATCTCATGTGGTTTTGTCTTGCATTTCCCTGCGGTCTAAGCATCTTTTCACGTGCTTATTTTCGTCATAATAATGGTTTAATGTCCTTGTCTGCTAATTCTAAAATCTGTGTCAGTTCTGGGTTGGTTTTGATTGATTCATTCTTTAGTGATATATTGATACTTTCTTGCTCCTTTGCATGTCTGAAAATTTTTGTTTAGGTGCCAGAGATTGTGAATTTTATTTCTTGGGTTCTGGATATTCTTATATTCCTATAAATATTCTTAAGGTTTGTTCTGGGACATAGTTAAGTTACTTGAAAACTGTTTGACCCTTTTGGGTCTTGCTTTTTCTTAATTAAAAAAAATTTAGATATAATTACCATATGACACTATATCAGTTTCAGGTGTATAACATAATGTTTTGATATTTGTGTATATTGCAAAGTGATTACCACAATAAATCTAGTCAACACCCATCACCACACATAGTTAAAAAACTTTTTTCTTGTAACAAGAGCTTTTAAGATCTACTCTCTTAGCAACTTTCAAATATACAGTACCGTGTTATTAATTATAGTCATCATGCTGCACATTACATCCCCAGGCCTTTTGACCACCTTCACCCATTTCAACACCCCTCATTCCCAGCCTCTAGTGACCACCAATCTGTTCTTTTAGCTAGGAGGTTTTTTGTTCTTTGTTTTTAGAGTCCACATATAAGTGAGATCATATGGTGATTGTCTTTCTCTGTCTGACTTACTTCATTTAGTATAATGCCCTCAAGGTCCATCCATGTTGTTGCAAATAGCAAGATTTTCTTCCTTTTTATGGCTGAATAATATTCCATTGTACCTATACACCACATATTCTTTATCCATTCATCCATCTATGGACACTTCTATGTCTTGGCTATTGTAAATAATGCTGCAATGAACACAGGGGTGTATATATCCTTTTGAATTAGTGTTTTCGTTTCCTTTAGATAAAGGATCGTATGATAGTTCTATTTTTAATTTTTTGAGGAACCTCCATACTCTTTTTCTATAGTGGCTGCACCACTTTACATTTGCACCAGTAGTGCACAACAGTTCCCTTTTCTCCACATCCTTACCAACACTAGTTAACTCTTGTCTTTTGATAATAGTCATCCTAACAGATGTGAGGTGATAGCTCACTGCGGTTTTGATTTGCACTTCCCTGATGATTAGTGATATCTAGCACCTTTTCATGTAGCTGGGTCTTGCTTTTAAGATTTGTTGGGTAGGATTAGAGCAGAGCTCGGTCTGTGGCTAATTATTCTCCACATTTGATGCAAGACCTTTCTAAAGTCTCTACCCCACGAATCCTGAGGTTTTTCCAGTCTGACTGGTGGGAAGAGGTACTGTTTCCAGTTCTGTGTGAGCTCCAGGTACTATTACCTCTGATTCTTTCAGGCGTCTTTTTTTTTTTTGGCCAGCCTCGGGTAGTTTCCTCACATGCAGATGTTGATCAGTACTCAGCTGAATATTTGAGACAGAATAGCTTCAGTTCTCTCACGTTCTCTTTCTGTGTAGCTCTCTACTTTCAGATATTCTGTTATGACAATTCTAGCCACCTGGGTCTCTCTGGACTCAGTTCCATCTCCTCAACTCAGCAAATCCGCTGGGCTCTGCCTGCATGCTCCCTGCCTGCACCACAGCCCTGTAGACTCTTTCAAGGCAGCAAGCTGGGGCACGTGTAAGGCTCACCTTGTTTCCCATCTCTCAGAGATCACTGCCCTTCTTTGCGTATTATATAATACCTTGCAAAACATTAGTTATATCATTTGTCTGTTTTTTTGTTGTTTCTGGCAGGAGAGTAAATCTCCTCCAAATTGGTTGGAAGTGAAAAACTTAACTGATTTTTCTCCTGGGCATGGGTTATATGTTCCCACTTCTTCCTATGTATAGTAACTGTTGATTGTATGCTAGAAATTGTGAATTTTACATTATTAAATTCTGGATTTGTCTTATCTTTTCAATGAATGTTGTAACTTCTTTCTAGTTGTTCTCATGTCCTCAGCTGCCCTGAACTCTGATTTCTGTCTCCCCTCAACTCAGCAAGATTGCCAGGCTCAGTTTGGGTTCCCCTCCCTTCAATGCAGTTTAAAAATTGTCTCCAGACAGAAAGCCTGAGAGGTGGTCAAGCACCCATCTTAGGGATCAAGTCCTGTGCTGCCTGTTCTGTAGCAAGAGTTATTTCATATATTATGCCCAGTTTTCTAGTTGTTACAGCAGGAGAGTAATTCTGGACCCTTCTATTCCCTTATGGCCACAAGTGGAAATTTCAATTTATTTTCTAATCTGCTGGATCATTTTGATTAGTATGTTGTTGCTTTTTCATTTTTATAATTCTTTTCATTCTTTCAACAAACATTTCATACATCCTTAACCTGTAATCTACTATCTAAAGTTCCTGGTGTCTAAATCTGTTCTTTGTTGTTTCCATTCATTCTCATTCATGGTGATTTATTTCCTTAAGTGGATAGTGATTTTTTTTTTTTTTAATGAGCACACATTTAATTGGTCTTAATCTGTGAAAAATCTGAGTACCTATATTTTGGATGTTTCCCTTCAAAGATTATTAGCATATGACTCTGCAAGGAGCCAGGGTATGCTACTGACCAAGAATTTTAGACACTCTCAGGGTCTGCTCCTCAATCAAGGATTCTTCAGTTTAGCTCCCTGCCTCTTCCCTTCTTAATGATGTTATCAACATAAGCCCTGAGGAAGAGCCCTGCCTTTCACATGTGCTTACTGCTCACACTGCTCCTGTTTTGACCCTGTGGATGGCTCCCTTTCTTTCTGCAAGTACAGCAGAAACGCCCCTCACAGTATCTAGGGCACCATGCTGCCAGAAGTAGAAACCTGGATTTCCTATTTCATCTCTTGTTGGTGCCCTAAACACATCACCCAAACTTGGAGATGTCACCTGCCCTTGCGCTTCAGTTATGACTTCTATTTGCAATATCTTTGAATCTATACTTCCAGCTTTAACACTTCCCCCATGTTTTAAATCCCACCTTCCCAAATGCTTATTCGACATATCCATCTGGTAGACATCTCTATTATCTAAACTCAACATAACCAAATCAAAATACATCTTTCTGTGCTGTCTCTACATGTCCAAGAATTTTCCCTTCTATTCACAACCCTCAAACATTTCAAGTTGGAAGAGACTCTAAGGGTTCATTTTACAACTGGGGAAATTGAGGACCAAGAATATTAAATACATTTTTGCTCATCACCTCCAATTAATTGCTCTATTATATTAAGTTTCTTATGTTCCTTCCTGTTCAAAAAAATTCAGTGTTTCCCTTTTACCTAACCCTTAAGACATTTGCAGATCTTGTGGTCAGAGTGTTTTTATTATAACAGTCCCTTCTCTGCTGCCCCCCCCACCAATAATCCTTCAAATAAAGTCTCTCCTTACAAACAAACACAAAAACAAAACAAAACTTCAATGGTTTCCCAATATTCACAAGATTTCAGCTTGCCATTTAAGGGTTGTCAAACTCCAGTTTTATAGTCCACTACTCCCATATACGAAGCCTCTGCTGCAGGCAAGTGGGTCTATCCCTCTAAATTTTACTCTTCCTTACGTGACTCAGCCTAGAAGACCCTTGTCTTCAATTCTGTTGAAACCCTACCTCTCCCTCAAAATACAGTTTAAATATCAATTCCTTTGCTAGTCTCAACAAACTGCAATTAATTTATCCATCTGAATTTTTTGGCATTTCTGATCTGTAAATTCCGAGAACATGTATTAAATTCTGTTTTGTACTGTGGATATTTTTCTTTCTATTTTATGGTCTTTCAAAGTTTCCTCAGGCAGAAAGTACCTGTTCCATGTTCCCCACAATACTTACCACAGTGCCTGGCACATGGAAGCTCAGTGAAGTTGACCTAAAGAAGAAGTAAACTTAAGGGTTTCTTACCTTGGTGATGTCTGTGTGATCTTTGAGCCCATTGGTCATACACCAATATCGCCACACATTCAGGGCATACCGTGTTGCTTTGGTCGTATTTGGGCTTACTGCACTGGTACACAGATCATTCAAGTCATCGTTAATATTAAATACAGGAAATTTGTTGAGCTTAGTAGAATAGGCTAGAAACAAAAACAATAAAAGGCATTAAAATAATTTGCCATTCTCTTCTTCAGAGAATTGTATCTTTGGATCATGTTAAATAGTAGAAAACTCCTAAGAGATATAACACGTTAAACAATGAAATTTCTATCAAGTATACATAAATTAGAATAAATACAGTAGGGAACAATGTTTATAGCATGAAATCGATGTAGTAACCTTGCATTTAATCCCAACAATTTTGCCATATGTATTAACTGATATACTAATGCAGGCATTACAATAATAGAAGGGAAAAAATGAATGCAGAAAAACAAAGAATGTTCTATCTAAAATTTTCACTGTAAAAAAATAGCATTTATGTTAACAACAATGACAAAAGGATAGAAAGAAAGGAAGACAAGTTACACATCCTTTCTCTTTTCCTTAGCACATGAAGAGCTGTTACTTCTCTGCAACATATAGTCTCAAATATCTTATTTGTCATCCTGGACAGCTCTGAATTAAATGGTATTAGCATATTTCTTTATTCCTATTCACAAATTGATAAAGAGAGAGAGATTTCAACCCTGACTCCACAACCCATCAGCTAGCTTAGAGTCAGAATGGAAGGTCAAGTAGAATATTAGGGAAAGAGGGGGATGCTCCAGAGAGGTTCACATTGTCTCAGAGGAGAGCAAACAGATTTTTTTTTTTTTTTAATGCTATTCCTGTCTGCTTACATTCTTTTTATTTATGTATGTATGTATGTATGTATGGCTGTGTTGGGTCTTCGTTTCTGTGCGAGGGCTTTCTCTAGTTGTGGCAAGTGGGGGCCACTCCTCATCGCGGTGCGCGGGCCTCTCACTATCGCGGCCTCTCGTTGCCGAGCACAGGTTCCAGACGCGCAGGCTCAGTAGTTGTGGCTCACGGGCCCAGTTGCTCCGCGGCATGTGGGATCTTCCCAGACCAGGGCTCGAACCCGCGTCCCCTGCATTGGCAGGCAGATTCTCAACCACTGCGCCACCAGGGAAGCCCCGAGCAAACAGATTTTAAATTGCAATTGTCGCTGCAGCCTGTGGATCAAAAACCACATTCACAGAAAGACAGAAAAGATGAAAAGGCAGAGGGCTATGTACCAGATGAAGGAACAAGATAAAACCCCAGAAAAACAACTAAATGAAGTGGAGATAGGCAACCTTCCAGAAAAAGAATTCAGAATAATGATAGTGAAGATAATACAGGACCTTGGAAAAAGAATGGAGGCAAAGATCGAGAAGATGCAAGAAATGTTTAACAAAGACCTAGAAGGATTAAAGAACAAACAAACAGAGATGAACAATACAATAACTGAAATGAAAACTATACTAGAAGGAATCAATAGCAGAATAACTGAGGCAGAAGAATGGATAAGTAACCTGGAAGACAGAATGGTGGAATTCACTGCTGTGGAACAGAATAAAGAAAAAAGAATGAAAAGAAATGAAGACAGCCTAAGAGACCTCTGGGACATTAAACAATATTCGCATTATATGGGCTTCCCTGGTGGCGCAGTGGTTGAGAATCTGCCTGCCAATGCAGGGGACACGGGTTCGAGCCCTGGTCTGGGAAGATCCCACATGCCACGGAGCAACTAGGCCCGTGAGCCACAACTACTGAGCCTGCGCGTCTGGAGCCTGTGCTCCGCAACAAGAGAGGCCGCGATAATGAGAGGCCTGCGCACCGCGATGAAGAGTGGCCCCCACTTGCCACAACTAGAGAAAGCCCTCGCACAGAAATGAAGACCCAACACAGCCATAAGTAAATAAATAAATAAAATAAATAAACCCAAAGTTAAAAAAAAAATATATATATATATTCGCATTATAGGGGTCCCAGTAGGAGAAGAGAGAGAGAAAGGACCAGAGAAAATACTTGAAGAGATTATAGTCGAAAACTTCCCTAACGTGGGAAAGGAAATAGCCACCCAAGTCCAGGAGGCGCAGCGAGTCCCATACAGGATAAACCCAAGGAGAAACACGCCGAGACACATAGTAATCAAACTGGCAAAAAATAAAGACAAAGAAAAATTATTGAAAGCAGCAAGGGAAAAACGACAAATAACATACAAGGGAACTCCCATAAGGTTAACAGCTGATTTCTCAGCAGAAACTCTACAAGCCAGAAGGGAGGGGCATGATATACTTAAAGTGATGAAAGGGAAGAACCTATAACCAAGAATACTCTACCTGGCAAGGATCTCATTCAGATTCGATGGAGAAATCTAAAGCTTTACAGACAAGCAAAAAGCTAAGAGAATTCAGCACCACCAAACCAGCTCTACAACAAATGCTAAAGGAACTTCTCTAAGTGGGAAACACAAGAGAAGAAAAGGACCTACAAAAACAAACCCAAAACAATTAAGAAAATGGTCATAGGAACATACATATCGATAATTACCTTAAACGTGAATGTATTAAATGCTCCAACCAAAAGACACAGGCTTGCTGAATGGATACAAAAACAAGACCTATCTATATGCTGTCTACAAGAGACCCATTTCAGACCTAGGGACATATACAGACTGAAAGTGAGGGGATGGAAAAAGATATTCCATGCCAATGGAAATGAAAAGAAAGCTGGAGTAGCTATACTCATATCAGATAAAATAGACTTTAAAATAAAGAATGTTGCAAGAGACAAGGAAGGACAGTACATAATGATCAGGGGATCAATCCACGAAGAAGATATAACAATTATAAATATATATGCACCCAACATAGGAGAACCTCAATACATAAGGCAACTGCTAACAGCTATAAAAGAGGAAATCGACAGTAACACAATAATAGTGGGGGACTTTAACACCTCACTTACACCAATGGACAGATCATCCAAAATGAAAATAAAAAAGGAAACAGAAGCTTTAAATGACACAATAGACCAGATAGATTTAATTGATATTTATAGGACAGTCCATCCAGAAACAGCAGATTACACTTTCTTCTCAAGTGTGCATGGAACATTCTCCAGGATAGATCACATCTTGGGTCACAAATCAAGCCACAATAAATTTAAGAAAACTGAAATCATATCAAGCATCTTTTCTGACCACAACACTATGAGATTAGAAATGAATTACAGGGAAAAAAAAGTAAAAAACACAAACACATGGAGGCTAAACAATACATTACTAAATAGCCAAGAGATCACTGAAGAAATCAAAGAGGAAATCAAAAAATACCTAGAGACAAATGACAATGAAAACACGATGATCCAAAACCTATGGGATGCAGCAAAAGCTATACAAGCCTACCTCAAGAAACAAGAAAAATCTCAAATAAACAATCTAACCTTACACCTAAAGGAACTAGAGAAAGAAGAACAAACAAAACCCAAAGTTAGCAGAAGGAAAGAAATCCTAAAGATCAGAGCAGAAATAAATGAAATAGAAACAAAGAAAACAGTAGCAAGGGTCAATAAAACTAAGAGCTGGTTCCTTGAGAAGATAAACAAAATTGATAAGCCATTAGCCAGACTCATCAAGAAAAAGAGGGAGAGGACTCAAATCAATAAAATTAGAAATGAAAAAGGAGAAGTTACAACAGACACCGCAGAAATACAAAGCATTCTAAGAGACTACTACAAGCAACTCTATGCCAATAAAATGGACAACCTGGAAGAAATGGACAAATTCTTAGAAAGGTATAACCTTCCAAGACTGAACCAGGAAGAAATAGAAAATATGAAGAGACCAATCACAAGTAATGAAATTGAAACTGTGATTAAAAATCTTCCAACAAACAAAAGTCCAGGACCAGATGGCTTCACAGGTGAATTCTATCAAACATTTAGAGAAGAGCTAACACCCATCCTTCTCAAACTCTTCCAAAAAATTGCAGAGGAAGGAACACTCCCAAACTCATTCAATGAGGCCACCAACACCCTGATACCAAAACCAGACAAAGATACTACAAAAAAAGAAAATTACAGACCAATATCACTGATGAATATAGATGCAAAAATCCTTAACAAAATACTAGCAAACAGAATCCAACAGCACATTAAAAGGATCACACACCATGATCAAGTGTGATTTATCCCAGGGATGCAAGAATTCTTCAATATACGTAAATCAATCAATGTGATAAACCATATTAACAAACTGAAGAATAAAAACCATATGATCATCTCAATAGATGCAGAAAAAGCTTTTGACAAAATTCAACACCCATTTATGATAAAAACTCTCCAGAAAGTGGGCATAGAGGGAACCTACCTCAACATAATAAAGGCCATATATGACAAACTCACAGCAAACATCATTCTCAATGGTGAAAAACTGAAACCATTTCCTCTAAGATCAGGAACAAGACAGGGATGTCCACTCTCACCATTATTATTCAACATAGTTTTGGAAGTCCTAGCCATGGCAATCAGAGAAGAAAAAGAAATAAAAGGAATCCAAATTGGAAAAGAGGAAGTAAAACTGTCACTGTTTGCAGATGACATGATACTATACATAGAGAATCCTAAAGATGGCACCAGAAAACTACTAGAGCTAATCAATGAATTTGGTGAAGTTGCAGGATACAAAATTAATGCACAGAAATCTCTTGCATTCCTATACACTAATGATGAAAAATCTGAAAGAGAAATTAAGGAAACACTCCCATTTACCATTGCAACAAAAAGAATAAAATACCTAGGAATAAACCTACCTAGGGAGACAAAAGACCTGTATGCAGAAAACTATAAGACACTGATGAAAGAAATTAAAGATGATACCAACAGATGGAGAGATACACCATGTTCTTGGATTGGAAGAATCAATATTGTGAAAATGACTATACTACCCAAAGCAATCTACAGATTCAATGCAATCCTTATCAAATTACCAATGGCATTTTTTATGGAACTAGAACAAAAAATCTTAAAATTTGTTTGGAGACACAAAAGACCCCAAATAGACAAAGCAGTCTTGAGGGAAAAAAACGGAGCTGGAGGAATCAGACTCCCTGACTTCAGACTATACTACAAAGCTACAGTAATCAAGACAATATGGTACTGGCACAAAAACAGAAAAATAGATCAATGGAGCAAGATAGAAAGCCCAGAGATAAACCCACTCACCTATGGTCAACTCATCTATGACAAAGGAGGCAAGGGTATGCAATGGAGAAAAGACGGTCTCTTCAATAAGTGGTGCTGGGAAAACTGGACAGCTACCAGTTTTCATTTTAAAAGAATGAAATTAGAACACTCCCTAACACCATACACAAAAATAAACTCAAAAATAAACTCAAAATGGATTAGAGACCTAAATGTAAGACCGGACACTATAAAACTCTTAGAGGAAAACATAGGAAGAACACTATTTGACATAAATCACAGAAAGATCTTTTTTGATCCACCTCCTAGAGTAATGGAAATAAAAACAAAAATAAACAAATGGGAGCTAATGAAACTTCAAAGCTTTTGCACAGCAAAGGAAACCATATACAAGACGAAAAGACAACCCTCAGAATTGGAAAAAATATTTGCAAACGAATCAACGGACAAAGGATTAATCTCCAAAATATATAAACAGCTCATTCAGCTCAATATTAAAAAAACAAACAAACCAATCCAAAAATGGGCAGAAGACCTAAATAGACATTTCTCCAAAGAAGACATACAGATGGCCAAGAAGCACATGAAAAGTTGCTCAACATCACTAATTATTAGAGAAATGCAAATCAAAACTACAATGAGGTATCACCTCACACCAGTTAGAATGGGCATCATCAGAAAATCTACAAACAACAAATGCTGGAGAGGGTGTGGAGAAAAGGGAACCCTCTTGCACTGTTGGTGGGAATGTAAATTGATACAGCCACTACGGAGAACAGTATGGAGGTTCCTTAAAAACTAAAAATTGAACTACCATATGATCCAGCAATCCCACTACTGGGCATATACCCTGAGAAAACCATAATTCAAAAAGACACATGCACCCCAATGTTCATTGCAGCACTATTTACAATAGCCAGGTCATGGAAGCAACCTAAATGCCCATCGACAGACGAATGGATAAAGAAGATGTGGTACATATATACAATGGAATATTACTCAGCCATAAAAAGGAACAAAATTGGGTCATTTGTAGAGACGTGGATGGATCTAGAGACTGTCATACAGAGTGAAGTAAGTCAGAAAGAGAAAAACAAATATTGTATGTTAGCGCATATATGTGGAACCTAGAAAAATGGTACATATGAACCGGTTTGTAGGGCAGAAATTGAGACACAGATGTAGAGAACAAACGTTGGACACCAAGGGGGGAAAGTGGGGAGGGGATGAATTGGGAGATTGGGATTGACATGTATACACTGATGTGTATAAAATTGATGACTAATAAGAACCTGCTGTATAAAAAAATAAACAAAATAAAATTCAAAATTAAAAATAAGGGTCTCTCCCTCCTAGGAGTAGGGTTCATGCCATGCTCCCCTGCAACCCTCCCTCCTCCCCCCTCCACCTCCTTGGTATTGATGAGGTCTGGGCTACAAAAAAAAAAAAAAAATGCAATTGGCAAATTACTTCAGATGAAGACTGGTCTTCCTCAATGTGTCTGCTTTAAATACTAGTCGTCAGAGTAAATCCACAACCATTAGCTGGCCGCGTTTCATACTCTGTAATCCACTAACACTGGGCTTAAACTGTTCAAATTGTTGTCTTTGGATAGAAAAAAAACTCAAGGTAAACCGTCTCACAGTGAAAACAATGCCAACTTGTACTTTATCTAATGGTTCTGACCCTCTCTGGAATGTTTCTGTATTCAAACCAGGCACAGAAAGGCTGAGAAATAGCAAAATGAGTTAAGGCATTACCACGGTGATCTACAAAGTGGTTTCATCTAACTCACCTCATCTTTCTCTGCTCCCATTGAGGAACTCCAAACCACCAGCCTCTTCTTGTTCCCTAGCATCTGCCTGTGCCCAGGACACCCACATCACACCTTCCCTACACTTAGCCTGAGAAATCCCTCCATGGTCTTTGTGCCAATCAAACAGTATCTTTTTTTCAATTCCAATTCCAATTGCAAACTCACCCATTGCAAACTCACATCTATGTGATCTTTCCCCATACAAACCCAACTCTCTTATTCTCTCCTTCAGTATGAGCCCCACGTTTGCTTTATTATTCCTTGGAACTAATAATCTAATTGTGCCCAGATCTCTTCAACTGGTTTATATGCTCATTAAGACTGTGTCTTCACCCTTTAAGTCTGCTTTGAACTGCTGAACACACAATCTGCTTTAATAAATGCTTATAGCAAGAGAGCAGTAAACAGTGCTAGAAATGCTTTCCAAAGCAACTGAGTCATGCAGGCATATTCTTCTTACCGCCCTCCTAAGCTGACATAACTCACATTATTGCTGGGACTTGCTGGATATTAATGAAAGGATTCTAGTATAAAATTTACTATCATTGCCTCTAGCACTAACTGAATGCTTACTATATGCTAAGAGTTATGTAAATTATCTGTAGTCTCTAAGCAACCTGATACCTATTTTACAGGTAAGGAAACTGAACCTCACACATTTAGTAACTTCATATATCACGCATCCGATATTTACTAAGGTACTCTCTCTGTACCAGGCACTGTGCTGTCCCAAGTCATGGAGTTGGCAAGTACTAAAGCCAGGGTTTGCACCTGGGTCCTGCTGACTCTATGCCCTGGTCACTACAGCAAAGGAATCAGGTACTACAGGGATAAAATGCTTAGTAAGGAATACAATTTAGATATTAGCCACTTGTGTTTCTGAAAAATATCCTTGCCTCCCAAATTTACTCAGATTAACCTTCATAAGTCTGATTTAGTTAAACAACCACTATAGTTTCACTATAGCTTTTTAAAACAACAACAAAATGATTTATTTGCAACACAGCCTAGTCCCCATCATTTTATTTTTTATTTTTTTGGCTGCTGCGGGGCTTGTGGCATCTTAGTTCCCTGAGCAGAGATGGAACCTGGGCCCTCGACAGTGAAAGCAGGAGTCCTAACCACTGAACCACCAGGGAATTCCCTGCATCACTTTAATATGCAGAGGAGTAGAAAAGAGTCACACTGCAAGATAGGATGACTAAGTTTAATTATTACATTAAATAATTAAACAGCCTTCACTGATTTATTTTTTTATCACAGGACAGAGATGGTACACTGAAAATGGAAACCAACGTCCTAGTATATAGAGAAACAGGGAAAGAATGCTTGTATACTTACATAATGGGAAAGAAATTTGTGAAAATGAAATGACATATATGATTCCTTCATGATTGTATTTAAGGATTAAATTATGTTTATTTGACTGCTTTTTAAAAATTTTGAGTAGAAGTTCTAGTGTTACAGTGCTGAGGACATTTTTAGGAGAGTATATTGATGGAAAAACAAACAAAAGTAAGAACTTATAACTGAATACAGGGAAAAGAAGGGACTACTAAAGAAGGATTTGAATTTTTTTCCCCACTAGAAAACAGGCAAACTCTGAGCTGAAAGTTAGGAAGAGCAGGCCATGGGAGTGGGAGGGGACTATGGGGTTATGGTAGTGTAACCTAAGGACAGCCAGATCTGAATGATTATCCTGCTCTCTATACGTAGCTGCCACTTACATCATTTACAGGACAGTGTGTAAAGTGAGGGAATCTGCTGTGGAAGGCTACCCTCAAGGTCAGAGAGAAAAGGGGCATTGCCTCAGGTAACTCTGGGCAGCCCCTTTGGACAGAGAGGGAAAAAAGGAAAGCAGCTACAAAAAGCAAGAAATCCCCAAATGTACACCAACTCTCAGGTAGCACCTTCCCTGTGTCTACATTTGAGAGAGTTCCTGGCTTCCCAGCCTGTTTTCCGTTCATATACCCTGCAGGGAAGCTTATTCGTGGGCTATTCTTTGTCCACTCATTACAGCTGGGTGAAGTCCACCTGCAGAACCCTGTGCTTAACTATTACCTGCAAAAGTGAGCTCTGCCCAGGTTCAAACAGGAACCTTGAATAATGTCTAAGGAAATCCTATAAGCTATCAATAATGATAAATCTAGACTTTCATTTTTAAATGTGAACATACAAACAAGCATCACTTGGCAATTGGGGAAAACTAAAAGCATGGAAGTTACCAAGTTACACAAGCAGAGCAACTAATTTCACATCCCCTATCCTCCCCCTGAAAACAGACTTAATTCAGAAAACCAAAGAAAAAATTTAAAAGATAAATACATAGATTTGAGAGGATAATGCATCCTTAAAACAAGAACAGCTTTCATTGTAAAAGGAAAAAGAGAAGAACAAGGAAGATCCTGGAAACTTTAAATGATTGAAAAAACATATTTTAAAAATTCTGAGAAGAGCTGAGTATGAGAATGAACATGGCTAAAGGACAAATCAGTGATTAGGAAAGAATTTTCCCTGAAGGGCAGGCAAAGTAATAAAAAAACTGATAATTATGAGAGTGAAGTTAAGAAGCATGGAAGACAGACTATGGAGAAACAAAATCCATCTTATAAGAATTCAAAAGAAAAGGTTATGAGAGGATAGGATAACATAATCAAAGATATAATATATGAAAAGTTCTGTTAAAGAAAGATTTTAATCTTTAGGGTGTTAAGGTTCATGAACTGTCAAAGAGACACACTGAAAAGACACATATATAAACATATCTTGGTGAAATTTCCAAAATCTAAGAACGAAAAGAAAATTCGATAATCTTTCTGGTAGGGGGAAAAAAGGCATCAGTAGAATAACAAGAATTAGATTTTTCATCTGTGATACTAAAAAACAATGACTCAGTCTCCTCAGAGCTGTGAGGGAAAAGGACCGTAAATGAAGAATTCTATTACCTAGCTAAAGTATCATTCAAGGCAAAAGAAAGATATTTTCAGTCATGAAAGAAGTAGCATCCAAGCACTCTTTTTTTTAAAAAAAAGTTAGTCATGGATATTTGCAAACAAAATGAAAAATGAATCAAAGAAAGGGAAAGATACTGGGTACAAGGTATAGTAAGAAGCAAAAAATTTACTTCTAACACTGAGTAATGCAGCAATTGAGCTCAACACAATTGTTAAGACTGTGAAAAGAGATGGGGCATGATGGAACAAAATCTTGAACTAAAACTCCCCATAATTTCAATAAAATAAGGGAAAAGGGGAGAGGAAAGATAAAAAAAATATGATTAAGATCTCATCCTCTTTGGAAAGGATAAAAAGCAAAGAGGAAAAAAGAAGGGAGAGATTACCAATGTAAATTAATTTTTTATTTTAAAAATATATGTTTAAATCTGTTAAAAACAAAACGTGGGGCTTCCCTGGTGGCGCAGTGGTTGAGAGTCTGCCTGCCAATGCAGGGGACACAGGTTCGAGCCCTGGTCTGGGAAGATCCCGCATGCCACGGAGCAGCTGGGCTCGTGAGCCGCAATTGCTGAGCCTGCGCGTCTGGAGCCTGTGCTCCGCAGCAAGAGAGGCCGCGATAGTCAGAGGCCCGCGCACCGCGACGAAGAGTGGCCCCCGCTTGCCACAACTAGAGAAAGCCCTCGCACAGAAATGAAGACCTAACACAGCCATAAATAAATAAATAAATTAAAAAAAAAAAAAAAACAAAACGTGAAAGAAACAACTATTAGAATGGATATAGGATTTTCAAGTAAGAGTAAATAAAGGAGTATCAGCAGAAAAAGAGTTAAACAAAAACAAAAATCCAGCATCTGCAATCTATCAAGCAAAACTTGGGACAAGTTAACAAACAAAATAAAGAACCAAGAAAGAAAACATGATGTAAAGAAGACATACATATGGTCAACAGGCACATGAAAAGATGCTCAGTATCACTAATCATCAGGGAAATGCAAATCAAAACCACAATGAGATATCACCTCACACCTGTCAGAATGGCTCTTATCAAAAAGACAAGAAATAACAAGTGTTGGTGAGGATGTGGAGAAAAGGGAACCATTGTGCACTGTTGGTGGGAATGAAAATTGGTGCAGCTACTGTGGAAAAGAAAATGAAGTTTTCTCCAAAATTTAAAAATAGATCTACAGTATGATCTAGCAATTCTATTGTTAGTAGAAATTCAATCTAGTCGAAGAAAACAAAAACACTAATTTGAAAAGATATACACAACCCTATGTTCATTGCAGCACTATTTATAATAACCAAGATATGGAAATAACCTAAGTGTCCACTGATGGATGAATGGATAAAGAAGGTTTGTGTGTGTGTGTGTGTGTGTGTGTGTGTGTGTGTAATACTACTCAGCCATAAAAAAAAAGGTAATGTTGCCATTTATGACAACACAGATGGACCTTGAGGGTATTATGCTAAGTGAAAAAAGCCTGTGAAAAACAAATACTGTATGATCTCACTTATATGTGGAACCTAAAAAGCAAGACAAACAAACAAGACAAAAACCAAAACCTAGACTCATAGTTACACAGAACAGACTGGTGGTTGCCAGAGGGGAGGGAGGTAGGGGGGTCGTGAAATGGGTGAAGGGGATCAAGAAGTACAAACTTCTGGGGGACTTCGCTGGTGGCACAGTGGTTAAGAATCCACCTGCCAATGCAGGGGACACAGGTTCGAGCCCTGGTCAGGAAAGATCCCACATGTTGCGGAGCAACTAAGCCCGTGCACTACCACTACTGAGCCTACGCTCTAGAGCCCGTGAGCCACAACTACTGAGCCCGCGTGCCACAACTACTGAAGCCCGCGCACCTAGAGCCTGGGCTCTGCAACAAGAGAAGCCACCACACTGAGAAGCCTGCGCACCGCAGTGAAGAGTAGCCCCCGCTCGCCACAACTAGAGAAAGCCCGTGCACAGCAACGAAGACCCAACACAGCCAAAAATACATAAATAAATGAATAAATTTATATAAAAATAATAAAGTACAGCATGGGGAATATAGTCAATAATACTGTATTAACTTTGTATGATGACAGATGACTGTGATGATGATTTTGCAGTGTATACAAATGTTGAATTACTATATTGTACACCTCAAGTTAATATAATATTGAGGGGCTTCCCTGGTGGCGCAGTGGTTGAGAATCTGCCTGCTAATGCAGGGGACGCAGGTTCGAGCCCTGGTCTGGGAGGATCCCACGTGCCGCGGAGCGGCTGGGCCCGTGAGCCACAAGTACTGAGCCTGCGCGTCTGGAGCCTGTGCTCCGCAACAGGAGAGGCCGCCATAGTGAGAGGCCCGCGCACCGCGATGAAGAGTGGCCCCCGCTTGCCACAACTAGAGAGAGACCTCGCACAGAAACGAAGACCCAACACAGCCATAAATAAATAAATAAATAAATAATTTAATATAATATTGAAAGTCAACTATACTTCAATTTAAAAAATGTCAGTCTGCATAAGAAACAAAACTCAGCTATATATGTTCTTTACACATAGGAATTAATAGGGTATAAAAGTTGAAAGCAAAAGGATTAAAAAAAAAAGGTATACCATGTGAACAATAAAGAAAGGAACGCTGGTATAGCTATACAGTATCAGACAAAACAGACTTTAAGGCAAGAAGCATTCATTACCAGAAATAAAAAGAGATGTTTTAAAATTCAACAGAGAGATACAACAATCCTAAATTTGCATAGACTTAATAATACAGCCTCCAAATATAAAAAGCAAAAGTTGAAAAAATTTAAAAAAGAAATAGGCAAAACTACAACTAAGGTTTTAATACAACATTTTTCATAACTGACAGAACAAGCAGACAAAAAACTGTACAGATATAGAAGATATGAATGATGCAAGCACCAAACTGGATGTAATTGATATACAAAGAACAACATAACAATGGCAGAATACACATTCTTTTCAAAGGTACATGATACTTTTTTTAAAAATTGAAATATAGTTGATGTATAATATTATGTTAGCTTCAAGTGTACTACATAGTGATTTGACAATTGCATACATTATGAAATGATCACAAAGTTATTACCACATTACTGACTATATTCTTTATGCTGTATATTACACCCCTGTGGCTTCTTTATTTTATAACTGGGGTTTGTACCTCTTAATCTCCTTCACCTATTTCGCTCCAGCCTCTATCCTCCTCCTCTCTGGAAACTACCCATTTGCTTTCTGTATCTATGAGTCTGTTTTTGTTTTTTGTTTGCTTGTTTGTTTTGTTTTTTAGATTCCACATGTAAGTGAGATCATATGGTATTTGTCCTTTTCTGACTTATTTCACTTAGCATAATACCCTCTAGATCCATCTATGTTGTAGCAAATGTCAAGATTTCACATAACCCTTTGACGAAAATAGAAATGTTAGGACATAAAGCAAGTCTCAACATTTCAAAAGATTAAGTCATTCAGAATATCAGTAGAATTTTAAAAAATCAAAGGGAATTAGAAAATACTTCAAAATGAATGATAACGACAATATAATGTGTCAAAGTTGTGGGATGTGGTTATTGCAGTGCCTACAGAGAAAATGATAGCATTAAATTCAGAAGAAAGATTGAATATCAACTATACCAGGAAATTATAAAAACAAATAAACCCCAAAAATAAAAAGAAGGAAGCAGTACACATAAGAACAGAAATCAATGAAATAGGAAATAAACTTACAATAAGAAAAAGTAACACCGGCTTCCCTGGTGGCGCAGTGGTTAGGAGTCC
The DNA here is from genome assembly GCF_009873245.2 of Balaenoptera musculus. Taxonomy (NCBI): domain Eukaryota; kingdom Metazoa; phylum Chordata; class Mammalia; order Artiodactyla; family Balaenopteridae; genus Balaenoptera; species Balaenoptera musculus. Next base: position 95,257,792 of record NC_045790.1, on the reverse strand, counting down.
ACCTGCCAATGCAGGGGACATGGGTTCAAGCCCTGGTCCGGGAAGATCCCACATGCCACGAAGCAACTAAGCCTGTGTGCCACAACTGCTGAGCCTGCGCTCTAGAGCCCGCGTGCCACAATTACTGAAGCCCACACGCCTAGAGCCCGTGCTCCGCAACAGGAGAAGCCACCGCAATGAGAAGCCCACACACCGCAACAGGGAGTGGCCCCCGCTCGCCGCAGCTGGGGAGGGCCTGCGTGCCACAATGAACACCCAACATAGCCAAAAATAAGTAAATAAATAAATTTATTAAAAAAAAAAAAAGTAACACCAAGAGATGGATTTGAAAGACTAACAAAATTAACAAACTATTAAGAAAAAAAGAAGAGTCTGTGCAGTTCAAACCTGTGTTGTTCAAGGATCAACTATAATGCCAAACCTAAAACTTCTGCTAGAGAATAGAAAAAGAGGGAACACTATCCAATGTCTTCTATAAGGCAGCATAACTTTTCTATAAACATATGACAAGAGTAACACAATAAAATTACAAGCCAGCACAGCTCATAAACACAGACCCAAAATCCGTAACACAAGAGCAAATTGAATGCCTACCTCACACCTAAACAAAAAAAGCAATTCCAACTGTATCACCTAAATGTGAATGGTAAAACAATAAAGTTTCTAGAAGAAAACACAGGAGGCCATTTTTTTATTACCTTGGGGTAGCTATATACTTTTAAACAGAACATCAATATTATTACCTCAAAAGTGAAAATTTGATAAATTGGATTTCATTAAGATTAAAAAGACATTTATCAAAATGTACCATAAGGAGAGTGAAAAGGCAAGTCATATAGTGGGAGAAAATTTTTGAAGTGCATATAATTGACAAATCAAATAGAAGGCAGAGAGTCCAATTAAAAATGGACAAACTTGAATGGGCATGGCATAAAATAAGAAATATCATTTATATTTCAGGAAATATAAAATACACTCATCAACATGTCTAAAATAAAAAACAAAATATGCAAATATCTAGTGTTGATGAGGGTGTGGAACAACAGGAACACTATTACTTAGCTGGTAGGAGTGTCGATTTGGACACTTTGGAAACCAACTGGCAGCATCTACTCAAGTTGAACAAACACATATTCTATGATCCAGCAATCCTACACCTAAGTATATACCACACAGAAATGCGTACGTGTGTACTAAATGGCCTGTATATATGAGTGTTCACAAAAGCACAATTAATAATAAATAGGGACTTCCCTGGTGGTGCAGTGGTTAAGACTCCATGCTCCCAATGCAGGGGGCCCGGGTTCGATCCCTGGTCAGGGAACTAGATCCCACAGGCATGCCGCAACCAAGAGTTCACATGCCACAACTAAGGAGCCGGCGAGCTGCAACTAAGGAGCCCATGAGATGCAACCAAGGAGCCCACCTGCCACAACTAAGGAGCCCACATGTCACAACTAAGGAACCCACATGCCACAACTAAGGAGCTGGCAAGCCTCAACTAAGACCTGGTGCAACCAAATAAATAAATAAATAAATATTAAATAAATAAATAAATAGCCCCAAACTGGAAATAACCCTATGTCCATAAATAGTAGAATGCATATGAAACTGTAAAATATTTATACAATGAGTTATTATGTAATAAAGGAGGAATGGACTACTGGAACAAATCATATGTATAAACATGGATGAATCCCACAAACACAATGTTAAGGAAAAGAAGCCAGACACAATAGAGTACATTGAAATGGTCCATTTATATAATTCAAGAACAGATGAAAATGACTCTATGGTGAAGTACTATAGTGGTTACCTTAGGGAGATAACAAAGGGAGGAGGCCACAGGAGGGAAACTTCTGGGGTTCTGGTAGTGCTCTGTCTTCCTCTGGGTGGTTACAGCAACGCATTTGCTTCATAAAAATTTATCAAGTTGTACACTAATGATGCGTGCACTTTTCTGTCTTATAATTCAATAAGAAAACTTTCCCCCAAATCCTTAAAATTAAAAATGTAGGGCTTCCCTGGTGGCGCAGTGGTTGAGAATCTGCCTGCTAATGCAGGGGACACGGGTTCGAGCCCTGGTCTGGGAAGATCCCACATGCCGCGGAGCAACTGGGCCCGTGAGCCACAACTACTGAGCCTGCGCGTCTGGAGCCTGTGCTCCGCAACAAGAGAGGCCGCGATAGTGAGAGGCCCGCGCACCGCGATGAAGAGTGGCCCCCGCTTGCCGCAACTAGAGAAAGCCCTCGCACAGAAACGAAGACCCAACACAGCCAAAAATAAATAAATAAATAAATTTAAAAAAAATGTACAGGCATATCTCAGACATATTGCAGGTTGTTTCCACAATAAAGCGAATATCACAATAAAGGTACACAATTTTTTTGTTTTCCCAAAGTGAATATAAAAGTTATGTTTACACTACACTGTAGTCTATTAAGTGTGCAATAGCATTATGTCTAAAAGAACAAATGTACGAACCTTAATTTAAATGTACTTTGTTGCTAAAAAATGTCAACCAAAGTCTGAGCCTTCAGCGAGCTGTAACCTTTTGGCAATAGTGACATCAAAGATCACTGATCACAGATCACCATAACAACTATAATAATGAAAACATTTGAAATACTGCCAGAATTACCAAAAACATGACACAAAGACATGAAGTGAGCAAATGCTGTTGGAGAAATGGTGCTGATACACTTGCTTGACATGGGGTTGTCACAAACCTTCAATTTGTAAAAAAAATGAAATATCTGAAAAGCTCAATAAAGTGGACTGCAATAAAATGAGGTGTACCTGTATATACAAACTTAATAAATGAAGAGTTATACCATGTACCTGTATGGGAAGGCTCAATAATATAAAGATTTTTAACTTCTTCAAGTAATCTTTAATTCAATGTAATTCTAACTAAAATCTCCCTCTTTGTCGTTACTTGTCAGGTTGATTCTAAAATTTATCTAGGAGAGTAAATGCATAAAAAAAGGAAGGCAATTTTGAAAATAATAACTGGGAGGCCCTTCCCTGAAAGATATAAACATGTACTATAACACTGCAATAATTTAAAGTGTTAAGTTCTGGTAAAGAAATAGACAAATAGATTAATGCTACTGAATAGTCCAGAAAAGGTCTGTGTAAATATGCAAACTGAATATACAGTCACCCAGGACCTGCCCCACCCTGACCCCCACAGATACCAAAATCCAAGGATGCTCAAGTCCCATATAAAATGGCCTAGTATTTGCATATAACCTATGCATACACTCCTGTATACTTTAAATCATCTCTAGGTTACTTATAACATCCAATACAATGTAAGTGCTATGTAAGTAGTTGCCTGGCAGAAAATTCAAGCTGGAACTTTCTGGGATTTTTTTTTTTTTTTTGATCCGAGGTTGGCTGAATCTGCGAATGTGAAACCCACAGGTACAGAAGGCCAACTGTATAATAAAGGCTCCAATTAAAATTGCTGGGGAAAACATGGACTCTTCAGTAAATGCTTTAAGAGAATAAGCTATTGAGTTGGAAAAACAAAAACAAAGCAAATAATGTAAAATAGATAGCTAGTGGGAAGCAGCCGCATAGCACAGGGAGATCAGCTCGGTGCTTTGTGTCCACCTAGAAGGGTGGAGTAGGGAGGGTGGGAGGGAGACACAAGCGGGAGGAGATATGGGGATATTATGTATATGTATAGCTGATTCACTTTGTTATAAAGCAGAAACTAACACATCATTGTAAAGCAATTATACTCCAATAAAGATGTTAAAAAACAAAAACAAAAACAAAAAACAAAGCAAATTTAGATTCCTATTTCATACGACAAGCAAATAACACATTTCCAAATGGATCTATTTTCAAAAAGCTGTTTCCATAAAGAAGACAATTTTCATGATTCTGGGAATAAGGAAAGCCTTTCTCAGTATGATACAACCCAGAGGTGTAAAAAATAGATTAACAAATCAGACATAAACATTCAAAAGTCCTGCACTGAATAAATTTTAAAAGACAATAAATAGTCCTGGAGAAAATACTTATAACAAAGTGACAAAGTCCATATGAAAAGGTTCTCCAAATCAACTGGAAAAGACAGGCCCAGAGTATGACAGGCAATTATTCAAAGAAATACAAATAACAAAAAGCAACAGTAATCAGACATTATAATCAAAATAGGATGTAATTCATTTGTTAGATTGGCAAAAATACAAAAAGGTCCATATCTAAAGACTGTCCTAAGATATGGGGGAACTTGCACTAGTACAGAAAAAAATTTGCAAAGATACACATCACACTGGTTAATAATGACTTCTCTGGGATTTTTAAGTTTTACAATATTAATGTATTATTCTTGCAAATTTTAAAAATCACTAGAACTTTGGAAATGTATATGTAGGAAAAATAAATTAAATGTTCTTTTTATTTGACCCAGGAATTCCTCTTTTAGAAATTTATCCTAAGGATTTAATCAGAGATATGTACAAAAATGTATGCTCGGGCTTCCCTGGTGGCGCAGTGGTTGAGAATCTGCCTGCTAATGCAGGGGACACGGGTTCGAGCCCTGGTCTGGGAAGATCCCACATGCCGCGGAGCGGCTGGGCCCGTGCGCCACAGCTACTGAGCCTGCGCGTCTGGAGCCTGTGCCCCGCAACGGGAGGGGCCGCGATAGTGAGAGGCCCGCGCACCGCGATGAAGAGCGGTCCCCGCACCGCGACGAAGAGTGGCCCCCACTTGCCGCAACTAGAGAAAGCCCTCTCACGAACCGAAGACCCAGCACAGCCAAAAATAAATAAATAAAATTAAATAGCCTACTTTATAAAAAAAAAAAAACAAAAAAAAAACTACCAGTTGGCATAGCAAAAATTCTTCCCTCCAGTTTCTCCCCCATCTTTAAAAAAAAAAAAAAAAAAAAAATGTATGCTCAAGGGTGTTCTTTAAGGCAAATTTATAAAAGTGAAAAACTTGAAACAAACCCAAACCAACAAAAGAATTGTAAAATAGATTTTGGTACAACTGTGCAATGAAAAACCAAGTAGCCATATAATAATCACATTTTCAAAGGCTAAGTATCTTTTAAAAATGTAAAAAACAGTAAATAGTTTGACTACAATTTTTGAAGTACATTTATGCATAAAAAATTCCAAAATAAAACACGAAAACATTAAAAGTTGTTATTTATGTGTAGTAAGATTCCTGTGATTTTTATTTCCTATTATATTTATTAGTATTTGCCAAATTATTCACAATGAATATTTATTTATTGCCTTAACATTTTAAAAACATTATAAATTTTAATAAAGAAAATGCTTTTTAAAGAAACAATAGTTCTGGGACTTCCCTGGTGGTGCTGTGGTTAAGAATCCACCTGTCAATGCAGGGGACACGGGTTTGATCTCTGGTCTGGGGAGATCCCACATGCTGCAGAGCAACTAAGCCTGTGTGCCACAACTACTGAGCCCGCGTGCCACAACTACTGAGCCCACGTGCCACAACTACTGAAGCCCACGCGCCTAGAGCCTGTGCTCCGCAACAAGAGAAGCCACCGCGATGAGAAGCCCGCACACCTCAACGAAGATTAGCCCCCACTCGCCACAACTAGAGAAAGCCCAAACACAACACAGCAACAAAGACCCAATGCAGCCAAAAATAAATAAATTTATTAAAAAAAAGAAAAATAGTTCAGTCTGAAAATGTCTGCCACCAAATTCAATGTTTTTTTTTAACACATCTTTTCAGATGATATATCACCAACGTTAAGTATTTAATACATATTAGTCATTTTTAGTCACTTAAAGTCTTCTCAGAAAAGATTATCGTTAATAAATAAAAAATAAATAAAATTTTTAAAAAAAGGAAAACATTTTCTGACTTGTAGGGTGAATATTCCTCAACTTGAATTCTAATATTTTTCCCCTACTGGAAAAATAAAATTTGTTACATTTTAAATGTATAACTTGTAAACACATTTGAAGATGAGCTCCTTGTTTCTAAAGTACTAAAAATACAAACTAAGTTATAACCATTTATAAAGTAGTTTTGATACAATTTAAAGTATTATAATACAAAAATACAGTAATTATTTCTATTTGGAATATTCAGCTTTCTATGGATAAATACTTTGGGAGACTATTCATAGACATGAAAGAAATTTATTTGCATTTTTGCAAAATAATTGGCTGTGAGAGAGAACGTTCTATTTTCTGGGGTTTTAATATACTTTTCTTTATTAAATAACTTTAATGACACAACAAGGATGTCTGAAGTTAATAATGATAATCGTTTTGAACAACCATTCCTATCCTGCTCAAAGAGCATTGTCAAATGTGTTCAATGCAACAAATATCACATGGAGAATTTATCTGACCGAAAAGATCTTCCTAAAAATGAGGAAGTCTGGAACCTGACATCTACTTAGCTTGGTACGACTTTACACAAATGGCTGACAGAGCTCCACAGACGGACAGAAAGACAGAGTTTGCAGTGGAGTCTTCTGCTTCACTAACAGGATTTTTAGGCCTGGGGCTCCAGGAAGCATATGATTAATTAGCTATAAATGCTTTCCGAAAGTGTCTTCCCTACCTATGAGCTGTGTCTGAGCACTCACATGTAGAAATGCTTCTCCTTCCATGATTTCCCCCTCCTCAGTGGTTAGAAGACACCTGACACGGGATGCTTTACTCAGTATGCACTGACTGTATCCTGAGGCTAATGCACTGTGACCAGGACAATTTTTTTTTTAAATGTGGTTTAACTTGTCTTTTAAACTGTTTGTTGTAGCTACAAAAATCAGCCAGCTTTGCAGAACCATTTATTAAATGAATGAAGACTGGTCATATCCAAATACAGACAAAATACTGTGATTAAAGCATGCTCTCATTATAGAGACATCACTGATACTCATTAGCTGATTTTATTGTTTTTCTTATTTCTATAAGTTTTAGGCTGTACCAACAAATACTGGAAACAATAGAAAAATCACACTACATTAGAGGCAAACATTATCATACAACAGAATAAGCCACTGGGACATAAAATGAGAATTTTATTTAGAGCACAGGTACACAGACAAATATGAAGCAAAAACATTGAGCTGATAAAGATGAAAACATCTTGGTGTAAAAGATCAGTGAGCAGCAAAATAAAAACGAAACCTATAGTATATTCTTAGTAACAAAAAAGTTCTATCATATTATTACAAATATCAACTGGCAGAAGATTAATTAACCAAGAGTATCACAGTCACACATTTTAAATATTAACAGAAATTTCCCTCCATTTCAATTCACCTTTCTCTTCTTTCTTTCATACATTATAATTGTAGCAGCTTAAAAAGAGAATTTTAAAAGTGAGCAAGCACACATACGCTTTTTTCATGTAAATCAGTTAAAAGCTACGTGGCCAGAAAATATATCAAATTGACTATCAAAAGGGGGGAAAGTAAATCCATCTTCAAAGAACAGTACCATAATTTTTCATAAAATTTTTCTAAGTATCGATTGTGGTGGTTATATTTCTAAACAGATGCCTAGTGTTAAATTATACTGACCAAATTGGTAAATCTACCTTTTTATTCCCAATTAACTTCTACGCGGTAGAATAAAAGGAATTTTAAAATCATTCTTATAAAAAAGATGGAAGAACTTATTTAAATTGTATACAGCATCAATTCTATGAAATCACCAAAGTTCTTTATTTTAACAGATAAATGAGTCTCTAAATGTGATTGTGTTGAATCCAAAATGCTTCTAGTCATTATCTACCAGTTTTCAGGCCTATGGGGTTACAAGTTACATTTTCGGATTACAACGAAAATGTACAAACTATGAGGCTAATCTGGCAAATCTATGTCTAATTTCAGCAGTGAAAAAAACGTTAAAGTCATGGTGGAAACAAACTCTATAAATTAGAAACCTAATAAATATATATGTTATTATTTGATTAAAAAATTGCCCTAGGCATAAAGGCCTCAGGACAGACATACAAAAAGTACAAAAGACCCAAACAGGGTAAATAAACCCAAGAGCAGGATTCAAATAAATGTGTCCATTACTATCTAATAGAAACTGTTAATCATCATATCAGGACATATCACGCCATAATCTTTGGTGTTCAAAATATAAAAGGAATTGTAAGTACAAAGATCTTGCCTGAAAACTCCCAATGCAGGAACCAAGAAATATTTTAGTGTCACTCTGGAAGCCACTGGACAAGGCGGAACTTCTTTAGAACATACATAATTGAATTTCCTTTTATTGCTTTGTCACCTCCATTGAGGGACAAATGTTTAAAGCATATTCTGGAGAAAACGCTCATAGTTAAAATATGCCTTTCTTTTCCTGTAAGCAAAGACGTGGCAGGGGCCTTGAATTCATTTTAATATTCTTAGAATTAAATCAGCAATTTCAGAAGCAATGTTTCCAAATACAGCATTGGCTGCCACCATATATCTGATAGTCACACAGAAAGCCTCTATGTAACTAAGGAGACTGTCCCTTTATTAAAAGAATCTTATAATTATAAACCCACTGAACAGTCAGAATGAAACCCTGCACTAAGTGAGGAGTTTTGGAATGTTGGAAGGAAGAGCCTGCTTTTCTTAACATTTTATGATATTTCCCTTCCATTTTTGAGTATACATGTATAAATAAAGTATAATGATATTTCCCCCATTTAACAAAGTATAGTAGAATTAATCCATTGAAATAATGTTCTCTCTAATGTCAGAGTTTGCTTGGAATTGCTGAGGCAAGCTGGAAATACCGGGAAGCAAACTAAAGACAGGTAGGCATGAAAAAATTCTGATGGTCATAAGGCAACCAAATATGTTAAGTAAGTCTATGCAAATGCTGAATATAAAAGTTAATATTTGGGAACTCTGAGGTTTCCATGGTCTCATAAATAAAATGAAAATACTAAATATTCTTATTAAATGCGATTCAAACAATACGCCTTGATAACCAACAAAGATAATGTATGCGCCTCATAGTCTTCTGTTATTACATTGTTCAACCTAAAATATCTAGATCAAGGGAAATTATGCTGCTACACTGTCATTCTATTGAATTTCTCAAGTATCAGGGGAAAAAAAAAAGATTTAAGGTGGGGAATACTAGGAAAGTTCAGAATTCTTGCTTTCTCTTTTTGCAAATGTTTCCCTTTCAAAGAGTTGGGGAAAGTGCAAAAGGAAAGCTGACCTGGAATTATACATATGAAGCAAGATTTTGAAGTTGGCATCACTTGACAACTATAACATTTCCTTCTGTAGAGGCCACTAAGTGCTGGTTCAAAATATTAAACAGCTAAGTACATACTTTCACAAGTCACACAAATGTTGACCGGCACAGCCTCTTAGCACAGTTTTTCAGTTTAACTACAATAAGTGATAGCAGCAATGGTTAACAATTCCACATAAATACCACAAACACACATATGAAAGAGCACCTGAAACAACATGCAAAATCTCAACAATGACATCACTGAATATACACAATGCATAGAAATTGTAATGGTTTTTGGCAAGATGGTGTTTTTTTTTTTGTAACAAATACTTTATAAAACAAAAGTTCTTTTGTTATAAAGGCTATTAAAAAAGTTGCAATATAATGAATTGTAGATATAAAAGTTCAGTTAATCTGAGTGGATTAACACTAAAATGAACCTGCTACTTTATCCAGTATAAATAATCAATTATAAATTAATTTCTAGTGGAAGTATGTAATTTAAGAATCACAGAAAGTAAACAGGCATAAAAATCACTTAAATACAGTATGCACAATTACTGTTAGGATTCTATATTGCTGATTCTTCCTAATTCTACTTACCACAAATAAATAAACTATGCCAAAGCATTTTCAAAGCTCTTTGAAATGAGTGTATGATGGTAAAAATTTCTAATTCCAGTGTAATACAAAGAACATCAGAAGTCTAGTGAAATTCAACACTGAATTCAAAAGACAAATAATTCCACTGTACCTTTTTTTTTTAACATCCTAGAATTTCATCTTTTTTCTTCAACTATGATCTGGTAAACATAATTTATAAAATAAAAATTTGTGAGATTTAAAAAATACTTGTTTGAATTCCTTTTTAGAAGAATAAGCTGGGTAATATAAGAATTTACAAATAGTTTGTATTTCTATGTCTTCCTGCTGTAGGTTTTTCATTAGTTCTCATTTTCTTTCCCCTTCCTATCTCTTAGGAAATTCACTTCAGAAACATCCTAATTACGTTGACAGAAATTTAATCCTTTTGATTGAAAATGTTCCAAACCTTCAAGATGATTTTTTATACTTTCCATAGACTAAAAAAGGGTATCGTAGACTGCATTCAAAACCAATAATATAGATGCTATGTAGCTGGATATTCAAAAGAATACCACTTTAAATAAAAAGTTACTTTTCAGTTCATAATCTATAACTGGAATTCATATACTTGAAAACTGTAGTTTGTTTCCCCTCCAGAAACAAAAACTGAATATAAATGGAGTAGGCTGAGAGCTGTTCCTGAAAATAAAAGGTGATTACAGTTAGAGCTTATCCCATCAAATCTCAAAAGGAGAAGCTGCTAAAAATTAAGGTGTAACATTACACAATGAAAAGAAGTTCACGTGCAAAATAGCCTATTTGGAAACTGGCAGCTTGAATCTATTCCTTAATAGAAACTTGAGTGAGAGCTTAAAACACTATTAAAATTTTCAAAACAAGGATACCCCTTCTTACTCAGTGGGAATGTAGGGTTGTTTTTCCTCCCTAAACCCTAGGACTGGAAATCAAGGTGCCTGGATCCTAGTTCTGGCTCTGATTCTAACAAAGTGTGTGCACCTGGGCATTCATCTAATCTCTCTGGGACGGTTTCTCTCTTCCATAAAAGAAGAGGGATGGATTAGATTAGATGTTTTGAATCTTATTTTCCAGCCTGGCACACATGAAGGATGTGTAATAGAGGTAGTAGGTCATTCAGTCTAGTGAGTCTCAAAGTAGGAAGGTAGGGGCATAGGGAACATGAGAATTCCTGGGGGATCTGTGTTTCAGGATGTTTTCCCTTTGCGATCTCCATCCATCTCTTTGCCCTCCTTGCCCCCTCCCAAGAAGACATGGTGACTCCTATTCTTCACAGCACTGAAAATCACTGGGCTAGATGATCTCTTAGGTCTTTTCCAGGTCCAGCCTCTATGATTATAACTCACTCAACAAAGATGATGGTTACTTCAGTACTCTGACCTAATTAATATTCTGATCAAATTAGTACTCTGACCTAATTAAAACTGAGTCTAATTCAACAAAGGCATGGTTTACATAAAAACTCAATTTAAATGTATTAAAATACTTTCTTTCAAAAAATAATGCAATCTTCAGTACCAAATTAGGTCTTTTCTTCGTCTTTGGCAGGCCCAATTAGTCAATTTACAAACAGGATGGAGTATGAGAAATTTTGTTTATCTTTCTTTTCTCTGCTTAGAAAAGTAAAATCAGAGTTGTTGGCAGTTTATCAATATCATCCTCTCTTTTCTGTTTTTATATCAGTAGAAATACACCAACCACCAAAGGATGATATATGCAGTACATTTCTTTACCCCAGTTATGTTCTATGGCAAGGATCTCTTAAAATCATCCTATCTTCATCACTTTGTCTTATGAAAAACTATGTATTCATATCATCTCGGCCGGATCCAATGGGGAGGAGAAGCAATTATTCGAATACCATGCATTAAGGGAAAAACAACAAAAAACAATTGAGGATGCCCTTGCCAATGATGTATTTCTTAATAAGTAACTATCTACATCATATCATATGGTAGATTTGTGGAGATATATCTTGTATAAAGGAGTTCTGTTTGAGAAAAATCTTTTCAACTGATTGATACAGAACTTGTTAATTCCTTAGTATTTATAGTATTTATTCCTTAGTATTTAGTTATAGTTTTTCATGAATGAACCTTTTAAAAAATACCTTAATGTAATAAATTATCATACACTCCCCTTGATTTTTTCCCCTAGGCTTAGAAATTTATTTCCTTTATCACATGCTAGAGTATTTATTTACAGATGTTAAGTATTACAGCTTTGTTTTGGCTAAAGGAATAAAGATCAAAGTGCTCTTTTCCTGTAGATAAAGAAAACCAATCAGAAGAAGGCTGATTGAAATCAGAACTTTTGTCTTTAATATCTAAAACTGTGGAGATAGTCAAACTAGAAAAAATCTGAATGGTCTTAGTTGATGTCTAATACTGAGAATCATAAAGATAGTATTTTCTCCCAAAAGTTTTCTGTTAAAAACAATCCTGACTGATTAAAAAACAAAATAATAACAAAATCCTCTATTAAATAATTAATTTGCTGGCACCAACTTGTAGAGAAGACCAAACTCCCTGGCAGATTGGCAATCAATATTCATATCTGGTGGATGACAATATCAGCTTCTGGGCTTAACAGAGGTATTTCCTCTGCCTAGAACCTCCCCCTTCTCTGTCTGAATTATAAGGAACTCTTTTGAAATAGGATTTTTGGTTTATATGGGGTAAAAACAAAGGAGAATCATTTGTTAAAAAAATATAATTAGGGACTTCCCTGCTGGTCCAGTGGTTAAGACTTCATGCTTCCAATGCAGGGGGCGCGGGTTCGATCCCTGGTTGGGGAACTAAGACCCCACATGGCGCGCACCACAGCCAAAAAAAAAAAAAAAAAAAGTGTGTGTATATATATATATATATGTATATGTATATATATATATAAAATTATTTGTCCATATACACATTCATCTCCGTGACAAAATTAAGAGATCTTTAAAGAATGACACAAACTTTTGCTCTCTACTCATGGCGAAGGGGAAACAAACTTTGCTGAATGTTCCATCTCAAAATAACCACAGTTAGGGGGTCTATATAATTTTATGCTAACAAACATGCTAGGTGATGGCACTGCTCTCAGTCAATTCAGAGTTGAAAGAATATTGATGATTTTATTACACCAGGGATTCCACTTATAATTTATCACTTCAGAGAATCTAAAGCAGCACAGTAAATCACTTTGTGAACAGGCAGCTACAGCAGAAAAGGTTAGTGCTTAATGGTAGCTGGATATAGTTTCAGATCCTGATACCCTTATGTATTAAGTAATGTGGGCAACCTATTTGACTTCTCTGGATTTCCTCATTTATAAAAGAAATAATGATATTTACCCTCACAGGACTATTGTAAGAATTAAGTGAAACAACTTACAAAAGCACTCAGTACCACGGTACATTGTAAGTACTTAATAAGTGACACTCATTGATGACAGTCTGCACATTCTTATGCATGTGTGCATCTATGTGAACACAATGGATGATGTAGAAATGGCTTTACCTTATTATTGACTTTAAAACAGGGTCTAAAAGATCCTCCACAAAATACTCAAAGCAGTATTATGTATTCTACAGCAATCCAACATATTCAATGGCTAAATAATGGACAAACTGTGTGAGTACAAAATTTGAGAAACTATGCAAAATAGTATTGGCAGAGAGTTTTTTGCTGGGCTCTCAAAAATGAAACCAAACATTTATTACAGTATCTTTCATAAACTTTTTGAAAGCAGGAACTATTTTATATATCTTTGTACCCCTCTTAGTGTCTAGACACTAGGTGTTCAAATATTTGTTGATAGAACTATAAATTTTCATCTCAGTGAAGTCATCTGATTTCATGGCATCTAGAACCTAAGCCATATGACTTATACAAATTAATTCGATGAAAGTATCAGCTAACCATGATCTAGTTGAAAAACCAGAGACCTGATCTATACTAGGAAACTTTCAGACTATTCTTTTGTAGATCAGGAAGTGATTTAACATGGGGAAAATTTAACACAGGGAAAACTAACTATAATAAAAATATTTTAAGTACCTGATGTATTATAAATCATATTCAGACCACCCCTACTAACCATGATAACAGATGGACTCTTAAGAATAAGCTCTGTTGGATAAACATCCTGATTATCTCTAACCTTTTCAAGTATTATGGTTTTTTTTTAAAAACTGCTACCATCTATGATTTTCAATAGCCAGTCACTCACATGAATATAGAAGAAAAACAATTATGCAGCTATGTCATCCAAATGCTGACAGATGGGTTTGGCATTTTTGTTGTAGACAGTGCAAAACTTCCAGAGTCATGTGAGGGGCACTGTGGAATTTCTTACATGACATCACACTGACCTTAAAGCGTAAACTGCAAATACAGTTTTATTGTTTTTGTATGAACCACAGGATTGCCTGGCAAGGCAGCATGTTCAGTTATAGTGAACACCTGCTGGACTGTTGAATTTTTGCTAAAGCACATACACGATTTTGGCATCAACCACTGCCGCAGTATGGATGTAATTTTTTAAAAAGTTAAAATAGCAAATAATAAATATGGTATCTGGCAGTAGTATATCCTCAGTATCGTTTGTACAAAAACACAAAATTTAGAGTTAGTTGCCGATAATTTTTCATAATTTAATTATCCCGAAGAGTTACAATAATTCAGCTAAAATTCTACCAAGCCATTCTTCAGAAAACCGTTTTCTAAATTTAAATGTCACAACGTTCCTATTTGGTTTGAGTTATCAAAGCAAAATATAAATAAATAAAAAATAATTCACATTCTCAATCTGCATTCTTCTAAATGAAACTGCTATAGGATTAAATAAGAGAGAGATTTTCAGTTTAGTACCTCGATATACACAAACAGGAATTCAAAATTTCCTAGTTCTGCTTTCTCAGTGCATACTGACTAACCTTCTTCCCCATGACAAACTTACTTTGCTGTCAAAAACAAATCAAGAGTTTTTAAAAGTATGTCAATGCAAAAACAAAATGCACAATCACATTTTAAATGTTTTACAGAAATCTTTTTTTTTTAAATGAGAGGTAACCTATGTTAAAAAAAAAAAAAAAACTTATTTTTAAAAAAGAGTTCTCTCACAGTAGGCTGTCATGTGCACTTCTGAGCCCATTACAGGGTAAGGAGAAGAGGAAGGTTTTGTTAAGATAATTGGAAGAATGAGGCTCTGTGGTTCAAAATGACCAGAAGGGGGGGGACGAGGGGACACTGTGTGCCTTCATGAAAGATCACTCAGCCTTCCTTTTAATCAGACAGACTTGAGAGATGGGAAGACACCGTGTCCCCATCTCCAGCTCAAATCACTGGAAACTAATTACGGGTTGGAACTCAGAAAGGTAAATAGAAAAAACTCTGGAGTCAGATGACAGACAGTACCATTTCCTTAGCTATAACCTGCTACATCTTGATCTCAACATAAAATGGAGATAATTAACCTTCTTTTCAAAGTTGTTAAAAGGATTAAAGATCATGTATACAGAAATAAATACGTATGTATTGAAATGTCTGAAGAAATATTTACTAAAATATTAACAGTGGTTATTTTTGGCTGGCAGATTTATGAGTACATATTTTATTTTCTTTATGCTTATCTGGATTTTCTAATTTTCATAAATTAGTATTACTTATATAAGTGGTACATGTAAGCCACTTAGCACACACAGTGCTGGCACACAGACTGCCTCAAAAATGGTGGCTACCATCATTATTAATACAAAAAAATAAAAGCAAAGTATCTTCTGCTCTTTCTTCTTGTTTCTGGATGCCTCTTTATGGAAGGAAAGTCATGAAATGAAGTAGCTTGCATAACACAAAGGCCACAGCAGACTTCCCACTCCTGAGCCAAAGGAAAGGTCGCAGCTTAGAGTAATGGGTCTTTATGTGTTTATGACTTAGTGTTGGGAAGAGCTGCCTAGCCATGGGAAAGCTCAGCTAACATGATGATTTAGCAAAGCAAATCAAAATGAAATTTGTCCTGGTCGTACAATAAATTAAAACATAAAATACCACCTACCTTCCTAGCTAATGTGAATTATGAGGATGCTTTGAAGAACAAATACTTCCCAATAGAACGCCCAGATCCAACAAAGTGATTAAGATTTGGATTTTTTTTAATGTGTTAATGATTATACAAGATAGCAACCTAGCTCATCTAAATTATTTTATTATTGAAGTATCTCAACTAATAATTCACCATAGGCTTGAAAATAAAGACCTTGGAAAAACCACCACAGAGAGTTGTTTAACCAAAATTATAATTATTATAATTGCAGGATTATCACACATAAATGCATTTGTATTTGCTGTAGAAGAAACTGCACATTTTCAAGAATTCTTTGAATTCAGCTAGATTTGGTAACAAAATGTTGTCACCTAAAATGAGTGTCAATATTCCTTTGATCTCAACTACAGAGTCAAGTAATCCCTTAGGGAAAACAGACTGAAGTTCAATGCTTATAAATAAATAATTCAGGGGATTTGGGCTTTGAAGAGTATGAGGCTTTTGTTGTCTTGACTAGTGCTTCTAGATTTTTAATAAGACTTTTCCATTCTCTACTTTCTCTTTATGTTTGATATACAATCTAATGCTTGGGAACATTTTCAAAGCTTTGGTAGTTTTAAATTTCTTGTAAATCTGATAATCAAACTTCATTTACATTGATTTCTTAGAAAACAACAAAAAAATCCTATCCAGGTTCAAGCACAACAGTAAAAATGAGCTAGTAACAGTCTTTTTTGCCATAATATTGGACTTCGCATATTATTTTAAAATTATATAGCTTCCAAACAGAATGGCACCTTTATTCCCTCCTTTGACCCTCCTCTGCCCCCAAAAGAAGTTAGCTAAACATCTAGATTTTCATAAATTGCAAAAAATGAGGCACAGAAACTAAAATCTAATTATGCTTTAAAAAAAAAAAAGTATGTAAATAATTTGTCTGGCTTATATCAACATTTTCTTACTCTGGATCTGACAGTTGTATGTAAGCAGTAAAGTTAGTGTTGTCTCCTCCTGATTAATGTAGAATTTTAAAAATTAAAAAAATAATGCCATTTATTAAGTAGACTAAAAATGAGAGGTGGGGTGGGAAGGAAAAGCAGGAGTTGAGGACACAAGTGTCTAGGCTGACTTTCAGTTTCCTTTTTGATAATTTTTTTAAAAAACGGAATTCTTTCTCTACTTTGTGTTGCCTGAGAACCACTATGGTTTTGTAAAGTCTATAACAGTAATTATATTTAATCACCACGAGTACATTTGTTTTAAGCCTATGAATACTATGTTAGTAATACTAAACTATCTCCATTGGCTTATTTGTAAAAAGAAAAATATATTATATATTTATATTCTTATAAAGTTAACATCGAGGGCCGAGGAAAGGGAACGAGAAGCAGTGTTTCATCACAGTTCCTCTGGACTCAATAACCAGACTGGGGTCTTGCTCAAGCCACCTGGTCAAGCAGTGTCTGAGGAAGAGTCATAGGAGGCAGAGACGATGAAATTGCCGCTGTTGGAGTGCCCGGCCACTGACTGGGCGGCCTGCTGGCTCAGATTGTTACAGATAAGCACCAGCTGGTTGCTCTGGGCCTCGGACAAGGTGCTGCAGCTCTGATACACACTGAAGTTGGTTTTCCTGCCAGGGATGTTCCCCTTCTCGCACATGGTCTTCACCATCTTGGCCAGCTTGTTCTTGCCGAGGGCCTGGCAGTTGTACCAATGCAGAGCCGCCAAGTTCACGACTGGCTTAATGGACAGGTAGAACGGGGCATCCTCGTAGCGCATAGCAGGAGGCCGCCGCTGGGCATACTCCTTATAGTCTTGTACGGGGCAGGTCTGTGGAGCATGCTGGGTGGCATACACACGGGAGTCTGTCCCCCCTCTCTTGGTTTTGGCATTTAGGTCACCAGTGTCTTGACCCATCCACTCCAAGTACTCCAGCCCCGTTTCTGTTACCCGGAGCCGAATATCACCCCACTTTAAGGTAGACCCGTGGAAGCCTGTACAGTGCCCAAAAGCTTTTGTGTTGTTGAGCCAGACGAGGTTGAGCAGACCCTCGGGGTTATAGCGGCTTAGCAGTCCCCTTTTCCGCAGAATGAGCTCATCAGCAAAGGTGAGCTTCATGGACTTGTGTGGCTTATTTCCTTTTCCTTTGCAGCGGAGTTCAATTTGCTTCTGTTTCAGGGCCTCTTGGGAGCGCTTGAATTCCTTATCCCTGGTGATACTGTAGCCATACCTGTGTTCTTTTAGGTACCGTTCAAGTCCACACTGGTAATTGGCCAAGCTGTTGGGTTCATACTCGGATCCATCCTTCTGCCTGGCATCCACAAAGAAAGAGGCCAGGTAGGCATCCAACTCCTTGCAAGGGATGACATAAATCTCTCTTGTTTCAGAAGGATACTTGGAGATGAGGAACTCCCGGAAATTGCGGAGCGCGGTCTGCGTGCTCCGGATGGTTTTCTCATTCTGCTCCCTGCTGAGCTCAGCTGCTCTTTCATCCTGGTCTGCAACAAATTGGGGAGGGGAGGGATAAAGAGGGTGTTGATGAGTTCAGACAATGCACTTTCTACTCTGAAATAAAGTTTCCTTTTATAATGAAAAAGAGAAAGAAGGAATCAATTTTACAGAGATCACTAATAAATGTTATTTACATACCTGTTGCATTATAATAGCCAACTTCAGTTTCACAAATGATGTACTAGACAAGAGACGGCCCACTACAATCAAAATGAGCTTCTCATGTCATTGGCACATAGCTTAGTGCACGAAGATTTGTGGAAAGAGTGGGATTAGAGGCAGCCTTCGTTTTAGGAAAAAAGACAGAAGTGTGCTATTTACCCTAATGCAGTGTGCGAGGGTCCCATCAGAGCAACACACTTATTTAAAATCACTTCATTTGTGAAAACAGAGGTTGTACTGGTTCCATTTTATTGAATTAAACAAAAATATTCGAATCTGTTATTTAGCATTATCTCTAGAGATCTATATTTAAAAATTACTAAATCGATCATTTACAGCAGTTAACGAGACACATTCTACAGCAATTCAGGTAAACGTGGTTTATAAATATTCTATATGTAATTGCAGGGCAGTTTGTAATAAATGATAAAAATATTTTGTGTTTTGCAAAATGAAAACAGACTCATAGATACAGAGAACAAATGGGTGGCTGCCAGACAGGAAAAGGGTGGGAAGGTGGGGCAAAATAGGTGAAGGGCATTAAGCGGTACAAACTTCCAATTATATAAATAAGTCACAGGGATGTAATACACAGCTTAAGGAATATGGTCATTAATACTATAATAACTTTGTATAGGGACAGATGGTTACTAGATTTATTGTGGTGATCATTTCATAATGTATGCAAATGTCAAATAATTATGTAATACACTTGAAACTAATATAATATTGTACATCAACTATGTTTCAACACAAAAGAATCTGGTGTTTTGGGAAAGTAATGAGGATAAAACTTCACAGCTATAAAGACAGGACAATGAAATTTGAGTAAGGCTATTATAATCAAGATGTAAGGAAGGGGTATGTCTCTTGGATAGTTTTACTTTATTAATTTATTATTTATATTTTGCCACCAAAGACTGGAGGTGCCTCTTTCCATTATGGATCACCCATGATTAAGTAGTGTTGCTCTGGAGTAGTGGTTCTCACATTTTAGTGAGCTTCAGAATCACTCAGGATGCTCTATCAAAATCAGATTCCTCTATGCTCAGGATGAGGTTCAAGAGAACACACTTTGAGAAAAAAGATCTAGTGCTTATGGCTTATGAAGGAAGCCGTACTCTGTTTTACTAGATTTCTTTTTTTACAATGATTAAATTCAGTGATATCATTTAAATGATTTTCTCTCAGTAACATGTAATTTAAATTTGGGATGTTAACATTAACAATAAAAACATTTTGTCAAAAATGACCACAATTATGTCAGACATGGTCCGGGTGGAACTCAAAAGAGAAATTCTAAATATGAAATTACACAATAGAAAAAAACAGGCTATCCTATTGATGTTGAGAGGCCAACACTAAGGTTAATTTAAAACAACATAAAAATGTAATTTCTGATTCTAAAGTATAATATAAAATTATTTTGTTTATCCCAATTATCTTATTTAGGAAAACTTTAGATTAATTTTTAAGGCTGCTCAGTGAGAAGTCTTTGAAATAACCACATACAATAAGAAAAATAAAATTTCGAATAAACTGAATTTTATTCACAAACACTACTTTTTGTATTACTATACACATTTATGAATGTCCGCATTATTTTAAAATGACAGTTGTAAGGGAAATTGCCAAAGTTCTCATAACTTTATAAAATGAAATGAACTAAAAATCACTAAACTAGCTTATTAGATATTTTTATAGGCACATTGTTTGAGATCATATTTCCAAAATTCAAATACACAACAGTATATTTTATGCTTCATTAGACTTAACTTTTGGCTATGCCATCTTCTTCCAGTTGAACAATAAAGATGTGTATCTTTCCATTAGAAAGGTGAAGCCACATGTAACCTTTTACCATGCTAGCTTCCCTGACTGTTTACATGCAAAGCCAAAGGGGTCAGCACATCTGTTTATTGTGGCTACTGGTTCAAATATCTATCACAAGAGTCTTCAAACTTTAAACAAAGACTTTCTAAGAAATAAACATTCAAAGACAACTTCAGGGAAAAAATTTCCAGTTCTTCAACTTTCACATGGAATCTTTTCTAAAATTTAGTTTTCTGAGATGAAGACCGTGTCCATCCCAAACCTACTGTGTTACATACTCTGGGGAATTAAAGACTTTGAGGAGCCAAACAAAATTTATAAGTTATAAATCGATGATTAAATCCAAATATTGTCCACATTCTTGTCCTTCTCTGTCTTATACACATTCTGATATAGGTGAAATTTGCCATTGCAAACAGGGTATTTGGCCTGAATTAAGGTGTATTGAATTCAGGATTTTTGAAAGGGTTTTAGGTTAGTGAAGTTGATTCTTTTAATTGGAACTGGAATATTCTGCAGGACTGCCAAAATGTTCCAGATAAAGTAGAAGCTTAAATTTTTATTTATTTTTTTCATATTTAGCATGCTTTTGTTCACAAGATGCCTAACAACTATTATCAAATCATATGAAATACTGATTCTAGTTACAGTCAATCCTCATTTTATAAAATATTCAATATTTTCTACCTTTTTACAAAAATAAACTGACTGAAACAGATCCACATTATTAGCACCCGGCTAACACACTCACAGTTGACCAACACAACAGCACTGCTTCAACATCCTCAGCCCAGCCTCATTTCCAAGCCTTTTTTTCTCCTTTCTATTTGGTCTCAATCTTAGTTAAGAACCTGTGATATGGTGATTTATAACAAAAAATATATATATATATTTGGTCTTCGTCCGGGTTCTTGGCACAGAGCTCCTAAAAGCCTTAGAATTTTCTGTGATGAGGGTGATAAATGTGTCTTTTGTTAATGTTCATGAGGTGACTTCTGGAAAGCACCTACGGATGGATAGGGGCTGGTTGTCAGTGGAGGCAAGCAGGAGATTTCTGGATTGGAACTTTCAGTCCTACCCCACTCCTCCACCTTTGGGGAGGGGAGAGAGGCTGGAGATTGGGTTCAAACACCGATGATTTAATCAACTGTGTTTGTGTAATAAAGGCTCCATGAAACCCCAAAAGGACAGGGTTCAGAGAGCTTCCCGGCTGGTGAACACGTGGAGATACGGGGAGAGTGGTACACCTTGCCCTAAGCATCTCTTCCATGTGGCTATTCCTGAGTTATGTTCTTTTATAATAAATTGGTAATCTAGTAAGTAAAATGTTCCTCTGAGTTCTGTGTGCTGCACTAGCAAATTAATCCCTGCCAAGGACGGGGGTCTTTGTAATCTTCTATTTATGATGGGTCAGTCTTATAGGACTGAGCCCTTAACCTGTGGAATCTGATGCTACCTCTAGGTAGATAGTGTCAGAAGTGAACTGAATTACAGAACACCCAGCTGGTATAGGAGAATTTCTTGGTGGTGTGGAACCCCTCTACTGCCCAACATCAGAACTGGGTGTATAACTGTAGAGCCATTCCATCTGTAGGAAAATAAAAGTAGAGTGTCACAGTATCGTATCCTTTCTTAACAGCCTGGAATTCACCACAAGAGGAGGTTGGGAGGGTAGAGAAACCCTCATTCATTTTGCATGAATAGGGGGAAGTAAATGGCTTTAAAGTCAAGTAATAGTAATAACGTTTTTTGGCTAATGACAAAATCAAATAAAACCAGGGAAGATTGATAATAAAATATAGAACTGTTATAATTATCTTGCATTTATCTCTAGTTGTAGAAATTTTTCTGATCCACTTCCTTTTAAAAACTTTTTGTTAGGTATAACATGCATACAATAAAGTAGACCAGTCATTAAGTGCATGCAATTATTTTTCACAAATTGAGTCCCGTGCCTAGATCAAGAAAAAGAGTATCAGGGACTTCCCTGGTGGTCCAGCAGTTAAGACTCAGCACTCCCAATGCAGCGGGCCCGGGTTCGATCCCTGGTCAGGGAACTAGATCCCGCATGCCGCAACTAAGAGCCTGCATGCCGCAACTAAGAGCCTGCATGCCACAACTAAACAATCCCGCACGCCACAACGAAGGTCTCCCGTGCCACAACTAAGACCTGGCACAGCTAGCTAAAAACACAACATAACATAAGAAAAAGAGTATCACTAGCACCTCCGAAACCTTCCTCATGTCCCCTTCTTCCAGTTGCTCGCTCCCACCAAGAATAACAGCTATCCTGACTTGAAATAGCATACGTTTGTCTGGCCTATTATAACTTATATGAATGAAATCTTAGAGGATGAACTCTTTTGTGTCTGGCTTCTTTTGCTCAACATTATGTTTGGAAGTTTCATCCATATTGTTATGTAGCTGTAGATAATTTATCTTCTTTACTGTGTAACATTCCATTGTGTGAATATATCACAATTTATTCTTCCACTCTATTGAACATTTAGGTAGTTTTCAGTTTAGGGCTATTTCCAATAAAATTGTTATGAACACTCTAGTAGGTGTCTTTTGGTGAGTCACATGGATGCATTTTTTTGGGTGTATACTTAGAATTAGAACTGCTAGGTCATAGGAAATCACGTGTTCTGCTTTAATAAATACTAACAACCAAGTTTCCAAAGTGGTTGTACCAACTTGCTTTCTCCATGACTGTGAGAGCTCAGATTGCTCCATATCTTCAGCAACACTAAGTAATGTTAGTCTTTCTTATTCTAGCTATTCTGTTGGGTGTGCAATGTTACTGCACTGAACTTTTAAATTTTCATTTCTCTGATGACTGATGAAGCTGAACAGCTCTTCATAGGTTTATTGGCCACTCAGATATTTGCTTTTGTAAAGTGCCTGTTAAAGTTATTTTCTACTGGACTGTCTGCCTTTAACGGTTTTTTTAAATTTTATTTTATTTTATTATTTATTTTGGCTGTGCCGGGTCTTAGTTGTGGCATGTGGGCTCTTAGTTGTGGCATGTGGGATCTAGTTCCCTGACCAGAGATCGAACCCAGGCCCCCTGCACTGGGAGCGCAGAGTCTTACCCAGTGGACCACCAGGGAAGTCCCTGCCCTTTACTGTTTGCAGGAGGTTTTAACATATCCTGCGTATGAGTCTTTGTCAGATAAATGTATTACAAGTATCTTCTCTTGAGTCTGTGGCTTGCCCTTTCACTTTCTTAATTGTGTTTTTTAAAGAACAAGAGTTCTTAATCCTAATATAGTCCAATTATCAATTTTTTCCCTTTATGATTCATGCTTTTTTGCATCCTGTTTAAGAAATTCTTATTCCAAGATCATGAGAGATCTATTTCTTCCAAAAGCTTTACTGTTTCAGTCTTTACATTTTGATCTGCCATCTACTAGAACATCCACCTATATGTTCTAAGATAGAAATTAAAAGTAATTTTTTTATATGGACCTTGATCCTTTTGATTTTAATACAATTTGAATAAGCAATACAGCATATGGTACAGTATCTAAAAGCTACAAATGGGTAGAAAGTAAAAGTAAGTCACCCTCTCATCCCATCTCCCTGTCACCATATTTCCCTCTACATGGCAACCAATGTTACCAATTTATTGGGTATAATTTTGGGATTTTCTATGCACACACACTTATTCCTCTCCTTTCAAAAAAGGGTGGAGGAATATACTATGCATCTTATTCTGCAACTATGCATCCTATTCTGCATTTTGCTTTTTACCATTAACAATGTATTAGAGATAGCTCTATATCATTACACACACAGTTGCCTCAATCTTTCTAATAGCTGTAAATAAAGTACTTTATATGGATATACTATATTTATCTGATTCCCTGCTGATGGATATTTGCATTATTTCCATCCTGCTCCTATTATAAACAATGTTGCACTGGTATCCTTGTATACATGACATTTCCTACACATGAGCAAGTATATATACACAATGAATTTCCAAAAGTAGAACTGCTATATTGCTATTGCCCTGTACATCTGCTGTGTCAATTTAACTTCTGTGATAAGGTATGAGAGTGCTGGTTTAATCATATCTTCCAAGGTATAAGGTATTATCAAACTTCTTAATCTTTGCTTATTTAATTTGTAAAATATACATTGTGGTTTTTAAATTTTCATTTCTTTTATGATAAATGACATTTAACATTTTTCAAATACTTATTAGCCCCCTATATTTTCTCATTTTCTTTCTGTGGATTCTTTCTGTCCTTTGTCCATTTTTAAAAATATTTATTTATAGGAGCTCTAGATATATTTAGCCTTTTCTTATTATTATTATACTTAGCCCTGTGTAATGTATATAAAGATGTGTATATGCGTATTTTTTTTTTTTTAGTTTGCCTTTTGTATTTGTGACTTTGTTACATTTATGGGATTGAATTTATCTGTTTTTAAAAATATTTCCTACATTTTGTGTTATACTTAGACATATTTTCCCCACTGTGAAACCATAATACAATTCTTTTGTTTTCTTCAAAGCATTCTTAATTTCATTTTTATTTTATTTATTTTGGCCACGCCACGTGGCATGTGGGATCTTAGTTCCCCCACCAGGGATTGAACCTGTGCTCCCTGTGGTGGAAGCTGAGTCTTAACCACTGGACCACCAGGCAAGTCCCTTCAATATTTAAAATATTTGATCATCTGAATTAATTTTGGTTTAAGGTAGGTACCAACTTATATTTTTTCCTAGATAGCCACCTAGTTGTTATCAATAAATAACAGTGGTGATTGTGGTTGTAGAGAAGTCAATGGTCAGCATAATCTTTCTCCCTTCGGGGTCTCTTGATTGCACTTTGGGGGTGGGAGCTGGGTAGCTCAATGACTATTTCTTTATCTGTGAATGGCTACAATTTTACTAGGCTATATTTCAGTGTTGATCACTGGGCACCCGTCTTTTTTTCTGGTACACAGTGTGCCCTTTCGAGTCATAAATTCACGCATTTCTCCACTGCCTTGTTGCAGTGGCAGATGACTTCCCATAAAGATGGCAAGTGTGTATGTGGTCCTCTACTCAGTCTTGCTTCCTCTGCTACTCTCTGCTGTCAAATAGGGTCCAGGGAAGCTCTGACCACCAACCCAAGCTCCCCATTCCAGTTCTTCAAAAGTGATTGTTAATTTTGCCACTCAGCAGTAGAAAACTGAGGTCTCATACCTTCATCTGAGAGCTACAGTCACATTTCTCTTGGTATCATATCCAAATCCCTGTTTCATTGCTGTGTTTGGCAACCCTTCTTTATATACTGTGGTTCTAGCAGAAGACTTTTAGTTTATTTGAGAAAATGTTTGTTTCTGTTTCTCTTTCTTGTCTTGAAGTGATTTCAAAGAGAAGTCAGAATTATGATCCAGCTCTTTGCATTTGAATGAGATTGCTGTCACTTCCAGTCCCTACACTTGGTGCCTTGCACTTAACAGAGATCCCATAAATGTTCACTGAATGCTTCCTGATCCATGAAATCTACTCTATGAAGAAGGGTAATATTCCTGAAGATTTTGGCATTCATCAAAAACTCAGCAGTCAAACTTCATTAAATTTTGTTTGAATGTACGTGGTAAGAAATAGAACTTGGATTCTAAATAGCAACAAAAATTGTTTTCAACACAAAAGAAGATAAAGATCACTTTCAATTTTCTTAAGAGAAGTATGTATATGGTTCAGCAGACAAACTGAATGAGTCACTGTCATTAATGAAGAAAATGCACTGAGATGAGCAAAATGGTTTTACTATATCAAGGAAGTTGTGATTAATAACAAATTTTAAAAGCTGAATGTGGATAAAATCCCAAAGGTCTAGAAAACTGAACGGAGAAGACAAGGGAGCAACCCAAAATATGCAAGTACAATTTTTTTTTCTAAGCAGATCAGGTATTTAACAATTGGAAGCGAAGTTTTAAAGATGGTGAATGAGTAGGCATTAGAATCGTGTTTCCTATGGCTCTCGTGAACCTAACACACCTAACAGTCTAATCACTGTATGTGCCCAGACCTAAAACGTAACTTAGCTCTGTCTCCACAAACTTGCTCTTCCACCCAGCCAGTGCCTCCACCACCTACCTACGTGTCCAAGCTGAAACCTGAGCACCATCCTTGACACCTGCTCTCCCCGCCTCCTACAGCTAATCCATCAAGTCCTGCTGGGCCACCTCATTTCATGTGCACTTAATGAATAACTAAAACATGTTAGGAATTAAGTAAAAACTGGGTTTAAAGGATGAGTGCTTTTGTGGAATTTACCATGACAAAATGACAAATGCTATGAAGAAAAATAACAGGGTACTGTGAGAAAGAATAAGTGACCCACTTAAAGACCTGAAAATGAGAAGCCAGTCATACAAAGTATAGGAGGAAGAGTAGAGGGAACACCACATGAGAAGTTCCTACAATGGAAACTGAGTTTGAGGACCTGAAAGAATGTCAGTGTGCCCAGCGTGAAGTGATCGAAAGGAGAGTGGTACAATGAGAGGTCTGAAAACTCACAGGCTGGATCTCGCCGGGCCTTGTCTCTAAGTCATTATTAATGACTTTGTATTTTATCCTAAGAAAACTAGTTGTTCAGAAAACTACATGGTCAGATTTGCATTGCTCTGTTATGATATAAACCTATCTCCTCCCATGCTAAGAAAATCTTCAATAAACTCTGCTTTATATAAGTAGGGCTGAGTTCACATCTGGATGATCGGGTGGAAAACATTCCCAGACAATGAAATGATCCATAATCGGAACCTTCTTGATGGAAGCAGAAGGTCAGAGCCAGAGGGAGCTCTAAGAGAATATCCAAGTCAACCACCACCTCCCCTTCTCTCCTCCCCGACAAAAAAAGAAAAGGTATTAGAAAATGTGTGAAGTTTTAAAGCAGACAACTTTTCTATACTTATTTAGTCTCTATGCCCCATTAATTACATTATTTTTTCATGTATTTATCATTTGGGAATCCTGAGTACCCAGCATATGTTCCCGTACAGCAGAGCTACCAAATGAAGACTGGTTATGAAGATTGTCTGAATATGTACTATTAAAAGAATTTTAAATCCATAGATCCTCCACATATATTTTGAATGACTGAACATCTCAGGCTGTGACCTGAGTTTGATATAAAAAGGGAGAACTTCTGGACATGCATGGCTTTCAAAAATGTATTGTAAAAAGGTCTGCCTTTCCCCAGACCTTCAGTTTGTATTACCTTCCCTCTCCCCACACCATAGCCTGCTGGGCTACTATTTCAGTGGTGCTGGCTGTCACTGTATCACTAGTATGGTTTTGGTTTTAAGTAGGGAGGTTGGATAAACTCTGTATGCAGAAGATGTGAGTGACCTTGGTTCTTTGAATAAGTGGTCACATTTCTTGCCTGTACCATCCTCGAGAGCCATAATATTTATTACTAAAACTTACTTGAAGTTTCTCAAAAGGGGAAGAAGCCATCCCATAAACCCAGTGTAGTGAAATGGGTCTTTGATAAACGTAGCCAACAGACTGAAAAGTTTTAGATTACTGACTTCCAAGAGATCTGTGACCTGGAGCAGGGCCCCAGGAAGAGCCTCAGCACCAGCCCAGGGAATCTTTGGAGAGCCTGAGTAAAGCTTTTATGCAGACAGCTTTTCTGTACTTATTTACATAGTCTCCATGCCCCATTCATCCAATTACTTCCTCCCTTGTTAGGAGATGGCATGGAAAAACACATAATTAGTGCCATATCTTGTGTTCTCATTGAATTTCAGGAGATTTATGTTAGATTTAAATTCAGATCCATTTGCTTCTATTGCTGTGGTGCTCAATTTAACAAAAAATAAACTTAGCTATCACATCCCTTTTGTGATTTTATTAAAGCAATACATCTGAAGCAATAAGAAACATTTCCTGATGTTTAACTTCTTTTTAACTCATTCAAGAAGAGTATTTTGTCTTTTTACTTGATAATGATGTTTAAATTCTCTTTATAAATCAATGAATGATAAGTCCATGAGCTTATTAAATAAGAATATATTTTAAATTTGAAAAGTAAAAAAAAGCAAAAGAAATCTGGTGAGTAGACGTATTTATGAGGCTGCAGTTGGAATTAATATCTAATCCACATTTGTGGCACAGGCTCCAGGTTCTATAGGAATTCAGAAAGAAATAAAAGAGAGAGAGAAGTCAAAAAAAGAGTTTGAGCTGGGTTAGAGCTCTGTTTCGGGGAACAGGGACTTGGGTTAGGTACTAAAGGATGGGTACCATTTGGTTAAGTGGAACAGGAGGGTAGGGCATTCCAGGAAGAAACTGCATGAGCAAAGGGAAAGGTATGGGAAGGCTTGCGCTCATGAGGACTGTGAAACACCGATCCTGGTTTGGGGGTTAGAGTGGGAATAAAGCCAGGCCAGTGAGATGGACAAATGGAGGGTCTTATATGGTAATTATAAAGATATACACCAAGGAGAAGAGACTGAATATGCTAAGTGCAAAGGACCTCCACATGCCAAACATTTGAAGGTACTTTAAAAAAAAATAAATCAACACCCCATTTCTCTACCTCTGACATTCTTTACTCCCCTTACGCTGTTATCTTCTTCCATACTCCTATTACCACCTGACATAATACATATTTACTTGATAACTTGTTTAGCATCTGTCTCTGCCCACTCAGTGGGCTGTGAGCTCTATAAGAGCCAGGACTTCGCTGCTTTATTCCCAGGGTCTGAAAAAGCACTTGAGAAGTAGTAGCATTCAATAAACATTTGTTGACTGAAATAACAACAAAGCTGAAAGGAAAGTTACTGAGATAACTCTATGTGTGTAATTACACAATCCACTTTAGACCAACTATACTGACTGCATTGAGAAAGGACTAAAAATAAAAATCGGTGACATAAAATTAAATTTTGGGTCCCACAATCAGAATCTCAAAGTCACCTTATCCTTTATTAAGGTTCTTCAGAGTTAGCTGTGGTCAGGGCAGGTGATCTGGATGTCTATAATAATGAAATGATTTATAAGGCCACTGGAAGCTTTTCCCAGGGCTAATTTCTCAGGAAATAGAGACCTATCAGCTCTCACACAAATTGCTGTAAGACAATATCTTTATCTTAACTATCAGGATAAGGAAAAAACAAGTAATACTTTAACAAAAGTCCATACCAGAATTAATATATCCATAGAATCAAGGGACAGCTCCCTCCCTCCAATGCTGACCTCCACTTTATTTTAAAAAATATTTATTTATTTATTATTTTTGACTGCGTCGGGTCTTAGTTGTGGCACGTGGGATCTTTCGTTGCGGTGCGTGGGCTTCTCTCTAGTTGTGGTGTGCAGGCTCCAGAGCGCACAGGCTCTGTAGTTGTGGCACGCAGGCTCTCTAGTTGCGGCACACGGGCTTAGTTGCCCCGCAGCATGTGGGATCTTAGTTCCCCGACCAGGGATCGAACCCGCATCCCCTGCGTTGGAAGGCAGATTCTCTTTTTTACATTATTTATTTATTTATTTATTTATTTATGGCTGTGTTGGGTCTTCATTTCTGTGTGAGGGCTTTCTCTATTTGTGGCAAGCGGGGGCCACTCTTCATCACGGTGCGCGGGCCTCTCACTATCGCGGCCTCTCTTGTTGCGGAGCACAAGCTCCAGACGCGCAGGCTCAGTAATTGTGGCTCACGGGCCTAGTTGCTCTGCATCATGTGGGATCTTCCTAGACCAGGGCTCGAACCCATGTCCCCTGCATTAGCAGGCGGATCCTCAACCACTGCGCCACCAGGGAAGCCCTTTTTTTTTCAAATTAATTAATTTATTTGGCTGCCTCGGGTCTTAGTTGTGGCACGTGGGATCTTCGCTGTGGTATGCGTGATCTTTCGTTGTGGCGTGCAGGCTTCTCTAGTTGTGGTGCACGGGCTCCAGAGCACTTGGGCTCAGTAGTTGCAGTGCGTGGCCTTAGTTGCCCCACAGCATGTGGTATCTTAGTTCCCTGACCAGGGATCAAACCGGGTCCCCTGCATTGGAAGGCGGATTCTTAACCACTGGACCACTAGGCAAGTCCCCTGACCTCCACTTTAAAAAGAGATTATACTGACGTTATGGTGTCATCTATTAGGTACTTCTTCTATACACATATTCATTTGATGTAAATTTTCTTATGACTCTATGTTCAACGAAAATGATCTTGGTATTAAAAAAAATATGCCCTGGTTGGTAATCTTACGAATAGGCCTACTTCAATTTTATTTGTCAGGGGTTACAAAACTCGTATTTGCCAACATTCATGTTTCATTTTTTAAAATAGCAATATCTCCTAACCCCTGCAAATTTATTTCAAAAAACAGTGAGGTATATTTACTTTAAAGGTGGAAAACAAATTGAGATTACCTTATAACTACCATAAAATGTATTAAAAAGTCAGTGTCTTCCTTCTCCTTTAAATACCCAAATCGTTGCGCATTTCAATGCTTTTTCCTAAAACTTTAAAACGCAGGCTATTGTCTAGGATTGTTAACATCACTAACTGAAGCCAGACTTGTACGCTATTATAGCTGTCTGACCAGCAAATTATTTTTATGCTCAGTTAATCTTCTCCAATAATGGAAGTAAAGCACATTTCTTACATACACATTCATGAGCATGAAAAATTAGCACAATAGTACCAGTTAGTCCGGTATGATTTTTGATAGTATTTTTCACTGAAGGAGATATCACTTAAATAAACATTAGTCACCTGCTCATTTCTCCTGGTTGTACGTCATGTGACTCTAGAACCTCTGGAGAATTCTCTCCTTG
The DNA here is from genome assembly GCF_009873245.2 of Balaenoptera musculus. Classification (NCBI taxonomy): domain Eukaryota; kingdom Metazoa; phylum Chordata; class Mammalia; order Artiodactyla; family Balaenopteridae; genus Balaenoptera; species Balaenoptera musculus. The sequence continues at coordinate 95,226,644 of NC_045790.1, read as the reverse complement.
ATAAAAATTTAGAAATAAAACAGGGCACAAAAATTACCAGTATTTATTTATTTTTTAAAACTTTGGGTTTATTTATTTATTTATTTATTTATGGCTGTGTTGGGTCTTCGTTTCTGTGTGAGGGCTTTCTCTAGTTGCGGCAAGTGGGGGGTCACTCTTCATCAAGGTGCGCGGGCCTCTCATTATCGCGGCCTCTCTTGTTGCGGAGCACAGGTTCCAGATGCGCAGGCTCAGTAATTGTGGCTCACGGGCCTAGTTGCTCCGCGGCATGTGGGATCCTCCCAGACCAGGGCTCGAACCCGTGTCCCCTGCATTGGCAGGCAGATTCTCAACCACTGTGCCACCAGGGAAGCCCACCAGTATTTATTAAATAAACAAAGTGCAGGCAAAAACCTCTTCCTCACCTATATTCACTGTTGTCTGTATATATGAATTAAATCAGGCCAAGGTGCTGCGTTTGTTGGAAGGTAAGGTGAGACATCACTTGTGTAAAGACTAGGTACTAACCTTGCAGATCCTCACAACAAGGAATTAATTTATGGCCAACAGGGTGCAGGAGTCTCCATTTTTAACAAGTTCTCGGGTAGTTCTAATACAGCTTCGGTCTAAGGGCATGCTTTGAAAAACAGAGCTTCATCTCTCCTTCCCCCTAGAAGGCCTAAAAAATGACTCTTCTTTCAAATAAGTCTCAGCCCAAGCCTCAGTTACAGCAGGTGACACACAGCTGGGATGGCAGATTTCCGGATCTGAACGTTTTTATGTCCCAGGCAGAACAGTTGCTTCATGAATAAATAATAAATGTTTAAAAGTGGCTTCTGTTTCAGTGAAAAATACTATCAAAAATCATACTGGACTAACTAATTTTGTTAGTCAACAAAATAATGAATGAGTCAATTACTTCCCTCTGAAACCCACTGGATTCAGATTTTTTCTTTCATAATGTCTCTGAATTTATTAAGTTCAACATTGTCTCCCTAATTGCCAAAGATCATTTTTAAAATCTAACCTTGCCTGGTCCCTTTCAGGGCAGTTGACGTAGGTAGTGTAGTTAATGGTTAATGGCTCCAGCTTTGCCAATAAGAATGCCTACATTCAAATCCCAGCTCTGCTGTTTAACCATCTATGTGAATCTGTATAAGTTTTTAAACTTAAGCCTCTGTTTCTTCAATTGTTAAATAAATATAATAATTGTACCCATTTCTTAAGAGTTGTGTGAGAATTAAGGTAGGAAAGCAAACCACTTAGCTCAGTGTTGGACTCATAAATCATCTAGTTCAACTCTTTATAAATATTGCTGCTGAGAAATGTGTTCCAACCCACTAAATCAAAGTCTTCCTACTTCACCTGAGTCCTCCTCTACTGATGCTTTAATTTGCAACAAATATTTACTAATTCTTCCAAGATAGATCTATAAAGGCCACCAATGTTGGGCATTTGTGCAAAACTGAACATATCCTGCCATGGGCACATGGAAACAACTGGAGTTAATATCTATATCTAAAACAGCTCTCAGGAGACCTTCCATTCCACATGACCTAGAATCCTAAATGTATTTATTTATTTTTGACTGCATTGGGTCTTTGTTGCTCCACATGGGCTTTCTCTAGTTGCGGCGAGCGGGGGCTACTCTTTGTTGCGGTACGTGGGCTTCTCATTGCGGTGGCTTCTCTTGTTGTGGAGCACGGGCTCTAGGCGTGTGGGCTTCAGTAGTTGTGGCACACGGGCTCAGTATTTGTGGCTCGCGGGCTCTAGAGCACAGACTCAGCAACTGTGGTGCAGGGGCTTAGTTGCTCCGCAGCATGTGGGATCTTCCCAGACCAGGGATCGAACCTGTGTCCCCTGCATTGGCAGGCGGATTCTTAACCACTGCGCCACCAGGGAAGTCCATGACCTAGAATCCTGTGATTTGACACACTTAGTGTGTTACTATAAGAAGAGACATTATGTGACTGTATGAATTCAGTACAGTAATAAACAAAGGTATAATCATGGAATTCTCTCTTCTAAGAATGCTGCTCTTTTGGACTAAATGAAGAAAATGAAGGTTTCTCCTCAATTGCTCCTTCCACTCAAAAAGAGACACAGCATCCCAGGTGTGACCTAATAAGCCTTGAGGGAAGCCCTGTTAGCTAGGGACAGCTCGAGGCTAGCCACATTTGCTTAGAAGGGAGTAAATTCAAACAGGCTTCACAAATAGAGGAGATGTGGCATTCAGTGACAACTAAGAAGACACAAAAGGCAAAAGTGGGACCAGATGACAGGAGTGAATAAAAACCAGATGAAGCTTCTCAAATCTCAAACTTAATTTCAAGTCACATAAAAGAAATTAAGCATTCCGAAGGTGAAAAGAATAGAACAAGAGAATAAATATTGTACTGGATTAATCACAATAAGACTTTCGTCTTGGCCAAAATATATTCTTAAATCAACTTTAGAATGTGGCTGCATTTTCAAGCTTAGCAGCACGAAACCCACATGACTGTAATTAATGTAATAAATCATGTTGTGGAATTTTCTACAGAATCTGACAGCACTGATACATTGCTTATTAGAGACTAGAGATTTCTCGTGCAGTTTTTTATTATACTGCCAGAGACACTGAATCAAGAGTACCTTCTGATGTGTCTGAAATATCTGCTGCTGGTGTGATACATAAAATATACAGTGAGCTGCTATCAGACTCTGATATACAAAACATCATACACAATTTCCAAAAAGAACTTGTTTTTGAATTCTTACTTTTCTGGACTTAGGGCAGTCGTAGAAGATACATGGATTCATTATAGATGTGACATTTACATTTTCCACGGTTTCAATCGTAAAGTCCCAGCTTTACACACATGGCTCTCCTATTCAGTTCACTCTATGACGACTCCATTAGTATATAGAGCAGAATACTGTTAAACAGGCATTATTTCATCAACCTTTACATGTTCTTTCATTGTCTTTCAAAATCTGACTCTTAAGTAAAACTTTAATGAATTTAACTTATTCTCAAAAGTAAAAATTAGTCCTTGCACAGTTCAGGAATTCAGCCATGACTGCATTTCACCTCAGTGAGTTTACATACCCTTAAATATGCTTTGCATATATAAGCATCTTCTAATTTAGAAATATCTGAACTTTAAAAAACATATGGTTTAATGGCCCTTTATTCACATGGGTAACTATTCAAATGAGGAAAATATTATTTTAAGTATACTTCCCCTAATAAAATAAAAATCATTTTATCATAAAAGTAACACACTTAATATAAAAATTTTCCCCAGAAAATAAAAATACAAAGAAGAGAGCAAAACTGCCCATAAATTCATCCTTGAAAGACAGCCACTGGATACATTTTGGTATATATCTTTCCAACTTAAAATTTTAATTAAAAATATTACTCTTTAATAACCAAGAATTAATCCATTCTGTCTTAACTGTACACTTCTCTTGTGATTTATTTTATTTTTTTCTGGAAATATTGCTTTGTCTATGTTTAAGAGGAAAACTGTTAACACAGTAATACCTCGATAAGTTACTATTTTTGACATATTCCTTTTGATCATCTAAAATGACATATTTTAAGACTCGAATAAGAGTCTGGCATTGGATTTATTATCCACTGGTGACACAGAAATTCCTTTCTTAGCTACTGAGAATTCCCTATATCCACTCCTGCTCCCTTTCAAACTGTTCTCCATACAGAAGCCTAAGTGAGTTTTCCTAAAAGAAAGCAGAGGAAATGAAAGTTATCTCATATTCTTTCTGGAAATTTTAGTATTTGCATATTTGCTTCAACATTCAACAAAAATATATTTGGCACCTCAACACGGTAGGCACTGTTTCAGGCACATCTGTATATGCTTCCTCAAGCATATACAGATGTGCCTAAACACATCTGTACAGATGCGTTAAACACTTTAATTTTCATTCCCTCGTTGTGGAGACAATTAGACAATAAAAGCAGACGGAGACTGGGACTAGAAAAGGATGAACAAAAGTAGAAGTCCTGGCAAAGTTTTGGAGAAATGAAGAAAACTAAGGGAAAGTTGGTCCAGGTCCTAGAAGAGGATGGATGCTGAAATGTGTAAGAGAAGCATCACCATGGTCAGTGAGCCTAGTGGTTAAGAGCACGAACTTGGGAACCAGACTGCCTAGGTGAGAATCCCAGCTCTCCCATCCTCTTATTGTGTCACCTTGGGCAAGTTCAACCTTTCTTTGCCTTAGTTTATTCATCTGAGAAATGGAGTGCATCATAGTCCTAACTTCATAGAGCTGTAAGAACTGAGTTACCATAAGTAATCAGTGAGATAATAAGCATTCTGTAAGTATTGGCTATTATAATTGTTATTCTGTATACAGTAACCAGAGAGCTATCAGCATATGACCCTGCCTACTGAAAAGCATCTTGGAAGTAAAACAGTCATCACCATTTGTTAATAGTTCATCAGTATGTCAGAACTGAGTATTTGAAAAGCACTTTTCATGAGTTTGCTAAAATTCTATGGCTTCGATGAGTGAGAACAAACTTAAGCACAATACATGAGGCAACATTGGATGAATTTAAGAGATGAAATGCTATACCACAATAGAAATAGTTACAACAAACTTTTGATTAGAAACCATTTCTTCCTTTAAATTTACATTCAATTTACAGGATTGCATATCTTAACTAGTAAGGATCAAAATGTGAAGGCATCTTTTACTGAAAATGCATAATACAGTAAAAACTACAAAGGAATTATTCATCAACTTGAAACAAAAGATGTATGGCATATAAGTAAAGGAAAACAAATAACACAAAAAATAAAAATGCACAAAACTCTAATAAATTACCTCCTTTTCTGAGTTAGGCTATTAATATTCATTAAATTCCATCCAAGAAGTAATAACCTAATGGATAGGAGGATGCTAATTTCTCTAATTGTGTCAGTGGATAATAACAAAACATATTTTTGAAAAGCTCATTATAAAATAAAAATTAAAGTATTTTTCTATATGGATTGGCATTCTATTACACATTATAAGTACAGGCAAAACAGGAAAATAAAGCTTTTTTCTTAACAATGAGATAGCTGTTTTCCATTACATAAAATAATAATTTAGCAGCAGTAATTATAACAGTATGAAGGTGCTGAAAAGCTAGTGACCTGTAACATAAATCTTAATATACTCTAGAGACTAAAAATATTATATAATATATAATTTCAGGTATTATTTTTAAGGAATATGTACTTATATTTATTGAACCAAGCCCTGAAGTCAAATTCACAGAAATAGCACATTCTAGGATTATAAAGATTATTTTTCCCGCTGAATGGAGTTAGGGGTGAAAAATTAAGTAATACTTAAATTATTAAAAAAAAAATTTCTCAGGGGAGTGACATCAGGAACGTGGCCAAGTAAGACATCCCCACCCCAACCCCCCAAAATAATTTGGCATCCATCCATGTACAAAAGTGCCTTTGTGGCAGGCTCGGGACTGGGTCAGAGATTGTAAGACCCTGATACAGTCCAAGACTGAGGACAGCTGTTTTGAGAAGGCAGGCTTGTGCCCAGGTGACTGACTTGCTGATCATGGTCCTGGCTACAGATCCAGAAACAGTTCCATATCGCCAGGGACTCAGTTACAGCCCCATCTGGCTTTGGTTCTGTCACCAGCACTATATGCCAAGGGACCCAGGAGGAGTCATGACCACCCATACATCGAGTAATAGGCATACACACCTTGGTTCAGGCTGTGGGCCCTAAGTGTCTCCAGCTCCTCTTGGCTGTGGTGTGGAGCCCCAGAGGTAAGTCCACCAAACTCAGACTAGAGATTCTGAAAGGGCCTGTAACAGGGGTCTAGCCCATCCTAGCCACAGTCACCAACAGGCTGACACAGGGACCTGGCAGGAGACACTCCCGTCTGCGCCCCTGGAAATTCTGAAGGGGTCCTGTAGTTGGTTCCAGCCCCATCACAGGAACAGGCCTGCAGGTCCAAGGATACAGCAGGAAATGCTCCTGTTCACACAACTGGAGATGCTAAAAGGGCCCTATACTCAGACAAAACTTTGCTAAGGAAATTGAACCCATCATGTTGGGAGAGCTGAGGCCTCTAATGTGGGTGCTCGTGTCTGAGACTTGTCTTTGGAGGCCTGCTGACCAGCCACCAATTCTCCACCCGCTATCTCTACAAAGAGTCCTGCCTGGCAATACCTACTTTTCACTCAGGAAAGGGCCTAGGGGAAGCAAACTTATTTACACAACTGCAGAAGAAACCAACACCAGATTCCTGTCCTGTGTTCTTAAATGTGAACAAACAATTAGACTAGGTGTCAGAAGAAAAGTAGCAGCATTAAAGAGAATGATGAAGAAAAAGAAACATAAAAATTGAAGAGATAATTCAAAGACCAAATAATTTTTTAAAAACCTCTCTAATTAAAATTCTCAAAGAGATTTGATAGATTATTATAATTATAATCCTCATAAAAGAAACAAGTACTAAAGGAAAACTTGTTTTTTTAATTTATTTTTGGCTGCACTGGGTCTTCCTTGCTGCACACAGGCTTTCTCTAGTTGCAGCAAGCAGGGGCTACTCTTCGCTGCTGTGTGCAGGCTTCTCATTGTGGTGGCTTCTCTTGTTGCGGAGCACAGGCTCTAGGTGCTAGGGTTTCAGTAGTTGTGGCACACAGGCTTAGCTGCTCCACGGCATGTGGGATCTTCCCGGGCCAGGGCTTGAACCCGAGTCCCCTGCATTGGCAGGTGGATTCTTTTTTTTTTTTTTTTTAACATCCTTATTGGAGTATAATTGCTTTACAATGGTGTGTTAGTTTCTGCTTTATAACAAAGTGAATCAGCTATACATATACATATATCCCCATATCTCCTCCCTCTTGCGTCTCCCTCCCACCCTCCCTATCCCACCCCTCTAGGTGGTCACAAGGAAGCACCGAGCTGATCTCCCTGTGCTATGTGGCTGCTTCCCACTAGCTATCTATTTTACGTTTGGTAGTGTATATATGTCCATGCCACTCTCTCACTTCGTCCCAGCTTACCCTTCCCCCTCCCCATGTCCTCAAGTCCATTCTCTACATCTGCATCTTTATTCCTGTCCTGCCCCTAGGTTCTTCAGAACTTTTTTATTTTTATTTTTTTTAATTCCATATATATATGTTACCATACGGTATTCGTTTTTCTCTTTCTGACTTACTTCACTCCGTATGACAGACTCTAGGTCCATCCACCTCACTACAAATAACTCAATTTCGTTTCTTTTTATGACTGAGTAATATTCCATTGTATATATGTGCCACATCTTCTTTATCCATTCATCTGTCAGTGGACACTTAGGTTGCTTCCACGTCCTGGCTATTGTAAATAGAGCTGCAATGAACACTGTGGTACATGACTTTTTGAATTATGGTTTTCTCAGGGTGTATGCCCAGTAGTGGGATTGCTGGGTTGTATGGTAGTTCTATTTTTAGTTTTTTAAGGAACCTCCATACTGTTCCCATAGTGGCTGAATCAATTTACATTCCCACCAACAGTGCAAGAGGGTTCCCTTTTCTCCACACCCTCTCCAGCATTCACTGTTTGTAGATTTTTTGATGATGGCCATTCTGACTGGTGTGAGGTGATACCTCATTGTAGTTTTGATTTGCATTTCTCTAATTATTAGTAATGTTGAGCATCCTTTCATGTGTTTGTTGGCAATCCGTATATCTTCTTTGGAGAAATGTCTGTTTAGGTCTTCTGCCCATTTTTGGATTGGGTTTTTTTTTTTTTGGATATTGAGCTGCATTGAGCTGCTTGTAAACTTTGGAGATTAACCCTTTGTCAGCTGCTTCATTTGCAAATATTTTCTCCCATTCTGGGGGTTGTCTTTTTGTCTTGTTTATGTTTTCCGTTGCTGTGCAAAAGCTTTTAAGTTTCATTAGGTCCCATTTTTTAATTTTTGTTTTTATTTCCATTTCTCTAGGAGGTGGGTCAAAAAGGATCTTGCTGTGATTTATGTCATAGAGTGTTCTGGCAGGCGGATTCTTAACCACTGCGCCACCAGAGAAGTCCCGAGGAAAACTTTAAAAAATCATATTAGAGGAGAGGAATTTTAAGCAATTTAAAGACTCAAAGTTTGGGACTTCCCTGGTGGCACAGTGGGTAAGACTCTGCGCTTCCAATGCAGGGGGCCCGGGTTTGATCCCTGGTCAGGGAACTAGATCCCACACATGTGCTGCAGCTAAGAGTTCACATGCCACAACTAAGGAGCTGGTGAGCCACAACTAAGACCCAGCACAACCAAATAAATAAATAAATATTAAAAAAAAAAAAAGACTCAAAGTTTACTTCCCACCTATCCCTTCTTGGGAAATTATTTTATGAACTCCAGCAAAAAAAAAGGAGAAAGTAAAGGGAAACATGAAATCTAGGGAACAGTGGTTGCAACCCAGGGGAAAACTCAGAGTGGGTGGGATGGTTACCTTAGGCTTACATTAAATCAACTTGTCCAAACTGCAGCAGGAAGACTGAAGGCCCAAAATAGGAATCTTGGAGGGACCACACAGATATGATAAGAGCACACTGTTCTTTTGTCAAAGAGTGCTATCAAAAATTTTAGGAAAACACACACAAACACACACACACACACGCGCACACACAAAACCTCCAAACTAGAATAATACCATATTTCATTGATTGTGAGATGCACTTCTTCACATTTTAACATCTCTGAAATTTGTCTCACAATTCCTGGGAATTATAGCTTAATTAGTAGCATGCTTTTTATTTCTCTGTGGAACATAAAATAATGGTACATCTTACAATCAATGATATTTCAGATGCAATGAAATACAGTAGTAGTAGTAATAATAATAATAATAATAATAATAATAATAATAATAATGCTGGGACATACTTATTGAGAACTTACTCTCTGTACCAGGCATTGTTCTAAACCCTTTACATGGATTAAGTCATTTATCCACATAACAACCCTTAGGAACATTCTCCTTTCAGTGTCCCAGAGGTTGTGAAATTCATCAGGATGAGAAGAAATTCAATTTTAGAACACTAATAGCTATGAACAATATTTACACTGTCAAAATAATATAAATGGTGTTATTGGTTTTGAACGTTTAGAGTCAACCTAAGGATAAAGCAGAAAAGACTTAGTTATGGCCATAGAAGAGAATGAAAATATTGACAACCTTGTGAAATTAAGAAGATGGTAAGAAGGGAGGGGAGAACAGACGAAGGTAGGATAAGGACACTAATATCTTCACCCTTAGGTTGAGAAAGCATATTTATTTCATCTTTCATTATCTTTAGTTTTTCTATTGGTAACGTATGTGTTTTAATGGCATAACAATCAAATAATGGGAGGGTAATGAAACTGAATTAAATCATCATTTATAACAAGGAGTCTGTAGATATTTTCTGAAGTTGATAAATCAAGAAAAAAAAAATCAAGAAACAGAAGTATAAAAAGTTTGTTTAAAATTTTGGAAGAACTGAAAATAGAAAGGCTCAAAAGAAGTTTCCTTTGAAGAGTGGGATTATGAGGTGATGAGAGCTGAGGCGAGACTGCTATTGTTCAGCAAATTTTATGGATTGCTGTGTACATGAATAACTTTGACAAAAATGAACATTGAAAAAGGCAATAAAATTATTGTTTTTGTCTAAGAAAGCAATCCTATAGTTTCAAGGCAGTACTGAAGAATCAGCCTGATATGTGTATCATAACTGAAGTCAATAAACCACCTAAAAAAAAACATGCAAAAAAATAAATAAATAAAAATAAACCACCTAAGATGCATCAATCAACTCAGATTTACTGTTCTCTGACCACTGTACTGATCACTGTTCTCACCTAAAATAAAGCTTAAATCACCTTGTAGCCACAGAAGCATAATTCATCATTTTTGCCATGTTATATAAACACTTCTTCTGGGTCTAATACACCCTTGGGAACACAAGCCATTAGTTACATAAATGAGATCTAGACTGAAAGAGAGGTACTGCTGGGGCTAAACTACAGTGGAGCACCTGCATACTGCCCATCCCTGCTGTGACCCAAGGTGGTCAGGCAGCTCAATCTGTGAGGAGCAGGAGGAATCTGCTGCTTCTCAGAGGAAAACAGATACAGGGATGATGTCTGAAGCTAAGACTGCGGTACTCTGACACTGACTTGTCTGTCCAGGGGTTGTACATTATTTCATCTCTTCAGACCACAAGGAATGAATACCAAGGCTAGAAAATCAAGGTCAATGCCTCCTCAATTCTGAACTGGCGCCTAGCTTCCTAGCAGTCTTAGTCAAATCCAAATTCATTGAAGAGAATTATATTCTGAGGTTCACAGCAATTTGCTTGTCTGCTATATTTGGGTGCATTCTGCATATCAGGAGGTCTCAATTATATGTAGGTGAACTTTAAGTATATAAAAACAGTTTTTACTTCAATGGTATAGTACAAAAAATGCTTCTATTTTAAAGAAATAAAAAGTCAACTGGGAAGATTTTCTTGTAAAATATTAAGACAAATGACACTTAGGAAGTGCAAGCACTGGAAAAAATGCTGATAAAACTAATTAACTTCTCAGAAAATTATGCATTTGTACAACAGAGAGCAATTAACTTGATTTTCTACTTTTGCCTTTCAGAAAACTAGTAAACAATTATATTTTTAATTCTTAAAGACAGATCACTAGTTGTCTGCAAAAATAAGCAATATTACAATTTTAATTTAACTAGGCTCATGTTATTTTTAAATATGTAGAAAGTGTCTTGAGTAAATTATATCGTGGAATGGGTTGCCTGTAGCCTCTGCACTTTTAATTTCCCTCTAAGAAACACTTGCCTTTCATTTATCATAGTGGTTTAATTGTTCACTTAACCACTTTTAGCCATATATCATCCTAGTCTTCATAAATACGTTATCTAAAGGCAACCAATTTAGTCTTAGAAAGCCACTCACAGTTTAACAGCATCTTCGTTCAGGAAATATTTTAAACAGTTTTAAAAAAAAATTTGGAATGTTTTGAGAGGGCAGGAGTTAAGGTGTCTCTCCCATTCAGAGTGCAGGCCGTATGTGAGCAAGAACCATGTTTTTGCCTTGTTCATTGGGTTACCTGCAGTACCCAGCCTGAACATGGCACTTGGTAGGCTTCCAATGAATATTTGTTGAATAAATGGTCATGGCATGTTTCAGAACTCTTAACAGATGTTTCATCCTATATGCATAGAATTATGACTACATTGTAGATATATGGGTCCTGAAGACCTTTCAGCATTACCTACAACAGTGCTGTGCCTTTGGACAGAGAATACGAGGGTGGCAACAGAGATGCCAAGAGGCCAAACACTCAGAAGTCATCAAGTCTAATTTCCAAATCATCTAACTCTGTTTCCTCCACTCTAATGCCTTTATTGTTGCCTCATTCGAGCATTTACTGCCATCTCCCATCTGGATTACTGCAATTAATAGTCTATAAAACAGTTATAAGTCCCAGTCTCTACTTCCCCACTGCTATCTTCTAAGATAATGAACTGTGTCCCTCGGCTCCCCACGTTAAGTTTGTGACATCACATGAAAAGCCTTTCACAGGTGACTCCAGCCCATCTTTCCAGCAGCAACTCTCCTAACCGCTTTGAAATCTACGCTCACACCACACTCAAATCTTTGCTTCCCTGCGTACGTTCCTGCCCTAATTTAACGTCTTTGCTCATGTTGTTCCATCTACTTGAAATACTCTTCCCTGTGTCCCAAAAGGCTGAGTCAACTGCTCCTCTTATGTTCCACAGCATTTTATATACCTCTTTCTATACACTTGGAGTTGGAGTTGTTGGTTTGTCTGCTGCCTTCTCTACACAATGAAATACTGGGTCAGGGAATTTGCCATTCATCTTTGTATTTTCACTAGTCCTGTCATACGGTTGATCTTGAAATAAATGTTTGATAAACTGAAGTGCAAGTGACTTGTCCAGACGCTTAGTAGAAAAAGAGACTTAGACACATGTTTCCTGTTTCTGATAAAGCGAATCCTTCTATTAAACCCTAGGTCTTTTTAAAAATGATTCTCAGAAAAAAATAATCACTTTAGGATATACTCTAGCAGCCTAAACTTTGGAAAAGTTATAGGCATGACCTAAAAATAAAAGAAAGGGAAGGGGAAGCAATTAGTGGTGTAGTCTTTTCCTACACCAAGACAAGCAGAGGTAGGGACCAGCGTGCAAAGCACCAACCCCTTCTCTCTTAGTTAACAAGCAGGAGACCAGGCTTCTTCCCCTGGAACTCCAAGCAAATCATCTAGTTTCTTTGTAACTCATTTCCTGTCAGTAAAATGAAGGAAACAACCTCTTCTTCATGCAACTCAAGTAGTGCTGATCCTGGAAATGAAAGTGCTATATATCCATAGATAATAGAGGACATTTTGTTTTTGTGGTTTTTATTTATTCCAACAGAAGAACTTTAAAAAAAAATTCTCCCATGACAACATCACATCATAGTCATAAGGAGGAAAGCCACAGTGAAATTTGTGAGAATAATTCTCAAATTCTTGTGCATAAACAAGTATACTGGGAGATAATGGTAGTAAAGTTTGCTCTCTTACCAAAAAGCCCTCTATATTCAGTAAAAACAATTAATGTCATATGCCTTCATCTCATAAATATTCCACAATCAACTTTATTTATGCTTCATGATCTATGTTTAAAAAGTAATCACATTTAGAAACATACAGAAAAGTATGCAGAATACTAAATTATGCTTACCATGAACCAGAGGGCTCTGTATGGATTACTTTAATCCTAATATCAACCCTAGAGAATAGATACGTTATTTTCTTCATTTTACAGATGATAAAGCTAAGCCACAGAGAGGTTAAGTGACTTGCCAAAGTCACCCAGAAAATGAGTGGCAGGGCTGGGATTTGCATCCAGGCAGCTGTGTGCCCAGATTTTCACAATTAAGCACCGTGCTTATATTGCCTCTTGTATAACACGAACTCATATTCCTGCCAGATTTAATAAATGTTAATAATGTCATATTTGTTCCATGGTTTTAAAAGAAAATATCACATAAAGAAGATGTGGTACATATATACAATGGAATACTACTCAGCCATAAAAAGGAACTAAATTGTGCCATTTACAGAGACATGGATGGACCTAGAGACTGTCATACAGAGTGAAGTAAGTCAGAAAGAGAAAAACAAATACCGTATAATATTGCTTATATGTGGAATCTAGAAAAATGGTACAGATGAACTTATTTGCAAAGTAGAAATAGAGACACAGATGTAGAGAACAAACGTATGGATACCAAGGAGGGGAGGGGTCAGTGGGATGAACTGGGAGATTGGGACTGACATATATATACTATTATGTATAAAATAGATAACTAATGAGAACCTACTGTATAGACAGGGAACTCTACTCAGTGCTCTGTGGTGACCTAAATGGGAAGGAAATCCAAAAAAAGAAGGGATATATGTATACATATAGCTGATCCACTTTGCTGTACAGCAGAAACAATACTACATTGTAAAGCAATGATACTCCAATAAAAATTTTTTTAAAAATTAAAAAAATAAAATATCACAGATATTCAAGTTTCCTGTGCACCCATTCTCATCCCTCCTCTTTCCCAAAGGCAACCACTATTATGTACTGATGCATCATGGGTCCTTCCAGCCCATGTTTCATAATTGATTACTGTGGTATGTGAGAGTGTAACATACAGTACATAGTAATGCCTGTTTGTTTTTTAGGTATTGTACTCTAAATATTATTCAGCAACTCCATTTTCAAGATTTATCTATATTAATTAATGCAGATCTGCCTGACGCAAATATTCCATTGAAAAATACATCACAATTTATCTACTGACAGACACTGAGGTTGTTAACGGATTTTTTTCCTTGTTATCACACAGAAAGTTGCAATGTATACCCCTCCACATTTCTCCTTTTATATATGAGGAAATTTCTCTAGGATAGATGCCTAGAAACTGAATGCCAAGGTTATATGATATGCACATCTTTAACTTTATTAGATACTATAAACTGCTCTCCAAAGTGGTTGTACCAATTTATATTCCCACCAGCATGTTCCCCATACTTTTAACAACGTCTGGAGTAAAAATTGAAAATTTTTGCCTTTCTGATGGTATCGTATTGTTGTTTTAATTTGCATTCCCCTGATAACCAGTGAGGTTGAACATTTTTCATATGTTTATTAACTATATGGGTTTTCTCTTATTACAAGCGCTTCATTTCCTTTGCTCATTTCTCTATTGGATTATTTGACCTTTTCCCTACTGACCTGTGGCAGTTCTTTACATATTCTGTATATGAATATTTTTCGTTATGCACATTAAAATCATCTCATAGATTATTGCTTGTCTTTTAACTTTATGATATCCCTGTCCCAGCTAAGATTTTAAAGCCTGTCAGCATTTTCAATCTTTTCCTTTATGGTTTGTGCTTTTTTTTGTGTCTCATTTAAAAAACTGTTCCCAACACCAAGGCCATTTTGCAAGATTTCCTTCAAGCAGTTTTAAGTTTTATATTTCCATATTTAGATCTTTAAATGAGGTTTATTTTCACGTCTGATGTGACGTAAGGATCTAATTTTATTTTGTTCTACACGGATGACCAACTGTGCAATATCATTCGTCGTCTGGTCCATCCTTCTCCCACTGATTTGTGATGGCTCTATTTCACATACAGTTCACATATATGTGCAGGTGTGTTTCTGAGCTCCCTATTCTGTTCCATGGCTCTATGTGTCTATCTTTGTTGCCAAACTATTCCATTTTAATTACTACAGCTTTATAATAAGTTACATATAATAATGTTATAAATTATATGTTATATAAGGTATAGTGGGTTTTCATTACTGCCTTGGTAAAACGTTGGTGAAGACCTAAATATTTTGAAAAGACATGACGATATAGCCAATTATTTTTCTTTTCATAACAGAGTGACTGTACTTAATCTCATGCCTCCCTCCCATACTCCTTCCCCAGTATAGAAAAGAAGCCTAAAAACTAATTTAAAACCACAACTTCGTCTTTTCTAAGAACTGCAAAACAGGAAGGAAGGAAGGAGGGAAGTGCCCCTCAGCCAGAGTCTGGAGACCACCATCTCCAGTTCCTTAAAATCATTTTGATCACGGGAGTTCTACTATACATGATAAAACCTAAGACAATCCCCCCCCCCACCACTCTGAGAACTGCCCTTTGATCAGCTGGGGAGGAGGGGCTCTGTGACACTTAGGTAGGGGAGAGAAGACCCTGTGACACTCAAGTAGGGCAGTCAACAGCTGGTGATCTTCAAGTACAGAAACAATTGAGACCTGTGATACTCAGCAGAGGGGTGGAAGGTGCCTCCAAAAGCCTATTAGAAGGGGTGCTGATAGTAATATCTGAAAGGGTTCACAGTGTTCAGTAACACGCTTAGGGATCTACAGCTTCATCAAGGTTTTGACCTGCTCTCTCTTCCTATGGACATGCAGTCCCATATCATAATGGGAGAGAGGGACCTGATTTCTTCCCTGTGCAGTTAGGTGAGTGGAGTGTTGAGTGGAACAAAGTTATTGATTTTAGATGATGTTGCTAACATCAAGCAGTGAGTCCTGGAAACTCCTGGGAGCAGGTACCTAACTTTCCCCCTGGACACGTTCTCAACATTGACTACTTATCGACAGGATGACTGCATGTGTACTATGCGCAAGGCACTGGGACTCAAGAGAAGGGTGCTTGGTAGCTCCATTAAAGTCTCCCTCAGCATTACAAGAGAAGGGGTACACGAATAAATTAGGTAAGCATCTAGTCCATTTACTTTCTTCTAAGAGGCCTAATGAAATGACGCTCACTCCCTTTTACCAGATCTTACCAACCTTTCCACATTTTTACCACCCACTACTGATGTCAACTCAAGGGTGAAATTATGCAAAGAGAAAAAGAAATGGAGGGTAAAAAGGAAGAAAAGAAATAAAATATATGAGACAATATGAAATGTCAATGTGCAGATTTCCTAATATCCTCCTTATTTGGGCTACCTCCTGGTGATTTTGAAGGTCAATCTCTCTGTCTCAGGGGATCAAACTGAGAAATAGTAAAGAAATAAAATAGATCATTTCAGGATATAGTAGCATCATGTGAACTGACATGAGAAAGAATACACCTAAGAGAAAACTAATCATTCAAAATTAACTTTTAAGAAATACTCAACATTGTGTTAAGAAGCTCCAATTGTGTTTTCTCTCATTTTTCCAAAACTGCTCTTAAAGCCCATAGCCGAATGCAAAGGTACTAAGTACCTCCTTCTCATTCCCAGTTCAGTGGAACTCCCCACAATGCACATATTTCAGCAAAAACCCCCACTGGGAAGGGAGAGAAGGTTTAGGGCGAGGAGAAGCTATCTCTACCCCTCAACATCTTACGGGTTGCTTACAGTTTGTATAGCAAGATAGCACACATTATAGGGCATACTGTATTAGTGGTTACTTACCAAGGGGCTATTTATTTTAGCTAAAAATATAAACCTAGTGATAAAAAGAAAATTATTTTATTTTTCATGCAACATCTAGGAGAGGTTAACACCTTTCCTGGGTTCAGAGGTTATATTCCTCCAGCTTCTTTGTTTAAAACAATGAAAGCCCAGTCTAGCTAGTTGAGGCAAGAAAAGAACTTAATAAAGGCCACACAATCAGGAAACCAGGTTTAGAGGTGACCACGCCACAGATTTGCGCTGTTGAAGACAAATCAGCCACCAAACTCCAGCTTGGGCTTCTAACGGTGGAACACTGCTCCTGCTGCCTCTAGAAACTGGACTGTATTTACCAAAAACAGATTCTTCTAGGTACTTCTTCCTTTTTTTTTTGGCTGCACCGCACAGCATGTGAGATCTTTTTTTAAAATTTATTTTTGGCTATGCGCGGGCTTTCCCTAGTTGCTCTGAGCAGGGGCTAATCTTTGTTGTGGTGCGCGGGCTTCTCATTGCAGTGGCTTCTCTTGTTGCGGAGCACGGGCTCCAGGCGCACAGGCTTCAGGAGTTGTGGCACGCGGGCTCTAGAGAGCAGGCTCAGTAGTTGTGGCACACGGGCTTAGTTGCTCCGCAGCATGTGGGATCTTCCCAGACCAGGGCTCGAACCCGTGTCCCCTGCATTGGCAGGCAGATTCCTAACCACTGAGTCACCAGGGAAGCTCCCAGCATGTGGGATCTTAGTTCCCCAACCAGGGATCGAACTCATGCCCCATGCATTGGAAGCATGGAGTCAACCACTGGATCTCCAGGGAAGTCCTAGGTACTTCTGATTAGAGTCTAGAGTGAGTGCATTTGACTGGCAAAGTTTCAGGTCACTAGATTGTGCCCTCACTGAAATATAAACTTGGAAAAGCGAGTTTCTGGCCTCTCCAATGGGGAAGTGCAGATTTACAAAGGAGGGAATTCTCTCAAAGGGGAAGAGTGTTCAAAGTCACAGTGTGGCCAGAGGGAATAACAATGTGCCCTCTAATGTGGAACCTGCATTTCCTAAATCCCTGCTTCTCAAGCTTCAGTGTGCATACAGATCACCTGGAGATCTTGTTAAAATGCAAATTCTGATTCTGTGGGTCTGGGGTGGGGCCTGAGAATCTGCATTCCTAATAAGTTCCCAGGTGAGACTGGTCCATAGACCATTTTAGTAGATGAATAGATGTTACTGCATAAAATCAGAATCTATTATGCTTAACTATTCAAGAGTATTGAGCACAGTCTAATAATGGCAGCAATGATGATGACAATGAAAATATTAATAATGGTGGAAATTCTTATTTATTGAATGTTTATCACATGTCATGTACTCTCTTTAGTGCTTCTTCTATACTTTCATTTGGTTGTCAAACAATCCTGTGAGACAGACATGTTATTACTTTTCAAATGAGGACAATGAATCTCAGAGAAATAAACTGACTTAACTAAGGTCACAAGGCCAGTAGGAGGCAGGGCTGGGAATCAACCTAGGCATGTCTGATCCCAAACTCTGAGTGGCCAAGCTCTAAAATCTCAGTGCCCAGCAGTGCCTGCCATATCAATCCTCAGATGAGCACCCCTTTATGAAAACGAGGGAAATGATGGTATTAACTGAGCCTGAATTTTAATTTTGCCTCTCTTACCTTTCAGAATTTATGTTGCAGGTCTTCCTGCAGGAAGATACAGGAAAGGGTGTGGCTAAGAAAGCAAATTTAGTCTTGTTCCACCTTATAAGAAGAGGCATATATTTCTTGTAGGATAAGAAAATATATAAAATAATGTATGCATGTATATGTATGTATACATATGCATATATATACAGACATAAAAGCATGTGTTTACTTATACATATTTCTATCCCTTATATTAGAACACTGTTCTAGTATATCTAGTCTTTGAATGACACATATAAACAACTCCTCTATCTGCCCACACAAAGACAACTAAATGCTCAAAAAAACAAACAACAGCAACAAAAACCCACCCCACACAAATAGTAGTAGGTGTTTCTGGTGTGCTGCCTCTTTCAAGATTAGAATCCAGAATGTCCCTGGAAGAACACTCCCACCTGACCCCAACACTCAGCTGTGGGGTCTACTTAGGACTGGTCTCAATACAGTTCCCAGGGTATGAGCTTGATGCTTCAAAGACTAATTCGGGGGTTAGTGCGAAGGCGGTGACACAGGCTCTGTCTACTGCTAGGCATGAATCCCAGCAACACTTGGCAACCACCTCGGGGACCACGTAGGGATCAAGTATCTATAGGTGAAGCTAATACAGAGGAAGCTAAGATGAGACATGATAAGAGAGAAACTATAGACATTGTTTGAACCCTGGATAAAAGCTCATTTGAAGATGTGTCCTTCGACTATAACATAGTTAATTGTCTTTATACATTTATTTTAACTCAGATCTTCTGTTTCTGACAAGAGAAACCATTGTTTATTTGTGTCAACACAGACCAAATAACTAGAAGTAATATGCAACTTAATTTTTAAAACCTCACTGAACTCAATTTTACATGAGTAGGTTTCAAAAAGTATTCTATTAAATGCTTTAGACTACAACCATTTTTCTCTGAATGCATTGTTTCATAGAAAATATAATCAAGTAGTAAAAATTAGAAGAAAAAAGATAAAGAGATTAAAAAAACCCCAAAACTGAAAATCTAGAAATAGACCCAGTTATAAACAAAAATGTGATACATAAATCAATTCAGTGTACAATGGGAATTATTCAATAAGTGATGTTGGAACATTTGACTACCTATAAAAATAATGAAGTGAGGTTCCACCCTAAAATATACTCTGATTGTAGAGTTAAAGGTAAAAAAAGAAAGGAGACAGAAGGGGAGGCGAGGAAAAGAAAACCAAAAAATAAAACAGAAGACAATATAGGAAAATATTTATTTGATTCAAGACAGGAATTCCTAAGCAAAATGCCAAAGGCAGAAAAGATGAGAGCTAACTAGACAGATAGGTAGGTAGAGGTTGAAAGAACAGCCTTCATAAAAATTAAGAAAATCCATACCTCAAAAAATCCCATCAACAAAATTATATAGAAATTAATGGTGGACTCCCCTGGTGGCACAGTGGTTAAGAAACCACCTGCCAATGCAGGGGACACGGGTTCGAGCCCCGGTCCAGGAAGATTCCATATGCCGCGGAGCAACTAAGTCCGTGCACCACAACTACTGAGCCTGCACTCTAGAGCCCGTGCTCCGCAACAAGAGAAGCCACCGCAATAAGCCCACGCACTGCAACAAAGAGTAGCCCCGGGCTTCCCTGGTGGCGCAGTGGTTGAGAGTCTGCCTGCCAATGCAGGGGACACGGGTTCGAGCCCTGGTCTGGGAGGATCCCACATGCCGCGGAGCAGCTGGGCCCGTGAGCCACAATTACTGAGCCTGCGCGTCTGGAGCCTGTGCTCCGCAACAAGAGAGGCCGCGATAGTGAGAGGCGTGGCGCGTGCACCGCGATGAAGAGTGGCCCCCGCTTGCCACAACTAGAGAGAGCCCTCGCACAGAAACGAAGACCCGACACAGCCAAAAATAAATAAATTAATTAATTAAAAAAAAAAAAAAAAAAAAGAGTAGCCCCTGCTCGCTGCAACTAGAGAAAAAGCCCGTGCGCAGAAATAAAGAGCCAATGCAGCCCAAAAAAATAATAATAATAAATTAATTAATTAATAAAAAAATTATGGTAAAGTGGAAAAATGTATTTCCAATATACATGGATATGTATTTCCAATATATATGATAGACTATGAGTTAATATTTCTAATATATAAAGAACACGTATGAATCTATTAGAAAAAGATAAAGATGTAGATTTTCAAAAGAAAACACATATATTACAAATGTGAAAAGCAAAAGTTGATTGCTTGCTACAATAAGACTTCTGGGAAAAAAAGGTGACTAATAAAAGGGGTCCTCCTACACTGTTGGTGGGAATGTAAGTTCGTACAGCCACTATGGAAAACAGTACGGAGGTTCCTCAGGAAACTAAAAATAGAATGACCATATGATCCAGCAATCCCACTTCTGGTAATATATCCAGACAAAACTATAATTCAAAATGATACATGCACCCCTACATGCATAGCAGCACTATTCACAATAGCCAAAACATGGAAACAACCTAAATGTCCATCGACAGATGAATGGATAAAGAAGATGTGGTACATAAATACAATGGAATACTACTCAGCCATAAAAAAGAACGAAATAATGCCATTCGCAGCAACATGGATGCAACTAGAGATTATCATACTAAGTGAAGTAAGTCAGAAAGAGAAAGACAAATACCACATATCACTTATATGTGGAATCTAAAATATGGCACAAATGAACCTATCTACAAAACAGAAACAGACTCATAGACATAGAGAACAGATTTGTGGTTACCAAGGGGGAGCGGGGAGGGAAAGGGATGGACTGGGAGTTTGGGGTTGGTAGATGCAAACTATTACATTCAGAATGCATAAACAACAAGGTCCTAATGGATAGCACAGGGAACTATATTCAATATCCTGTGATAAAGCATGATGGAAAACAATATAAAAAAAGAATGTATACATGTGTATAACTGAGTCACTTTGCTGTACAGCAGACATTAGCACAACATTGTAAATCAACTATACTTCAAATAAACATGGGGGGGTTCTTGCACAAAATCATAAAAGAAGCTGTGTGTATGTATGTATATTTAAGAAATATACACATAGAAACCCAACTCATGATGCAATAAAAATTTAAATTTATGACAAATGCTCCAAATTTACATAAAAATCTCAAAAATTAACGGAATCTAAACCACTGCGAGATAGTCACTAATTCTTCTAATAATGTATGTCCTCTTTACTCGTGACTGTTTGCTAAGATTTGAGTTGAGCATTGTAATAGGGCTGACATGAAAATTAATAATTTTATCCACACATTGTTAACATTTTATAACTTTGTGAGTTTAGTTCTAAACAGAAATAAGAACGGTTTTCCAATAGGGAAACAGATTTTTTTTTGCCGCACTGTGCATCTTGTGGGATCTTCAGTCCCTGACCAGGGATTGAACCCGGGGCCACGGCAGTGAAAGCACCAAGTCCTAACCACTGGACCACCAGGGAACTGCCAGGAAATAGAATTTAAATGACATCAGTAAAACTAAACAAAATGGAACAATTTCTCTTTGTTTCTGTCTGCCTAGTCATTTGTCAAATTATTTATTTTAAAAATATTATTCAAAGATATGCAGTATTTCTACAATGATTTGATAAAGACTCAAGGTTACACAACATCCATTTTAAAAGTACCTGATGTTGCTTTTAGCTAGTTTTTTCAGAACCTTTCTTCTTTGCTTAGTCCTAAGTATGCTCTACATATTAAGTGCTTAAGGTCCATTTGTACATATTCATTCACATACATTTGGATATGCTGGATTCTAAATTTTTTTAAAAACCTATGTTTAAAATAAATTTATTCTAATATAAATAAATATGCAAATAAATAAATAAAACTTTTAGAGCACAGAACCTAGTTCGGGCTCTACAGAACAAAGGTAAATTATAAGTTAACTTTATATATCTCTCATAAAAGAAAAGTATCAATCAGATTTTTATCTGTCACATTGATGTTTCCAGTCCAAATAGTGTTTCTCTAAAGCTAATAATATCTTAGCAATATAATATCCTTCCACAGAACAATGGATCAAAACATCAGGATCATTCTTTAGGAAATTCCTATTACAGTTAGTTTGAGCCTCAATGTCTCATTTACTATACACATACTAGCGGACTAATATCCACTAGGCAGATGCAAGGAAATCTTTCAACTTGCTTTTGCAGGGATAAATTATTAGAAGGATATACAATACAAACAACAGTTTTACTAAGCTGTTTTGCTATACTGGACCACTTTGTAAAATACATTTCTGAATTCTACCCTCAAATATAAATTAAGTGAGAATGTAGAAACTGTCAGGCTGTCTCCTATTTTACAAAAAAAGGGGGGGGGGAGGGGGACAAATAAATAAACCAAATTCACAACTATTTCAGTGAAAAGGTACTACTTATATCCGATATGTATCAAGAGTTAGAGTCTTAGTACAAAGACTTTCACAAGCCTAATAAAGATAATATTGTGTCTAATGATGTGAATATTGGCCAAAGACCACGCTGTGATTAAGTGATTGAATTAAAACTAGAAAGGAAGGAAGGAAGAAGGAGAGACAGCCCAGGGAATGGGAGAGAATATTTACAAATCATATTTAATAGAAGACTTACAACCAGAATCTATAAAGAACTCTTATAGCTCACCAATAAAACGACAACATAACTAGAAAACGGGCAAAGGATCTGAATGGATTTTTCTCAAAAGAAAGATATACAAATGGCCAATAAGCACATTAAAAAATATATAGTCATTAGGGTAATACAAATCAAAACTACAGCAAGTTACTACTTCACACACCCAGCAGGATAATTTTTTCAATGGAAAATAACAAGTGTTGGTGAGCATACGGTGAAATAGGAATCTTTTAAAATTGTTGGTGAGATTGTAAAATGGTGAAGCTGATTTGGAACACTGTTTGGCAGTTCCTCAAACATAGAGTTACCATATGACCCAGTGATTCCACCTCTAGGTAGCTGCCCAAGTGAAATGAAAATATATGTCCACATAAAAACTTGTATATAAATGATATTAGCAGCATTATTTACCACAGCCAAAAAATGGAAACAACCTAAGTATCCATCAGCTGATAAAGGAAAAACAAAATGTGGTCTATCCATACAATGAAATAGAAAGGAAAATAACACTGATAGACGCTACCACATAGATTAATCTTAAAAAAATTATGCTTAAGTACAAGAAGGCCATCACAAAAGGCCACAAAATAAGAGTCTATTTATATGAAATGTGCACAACAGGCAGATCCATAGAGACAGAAAGTAGATTAGTGGTTGACTGGGGCTGGGAGGAGGGAAAGAATTACTGCTAATGGGTATGGGGTTTCTTTCTGGGGTGATGAAAATATTTTGAAATTAGATACTAGTGATGGTTAATAATAGCCCAGATTAAATAAATACTGAATGTTAGAATTATAGAACATTTAGAATGTTAGAATTACAGATAGGGGCCTCATATAATAATTTCTTTCTCCTCTCAATCCATTCCAGTTAGGTCCATGTATTCCAGAAATGCAAGTTATCTGATTATTATAAATTTTGAGAGAAAAAATAAAATACTTCTTCCAGATATATTTGTTGCTTTTAAAAAAAAACTTGTTTTAATCTGCCACACCAACTAAAATAAATAAAGTGCTAAATTGGTTCAAATAAATAATATTGAAAAAAAATCAGGTCTATTTTTATCGTATGCCTAAACCAACATCATTTTGGCTTCAAAGCAGTAACCAAGGGCTTCCCTGGTGGCGCAGTGGTTGAGAATCTGCCTGCCAATGCAGGGGACACGGGTTCAAGCCCTGGTCTGGGAAGATCCCACATGCCGCGGAGCAACTGGGCCCGTGAGCCACAACTACTGAGCCTGCGCGTCTGGAGCCTGTGCTCCGCAACAAGAGAGGCCGCGATAGTGAGAGGCCCGCGCACCTCGATGAAGAGTGGCCCCCACTTGCCGCAACTAGAGAAAGCCCTCACACAGAAACGAAGACCCAACACAGCCATAAATCAATGAAATAAATTTAAAAAAAACAAAAACAAACAGTAACCAAGAGCATTAAAAAAAACTTTCAGAAATAACTTTACTTATAAAAATTCAGCTTAAGATCAGATACAAACCTTAAATACAGCCATGCAATATCAACAGCACAATCCTACAAGCTGTCCTCTCAGCCCTGAGGTACATCGACCGGATAGATGGCCTTACTTCAGATGACTTTCCTTTACTGTATCACCTGGATGTATAATATTTCATTATTTCTATCTTTCTGAGAATAATAAAGGCCCAAATTCTAGCAAATTGAGCCAGTGGTTTTAGGAGTGCTGACGGCGCAGAATTCTCTGATGTACGTGGATGAGGGACTCTGTCACCTCACGTGCCATACCTGGTATGCACTGTGCCGTGGCCTCAGTGGTTATGGTCGGAGCAACTGGGGGCTGCTGCTGACTGGAGCTCACTTCTGGCTCTGTGTTAACTGAGGGAGAAAGGGCCACCTCACAGGAGGAGACCTGGCTGGGCAGATGGGACAGGAACTCTTCAGAAGCAACTTGCTCATCCTGTCCAGGCAGCTGCAGGGCAGACAAAGGGATGCTGATCTGTTTGTTAGGATGGGATGTGCTCACCGGCATCTGTATGGCCACCTGCTGGTTGGTGCCATGGGCACCAGTGGGTCCTCTGTTTGGTGAAGCCAAAGATACCCTAGCAGTCTTCTGGACGATTGGTCTAGACATCACAGAGGGGGATGCAGACACACCATGTGGGTCTAGCTCTGTGCTGATGGCAGATGTTACATGGGGAATCAGCTTAGCAGACCCTATACAGGAGGGACCAGCATGAGTCTGAGGCTTAGGTTTTGCCATCTGCGTCAAGGAGAGGGCTGGTCCATCTACCCCTCCGGTCAGCTCTGCATTCGCCACAATATAATAATCTTCAGGAATCTCCTGTTTGATTTTCTTAATGATCACATCACTGCTGCATTCATCAATCATCTGAGCCTGGGAGCTTGAATGGAGAGAAGATGGGACTATTCCAGGCCTTTTTCGAGCAATGCTTTGAGGCCTTTGGGTTTGGGGTTCAAAGTCACTATCCTCATCTGTAACAGAAGACTCACAAACCATGTCAAACAGAGTGTTTTCATCTTCATACTCTTCAACAGCTTCATCCAGTTCAGAGGGCTCACTGCAATAAGAGAAGTCACAAGAGTCTCTGGTCCGATTACAGTCTAGCTTTGCTTTCACTGGTCTCCCAGGGTACCTTTCAACGGGGCTAGTTTGTGTCTCAGAGGGCACTCCAATTATACTGGGACTATCAGAGTTAAAACTTCTGTTATCCTGGAAACAGACCCTTTCTTGGGAGCCAGCTCTGCAAGTAGCTGTCAGTGGCCAGTGATAAGCATGGCCCGCACTACAGCCCCACATTGCTGTCAGGTTCCCATGGGAACCTTCCGAAAGCAAATGTTTCAGGTTTGGAATGAGGCTGCAAATGGTCCCATGGCTGTGGGCCCAGCTGACCAATTTGGATAGATTCTCAGATGAGGTATGAAGGCAATCCTCCATGTTACAGGATCAGCAGTGTCTTTCCTAAAGGAAAATAATCAGAATAAGAAGCTATTATTACCCAAGATATTCCCATATCTCAATCACTTCAATTTCCTTAAACTATGATCATGTGGCATTGAAAAAATATACTTCAAAACTGTATCCAGTTAATATCACTGCATATGGGCAGAGACTGGAAGAGAATACAGGAAAAAAAGTAAAAACAATCGATGGTTTATGGCTGTGGGACTTGAGAAATTTTTTGTTAATTTCCTTTATTGTTATAATGTCTACATAAGAAAAAAAAGTGAAAGAAAAAAAAAAAGAAACAAGCAATAAAAAAGAGGTGAGCTTTTTTCATAGTACATTTTACTTCCAAAGTCACACAGAGAGAGGTTCAGTCAGCCCTGTAATAATAAAATGTGTGTATTATTTGTATTAACCAGGAGGATGAACTTCTAACTTCACCTTCTGCTACCATAAACTTCATTACTAGAGGCAGGGCCACCAAAGGCTTAGATCCATTCTAGGATGGATGTCAGAGAAGGGAAATCTGGTTTTCTGCTGGGCACCAGAAAACAAATGACACTACTGGGAGCCCAAGAAGAGAATGAGGGGCTATATCTGGGAAGTGGGGAAGAAAAGTCTTTAACAGAGATGGGAAAACAGTCCGGGAGGGGAGCCACTAGAGGCCCCTGCTGGGGTCAGGGGCACAGGCAGGCTGTAGACCAGAAGCAAGGATGGGTAGGCCGGGTGCCAGCACCCTAACCAAATCTTAGGAGTAGGCTTCCCACCTCCTTGCTGTCTGAAATTCCTGAAACATTGCCTTTATCTCACAATTTAGAGGTAAAAACATGCATCTGGTGTATTTTACCATCTGAGGTTCCTATACGCCCAAGCTGGTATACAATCAACTACCAAAGAGGAATGAATCATTCCTTATTGGGAAGAGGTCAAAAAGAATACTTGTTATGGGTCCTTGACTGGGTAAGAGTGAGGACAACATGATGAAAAAAAAAAAGTAAAGAGGCACGTGGAGTCCACATGTGATTAGAAAGGTTTAATAGGGCTCTGTCAAAAGGGACATCCTGGGAAGAACTAGGGAGGAAGGAACAAGGATCTTTTTTTCTTGAATTTTTG
Source organism: Balaenoptera musculus (assembly GCF_009873245.2). Lineage (NCBI taxonomy): Eukaryota > Metazoa > Chordata > Mammalia > Artiodactyla > Balaenopteridae > Balaenoptera > Balaenoptera musculus. Next base: position 95,199,823 of record NC_045790.1, on the reverse strand, counting down.
AATTTTATTTATTTTTTATACAGCAGGTTATTAGTTATCCTTTTTATACATATTAGTGTATATATGTCAATCCCAATCTCCCAGTTCATCACACCACCACCACCACCACCCCCCGCCACTTTCCCCCCTTGGTGTCCATACATTTGTTTTCTACATCTGTGTTTCTATTCCTGCCCTGCAAACCAGTTCATCTGTACCATTCTTCTAGAGGAACAAGGATCTTGATGTGTGTTCCCTGGTCATCTGCAGCTGTGGGTGACAAAAGGTACCTCGCTGGAAGTGGGCTCTGCACTAAGGTGCCAAGGTCCAACTGCAATGCCATGTGACCATGCAAAAGGGCGCATATGAGCCACCATTCTCTGCCCTACCTCCATGGCACACCATCAGTAGAGTTTGGTAAATTCAAATCCTTTAACATGTTTTGTAACATGTGTGATACGGCCTCTGTGATACGGCCACGGCTATAGTCAACCTCCCGACCCTCATTTTCTACTACTACTATGACCTTTTCCCATATTTCCTGTCTCCTCTCTAAACAGTTTCTCACCTCCACTGGGCCTCTAAAAACTCATTCTTTGGCTTGATATGTAGCCTTCCTCTTTCTTCACCTGGAAAACCCCTTCAAGACTGACCTCGGGACCACCTCCTGTTGAAGTCTTTCTAGATAACTCTTTCAGTCTCAGAGATTTTAGATTTTCTTCCTGTACTTCCATTATCTCAAGAAACTTGGCCTTTGCTGTACTGTTATCAACTGACATTCTTATCCATTTCCCAGACTTGACTGAGCATTACCTGAGGACAGGGACTATGATATAATTTTTCATTCATCAATGAGGACCTACTTAGGGATACAGAAGTTAATAAGATACGGTCCTGCTCTTGAGACCTTATAATCTATTGCTGGTGCTGAATAAATGAATGAAGAGTGAATGAATGAATTTATAAATGCTGGCAGCACCATCAACACTAACAAAGTAAACATATAAGATCCTCAAATAAGAAACAAGAAATTTCCTCCTATGACTTTTATTGTAATCATTCAAGGGATTAGAGGATTTTCTCCCCAGTGGTGTAACCAAAACACGGCTGTCTTGTGTATGTAGGAGAGTAATACATGAACAACCAGATTTTATGAAGCAGCACAATAAATCAAAAGGACAGGGACTAGTGTGGGAGTCAAGAACTTCAAATTTTTGTCCTGGAACTCCTGTCTGTGGCCTCAGACAAGCCACTAATTATCTCTAAGCTTAAAATGACAGGACTATAATCTTTATGTTTCCTTCGTACTCTAGCAATTTAGGAACTTACTTCATTTATATTCCTTTCATATAACTTTAAAGTAGAAATGCAGAAAAACAGAAAGACTGGGGGGGGGGTGTTGATGTTTGTTTGTTTGTGTGTTGTCTGCGCCGCACGGCTTGCGGGATCTTAGCTCCCCAACCAGCAACCGAACCTGAGCCCTCGGCAGTGAAAGCACGGAGTCCTAACCACTGGTCCACCAAGGAATTCCCTGATGTTTGTTTTTTGAGCTTTCTTAACATATCTGTTTAGTTGGTATGGCAGAGACTGCTGTTTGCCTACCCAGTATCCATTCTCTCTTATTCATTACAGAGTCCCAATCTATTGGGGCAGCAATATGCTCACCTAAAACGTATTTCCCAGCTTCCTTTGAAATGGGAAATCTCATGACACCGTTCTGGCCAATAATATGTAAACGGAAGTCACTGGGTGGGGCTTCTGCAAAAGCCCTTTGAAGCACAGACTTGTCCCAGTCTTCGCCTTTTTCCCTTTGTCCTTCCCTTTCTTCCTGCCTGGAATAAGGACATGATGGCTGGGCCTGCAGAGGCCATCTTAGGAGCATGAAATAAGGACTTAAGGATGGGAGAGAATAGCCAGAGGAGCTTGGTGACATCGTGGAGCCACTGCATCAGCTCTGAACTGCCTAAGATTCCTTGTTACTTAAGGGAAAGACAAACCCCTGATCTTGCTTAAGCCACTGTTGTTGAAGTATTTGATTACACACAGCTGAACTCAACTACTAACTGATACACAAAAAATAATACATTCACCTCTGGTTTTTGAAGCCTTAGAGCAGAATCCTTCATTTTCTTTGCACTATACTCTAGGTTTCTCAGACTGGATTCCACAAATAAATCTTGGGAGGTCTACAATTTTATGGCATAATGTTTATAATTGTTTTCATTTTTATCATAATAAAAATACAATTAATATAAGCATATTATGAATCATCTAAATCTTATATCTAAGTATCACCTTGTAATTTTAGTTCCCCTTTGCCTCTGTATCTATACTCATATTAGTGTCCATAATCAACTAAAGTGACATCACTCAACTTCCAATTTGTTGGGAAACCTGTTCATGCTGTATTCTTTTTAGCAGATATAAATACAAAACTACTCTTCTGCATTAATAATTTTCAAATGAAAAGTATTATGATTTGACATCATGAAAATGGCATATGTAATGGTGAAGCAAAACACCTCTTTAAACGTCACAGGCTAACGAGAAAAGAAATAAATGATATATGCTCATAGAAAAAATCATATACATTATGGCACAATATTTGAATGAAGTCATTGTAACAGTTCAAACTGTAAAAAATGTGGCAGAATCAAAACACAAAATTGTATAAGCCTGAGGAAGTCAAAAGTACTTACTGTCCAGGTAAAAGCTACTATACAGTAGTAAAATAGTAACTTTGCTGAAGACCCACAGCCAGAAAAAATTATAATTAAAATAAAAGGCAAAGTGGATAAAACTTTAAATTTTGTTAAAAGCTTATCCACTTAATTCTATAATAATCACCAACCTTTAAGAATCAACAGGTAGTAATCATAAGTCACTTTTATTACATTATGAAACTTACTAGCAATCTCATGAAGAGGCTCTTAAACTTTTCTTGAGTACCCTAAAATGAAAATATTTTTCCAGTATTACTATTAATATAATTCAACCAGGCAACCAATGTTAACTGGTAGCTATGAGAGCATAATTAGCTAATATTTAAGGTACTTAAATGGATTGAGTCTAAGCTGACAAGGAATAGCTATCAATATACTGCAATATATTCAAAGTTTAATACAAAACAGAATCAACCATAAGACAATCAAGGTACTTGCAAACTGCTGAGAATAAGTACAGCTAACCCTTGAACAATGTGGGTTTGAACTGCGCAGATGTACTTAAACACTGATATTTTTCAATAGTAAATACTACACAGTCAGTGGTTGGTTGAACCCTGGATACAGAGGGCCTACTATAAATTATACACGGATTAACTTGGAGTTGTTCAAGGATCAACTGTAGTTTCCAGGATCTACTAATTTCCTTCAGCAGTCTGATGATAAGCTCTATGCTGAAAAATAATGTTTCTTCTACATTTTCAAGAATAGAAAAATAACTTCAGATAGGATTTTCCCACATTTTATATGGGCAATGATTGGATTAGACACTAAGCTTTACAGAATTATCATGGGACATGTCATTAAAAATTGAACCTCAAGGAGGCCTGCCTAGCAGAGTGTAGGTTAAGTATGAGATTTGATTATCCTAAATCAGCAAACAAAGCTATAAAGTTATCATCACCACATTGTATGTTAACTTAGGCAGATATTCTATGCATTAGTATTTATATTGTTAAAGTCAAAATCAGAAACATTAAATACAGAATCAGACTTTCTACCATTAAACCTAACATTATTAGGTTTCAGAACAACATAAAACTATTATTATATCTAACATTCACTGAACAATTACTGATTGCCAGGTACTACTCTAGGACTTGACATATCAATAATCCTAATTATATCAACAATCCTAATAAATTAGGTAACTTATTATCCTCATTTTACTTGGACAAAGTAATGGTAGAGCCAAAATTTGAACTTCAGTCTTAACTCCAGAGCCCACACTGTTAATTAACATACTATACTGCCTCCAGCATTATAATAGTAGAAAGATATTGTCTCAAGTCTGGTTCTCTTATCATATTAATGTTGTTAATTTGAACTTATGGTTTTGCAGTTTTACTTTAGTTGAATTTGTATGTCTGTTTTGATTTACAGGTTTATTAGAAGTATAAGCATATATTTTATGTATAAACATATTTAAATAACATCATGATAAAAATGACTTAAAGCCAGCACTAGGTATAAAGAAGGTTCATGAAAATATTTTTCTTTCAAAAGTTTGAGAAAAACTATTTTTTAGAAAAAAAAAAAGGTATAAAAAAATTATGTCGCTTTTCCAAAGCCTGACAGTGAGCTACCAGTCAAACACCATGAATATCTAGTTGGCTTTCACCTGACTTCAGTTACAACAATTTGCCCCACAGTTCTTATAGTCTCTCTCTTTATGAGGTTCTGAACCTTTTAAAGGATTTGTTGTTGCTGTTGTTTTAATACCACTAAATCTTAATTACTGAGGCATAACAAAATGACACAAGAAGAAACAGAAAATCTGAGTAGCCATTTATCTATAAAATAAATTGAATTAAAAAAAATCTTTTCCAAAAAAAAGATTTCACTGGTAAATTTTATCACTCATCAAGGAAGAAATAATACCAAAATTATGCAAATATTTTCAAAAACTAGGAGGAAGAGGGAGCACTACCCAACTTGTTTGAGGAGGCCAGCATAACCCTTAATACCAAAACCAGACAAAGATATTACAATAAAGAAAATTATAGATCAATATTCCTAATTTGATGCAAAATCCTTTAAAAACATTAGCAAGCTGAATCCAACAATATATAAAATGGGTAATACATCATGATCAATCCCAGGAATGCAGACTTATCCCAGGAATGCAAGGTTGGCTGTTTATTCAAAAACTAATCATACTCCAATAAAAATTTATAAAAACAAAAACCAAAAACTAATCAATATAATCCAACATATTAACCATCCACTGGGGGGGGCCTATGATCAATTTCAATAGATGAAGACAAAATATTTGACAAAATTTTAAATCTATTTATGATAAAAACTCTTAGCAAACTGATAATAGTAGGAACTTCCTCAAACTGATAAAGTACATCTACAAAAAGTCTATAGCCAACATCATACTTAATATAAAAGACTGAATTGTTTCCTCCCAAGATCAGGAATAAGGCAAGAACGCGCTCCCTTGCATCATTTTTATTCAACATTGTACTAGATGTCATAGCTACTGAAATAATACAATAAATGAAAAGGAAGAAAAATTAGAACAGAAGAAGTAAAACTTGTCTATTCGTAGATGATATGGTTGTTTATGTAGAAAATTCCAGAGAATTCACAAAACAACAGCTAGAACTCATAAATAAATTCAGCAAAGTAATAGGATACAAGATTAATATTTTAAAAATCATATACCAGAAACAAAATATTAGAAAATTAAAGTTTAAAAAATTATATTCAAAGTAGTGCCAAATGTATTAAATACTTAGGAACAAATCCAAGATTTCTATACTGAAAACTACAAAACACTGCTGAGAGAAATTAAACATGACCTAAATAAACAGAGATATATACCAGATTTGTAGACTGGGAAGATTCAATATTGTTAAGTTGGTATTATTCCCAAATTGATCTATATGTTCAATGCAATTCCAATCAAAATTCTAGCAGGCTTTTTTAGTAGAAATTGACAAGTAGATTCTAAAATTTATATGGAAATATAAAGAACTTATAGAATAACTAAAGCAAAATTCTAAAGTAAGAATAAAGTAGGAGGACTCACTCTACCTGATTTCAAGACTTATAATAATTTCCAGCTACAGTAATCAAGATCGTGGACAATAATTTCCAGCTACAGTAATCAAGATCGTGGGGTACTGACAAAAGAATAGACACATATATCAATGGAACAGAGGAAGTAGCCAAAAATAGACCCACAAATATTTGGTCAATTGATTTTTGACAAAACTGTAAAGGTAAATCTTTCCGACAAACAGTGTTGGATCAATAGGATATCCATTAAAAAAAAAAAAAAATCAACCTTTAGTTACACTACATGTAAAAATTAACTCAAAATGGATCACAGACCTAAATCTGAAACTAAAAAATTCTGAGAAGAAATCACAGGAGAATATCTTTGTAACCTTGGGGTAGGCAAATGTTCCTTAGGATGCAAAAAGCACGAGCCATAAAAAATTCTGATAAATTTTACCATATCAATTGCTAATGAAATACAACTAGCTTTAGCAGGGATAGAGAAGGGATCCATTAAACTTAAACACACTCGACATTGCTACCTTCTTTCAGGAGTTCCCTGAGTAACTTTCAATGCAAAGGAAACTTGGGTATGGTCTAAAAAGCACTGATGATGTCTCAACTAACAGACCAGTGATTTAAAAACCTAGAAACAACAACAAAAATAAAACAGAACATGAAAAGCAACAGCTCTTTTAAAAAAAACAGCAATAAGGTTACTCTGTTTTTTCTTATTGAGAATGACGTAAACTTCCTATTTTATTTTCCCACCAATTAGAACTCTCAGAATCTAAGAAGTATATCATATAAACTTAATTTCTCCATATTCCCATTAAAGGATACAATTTATTATATATGTTAAATATGGAAAACTACTTAAACAATGGAGATTTTATCAAAAACAAAAAAGTCTGAAGAAAACAGTTCCAACATTAATGTGTAGAAAGGAGATACTACTTAAAAAAAACACAGTAAAGGATATGGAAAGGGTATTTATTGCTATTGAGGCCTAGAATGTGCTTTCTAAAATTTAAAATACATCTATTGTTTCAAACAAAATTTATATGTAAATTATATAAATTAGTAGACATTAAAAATGGGCTTACAAATAAAGAATTCAGAGAATATTTGCTTTTACTTTAAGATAGTGTATTTATTAATTTTCAAATGTCACAACTACCATGTAACTATTATGTAATTTTTGGAAACAGACAAATTCTAAAGATACTTTGTCCACATTATTAATAATTTAAAAAATCACAGTAAAAAATATTTTAATTCCATACCATGAATATACAACATGTATTTCATTTACATTTCAATTCAGTAAAATCTATTGAATACCTGCTATATGCTAAACACTGTGTTATGGAGTAAACTGTATCCTTCCAAAAAGATATATTTTAGTCCTAAGTCCCACTACCTCAGAATTACCTTATTTGGAAATAGGGTCATTGCAGATGTAGTCAGTTAAGTTTGGATGAGGTCATACAGAGGTAGGGTAGGTCCCTAACCCAACACGACTGGTGTCCTTAAAAGATGACAGATACACAGGGAGAAAGCCATGTGACAATGAACGCAGAGATTGGAATTATGCAGCTGCAAGCCAAGGAACACCAAAGATGGCCAGCAAACCACCAGAAAGAAGCTAGTAAGAGGAAGGAAGGATTCCCTGCAGGTTTCAAAAGGAACATGGTCCTGCCAACATCTTCATTTAGGACTTCTAGCCTCCAGAATTGTGGGACAAGAAATTTCTGTTGTTTTAAGCCACCCAGTTTGTGGTACTTTGCTAGGCAGCCCTAGGAAACTAATACACACTGTGTGAAGCATTCCGAAAAAAAAAAAGAGAAATAAAACTGGCATTCTTGACTTCAAGAAGTTTAAAGTTTAATAGTATACTATGTAAGTCAATTAATTAATAAACTATAATACAATATAAGTAAATGTTCCAGATATGGGGATAATGATTAATTCTACTTTTGGGGTGAGGAATGCAAAGGAAGTAGGATCTGCTTCCCGAAAGGGGTGAAGGCATTCTACACAAAGGCACAGTGACTTGAAACAGTATGGTGATTTTAGCCAACTATAAGGATTCAGTTATTACTGGCTTGTGACCTTTAAGACGGGAACTATGGAAGAAAGATTAAACTGAAGAATAATGCAGGGGCAAAAGCATGATGGTCTTTGTGTACCATACAAAGAGCTTGGGAGTTTACTTTGTGAAGGGCCTAAATCAGAAAACAGACATGGGCCAAACTCGTATTTTATAAAGACCATTTTTCAGATAGATTAAAAGGTGGCAAGGGGCAAAGGAGTCTAGACCAGAGTCTAGACCAGAGGCCTAAGGAATTAAAAAAGAGAGGAAGAGAGGGCAGATCTGTTAGAAGATAACAGGCAGCAATTGGTGATGAATTGCTTCTGAGGAATGAGGGTGAAAAGAGAGGCTAGAATAATTCCCAGCTTTCTATCTTGAGAGCCAGGATAGATTTGTTCTCCATCAAGATAAATATCATAAGATAAAGAGCAAACGTATAGATTAGGAGTGATGATTTGTTCAATTTCCTTTAAAAAGCAATGGACTCAGGAATCACTGATTTTAACGGCATAACATGAACAGTCTATGCAACTTACACATAAAAATCTCCCAACCTATAGACAAGTATGCCTTTCTATAAAGCCTTGTACGACTTTGCAAAACCATTTAAGGTAATTTGAAAAGTGAAAAACATTTCAGTAGACTTTCAAAGTCATTTTAATCAGGTTTCCTGGGTGAGAGTATAAAATATGTGCCTTCAGAGAGATTCACTGTTTCATGTAACTTAGTTCCCTAAGTCAAATGTAAAGTGTCACCTGCCATCTATACTTTCAACAAACATGTATTAAGCATTGTGAAGTGCTGGCTGAATCCTGGAAAGAGAAGGGTGACAAAGGCAGATAGTCTGTGTCATCACAGAGCTTACAGTCTAGGAGGACAGAGAAACAATAAAACAAATAATTTCAATCAAACATAGTAAGTGCTACAAAAGAGAAAGAACATGGTGTTACAGGAACACGAGGCAGGGGCATCTCACCTAGACTGAGATGAGTCAGGGAAAGTTACCTGCCTCTCACCCCACTAGTTTCTATGTAAGCTGAGAACCAAGGGACACATAGAAGTTAGTGAGAGGCAGGAAAAGTGTCCCGTTTGAAGGCCCAGAAAATAGAGAACATGCTATGTTTGAGAAAATGGAAGTTGTTCAGTATGGCTGAATGGAAGAACATAAGGAGGGGCCCAAAAGGAGTGAAGAATGTACAAGATGTGTCTGAAAAGGCAGGCAAGAGCCAGATCATGAAGATCTTGTAGATCGTGTAAAAAAGTTTGGGCTTTATTATAGAGATAAGAAGAAAGTATTCTATGGTTGTAAGTAAGAAAGTGACTTTAGAATCATCATTCTGATAATAGTTTGAAGAGATCTAAGTCAGAAGTAAGAATCCAGTTAGGAGACAGAATGTAATAATTGAGCTAAGATATATTGGTAACCCGCCTTGGATAGTGCAGGGATGTTAAAAGGACAATAGATTTGAAAACCAAGTTAAGAGGCAGAAGATGAAAGATTAGATATGGGAGGTGGGAGGAAGGAATAGTTTAGAGATTCTGACTTGGCCACTGAGAAAGGGTTTGGTTTATGCCATGTTACGTTGAGGTGCCTTTAAAACATCCAAAAGGACTTCCCTGGTGGCACAGTGGTTAAGAATCCACCTGCCAATGCAGGGGACACGGGTTCGAGCCCTGGTCTGAGAAGATCCCACATGCCACGAAGCAACTAAGCCCGTGCACCACACTACTGAGCCTGCGTTCTAGAGCCCACGAGCCACAAGTACTGAGCCCACGTGCCACAACCACTGAAGCCCATGCGCCTAGAGCCTGTGCTCCGCAACAAGAGAAGCCACCGCATTGAGAAGCCCGCGCACCACAACGAAGAGTAGCTCCCACTCGCCACAACTAGAGAAAGCCCACGCGCAGCAACGAACACCCAATACAGCCAAAAATAAATAAATAAATTTTTTTATTTTAAAAAACCCACAAACATCCAAAAGGAGGTATCAAATAAACAGTTGGATAGACACATAGATCAGTATCAAAAGATTGATAAAAGGAATGACGCAAAACATCTATGAACATTTTTGCACAATCATAATATAGAGGATAAAAACTGGACACACAAAATGACATTAATGATAGCCTGATCTAAAAAAAAAAAAAAAGGTTATGAAGGAACCTAGGAGTAGCACAGATGTAGAGAATGGACTTGAGGACACGGGGAGTGGGAAGGGTAAGCTGGGACAAAGTGAGAGAGTGGCATGGACATATATACACTACCAAATGTAAAATAGATAGCTAGTGGGAAGCAGCTGCATAGCACAGGGAGATCAGCTTGATGCTTTGTGATCACCTAGAGGGGTGGGATAGGGAGGATGGGAGGGAGATGCAAGAGGGAGGAGATATGGGGATATATGTATATGTATAGCTGATTCACTTTGTTATAAAGCAGAAACTAACACACCGTTGTAAAGCAATTATACGCCAATAAAGTTGTTAAAAAAATGCATTAGATAGAAAAGGATAAGCTGAGAACATTTTATTCCATCAAAAAATAAAAATAAAAAGGCATAAACGTGGGAAAAAAATTAATTACAATTACAATGGCATTCCATTCATTCAAAATATTCCCTATGTGTTGACTAGCAGTATTATTCAATCACATTTTAAAAGTGGTTTTCCTGTCAATGAACATGATTTGACATGATGATTCATGCTTTACAGCCCATTCAAAGAAGTATACAGTAAATAGAAAAACTGAAATTCTATCTCAAAGTGAGTGATGTTAACATCTTTAGCTGTCTTTAAATTCACACAGCCTCATTCTCCTGATGGAATTTTCCAGGACTTAAGGAGTAGCAGGGCCTAATAATGAAGAATCTGTCCTAGATGCTGAAAATACAGCCCCACCTTGGTAAGTGAGCTAAAGGCAGGCTGATACCATATTTCAGAGAACCATGCAAAAACACATACTACTCCACTGTCCACTGGAACTGCTCTGACCAAGGTCACCAATAACCTCCATGTCAACAACCTCATCTGACACTCCTCGGTTCTCTTCTTTTGGCTTCTCAGTGGCTTGCAGAGCTGTTCTCTGCCTTACTCGAAACTCTGTATCTTTCCTTGCATTCCATGATACTGCCCTGTTATTTTCTCAGTTTCCTTTGCTGGGGTTCATCATCTTTTTTTTGACTTTTAAAACTATAATTTATCAGTGGTCCTAGAATTCTTCTCATATTACTGCCTTACCAGGTGATGCTCTCATCCACCCCTACAGATCGGTTATCAGGTACATACCCTGACAATTAATATCCAAATTAATTTTCAATAAATGGCATTACCATCTCCTCACCTGCTGAAGTCCAAATCCTACAAGTCACTTTTGACTCCAATATGTTCTGCACATCTCTATGTAGAGGAACCTGCAGGCCTAGTTCAATTCTAAGACCTCACCTCTGGTCACTGGTTTCCAAAATACTAGGTTTTACAAAGCTTCTGGTTTATACTACTGCTACACTTCTAAAGCTTGTAATAAAAGATGAAACATTCAGACTAAGATGCATTTTCTCTATGCATAGTGGATAAGCTTTAAATAAACATTTTTAATGTAGTAATAAGTTAGTTAATAAGTGTGGATATAATTACATGATATACATGGATACAGCTACATAATACATAAATTAATTCTTATATCTTTGCTGGTTCTCAGGAAGGGAAGAGAGGTCTTTTTTATTACTGTGAAATATTTGCTCCTGGGAATGAGATTTTGAAGCTACTGTATATATCATATTAATAGCCCCTCCACTCTGACTTCCATTTTTAGGAATGAAGATGGTGAGTACTGAAAGTGGTAATAATTGTTCCAGATAAGATGGTGAATCAGTGACAGGAATTGAGAATGTGAGTAATCTATTTTTGTTCATAAAGCTAAATATTTTAGAAACTCTGAAAAGGGCTTAACAGATATCAAGATGACTTGAATTTCAGGGCATTGGTAATAGGACTAAACCCTCCAATATGAGGTCACAGCATTCATTTGAGAAAATACTCAAAGAAGGAAAGAGACCATTTCCCTGAGAAACGCAAAGGAATTTAAAAATTGATATGGTTTTGGTTGAGTATTATGGTCCCTTTGCAAAAGCACAAAAATTTCCTTACTTTTTCATATATTTCTATAGTTCATATTCTGATTCACTGCATATTTATCTATTTTACAATTAATACTGCATCATTTAAAATTCCAGTAGCTGAATATGTTTTTATATTTGGGAAGGTAAATCCCTCCTCGTTATCCTTATTTTTCAAAATTGTTTTCTGATTCCTAATTTTTATGGCAAAGCTTCCAATGTTTAACGAATTAAGTATGATATTAGCTACCTGTTCCTAATAAATTTTCTTAACTACGTTAAAAATGTTTTCTGGGCTTCCCTGGTGGTGCAGTGGTTAGGAGTCCGCCTGCCAGTGGAGGGGACACGGGTTCGATCCCTGGTCCAGGAGAATGCCCCATGCCGCGGAGCAACTAAGCCCGTGCGCCACAACGACTGAGCCTGTGCTCTAGAGCCCGCAAGCCACAACTACTGAAGCCCACGTGCCTACAGCCCGTGCTCCGCAACAAGAGAAGCCACCACAATGAGAAGCCTGCGCACAGCAATGAAGACCCAATGCAGCCAAAAATAAATAAATAAATAAATAAATTTATTTTTTAAAAAATGTTTTCTATGTTTCTTAATTAAAGAATGTTGGATTTTATCAAGTATTTACTCAACTATACATTTGATCTTCTTTTTTCTTTTTTACATCATAAGTTACATTTACAGATTTCTCACTGTTGACCCACCTTGCATTCCTACTGCTACTGCTCAATTTCTGTCACTAGCCCCTCACCTTCTCTTTCACCTTTAAAACTAACTTCATCAGTGGTTCTGGAACTCTTCTCATGGTGCTGTTTTACTAGATTATGTTTTTGTCTACCTCCGTCAATCTGGTTAGCAGATATATATTTCCCAATATTTTCCTAATTAATATCTCAATAAATGGCATCACCATTTTCCCAGCTGCTGAAGCCCAAATCCCAGATTTAGATTTCTAAATGTTTTTTAGGATTTGAGGATCTTTACACAAATACACTGCCCGGGGGCTCAACAGTTGTGAGCCAGGCATCTTCTTGCTCTGTAATACTTCCCTAAGCACTGAATGCAGACTATTGGAGAGTAGAAACCTTGACCAGCACTGTGTTTTCAACACCTTTAACAAGCATGACACACAGAAGGCATTTGATAAATACTGCACAAGTAATGAATGATTACCTACTGAATGAACAAACTCAACTGAGTTCTCATGAATTCTTTAATTTGAAATATGCTACCCACCTGTTCTACCTGTCACCTAAACTTTAGCACTGTGTCTCCTCTGCCCCACTACCTCCTGCCCAACCTGACAAGAGCAGTTGCCACTCCTACCCATTCGCGAACAGGATTTCATGAAGCACAGAAGCAGTTCGGAGAAGGGGGGTGGGCTGTCAACAACGCATGTGGAATATTCACTGGCTACACCTCCTTCAACAAGTACGCATCGTCTTTAATTGTAATCATACATTACTGAAAACTGACCCAGAAAGCCTGCTACAATCTTTTGCCTAGCTCACTAAAGAAGTCTTAAGTGAAGAAGGCTGAATAATATCCAATTTACAATAAAATCAAAGAGTAAAACTATGGGCCTGTGAATGAAGTAAGAGTATGTGCATATGCGAGTGTGTGTATTAGGTGGTAAACTTTGTAAAACCGTGCCCCGCTCCACTCCAAGAAAATCAGCCGGGGGCTACTGGCTTTGAAGGCAGCAGATGTTGCTCTGGGTACAAAAAAATGGTAGGGAAAAACCAACAGCTAGGTCTCTCTTGGAAGTATAGGGGCAGGAACCGACAGGCAGTTTAGCTTACCAAGGGAGATATGAGAGGTCATGGCGTATTCTGTACTTCACTAGGCTCCCAAGAGGTACCTAGTGAAGTCGGAGAGTGAACATCATGACCATCAATTCTGTGTGCTGCAATGCCTGAGGCCTGTTTGTTCCTTAACTCTCTCACTTGCCTGGCCTCTGCTCCTGGGATCTCAGGAACGTCTATGGTGACTAAAACTATAAATGAGTTCACTCACTCTCAATGAGATATCCCTTCAAAACGCTGCCTGGAGGTAAGCTCTAAGGTAGATGCTCTGTGCCCAGGAGATAGTACCAGCAACCCCGACTCCCACCTCCAAACCAGGCCTTGCTGCTCCAATTTTTGGAAGAATCTTTTGTTCTTTTGGGGGAAATTCATCTACTAATTTTTGCAGGGGGTAGGGGCAGGGAGAAGATTTTTCCTTGGCTTGTGCAAGGTGGTCAGCAGTAATTAGCTTTCTGAATAGTCAGTCTGATCCCATCTTCTTCCCTTCTTCCAGATTGTTGTGTTTTTGGTTGTTCTCCCAAAGTCCTCTTTTCTTGTTTTCCAGGGTTCCCACAGATTTTAATACATGGCATTTCAGTTGGCTTTAAGAGATGAGTAGAACCTTTAGCTCAGCTGACTGCGAGCCAATGCACAACTGGAGAAACACTGCAACAGTGATTCCCAAATCAAGCTGTACACGGAAATCACCTAAGGTTCTTGTTAGAAAAAACAGGGCCTGTTTCTTAGCTCAACTCTAAAGATTCTGATTCTGATTCACTGACCAAGAGGTTGGGCTTAGGCATCTATTTTTATCCAGTGTTGAGTGACCATCATGTAGGAATCTTCATTTGAGAACCACGGTTCTATACATGACTTTTTAATGATGGATAAAGTATAATTAACCAAGCCTTTACTTTTAGACATTTTGCTTACTCTGATTCCATGCAGTGTAAGTGCTACAATGAACATCTTTCTATATCAACCTTTTAATATGCCTCTATGTCATTTTGATAAATGCCTAGACATAGAGCCAAAAGCAGAGACTTAATTCTTTTGGTCAAATTGCCTTCAAGATAGGGTCTACCACAGATGGCTCCCAACTGTAGTACCTGATAGCATCTATTTCCTTACCTCTCTGCCTATGTATGATAGTATTGTTTTTTTCAAATAATTGCTAACTTTAGAGGTAAAATGACATATTTTTTAAAAAAATAAATTTATTTATTTGTTTTTATTTTTGGCTGTGTTGGGTCTTCGTTGCCACGTGTGGGCTTTCTCTAGTTGTGGCGAGCGGGGGCTACTCTTCGTTGTGGTGTGCGGGCTTCTCATTGTCGTGGCTTCTCTTGTTGCGGAGCACGGGCTCTAGATGCACAGGCTTCAGTAGTCGTGGCATGCGGGCTCAGTACTGTGGCTCTCTGGCTCTAGAGTGCAGGCTCAGTAGTTGTGGTTCACAGGCTTAGTTGCTCCGTGGCATGTGGGATCTTCCCAGGCCAGGAAGCGAACCCATGTCCCCTGCGTTGGCAGGCGGATTCTTAACCACTGCGCCACCAGGGAAGCCCAATGACATCTTTTTGAGTTATTTTATAATTGTAAAAATACTTATTCATTCAATAAGTATTTCTTGAACACTTATCAGGCCTTGTGAGCAATGTGAGCAAAAACAAACATGGTTCTTACTCTAGCTTATGTAGAAAGTATCATTAATACAATAATCAAACAAATAAACCTAGTAAATGGTACTTATTATTATCACCGTGGTAAATGATGCCATTAAATCTTATAAAGCAGAAACTTAACCTATTTAGAAATGTCAGAGAAAGCTCCCCTGAGAATTGAAGTTAACAATAAAGATAATGATAACAACACACACTGACACAGCACTCACTATGTGCCAGGTTTCATTCTAAATACATCAGATATATTAATGCATTGACCTTTATGAAGAGGTACTAATATTATCTCCATTGTACGAATGAGAAAACTAAGTCAGATAGTTTATGAAACTTGTCCAATGTCTCAAACCTAGTAAATAAAGGAGTCAGGACTCAAACCAAGGTAGCCTGCCCAAGTCAGTGCTACTAACCACTACATTATACTACCTCTCAGGTGACGTTCCTGAACCCAGTATCCACACTCAGTGTGCTCCCCACCCCCTTGCCCCATCAGAAAGGGATGATGTTGTGCAGTGCTCCAAAAGAATGGGACTCAAGCTCTATGCTGACTCAAGCTCCTGAGTTATTTAGGAATATTAAGGATGACAGCTCCTCCCTTTCACTTCACAGCTGCATCCATTTCTCCATAACCCCTAGGTGCTGGAGAAGGAAGGGGGAGGACTTTCCTTGTTTTAAAATTAGTAATCCCCAATTCACCCATGTTGATGCTTTCTTGGTAATCATCTCCACATTATAACATATTTGAACATTAAGCACCACTGTTTCATGAGGGTGTGGGGGGAAAAAAATCCATTGATTTCTGATTTATAGACTTCTCAAGCTACGAGTGATTGCTTCTTGTGATGACCCTGCCTGACACAGACCTGGTGCCCATAGGCTGGCAATTTATTCTTTTTTTTTTATTGGCAATCTATTTTTATACTTGCATGTACGTTAGGCCTGTAAACACTAAGGATGGATTACTCTGAACACAATGTAAGCAGACAAGGCATTAGAAACACGGGAACTGTAAAGGCTTACAACTCAAAACCCAAAAGCCTCTGTCAGTCTGCTAAACTTTTGAAAGTTCAAAGTATGACAACTTAAAGAAACACATTCCAGGGATTTCTGTGAGAAGCACTCACTCACTTTGGGCCTTGAATGGGTTAGTGAGCTAAATTCTCAAACAAATTACTGAGCAAACAGTCACTACTCCCACAAAGTACCGGAGTCCTCATTATCCAGACACATTAACTATGACCCTATAATCATGAGACTGTGAAGAGAAGCAAAAGCTGTCATACACAAAAATATTCACTAATGAGCTGCCCAGTCCCCATTCAAACTTCCCCTCTAAATACTAGAGTCTACTTCTGGGAACCTGTTTATGTCACTCTCTCATTTTTGGATGCTGCAAATACCTGACCATATAGAAGCAGGATGAATGTAAACTGAAACTACAAACTTTTCCAAAAATGCAGGATTTGAACAAGTTGCTGAAAAAATGCTGGAGAACTGATTTAATCATATGCAAAGCCATTTTTACAAATTAATGTCTGGCATACTTAGACCAGATAGCAAATGTGGGGAATTCTCAAAGATGATACAACAGATATTTCAAAAAAGAATGAATTAAAATCTTTTCTTAGGAAAACTGAAGAAACCAAGGGATATTTCCACAAAAGCATCGCTTTTCCTGACCCGGCTCAGTGAGATGAAACTGGTGAAGAACACTGTATTCTGCTTATATAATTTTGTCAGAAAAGCTATACCCCCCAAATGAACATTCAAGCCACTTCTTGTTCATTCTGAAGATTAGCACAGAGCTTCGATTATATAGCTCTTGTTAAATACAAGATTTTTAAAAAACTATTAATAATTTTTTTTTAGTTGAAGCCTATACAGTATCAGTGTTAAAAAAGGAATGAAATTCTAATACATGCTACAACATGGATGAATCTTGAAGACTTTATGCTAAGTGAAATAAGCCAACCACAGAAGGACAAATACTGTATAATTCCACTTAGAAGAGTTACCTTGGGGACTTCCCTGGTGGTCCAGTGGGTAAGACTCTGTGCTCCCAATGCAAGGGGCCCAGGTTTGATCCTGGTCAGTGAACTAGATCCCACATGCATGCTGCAACTAAGAAGTCCGCACACTGTAACTAAAGATCCTGCACGCTGCAACTAAAGATCCCACGTGCTGCAACTAACATCTGGCGCAACTAAAATAAATAAATAAATAAAATATTTTAAAAAAAGAGTTACCTGCAAGAGTCAAATTCAAAGAGACAGAAAGTTGAATAGTGATAACCTGGGGCTTGGGGAGACTGGAATGGAGAGTAACTGTTTAACAGGTACATTAAATTTTTAATTTCAGATGATGAAAGTTCTAGAGATGCATTGCACAACAATGTGCAATGTGAATATACTCAGTAACACTGAACCATACACTTAAAAATGGTTAAAATGGTAAATTTTATGTTATGTATATTCTCCCACATTTAAAAAAACCTTATAATAAAGCAGGAATAAAACATAATTTCCTTAACCTTAAAAAAAAACAAAAACAAAAACCGATGCAGGAAAAGGTTAATTCAGCAGGCTAGGGTTGCTCAAACCCTGTATATTCAATGAAAGGAGAATTAATCCTTGACAAGCTCCTGGGAGGTGACCCCTAAATTCATGGAATATTTTGCCTGAGGAGACTGTTTTGTATGCCTGAGACTTAGGGCCACATTGTACCAGCCTGACCTATGGGGGCTGGAGACTAAGTAGTTAAGGTCAGTCACATGAGCATTGCATGCTTATGTGACTGACTCTCAACAAAAACCATGGACACCAAGGTTCAGGAAGCCTCCCTGGTTGACAAATATGTGACATGTTTTGCTGGGAGAATTAAGTGTGTCTTCATGTGACTCCACGGGGAAGGCACACCTAGAATCTTATGCATGGTTTCTCCTGGACTTCGCTCATCTGCTTTTTCCCTTAGCTGGTTTTAATCTATATTCTTCCACTGTAATAAACTGTAACTGTGAGTATAACAGCTTTCTAAGTACTGTGAGTCCTTCTAAGAAGTCATCAACCCTGGGAGTGGTATTGAGGACCCCCAATACAAAGCCCCAGTCAAGTCCCCTCACTAGCTACCATAAAATTTTCATCCCTACTTTAAGTGGGTTCACTTTAAATGCCCTTTCAGTGCCAGTTATCCTCAGCTAACAAGGACCTCCCTTACATAGCCTCATCAATGATCCTTAGTAGATGGGTAACCAAGAGTTCAAACTTGCTAGAATGGATGTTCTCAGCCACAGTGCTTTACCATGGGTATCTACTGATAAACTGAGATGTGTTACTAGTTATAAAACACCAGAGTATATAAACTGTTTACCTGTTAGTGGATTGACATTAGTGTGTATTTAGGGTTTGCCTACAGTAAAATCGCTCTCTGTTAGAGGCTCCAAAGAGCCGAAGAGAAGACACTGCAATTTTCTCAACATGGCTTTTTGCGGCCTCTGGATCTGGACTCTACCAGTGAGGCTGACTGCTCAAACTTAATTCCTTCCCATTCAAAAGCTGAGCTCCAACCATATTGATTCATTCTAGTTCTCCAATCTATGGTATCTTAACTCCAGATCTTTACAAATACTGTCTTTTTTTTTGTGGGGGGGGGGGGGATGGTAGCTAAACATCATCCTACTCAATCTTTGCAACTTGATTTAGAACAAGGTTTTTCACCCCTCAGCACTACTGACATTTGGGCAGGGTAATTCTTTGTTGTGGGGACTGTTCTGTGCATAGGATATTTTACAGCATCCTTGGCCTCTACCCACTAGAAGCCAGTAACCGCCCCCCCTGACTCAAGTTGTGACAACCAAAAATGTCTCCAGATATTGTCAAATGCTTTCTTCTACCCCACTTCCATTTGAGAACCACTGATTTAGAGTCATTTCTTCAACCCCTCCCCATCAAAGGCTCTGTAGTTCCCACTTCATTTGTCCCCCTGGCACTTGATGTTACCACACTTAAATGTCCACCTCTATTAGAGTGTTAATAGAGGTGGTTTCATTAATCTACCTTGAGCATGGTTTTATTAATCATTACACTCAGCTCTGAGCCCCATGCCAGGCACATAACAACCTCAACAAATATTTGTGGGCTAACTAAATGGATAGGATTAGGATATGCAGAACGTGGGAATTACAGGGAGGAAACAATGTTGAGTAAACGTAAGAAGGTGGGAAGTTCAGGGTGCACAAAGAATAGCAAACATCTTCATTTGCTTGAGAATGTAGTAGATTAAGGAAAGTAGCAGGACAAGTTAAGAAAAATAAATTGAAATGACATGAAGAGTTACAAAGGCCAAAAAAGAGCCTGAACCTTACTGGGAAGGAGAAATCAGAGGACTGAAACAGATGATATTTACTACACCCCCTTCCACATAAACCATTCATGAGTTTATATATTAATGAAGCATGTGTTTATATATCACCCTAGCAAAAATGAGGCAGCACATCCTCTAGTGTTTCTTTGATCAACTGCTGTTCCATACAGCAGTCCTCTGCATGTTGAAAGCCAATGTGTGCAAATGTATAAGTTGTAGATTTTGGCACAGACTTAAGGAAATCTATCATTTCCACAAACCTCGACTCCCTGGAGTGATAGAGTAGATTACAAACATCCAACTTTTAGTGTGCTGAACTGGGATTCAACAGCTGTGGGCTGCATGTCCCTTCACCAATCTTGATTCATTTATTTATTTATTCAACACCAATAACTCAACGTCTATTCTCTTCCAAGCACTGTGCTCTGTGCCAGAGATGCAGCATTAAATAAGACAGCTGTTAACCCTACTCCCACTGAGTTTAAAGTCCAGCTAGAAATGCCTACAATTAAACAAGGAATTACAAAACACTATGTCCGTTATAGTGAGGAAGTAGAACTTAGGGTTCTTCATCAGTAAAATAAAGCAGCTGAATAGTGGTCTCTCAGGATCCTCTTAGATCTGACATTTACTTCAAGCCTAACAATATATAAAAATTTAAAAACTTTTCAAGTTGCTAGACATTTTCCTCCATTTTATAGTAAAGAAGACCCCAGACATGAAAAGGGCTAAGAAACAAATCTAATATACTGTGAAACTGTGAGAAGCAGAATTTTAGTGCACAAAGATTGGGTACACAGAAGAAAAGAGGACATCTTCATTAAGACAACAGAGACAGAGACAAGGGTGCACATCTACCTCCTTTACGTAATTAATGGCAAGACAGCAACACAAACATCATAGAGAAATGTAAATACTGTAGGAAAATCTATGTTCCAATGACTTGATAGTTCAGCTAAAATCTCTTATAAATATTGTAAGTATTTCCATGACAGATACTTCATATATTTATTCCTTAAAAATATAAAGATTAAGCATCGTCTATGTACAATAAATTGTGCTAGACGCTATTATACCATAGTAAGCATAAATCAGACATGAATATGGCCCTTAAGAAGCTTGCTGTTTAGCAGTAAAGTTAATGAAGGAGTTAAGCATTTTACAGGATTCTTTATACAAACCTCTGAAACTTAATATCACATTCAGAACATCAATATAAACAAGGTGGTCACAAGATCTGGCCCACTCAGCATCTATTTACATTTAATGGTTAATTTTTTGCTCAGATATGTCCGTGAAGTAGATGGTTATTTCTGAGTACCCATTGAATGTAAAGGGATTTAAATAATATTTGGGCTTTTTTTTCCCCCAAAAGATGTGCCTATAATGTGTGTTTTTTATAAATGGGTTGAAAATTTTGGGTTGTTACTAACAGGACGCGTCTGGATGAGCAATGTTCAAGCTGTCCAGAGCGTCAATCTGCTTAAGGTGGACAAAAGCCATGAAGAATGCTTGATTTATAAAATCTCAGGCAAACTGTGTGAAGCCTCAGAATTCCTTTCTGAACTACCAAAATACAAAGGTGAAGTAAGAAACTCACAAAGCAAGCCATGCGATTTCCCAGTTTCCCTCCTTTGAGTTAAGCTCTATCACTTTACAGATGGTAACTGGATCAAACTCCCCAGACCCAAAATACGACCAAATCATCAAAAGAAAATAGTAAACTTTAGAGCATCATCAGCTCCAAGTTTGAAAAGATGTTAGATTATCCTATAGCAAAAGAAAGAGATGTTGTCTCCCAGATACACCCTAGATGTGTTTGCAATCTAATGTAAGTGGCACCCACTTGTTAATGTTGCTGTGAATGTCAAATGAGAAGGTATGGTAAGCACCTATTATTTAGTTATCTGGCACTTCACTAAGAAGAAAAGATCCAGATCCCTTAGTGGCCTGGAAAGCCCATTCTAAACTGACCCCATTCCAACTTTTCCATTCCATATCTAAACTAAAATCCAGTAATAAATATTAGATGACAGTCCTTTTAGTTGTATTCATATTTAATTATTTTGTATTTTGTTGCTAAAGCTTCCTTTTAAGCGTATATTTGTCTCAAAACACAGATGTGTTGCTTAATATCTATTAGTATTTAATATACAATAACTAATACTCCTTTCATCAAAAAAGACTTTGAACATGAGTTATGTGTCCACAAAAAGCACAAGAATATTAATGGTAGTATATGTGCATCTTACTATATATAAATTATACCTTAATTTTTAAAAAGGACTCAAGGTGCAGGGGCAGTGAACGGAGTTTAGTTTCAAACGTAGGAAGTCCAACCCTATACTACTCTTTATTACTAAACTACACAGTCTCATGAATGAGAGCCCAAGGAGAATGAAGAGAACTTGAAACAACAGTGTCTGGCTACACCCACTGCCTGGCATAGCAGTCATACTTACTTCTAACAGGTGCCATCATTTCTTTAGTGTCATTAATCAGTCTACTCTGAGTACTCAGATAGCCTAAGCTGTTTTCAATATCCTCTCTTTCTTGTCTTGGTTTTCCCAGAGTAGATGTTGTAATAAATAATGATTCATCTCATGTTGAGAGAGAGGGCTCTAAATTAATTTGTCAAAAACTATTCAATAGAAGCCTATTCATAAACAGATCAATTCACTAAATGTACCAAGTTTATACTTTCATTCTTTGAAGATTCCAGTGAAATTTTAGTATTTGCTTCACAGCAGTATTTTAAGAACTATTTAATTTGTAAAAGGCAAAGAGCTATAGAGTGGTTTAATTTTCCTATAAATATATTCTTCACAAATATATTCAGTTAATGTGAATATATTCTTTATAATGATTATATTCATGAATATATCCTCCTCATGAATATATTCATGAATATATTCTTCTTTGCCCTATTGGGAAAATGTTTTAATGCAGGATAAAATTAATGAATACCAATATATTCATGAACATTTTCATAAGTTTATATTCATATTCATAAGCTATGTTCTTGACCATATTGGGGCATTTTTGAACCTGGTTTAAAATTTAATGAATATCAATATACTCATTAAGACTATATTCATATTTTTAAAAATAAATTTATTTATTTTTATTTTTGGCTGTGTTGGGTCTTCGTTGCTGCGCGCGGGCTTTCTCTAGTTGCGCCGAGCGGGGGCTACTCTTTGCTGCGGTGCTCAGGCTTCTCATTGCAAAGCACGGGCTCTAGGCGTGCAGGCTTCAGAAGTTGGGGCATATGGGCTTAGTAGTTTTGGCTTGCAGGCTCTAGAGTGCAGGCTCAGTAGTTGTGGCGCACGGGCTTAGTTGCTCTGCAGCATGTGGGATCTTCCTGGACCAGGGCTCGAACCCGTGCTCCTTGCATTGGCAGGTGGATTCTCAACCACTGTGCCACCAGGGAAGCCCCAAGACTATATTCATATTTTCATCAGCATATATTCATATTCATGGCCTGTACTCTTTACCATAATGTGAAATTTTGAGCTGTTTAAAATTTAATGAATATCTATAGGTTTGTTAAGAATATATTCATAAGAATATAATTATATTCATTGTATATATTCAAGAAGAGTATATTCACAAGGCAACTAACCTATCCAATAATTTTAACCTTTGACAAAATGAACATCCCTTAAAACAGTGCTAAGAATGTATTTGTTTTTATTGGTGAATTGGCATGCTTTCTTCTAGAAGGGCTTTTATCTCCAAGCATACAGTGGCCCTAGGATTTACCCAGTGAAACCTATTTGGGCATGTACCAGTGGTGTCCCAGTATTTCTCAGATCTCTCTGCTTTTCTTTTACTCTAACACATTGATTTGGAACATATTCAGGACTAACAGGGTTTTTTTTGACTGAATGTAAGAACTTCTAGCAGTCCCATCAGCTGATTATTACTCTCTGTCTTCAGTAATCATTTCTGTTCTACTTTTTAGAATTGTTTTTCATCAGATTTATTTTTCATTTAATTCTCTGATTTGATTGCTCTGTTTTACCTATTTTAATGTTAGAAGAAAACTTCCTTAACCTAATAAATAGTATTTATCAAAAAACATAAAACCGGGCTTCCCTGGTGGCGCAGTGGTTGAGAATCTGCCTGCCAATGCGGGGGACACAGGTTCGAGCCCTGGTCTGGGAAGATCCCACATGCCGCAGAGCAACTAGGCCCGTGAGCCACAATTACTGAGCCTGTGCATCTGGAGCCTGTGCTCCGCAACAAGAGAGGCCGTGATAATGAGAGGCCCGCACACTGCGATGAAGAGTAGCCCCCACTTGCCGCAACTAGAGAAAGCCCTCGCACAGAAACGAAGACCCAACACAGCCAAAAATAAATAAATAAATAAATAAATAAACCCAAAGTTAAAAAAAAAATAAAATAAAATAAAACCTTAAAACTGGAACAAGAGATGAGACTGCCACCAAAAATTACAAATAAACAGTCTATTCATGATTATTATTCAAACTGTTCTAAATGTGCTACCTAGCTCTGCCATACAAGGACACAATGAGAAGATGCCTATGAATGAGGAAGAGCGATCTCATCAGACTTCGAATCTGCCTGCGCCTTGACCTTGGACTTCCCAGCCCCCAGAACTAGCGCCCAAAAGTTAACGCTTTTTTATGATTAAAAATATTCTGGAGAGCAGCCAAGATGGCGGAGCTGAAGGACCCTAAGCTCACTTCCTCTCATGAGCACAATCTGCAGAACCATCATTAAAAAAGACTGAAAACAGGACTTCCCTAGCGGTCCAGTGGTTAAGACTCTGGGCTCCCACTGCAGGGGGCATGGGTTCAATCCCTGGTCGGGGAACTAAGATCCCACAAGTCACGTGGCACAGCCAAAAAAAAAAGACTGAAACCTACCAGAAAAGATCCTCTACAACTAAAGATATAAAGACGAAACCACTGGTAGGAGGGGCGGACTTATGATATAACCAAATCTCATACTCCCTTGGTGGGCGACCCAGAAACTGGAGAATAATTATATTACAGAGGTTTTACTGCAGAAGTGAGAGTTCTGAGTCCCACGGTCAGGCCCCCTAACTCCAGGGGGTCCAGCACCCAGGAAGACGAGCCCCCAGAGCATTTGGCTCTGAAGGCCAGTAGGGCTTGACTGCAGGAGCTCCACAGGATTGGGGGAACTAGAGACTTCATTCTTAAAGGGCGCACACAAAATCTCACATGCACAGGGACCAAGAGCAAAAGCAGTAATCTGACAGGAGCCTGAGCCAGACCTACCTGCTGGTCTTAGAGGGTCTACTAGGGGGGCATCTGTGGCCCACCCTGGGGACTTGGACACTGGTGGCAGATATACTGGGGAGCATTCATCTGTGTGAGCTCTCTTGGAGGCTGACATTTTGGCACCAAGACTGGCCCCACCCAACAGCCTGTAGGCTCCAGTGTTGGAACGCCTCAGGCCAAACAACAAACTGGGTGGGGACACAGCCCCATACATCAGTAGACAGGCTGCCTAAAGACTTCCTGAGCCCACAGCTGCCTCTAGACATGCCCCTAGACATGGCCTTGCCCACCAGAGGACCAAGACCCAACTCCACCCACCAGGGGCCAGATACCAGAAGCAAGAAAACTACAGTCCCACAGCCTGCAGACCGAGTCTGCAAATGCAGACCAGACACTATCCTAGAACCAGCTGGCCCCTGGTCCTCGGGTGACGAGAAGGGAGTGTGCATTGCTGGGATGCACAGTACGTCTCCTACAGAGGGCCACTTCTCCAAGGTTGAGAAACATAACCAACCTACCACATACATAAAAATATAATTAGCTATTTAGACAAAATGAGGTGATAGAGGAGTATGTTTCAGACAAAGGAACAAGATAAAACCCCAGAAGAAGAACTAAGTGATGTGGAGATAGACAATCTACCCAAGAAAGAGTTCAGAGTAATGATCGTAAAGATGATCAAAAAACTTGGGAGAAGAGGGGCTTCCCTGGTGGTCCAGTGGCTAAGACTCTGCCCTCCCAATGCAGGGGACCCGGATTCGTTCCCTGGTCAGGGAACTAGACCTCACATGCCACAACTAAGTGTTCGCATGCCTCAACTAAAGATGCTTCATGATGCAACTAAAGATCCCACATGCCCTAAAGATCCCACATGCTGCAACGAAGATCTCGCATGCGGCAATGAAGGTTCCACATGCTGCAACTAAGACCCGGTGCAGCCAAATAAATAAATAAATATTAAAAAGAGAAGAACGGATACACAGAGCAAGAAATTAGAAGTTTTTAAAAAATGTGCTAGCCTATGCAATGAGGCAAGATAATAGACAAAAATATGGAGAAGAATAAAAAAACCATTGTTATTTCCAGATAAAATGTCTACCTAGAAAATGAATTTTTTAAATGGATTAGTAAACAGAGAATTTGAAATTCCAAATAGCTTAAAATTTTAATTTAAACAAAACCAAAAAGACTAGAAAAAATAATTTTATAATTTTGGAATGCTTAAGGCATTTACAATTTAATTAAATTTAAATTTAATTTATTTAAGTGTGGTTTTAAATTTTTAATATGTAAATATTTCAATAATGTTATCATAGAAAACATTCTAATAGCACTTTTCTTAAATTTTTATTATTATCAAATATAGATAAAAGTTGGGACTTCCCTGGCGGTCCAGTGGTTAAGACTCTGTGCTTCCACTGTGGGGGAGGGGTGCGGGTTTAACCCCTGGTTGGGGAACTAGGATGCTACATGCATGGCAAAACAAAAACAAAAACAAATAAAACTAAAACTAAAAAACCCCAACACTTAAGAACCGTGTTTCATTCTGTGTAAATTATACCTTAATTAAAAAATTCAGGCACTCAAGAATAATTTTTAAAACATAGATAAAAGTTGATGGACTAGTAAAATGATCACTCGTATAACCCTCACATAGAATCAACTATTGTTAACATAATAAAACATTATAATGTAAATTTTAAGTATTTTGGTTTTTTCCTAATACCTGATTATAGTAAAATATTCAGATAGTATAGCAAAAGCTAAAACATGGACAGACCTTGAAAACAGTATCTTAAGTGAAATAAGTCGTATGAAAAGGACTACATATCCCATTTATGAAACAGATAGAATAGGCAAATCTACAGAGACAGAATGTAGATTACCGTTTGCTTAAAACCAGGAGTGAGTTTGGGGGGAAACTGAGAGTAAATGCTACTGGATACCATGTTTCTTTTTAGGGTGACAAAAATGCTCTCAAATTGATTGTGGGTGATCAGGTTGCAAAATTCTATAAATATACTAAAAACCATTGAATTATACAGTTTAAATATGTATATTTATAGTATGTGAAATATATCTGAAAGTTATTAAAAACAAGAAATTAATTACAGTGATATCAGTTGACTTCTTTTTTTAAAGGCATTCCCCAAAGTACACTTGAGTAAGGAAAGCAAGATGCAGAAAAATGTGCGTATGATTTCATTTCTGTAACACAATGACAAAACTGCATATATGAATATGTGTACATGTAATTACCTAAGCATGGAATAAATATGGAAGGATATATACTGGGTTGTCAATATGGGTTACCCAGATAGGGGGTGCTAATGTAGGGAGTGGGTGACAAGAGGGGAGGGAGTAGTAGCCATGCAATATAAGGACTGTTTAGACAAACTGCACTTAAAAAGAACCCACAGGGTTTCCCTGGTGGCGCAGTGGTTAAGAATCCGCCTGCCAATGCAGGGGACACGGGTTCGAGCCCTGGTCCGGAAGATCACACATGCCACAGAGCAGCTAATAGCCCGTGAGCCACAAACTACTGAGCCTGCACTCTAGAGCCCGTGAGCCACAACTACTGAGCCTGTGTGCCCCAACTACTGAAGCCCGCGTGCCTAGAGCCCATGCTCCGCAACAAGAGAAGACACCGCAATGAGAAGCCCGCGCACCGCAACGAAGAGTAGCCCCCACTCGCCGCAACTAGGGAAAGCTCATGTACGGCAATGGAGACCCAGCGCAGCCAAAAATAAACAAATAAAAATAAATAAATAAATTTATTTTAAAAAAAAAAGAAACCCATCATGTGTCATGTCTGCAACTTACTTTCAAATGGTTCAGTAAGAAAGTATGTATATGCATACACACAGTTTCATACATACATATATGTACATACACATAAAGATGGATAAAGCAAATATAACCAAATATTAACCATAGTTTTTTTTATTATATGATATATAGTTATTTCTTAATTTTGAAATAATTTTGTGAACAGCTAAGTTTTGTTGCAATGATTTTGAAGGGCTACTTTGAGGGTCATTATTAAGAAAAGAGGCATTACAGTTTTGCAATTCTTAATTATCATTTTAGTGTATCATTTTAGTGTACTGTACACCCTCCTATCAATACACAAGGCAAGCTGATACCACACAGTGGCACACTAGCAGACTGGAAGAACTAATCCCACTAACAGCATGAAATGAGACTGCTACTAAAATGCAGACCCTGTTTTTGATGTTGCAATCCTAACTCCAGAGCTAGGCTACCAGATGCTATTGGGAATGCCACCACTATTTTATATACACATCAGAATCTTCTACTGAACCAGACTACCCCCCAGGAGGCAACCAAGGAAATGATCACTCCAGTCCCATTCTCTTGCATGTCAAGATACTTCCCAGTGACAGACAAGGGTCACATTAGAAAAAAAGAAATTTTCCTCTGGCTTAAGGCCAAAATAATGTTCCTTTGAATATATCTCTATACATTAAGTTAGAAAGAAAAAGTATTTTTTTTTTAAGGCTTTACAAAAAGAAAAGATTTTAAATGCATCTGCCTTTTATTGTGGCACTCTTGCAAATTTTTTGGAGACTGGAATGTATCGTCTGTAAACCACAATCTCCTACCTATGACCCATCCTGAGGACACCCAGAGACATCAGCCTGCAAAAGCTACTCTGCAACTTCCAAGCCTCAGTTCACCTCCTTCACCACCAGAAGCTTAAAAAAAATCAAAAGCAAATAGATAACATAGGTATTTTTAATCCAAAGAGGCTCCCCAAGGTACCTACTGAGGCTATCAGTCTCCTATGAGAGGAATGTGAGGCTGTCCCTCAAAATGTGGTCTGTCTGTTAGCAGCAGCGGCGGCGGCGGCGGCAGCAGCAGCAGCAGCAGCAAAAAGCCCAGGCTCTGTGGCCTTTGGGCCCCTAGGTCTCCAACTTTGCTCCAGCTGAGCAGACATTACTGAAGTCATGGTTTCAATACATAAACACCGAGTGTTCACCTTTATACTCTGATCAATTTGTGTGTATAAATGAAGTAAAAATCCATCAAATAAAGATTTTTGAAAATGAAATAGAATATATTCTAAATTTGTAAACTGTAAAGTATTATTATTATAAAAATAAGAACTGGCTCACCAGATCATCAGTGGAGGAAACCAACTTGAGTTATGGAATATTTTTTTAAAGGCCTTTTAACTTTCAATATCTAGAATGGAGCAAACAAATTATCACCCAATAGAAATCCTTGTAAAATGTGTTTTTTCCTATTTTAAAAGTGCCTTCATTTCCTCATTAAACAAGTAACACATGCCAATTTTTTAAAATTGGAAAATAACAGCAAAGCTGTGTCACACTACCTAATAGGCATTCACTAATATTAACATTTTGGTATTTTCCTTCTAGTCTTTCATTTGTATTTGGGGTCAGTCAGATTCCTTTTAAACAAAGTTGTAATCAAACTAAATATTACTATTTACATCCTGTTATCTTAAGCATTTCTCATGTTGTTGTACAATCACGTCATTCGTTATTCCATCAGCTGTAACTCAAGAATATGCGGAACATATAATACATAATGGAATTACTGACAGTTTCATAACAGTCTCTGAAATATTTAGTTAGAGATAAACATATGAAGAATTCCAGGCTTCTAAAAGCTAAACTTAATTTCTGGCAACCATGACTGGTAATTATAACCAAAAGCCAAATATTATGGAGTCCTTTTTTTAGACTAAGCAAGCTTACCACTCAGCATATATAATCACTGAAACACTTCCAGCATAATGATATCTGCTCAGCTACTGGCAACCATAAACATCGTTGAAGCCCAGAGAAATGTAAAAATTCTCTAATATGATGTGCAAAGCAAAAAATTATATCTGAACAAATTGAAAGCATAAAACTGATCATAAACATAATATATTTTGAGAAAACTCATACTCATATATATTTTCATCTTTGAAAAGTAGCTTTATAAATCATCACAAAAAATAAAACCAATATTGAAAAATGTTTTATCTACTTAATAATAATCTCGAATTCATAAGCACATCAAATTATTTTCAAACTCTATATGAAATCATTGAGGGGAAATTATTTAAAATTTCAAAAAAAAGATACTTGAGTATCCTTATAGTATCAGAAAATAAGGAAGTGCTCAAAAAACAAATGTATGGGAGTATGCCAAAGGAACACAGAAGAGCTCCAAATGGCCAAAAGTAGAAAAGTAGAAAAACGTGAGCAACAAAATAAATAAAGTAGTATTGGATTATAAACCAAAATATAAAATAAATATCCATGAGTCCATACTGATATAAATAAATGATTGCCTAAAAAAATAAATGGGAGAGTAGAGACAAGTCTACTGTAGAGAAGAATTCAGAATAATTTATGTAAATACTGCCTCCTCAAGAAGGTGGAGCATTACTCCCCACCCCTTAAATGTGGGATCCACACAGAGACTTCCTTCCAAAAAATAAAAGTACGGTGGTAGGGGTAGGGGGGAGTACTTTAGCCTGTAGAAACCTGACAAACACTACCTCAGCCAAGTGATCAAGGCCTCAACAGTGATAATGCATGTTGGTAGCATGTACCATTAATATGAAGTGATGAAAATGGCACTTTACCACTGTAGTCTTCTCCCCAAGAACCCATAATCCCCATCTAATCATGAGAAAAATATTGGACAGACCCAAATTGAGGGGCATTCTCCACTCTACATTACTCCTGAAAACTGTCAAGGTCATCAAAAACAAAGAGTCTGAAAAACGGTCACAGCTCAGAGGAGCCTAAAAGGGCATGATTCCTAAATGTAATGAGGTCATGAATGTGATCCTGGACAGAAAAAGGACATTAGGAAAAAACTAAGTATTCTGAATAAAGAATGGACTTTAGTTAATAGTAATTTATCAGTATTGGTTCATTAATTGTAACAAATGTACCCTACTAATGTAAGATGTTAATAATAAGGGAAACTGGATATGGGGCATATGAAAACTCCTTGTACTATCTTCACTGCTTTTCTGTAAATTGAAAACTATTCAGAATTAAAAGTGCATACACAGATACATGTGCATATATACATATACATACACATACACACACATACACACACACACACCACTGACCCTTGAACAATATGGTAGCTAATCCACATATAATTTATAGTTAGCCCTCCATATCCATGGTTCCTCCATGTCCACAGATCCAACCAACTGCAGGCCAAAAGGCCATGTAGTACTATAGTGTTTACTATTGGAAAATACATGAGTATAAGTGGACCCGTGCAGTTCAAACACGTGTTGCTCAAGGGTCAACGGGGTGTGTGTGTGTGTGTGTGTGTGTGTGTAGAGAGAGAGAGAGAAAGAGGTCAAAATAGACATACAGTTATAGATAGGTCATACACACATCTAAGTTCCAAGACAGCAGGGACTTTGTTTTGGTCACTACTCTATACTCCATTGTTAGAACCCCTCCAGGGACTCGATAAACATTTTTGGAATGAATAAATGAACATTTATGTTGTGTGACACTGGTTTTATTTCTATAAAAAGAATATGGTATAAAGGTAAAGTATCACCTAATACTGGCCAAGAAATTAGAAAACATTAACATTAATGGGTCCATTCAACAAACATTTATTATATCTTTACTAGAATCTAAAAACTGTGATGGATGTTGGGGATTCAAAAACAAATAAAATATATGAAATTCACAGTCTAACTCTGAGGAAGAAAGTTAAGGACCTGGATGATACATAGATGATAATGACAGAAAATGATTAAGTATAAGGTTCTTGCTTTGGGTACCATAGGAGCGCATACCAAGGGCTTCTAACCCTGCATGAGATGGTAGGTGGTGAAGGATTCATAAGCAAAGGAAGTCAAGCAGGCCCAAAACAACTGATGTGTGGGGAGACAGAGAAAAATCCTGTCTATAGGTACAAAGCATAGTGTTGGATGGTGCTTGAAAGGCAAAGAGGCACCAGACTGTCAAGACGTCTAGAGAGTCACTGGAGGGTTTTAAGGAGGGCAGTGGCATGGTAAGATGGGTGGCTTCAATAGATGGCATCTCTCTGGACACACAGTAGACAGGGTTTAGGCAGAGTGTGATCAGTTACAAAGCTGTGGGAGCAGATCAGGCAAAGATGGTGAAGTGCAACAGTGGGGAGGGGATAGAGCTGAGAACTATTTAGGAGGTAATAAAGGCAGATATGGCAATTACTGAATATGGATGGTGATGCCTCTTAACTCATTTCTCCATTTCACCCCTTGCCCTCTTTAATCCATTCCCCCCACAGCAGACATAATTATCTTTTTAAAACATAAAGCATATCATCTCGCTCCCCCAATTAAAACCTTCCCATGCCTTCACAGTACATATTCCAAAACTAAACTCCTTAGTGTGGTCTCCAAAAGGCAATATAATCGAGTTCCTGCTTTCTTCTCCAACTTCATCCTGTGCTACCCTCCTCCAGCTATAAAGCTTTTCTTTCAATTCCTTAAATATATCAGGCTCCTTCCTATTTTACAGCCATGTTTATGGCTGATATGTTCTTTGTCCTATGTGTTCCATGGATCTCCACTTAAATGTTACTTCCGAAGAGGCCCAAACTAAAAAGGTCTCTGTCTTATCACTACCAATTACTCTCCATCACAGCAACCTGTTTCCTTCTTTGCACTTAAGATAATTTGCAAGTACAGTTGATTCTTATTATCTGCAGTAGTTATGTTCTGTAAAGTCACTGTGAACACTGAATTAGTGAATACTGAACTCCCAGAGGAAATATAGGGTTAGGTTCCTGTGAGCCTCTGGTCAAAAAATTTTCACCAACTGATCAACACATAATCTTGTTTTATCTGTGTTTCTGTTTAAAGATACCTATTCACTACACTGTATAGTGTTGATTCATGAACACTGAACTCATGGCCAACAGTGCTATAACTCATGCCTGAACAAAGCTTGTCTAACAAGTATTTTCTCTGTAAGACCCATCACAGCTTCTTGTGCTCAAGAACACTAGACAGCACTCTGGCACTACGCTTTGGGGCCATAAACAGTGAAAGGACCAAAAAAAGCACAAACATGCAAAAAACGTGGCACCAAATAGACCATGAAAAGGAGACTTGTTTATAGTATGAGAGCTGAAATAAGAAGGCCAAACATTGCCTTGTTCAACCTCAGCTGGGAATGTGTGCATCAATTCTAATTTTTCGCTACTCTGTGCATGTCTGTGAATGACTACAAAAGTGCTGCAAGTACTAATTTCAGAGTTACAAATTAATGTTAGCAAGTAGGTGGCTTCACAAATATGGCAGAGGCCAGGACTGTCTGTCATCTTAGCATCTGGCACTCAGTGGACATTCAATAAATATTCAGGAATAAATAAATGCATGAATGTCCAACAGGTATGTGGATACAGAAACCTGAAGGTCAATCAGAGAAGAAGCTTAAGATAAAATAACGGCATGCTAAATAATCACAGATGTGGTAAATGCTGGAAAAGAACTTAAACAAGGTTCTATATGATAGGGAATTATATAGGAGACTAAATTAGGACGGTCCAGTAAGGTCTTTCTGAAAAACTGACTCTTAAGCTGAGAATTGAGAAATATGAAGGAGCAAGTCGTGAAGCTGAGTAAGGGGAAAATTCCAGGCAAAGAGAACACTAAGTGTAAAGATACTGAAGCAGGAGAGTGTCTTAATGCCTAGAAAATACGGTCTATTTAAAAGTTGAGATGAAAATGTGGGCTATGTAAACATGTTAGTGCCTGAATGACTTTATCACAAACACCTCCCAAGCTTTTAGAAGCAGTAACTTCAACCTGTTTAGCATCTCCCAGAGATGTACAAAGGGGATTCCTTTTCTTAAACTCTGTAGAGAAACTTAGATAAATATGGACACCAAGACCCCTGACAGTCAAAGATTAGGATGGCACTGGGAGAATTCATCCATGGGGATATGCCAAATAAAAAACATAAAGGGAGCTTTCCAACTTCTCCCACTTCCAAGGCCCTTAATTACAGCCCCTGAATTCCTTCTCTTCTGTGGTCACCCAGGTTGAGTAAGTTGAGGGTCTATTTGTTCCTATTTTGACTATGCAATGAAATAAGTCTGCAAAACAGCAACAGTAATCAAGGACACAATGTGGCTTCTCTCATTCAGAGGAAGCAAAATTGTGGAAACCTATGAGGACTAGAAAATTACATAAAAAAGAAGTACATAATCAATTCCCTTTCATATAATAGGTACTCGGCAAAATTACTTTTATATATGAATAACTATACCAATAAACACCAATAAAGCAAGAGTAACGGCATCATTAGGAACACCCAAATAATTCAGGCCATGAACAGACCACCAGTGGTCCCCAGCCAGAATCAGTCTACTTCACCATTACAGGGAACACACCATTATGAATACATGAAAACCACAGGAAATGCTCATTTTCTCAAGATTTCTTTGCTTACAGGGAGGTCAACTGCTGTGAATTCCAGGACAGAACGTACTTCTAGAGTTTATGGTCCTGAGAGAATGGGCAATGGGTGAATGATGAGAAATCAGAGTAAAGGAGAAAAGGAAATGTGTCAAATGTCAATTCAGAGCCAGCACAGTAAGATGTTCTCTGCTTATTCAGTATGTAGAACACCTGACCAAATACCTTCATTGATGAAATCATCTCTGACACACCAGTTTAAGAGTCAACGTGTATTAAATAAGTCTTACATACTTATTTGTGTTATAACCCTTTATGGAGGGAATCTGGGAAAATAAAACACATGGAAAGTCTCTTCAAGAAGACTGAGGTCCAAACATGGTTAAATCAATTGGTAAAGAATACAATTAAGGGGGGGACCTTCAAGATGGCAGAGGAGTAAGATGTGAAGATCACCTTCCTCCCCACAAATACATCAAAAATACATCTGCATGTGGAACAACTCCTACAGAACACCTACTGAACGCTGGCAGAAGACCTCAGACTTCCCAAAAGGCAGGAAAATTCCCACATACCTGGGTAGGGCAAAAGAAAAAAGAAAAAACGGAGACAAAAGAATAGGGACGGGACCTGCACCAGTGGGAGGGAGCTGTGAAGGAGGAAAGGTCTCCACACACTAGGTAGGCCCTTCACTGGCGGAGATGGGGGGGTGGGGGGGGGAAGCTTCAGAGCCACAGAGGAGAGCGCAGCAACAGGGGTGCAGAGGGCAAAGTGGAGAGATTCCCGCACAGAGGATCGGTGCCGACCAGCACTCACCAGCCCAAGAGGCTTGTCTGCTCACCCACCAGGGCGGCTGGGGACTGGGAGCTGAGGCTCCAGCTTCAGAGTTCAGATCCCAGGGAGAGGACTGGGGTTGGCGGTGTGAACACAGCCTGAAGGGGGCTAGTGCACCACAGCTAGCCGGGAGGCAGTCCGGGAAAAAGTATGGAACTGCCTAAGAGGCAAGAGACCACTGTTTCGGGGTGCGCGAGGAGAGGGGATTCCTTCCCCATGTGCCCACAGAAGGCAGAGCACTGCCTAAGCGAGCTCCAGAGACGGGCGCAAGCCACGGCTATCAGCTCGGACTTCAGAGACAGGCATGAAACACTAACACTGCTGCCGCTGCCACCAAGAATCCTGTGTACAAGCACAGGTCAATACCCACCCACCCACCTGGGGAGCCTGTGCAGCCCGCCACTGCCAGGGTCCGGAGATCCAGGGACAACTTCCCCAGGAAAACACACGGCACGCCTCAGGCTGTTGCAATGTCATGCTGGACTCTGCCGCCACAGGCTCGCCCAGCATTCCAATTACGACTACCATACCATTCCCTCTCCGTGGCCTGAGACAGCAAGAGAGCCCTAATCAGCTGCTACTTTAACCCCCTCCTGTCTGGGCTGGGAACTTGAGGGCAACCTACATGCTGAGGCGGGATCAAAACCAAAGCTGAACACCAGGAGCTGTGCGAACAAAGAAGAGAAAGGGAAGTTTCTCCATGCAGCCTCAGGCGCAGCAGATTAAATCCCCACAATCGACTTGATGAACCCTGCATCTGTGGAATACGTGAACAGACAAAGAATACTCCCAAAACTGAGGTGGTGGATTTTGGAAGCAACTGTAGACTTGGGGTTTGTTGTCTGTGACTGGTTTGTTTCTGATTTTTATGTTTACCTTAGTTTAGTTTTTGGTGCTTGTTATCATTGGTGGATTTGTTTATTGGTTTGGTTGCTCTCTTTTTTAAATTTATTTACTTTTTTATTTGATTTTTCTTTTAATTTTTTTTTTTCTTCCTTTTCTTCTGAGCTGTGGGGCTGACAGGGTCTTGGTGTCCCGGCCTGGTGTCAGGCCTGAGCCTCCAAGTTGGGAGAGTCAAATCCTGGACACTGGACCACCAGAGACCTCCTGGCCCCACATAATATCAATTGGCGAGAGGTTTCCCAGAGATCTCGGTCTCAACACTAAGACCCAGCTCCACCCAACAGCCAGCAAGCTCCAGTGCTGGATGCCCCATGCCAAACAACTAGCAAGGCAGGAACACAACCGCATCCATTAACACAGAGGCCGCCTAAAATCATACTAAGTTCACAGACACCCCAAAACACACCACTGGAAGTGGCCCTGCAAAGCAGAAAGACAAGATCCAGCCCCACCCACCAGAAAACAGGAACCAGTCCCCTCCACCAAGGAAGCCTACATAAACCACTGAACCAAACTCACCCACTGAGGGCAGACACAAAAAACAATGGGAGCTACGAACCTGTAGCCTGCGAAAAGGAGAGACCCCAAACACAGTAAGTTAAACAAAATGAGAAGACAGAGAAATATGCAACAGATGAAGGAGCAAGGTAAAAACCCACCAGACCAAACAAATGAAGAGGAAATAGGAAATTTACCTGAAAAAGAATTCAGAAAAATGATAGTAAAGATGATCCAAAATCTTGGAAATACAATGGAGAAAATACAAGAAACGTTTAACAAGGACCTAGAAGAACTAAAGAGCAAACAAACTATGATGAACAACACAATAAATGAAATTAAAAATTCTCTACAAGGAATCAATAGCAGAATAATTGAGGCAGAAGAACGGATAAGCGACCTGGAAGATGAAACAGTGGAAATAACTGCCTCAGAGCAGAACAAAGAAAAAAGAATGAAGAATTGAGGACAGTCTCAGAGACCTCTGAGACAACATTAAATGCACGAATATTCGAATTATAGGGGTCCCAGAAGAAGAAGAGAAAAAGAAAGGGTCTGGGAAAATATTTGAAGAGATTATAGTTGAAAACTTCCCTAACATGGGAAAGGAAATAATCAAGTCCAGGAAGCGCAGAGAGTCCCATACAGGATAAATCCAAGGATAAACACGCCAAGACGCATATTAATCAAACTATCAAAAATTAAATACAAAGAAAAAATATTAAAAGCAGCAAGGGAAAAGCAACAAATTATATACAAGGGAAACCCCATAATGTTAACAGCTGATCTTTCAGCAGAAACTCTGCAAGCCAGAAGGGAGTGGCAGGACATATTTAAAGTGATGAAGGGAAAATCCTACAATCAAGATTACTCTACCCAGCAAGGATCTCATTCAGATTCGATGGAGAAATTAAAACCTTTACAGACAGGCAAAAGGTAAGTGAATTCAGCACCACCAAACCAGCTTTACAACAAATGCTAAAGGAACTTCTCTAAGTGGGAAACACAAGCAAAGGAAAAGACCTACAATAACAAACCCCAAACAATTAAGAAAATGGTAATAGGAACATACATATCGATAATTACCTTAAATGTAAATGGATCAAATGCTCCAACCAAAGGACAGAGACTTGCTGAATGGATACAAAAACAAGACCCATATATATGCCGTCGAAAAGAGACCCTCTTCAGACCTAGGGACACATACAGACTGAAAGTGAGGAGATGGAAAAAGATATTCCATGCAAATGCAAATCAAAAGAAAGCTGGAGTAGCAATTCTCATATCAGACAAAACAGACTTTAAAATAAAGACCATTACAAGAGACAAAGAAGGACACTACATATTGATGAAGGGATCAATCCAAGAAGAAGACATAACAATTGTAAATATTTATGCACCCAACATAGGAGCTCCTCAATACATAAGGCAAATGCTAACAACCATAAAGGAGAAATTGACAGTAACACAATAATAGTAGGGGACGTTAACACCCCACTTTCACCAATGGACAGGTCATTCAAAATGAAAATAAATAAGGAAACAAGCTTTAAATGACACATTAAACAAGATGGACTTAATTGATAATTACAAGACATTACATCCAAAAACAAGAGAATACACTTTCTTCTCAAGTGCTCATGGAACATTCTCCAGGATAGATCATATTTTGGGTCACAAATCGAGCCACAGTAAATTTAAGAAAATTGAAATCGTATCAAGTATCTTTTCCGACCACAAAGCTATAAGACTAGATACCAATTACACACAAAAAAACTGTAAAAAGTACAAACACATGGAGGCTAAACACTATGTTACTCAATAACCAAGAGATCACTGAAGAAATCAAAGAGGAAACCAAAAAATACCTAGAAACAAATGACAAACACGACGACCCAAAACCTATGGGGTGCAGCAAAAGCAGTTCTAAGAGGGAAGTTTACAGTAATACAATCCTACCTCAAGAAACAAGAAACATCTCAAATAAACAACTTAACCTTACAACTAAAGCAATTAGAGAAAGAAGAAAAAAAAAAACCCAAAGTTAGCAGACGGAAAGAAATCATAAAGATCAGATCAGAAATAAATGAAAAAGAAATGAAGGAAACAATAGCAAAGATAAATAAAAAACTAAAAGCTGGTTCTTTGAGAAGATAAACAAAATTGATAAACCATTAGCCAGACTCATCAAGAAAAAAACGGGAGAAGACTCAAATCAACAGAATTAGAAATTAAAAAGGAGAAGTAACAACAGACACTGCAGAAATGCAAAGGATCATGAGAGATTACTACAAGCAACTATATGCCAATTAAATGGACAACCTGGAAGAAATGACAAATTCTTAGAAAATATAGCACAACCTTCCGAAACTGAACCTGGAAGAAGTAGAAAATATGAACAGACCAGTCACAAGCACTGAAATTGAAACTGTGATTTAAAATTTTCCAACAAACAAAAGCCCAGGACCAGACGGCTTCACAGGTGAATTCTATCAAACATTTAGAGAAGAACTAACACCTATCCTTCTCAAACTCTTCCATAATATAGCAGAGGGAGGAACACTCCCAAACTCATTCTATGAGGCCACCATCACCCTGATACCAAAACCAGACAAAGATGTCACAAAAAAAGAAAACTACAGGCCAACATCACTGATGAACATAGATGCAAAACTCCTCAGTAAAATACTAGCAAACAGAATCCAACAGCACATTAAAAGGATCATACACCATGATCAAGTGGGGTTTATCCCAGGAATGCAAGGATTCTTCAATATACGCAAATCAATCAATGTGATACATATTAACAAACTGTGATATGTGATACATATTAACAAATACCATATTAACAAATTGAAGGATAAAAACCATATGATAATCTTAATAGATGCAGAAAAAGCTTTTGACAAAATTCAACACCCATTTATGATAAAAACTCTCCAGAAAGTAGGCATAGAGGGAACTTACCTCAACATAATAAAGGTCATATATGACAAACCCACAGCCAACATCGTTCTCAATGGTGAAAAACTGAAACCATTTCCTCTAAGATCAGGAAGAAGACAAGGTTGCCCACTCGCACCACTGTAATTCAACATAGTTTTAGAAGTTTTAGCCATGACAATCAGAGAAGAAAAAGAAATAAAAGGAATCCAAATCGGAAAAGAAAAAGTAAAGCTGTCACTGTTTGCAGATGACATGATAGTATACATAGAGAATCCTAAAGATGCTACCAGAAAACTACTAGAGGTAATCAATGAATTTGGTAGAGTAGCAGGATACAAAATTAATGCATAGAAATCTCTTGCATTCCTATACACTAATGATGAAAAATCTGAAAGAGAAATTAAGGAAACACTCCCATTTACCACTGCAGCAAAAAGAATAAAATACCTAGGGATTAAACCTACCTAAGGAGACAAAAGACCTGTATGCAGAAAACTAAGACACTGATGAAAGAAATTATAGACGATACAAACAGATGGAGACATATACCATGTTCTCAGATTGGAAGAATCAACACTGTGAAAATGACTATACTACCCAAAGCAATCTACAGATTCAGTGCAATCCCTATCAAACTACCAATGGCATTTTTCACAAAAATAGAACAAAAAATTTTACAATTTGTATGGAAACACAAAGGACCCTGAATAGCCAAAGCAATCTTGAGAAAGAAAAACGGAGCTGGAGGCATCAGGCTCCTGGACTTCAGACTATACTACAAAGCTACAGTAATCAAGACAGTATGGTACTGGCACAAAAACAGAAATATAGATCAATGGAACAGGATAGAAAGCCCAGAGATAAACCCACACACATATGGTTATCTTATTTTTGATAAAGGAGGCAAGAATATACAATGGAGAAAAGACAGCCTCTTCAGTAAGTGGTGCTGGGAAAACTGTACAGCTACATGTAGAAGAATGAAATTAGAACAATTCCTAACACCATACACAAAAATAAACTCAAAATGGACTAAAGACCTAAATGTAAGGCCAGACACTATAAAACTCTTAGAGAAAAACATAGGCAGAACACTCTATGACATAAATCACAGCAAGATCCTTTTTGACCCACTTCCTAGAGAAATGGAGATAAAAATAAACAAATGGAACCTATTGAAACTTAAAAGCTTTTGCACAGCAAAGGAAACCATAAACAAGATGAAAAGACAACCCTCAGAATGGGAGAAAATATTTGCAAACGAAGCAACTGACAAAGGATTAATCTCCAAAATATACAAGCAGCTCATGAAGCTCAATATCCAAAAAACTAACAACCCAATCCAAAAATGGGCAGAAGACCTAAGTAGACATTTCTCCAAAGAAAATATACAGAATGCCAACAAACATATGAAAGGATGCTCAACATCAGTAATCATTAGAGAGATGCAAATCAAAACTACAATGAGATTATCACCTCACACGGGTCAGAACGGCCATCATTAAAAAATCTCCGAACAATAAATGCTGGAGAGGATGTGGAGAAAAGGGAACCCTCTTTCACTGTTCGTGGGAATGTAAATTGATACAGCCACTATGGAGAACAATATGGAGGTTCCTTAAAAAACTAAAAATAGAACTACCATATGACCCAGCAATCCCACCACTGGGCATACACCCTGAGAAAACCATAATTCAAAAAGAGTCATATAGCACAATGTTCACTGCAGTACTCTTTACAATAGCCCAGACATGGAAGCACCCTAAGTGTCCATCGACAGATGAATGGATAAAGAAGATGTGACACATATACACAATGGAATATTACTCATCCATAAAAACAAACGAAACTGAGTTATTTGTAGTGAGGTGGATGGACCTAGAGTCTGTCATACAGAGTGAAGTAAGTCAGAAAGAGAAAAACAAATACCGTATGCTAACACACATATATGGAATCTAAAAAAAAAAAAAAAAAAAAAGTTCTCATGAACCTAGGGGCAGGACAGGAATAAAGAGACAGATGTAGAGAATGGACTTGCAGACACTGGGCAGGGTAAAGGTAAGGTGGGATGAAGTGAAAGAGTAGCATTGACATATATATAGTACTGAATGTAAAATAGATAGCTAGTGGGAAGCAGCTGCATAGCATAGGGAGATCAGCCTGGTGCTTTGCAACCACCTAGAGGGGTGGGATAAGGAGGTGAGAGGGAGACACAGAGGGAGGGGATATGGGGATATACGTATGCATATAGCTGACTGACTTTGTTATACAGCAGACACTAACACAACACTGTAAAGCAATTATACTCCAATAAAGATGTTAAAAAAAAAAATCTTGGAGCCATCCTGTACTCCTCCTCTCCTCTCTCACTCCACATCCAATCCTTTCACAAATCCTGTTCATGCTACCTTCAAATATATCCAGAACCCAACCACTTCTCATCATCTCCCCAATTATCCAGGTGACCCAAACCACCATTATCTCTTGCCCAACTGTTTTAATAGCCTCCAAATAAGCTAGGTAATTTCCTACTTTTGATAAAGCGTTAATGTTAATAACATGTAACATGTGACATGTTAATATTAGGGGAAGTTGGCTGGGGGGGGGGGTGTATGGAAACCTGTACTATTTTTCCAAGTTTTCTGTGAGCACAAATAGGAAACCAACAGAGGTCTAAGGAGATAAATATATCATATTTTGGAAAGAGCTACTGCTCTCAAATAAAGACTTGATTAAGGAATAATATATTTCATCAAGATTATGTCTCTAGCTCTACCTTAGAGTAGACACAATATAATATTCTACAATTAGCAAATGTAGAAGGCACAGAAGAAACAGACATCAACAGGCCAACACCGCAAACAACTGTTTGCAAACAGAATCCACCGTGGATGCTAGAACTAGTGGTCAAAATTCAGAAGAGAAAAATGATTTACATCGTTTCAAAATATGTCTTCCAAGATATTTGTTAATTATAAAGGGAGGGATAGTAACTTTACAATGGAGCAATTCGGCAGACACCACCTACCCAAGTGATCGAGGTTATCACCAGTAAGATGCACTAAGGACAGAACCTCATTTCTGTGGCAATTTTGTCAGAAAGGTATAACCTCACTTCTATAATGAGAAAACATTAGACAAGTCCAAACTGAGGTTCATTTTTCGAAACAACTGATCAACACTCTTCAGAAGTGTCAAAATCGTGAAAGACAAGGAAAGACTAAAAAACTGTTACAGATTATAGAAGGAATGAAAGAGGAATAACAACTAAATGCAATGTGGGATCCTAGGTAAGCTGGTGGATCAGAAAAGGGACATGAGTGGAAAACTGTTGAAATTCTAATAAGGTCTATAGTTTAGTTAATAGTATTGTGCCAATGTTAATTTCCCAATTTTGATAATTTTACTATGATTATGTAAGTTAATATTAGAGGAAGTTGGGTGAGGGGGGTGTGGAAATTCTGCCCTATTTTTGCAAATTTTCTGAGTCGAAAATTAGCTCAAAATTAAAAATTTAAAAAGAAAAAAAAATCAGCCTTTGAAGATTTCTGTGAAGTTTTAGCTGAAGTGTTTTAGGGAATGTTCTCTCTTGTTCTCTCTTTTTTTGTTTTTTTTTTGGAATGTTCTCTTTTTTAAAGGTAAGGATCATATGATAGTATAGTCATCTTACAAATATTTTCTTTTTGAGTATATTTAATATATATGAATGTATTCAATGAAAACTGTATACTCATAAATAACAGTATGACAATGAATGTATTTTGTTATGAATATATTTGGTGTATGAATATATTCTTGATATGTAATAATATATTCTTACATTGTTTGTTGATTAACTGGCTGGCTTCTCTCTGACAAACTAAAGTCTTACACAAAGGATGTTTCCTGTATACTTCGCTTTTGTTTAATGATGTGTTTATACACTGATAAGGCATAAAATCTGAACTTTCCATTAATAAAGTAATTGCCTTAGAATTTTAGGGCTT
Source organism: Balaenoptera musculus (assembly GCF_009873245.2). Lineage (NCBI taxonomy): Eukaryota > Metazoa > Chordata > Mammalia > Artiodactyla > Balaenopteridae > Balaenoptera > Balaenoptera musculus. The sequence continues at coordinate 95,156,204 of NC_045790.1, read as the reverse complement.
TTCTTATTAAAGATTATTTTGGGAGTCAAAACTTATTCTATAGATTTGCCTTAATACCTTTTTTGTTGATGCCTTCCCATTCATCATCCAAATAGGTATTTTATTTGTCTTTTTAAGAGCATAATGGCCTGAGAAATAAGGATATCCCTACACATTATGTAATAAGAAACAATATTTTTGTTAAAAATGAAAGAATACAGTTCAATATGTTTTTGAGAAAGAGGTATGTAGGTGAAAAGGTCAGGCAATTTGGCTATATGAAAACTTTGTTTTTAAAAAGTAAATTAAGAAGGAAGGCAACAGTCTGGAGAAAATATTTGCAACAATATGATAGACAAAGAACTGAGGTCTTTATGGCATTGTATTGTTGTTTCACTTTCATGATTTACAAAAATATAATAATTTGGCTATATGAAAACTTTGTTTTTAAAAAGTAAATTAAGAAGGAAGGCAACAGTCTGGAGAAAATATTTGCAACAATATGATAGACAAAGAACTGAGGTCTTTATGGCATTGTATTGTTGTTTCACTTTCATGATTTACAAAAATATAATAAAACTCCAGTTTTATAGATAAAATGAAGAACAAGAGAAATGTTCAGCCTCAGTGATAATTAAACATAAAGTTATATGTGAATCTCAATACTTTTAAAAAAAAGTCTATCAAATTAGCAAAAACATAAAATGAGATAATGCCCCATTGCTGATGAGAGGAAAGGAGGGGAGGAACTTCTTCTCATATTTATTGCTGATGGGTACCTAGTGGGGGTTTTTATTTGTTTGTTTGTTTTAAACTTAGAAGTTGTAGCGGAGGAAAAACTTCCTTCTACCCTCCTAGATTCTGTGGCTGGGTCTAAGAGTTAAACTGACATAAGACAGATTAACAGGAGAAAAGCATACAAATTTGGTTAATATTTTTTATGTGCACACAGGAGTCTTCATAAGGAAAATGAAGACCCAGAGAAGCAGTTAGGATTGAGAGCTTATACATATTTTAAACAAAGAAATGATAAATTTGTAGAGAAGACACAAGACAAAGGAGTTTTAGCTTGGGGCTGTAAATTCTCAGACAGTGACTAAGAAATAAATAAATGGGGGAAATTAATGGACGATAAAGGTTATTTTAGCAGGTTTGTTTGTTTAGATCCATTTTGGCGTTGACTTGCAGTTACCAGTGATAAGAATGTTCTTCTTTTCCTGTATAAAGAGGGCACCTTTCTCATGGGAAACTATATGACCTGCTTTTAGGTAGAAAGAGGGAGGTCAGAGAGCCCTTTCTGCATTTGTGATTCTCAAATGCTAATAGCTCAAAATAATCAGTATGCCAAAGTGGCATATTTTTGGGGGTGGCATGTTCCGAACCCATGTGAAGTATAATATACATACAAAAGTGAATGTATCGTGTGTACAGTTGATAGGTTTTTACAAATTGAACACGTGTGACTAGCATTCTAATCAATAAGCAGGACATTATCAGCACCCCGCAGGAACCTCTTGTGTTCCTTCTAGTATCTAACATAGCCTTTCTGAAGAAAAATATCCTGACTGACTGCTGAGTAATAGGGTATATATGTTCAGCTTTAGTAGATATTGTTAGTTTTCCAAAGTAGTTCTATCCATTCACACCACCACCATCAGTGTGTCCCTTTTCTTTTTGTCCCCCTTCCTCATGTTTATCATTTTTAAAAGCAGTTTGATAAAATGTATCAAGGACCATAAATATATTCATACCCGTTTATCTAGTGATTCTAATGACTGCAAAGATATAAAAAGATACATGCACAAAAGCATTCAGGGAAGCAGAGACCAGGGACCACAGGCTAAATCTGGCCTGATGCAGCCTTAATCCAACCACAACCATTCCTTGTCTGTGGCTGCTTTTTTTGCTACAATGCCAGAGTTTAGTTGTTAGAGACCTTGCAAAGCAGAAAATGTCTACTATCTGACCCGCTCCAGAAAAAGCTTGATGACCCTTGCAATAGAGCATTATATGGAATAGTGAAAGATTGGCAATAACCAATATATCCATCAGAAGGGGAATTATTAAATGAATCCTTGGTGTAAGCATTTAATGAAATAGGACATAGCCACTTGAAATGATGATTAGAGAGATTATTCATCCAACAAATATTTATTAGGCATTTGCTACTTTAGGTACTTTTCTAGGTGCCTAGAAATCAGTAGAGAGAAAAATTCCTGCCCTTATAGAACTTTTAGTAGAGGAGACAGAATAAACAAGATAAATACAGAAAATAACACATAAGGGATAAGTGCTAAGATGGAAAAAAACAAAGCAGGGAAGCGAGATATGAAATATTTCAGGGTGAGGGCTTGACATTTTAGATTTAGAAGGCCTCACTGAGAAAATGGTTTTTGAGTAAGGACCTAAAATAAGTGAAAGGTCTTGACACTCAGGTAGCTGGAGGAATAGCATCTGAGGCAGAGGGAACAGAAAGTACAAAGGGCCAGACTTGGAAATGTGCCTGATGTGTTCTAGGAACAGCAATAAGGTGAAGGGCTGCTGTAGACAGAAGGAGGGAGGAGTTGCAAGGGATGAGGTTGGACAGGTAACTGGTGGGTAGGGGTGATGATAGATCATGCAGAGCCTTGTGGCAACATGAAAAATCCCTACTATAAATTGTTCAAAAAAAAAAAGCTCTTTCTCCCTTCCATTTCCCTCCCTCTTTCTCTGCTCAATAATGACAGTTATGTAAAGCAATGCATAAGGAAAAGATTGGAAGAAAATACCCTAAAATGTTAACATTTTTAATGTGCTGGGGTTATGAATTATATTTTTCTTTTTGTTAAACTTTCTATAATTTGGAAGGCAGCTATGCTCACCACTATACTACCAACACCTATAATTTGGCTATATTTTATAATAAAAAACATATTTAAAAACTTAAAGGATTTTGCTTATCTTTGTCTTTGAATAATTTAGAAATCAAGTACTTTAGATCCTCCCCAGGTTGACTGTAATCTGCTAGCAGGCAGCAGTGTCTTAAATCATCTGAGGAGTAGTTGTTTTCCTTTTTTTGGCCGCACCATGTGCAGCTTGTGGGATCTATTGAACTTGGGCCCTTGCCAGTGAAGGCGGGGAGTCCTAACCACTGGACTGGCAGGGAATTCCCAGTAGCTGCTTTTTTTAATTATTAATTTTTCAGTGTTTGACCCAGAAGGAATTGTAGGAATGATCTATTTTATAGTTTAGCCCCTTTATTTTATGCGTAAGGAAATGATCTAGAGGAGAGAAGGAACTGGGGCTTCTAGTTCTTTTTCGTGTTTGTATGCTTCATCATCATTTGATGTGAGGTTTTCCAGCACTTTAGTGATTTTTGTGATTAATAATTTACCTAATCTTTAACTTAAAGAAAATCCTTGCAAATAATAATACCTAAATCTGTTTTGTCCAAATTCTCCCAGTGCCAAAACTACTGTAGCAAATATGTGCTAATAACGAATTCTTTTGGCTAGCACCCTGGTTAAGAACATGGACTTTAGACTCAGACTACCTGGGTTTAAATCTTGTTTCTGGCCCTTATTAGTGCTTAACCTCTCTGTGCTTTAGTTTCACATTTATAAACAGGATATAATACTAAGTATATACCTCATTGGGTTGTTGTGAGCATTAAATGAATTCATGTGAGTATAGTGTGAGGCACATAGGACAAATTATCATTGAGGTTTAAATATCTACAAGGGAAGGTATTTAAACACTAGACACCAGAGAAAATTGAGTTCAGCAAATACTTATATTATTGAAAGTCTATATATGTCTCTCTACTTTGATTTCATAGCTAACATGTAGCAGTTTATTAAGAACATTTTAAAGCTAATCATTCTAATTAGCACATTGGCTTCAAACAGTGTGCTGTTGTAGCACTTATACTATAAACTCTTATAGATGGTTATCAGATTTTGGGGAAAACAATGTTTACTTTTATTTTAATAAGAGAAACATGAGTTAGGTCTAAGTGGGTCATGTGATGAAACATGGGGCAGGATGAGTGGTAAAAGGCAAAGGACAGTGTCCAGCCAGCTCTAGGAAAGATTGCTTGTTTACTGGAGCATGCAAGAACTTTGCTTTGTGAGTATATAGGTCAGGACAGTAAAGAGCTCTATTTAAAGAAAGGGGATCAAGTAGAGAGTGATGCATGAGGATGTGACTCAGTCCTTTGAGGGATACAACGAAAATTCTAGTATTTGAGTGTCCCCTAAACTCAAAGAGGCTGAAGGCCGTTGAACTCACATAATGGATATAGTTAAGAATTAACAATTAAAATTTTTTTTTCTAGAAAATGACGATTTCTGAAATACCATATGGTAAAGCTTTTGGTAAAATTTGAAATATGAAGGAAATGAAATTTAACTTATAGAGTACTGTGACATTTTGTAAAAACAATTTTTTTTTGTGAAAAACGTTAAATGTATTTTTCTTTGTGGCATTTATTTAAGGATAATTTTATATACATAGAGTGTCCCTAATGTATTTTGTGCTTTTGCTCATTTGGAGATTGCATAAGATTCTATTGCTTTATACTTGGAAAAATCTGACATTTTTTTGCAATGTTGATATTGTTTTCTTCAGTGCTAAGCCTTCAGAAGTGTTCCTTGCTCAAGCTTTTTTTTTTTTTAAACATATTTAGATCAATGCAGATATAGACAGCAGTGTTTCTGCCACACTAGCTTTATAAGAAAGTTTCTACCTTCCTTGCAAAATCATGCGTTGTTACTTAGGGTTTCTGTGGGCACATTAATTTTGAATAGAACCTGGGGATTGTGCTTATTAACAACTAGAAGTGTAGCAGTTTTGGTAGTGAGTTCCTAACAGCACTCAGGTACTTACATGTTCAGTAGTACATTGCTGTTGTAGCAGCTGTGGTATTTAATTGAATCTGAAGGTCCCTGGGAATCTTCCTAGTCCATTATATTAAAGTGAGTGGAAAGACCTCTGACAAAAAAAAAATTTTAATGCAATTCAGTATTTATGATTTAGTTAATAGTTAAGCTAAGGACTTCTAGGAACATTTCCGAGGAGGGGGAAGGAAACCATACATTTACAGAGACGTTTGTGAAACATGAAATTGTGCTACTGAATTAGCCTTTCTTTACCAGTCCTCTGCTGGTACACCAGGCTCTGGTCCAAGGAGTAGCATATGACTCAGATTCCCCCTTAACACTCTTGTCAGTTACTCTTTTCAGGGTTTAGGTTGATACATCAAATGCACATAATAAATCTGGAGTGCTTAGGAAGGATGTGTGGAATCTCTCTTTCGGTTTTAAGAAATGACTATGATTGAATAGTTTAGTTTGATTCTTTTGAATAGGAATTTTTATTCTGTGAGATAAATGTGCAGCATATTAGCACCAAGGGAACTAAATCTGAATCCACTGGGATATCAGTCAAACCTTCTGTACTTGTAAGATCAAAGTATGCCTCTGAGATAGTGTATCTTTTAGTTTTACTTGGTAATTCTTAATCTTTTTGCCTTTTTTTGACCTCTTTGCGAGTCAGATTAAAAACTTTGCACTCTCAAGCAGCAACGTCCTACTGTATAGCACAGGGAACTTTATTCAGTATCCTGTGATAAACCATAATGGAAAAGAATATGAAAAAAGAATGTATAAATATGTATAACTGAATCTCTGCTGTACAGCAGAAATTAACACAACATTGTAAACCAACTATACTTCAAATAAAAATTTTAAAAAAAGAAAAAAGAGAAAAAACTTTGCACTCTCTTCTCAGAAAATGCACATTTGTACACAAACATATGATTTTGTATAAATTTTAGGAAACATGTGGCCCCCCAATGCGTTATGCTAACAATCTCTATTTTGTGTATTTACATTTTAGCATACGACTTTTTGTCTAAGGATAGAAACTTTAAACATTTGAGATAAGGATTAGGAGAGTGAGCTTATGGGCATCCAGGGAAGTTTTACTTTTTTGGAGGAGGAGAGGATAACATGGTATTTTTTTCATCAGAAATCCATTTAAAATGTTATTTCTGATAAATGTACTGGTAGTGTACATCTGGTTAAATCATTCTTCTGCACTGAAGGTTTTGAAAAAATAGTGTCTACTGGTGCACTCACAAAGGCAGTCTAGCAAGGAAAAATTAAAAAGCTTAAATTCTCATTCTCATTTCTACGGGAATAAAGAGGGAGAATTCATTATGTCAAGTATTACAAATAAGCATGTATTAAAGCGGCTACATATGATGATGGCACATTGTTGGAACACCCCATGAAAGATAATTTGCATGGAAGATGATTATTCAGTAGGGCTTTAATTTACAAGAAACATTCCACCATTTAATTGAGCCCTTTTAGACACACTGCTTCGCTTCAAAAGATTGTGTTTGCTCCCTGCATATGTACAATGCTGGAAGGGTGGTTAAAGTCTGATTCAGTCTAGCTGGAAGGTGAAACAACAGCTGAAAGTCATGTCATAGATATATATATTATTAAACATTTGAGAATTGTTTTTATTTTTGTTCTTTTTTTAATATATTCTTACTTTTGCTATTGCTTTTAAAAAAATATATAGTTGATGTACAATATTATCTTAGTTTCAGGTGTACTATATAGTGATTTGACATTTGCATACATTATGAAATGATCATGGTAAGTCTAATAACCATCTGTTCTCATACAAGTTATGACAATATCAGTGACGACAGTCCTTATGCTGCGAATTACATTCCTGTGGCTTATTTATTTTATAACTGGAGGTTGTGCCTCTCAATCCCTTCAACCATTCCACCCCCACCCTCAACCCAACTCCCCCCCTGGCATCCACCCATTTGTCCTCTGTATCTGTGAGTCTGTTTTCATTTTGTTTTTTGTCTTGTTTTGTTTTTTAAATTTCACATATAAGTGAGGTCATATGGTATTTGTCTTTCTCTGGCTTATTTCACAAGAACTGTTTTTGAAATTGGTTTTCTCTTGGCTAGTTTGTACTATAAAACGGATTGTCTAATTTTTTTTTCTAATAAGGTTTTTATAAGATTATTTGGTCCTGCTGGCCACTATATGGTTCAATTTAAATTTTTTTCATTTTTATAGACCACTCACCTATATTGTACTTTTGAGAAATGAGCAAACATAGACTGCATTTATAGTCATTATAGAAAGAAAATTATTTGGTGATAAAGAAGACACTAAAATAAAGATTTCAACAAATAGCTGACTTGTGATTAAAACGCCTGCAAATATTATATATGGTTTTTTAAAAAGGTAATGTAGATATGTCTAATATCTTCTCTGTGTTAGCAGAATTGTGTATGGTTAAGCTTTATCATAGTGAAGAAGCTTTCGGTGAGCCTGGAACCAGCTCCTTATGGATGTTTCACCCTTGAGGCATTTAAAATAAACATTGTTGTGATAAGCCAACACCCAAGCTCAGTGTTACGGGAAACACTGAAGTTTTGTCCAAATGAGGAAAAACACTGAAGGTCTGCAGGTTAAATCAGGAACAAGATAAGAATGTCTGTTATCACCATTGTTTTGGAGGTCCCAGTCAGGGTAGTAAGATAATGCAAGAAAAAGGGATACAGATGTTGGAAAGGAAGCCATACAGTTATCACCGTTTGCAGGAATAATGATGGGACAGAGGAAAGGAACATTCCTGAGAAAGATGAACATTTGAAGTAGAGGGAAGGGAGCTTGAAACATTTTCTGTTGGATGCCATCTATGTTTTTGGTGAGTGAAGGCTTTCTGCTGAAAGTGGAGGGGCTGAGGGTGAAATTGGAAAGAAAGGATTTGGAGTAGATGCTGTGATGAAAAACTATTTGGAATAGTTCTAAGAGTTAAACAGAAGGTGAATTGGTATGAAGACACTGTGGAGTCAGTCAGCAGAGGTTGGTTCTTGTGAGTCAGAGTGACTTCTGGATTCTCTGAGCATAAATAATTGATTACCTGTGGGCAGCTTGATAACCGCCTGAGGTAGTAAAGAAGTGGTTCAGCCCCTTCCACAAAAGTTTGCTCCTGAGATCTGACATTTGACTGTATGAATACCTGAAGTTGGAGACCCAACAGGATCAATTATAAGTAAGGTAAGGGAGAAAGGAAGGATGAAACTGGACAGGGAAGCCTGTGTGTTAACATCTCTCAGTAGAATGTCTGGTTATATAGAAAAGACCTAGGTGATAATTCCTCCTTCTTAGGTTTGTTATGGAGATTAACCAGATGTGGCAAGGAGTGTGAACTATTTCCCACAGTGCCCTGTTCTTAGTAGATAGCGGCTTTAAAAACAAAAGCAGAAATCTGTGCTCTGTGAGACATATTTAAGCAAGCCTGTCTCCCATACATACCTTCAATATTAAACTTTCTCTTTGCACTGGTCTGGCCCCTGCTCCTTCAACCTGCATCCTAAGAAACCTCTGCTTGAGCCTGCTGCTTCATATTCCTGTTTCTCTCCTTTCTTTCACAGTCAGATTTCTTAGATAAACAGATTACAGTGCTATCTGTTGTTATCACTAATTTAGTGTCATCCCAGAGAATTCAGCTGCCACTACCTCCCTCCTCCTCAAAGTCTCCTTGAAGCTAAATGTAGATGATAGAGAAATAAACAAATAAGTAAACTATCAGGTGGTAATACGTGCCCTAGAGAAAAGTAATCCAGGTTAGGGGGGATAGGAAATGACAGGCACACATAGGGAGGTTTTTAGGGTGGTCTGAGAAGGCCTCTCTAATAAGAACACACTTAAGCAGACCTAAAGTGAAGGAGTAGATCATGCAACTCTCTGGGGAAAAGAGTGATCCAGGCAACCATGGCAAAATCCCTGAAGTGGGAGCAATGTTGGTGCATTTGAGGAAAAGCAAGGATTTTGCAGATGGGACAAAGTGACCAAGAAGGGAACCATGTCAGACAGGTAGATGTGACATTGGGAGCATGTGGAAATTATCTTCTGATTGCTTCTCTTTCCTCAGTGAGAGTGACTATGGAGCAGAAGGAATTGGAGATTTGAAGAGATGTTCAATTAGGACAGTGGGAGAGTGAATGGATTCGAGCCAAGTGTGACCCCTTGACCAGCAGCACCAATATCATCTGGGAATGTGCTAGAAATGCTAATTCTTGGGCCTCATCCTGAGGCAGGCGATAGATGGGCCCCAGGCTGAGCAGCTGGAATCTGTTTCCTGTGGACAGATACTCCAAGATAAAGATAATGGCAGGAGCAAGGAGGAGCTGAGTCCTGCCTGGATAAAAGATAAAGAGACCACATATTTCTCATTCTTGAGGTCAAGGAGACCTCCCAAACTACACATGCACAAAGAAGTTCTTCAGGGGTCAGAGAAGAGAGGGGGTGCCAGACCATAATATGTTCTGTCAACTTCCCAGAGACCCTTGGGCTGGAATCCAGCTTAGCTAAAAGATGCACGTGCACACAGGGCAGGGTCCTGAGTCAGACCAAATATGGACCCAGAGCCAGACAAAGCAAGATGACTGGCCAGGGGACACTTGGAAGAACTGCCCCCATATAAGTGATTTAAACTACCCCAAAAGCATGTAACTCTCTCTCTGAGCCCGCGGTGTGTCTATCTGCACATAATTTTTTTCTCCTAATAAACACTTTACTTGTTTCACTACTTTCTGTCTCTTTGCTGAATTCCTTCTTCAAAGCAGACAAAGAGCCAGGGCCCTGCCCTAGCTACTAGTCCCTGGTGGTCTAGCAGCTAGGATTTGGTGTTTTCACCACTGTGGCCTGGGTTCAGTCCCTGGTTGGGGAACTGAGATCCTGCTTCAAGCCACTGCAGGCTGCAGCCACCCCACAGCCACCCAAGATCAATCCCAGACCCACTCAATCAGAAACTCTGAAAGTTGGGACAAATGCTCTGTTTTATCAAGCACTCTGGTTATTCTAATGCACAAAAACATTTGAGACCACTGGAATAGGGAGATAAGTACAATCACTAGGTAGCCCTAAGGACTTACTTGAGTTTAGTGGTCATAAGTTTAAAGTGAAAACAGTCATTAGGTTATGTTGAAGAAAGAAAGAGATGAGGGAATTGAGAGTGTACAAGGGATTGTTTTAAATGATGTACTGGGTTGGCCAAAAAGTTTTGTTCAGGTTTTTCCAGAACATCTTACGAAAAACCCAAATGATCTTTTTGGCCAGCCCAGTACCATCAAATCTAAGCTGCATAAAGAAAGAAGCGAGGATGGGGTACTGGGACAGTGAAAACATGGTGGGATCAACTGAGTTTAGGTCCCAGTGAATCAAAGAATAGGTCAGTGAAAGGAATTCTCACACAGATTTGACTGATTCCAAATTCTGGGTATTTTTCCTTCAGTCAAGGGTCTCCATAACTATCATCTTGTTACCAAACATGAGTTCGTGTGCCCAACGCACAATGAGGCCAAACAAAAGGAACCGTTGGAGTTTGGAGCACAGAAACATTTATTGCAGGGCCAAGCAAGGAGAACAGGTGGCTCATGCTCAGAAAACCTGAACTCCCTGATGATTTTCGTGAAAAGTTTTTATAGGCAAGATTTGGGGTGAGGGCTGCAGGGTGTGTGACTTTCTTCTGATTGGTTAGTGGTGAGGTAACAGGGCAGTGTTCCAGGAATCTTGTGCTCAGCCTGAAGTTACCATTCTCCACCTGGATGGGGGCCTTAGTTCCCGCGGAAGAACTCAAAGATATTGTTACGTATATCCCTTGAGGAGGAACCAGCATCTGCTTTAGTAGCTGCATTACCTTTTTTTTGATTGCTCCTCCTTTGTTTCTGCATTCCCTTACTTCCCTGATTAGCAACTGTTTGAATCTGCTCTTTGGTATTCAGGAAGGTCTAGGAGAATGAGGCCTTTATCCTGCAAATAAGAAACTGGGGACACAGAAAGACTTTTGTATCCCAGAGGGCACCTCAGGGTCCTGCTCAGTTTCACAAAGAACCATGACTCATGGCTATGGCAAAAGTATGAATCTTGCAGAAAAGTAAGAAACAAGTATTCATGACTATTGTTGTAATTGCTTGTCCTGTCATAAAGTATTGTCTTAAAAATACATTAGACTTATGCTTCCGGCCAAGATGAAGTAACTAGGAGCAGATTTATCAACTCCCTTGTATTATTCAGGTTCTCCAGAGAAACAGAACCAATGGGGTGTGTGTGTGTGTGCACGTGTGTACTTATTATAAGGAATTGGGTCACATAGTTATGGAGGCTGAGTACTCCCAAGTTCTCCAAATAGCAATCTGGAGACCAAGGAGAGCCTATGATGTAGTTCCAGTTTGAACCTGAAGGCCTGGGACCCACAAAGAACCAATGTCAGAAGGCAGGAAAAGACTGATGACTCAGCTCAGCTGTCTGGCAGGAGGTTTCCTTCTTACTCAGCTTTTTTAGGTCTTAGTTTAATTGGATGAGGCCCACCCACATTAGGGAGGGCAATCTGCTTTACTCAGTCTACTGATTCAAATGTAATCTCATTCAGAAACACCCTCACAGACACAGCCAGAAAACTTTTGATCAAATGTCTGGGCACCCTGTGGCCCAGTCAAGTTGACACTAAAATTAACCATCATACCAACTGAAACAATTAAGAAACCAGACAAAATAGAGTAAACGGTGATTTTTAAGACATTGGATATCAGGCAATGAAGTACAGTGATTTCTGAGAGATGAGAAATAAACAAAGGGAACTCCATGATTGCCTCAGCTTACTATATACCTCTTCAACATTTGGTGCTGGGGACAACCGGATTTCTATACAAAAAGAATGAAATTGGACTCCTACCTCATACCATATATATGAAATTAAAAAAAATTTTTTTTAATCTTATTGAAGTATAGTTGATTTACAATGTTGTGTTAATTTCTGCTGTACAGCAAAGTGATTGAGTTATACACACATACATACATATATATATATATATATATATATATATATTCTTTTTCACATTCTTTTCCATTATGGTTTATCACAGAATATTGAATATAGTTTCCTGTGCTATATAGTAGGACCTTGTTGTTTATCCATCCTATATATAATAGTTTTCATCTGATAATCCCAAATTCCCAATCCTTCCCTCCTCACCCCCTCTCCCCCCTGGCAATCACAAGTCTGTTCTCTATGTCTGTGAGTCTGTTTCTGTTTTGTAGATATGTTCATTTGTGTCATATTTTAGGTTCCACATATAAGTGGTATCATATGGTATTTATCTTTCTCTGTCTGGCTTACGTCACTTAGTATGATTATCTCTAGGTCCATCCATTTGCTGCAAATGGCATTATTTTATTCTTTTTTATGGCTAATATTCTATTGTATATATATATCACATCTTCTTTACCCATTCATCTGTCTATGGACATTTAGATTGTTTCCATTTCTTGGCTATTGTAAATAGTACTACTGTGAACATAGGGGTGCATGTACCTTTTTTTTGTCTGAATATATGCCCAGGAGTGGGACTGCTGGATCATATAGTAACTTTATTTTCAGTTTTTTGAGGAACCTCCATACTATTTTACATAGTAGCTGCCAAAAAACATGAAAATTAACTCAAAACGGATCAACAATATGTAAGAGCTAAAACTATAAAATAAATACAAATAGAATAAACAGAATTAGAATAAATGACAGCCAAAGAAAGCAGAAGAAATATAATTCTTTGCTGTTTTTAATTCATTATTTCTCTATTGATTGCTCTATAAAATGTCAGGTGGTTTTTACTAATCTATACTATTATTATACTAACATGAGATTTAACACAAATTAGGTGTTTATGATGTCTGAACTTATGCTCATAGCATCGCAAACTGTTCAGGATCCATTTGAAAGTATCATGATCTAGTTTTTTTTTTTTAATTGAAACATAAGTTGATGTATAATATTATGTTAGTTGCAGGTATACTACATACTGATTAGATATCTACATACATTATGAATGGTCACCACAATAAGTTCAGTAATCATCTGTTCCCATACAAAGTTATTACACTATTACTGACCATATTCCTTATGCTGTATATTATATCCCCTTGGCTTATTTATTTTATAACTGGAAGTTTGTACATCTTAATCCTCATTCACCTATTTTGCCCAACCCTTCAGCCTCTTCCCCTCTGGCAACCACCAGTTTGTTCTCTGTATCTGTGAGTCTGTTTTCACTTTGTTTTGTTTATTTACGTTGTTTTTTAGACTGCACATATAAGTAAGATCATATGGTATTTGTCTTTCTGTCTGACTTATTTCACTAAGCATGATACCCTCTAGAACCATCCCTGTTGTCACAAATGGCAAGTAATGATCTAGTTTTTACGTGTTGGACACAGCAAGACATCACGTTCTGGTATTTAAATATAATTTGACAATAACAAAAGCCTAATCAAAGACAAATATAGATGGCCTTTAGGAATTTGTGGTGTTTTTGAATTATCCTTGTGTCTCTTCTGAACATTTCTATACATTATTTTGCCTTCTTTCATGCCTGGTACACAGGTGCTCAGTGATTATTATTGAAAGAATAAATATTGTGTAAGAGAAGCAAAATAGGTGTGGTGATCATGAAAATAAATTCCAAATCCTACAGTTCTTTCAGGCATTTCCAGCAGATACATATTACTGCTATAAGTCATAGTAATGAGAAATGGAGTATACCTTTTGGAGTTCAAAAACATTTTTATACTAACTTGTTTCTGATAAAACAGTAACCGCATGGGAATAATTTGGTTGCACTGGACTACGTTCATGTAATTGTTGGATTATTAAAGCGTTTAATTAGTATTTCAGTAAGTGCTGATATAAATGCATCACCTTGTCTCTTGTACCCAATTATACAATATTGTGGGAAGTGGACCAGTGAAATAGAAGAGAGGTGATTCAGTCCCCTTGGTGATATGTCATCTTAATTAAGATCAAGGAGTTCTTAAGTTTCATGTGTTTGGGAAAATGGCAAAGTGAAAAGTTTTTTGCCATTTTACACTTGGCTTGATCGATTAAACTGGCTAATAGAAAGGAAGCAGCAAATTAAATTGCTTTTACATTTTGAAGACACTTAAGATGGAAAATATAAAAGACAGAGGTAGATAAGCTACATGTGTACTACCTCCAAGAAAATTTAATTCAGTCTTTAACAATGGCTTTGAGTATAAGTACTACCTTCAGTTGTAGATAAGATAATGCATGTGGCATAATCTCAAGTAACCAGAGACAGAATGAAATTGATATTTTGCAGTAGTTGTGCATTATTTAGTATGTCTGATAAAGCAACAGCATATACCTGATGCTTTCACCACCATTTACATGATACTCTATACTCCAAGTAAGTGGATATATTGGTCCTACGTTAACTTTTTTACAGTTAAGAGGTGTGGGCATCCTTTGTAAATTAATACCCATAAGCTTAAACTACAGATAAGAGAGTGGCAGAGGAAGCAGAAGCACTGATAAAAAAGAAAACTAAAGGAACAGAGAAATAAACAAGGTTTGAAACTGTGAGAAGTACATGGATTTTTTTCACTGTATTCACTATAAGTATTCTAAAAGAGGGAAAAATCTAGATCATCAAAAATTTATATTAGTGATACAAATAAATGTTAATTTTTACTTTCCAATAAGAACAAAGTCAAACTATAAACATTAAAAATGGAAGCTAGAAATACTAATATCCTGAGTTTTCCTTCTAATAAACCTTTCTAGACCATCTGTGGTTTGGATCTAGCCAGCATATGTCGGTCCTTTTCAATACTGTCCCTAGCACCTGGCATGCAGTACTTGGAGCTAGGAGGTGCTTAATAAATGATGTTTATATTTGATCTTTCTTCCCCCTTATGATGTGACTTGCTTGTGATGAGACTGCCATCTCCTCCTTTGTTTTTTTTTTGTTTTTATAAATGTATTTATTTACTTATTTTTGGCTGCGTTGGGTCTTTGTTGCTGCGCATGGGCTTTCTCTAGTTGCAGCGAGCGGGGGCTACTGTTCATTGTGGTGCGCGGGCTTCTCATTGCGGTGGCTTCTCTTGTTGCGGAGCATGGGCTCCACACGCACAGGCTTCAGTAGTTGTGGCACATGGGCTCAGTAGTTGTGGCTCGCGGGCTCTAGGGTGCAGGCTCAGTAGTTGTGGTGCATGGGCTTAGTTGCTCCACGGCATGTGGGATCTTCCCAGACCAGGGCTCGAACTCGTGTCCCCTGCATTGGCAGGCGGATTCTTAACCACTGTACCACCAGGGAAGTCCATTTGTTTTGTTTTTGATTGTATTAATTTCTCCTTTACCTTATAGTCCCTTTCTTCTGTTGTTGTTTTTTTTAAATCATGTTCAAGCTTGTTAGTTGAATATTTAATTACTTTATTCTTCAATCTTTAAACATTTTTTCTAATAAAAGCATATAAGACAAACATCTTCCCGGGTCCATTGCTTTGCCTGTTCTCCTTGGGCTTTAATGTGTGGTATTCTTAGTGTCTTGTATTTCTAAATAGTTTACACACTACTATTTAAAGTAGTAGTTTTTAAAGCCTGCTTTCCTTTCACCTGAATCACATTTGATATCTATCCAGTCCCTGTTCTTCATACACCTATCTCAGCTCCTGGTGCCTTTGAAAGGACCACGAATGATTCTTGATCCAACAAGTTCTATTCTGGAACCAACCTCCTCCTTGGTTCCATACCACAGATATGATTGACTTGAAATGTGTAGTCATTCTCATTGCTTGCTTTGACATAGACCCTGACCCTTGTTGAACCCACTGGGATCAGCTTCCTTATTTCCACTTGCTATATCTGCTTTTCTGTGGCTTGATCCTTGGGTATGGCATAAAGCTTACCCCCCTTACCCAGCCCTGAGTCTACAGCTGGGCAAGATGAACATACTAATTCAGAAGGACTTGGCTCAGCCTCTAGTGGGTCTTTGGTACAGCTGCCCATGGCACTGGTGCAAGGACTCCGTCTCATTATGTGGACCTAATATTCAGCATCTGTCTCTTGGTCACAGTGGGCAGAATGGAAATGTGAATCAACATGGCCCAGACTCTTTTTTTCTTTATAGTTTCATTCTCAAAGTGTGCATCGCTATTCACTACAGTTTGTCTGCTGTTTAGAAACTTTGCTGTCTTTGGAGCCCGTCACAGCTGCGCTGGTGGTGGAGCTCGCAGTTGCCATCCCTGGAGGCATCCAGCAAGTTCTTTCAGTCAGAATCTGCAGTTCTTTCTCCAGGCACATTTTTACTTGATTCCCATTGCTCTTTCAGGAGTTTCTTTTTCTCTAGGGTTTCCTTTGCTCTTTTTTTCCTTGCTTGCTTTCTCTTCTCTGCCTCTCGGTTTTCTTTGTAAACAGGACTGTTTTCACCATTGTAGAAAACATCCACTTTCTCTTGCAGGATTCGCTGAGCTAGGTTTCTGTTTTGATCGACGGATCTAGTCTGGTGGCATGTGCAACTCTGGCCACGTTTCTGTATCTATAAAATGGAGGTAATACCACCTGATCTCAGGACTGGCCTCCCGGCCCCAATATTTTGGGTGAACTGGCATCGCCACAGGAGCAGGATCGCAAACGCCCCAGACTTCTTTTAGAGTCAAGTGGATGGTGGGAGTACCTTCAAGCTGACAAGTGTGGGTGCCCTGAATTAGCAAGATACAGGGCTGTGTAAAGACAACTGGGCAATATCTTTCCTACCTACAGCAAAGCCACCTACCATCATAGCCACCATCAACAAAACCACCAATTAGAAACTGATTTCTTCAAAACTGAGTTATTTGTAGTGAGGTGGACGGACCTAGAGTCTGTCATACAGAGTGAAATAAGTCAGAAAGAGAAAAACAAATACCGTATGCTAACGCATATATATGGAATCTAAAAAAAAAAAAAAAAAAAAGGTACTGATGAACCTAGTTGCAGGACAGGAATAAAGATATAGACATAGAGAATGGACTTGAGGACATGGGGTGGGAGGGCTAAGCTGGGGCGAAGTAAGAGTAGCATCGACATATATACACTACTGAATGTAAAATAGTTGGCTGGTGGGAAGCAGCAGCATAGCACAGGGAGATGGGCTCGGTGCTTTGCTATGACCTAGAGGGGTGGGATAAGGAGGATGGGAGGCAGGCTCAAGAGGGAGGAAATATGGGTACGTGTGTATGCATTTGGCTGATTCACTTTGTTGTGCAACAGAAACTACACAGTATTGTGAAGCAATTATACTCCAATAAAGATCTATTAAAAAAAAAAAGAAATTGGTTTCTTTTTATTACTCATGACACCTAATTTGAGAAGTGATGTCAGAATCAGATGCTAAGGGTGGAGGATGGTTCTGGAAGGATGCCAAAACCTTTCAGATACATTCATAATTGGATATGTTGATTTTAAAGCACCAACCATGTGGTTTTAGAAGCTGTGGCCTGGATTACATGAAATTTAAGTCATATGTCAGTTCTGATCTCTGGCCTGGAATTTCCTCACCTTGTTTTATACTTTTGAAAGTCCTAAGGAAGGTAGTTTAGAATTTCTTAGTGAAATATTTTTCTAAAAATGATTAAGAGTGAGCCCTTGAACAAATCTTTCTGGAACGTATGTGTATGAACACATGCTCTAATGTCATTTTAGCACAGGTCATTAGTCTAGACTTGCATAGAACTGGCCCAGTATTAGCAGGCACTGATGAATCAGCTATGCGGGGTGAGGGAGGGGTCAGGGTGCCACTTGGAGAGAAGAAGGGGGCATTGGCTGGCTGTAGAGTGTCCTCTGAGATGCCATAATTAGTGAGTAGATGGGGTCAGTGAATCTGCAAACTAGCAGAGGTGAGGTCAGGGGATAGAGCTGGTTTGGATGAGGAGCGTAGTTAATAATAGCTACCACTTACTGAGGACAGACTATGTGAGCTGAGTTGAGTGCTGAATATACAGCAAAACTGGAGAGGCGGTTGGTTGGACTGGACAGTGGCAGTTGTGCAGAGAAGTTTCTAAAAGCCTTTTTTGCTGGATATGTTGTCAGTCTTTTACATATGTCATCTTACTACAGTCAGAGAACTAAGGTACTGTTACTGTTATTTCCATCTTATAAAATGTGAAAATTGAGTCTCAGAGGTTAAGTGAATTCTTCAAAGTTATACAGCTAGTAGTTGCTGGAGCCAAGATATGAAACATGTCTGGCTGATACCAGAGCTTGTGCATGGTGTATTGACTCACTGTGTACAGCACGTAAGATAAGACCTATGGGGTGATGTGTATCTTGAATTCTTTTCTTGAATTCTCCTTTAGAAAAAAAAAAAAATGCCTCTAAGTTCATCCCACTTTGTCTTAACAGACAGATTTAACAGGAACTTTGCCCTGACTGGAAATCTGCAAGTAGCTCTTAGGTTTAAGATTTGAGGACGGAATGAGAGCTGGTAGGTTCAGCATCCATCCAACAGTGAACGTGAGTGGGCTGCCAGATGGTTACACTCAGGCCCACATCGCACATATGATGCCGTTTCAGCAGAGGTGGCTTCTTTCAAAGGCAGATTGTTCCACGTTTATAGACTGCTGACCCACGGGACTGGGAAAAAGTGTGGGTATTTTAGCAGAACCACAGAAAACTCAGTGTATATGACCTAAATGTGGTTGACAAAGTTGTTAGCATTTCACTGTATATAAAAGAAAATGCTAAATTGAAACCCAAGATGAAAATACAGTGATAAAGTTAGCTCTGATTCAGATGGTTCTGGTTTTATTCTTGGACCTATGGGTGGGTAGGCATTGTTTATGTGGGGAGTTGTGTTCCTAGAAGTCACTGCATGTATCAAACTGCCCCAAGTGGAGACTATACACTATATGCAAATCCCGATAGGTTTAAAGCAGGACTTTGGAGTAAGATTTCATAACTGAGGGAGCACTGAGGTTTGTAGTTGATTAAGCACAACTGCAGACTGCATTACACAGATTTTGAGTTATTGTTACTTTGGGGCCTTTGTCGACCCCTCAACCCCGGCAACACACACACGCACACACACAAGGTTTTTGCTGCTCTTGTTCTTTCTAGCAAACTGATTTACCACTTCTAATTTTAATTTCTAAAGAATGGGATTTTTTTTTTTGGTGTGTCCCTCTACCCCATCTTATTTCCTCTGTTGATTTCAGCTCTTTTTTCAGTATTGATCGATCGTTTCCCACCCCTATTCCCATGTATACATAGTCAACAAGATGTAATGGTGGCACTGATATTAGTGCTGAGGGATTAACATATCTCTGAAGGAGAGGACTGTGTGGTGTGGGAAGATTTGAGAAGGGTCTAATAACAATGCTGTTGAAATAAAAGGTGGATGGATCCAACCAAGAATATGTAAAAACTCAAAGCCAAAGCATGGGCAGTAGAAATGGACAGCAGGCATTGGGTTTTTTTCATATGCTTACAACCACTTATAAATTATTGGCTTTAGGACTTCCCTGGTGGTCCAGTGGTTGAGAATCTCCCTTGCAATTCAGGGGATGCAAGTTCGATCCCTGGTTGGGGAACTACGATCCCACATGCCACAGGGCAACTAAGCCTGCACACCACAACTAAAGAGCCTGCGTGCTGCAACTAGAGCCCATGCACTCTGGAGCCTGCGCACACAATTAGAGAGCCCATGCACCGCAACTACTGAGCCCATGCGCTCTGAAACCTGTGCGCCACAACTAGAGACAAACCTGCATGCCGAAACGAAGAGCACTCGCGCCACAATGAAAGACCCTGTGTGCCACAATGAAGACCTGATGCAGCCAAAACTAAATAAATAAATATTTAATTAAAATAAATAAGTAAATAAATTCTTAGTTTTGGTGAGCCCACACCTGAAGGAGGTCCAATTTAGTAACCAGCTGCAATTTGTGCCACACGTTGGAACATAAGGAGAGAGTGTAACTGAGAGAACTGCTCTTTTGCAGTGGGGGAGAGGGGGTAAAATACATAACATAAAATTTACTATCTTAACTCTTTTTAAGTGTGCAGTTCATTGGCATTAAGTACATTCACACTGTTGTGCTACCATCACTACCATCCATCCACAGAGAGCTCTTTTATGATGCTACGGAAAAGTGAGACGCTTTCCATCATAAAGATGTAGTGTGGTGTTGTCCAGAACTTTCTGTAATGATGGAAATGTGTCTCCCTCCCACTCTCCCTATCTGACCCCTCTAAGTGGTCACAAGGTACCGAGCTGACCTCCCTGTGCTTTACAGCTGCTTCCTACTAGCTATCTATTTTACATTTGGTAGTGTATATATATGTCAATGCTACTCTCTCATTTCGTCCAGCTTATCCTTCCCCCTCCCTGTGTCCTCAAGTCCATTCTCTATGTCTGTGTCATTATTCCTGTCCTGCCCCTAGGTTCATCAGAACCTTTTTTTTTTTTTTAGATTCCACATATTTCTGTTAGTATATGATATTTGTTTTTCTCTTCTTGATTTCACTCTGTATGACAGATTCTAGGTCCATTCACCTCACTACAAATAACTCAATTTTGTTTCTTTTTATGGCTGAGTAATATTCCATTATATATATGTGCCACATCTTCTTTATCCATTCATCTGTCAATGGACACAGGTTGCTTCCATGTCTTGGCTATTGTAGAGTACTGCAATGAACACTGTGGTACATGACTCTTTTTGAATTATGGTTTTCTCAGGGTATATGCCCAGTAGTGGGATTGCTGGGTTGTATGGTAGTTCTATTTTTAGTTTTTTAAGGAACCTCCAAACTGCTCTCCATAGTGGCTGTATCAGTTTACATTCCCACCAACAGTGCAAGAGGGTTCCCTTTTCTCCCCACCCTCTCCAGCATTTATTGTTTGTAGATTTTTTGATGATGGCATTCTGACTGGTGTGAGGTGATACCTCATTGTAGTTTTGATTTGCATATCTCTAATGATTAGTGATGCTGAGCATCCTTTCATGTGTTTGTTGGAAAATCTGTATATCTTTTCTGGAGAAATGTCTACTTAGGTCTTCTGCCCATTTTTGGATTGGGTTGTTTGTTTTTTTGATATTGAGCTGCATGAGCTGCTTGTTTATTTTGGAGATTAATCCTTTGTCAGTTGCTTCGTTTGCAAATATTTTCTCCCATTCTGAGGGTTGTCTTTTCATCTTGTTTATGGTTTCCTTTGCTGTGCAAAAGCTTTTAAGTTTCAGTAGGTTCCATTTGTTTATTTTTATCTCCATTTCTCTAGGAAGTGGGTCAAAAAGGATCTTGCTGTGATTTATGTCATAGAGTGTTCTGCCTATGTTTTTCTCTAAGAGTTTTATAGTGTCTGGCCTTACATTTAGGTCTTTAGTCCATTTTGAGTTTATTTTTGTGTATGGTGTTAGGAAGTGTTCTAATTTCATTCTTCTATATATAGCTGTACAGTTTTCCCAGCACCACTTACTGAAGAGGCTGTCTTTTCTCCATTGTATATTCTTGCCTCCTTTATCAAAAATAAGGTAACCATATGTGTGTGGGTTTATCTCTGGGCTTTCTATCCTGTTCCATTGATCTATATTTCTGTTTTTGTGCCAGTACCATACTGTCTTGATTACTGTAGCTTTGTAGTATAGTCTGAAGTCCAGGAGCCTGATGCCTCCAGCTCCGTTTTCTTTCTCAAGATTGCTTTGGCTATTCAGGGTCCTTTGTGTTTCCATACAAGTTGTAAAATTTTTTGTTCTAGTTCTGTGAAAAATGCCATTGGTAGTTTGATAGGGATTGCACTGAATCTGTAGATTACTTTGGGTAGTATAGTCATTTTCACAGTGTTGATTCTTCCAATCTGAGAACATGGTATATCTCTCCATCTGTTTGTATCGTCTATAATTTCTTTCATCAGTGTCTTAGTTTTCTGCATACAGGTCTTTTGTCTCCTTAGGTAGGTTTAATCCCTAGATATTTTATTCTTTTTGCTGCAGTGGTAAATGGGAGTGTTTCTTTAGGTAAATGGGAGTGTTTCTTTAATTTCTCTTTCAGATTTTTCATCATTAGTGTACAGGAATGCAAGAGATTTCTATGCATTAATTTTGTATCCTGCTACTCTACCAAATTCATTGATTACCTCTAGTAGTTTTCTGGTAGCATCTTTAGGATTCTCTATGTATACTATCATGTCATCTGCAAACAGTGACAGCTTTACTTTTTCTTTTCCGATTTGGATTCCTTTTATTTCTTTTTCTTCTCTGATTGTCATGGCTAAAACTTCTAAAACTATGTTGAATTACAGTGGTGCGAGTGGGCAACCTTGTCTTGTTCCTGATTTTAGAGGAAATGGTTTTAGTTTTTCACCACTGAGAACAATGCTTACTATGGGTTTGTCATATATGGTCTTTATTATGTTGAGGTAGGTTCCCTCTATGCCTACTTTCTGGAGAGTTTTTATCATAAATGGGTGTTTTTTGTCCAAAGCTTTTTCTGCATCTATTGAGATTATCATATGGTTTTTATCCTTCAATTTGTTAATATGGTATTTGTTAGTATGTATCACATTGATTGATTTGCGTATATTGAAGAATCCTTGCATTCCTGGGATAAACCCCACTTGATCATGGTGTATGATCCTTTTAATGTGCTGTTGAATTCTGTTTGCTAGTACTTTACTGAGGAGTTTTGCATCTATGTTCATCAGTGATGTTGGCCTGTAGTTTTCTTTTTTTGTGACATCTTTGTCTGGTTTTGGTATCAGGGTGATGTTGGCCTCATAGAATGAGTTTGGGAGTGTTCCTCCCTCTGCTATATTTTGGAAGAGTTTGAGAAGGATAGGTGTTAGCTCTTCTCTAAATGTTTGATAGAATTCACCTGTGAAGCCATCTGGTCCTGGGCTTTTGTTTGCTGGAAAATTTTTAATCACAGTCTCAATTTCAGTGCTTGTGATTGGCCTGTTCATATTTTCTATTTCTTCCAGGTTCAGTCTCAGAAGGTTGTGTTATATTTTCTAAGAATTTGTCCATTTCTTCCAGGTTGTCCATTTAATTGGCATATAGTTGCTTGTAGTAATCTCTCATGATCCTTTGCATTTCTGCAGTGTCTGTTGTTACTTCTCCTTTTTAATTTCTAATTCTGTTGATTTGAGTCTTCTCCCGTTTTTTTCTTAATGAGTCTGGCTAATGGTTTATCAATTTTGTTTATCTTCTCAAAGAACCAGCTTTTAGTTTTATTGATCTTTGCTATTGTTTCCTTTATTCCTTTTTCATTTATTTCTGATTTGATCTTTATGATTTCCCTCCGTCTGCTAACTGTGGGGTTTTTTTTGTTCTTTCTCTAATTGCTTTAGGTGTAAGGTTAGGTTGTTTGAGATGTTTCTGGTTTCCGGAGGTAGGATTGTATTGCTGTAAACTTCTCTCTTAAAACTGCTTTTGCTGTCTCCATTTGGTTTTGGCTCGTCGTGTTTGTCATTTGTTTCTAGGTATTTTTTGGTTTCCTCTTTGATTTCTTCAGTGATCTCTTGGTTACTGAGTAACACAGTGTTTAGCCTCCATGTGTTTGTATTTTTTACAGTTTTTTTTCCTGTAATTGATATCTAGTCTCATAGTGGTGTGGTCGGAAAAGATACTTGATACGATTTCAATTTTCTTAAATTTACTGAGGCTTGATTTGTGACCCAAGATATGATCTATCCTGGAGAATGTTCCATGAGCACTTGAGAAGAAAGTGTATTCTCTTGGTTTTGGATGGAATGTCCTATAAATATTAAGTCCACCTTGTTCAATGTGTTATTTAAAGCTTGTGTTTCCTTATTTACTTTCATTTTGGGTGACCTGTCCATTGGTGAAAGTGGGGTGTTAACATCCCCTACTATTATAGTGTTACTGTCAATTTCCCCTTTTACAGCTGTTAGCATTTGCCTTATGTATTGAGGAGCTCCGATGTTAGGTTCATAAATATTTACAATTGTTGTATCTTCTTCTTGGATTGATCCCTTCATCAATATGTAGTGTCCTTCTCTGTCTCTTGTAATAGTCTTTATTTTAAAGTCTGTTTTGTCTCATATGAGAATTGCTACTCCAGCTTTCTTTTGATTTCCATTTGCATGGAATACCTTTTTCCATCCCCTCACTTTCAGTCTGTATGTGTCCCTAGGTCTGAAGTGGCTCTCTTGTAGACAGCATATATACAGGTCTTGTTTTGTATCCATTTACCCAGTCTGTGTCTTTTGGTTGCAGCATTTAATCCATTTACATTTAAGGTAATTATCAATATGTATGTTCCTATTACCATTTTATTAATTGCTTGGGGTTTGTTATTGTAGGTATTTTCCTTTGCTTGTGTTTCCTGCCTAGAGAAGTTTCTTTAGCATTTGCTGTAAAGCTAGTTTGGTGGTTCTGAATTCTCTTAACTTTTGCTTGTCTGTAAAGGTTTTAACTTCTCCGTCAAATCTGAATGAGGTCCTTGCTGGGTAGAGTAATCTTGGTTGTAGGATTTTCCCTTCATCACTTTAAATATGTCCTGCCACTCCCTTCTGGCTTGCAGAGTTTCTGCTGAAAGATCAGCTGTTAACCTTATGGGTATGCCCTTGTATGTTATTTGTTGCTTTTACCTTGCTGCTTTTAATAATTTTTCTTTGTATTTAATTTTTGATAGTTTGATTAATATGCATCTTGGCGTGTTTATCCTTGGATTTATCCTGTATGGGACTCTCTGCACTTCCTGGACTTGACTATTTCCTTTCCCACGTTAGGGAAGTTTTCAACTATAATCTCTTAAAATATTTTCCCACACCCTTTCTTTTTCTTTTTTTCTTCTGGGATCTCTATAATTCGAACGTTGGTGCATTTAATGTTGTCCCAGAGGTCTCTGAGACTGTCCTCAATTCTTTTCATTCTTTTTTATTCTGCTCTGAGGCAGTTATTTCCACTATTTTATCTTCCAGTTCACTTACCTGTTCTTCTGCCCCAGTTATTCTATTGATTCCTTCTAGAGAATTTTTAACTTCATTTATTGTGTTGTTCATCATTGTTTGTTTGCTCTTTAGTTCTTCTCGGTCCTTGTTAAACGTTTCTTGTATTTTCTCCATTGTATTTCCAAGATTTGGGATCACCTTTACTCTCATTATTCTGAATTCTTTTTCAGGTAGACTGCTTATTTCCTCTTCTCTTGTTTGGTCTGGTGCGTTTTTACATTGCTCCTGCGTCTGTAACATATTTTTTTGTTGTTTCTTTTTTTTTTTTTTTTTTTGATGGGTGGTGCCATATTCCTGTCTTACTGCTTGTTTGGCCTGAGACGTCCAGCACTGGAGTTCACAGGCAGTTGGATAGCGCTGGGTCTTGGTGCTGAGATGAGAACCTTCAGGAGGCCTCACTTCAATTGATATTCCCTGGGGTCTGAAGTTCTCTGTTAGTCTAGTTGTTTGGTCAAAGGCTGTTTTAAACAGGGTTTGGGTAAATCAGTGAATCTGATGAATATGTTAGTTGGGTAGATGAATCCTTCCTTGCATTAGTTGTGCAAAACCAGTCTAAAATTGCAAAACTAAAAAAAAGTTTTTTAAACTTCTTTAAAAAAAAGTTAAGAGAATTTTGGGGGGAGTGAAAAAAATCTTGAAAATGTTTCTATATCTGCTTGGATTCATCCAGATGCCAAGAAAAGGACTCCTTTGGCAAATTTCCAAAAGCAACTGAAATGGTACCTTTACTTAAACTACATTTGGGATATATTTTCTCTAAAAATGATTAAAATCTTAAGTTTCGTCCAGGAGTTAAACTTTAGTTATAGAGAAATTCATTAATGTAGAGTTTCTTGTTTTCTCAAGATGCCAGATAAATGAAGAATATTACTGAATTGTAATTGTCATGAATGTTAACAATCTGAGTAAATCATAAAAGAATTAAACTCTCTGCAACAAATATATATGGGCTTATCACTATATTATAAAGCAGATAAACTACAAAAGCTACTAATCAAATTACTGCATACCTTACTTTTTTTTTTTTTAACCTACACAGATACCTGTCCCCCTTGATCAATAGGAAAAAAATAGTTTCCAACATAATAACAAAAAATCATTCTAGGAATAAATAAGGACTTCTAAGCAAGCAGGATAGAATCAGAAGCTTAGTTCTGGACTCTCCTCGTATCTATTCATAAAAACAGATGGAGCAGACCAAGAAATAGACTCACACATATGCTCAACTAACTTTTTACAAAGGTGCAAAAGAAATTCAATGGAGGAAGGATAGCCTTTTCAACAAATGGCGCTGGAGTAACTGGACATCCACAGGCAAAAATGAACCTCAACCTAAACCTCATATCTTAAATAAAAACTAACACAAATTGGATCAGAGACTTAACTGTAAAACAATAAACTAAACTAAACAAAAACTGGTATAAAACAACATACAAGGAAATCGCTGGGATCTGGGGCTAGGCAAAGAGTTCCTAGACTTGAAACCAAAAGCAAGATCCATAATAGGAAAAATTGGTAAAATTAAAATGAAAAATTTTTGCTCTGTGAAAGCACATGTGAAGAGGATTAAAAGACATCTATAGACTAGAAGAAAGCATTTACAAACCAAATATCTGACAAACGACTAGTATCTAGAATAAAGAACTGTGAAAACAGTAAAACAAGCCAACAAAAAAATTCAATTAGAAAATGGACAAAAGACATAAACAGACATTTCACTGAAAAGGATATACAGATGGCAAATAAGCACATGAAAAGATGTATAACATTAGCCATTAGCCAAAACCACAATATTACTAAACACACATCAGAATGGCTAAAATAAGAAACAGTGACGGGCTTCCTGGGTGGCGCAGTGGTTAAGAATCCACCTGCCAATGCAGGGGACATGGGTCCGCACCCTGGTCTGGGAAGATCCCATGTGCCGCAGAGCAACTCAGCCCATGCACCACAACGGCTGAGCCTGCGCTCTAGAGCCCATGAGCCACAACTACTGAGCCCACGTGCTGCAACTACTGAAGCCCGCGCGCCTAGAGCCCGTGCTCCGCAACAAGAGAAGTCACCGCAGTGAGAAGCCCGCGCACCGCAACTAAGAGTAGCCCCCGCTCACCGCAACTAGAGAAAGCCCGCGCGCAGCAACGAAGAACCACAGCAGCCAAAGATAAATAAATTAAAAAAAAAAAAAAAGCAGCAGCCAACCCACAGCTGCAGCCAGTTTAAAAAAAAAAAAAAAAAAGAAACAGGGACAACATCAAATGCTAACAAGGATGTGGAGAAACTAGATCACTTATATATTGCTGGTGGGAATATAAAATGGCACAGTCACTCTGGAAAAGTTTGGCAGTTACTTAAAAAATTAAATGTGTAATTACCATATGATATAGCAATTACATTCCTGGGTATGTTTCCCAGAAAAAGTTAAAAGTTATGTTCATAACATCTTTATTTGTAAAGGCCAAGAAATGGAATCAACCTAGATGTCCTTCAGCAGATGAATGCTTGAAGTATGATAAATCCATGTACTACTACACAGGAATAAAAAGGAACAAACTACTGATACATGCAACAACCTGGATGTATCTCCAGGGAATTATGCTTAGTGGAAAAAGCCAATCCCAAAAGGTTATATACTGTATGATTCCATTTATATAACATTTTTTTAAATGACAAAGTTCCAGAAATGGAAGACCTCGTAATGGTTGTCAGGGGTTAGGGAAGGGGTGGCAGGGTGGGAGAATGGAGGGGCTGGTAGAAACAAGTATACACACAGATGATAAAACTGTACTGAACCTAATACACACATATGAGTAAAAGTAAAATTGGAAATCTGAATAAAAGTGGACAATTGTACAGATGTCAATGTATTCATTTGCTAGGGCTACCATAACAAAATAAATACCACAGACTAGGTGACTTAAACAACAGAAATTAATTTTCTCAGTTCTGAAGGCTAGAAATCCAAGATGAAGGTGTTGGCAAATCCAGTTTCTTCTGATGCCTCTCTCCTTGGCTTCCAGATAGCCACCTTCACACTGTGTCCTCACATGGTCTCTCCTCTGTACACACATCCCTGGTGTCTCTTTTTGTGTCCAAATTTCCTCTTACAAGGACACCTGTCAGAATGGATCATGGCCACCCCAACAGCCTCGTTTTAACTTAAGCACCTCGTTAAATGCCCTAGCTCCAAATACGGTCACATTCTGAAGCACTGGGGGATCAAGGATTCAACATATGAACCAGGGGGAATGCAATTCATGAAGCCCATAACAGTTAACAGCCTAGTTGTGATATTATAAGTATAGTTTTACAAAATGTTAACCATCAGGGGAAACAGCAAAGTATGCAAAGAATCTATTATTTCTTACAATTGCAAGTGAATCTACAAGTATATGGGATGGCAGGGGTGGGGGCAGATAAAATAACTAGGATAACAAAAGGTAAGATCAACAGAATTAGGTGATGAAGTAGCCCCATGAACCCGAGATGAGCAGGCAGAAGCTAAAACACTCACATAAACAGGACTCACAGGATCAAAAACTGGGCAGGTGAGGAGAGAAAAAAAGAGAAGTTCTGATAATTATATAAACTGGAACAAGAAATTACCAACAATTACCCTCAAAAAGAAAGGATCCCATTTAAGTGAAACTGGATGAGAGAAGAGTAAAGCTTCTCAGGCTTCTAGAGAAGACTACAAGACCATGGGGACCTACTAAGAGGCCTTAGAAAGAAAACTGTTGGGGGACTTCCCTGGTGATCCAGTGGTTAAGACTTGGCACTTTCACTGCCGTGGGCCTGGGCTGGATCCCTGGTCGGGGAACTAAGATCCCACAAGCTGTGCAGCGCGGCCAGAAAAATTTTTTAAATTAAAATAATAAAAATTTTAAAAAAGGGGACTTCCCTGGTGGTGCAATGGTTAAGAATCTGCCTGCCACTGCAGGGGACACGGGTTCCATCCCTGATCCAGGAAGATCCCACATGCCACAGAGCAACTAAGCCCGTGTGCCACAACTACTGAGCCCGTGCACCTAGAGCCCGTGCTCCGCAACGAGAAGCCACCACAAGGAGAAGCCTGAGCAGCACAACTAGAGAAAGCCTTTGTGCAGCAATGAAGACCCAACGCAGCCAAAAAAAGAAAAAAATTTAAAAAAAGAAAACTGTTGGGATTAAAATCTAAATCAAACAAAGAGGCATCACTAAGGATAAAGGATAAAGATACCAAAAGGAGGCCAATCTCAGAGAATATCACAGCAGAGACTAGATAAAGAGAACATATTTATTCCTGTATGTTGAAATATAATATACAATTAGAAAAGGGCAGAAATAATAAGTGAACAAGCTGCTCATATTTCACCATTTCACAAACATAAGACATTTATGTAACCAGCAACCAAATCAAGAAACAGAATATTACCCGCACTCCAGAAGCCTCCACTTTTCTCCTTTCTAGTCACTAATCCCTCAACGGATCAAGCTTGCTAATGCCCATTGGCCAAAGTAAGTTATGTGGCCAAAATTAGACTCACTGTGGAAAGAGACAACACAAGGTTGTAGACACCAGGAGATGTGATTTATTTGGGGTCATCAATGTAACACCCTACCACATATTATACTGATGGTCATTTGAGCACACTTCAGTTTGGGGCCATTACAAACAGTACTATGAACATTCTTGTACATTTATTTGGTAAGCATTTATCTTCAAGTGGAATTACTGAGCTATAGGATATGCATATGCACAGCTTTAGTAGATACTGCCAAACAACCTTCCAAATTGCTTGTATCCATTTATATTTCTACACCAATTTACACTTCCAACAGCAGTGCATGAGAATTCCAATTACTCTACATTCTCACCAACACTTGGTATTTTTCATTTATTTCATTTAGCCCTTCTAGTGGGTATGTATTGGTATCTCACTTTGATTTTGAATGGCCATATTTTTAAATACTTCACATAAGAAACCAAGGAGAAAATTTCAAACCTTGAAACTAAGAAAACTACCTTGGTCCACTTCCACCCCCATCACAGAAACCTCCTGAAGTACAGGTAAATCCCTCTAATTTATACATGAACAAGAGAAAAGAATACAATATAACCCTATGAAAAGTACTGTGAGAAAAAGATTAAAAAGAACCAAATTACGTACCAGTAGTCAATGAAGGAACATCACAAAAATATGGCCATAAAGCAGATGAAAACTGTAACATAATATTTCAATATGAATTGAAAGAAGTTAAGGATAGGATGCTATTAAAGAAAGCATACATCAGAAATAGAAAAGCTAAAAAAAAATGACAATGGCCAAATAACAAGAACATTTAAAAAGAGAAATGACAGAGTTCAGTATGGAATACGAAAGGAAAAAAAAAATTCAAAAGGAAGACAAAACTAGAAGGAACACTAGGCTTAATAGATAGACACCATGGAAAGTACATTAAAGAGACTAAAAGAGAAAAAGAAAAAAATACAGCAAATATAAAAAATAAAATAAAAAGAATTTGAATAAAGTATAGACATAAAAGATAAGCAAAGAAGATTCAACATATATGTAACAGAAGACCTCAAGGAAGAAAATAAAAATAATGGAAAAGAATAATATAACTGATGAAAATATTTTTTAAAAACATTTGAGCCAACATAATAAAACATCCATTGTGTATCTGGAAAAATTAACAGAGAACAGCCAACACTTAAGACGTATTCTAGTAAAATTATTTGCCTTTAAAGATGAAGGGAGACTTCCCTGGTGGGTGGTCCAGTGGTTAAGACTCCGTGCTCCCAATGCAGGGGGCCTGGGTTCGATCCCTGATCAGGGAAATAAGATCCCACATACTGCAAGTAAGCCCACACACCACAACTAGAGAAGCCCCGCACGCCGCAACGAAGAGCCCATGCGCTACAACAAAGACCCAGCACAGCCAAAATAAAAAAAAATTAAAAAAAAAAGGGGGGGGAATGTCCTTTGGGCATCTAGGAAAAAAGATAAAGACACTTAAAAAAGAAAGAAAATCATATTGGTATTAGACTCTGACAACACTTTTTATCAGAATACAATATAGTAGGACTCAGCAAACTATGGCTTATGTACCAAATCTAGCCCACTGTCCAGTTCTGTAAATAAAGTTTTACTGGAACACAGTCATGCTTGTTCATTTATATATTCTCTATGGCTGCTTTTGCACTGACATGGCACAGTTAAATAATTGTGACAGTGACCTATGGCCCACAAAGCCTAAAATAATTACTATTTGGCCTTTTAAAGAAAAGGTTTGTCAAATCTTAAAACAGAATAACGTATTTCAGATACTTGAGGAAAGGGGAATTCTCCAGTGGTCCAGTGGTTAAGACTCTGCGCTTCCACTGCAGGGTGCGCAGGTTTGATCCCTGGTCTGGGAACTAAGATCCCGAATGCAGCGCAGCCATATATAAATAAATAAATAAATAAATAAAATTACTTTTAAAAAAAGAGAGATGCAAACATTAAAAGAAAAAAAAAAAGAAAAAGAAAAAAAAAAAGGTATTTGAGGGAAGAAAATGCAGGCTAAGTAATTATATTCAGCCAAACTGCCCTTCAAGTTTAAAAGCCACAGATGAACAGTTTTAAATATGAAAGACAGAAGATATTTCTCACACAAGCTATTTATGAGGATTCATTGAGCTTCAGACTATCAAATGATGATTATAGAAGCCTTAGCACAAGGACTTATGTTGTAAACTGAATATATTCAACTGTAGAACTAAAATCAATGATGGGCAAAGGTGACAGAGTAGTTTGTGACTTGTATGGGGTGAACAGACAGAACTGAGAAATCTTGGGGAGCAGGAACTGACTGCTCTAGGCACTTGATTATGTATGGAAGACAGGACTGAGAATAAGGGAGGCGTCACAGATAACTCCTAAATTTCTGGACTGGGAAAATGGATGGAGATAGTACCACTCACTAAGCTAGGGAACACAAGAAAAGACACAGATGTGAAGAGAAAGATAAATCAAGTTTTGGGCATGCTGAATGTGAAGTGTTTGTGGCATATCAAATGACTGTGTCCAGTTGGTTGTTGTATACATCTGGATTTCAGCAGAGAGGCCCTGAGTGGATATCAGATTCAAGAGACATCAGCCAAGGAAGGTGTGAACTGATCAGAATGGCGTGTAATTTACCGTGCAAGGAGCAAGGCCAATATCTGAAAAAGAGCACCAAAAGAAACATGTCCTTAGAATTCACAAGAAAACAGCATCAGCAGTTTCACTAAATTTGGCTACATTGAGATTCTCCTGCATTTGAAACCAATGATTAAGAATTTTCTACTTTAAACTATTCAAAATAAAGTATTTAAAAATAATGAATATGAAGAGTGAATAAAAACAAAATAAAGCCTTTAACTCCCCACTTTAATTATTTTTAATGGCATACGAAGTTGATCATATTGCTGTCTACTGGACCTTGCACTCAAGTGAAAAAATGCCAAGAGAGTAATAAAAAAGGTATAAAAGATGAAAACCACTATAAAATTACACATATGGCGTGAAGTATGTATGTATGTATGTATATATGTATGAAAGACAATGGTGGAGGAATAGGCTGTATTATCAGCTGAATTGTGTTCCCTCCAAATTCATACACTGAAGTCCTAACCCCCAGTACTTCAGAATGAGACTGTATTTGGAGACTGGGCCTTTAAAGAGGTAATTAAGGTAAATGAGGTCATTTGGGTGAATCCTAAGGATATGGACTGATGTCCTTACAGGAAGAGAGGAGATTAGGTCACAGAGGGGCACATAGGAAGGACCATGTGAAGATACCTAAGGAAAACAACCATCTACAAGCCAAGGAGAGAGGCCTTAGAAGAATCCAACCCTGCCAACATCTGATAGCTTCCAGAACTGTAAAAATTAAATAAATTTTTGTTGTAGAAGCCACCCAGTCTGTCGTACTTTGTTTCAGCAGCCCTTGAAAATGAATACAGGCTAGAGAGAGAAAGTAGTCCTAGTTGGGTAAGAGTCCACAGATATTGATAATATTCCAGTAAGTATGAAGCCTTGTAACAGAAAAGTAGAGCTTTTGCTATGTGGTGATTATGGCTTATACGCAACAATAAAATTTTTTAAACAGTAAGTATTTACAAGGGAAAACAGGGAAGATATTGACAAGGGAAAAGTGAAGGGACACAATATTGGCAAGTAGAAAAGGACGAAAGAGGTTAAAGTAGTGTCAGTTTTGAGAAAAATCAAGAAGAGAGAAATCCAACCAAGATATATCCTATTCCTGACACTTTAATGAACTAAAAAAGTAAATAAAATAACCCAAAAACAATTCAGCCAAGGAAGGGAGAGTAATGGAGGCAACTCTGGATAATTCTCTAGAACTCAAAAGAATTTTTTAAAAAAATTTCAGCTAATGGAATCCTTGATAATTAACAAATAAAAAAAAGTTTTTAGGCATCAAATGAAAAGATATTTGCAATGGGTATTAATGGAATTCTTTGAAAGTTATTTTTGTGTTTTTTGTTTTTTAACAAACAGGTAATAATTACTAGCAGTTGCACTACTTCTTGCCCTGCATCCAGAGCTACAGAGGCCCAAGAGGAAGTAAGGTGGAGGGGAAAGCAATTCTCCAACTTGAAGACCTGCTCCCTCGTGCCAGGCCGGTCAACATTCAGGCAGATCGGAGGGGGAAAAAAGCTGGAAGAAAAATGCACCATTTTGTGGTAAGACTTTCAATGTTTTAAAAAGTTTCTTAAATAATTTAATGTCTTCTTCAAGTTTTTTAAAGTTATACTTCACATAAAGTTGCACAATTTATCTTTTGAGACATCTTTTGATGCTACTTTTCTTTCAGTACAAAAGGTCCAATTACTGATGTCCTAGACCACATCCCTTTGCTTTCTATATTACTTTAAGTGTGATAAAGTGTTTCTGAAATACATCTTCTTTGTCACTAGAGACACTGGTTTTACCAATATGCAATACTCAAAAAGCTCTCCCACGGTTTAAGTGTGAGACTTTGCAAAACAAACATGAATACTGCTGCATAATTTGCCTTTCTCCAGAAAAGGGTATTACACTTTGTTGACACTGCATACAAAATAAAATGCAAAAATTTGCATTTTCAGTACTTTTGGTTTCTTGACCTTTATTTGAATTTGAGACTAAGCTTTACCAAACAACAGAATTTACACTGTAACTAGCCAACCACAGTCCTCATCATGGAATCTGTGCAGTGCATTTGTTACCTAGGAAACAGAAGAGAGCACAGGCAGAGTGCAATTTCAGTATAGCAAAAGAATTCTCCAATCATGCTGGTAAATAAAGTCCATAAATCAACTAATCAGAAGCAAAGTCAAGAAGTACCATGGAAGAGTTAAGCTGTATGGAAACTTTTTTCAAGGCAAAAAAGAAACCTGTGGGGTTTCTTCAGGCAACTATGTAGGTCTCTTCACTAAATATTATGAGCAGGTTTCTTTACAAACACAAACTGTCAAAAAATAAACTGTTCAAAATAAATGGCTTCTCTCCAATCTTCAGCTTCTCTATTTTTGACAGTATTTAAGAGAAAAAGCTTCTTTAGAGCCAGCCTCATACATCTGGTAGCAGAATATTAGTCCAAGAATTAATTCTGCATTTTCGGCAAGCAGCAAGGGTATGTACTGCTCTTAAACAACGCAGGACGATGAAGGCTGGAATGAGAGGTCACTGTCCGCACCTCTCACAGTCAGGCCTACTTTCCCAAGCTACAGAAAACTTCAGGAAAAAGAACTTGAAAGGCACAGATCTTTTATAAAGAATAAAACTGTTAACTTTTCAGCTTTCCCCCTGGTTATTACTAATGATAATACTAGTCATTTGAGGGTTCCAAACATAAAGTGAACATTTTAAGTGTCTTTTAATGGTACCACAATAATAACTAACAAACAGGAAAAGACTAGAAAAGTCTATGGATTTTAAAGCCTATCAAATTTAACCGTGGAAAGCTTAGTGTTGTTAAAACAAAAAACAAAAACTGGTAAATATCAGATTCTACTGCTCAGCTATTGATACATTTAAAACCCAACTTTACGCAAATTCAAAATTTCTGGAAGCATTTGTCATAGTATCAAAAGCAGCAGAAAAAAATTTCAACCATGAGATGTGAAAAATAATTTACATGCCTTCCTAAACACCAACATACCAGACGAAAAATCAAATGAAAATATGAAGGAGTCTCTGGAATGCTTCTGATTAACTAAAATAGTACCGTTAATTATAGAAAAACAAAACACAAAACAAAAAAATTAATATCTACATATCACAGTCAACAAACAAAACAAAAAAACCAGGTGTTATCTTTTAGCCAGCCTAAGTAAACACACCATGCCCATCCCAGAAAACTGTCAGACACAGCTACAACTTTGCCAAGCAATTCTCAATGCAGGCCACACTCTTAATGTTTAGTTTACACAGTGACTCCGTTAAACCTTAATGCTACAACTGACAGCCATGTAAACAAATACATAAACATGCAATTCAATTTGTTAGCTTATCTGTTTTCATACTGGGAAGAGCTGATGAAGAGTCTGTATCTAAAGAGCTGAAACTCTGGAAGTGTTTTAGAACTCTATTCCACCATTCATGATAAAGTCTGAACAAATTTCAACACTTAGCCTCTTTGGGCCATCCTTATTAGAAAAGCAAGAGGTATCTTGCCCAAGGGCCCACCAGCGCCTGACACTGAGCTCTGTGCAGAGTTTAAATTCATTTATCTAATCTAGAACAGAAGTCAAAACAGGAACTAATCAAAGAGGCTGGCATGACCTTTGTTAGATGTAGCCTCTTCTAAGTTTTAAGTAAAGTGTACAAAAATGTACACTCCAGGCATTTACAAAATAAGACATGAAATAATATTAATCTGTTAATGTAAAACTAGGACAAGAATCTAGGATACATTTTTCTCCTAGAAAAAGACCACTATTTTAGGCATACTAAACTGTCTCCTCTTTATAATGACAAAAATCAGTTTGCCTAGTTAACACTATATTAAATTGTATATTGTTTTCTGACAAATTTCTACATGTTACTTGACAAAAATTTAAATAGCAAATATTTTTTCCACCATAATAATTTTCATGTTTGGATGATAATACTTTTATTTTTTAAGAAAGACTACATTTCCTACATATAGCTGTACATATAACTGCGTGTCCCCAAAACTGTGTTTTCTTTTTTGATCTCCTTGGTAACCATCAGATTTAAGTTTGTCAATACGGATTCTCAAACAATAAGCAAAAAAAAAAAAAAGTCTCCAGAAATGAGCAGTAGATAGAGGTGAATGCAAAAATATAAATCCACAACTGCGTTAAAAATCTGAATCTGGAAGGGCTTCCCTGGTGGTGCAGTGGTTAAGAATCCGCCTGCCAATGCAGGGGACACGGGTTCAAGCCCTGGTCCGGGAAGATCCCACATGCCACAAAGCAACTAAGCCCGTGCCCCACAACTACTGAACCTGTGCTCTAGAGCCCGCGTGCCACAACTACTGAAGCCCACGCGCCTAGAGCCCAAGCTCCGCAACGAGAAGCCACTGCAATGAGAAGCTCGCCCACCACAACGAAGAGTAGCCCCCCCCGCAAGTAGAGAAAGCCCGCGCAACGAAGACC
Source organism: Balaenoptera musculus (assembly GCF_009873245.2). Lineage (NCBI taxonomy): Eukaryota > Metazoa > Chordata > Mammalia > Artiodactyla > Balaenopteridae > Balaenoptera > Balaenoptera musculus. The sequence goes on along the minus strand of NC_045790.1, from coordinate 95,119,764 downwards.
CAATGCAGCCAAAAATAAATTAAGAAAAAAAAAAAAATCCCATTTAAAAAAACTGAATCTGGAAAATTAATTTTCTGGATGCTTATGCAACTTCATTTATTATCTGAGTATCTACAAATACATAGCAATTGTTCATAAAAAACTTAGATAAATAATACACATCAGAAATATCACTTACAGTACTTTTCAAAAGTTATATCCACCATATACAACCCAGTTGTTGGGTTATAAACAGAGAATACATAAATACATATAATAAAATAGGGAAAGCACAATCACAGGGAGAAATGATCAGTTCTAACGTTCATGTTCTCCCCATATGTCGTGAAAGATCTCATATCTTAAACCAACAAAAATAAAGGTTTTAGCCTGGACAGAAAGTTAGAGAATTGTTTATCACACTCCAGTCTAACCTCCACTGTGGAAGTGACTTGCTTGTGAACTGTTTATTTAATAGGTAGAAGATTCTGTCATGTTAAACCTAAGGAGTCTGGGAAATAACAAAACTTTACCTCCAAAAGTTATACATATATGTAACAATCACAGCCATATTCATCTTTTATTTCTTGCCTTTAAGTCCCTATCTGAAAGAAAGAAAGAAAGAAAGAAGGAAAGAAAGAAAGAAAGAGAAAGAAAGCCATCAGAATACTAAAAAACACTCTTTGATTTTGGTCAGCCCAACCTTCTCCTAGCGAGGGAAATCTATTTCTCGATGTATTTGATAACAAACACAAATCACTGTGCGCAGCCTCAGACGGGGTGGGGGGGGGCGGAAGAGCCCTTCGGAGAAAGCCCTCCTCCGTCAGAAACAATAAATAAGGGACCCAAGCGATGCACGCTCCTTTACACACGCCCCAAACGCACCTTGGCGTGCCTCGCGGGAGGGAAACAAGTCTGGCAAAGCCCCGAAACACCTCTCTCCCTCTCTCTCCATAACCTCCTCAAGACTTGAAAACTAAGAGAGCACATCTTTTCTTTCCCCTTTCCCGCCCTCCTTCCCACCTCCAACAAATCCCAGAGAGGGAGCGGGCGAGCCAGACCCACGCAGCGCGCCCGCTGCCGCGGCGGCGACAGGAGACGCTGGGCGGCGGGCCGGCCCCAGAGAGACAGCCCAGAGCCGCGACCGCCGCTCGCTCGGCCGCCGGGGGTTTCTACCCCCTCACGCCCCCGAGGCCGTCGCCGGCGACGTCCGGCCGCCCGGCTCTCAGCCCTGACTCTCGGCCTCCTCGCGCCCCCCGCCCCCCGCAAGCCCAGAGGAACAAAAGGAGGGTTCAGCCGGGTCACTGCTAGGCCGCCGAGTGGGGGGAAAGCGGCGCGGACGCCAGTGCGACCGCCCCCCACACAAAGGGGCTCCCGGCCCCGGGCGCAGCGTCGGCGCGCTCGTCCCCGCCCCGCGCGCGGGTTCTCACCCACCTGCAGGTGTCTGTGCGTCTGTCCATAGGAACGCGGGCAGCGAGGGGGCCTGTAGGAGCCCGGCAGCAAGGGCTGGAGGGGGCGGGATGGAGGGGAGGGAGGGAGCGCGGCCACAGGGCCGGGGAGCGAAGGTAAGTAGAACGGGAAGGCGCCGGACGGGCGACGGACTGAGGGGCTGGGGGCGGGGGCGCCAGCCTAGCTCCGCCGACCGGCGCGCGCCACTCCGTGCGCCTCGGGCTCCGCTCGCCCGACTCCGAGTGCGGCGGGCAGGCGGGGGGCGGGGGGCGGGGGGCGGGGCGCGGGCGGGGCGGGGCCGGCGAGCGGGGCGGGGGCTCGGACCCCGGCCTCCAGCCGGCACCGGAAACGCGCTGTGGTCCGGGAGACCCACAGGAAGTGTGTAACGGCACCTCCCACGACGCGCACCGAGCTAGCGGCGGAGGCTGTCCGGAGGAGGTGTGGACCGACCCTCCTGCTACAGACACGCGACCAGGAGCTCGGTCTCCGCAGCCCGACAGGCGTGGGAGCCACGATCCCCTCTGCGTTCTCAAGCGGGCAACACCCCCTCCTGCCACACGCGCCAGGCCCGCGGCCCCCGCTGCCCTTCGCAACTCCGTACAGCTCCACCTAAACGCCAGGATCAGACCTCCTTGCAAGACCCTGGGATTGTCAGGCGTGTGATACCTGTTTTAACGCGCTGAGTGGAGTCACCTCTACATCCAGGCATGTGCAAGAACACCTCCGATCGACAGACGTACAACCCACAGTCACCGCTGCCCGGTGGAAGTTTCTAATACAGCTACAACCACACGCACCCATCCCGTGGAGGGAGCCGGACTGCTGAATAACACCTAAAACACACTAAGACCGGGAGGCATATAGTAACACCACCTGCACAGCTCGGCACAAGGGAGGTAAGGCTGGACCAGGCGCCCTCCACCTTTATTTTATCCACCAAACACTTTCATAGTACTTACACTAAGTGCTTAGCGAATATTAATTTGCTTAATGCTAAGAACTCTATGAAGTGGGTCTTGTTAGCATTGCTGTTTTGCACATGAGGAAACTGAGGCACAGAGACAGTAAGAAAGCTGCCCAAGATCACATAGTAGCAGGAGGAACCCAGATTCGTCCCAGGCAGTCTGTCTCCGTGCTCCTTTCTATTTACATCCCTAAGCATCTCCAAAATAATAATAATGGCAATAACTATCATTTAAAGCATATCTGATTAGCCATATGTAGTGCTCACATCTTGGCCTCACCCCAGCTGTGACAGGGAAACCTCATTCCCTCCTACCCTGGGGTAAGTGAGGGGAGAGAAGAGTATGACTGAGCAGAAAAAGAGACTAACTTCTGAACAAAGGAGAAAGGATTCCTAACACCTTTGTCTATCAACACTCCTCCTGGTCAAGGCTGAATTTAAAAATCTGTGAACATTTTTGATAAATAATGTGTCCAAAAAAAGAAAAAAACAGGGACTTTCCTGGTGGTGCAGTGGTTAAGAATCTGCCTGCCAATGCAGGGGACACGAGTTCGATCCCTGGGCCGGGAAGATCCCACATGCCACAGAGCAACTAAGCCCATCCACCGCAACTAAGCCCATCCGCCACAACTACTGAGCCTGTGGTCTAGAGCCTACGTGCCACAACTACTGAAGCCTGCACACCTACAGCCTGTGCTCCCCAACAAGAGAAGCCACCGCAGTGAGCAGCCCGTGGACCGCAACGAAGAGTAGCCCCCGCTCGCCACGAAGAGTAGCCCCCGCTCGCCACAACTAGAGAAAGCCCATGCACAGCAACAAAGACACAATGCAGCCAAAAATAAATAAATAAAATAAATTTATTAGAAAAAAGAAAAAACAGTTAATCGCCGCATGTTTCAAGTACATAATCCTGTGGGAAAATTGAAATCCCGTGCATTGCTGGTAGAAATGTAAAATGGTGCAGCCACTATGGAAAACACTATGGAGGGTCCTCAAAAAACTAAAAATGGAATTACTATGTGATCCAGAAATCCCACCTCTAGGTATATATCCAAAAGAATTTGAAGCAAGAACTTAAAGAGACATTTGCAACCCATGTTCACTGCACCATTATTCACAATAGCCCAGAGATGGAAGCAACCAAAATGTCCAAGGATGGATGAATGGATAAACAAAATGTGGCATATACGTACAGTAGAGTATAATTCAGCCTTAAAAAAGCAATCCTGTCACATGCTACAACATAGATGAACCTTGAGGACATTACACCAAGTGAAATAAACCAGCCGCAAAACAACAAATACTGTATATAAGGTACCTAGAGTTGTCAAAATCACTTATATAAGGTACCTAGAGTTGCCAAAATCATGGAAACAGAGGGTATTATGGTGGTTGCCAGGGAATGAGGAGGGGATTATGGAGAGGTGTTGTTCCATGAGTATAGAGTTTTAGTTTTGCAAGATGAAAAAGTTCTAGAGATCTGATACACAATAATGTGAGGATAAACCACTGACCTGTACACTTGAAAATGGTTAAAAGGATAAATTTTGTATTATTTGTTTTTTTACCACAATTAACTTTTTAAATGCAGTCCCATTTGTTTAAAGCATATTTCTATCTTGATGAGTTTTTTAAATGATGCAGGCTTCCAGCTATGATGAGGTACCTTGTTGAACAAACTAACTCTCCCACTAAAAGCTATAAAAAGCTGCATTTAAAAAAAATAAAATAAAAGGCTGTTTAAACCTATTATACAGCAAGCCAGGCAGCCAAGGCGTGAGATTCTCAAGAGCCCAGCAAGAAGGGAAACACGATAAAGTGAATTCTCCATCCTAAGCCATGTTTCCTCCTCAGGGCATTGTTGATTTGTGTCTAGGAGTATAGAAATTTGAGAGAGGCATCCTAGAGCTTTCAATAGTCTGATTGGGCTGGAGGTACAAATTTTGGAGGTCAAGTCTATCAGGGTAGCTAGGGCTTGAGATGCTAAGGTCCCAGAATAAAGGCAATCACAGTAAAGGAGTCAGTCATTCTACATATTTTCCCTCAAAGCATTTGCTGATTCCTAGCCTGTTCATGCAAGGGGCAAGAAGCCAGGAAATCAAGCAGAAAGCAGTTGTTAACAGAAAAAAAAAAAAAAATCTAAGAAATCTTTGGCTGTCTCATGGTGCTGTAAAGAATTATATAGAATTAAAGTTCTTAGACTTTCAGTAGTAGAGACTGGCTAGGATGTGACTGCCTTGTAATCACTTGGTACTTTCTCAGATAAATATATGGTCAATTGTGTATACTTTTAAGTTTCACTAACATTGCTTTTGTGCTTTTCGTGACTAAACAATATTTTTCATTAACCTTACAGTAATGGAAAGCTCAACTTGTATTATGGAAAAGTTTTTTAATGTATTATATTTTTCATTTCTAAAGTTCTATTTTTATTTTAATCTGCTGATTTTCAACAAATGATGCTGGAACAATTGGATATCCCTAGTCAGAAATATGAAATTTGATCCACACATTGCACATGTACAAAAATTAACTTGAAATGCTAAATACACCTAAATGCAAAACTTAAAACTGTAAAACTTCCAGAAGTTTTCAGTTAAGCAAAGATTTCTTCATTATACTGAAAGCATGATCCAGTAAAGAAAAAGATTGATAAGTTGAACCTCATTATTTTTTTTTAAATTTATTTATTTATTTTATTTTTGGCTGTGTTTTGTCTTTGTTGCTGTGTGGGCTTTCTCTAGTTGCGGCGAGTGGGGGCTACGCTTCGTTGCAGTGCACGGGCTTCTCACTGCGGTGGCTTCTTGTTGCAGAGCATGGGCTCTAAGTGTGCAGGCTTCAGTAGCTGTGGCACATGGGCTCAGTAGTTGTGGCTCACAGGCTCTAGAGCTCAGGCTCAGTAGTTGTGGCGCATGGGCTTAGTTGCTCCGCAGCATGTGGGATCTTCTCAGACCAGGGCTCAAACCCGTGTCCCCTGCAATGGCTGGTGGATTCCTAGCCACTGCACCACCAGGGAAGCCTGAACCTCATCTATTTAAAAAAATTTTCTTATTCCTGTATCACTGGTAAGAGAATAAAAAGACAGTCTATTGAAAGGGAGAAAATATTTGCAAATATCTGAAAAATTACTTGTAACCTGAATATATAAAGAGCTCCCAAAATTCAATAATAAAACAAACAATGGAACAAATGTGGGCAAAGATTTGAGCAGACACTTCATCAAGAAGATATACACATGTCAAATAAGCACATGTAAAGATGCTCATCCTCATCAGGGATATGGAAGTTAAAATACAATGAGATACTACTACATACTTATTAGAATGGCTAAAATTTAAAAGGCTGTACATATCAGGTGTTGATGAAAATGTGAAGAAACGAAATCCTATACATTGTTAGTGAAATGTAAAATAGTATAACCACTTTGGGAAAAAGTTTGGCAATTTCTTAAAAAGTTAAATATATGCACACCATATGATCCAGTAATTTCATACCCAAGAGAATACAGGGACTTGGTACATGAATGTTCACAGCAGCTTTATTTGTAATAGCCAAAAGCTGGAAACTACCCCAATGTCTATCAACAGGTGAATGGATAAACAAACTGTGGTGTATTCATATAATGGCAAACTACTCAGCAGTAATAAAAAGGAATGAACTATTGATATATGTAATGACAAGAACAAATTTCAAAGTAATTATGCAGATTGAAAGAAGCCAAACAGAAAATATATACTGTATGGCTCCATTAATGTAAATTCCAGGAAAATGCAAACTAATCTGTAGTTATAGAAAGCAGATCAGTACTTGCTGGAAATGGGATTGAGGATGGGCATAAATGGCTACGAAGGGGCAGGAGGAAACTTTTGGATATGTTCATGTGTTTGGATAGTTGGTGATGGATAGGTTGACAGTGCAAAAAGTAAACATATAGGTAAATTTAAAGACTTTTTTTCTCATTTTTTAATCTTTAAAAAGATAATTCACTGTTAACAAAAATATTAAATATACTGTAGAGTTTAAAACATATGTGGAAATAAAATGTATGACAAAGTAGTACAAAGGATGGGAATGGGAAATGGAAATATTTTGTGAGATTCTTTCAAGGAAGACAGAAAGAAATGGAAGAAGACCAGAAAAGAAGAACAAAGATATACAGAACAGATGGAATAAAGCAAATGGTAATTAATAACTTCCCAAAACAGAAAGCACCAGGTCAAGATGGGTTCACTGATGAATTCTAACAAACATTTAAGGAAGAAAATTATACCAGTTCTCTACAGTCCCCTTCAGAAGACAGAAACAGAAAATATTCCTAATTCACCCTGTGAAACCAGCATTACCCTAGTACCAAAACCAGACAAAGACATTATAAGAAAAGAAAACTACAAACCAACATCTCTCATGAACTTAGATGCAAAAATCCTCAACAAAATATTAGCAAATTGAATCCAACAACATATAAAAAGACTTACATACCACAGTTGTCTTAGCCTGTTCAGCCTGCTATAACAAAATACCAGAGACTAGGTGGTTTAAAAACAACAGAAAGTTATTTTGCACAGTTCTGGAGGCTGGGAAGTCCAAGACCAAGGCACAGGCAGATCTGGTGTATGGTGAGGGCCTGAGTTCTGATTCACTGGTGGCACCTTTTTGCCATGTCCTCACTTGGTGAAAGGGACCAGCTAACTCTCTCTGAGGTCTCTTTTATAAGGGCATTAATCCCAATCATGAGGGCCCCACCCTCATGACCTAATCACCTCCCAAAGGCTCCACCTTCTAATACCATCATCTTGGGGGTTAGGATTTCAATATATGAAATTTGTGGGCATAAGAACATATAGGCCATAAAAACAACCAAGTGGGATTTATCCTAGGTTTGCAAGGATGGTTCAACATTCAAAAATCCATTAATGTAATCTACCACATCAACAGGCTGAAAGAGAAAAATCACACGATCATACAAATAGATGCAGAAAAAGCATTTGACAAAGTCCAACACCCACTCATAATAAAATATTTCAGTAAGCTAGGAATAGAGGGGAACTTCCTCAATTTGATAAAGAATATCTACAAAAAACCTACAACTAACATCACACTTAATGGTGAGAAACTAGAAGCTTTCCCATTAAGATCATGAATAAGGCAAGGATGTCCCCTCTCACTACTGCTTTTCAACATCATGCTGGAAGTGCTAGCTAATGCAGTAACATAAAAGGAAATAAAACGTATACAGGTTGGGAAGGAAGAAATAAAACTCTCTGTTCACAGATGACATAATTGTCTATATAGAAAAGCTGTAAAAATTACCAAAGAAACCTCTGGGAACTAGTAAATTATTATAGCAGGGTTGTAGAATACAAGGTTAATATACAAAAGTCAATCACATTCCTATATACCAGTAATGAAGTGAAATTTGAAATGTAAAACACATTACCATTTATATTAGCACTCAAAAAATTTAAATATTCAGATACAAATCTAACAAACTATGCGCAAGATCTATATAAGAAAACCTACCGAACTGTGATGAAATATCAAAGAATAACAATAAATGAAGAGATATGTCATGTTCATGGATAGGAAGACTCAATACTGTCAAAACATCAGTTTATCCCAAGTTGATATATAGATTCAACTCAAAGCCAATCAAAATCCCAGCAAGTTATTTTGTGAATATGAACAAACTTATTCTAAAGTTATATGGAGAGGCAAAAGAACCAGAATAGCCAACTCAATATTGAAGATCAAAGTTAAGATTGACATTACCTGACTTCAAGACTTACTATAAAGCTAAAGTAACCACGTAGCGTGGTATTGGTGAAAGGATAAATAGATCAATGTAGGAGAATAGAGAGCCTAGAAATATACCCACATGAATATAGTCAACTGACCTTTGACAAAGGAGCAAAGATAGTCTTTTCAACAAATGGTGCTGGAACAACTGGATATACATATGCAAAATAATAAATAAATAAAAATAAAGGCTTTACACCTTTCACAAAAATTACTCAAAATGGATTACAGGGGGCTTCCCTGGTGGCGCAGTGGTTGAGAGTCTGCCTGCCAGTGCAGGGGACGCGGGTTCGAGCCCTGGTCTGGGAGGATCCCACATGCCGCGGAGCAACTACGCCCGTGAGCCCCAATTACTGAGCCTGCGCGTCTGGAGCCGGTGCTCCACAACAATAGAGGCCGCGATAGTGAGAGGCCTGTGCACCGCGATGAAGAGTGGCCCCCGCTTGCCACAACTGGAGAAAGCCCTCACACAGAAACGAAGACCCAACACAGCCAAAAATAAATAAATAAATAAATAAATTTTAAAAAAATGGATTACAGATCTAAATGTCAAATGCAAAACTAAAACTCCCTAGAAAATATCATAGGAGAAAACCTAGATGACCTTGGGTATGGCAATGACTTCATTTATTTATTTATTTATTTATTTATTTTTATTTTTGGCTGTGTACACATCTGATAAAGGATTGTTATCCAAAATATACAAAGAACTCTTAAAATGCAACAATAAGAAAACAAATAACCTGATTTAAAAATGGGCCAAAGACCTCAACAGACATCTCACCAAAGAAGATATAGAGGAAAGCAAGCATATGAAAAGATGTTCAACATCATATGTCACGAGGGAATGGCAAATTAAAGCAACAATGAGATACTACCACACACCTGTTAGAATGACTAAAATCCAAAAAACTGGCAATACCAAGTGCTGACAAGGATGTGGAGCAACAGCAACATGCTGCTGGTGGGAATGCAAAATGGTAACAGCCACTTTGGAAGACTATTTGGCAGTTTCTTTTTTTTTTTTGACAGTTTTTCTATTTGGCAGTTTCTTACAAAACTCACTCTTACTGTACAATACATATATTTTCCTTCCTACAGTTTCCTATCCTAGAAACTCAAAAGTCCTCTTTGTCTTGTTCCTTCACAAAAAAATTTATTGTTCATTGTTGTATCAGCTCAAGTTCTAACCACATCTTTGAGCTACTCATGTCTGAATGCTTCCATGTATATGTGCAATGCATATGTTAATACTTCTATTTGTTTTTCTCTTGCTAATCTATCTTTTGTTAGTCTAATTTACAGGGCCCCAACTGAAAACTTAAGATAGGTAGAGGAAAAAGACTTCTTTTCTTCTACTTAAGAGGATTATTTAAGAGGCACTATTTAAGGGAATTCCCGGGTGGTCCAGTGGTTAGGACTTGGTGCATTCACTGCTGGGGCCAGGTTCAATCCCTGCTTGGGGAACTAAGATCCCACAAGCCGTGTGGCACAGCCAAAAAAAGAAAAAAACAAACAAACAAAAGGCACTATTTAAGAGGATTTGTTAAAATATAGGATTACTAGCAACAAACCATCTTTAAAATGCCTAAATAACTTCATCAAACACTAAAAAGCCGAATGGCATGGTTTCCCTCCATACCATTCCATTTCAGCAACAGGGGTCAAATGGATACTGAACCACACACAAAATGGACATTCAAAACTTCTGGGAGACTCTACAACCTCAGTGCAGTTAATGGGCAAGATCCAAGAGAAGGGAACACATGAATTCATTAAGGCAGCTGGGGGATGTGGCAAGAGAGAAAGCTTTAGGAATGTAGCTGTGGTACCTTTATTTATAGTGAGCAGTACAGACTGCTCACTACTTCTTAGTGATAATAAGCAAAAAGAGGCTGCAGATGACCTCATCCAACTCCCTCAATTACTGATGTGAAAACCAGGGCCCTGTGGAAAGATTTTCTTCTGATATCCTAAAGCCTTTTAATTAGCAAGTTCATGTTTCAGTAACCAAACTCCAGAATTCCTGCCTCACAATATTTTCTAGTTTTTATTTTCCCAAAGCTTTGAAGCCATGTGGAAAATACAGAGAAAGGAGAAAAGTCTTTAGAAAATTTCAGTAGAAAAGGAGTCTGCTGGCAACATCTGACAGGGATCCTAATGTGGCTGGAAATGAACGGGAGATGCCAAGGGAGTTGTGAGGCTGCCACATCAAAGTCAATCTATCTGGGCTTCACCGAGGGGGAAGTGAGGTCTTCAAGTTCTATCCAAGGCCAATGTACTGGGAGGTTGTTGGAAAGGGCTTGTTAATTTTGACCTTGGACTAGTCCTTTCCTATCTCTGATCCTCTGTTTCCTCATTTGTAAAATACAGATTAAGTGCTCCTAATGTTATGATTCTACAAAATGTCAGAATTAGCTAAGTTGCTTAACAGCACAATAATATTAGTGAGTGGAAGGTGAGAAGTGAAAGAATTACACTGAACAGTATTTTTAACTGATTAAAAGGAAAGATAGGAGCTTAAAAAAAAAAAAGTTTAACTTTTTTAAAACAAGAAATGAAACAGAGAAGGACCCTGTGGGGCCATCCTAGGTACAAAGCCTTTCCGTGTCCCCTATTTCTTGTTTGTAGGAAATAGGCTTCATTCAGCCTCCTTGACCTTCACTGAGTTACAAAGGGCAGATTCAAACAGTTGCTAATCAGGGAAGGGAGGGAATGCAGAAACAGGGGAGGAGCAGTCAAGAAACAATAGTGCAGCCTTGGGGCAGGGTCCTGGTGCCTCCTCAAGGAATATATATAACAATATCTTTGAGTTCTTCTGTAAGAACTAAGGCCCCCACCCAGGTGGAGGATGGTAACTTCAGGTTGAGCACAAGATTTCTGAAACACCTCCCTGTTACCTCACCACCAACCAATCAGAAGAAAGTCACACAGCACTCACCCCAAATTCTGCCTATAAAAACTTCTCCCTGAAAACCATTGGGGAGTTTGGGTTTTCTGAGCACAAGCCACCCATTCTCCTTGCTTGGCCCTGTAATAAACCTTTCTCTGCTACAAACTCCAATGTTTCAGTTTGTTTGGCCTCACTGTGTGTAGTGCACAGGAACTTGTGTTCGTAACAGAAATACAAACAAACTATTGCATTAGTTTACTAGGACTGCAATAACAAAATACCACAGACTGAGTGGCTAAAGCAACAGAAATTTCTTACAATTCTGGAGACTAGTCTGAGATCAAGGTGTCAGTAGGTTTGGTTTCTTCTGAGGCCTCTTTCCTTGGCTTGCAAATGACTGCCTTCTTGCTGGTCCTCACATGGTCATTCCTCACTAGACCTCACTAGGTCATTCCTAGTGTGTGCCTCCTTGGTCTCTCTTTTGTGTCCAAATTTCCTCTTATAAGGACATCAGTCAGACTGGATTATGGCCCACCCTACCCTAAAAGCCTGGGTTTTAACTTACCTCTTTAAAGATCTTATCTCCAAATACAATCAATTCTGAGATTCTGGGGGTTAGAACTTCAACATATGAAGGGGGCATACCATTCAGCCCATAACAACCATCTATTCTAATGTTCTCATTTCAAAACACTGTGACCAAGTGCACACTTTTGGGGAGGAATTATCTTAGGATAGATATTTTTACATACTTTAAAATAGGATATATATACTGCAGTTAGTTGAATTACATGAATAATATTTTCCTATAGGTAAAATACCTTACACTTAGAAAGGTAGTTAACAAAATATACTTTTTGTTTAATTTGTCTTCACAAATAGTATTTATTAAGTAGTTTATTATGTGATTTCTGTGAAAATGTAATATAGAAGATTTTCTTTAAAACAAATTTATAAAAATCTAAAATATCATTAGTATACAATCCTAAACTGAAAAGTTTAAAACAGACTAGTCTCATTTTACATGGGAAAAAGATATAAAAGAGTAATGTTGCTGCTTGACCCTGATTGATTACTAATAATACTTTTCCCAGAAGATGATGGTGTATGAGATACAGGACTCAGAGGGCAAAACTCACAAAATAAGAAAAACAGAATGTCTTAGAATTCTACTTAATGATGCTTATGTTTGGTTGGCTAGCTGTTTTAATTACAATTTCAACTCTTACAGATACAGAAATTCTATTTTTTCTAGAACAAACATGCATATCCTTATAATATAATAGGGATGAAAACAAACATTCAATTTTAACTATTGAACCCTTTTACTTTTTGAGCTTAGCAGTCAACATTTTTTTTCTCTTCACAGCCTGGCATTCATCTGATTCATTAGTTTCTCCAATTTGATTGCTAGGGCCATGTTTCCTTTAATCTTCAATCTTCCTGACATGAATGCTATTGTTGGTTTTAGTTTCCCTAAAAAGAGAAAATGAGAGAGGAAAAATCAGCCATTATTGCCCTTAGGGATGTACCGCTTCAAGAACATGCTTATAAAAAGAATCTCTGAGTTCTATAAACCTCTGAAACACAGAAATTTCTTTTATAGCATCTTTTTATCAGTATCTTGGGAATCCCAATTCCTAGATTTAGATGTTAACTATATCTTGTAGTATGAGAGATGATATAAAAGCAACAATCAACAAAAGATTACACCAAAAAGCAGAAGATGCAACATGCACAGTACACTAAAGAATAGATGGCCCTCAAATGAATTGTAGTAAACAAATACTATCTATTTTAGTTATTTTCCAATCTATTATAGTTCATTAAACTCTTAACATTTCAAGTTGAGTCAAAAAGTCAAATGGTATAAATGCATATAATTTTCTTAAGAAATGACATTAAAAGTATAGTGTATGGACACAGAAGTACGTCTTAGCAGTATTTTAACCACAGAAATGCCAGAATGTAAAATGGGGCATTAAAACAGAATTGTAGCTAATAACAACATATAATAAATAGGAGCTCCATGAAGGGAGGGAACTTTGTTTTTATTTGCTACTCTCATTTCCCAATCTTTTCACTGTTAGGCTTCAGCTAAAAAACTGGCTCCTTGCTCTCTCACTCTGCAGTGAAACCCACCAGTCCACAGCCCCACTCATGCATACACAGCTTCCAATCAGCTTTACATAGCCTTGCTTGTTAAAGATGAATGGGCAGCAAATGGAGACCAGGAAAAAAAAAAATCACCCCAAAACCAAAAACAAATCAAAGCAATTTGGGGGAAACAGAGACTGCAGGCATAGAAGAAACAGAAATGAAACAAATGAACAAATTAAAAGTTCTGTAATTCATGTCCTCACTGATAAGACAAGCTGTGACAATGTATCAACAACAGGATGCTAAGAAAAGGGGTGAGGAGAAGCACAGGAAATGGGTATTGAAGAGAGAGGTAGTGGGAGAAGCAGGTGAAGGTGAATGGAATGGGGTAGAGTGAGGAGGAAGAAGGGGGCAGTAAGAGAAGAAAAAATAAGCTAAGATAACATGAGTGAACTCTTGGAAATTAAGATTTTGATATAGCCACAATATTAGAATGTAATAGAAAGGAGACACTTGCAATCTTCTGGTCACAGCAGTCTCTCTATTGCAAAATTCCCCCTCCCGCTATTACAAAAGGCTCTCTCTATGAACCAGCACCACCCCCCCCCCCCGCCACAATAATCTTTTGAAATAAAATTTTCCTTACTATATATACATATTTTTTTTAAAGGAAAGAATAAGGCCCTAAATGTAAGGTGATTAAATCAGAGATTTAATGTTTTCTTCAGAAAGTGAGAACTGAGAAAACTGAGATAGCTATCAAAGAAATAATATAAGATACATTCCCAAAGAGCCCATCAAGTATCCAGGAAGATGAATGAAAAAAAGCCTTGTATCATTGTGAAATTTCAGAACACTACAGAGAAAGAGATCATTTTGACTCCAAAACTTTCAGAAAGGGGAGTGGTGGATACAAAAGATTAAGAATAGTATCAAATCCTCCATCGTAATCTTAGAAGGTGGAACAATGACTTCAATGACTTCATTTTCTGAGGGAAAATGAATTGCAACACAGAAATCTCTACCCAGACAAATAATCAATGTGTTGGGAGAATACAGGTAGTTTTAGATACTCACAAAAATTGCCTCTTATGTATCCTTTATAATGAAACTACTGGAGAATGGGTGCCACCAAAATGAGGATGTAAACCAAGAAAAAAGAAAGGGATACAGGAAACAGGAGATTCAATGCAGGAGAGAGTTACGGAAATGTCAAGGATCACCGCTGTGTAGCAGACTTAATGAGCTATCTGTTTAGAACCCATTTCTTTTTCTTTTCTTTTCTTTTCTTTTCTTTTTTTTTTTTGGCTGCACCACACACCTTGCAGGATCCCTGACCAGGCATTGAACCCGGGGCCCCAGCACTGGAAGCATGGAGTCCTAACCACTGGACCACCAGGGAATTCCCCATGAGCTATCTGTTTGGATTGTAATAAGAAGACAAAGAGCTCCAGAAAAAAAGTACACTGACAGGTAATCTGACACAGGGAGAATGAATTCTTAAAACTCAAAAAAAAATTAAATTAAACAGATAAAAAAATCCAGTTACAATGGGAAAAGGACCTGAATAGACATTTCTTCAAGGAATATACACGTATGACCAATAAGCACATGAAAAAAATGTTGAACAGCATTTGTCATTAGGGAAATGCAAATCAAAACGACAATGAGATATTACTTCATACTCACTACGATTGCTATTGTAAAAAAACAAAAAACAAAAACAAGTGTTGCTGAGGGCAAGGATACAGATAAATAGAAACCCTCATACGTTGCTGGTAGGAATGTAGGTGCTATGGAAAACATTTTCGCAGTTCTTCAAAGAGTTAAACGTAGAATTACCATATGACCCAGCAATAAAGAGAAATGAAAACATAAATCTACACAGAAACTTGGACACAAATGTTTATAGCAGCATTGTTTATAACAGCCAAACAAAATATCTTTCAACAGATAGTCATAAAAAGAAATGAAGTACTGACACATGCTACAACTTAGATGAACCTTGAAAACATTATGCTGAGTGACAAGAGCCACACACAAAAGGTCACATACTGAATGATTCCATTTACATAAACTATCCAGAATAGACAAATCCACAGAGAGAGAAAGCACATTAGCAGTTCCCATGGGAGGTGGGAAGCTGGAATGGGATGTTACTTAAATGGTATAGGGTGTTCTTCTGGGGTGATGAAAAAGTTTTGAAACTAAAGAGAAGTGGTGGTTGCATAGCATTGTGAATGCACTAAGTTAAATACCATTGAACTGTACACTTTACAAGGTTAATTGTATGTTATGTGAATTTCATCTCCATTTTTAAAGAAGAGAATTAAATACTGATACATGCTACATCAAGAATGAAACCTGAAAACAAGCTAAAAGAAGAAACACACTGCAAAGAAGCCAGTCACACAAAAAAATTCCATATATATGATTCTCTTCATATGAAAGTCCAGAATAGGGAAATCTACAGACACAGGAAGTAGATTAGTGGTTGCTTAGGACTAGGGGCAGGAGATGGGGGATATGGGATTAACAGTTAATGGGTCCTGAGTTTCTCTTTTTGAGGTGATGCAAATGTTCTAAAATCAACTGTGGTGATGGTTGCGAACATTTGTGAATATGCCAAAAAAACAGTCAATTGTTTACTTTAAATGGATGAATTACATGGTATGTGAATTATATATCAATAAAAAATTTAAAAAGCTATTGACATAGAACAATAAGTCAAATTGGTAATTAAAAATTTTCCCACAAAAAAATCCCAGGCCCAAGTAGCTTCACTGGTTAATTCATAGGATATAAAATTTACACAAAAGTCAAATGTATTTATGTATACTAGCAACAAATAATTAAAAAATAAAACTAACACAATAATTTCATTTACAGTAGCATTAAAAAAGAATGAAATACTTAGGGGAAAAAAGCATGAACCATAAAAGAAAAAAATGACACATTAGACTATCAAAACTAAAAACTTTTGTAACTCAAAAGACACCACTAAGAAAATGAAAAGATAAGTCACAGACTGAGAGAAAATATTTTCAAGTCACATGCATCTGGAGTTTATAAAGAACTCTTACAACTTAATAATAAAAAGACAAGTCAATTTAAAAACAAGCAAAGGGTTTCCCTGGTGGCGCAGTGGTTAAGAATCCTCCTGACAATGCAGGGGACACGGATTCGAGCCCTGGTCTGGGAAGATCACACATGCCAAGGAGCAACTAAGCCCGTACACCACAACTACTGACCATGCGTGCCACAACTACCGTGTGCCAAGAGCCCGTGCTCTGCAACAAGAGAAGCCACTGCAATGAGAAGCCCACGCACCGCAACAAAGAGTAGCCCCCGCTCGCCACAACTAGAGAAAGCCCGCACACAGCAACAAAGACCCAACACAGCCAAAAAGATTAAATAAATAAATAAATAAATAAATAAATAAATAAAAACGAGCAAAACATTTGAATAGACAGTTCATCAAATATAAACAGCTATTAAGCACATGGAAAGATGCCCAACATTATTAATCATTAAGAAAATGAAAATTCAAAGCACGAGATACCACCACACACCCGCTAGAATGGCTATGATAACAAAGACACTGCCATTTGTGACATCATGCATAAACCTGGAGGACATTATGCTGCATGAAATAAGCAAGACACAAGAAGACAAAAACTGTATGGCCTCACTTATATGTGGAACCTAAAAAAGTCAAACCCACAGAGGCAGAGAGTAGAATGGTGTGATGTTGGTCTCAGGGTAAAACTTTCAGTTATAAGGTGAATAAGTTTTAGGGATCTAATGTTCAGCACGGTGACTATAGTTAATAATACTGTACTGTATACTTGAAATTTGCTGAAATTTGCTGAGAGTAAATCTTAAGTGTTCTCATGACAACAAAAAGAAGGTAACCATGCAAGGTGATGGATGTGTTAATTAGCTTGAGTATAGTAATTTCCTAGTGTATACAAATACCAAGTCATCATGTTATATACCTTAAATATATACAGTTTTTATTTATCAATTATACCTCAATAACACTGTAAAAAAATAAAAGGCACTAGTAAGTGCTGGTGAGGATTTGGAGAAACCTGAACCTTTATACAATGCTGACAAGAATATAAAATTAGTGCAGCCACTTTAGCAAAGTTTGGTGGTTTATTAAAAAGTTACATATCAACTTACCACATGACCCAGCAATTAGACTCTTAGAAATCTACCCAACAGAAATGAAAATATATATCCACACAAATATGTGTATGAAAATATTCACAGCAGCATTATTCATAATACCCCAAAACTTGAAACAACCCAAATATCCACCAGCTGGTGAGTGGATAAATATGAGGTATATCCATACAACGGAATACTACTCAGAAATAAAAAGGAACTGAACTACTGATACATGCTACCACATGATGGATGAATCTCAAAAGCCTTATGCTAAGTAAAAGAAGCCAAATACGAAAGACTATATACTTTATAATCCCATTTATATGAAATGTCCAGAAACAGCAAATCTATAGAGACAGAAAGCAGGTTAGTGTCTGGCTGGCTGGGCAGTAAAAAGGGGGATTGACTGCAAAGGGACAGAGAATTTTGGAGGGAGTGATAGAAATGTTCTCAAACTGGATTATAAGTGATGGTTGTACAACCCTATACATTTACTAAAAATCATATATACTTATAACGGGTAGATTTTATGGTATGTAAATTATACCTTAACAAAACTGTTCTAAAAAATAACTTTAAAACTACTAGTAAGAACAACTTTATAGGTATGTGTATATGTGTATATTTCTCTTCCCAATATATTAATCAGGTAATCTTGTACAATATATTTTCTTTCTATTATGATGCTTTACTATACAGTGGCCTCTACTGGCCAAAAAGAGAGATTTTGATTAGTTGATCAGTAGTTGCTTTAATTTTTTAAATTTATAACATATCCACTCTATAGATTAGGTCACAGAAATGGCTATGGCTTCTTAAAAGAGAATGCTTAGGATATAAGGTCTAAATTGCGCCCATTCAAAGGAGAGTAGATGGGATAAAGAATAAGAATGAAAAGACATAAGCAGCAGAAGCAAAGTTATTTGCTCCCAATCTGAACTGCTGCTATAAAATAAACCTTATAAGGCACTTTCCTGGCGGTCCAGTGGTTAAGACTCTGCGCTTCCACTGCAAGAAGTGTGGGTTCGATCCCTGGTCAAGGAACTAAGATCCCACGTGCCACTTGGCGTTGCCAAAATAAATAAATAAAATAAAATAAAACTTATAAGAATATATATATATATTTTAATCACTTATTTAGCTGACTGACCTCCCCTAGCCGATCCAGGAGCACATTCACAGAAAGATATAAATGGAAAGCCCCTTACAAGTTTATGCTACACAAATAAAACGTAAATTAAGGAGGTAACTTGATTCTTTCACCTTCGGAGGGCAAAATAGCATAATGATTTAGAAGTGTATGAGCTGGCGAGTTAGCTTGGATTCGAATTCTAACTCCAACATTGACTCACCCACCAAGTGACTCTGGGTTTATTATTTAATTAAGCAATACTTCAGTCTTCCTTTTTATAAAATAGAGAAAATCTTTTATCTCAAACCATTATTGGGAATATTGCTTAACTCAATAGTAATCATATACATATTAGCTAAAATTACTGTTATTTTCTGTTTGGAAATTGACAATAATTTTTTTATTTTTAAAGGTCTTTAAGTTCAAAATATTGCATATTTATAAGGTTCAAATTTACCAAACATTTATTTAGCATCCAAAGCACTATGTTTAAGCCCTACAGAGAAAGAGATTTTGAAACACTAAACAAATACTAAAGAAACTATTAAAATGATTAAAGAGGGGCTTCCCTGGTGGCGCAGTGGTTAAGAATCCGCCTGCCAATGCAGGGGACACAGGTTTGTGCCCTGGTCCAGGAAGATCCCGTGTGCCACAGAGAAACTAAGCCCATGCGCCCCAACTGCTGAGCCTATGCTCTAGAGCCCATGTCACAACTACTGAAGCCCGCATGCCTAGAGCTCGTGCTCCGCAACAAGAGAAGCCACTGCAATGAGAAGACTGTGCACCGCAACAAAGAGTAGGCCCCGCTCGCCGCAACTAGAGAAAGCCTGCACGCAGCAACAAAGACCCAAGTCAGCCAAAAATCAATCAATCAATATATTTATTTTTAAAAAATGATTAAAGTGATAACTATTCATTATCATTAAAAGATGTTGTAATGTACTAAGTACTTTTAATGTACTTTTAAGTACACTAGTACTTTTAAGTACTAAGTACTTATAATGTACTAAGTGCTAAGTGAAAAAGGTTACCAAACAGCAGCAATGCTATAATCTTGTTTTTATAAGCACACTTATATATTTATATACATTCATAAAAATATATATATGACTTTAAACCAAAAATCAACTGATGGTTCTCTTTCAGTAGTACAATAAAAAATAATTTTATTTATTTTCTTTTTTCCTAAGCATATTTTCTAATTTTTGTACCATGAATATTTAGCACTACTGTTTAAAAAAAGGGGGGGAAAGTTGAAGAAACCTCAGTCATTAGTAACATCACACACAAACTGGCTCAGGTAGTATGTAGGCCATTAGCATCCTGGGTTAGAAATGGAAAGCGAGACTTACAGGGCACAGAATA
Organism: Balaenoptera musculus; assembly: GCF_009873245.2. Taxonomy (NCBI): domain Eukaryota; kingdom Metazoa; phylum Chordata; class Mammalia; order Artiodactyla; family Balaenopteridae; genus Balaenoptera; species Balaenoptera musculus. The sequence goes on along the minus strand of NC_045790.1, from coordinate 95,099,910 downwards.
CACTATGATCTTCAATTTATGAAGATTAAAACAGAATAAAGAATAAATAACATTTATAACTCATTAAATGAATCTTTAGGATCTTCAGATTAAAATGTTACAATACTTTTGTTTAAAGTGCTGCTTCTGGGACTTCCCTGGTGGTGCAGTGGTTAAGAATCCACCTGCCAATGCAGGGGACATGGGTTCGATCCCTGGTCTGGAAAGATCCCACATGCTGAGGAGCAACTAAGCTCGTGCACCACAACTACTGAGCCTGCGCTCTAGAGCCTGCGAGCCACAACTACTGAGCCCACGTGCCACAACTACTGAAGCCCACACACCTAGAGCCCGAGCTCCGCAACAAGAGAAGCCACTGAAATGAGAAGCCCACCCACCACAACAAAGAGTAGCCCCCTGCTCTCCGCAACTAGAGAAAGCCTGGACGCATCAATGAAGACCCAATACAGCCAAAAATAAATAAATTAAAAAAAAATTTTAAAGTGCTGCTTCTAATAAGTACATGTGTTAATTAACTTACCATCTGGAGTAGTGTTTTAAGAGTAGAAAATAGAAAAAAATTACCCTTAAAATTTTTCTGGCACATTTAGAGATACATGGGCAAAGCAGAAAATTATGCAGATGCTCTTCTTAGTGATGGATTCCACAGAAAGCAGGGTCACTGGGCCACAGGAGATGGCTGCAGTTTCCTATTACAATAGTTGGCAAGACTGAAGCATGATCTTACTCTTGATAAACAAGCTGCAGCTAAGTTCAGCACCTCTGGTAACCAAGGTGTTACTGGAAATGATATCTTAGTCCAACTAGTAGAAATGAAGCCTACCTAATAGAATTTTCCTTGAACAATCAGTAAATAAGTAAAGTTAAAACTCACCTGAAAACATTTTTACAAAATCATCAGTAGACATACTCATCACCACATCTGCCCGATCAGAGGGCTCTCCATATCCGACATTGCCACCCTTGCTTTTAAGATCAAGAAACCATGTTCCACCATCTTCACCTACACAGAAAAGAAAGATGTAGAAATCAATGTTAAAGAAGCCCTGTTTTTCTTAAACTTAATAACTGTACAATTAGAATAATCATATATAATGCTGTTACCCAGGTTGAAATCCCCAGGCTTCTAACAAATTCAGCCAATATTTATTAAGTACTTATTATGGGCCAGGCACTCAGCTAGGCTCTGAAGACTCCTCAATAACATGGTTCTTACAAAACAGGAAGTGGAGGGTGATGTGGAGTCAGGAAAGCCCAGCTGAGATTTAAAAGTTAAGTAAGAATTTGCTAGATGGGGGACTTCCCTGGTGGTCCAGTGGCTAAGACTCCGTGCTCCCAGTGCAGGGGGCCCAGGTTTGATCCCTTGTCAGGGAACTAGATCCCACGTGCCACAACTAGAGTTTACGTGCCACAACTAAGAGTTCACATGCCACAACTAAGAGTTCACAACTAAGGATCCCACATGCTGCAACTAAAGCTTCTGCATGTGGCAACGAAGATCCCACATGCCTCAACTAAGACCCAGTGCAGCCAAATAAATAAATAAATAATATTTGCTCGATGAGGAACTGAAAAAAGGAACAGAAGGACTGGAATGTACAAAGAGAGTGGATGGTGGCCTTGGATGAGCTTGTTAGGCAGTCCAGATGCAGAGCACAGTAAGCCATGTAAAGGGTTCGCTGATTTCATCCATACGCCATGGAAGGAGAATGACATTAGGTTTGTATTTTAAATAGATCACCCTAACAGCAGTGTAGAGAAGATATTGAAGAGGGATAAAGAGGATACAGAGGACAATTTAGGAAGGTACTGGGGTTGTTCAGGAGCTTGAGGATGTAAGCCTGGGTCAGGATTGCAGCAGTGGAAATGGAAAAAAGTCCACATATTTGAGAGAGAACTTCAAAGCAATATCACAAAACTAGGTAACTGATTGAATGAAGAGGAAAAGGTAGGGAGGGTGCAGAAAAATGATCTGCTTTGCTAGTTTTTGGCTTGGGAAGCTGGGTAAATATTGCTGTGTTTTTTACTGAGAGGACTACTGAAGAAGAGCAGATATAACAAGTAGTGCCAAAGGCAGGTATTGGGAATGGTGAGTTGTTACTGACATTTTCAGATTGAGGTACCTTTGTGACAGCCAAATGAAAATGTCAAATGAAGTCTGACTGGACTAGGAAGATAGATACATAAGGCATCAGCCCCTATGGTCAGTAAAGCTATGTGAGGGGTTGGGGTTTTCCTAGACAAAGGCTGTAGAGTATAAAGAGTGCTAAGACAGTGACCTGAAGAATATCAACATTTAAGGAAAGGATGGAGAAGCATCTAGCACAGGAGACTGACAAGACATGATTACAGACACAGAAAAAAGCAATGGAGCGTTTCCAGAAGGAAAGAGAGGTCAACAGCATCAAATGTTGCAGAGTGGCGACAAGGTAAGAATGACAAATGCCCACTGGTGACACAGAAGCCACCGAGGACCTTGGTGAGAGCAAATTCAGCGGAATGCAGAAAAATGACACCAGAACAGAGTGAACTGTAGATGAAAATAAGTTTGGCTCTGAAAGGGAGAAGAAAGATGGGGGGTGGGGGCTGTGATTGGGAAGGTTGTTATTGCTGGGATTTTTTAAAAGATAGAATAGACTTTGGGAATGTTAAAAAACCACTGGGAAGGAGGCTTCAGGATGAACAGGTGGAAGAGACAGCACACATTTCCTGAGGAGACCAGAGGAAATGGGATCTAGAACTTTGCTACTCAAAGTGTGATCCATGAACTGCAGTACTGTCATCACATCAGAAATGCAAACTTCAGACCCTACCTCAAACCTACTGAATCAGATTCTGCATTTTTAGCATGCCCAGCGGTGATCAGTATGGACATTAAAGCTTAGGATGCACGGATGTGGAGTTGAGCTCTGCCTGTTGGGAGAGGAGGAAGAGAGGTCAATGCCTACAACAGTTTGGTATCAGATGGCAGGAAGCTGAAGCAATTCCTTTCTGTAGGCTTCCCTTATCTCTGTGAAAGAGGAGGTCACTTTATCTGCTGAAACTGGCAGGGAAGTGGTGAAGGGAGAGATGGGAGATTTGAGGAACACTGAGAGGTTTAAAAAAGTCACTGTGGAAAATGAGGCAATAAGCTGACCACAGAAACACAGAATTCTGACATTGGAGAGGAGCAGTGATGAATTTTTACTGGTACAGATTCACTGGGTGGTGTGATTCCACCCCCCACCTCCTGCCATTTCTCCAGCAAGACTTAGCAACCTGGATGCAAGTGTGGAGCAGACAGAGAGTTTGATCATCCAGGACTAGGATTTTGACAGCTGGTGACATAAGCACCAGGTCAGGAAGTTTAGGATACAGGTAAAAGAGTGATTGAAGCAATGGACCATGGGTTCTAAGAAAAGGAAGTAAAAACAGGAAGATGCAGATGGATTAAGATAAAATAGAGGTGACAAAGTATAAAGGAACTGATAATGTCAAAGTTTGCGTACAATGGGACTGTGGTAGCTAATTCTTAAAACTCTTGTTAACATGCATTAATACTAATGCATTTTTTTTTTGAGAAGAAAAATACTGAGAGGTTTTAAAAGCTGACTGCATTCAGAGTGACCTGAATAATATCAAAGATAAAAAATGGCAAGGGAGTTCCCTGGCAGTCCAGTGCTTAGGACTCGGCACTTTCACTGCTGTGGGCCCCGGTTCAATCCCTTGTCAGGGAAGTAAGATACCATAAGCCCGTGGTGCAGCCAAAAAACAGGCAAGGTGCACATGGTTGATAAATGACTGTATTATACTATCTGTCATGATCCATATACCCTTCTAAATAGGATTTTCTCTCAATTACATACACTAAGGAGTTACTTAACACTGGAAGTATCTGTAAGGAAATTTTATTTTACATATGTCCATATGCACTGATATTAACTTAAAAATACAAATCAGTAGAACAGAGAAGAACTACAAAAACAAGTAGAAAACAGGTCTATCACTTATATGTGGAAATACCAGTTTAAAACAAATAGATATAATTATGGGTCAACATATATGAACCCCATGGTAACCACAAATCAGAAACTTAACAGATGGACAAAAACCAAAAAGAAAAGAACACAAAAATACAAACCAGTAGTTATTTGCTACTCTTAAATGTCTACATTCTCGGGTAAGGGTCTGGATATAGCCAACTATTCCAGGTTATTACTACTGGAGGCTGATATACTTTCAAGGGAAATATCCTACTTTGTTTCACAAAAGCTCCAGATTACCAGAAGTAACCCTTACCTGAGAGTTCAAACTGATAGATTGCTTGAGTGGCTTTAACAACATCCTCACTGAGAGAGTCCTTAACAATTCTAAATGTTCCTTCCACAGCTCCAGAACGTGGTTTTGGTGATGGCTGCGCCTCCTCTTCTTTCAATTCTGGAAGAGCACCTATAAAATGTTATTGATATAAGTACCTTTAAAGCCTAGGCAATGTAAGGTCACACACAAAATTAATTAATTAGCAAACAGACTTGCTACCAGTTAGACCCATTTAACCAAAATGACCTTAAATACATTCAGTGGCATCTTAAAGCATAAGAGCATAAAGCAAACTGATGGAATAACAGCCAAACACGTCAGTTACGATTATAAATGTAAATGGTTTATACTCTTCAAGTAAAAGACCACCTCTCAGATTAGCTTTTAAAAAAAACCCACTAATTTATACAGTGTTTATAATAAACAGATTTAAACAACCTATTAGAGTTTTAGTGGTAACAATTAATCACTCCTTTATCATCGTCCCTGAGTTCCAAAACCAAATGAGAAAAGAAGACCGTGGAGTCAGAAAGATGGAGATCAGAATATCAACTGTGTAAATGAGTGGAAATGAATTGGCGACTGTAGCTTGAATCAACAGCCAAGTGAACTTCTCAATAACTTTACCTCTAAATTAAACATATTCACCTAGTCTTTTCATCCCTGGATTGAACCTGCCTCCTCCCATCAAGGAATGGAAATGCCTCTGTAAGTAAAGATCACATGAAAACTGAGGATAGTCTACTCTGAAAGAAAGAAGGCTCAAAAGGGTCTAAACCACACTAACTCGTTTCTTCTCCCAATCTCAATCAGATTGGTCCCTCCCACTAGATGAAGAGGTAGGTCAAACCATGTATTAGTCTCATGAAGGCCCCACTACCTAGAAACGCAAGGTCAGGGGAATAGAGGTTGCAACATTTTAAATTTTGTAGTCACTTAAACCATTGGCCATAACCATTCAGCATATGATGAGCCAGGGGAGATCTGCAGTGCATAGGACAGTTCGAATCCCATAGCATGAAGCTGTCCCCCAATACCAACCTCTGTGTCTTTATTCATCCTCCTGGAATTATTTGTGGGCAGTTTGGCTGCCCCCAGAAACAGCTGAGAATAATTTGTTATTTAAACTAACTCAAAGGACAATCTGTACTCTAGGCTGAAGATTAACTCTCCATCTATCTCCCAGCTCAAATTATACCCAGCCATCTTGTCCAATATAACTCACCAAAGGTTATTAAATAAAATCTAACTGACAGCATAAAGATACTCCAGAGTACAACATAACCAATTCAAAAGTATCCTAAATTTATTGAATATAAACTGCCTTCCATTATGATGTTTCCAGACACAAATAAACAGTAAAACCCTTCTCACAAAGTTCAGCAGATATTAAAGATGAAATACTTAAGATCCAATGGAGCAAAGAATATATTATTATTATGGTATTTTGAAGCCAGTTTAAAAATTCAGATATGTATTTCAATATTTAATGCTGACAGTGTAGTGAGGGAGGTACTCATATAATGCCAATATTTATAATTCTGGAAGGAAGTTTCATAGTATGTATCAGGAACCCTCCCATTGCCTGATTATCCACTTTTAGTGATCCACTATAAGAAAATCCTGTAACATTTATAAAATGAAACAATTATAAACCACTAAAATAAATATTATTCATGTGATACAATACTAAGTTGCCAATTTCAAAAATTTGTTTTTGAAGACCTGGATAATATTCACAATATAATGTTAAGTAAAACGAAGTATATACAATTAAATATAATATGATCCAATCAGGTAAAGTATATATTTGTGGATATGAATTTTAAGTTATATTTTCAAAAAATAAAAGAGACTGTAAAGAAATAAACCAAAATACAGACAGTATTTATACTTGGATGGTGGGTTACATGTGATTTAAAAAATTTTCTTTATGCTTTTCTGTACTAAGCTTTTCTATACAAATTAATTTAAAATGGTATCAAAATTGATTAAATTACATTACGAAATCTATTGGATGTGGCCAAAGTTATATTAAGGGGGTAAATGCACAGTCAAAATTATTTTATTATTTTTAAAGGAATAAAAATGAATATTAGCCTAACAAGCAAGAAAAGGAACAAAAACGTGTGACCTCAAAGAAAGCAGAGAAGAGAAAATAATAAAGCAAAAATTTTTCAAGTAATGAATCAATGGTTGCAGACTTTTGTGAATATATTAAAAATCACTTAACTACATACTTTAAAATGGTGAATTTTTGGTATATGTAAATTATACCTCAAAGCTGTTATAAAAAGAAATAATGAATCAGTAAAGAGAAAAGCAGTAGAATGAAAAATGAAATAAAATTTAAAATCTGGTTCTTTTGAGAAAAAACAATAAGATACAGTAAAATTGGGCAACTTTCTGGAAAATTTAATCAAAGAAAAAGGGAAAAAAAAAACTTTAAAAAGAGAAAAGGGATAAAATAAATATGAAAAATTTTAAATTATAAATGAATACTACATGTCAACCCTTAAATAAATTTTAAAACTTCAAATGGATAGTTCTGGTTTTTTTATTTTAGAAAAAGCCAATAATTGAATGACAAAATAAAAACATTTTCAAAGAGACAACTTCAGAAAAGACTCAAAAAACTTAGTAGGTGAGATATGTCAAACCTTCAAGGAAAAGAACATAGAAAAAGGAAGTTACCCAATTGACTGCCATACTCAAAATATAACAAAAAATAAAATATAGAAAATATATAATAAAAATGTAGACATTAATCTAAATAACTGATAAAAAAATCTTAACCAGCATCTAATACCTTACTTATGGGTAAAATCTAAAGATTTTCCCTTTAAAATTAAGAATAAAATAAGAATATCTAAAATAAATAGTTTCAATAAATATTTCCAAATTCTTCTGGAAGTTCGAGTCAGTATATTAAGATATATGCCAGAAATAATCCTGTAAGATACTATTATTATATGTAGACAGTAAGTTTGGGCATTTAGGAAATTCAAGATAATTACTCAATGATAATTACATCAACTAACATTTATAGGGGACTTACTATATAAATTTCACAATATGATGGACTATCTATTATACTTAATCCACATGATACTCACATAAGGAAAGTGAGAGCTGAGAAAACTGTTTCAGAGAGCTGAAGTGACTTGTCCAAGGTCACAGATTTAAGTGACAGGGACAGGACTTGTACCCAGATCTGTCTTATCCCAAAGTCTATGCTTTCAGTAACTGTCTCTCTATTAGAAACTATTAGAAGTCTAAAACAAGACAAAAACTCATGAAGGTGACCAGATATAAAATATAAAAAGTTAGTTTCCCCCTTCTTATTTATAATGTGTCTTGTTTCAGAAAGCATTTCAATATGTTTAATAAAATAAACACAATTCAAGATTAAAGTAAAAAGAAGTGAGTGAGGTTTTAAAATGGCAACTGGAATACTCAGTGACACACCTAAGGTTACATGGCAGTATGTGGCACAGCAGGAATTCCAACCCAGGCAGTCTGACTGGGTAATGCTTCCTCTACATTTTCTTCTATGTCTAACTATGTAATTTTATATAGCCAACATAAAGGCTGGGCAGAGAACCAAGACCTAAACTCAGCAGAACTGGACCAAGCAGAGGCTGCTAAAAGTGAGGAAAGCAAAGACACAGGCTTCCTTCAAGTTTCTGGAGGCAGGAAATATATAGGAATGTATTTGGTTTTAGTAGGTATAATACCAGACAGAACTAAGTTTGTCATATAATAACTGCTGGAACTCCTACTTCAGGTGATGTGTCTATTAATCAATATATCATCTTTATCATCTGAGACGCCAAGGAGATGGCAGCAAAAACTTCAGTGTAGCCTTTAAAGACACTTGCCAAGAGATAAACTGCATCATTTATCACCTGAAATATTTAGACATAGCATGATGACTCTGCACAAGAGAATAAAACTTTAGGAGACAACAGACAAACCAGTAATATATTTGAAAGGTACATTCAGTACACAACAAATATGGAAACTTTTGGGAAACAAATGAAACCAAGTTCCCCTAAAACAAGTTTACCAGGTTTATGATTAGTCTATCTAAAACTTTATTCCCTTTTTTTTAATGATATTTCTCTTTCTCAGTCAAGCAGTACTTTCTTTTTTCTTTTTTTAATTAATTTATTTTATTTATTTTATTTTTGGCTGCGTCGTTGGGTCTTTGTTGCTGTGCGCGGGCTTTTCTCTAGTTGCGGTGAGCAGGGGCTACTCTTTGTTGCGGTGCAGGGGCTTCTCATTGCAGTGGCTTCTCTTGTTGCAGAGCACGGGCTCTAGGCACGCAGGCTTCAGTAGTTGCAGCACACGGGCTCAGCAGTTGTGGCTCGTGGGCTCTAGAGCGCAGGCTCAGTAGTTGTGGCACATGGGTTTAGCTGCTCCTCGGCATGTGGGATGTTCCTGGACCAGGGCATGAACCTGTGTCCCCTGCATTGGCAGGCGGATTCTTAACCACTGTGCCACCAGGGAAGCCCCAAAACTTTATTCCCTTGCTTGTCTCCTCTGACCTTAGTGCCTTTCTTGTCCAGTCTGACCTCAATCCTATGCTAATTGAACACTAATCAACCAGAGTCAGATGACTAAAACTGCTGTTGTCAATAACATCATTGATGTACTAAAACTGCTGCTGTAGATTGCATCATTACTGTACAAACTCAGAGCAAGATGAATTAACAGGCCCCTGAGCCATGGACCACCTGGCCAGAGAATCATAAACCAGAGACATCATGACTCCCAAAACTATGATTAAGAAATGTCACAGAAATGTCACAAGAACTCCTTTACATGAAAACTAATATAAAACAAGGGCAGAAAGTCATATATAACTGGCTGAGATGAAAAAACAATAAAATAAAATGAAAAAGGAAATGGGAAACATGACAAACAAAAAGTATAATAGCAGAATTAAACATTAGGGGCAATATGGAAGAGAGATGAATGTGTCTAAAATCTTATCAGTAATACAGAGTACAAACTTGAAAAGGTCTCTCAGAATGCAGAAGAAAAGAACAAAAATATGGAAACAGTAACAAAAGATAGTGAAAACTACAGGGGAAAGGGACAGGGTAGCCAGACTAAGTGTTTCTGAGGGGAATCCAGAAAAACTGGAATAGAAGCAATTAAAACTATAACTAAAGAAAAAAAGAAAAAATAAACCGGAGGCTAAAAAAAAAGACTGAGTGAACTCCCTGTGTTGCAATGGGCAGGAAAAATCAATGAAGAGGGCTTCCCTGGTGGCCCAGTGGTTAAGAATCCGCCTGCCAATGCAGGGGACACGGGTTTGAGCCCTGGTCCGGGAAGATCCCACATGCCAAGGAGCAACTAAGCCCGTGCGCCACAACTACTGAGCCTGCGCTCTAGAGCCTGCAAACCACAACTACTGAGCCCGCGTGCCTAAAGTCCGTACTCTGCAACAAGAGAAGCCACCACAATGAGAAGCCCATGCACTGCAACGAAGAGTAGCCCCCACTCACCGCAACTAGAGAAAGCCCGTGCACAGCAATGAAGACCCAACACAGCCATAAATAAATAAATTTATTGAAAAAAATAATAATTACATATATGTTATACAAAACAAATACACAAAGCACGAATACCAGAAAAAGTACAAGGCTGTCAATATTTTCCTCCCCCTTTGGAAATGAGGGATACACATTGACCTCTGGGAGAGACACTGTGAAATCAACATACAATAGATCTGGATATGGATGTAAAAAATCACCTGAAAGAGTTAAGTTAGATCTCAGGTCAGAAATACTGAGCTACTACCTATATGAATATATTAATGTACCTACAGAAAATGTCAAGTAGAATTACAGTTGACTGAAACATCACTTCTCCACTTAATTTTTTGCACAGGGAAGAGAGGTTTTAGCCAAAGGAATTTGAGAATTCTGACCTCAAAGATGAGGGCATCCCGCCTGTAGAGATGGATATAGGGATTGCAGTCAATGCACCTGACATATTCTGATCCCAAAGACAAAAATCACTCCTATCAAAGCCCGATGTCAGTAAACATTTATCTTACATTCTGCTTATCTAACCCAGCTTATTCTGAGTCCATGGTCATGAAACAATCTTCTGACTATGATTCTGTTCTCTATGTCATTATGCCCAGAGGGAGAGAACGAGCTGCTCACAGCAACTCCATGTTTAGTCCATGAGATGGCAACTCCTCATTATAAAATAAATTGGATTACTGGGGGGAAAATATGCTAATACTTCAAGTATTCAGGAGTTAGGAAATTAAGTTTACTGGTTAAGGATATGGCCTTTAGAATCAGAAAAATACGTATTTAAATTCTGGCTCTGCCACCTGCCAGCTCTGTGATCTCCAATGTAAAATGAGGACAATGATACCTGCCTTGTAGGATTGTAAGTATTAAATGAGACAATGCATGCAAAGTACTTAGCACAGTGTTTGCCATATAGTAGGTGCCCAATAAATATTTGTTGAAAAACAACATGAATGTATGTGATTGATAAGTGGTTCTTATTATTTAAATTTGGTATTTAAATGAGCTTAGTTTATACGCATCTTCCTCTAAAACATAGATCCAATCTTAGGGTACTGGGCAAAAATCTGGATTTCGGACTTGCCTATCTTGAAGATAGACTCTTCTAGACTTTGATAAGCTCTCTGACTAACTTCTGCCATTCTGTATGAGGCCTTTTGAGGAAAAGATTGACAGCCTTGTTTTCTTTGTTTTTGTTTTTTTAAATTATTATTTATTATTTATTTATCTATTCATGGCTGTGTTGGGTCTTCGTTTCTGTGCGAGGGCTTTCTCTAGTTGTGGCAAGCGGGGGCCACTCTTCATCACGGTGCGTGGGCCTCTCACTATCGCGGCCTCTCTTGTTGTGGAGCACAGGCTCCAGACGCGCAGGCTCAGTAATTGTGGCTCACGGGCCCAGCCGCTCCGCGGCATGTGGGATCTTCCCAGACCAGGGCTTGAACCCGTGTCCCCTGCATTGGCAGGCAGATTCCCAACCACTGCGCCACCAGGGAAGCCCGACAGCCTTGTTTTAATACTCTGATATATCCATGTGGCAACCAAATCAAAGATCTAATTTTTAAAAACTTAAATTTTAAAAGGAGTTATCTCTAGGTGATGGGATTATGAGTGACCATTTTCCCTTCTATATTTTTCAAATTTTCTATAATACAAAAGAAAAGTTGCCTTTTTTGTTACTTAATTTTTTGAAATTGCCTCCAAAAATTCGGACAAAGAAAAGATAAAGATAGAAAAGATAAGATTAAGCTAGAAATAAAGTTTGTCACCGAAATGCATTGTGGTAAGGTTCTATAGGTTTCCTAAAGGTACAGAAGAAATGTTTTCCTAAACTTTCTAGCCTCCACCTAAAGAATCTATGGTCACTAAGGAGATTCACAGAGTCTATAATATAAAAATAAGGTAAGGGCCCAGAAGAAGCACTGCTATTCTTGTTAATAAACCATGAGAGAGGTCTTCCCTGGCGGTCCAGCAGTTAAGACACTGCACTCTCACTGTGGGGGGCATGGGTTCGATCCCTGGCAGGGGAACTAGGATCAGTGCAGCCAAAAAAAAATAAACCACAAGAGAAATTCTTCTCATGGGGTTTCACTGTAGAGTGTTTCTTCTGACATCTTTCAGTAAGTTAGTGGCATCGTGCCAGAACACAAAGATTAAAATGTAAACTCTGGACCAATTCAAGAAAGCTATTGTTTCTAAACTACAAAAACAAAACAAAGCAAAACCCAAACCTCCTTTGCAGGTAATTTCTCCCATAAAGTAGTCACACAGCACAAACTCTGAGAATGGTGTCAGATGTATTTTGATGTGACACATTTTTCCTCAAAATAAAGTATCAACACAAAACACCTAAAAACAATGCCAAGGAAAAGAAATAAAACCTTTAAAAAGGTGTATTTTAAAGACAACTTTTTTTTTAAATCAAATGAAAAGAATACATCAAAAACTTCTTACTGGTAGAAGGAAAAGACAACCTTCCCTGGTGGCACAGTGGTTGAGAATCTGCCTGCCAACTCAGGGGACACAGGTTTGAGCCCTGGTCCGGGAGGATCCCACATGCCGCGGAGCAACTGAGCCCGTGTGCCACGACTGTTGAGCCTGTGCTCTAGAGCCCGCGAGCCACAACTACTGAGCCCACATACCACAACTGCTGAAGCCTGCATGCCTGGAGCCCGTGCTCCGCAACGGGAGAAGCCACTGCAATGAGAAGCCCGTGCACCGCAACGAGGAGTGGCCCCCACTCGCCGCAACTGGAGAAAGCCTGAGCGCAGCAACATAGACCCAATGCAGCCAAAGATAAATAAAAATAAATAAATTTATAAAAAAAAAATTCTTTTCTAGAATTAACTAAGACATTACTTGTCTAGTTTAAATTACAAAATAGGGAATTCCCTGGCGGTCCAGTGGTTAGGACTTGGCACTTCCACTGCCAGGGGCCCAGGTTCTATCCCTGGTCAGGAAACTAAGATCCCACAAGCCTCATGGCACATCCAAAAAAAAAAAAAAAAGAAAAGAAGAAAAAGCTTAAAAGCAGAAGGCAGAAATGTTCAATTCTACATTTTGGAAGAAATACATAAGTTAGTAACTTTAACTTTATTTTCCTACAGAAAATATGGTCTACGTCTTACCATGTGTTTCCGGTTTCTTGGTAACTATAACTGGCTGTTCATCCAGGAAGAAATCTGGTAACAAAGGATGGCCTGAAAAGTTGACCCCAAAAATAATCAGGTTAATGTAACAACTTCAGTATATTAAGATTTTAACACCTGTTTAATAAACGTTACATTTTTATTTTATTGATCATTCTGGTGCTGTGGAAAAGACTCCCATGAGAAGTGTCAAACTATCTGACCTTCATTAAGCTAAAACACTTTTCCTGTAATCCAGTTATCCTCCTCGCCTTCAACAAATTTCATCTTTAAGATCCAACCAAAGAGTTGCCTGTTATGTTAAGCCCTTAACTGCTCTCCCAAGAGCTTTTGCCCCTTCTCACCTATCCATGAAACCCTTCTGTGCTACATCCCTCCAAAATGCTCTGGACTCATTTCCTACCTGGCGCCCCAGAAAGAAGGGGGTTCTTCATTAAGAAGAACTTGTTTCCCATCTCTGTCAATGTGTGTCTGTCTTTCCCTCTCAGAAGATTAAAAAAACTGGAGGGCAGGAATGCACCAGTCTTTGTTATATCCTAACACTTAATCATAATTCCATACTCATATTAAGTTCTCAACACTTGATAGGATTTTTAATTTAAATCAAATTTAAAATTTTGTGCACAGTGACATTGTGTCTTTAAAACCTAAAGTGATAATTACTTCAGTACTTATATAAATATTAACTACTGAGTACTATGATTGTACCATAAGCCAGGTACCGTGCCCAGCACATTATATACATTATTGCATTTAGTTCTCACAAAAATCCTGTGTAGAAATTATCCTTCCCTGATTTTAACCAATAAGGAAAGTGAGGCTCAGAGAAAACAGGTGACATGCCTAAGGCCGCCCAGCTAGTGAGCAGCTGAGCAGAAATGGGAACTGGGTTATCTCCTCCCAAACTCCACTTGTTCCTAATCACTATACAATATTGCTTCCCTCACAGGATTGCTATGAAGGCTAAACAGATACTGTATATAAAAGTGTTTTTTAAAACTGCAAAGAGCTATTTAATTCAATTCAGTTCAAACTGAAGAGACAGGGATGATACAAATAGAAACGTGGTTTCTGTCACCTAGAAGCTCAACCTAATGAATAATACTTAAAATACACTTTTGCACAAATAAATACGACTCCCATTTGGGGCTATATTGTCTATTATATAGTATACTTTATACGTAAAGTAAAAATGCATTATCATCACCATCATCACCTACAGTTACAACAGTAAGAATTATTTTTGAACAAGGGGCCTTCTGAGAACTTCTCAAATACCCCCTGTACATGGGGTAGACCCTGTTCATTCACCTTCACCATTCATCATGAAGTTACTCTCAGACTGCACTTAAGAGACAACATTTGGAAAGCCCATAATCTTAAAAAGTTTTTGTAAAAAACTCACCACTGTATCATCTGTTACCATATCCTTGAAGGAAATCTTTACTGTGTGATTTTAAGGCCAACTTTAAAAACTAATTTTCATTTTTGGTTTCAAGATTTGGAAATGGTTAGAAGCTGATGTGACCTTCTCTATCTGTGCATCACTTAAAAAGCCTTCAACTCACTTCTATTTTCCCTTTCTCTTTTTTTCCAGTTGTGTTGGTCTGGGTTTTTCCTTTCACTAGGAGGACAGCTTTTAAAGGAGCATATTAATTTTATAATCACATAAACATGCACGCAAAACAGATGTATGTCCATTGCAGAAAATGTGGAAAAACACATCACCACTTTTGAAAACTATATGCATTACCTGGTGTAATGGCATAGACATCAAAATTTTTTATTCCTTCTTCTTTTAAGATATTTTCATCAATAATAAAGTTGCCAGTAAAACTTTTTGGCTTTTTGAAAATGCAATATGCAGCATCTGCAATGATATCAACTTTTCTACATTGGCTTTCGATACCAGATCCTCCCAGCATATCCATAGCAGCAGTGTGTATGGCTGTAGAGAAAACAAACATACACATACGTAATTCTAAATCGAGCAATAGGACTATGGGAGTAACAAGCAAGACAACTAATCTCTTTATAACTCAGGTGATAACAAAAAGGTCCAGAGAGCTTAAAGGATTTGCCAAATGTTTTACTGACATAACTGGGTAGACAACACATGTTCCTTGCTCTACACAACACTGCCTTATACAGTACTCCTTCATGAGACTCATGGCAAAATTCAATTAGATTTCTGATTAAGAATGCTCAAAGAATTTGCATACCATTCTTGAGAGACAAGAAAGCCAGTGAGGAATAACAGCAAGAGCACTGAGCTGTAAATCAGATGACTGACATTTTTATGCCAACTATGCCGTGACTTTCGGCAAGCTACTTTAACATCTTTCGGCCTCAGTTTCCTGTCTCTAAAATATGGAGCTCCTTTCCTAAGCTTATTTTCTCTTTTTCCTCTACTAGAATATAGAGACAGTTTTTCTTGTTCATCACTGTATCCCTAGTGCCTAAAACAATGACAAATATACCATAAACATTCAATAGATACTGGCTGGACATGGGGGTCCCTTTTAAGTTCAGATACTACTTTCATTTATGAAATACTAGAAAATAAAGAGAATTAAAAGGAAGAAATTTTTTTTTTTGGCCACACCCTGCGGCATGCCAGATCTCAGTTCCCCGACCAGGGATCAAACCTGTACCCCCTCCAGTGGAAGCGTGGAGTCTTAACCACTGGACCGCCAGGGAAGTCCCAAGGAAGAATTTTAAAATTATCTATAATCTCCCTGCCCAGAGATAATTACCTTTTTTTTAAATAAATTTATTTATTTATTTGGTTTTAGTTTTGGCTGTGTTGGGTCTTCATTGCTATGTGCAGGCTTTCTCTAGTTGCGGCGAGCAGGGGCTACTCTTCATTGCGGTGCGTGGGCTTCTTATTGTGGTGGCTTCTCTTGTTGAGGAGCACAGGCTCCAGGCGAGCCAGCTTCAGTAGTTGTGGCACACGGGCTCAGTAGTTGTGGCTCGTGGGCTCTAGAGCGCAGGCTCAGTAGTTGTGGTGCACGGGCTTAGTTGCTCTGTGGCATGTGGGATCTTCCTGGACTGGGGCTTGAACCCGTGTCCCCTGCACTGGCAGGCAGATTCTTAACCACTGCACCACCAGGGAAGCCCCTAATTTTTAAATTATATGTTTTTTATGAAGTAACTTGAAACTCTACCATTAATACTACATTATTAATTACACATTGTCACAGTTGTAAATAGTAACAACTCAATTTACATACGTATTTTAGCTTACATTTAAAGCAATGAAAGTCAATTTGTTCAAATGTACTTTAGGTGTCCGAGTTTCCAGTAGTTTAGATAAACTCTCCATTCCACTATTAAACCATATTGAAATCATTACATACTGGAATAACTTACACAATTCAGTCCACAAGATGAAAAGTTTATAGCTTTTAAGAGCCACTGACCCTTTTAACTCATTCAAGAAATAGTTATTGAGCCTTACAAAAAAGCCAGGCACTATTGGAGGTACTGGGGACAGATGAGTGGACAAAACAGACAAAAAGTCCCGACTTTCATGGCAATTACATCCTAGCACACATCGCTCTTTCAAAGAGTGCACATTAACTTGGGGAATTTCCTAATAGCATTGAATTAGAAGATACTTCTCCATATTGTAACTAAAATGCCTTTACTAGGAATAATTTTTTTTACTTTACCAATAGCTCAAGAGCTCTGGCCTCACTCTTGACGTGGTACCTTACTAATAAAAAATAGCAGGAACTTCCTTGGTAGCGCAGTGGTTAAGAATCCGCCTGCCAATGCAGGGGACACGGGTTCGATCCCTGGTCCGGGAAGATCCCACATGTCGCTGAGCAACTAAGCCCATGCACCACAACTACTGAGCCCGTGCTCTAGAGCACACGAGCCACAACTACTGACCCCGCATGCCACAACTACTGAAGCCCGTGCACCTGGAGCTTGTGCTCTGCAACAAGAGAAGCCACCACATGAGAAGCCCACGCACCACGACAAAGAGTAGCCCCCTGCTCGCAGCAACTAGAGAAAGCCCGCGCGCAGCAACGAAGACCCAACTCAGCCAAAAAAAAAAAAAAAAAAAGCTAACATTTATTATGTGTGTCCTGTGCTGGGCATGCTGCTACATACTCTACGTACATTATCTGAATGAATTCCATGAAGTATGTACTATTGTTATCCTCATTTTACAGATGACAGTACTCAGGCACAGAGGGGTTAAGGAACTTGTCCAAGGTTACAGGACCTAGAATTCAAACACGTGGCAGCTTTACTCCAGAGCCAGGCTCTTAGCCACCATGTGACTAATGGGCATACTTTGTTAACCAACAGTTTTGAGTTCAGTTATCATCTTACTCCCATAAACTGCAGAATTTTTCTGTAAATATTTCAATATAGTCTACAATGACTATAGGTATACATACACACTCCAGTCTCACTGTAGACTATATGAATGGCATGCAAATTCTTAAAAATTATTAATTAAGAATATGTCATGTAAGTACATACATGTCATGCATGTGTGTGTGCATCCATACACACACACACAATGTAAGAACAAGGAATGGTATTCCCAAACAACCTACTGTTACTTTAATGACCTTTCTACGGAAGATACAAAGAAGGCACAAATAAACCCCCCAAATCAGGAAGTGAGCCAAATAGTTATTCCCAACAAAGTTTCTACGATGTGAACAGGCCAACCCAACAGGTTATAAAACTGACCATAAAAACAGATTAACAACATGATCAATCAAGTCAAATTCCCTGATGATTTCTGGCAAAAAAAAAATATATATTCAAGATTTGTAATACACCCTGGATCACAAGAATCCTAAAAGTAGCCCTAAAACTTAAGTCTTATTAACGAATAATTGGAAAAGTATCTGCTACCTTTTGAGTGGTTCTCCTGATTACAGCTTGTTTTTTTTTTTTTTAAAGATTTTTTTGATGAGGACCATTTTTTTAAAGTCTTTATTGAATTTGTTACAATATTGCTTCTGTTTTATGTTTTGGTTTTTTGGCCACGAGGCATGTGGGAATCTTAGCACCCCGACCAGGGATCAAACCTGCACCCCCTGCACTGGAAGGCCAAGTCTTAACCACTGGACTGCCACGGAAGTCCCTGATTACAGCTCGTTGTATGTGAATAAATTTCTTTATGTTTTCTAAGTACAAGAAATAATTATGGCTTTTCGTTTTTTTAAAATTTATACGTATCCTCTCTACTTTATTCCCCTTAATTCAGTCTCCTCATTTGTAAAGTGTGGATAATAGCAATAATCTCACTGATCCACTGGGAAGGTCGGATGGGAGACCACAGGTAAAAACAAATACCATATGATTTCACTCATATGTGCAATACAAAAAACAAGCAAACAACAAAATAAGTGAGCAAATCAAACCAAATAAAAACAAACACGTAGACACTGAGAACAAAGTAGGGGTTATCATAGGGGAGGGAGAAATGGGTAAAGGGGAATCAACTGTATGGTGATGGATGGAAACTAAATTTTTGGTGGTGAGAACACTGTAGTGTATACAGAAGTAGAAATATAATGTTTTTATACAGGAAACTTGTATAATGTTATAAACCAATGTTACCTCAATAAAATATAAATTAAAAACAAACAAACACATTAAGCCTCTTGGCTTTTGGGAGGGATCCGATAAATTTTTTTTTTTAATCAGTCATCAATTTTATACACATCAGTGTATACATGTCAATCCCAATCGCCCAATTCAGCACACCACCATCCCCACCCCACCGCAGTTTTCCCCCCTTGGTGTCCATACGTTTGTTCTCTACATCTGTGTCTCAACTTCTGCCCTGCAAACCAGCTCATCTGTACCATTTTTCTAGGTTCCACATACATGCGTTAATATACGATATTTGTTTTTCTCTTTCTGACTTACTTCACTCTGTATGACAGTCTCTAGATGAATCCACGTCTCAACAAATGACTCAATTTCGTTCCTTTTTATGGCTGAGTAATATTCCATTGTATATATGTGCCACATCTTCTTTATCCATTCGTCTGTCGATGGGCATTTAGGTTGCTTCCATGACCTGGCTATTGTAAACAGTGCTGCGATGAACATTGGGGTGTATGTGTCTTTTTGAATTACGGTTTTCTCTGGGTATATGCCCAGTAGTGGGATTGCTGGATCATATGGTAATTCTATTTTTAGTTTTTTAAGGAACCTCCATATTGTTCTCCATAGTGGCTGTATCAACTTACATTCCCACCAACAGTGCAAGAGGGTTCCCTTTTCTCCACACCCTCTCCAGCATCTGTTGTTTGTAGATTTTCTGATGATGCCCATTCTAACTGGTGTGAGGTGATACCTCATTGTAGTTTTGATTTGCATTTCTCTATTTTCTTTTTTTAAGTATTTTATTGTGGAGATAAATATATATTTTAACCATTTTTAACCACATGTATATACATTTTAACCATTCTTTTTGATGGCTTGGGTGCATTTTATTGGTTTTCAGGTTAACCTTTTTTTTTAAACATTTGGCTTAACTAGCCAAGAGTTTTGTTTTTAATTGATTTTTTTTTTTTTTTTAATTTTTGCCTGTGTTGGATCTTCGTTGTGGCATGCGGGATATTTCGTTGCGGTGTGCGAACTTCTCTCCACTTGCTGTGTGTGGGCTTCTCTCTACTTGTGGTGTGCAGGCTTCTCTCTAGTTGCAGCATGCGGGTTTTCTCTCTCTCGTTGTGGCACACGGGCTCCAGAGCACATGGGCTCTGTAGGTGAGGAGTGCAGGCTCAGTAGTTGTGGTGCACGGGCTTAGCTGCACCGTGGCATGTGGGATCTTAGTTCCCTGAGCAGGGACTAAACCCGCGTCCCCTGCACTGGAAGGCAGATTCTTTACCACTAGACCACCGGGGAAGTCCCAGATTAACGATTTTTAAGTGTACAGTTCTTTGGCATTAAGTACATTCACAATGTTGTGCCACTATTACCACCATTCATTCCCAGACTTTTCAAAATATCTTTTAAAAAATTTACTGGGTTGGCCAAAAAGTTCGTTCTGGTCTTTCCATAACATCTTAAATAAATTTGTTTATTATATTATAGACGTTTCAGGACTTCCCGGTGTTCCACCGCAATGAAAAAGATCCCATATGCCTCAACGAAGATCCCACATGCTGCATCTAAGACCAGACACAGCCAAAAAATAAAAATAAAGAAAATAAATTTTAAAAAATTATAGACGTTTCATGTGTTTAACATTTTATTTCGACTTCTGTATACACTATACTATGTTCACCATCAAAAGTTTACTTTCCATTCATCACCATATAGTTGATCCCCTTTACTTACTTCACCCTCCCCCTCCCCTTCCCCTCTGGTATCCACTACTCTGTTCTCTGTACCCACACACAAATGTACATTCTTTCTTTTCTTTTTAATAAATTTATTTATTTATTTATTTTTGGCTGTGTTGGGTCTTCGTTGCTGCATGCGGGCTTTCTCTAGTTGCGGCGAGCTGGGGCTACTCTTCATTGTGGTGCGCGGGCTTCTCATTGCGGTGGCTTCTCTCGCTGTGGAGCACCGGCTCTAGGCACGTGGGCTTCAGTACTTGTAGCATGCAGGCTCAGTAGTTGTGGCTCGCAGGCTCTAGAGAGCACAGGCTCAGTAGTTGTGGCGCACGGGTTTAGTAGCTCCGTGGCATGTGGGATCTTCCCGGACCAGGGCTCGAACCTGTGTCCCCTGCATTAGCAGGCAGATTCTTAACCACTGCACCACCAGGGAAGCCCCACACATACATTCTTGTATGTACTCACCAAACCAAAGATACCATTGATTATAAAGTGTACCACTGAGAGGGACTTCCCTGGTGGCACATTGGTTAAGAATCCGCCTGCCAATGCAGGGGACATGGGTTCGACCCCTGGTCTGGGAAGATCCCACATGCCTCAGAGCAACTAAGCCCATGCACCCATAACTACTGAGCCTGCGCTCTAGAGCCCATGAGCCACAACTACTGAGGCCATGCACTGCAACTACTGAAACCCATACACCTAGAGCCCGTGCCCTGCAATGAGAGAAGCCACCGCAATGAGAAGCCTGCGCACCGCAACAAAGAGTAGCCCCCGCTCGCCGCAACTAGTGAAAGCCCGCGCGCAGCAACAAAGACCCAACGCAGCCTAAATAAATAAATAAATAAATAAATAACTTAAAAACAGTGTACCAATGAGGGAAAAAACCCTGCCAATTAAACTACAATATATCAACTGTAAGAGCAACCTGATATCAAAGATGTAAAAATGTGAAAACATGGGCATCTCAGAATCAATGAAATATGGTATAAACTGCTTAACCTTGTTGGTATGTAGGTCCCTTGATAAACGGAAGCCAGTTTTGGTTTCTAGTACCAAGAGAGGCCAGCTGCCACCTTGTCACCTTGACCTCCCTGGTTAGCTGAGTTCCCATGTCTACGTGTAACGTGGTCCAGGTGACAGAGGGCTGCAGCTATTCTGTGATGCTTTTGTTATCTTCCTCTCCACCGCCATTGCCAAGATCAGGAGCTACCAGTTCCAGACTCCCCACCCCAGCTCACATGAAACCTATCCAAAAGTGGACCTTTGGGACTTCCCTGGTGGTCCAGTGGCTAAGACTCCGCACTTCCAGTGCAGGGGGCCTGGGTTCAATCCCTGGTCAGGGAACTAGATCCCACATGCTGCAACTAAAGGTCCAGCATGCCGCAACTAAAAAAAGATCCCACATGTTGCAATGAAGATCCCACACGTGGTAATGAAGATCCCACGTGCAGCTACTAAGACCCAACACAGCCAAATAAATAAATATTAAAAAAAAAAAAAGTGTACTTTCCTCTTCTACCACACTTGTTCTGACCAATCCAGATGCAAGATGCAGCAGGCGTTTTCAATAGCAGCCCTCATCCCTCCTCCCCTCCCCACCCTCCACATCCGCAGAAACTATGAAATGGGTTTTGTAAAGAGAGAAAATTATATTTTTGAAGGTGACATAGTCGGGGGCCTGAGATCCTCATGTTGTGGAACTACTAAAGGCATGCTTTCTAGTCCCTTTTCTGGATGTGTTGAATTCACTGGTGTGAAAGTTCTAGACCCAGAAGGGGTAATGTAGCCAGTGTAGAGAAGGAACACCGAGCCAGAGAGGACGAACAGTGTGGACCAGGACACTGTTTTGATTGTAGATAATATATGTCACACTGTACTCATTTCATTAAGTGCAATAAATCTCCTCTTCCTGGAAGGGCAGTAATGTTGGGAGATTGCTTCTGGTTCCAGCAAGCATAAAGAAAGAACCACTCTACACAGTCCAGAAAGAAGAGATGTGTTTTTTAAATAGAGGCCTCCCAAACAGCCAGGAGCATGAACACCCTCTCAAATCCATTTTCATTGCCTCCATCATGAATAAAGCAATATTCTAGCTAGGTTTCCTGCCTCCTCTTTCCACAAACTTACAAGTCACCCTATATTCAGATGCCAAATTAAACTTCCTAAACCTCATCAACAAACCACCACTCCTCTTTTCCTTCTTATTATTGTTCTCTTGCTTCTAAAATTCTAAAGTGGCTCTCTGCTGAATAAATTCAAGCTCCTAAACCTGGCAATCAAGCCCCATGGGCTTAGTTTGTCCATCTTCCCCACAACCTCATACCCCCCCAACATCCAGGCCAATATGAACCCATTTGCAGATGCTCAAGTTCAGAGGGAAATAAGCAGCCCACACCCTATCATAGGTACACTATATTAAACTCCTTGTAGTTCCACCAAACACATGGTATTTTCCCATACTGCAGGCTTTTTTGTTCCCTCTGCCAGGAATGCCTTGCCCAGTCTCCTTCTTGCTAACTCCAATATCCTCTTGCGGTCTCATTTCAATTGTTCCATTAGAAAACAACCTTTCCTAACCTTTAATCTGAAATACATGGCCCTCTTGCTACGTTTTAAAAGTATCCCGTACATAATTCATCATGCCGTGTATCATGTGGAACATGACCGTCAACTGAATTCACTATGCTATACAAATCTAGGACCCAAATGATACCAATGGTTCCAAGATGTCTAGTCAACCTAAAACGAACATCTCAAAGCTAAAGCAAAGTCTCAGCAGTCAGCTGATTTCTTCTTCCAATCCTGATACTGTCCTCCACATTCCCTGTCATACAATGTTCTCCCCCTTCCTTATATAAGCTTTGTTCAGAATGCCTATCTTGGACCTAGGTAGAAGGAAATCATAGTGCACATTCATTCATTCATAAAATACTTATTTAATGTCTACAATGACTGTAATAAAATGAACAAAACAGATACTGTCTCTACCTTCAAGAAGCTCTTCTAGCAAGAAAGACATTAAACAGGGGCTTCCCTGGTGGTCCAGTGCTGAAGAATCCGCCTTCCAATGTAGGGGACGCGGGTTCGATCCCTGGTCAGGGAAATAAGATCCCACATGCTGCGGGGCAACTAGGCCCATGCACCACAACTACTGAGCTCATGTGCCTCAACAAAAAAGGCTGCGTGCCACAAACTACAGAGCCCACATGCTATGGAGCCCGCACCACAACCAGAGAGAGAAAACCCACACACCACAGCTAGAGAGAAGCCCGCACGCCGCAGCTAGAGAGAAGCCCACGCACCGCAACTAGAGAGAAGCCCACGCACCGCAACGAAAGATCCCTCATGCCTCAACGAAGATCCCACATGCCTCAACGAAGATCCCGTATGCCACAATGAAGATCCTGCATGCCACAATGAAGACCCAACACAGCCCCCCAAAAAAAGACATTAAACAATTATAGTTACAAAATCAGCAATTTAATTTCAAATGTTATAAGTGATATGAAGGAGATGTCCAGATTACTAAATCCAGTGGTCAGTCCCCATCTTGTAAGAGCTATGAGCAGCATTTGACACAACTGATCACTCCTCTTCTTCCTTGAAACACTTTCTCCAATTGGCTTTCAGGACATCATACTCTTTGATTTTCTTCCTACCTTACTCTCCTATGTGGATTTTTTCCTCTTCTTCCCAACCTCTTAACATTGCAATGGCCAATGATCCTTTCTCTTCTTCTATTCACTCTCTAGCTGACATCATCTAGCCTTGTGACTCTATATGCCATCTATATGCTGAAAATCCACAAATTTCCATCTCCAGCCTGAACCTCCCTCATGACCCCCGGACTTCCAAACCCAACTGCTTACTGACCATCTCCACTTGGATGCTCAATCACAATGCCCCAAACTGAATTTGTTCCCCAACCTCCCGTCTGTAGCATTCCCTCATCTCAGTTGACGGCAACTCCATTATTCCAGCTACTAAAGCCAAAATAATTTTGGAGTCATCCTTGACTCTTCTTTTTGTTTTATATCCTATATCTAATCCATCAGCACATCTTGTTGGTTCTAACTTCAAAAAATATCAGAATCTGACCACTCTCTGCCTCTGCTATCACCCTGGTCACAGCTACTATTATCTGTGCCTAGGTTACTCCAATAGCCTCCAAACTGGTCTCCCTGTTTCTCCTTTTGCCCTATGAGAATCTATTCTCAACAGAGCAGCCAGAGAGATTCTTTTACAAATTTAAAAGAATCAGGCCCCTCCTCTGCTCAAAACCTTGCAAAAGCTCCTCATTTCACTCATAGAGTAAAAACCCAAGTCTTGGCAAGAACCTTACAACGTCTGACCATTTCCTCATAAGCATCATCTCCTCACTTCCTACCACTCTCCCCTCACTCCAGCCACATTGGCCTTCTGCCTGCTCTTTCATCATTGCCAAGCAGGCTCACCTCAGAGGACCTTCCAAGGGCCTATGTCTTCTGTCTTCAATGCTTTTCCCTCAAATACCCCATTGACTAACACATCCCCAAGGCGAACTCCATCACCTCCTTACTTGAAGACTTCTACACTCAAATGTCACCTCAAAAAGGCCAAACCTTTCTACCCTATTTAAAATTGTAACTTATCCTCCCCAACACCTGAGACTTCTAATCTCCCTTACCTTCTTCTACTTTTTCCATAGCATTATCACCTTCTAGCATATTATATAGTTTGTTATTCATTATGTTAAATGTCTATTGTGTCTCTCCCAATTATACTATAAGTTCCATAATGGCAGATATTCTTGTCCACTTTGTTCTCTGCTGTATCTTAAGCAACTAGAACAGAGCTTAGGACATAACAGGTGTCCAGGAAATATTTGCTGATGAATAAAATCTCAAATTTTTAGCATTAGACTAGGCTTTTTCTCACTTTGTTACCCCAGAATCCCAAAGACCTAAAGGTTAGAGGAGTGGAGGCAAGGAAAGAAGGACAAAGTGTAAATGATGGCAACAAACTCTTCCATCTCTCGCATTAAGTGGTAAACTCTCTGAAGGTAAGGACTGCATCACATTCATCTTAGTACCCCCAGGTACCTTGTGCATAGTAGATACTTAATAAATTATCTGTTGAATACATAAGGAATAAATAGCGCAGAGAACTGTGCCTGGCATATAAAAATGTTTGGAAGATGAATGAATATAAAGCGTCAAGTAACATAATAGAGGTACCAAGAGGGAAAACACTATGCTCAGACTTTATCTCAGAGACCTCCCTTTCTAACTAACTGCCTGACTCTCACTATCTATCAACTTTAGTAACAGCAATGATTAAGGTAGGGGGAAGAGGTTGAGAAAGGATGAGAGAAGGAAAAGAAGTTGAAAAAAAAGAGGCACAATAAAGTGTGAGCTTTTAAACTTTTTTACTGTGATTCACAAGTAACACTTTTTATCAGCATGACTAAAAACACATAATACCTACACATATACACTCACAAACATATACCTATTTCATTTATATATGAAAAAAGTTTATGAAACAACACTGACTCTTACTATATGCAATGCTCTCTAATATTTTCTATTTTATTCAATTAGAAATAAAATGAAACAACAACAAAATTCTGGCTGCTACCTAGTAGATTTCACAATCCACTAAATTGATTTCATGCCTCACTAAATTGATTTCGTGACTCACCAATGAGTCTTGACATGTAGTTTGAAAAATATTGTAGAAGCAGTTTTTTCACTCTCATCTTTGCCTCACTGCAACAAATATCACTCTCCAGAAAATCTTAAAAGAACTGTGTCTGCTACAATAACAAGGGAAACGAAGAAGCAGTAAATCATGGTTCTGATCCCACAGTAGGTCAGGGCATAAAGAATCTTAGTCAAACTTCAGATGGAATTTTAAAAAATTGATTCCTCCTTAAAAAATTAAAAATAGAACTACCATATGATCCAGCAATTTCACTTCTGGGTATTTACCCAAAGAAAACAAAAACACTAATTCAAAAATATATATGCACACCAATGTTCACTGCAGCATTATTTACAATAACCCAGATATGGAAGCAACCTAAATGTCCATAGATGGATAAATGGATAAAGAAGATGTGGTGATACACACACACACACACACACACACACACAATAGAACATTACTCAGCCATTAAATAAATTAAATCTTGCCATTTGTGACAACATGGATGGATCTAGAGAGTATTATGCTAAGTGAAATGTCAGACAAAGACAAATATCATATGGTCTCACTTATATGTGGAATCTGAAAAACAAAATAAACAAACAAAACAAAATGAAAACAGACTGATAGATACAGAGAACAAACACATGGTTGCCAGAGGAGAGTGGGGTGAAGGGTGGGGAAAAATACGTGAAAGGGATTAAGAGGTACAACCTCCAGCTATAAAATAAATAAGCCACAGGAATGTAATATGCAGCATAAAGAATATGGGCACTAATACTGTAATAACTTTGTACGGAGACAGATGGTTACTAGACTTATCGTGGTGATCATTTCACAATGTATGCAAATGTCAAATCACTATGCAGTACACCTGCAACTAACATAATATTGTACATCAACTATATTTCATTTAAAAAATGTTTTTGATTACTGGAGTTCTTATTAGAAAAGAAAGATAGTGACTAGAGAGCTGGCTGCAACGGCTAAATTTTCCTAAGAGTTGCATTAGCAACATATCCCAGGGCTCCATAAATTCTCACCCACAGCCCCTTGTTCTCCCAGCTTCAATACCATAGACCATTAGGTCTTTCACTCCTGCCTGGAGCTGAGGAAATCTCCTCACCTAGTACACAGCAGATGGGAAGCAAAAGAAATCCCTCATTTGTTTCTAAGCTACAACTCTGGGTACAATTCACACTGCTATATGAGGCAGTTCCATTCAAGAGTACCTCTAGGGCTATCATAATTTGCAAAAATACTGAATTAAGTGTTCTTCTAACAGACAGCAGTGTTTGTTTATTCTTCCTGTGTCTGGATATTGGATCCCCTTAGCTGCACTGCACTTTTTGTCTCTTCACTGCTCTACTCACCCTTAGATAATTTAAACAATGGCAACCTTGGCAGCAGGGGCAAGTGCAGTGGTCTCTGCCCCACGGGTGGGTAATACAGTAGATGTATCAGTTACTGAATCCATTTGGAGGCCTAAAGGAGAATTCTCCCTGGTCTCCTTACTGTTCAGCCTTAAGGGTAGGAAATACTTATCTCACCTGTTGAATCACCCAGGTGAGGGCCTCAGATCTCCATGGGCTGAGCTCCCTCCAGGAACTTCTGAGTATTAATTCTCCCTCCAATGCTCTCTACTGGCCCCATTCTGTCCTCTGGCCCAGAGGGGAATAACCCCCTTCAAGCTTCTCAGTTACTCCTCTTACAGAATCAATGTCTTGCTCATTCCTTCCATGTCCTGCCTGCCTGCCACCCCAACACCTGCTCCACTCCGGGGAGTTTGCTGGTCATTGGAAAGGGTAGACAGAAAGGCCATAAGTTTCAACAGTCACCTTCTCAGAAACCCCCTGTACCCTCAAATAAGTGAAAATATTCCAGTCTGCAATCTGTATGTTTCAAGGAATATAATGAAGAATATGAAGATACTTTCAGAGGGAATCCAAAATGATCATTCATTCAAAAAACACCTAAGTGACCACTGAATGGAGGGCACTGTCCTAGGAGCAGACACACCAGTTTGACCCCTAAGGAGTTTCCTTGGAAAGGGGTCACACTACTTTACATGTTGGAGTACTGATGTTAGTGCCACAAAGGTTCTGTTAAATACATAAAATGAAAAAGTGATTCCCACTACGTTTTCCCTTTATCATACTTTTGTGGGGTAGGATTGTCATTTATATTTAAGATGAAAGTAGTTAAGGTTTTCACAGGCATTATCTATTAAATATATGAAAAAACGTATAATAGACATAGTTTGTCTTGTGTTTTACCTCTGTTAAGCTGTTCTGATATATAAGTGGAGAATAAGAACCCACAAGGACAAGCTTTCCCTTTCTGCCATTTTTACTGACTTTCCCTCATGTTTATACAACATATTCCCTAGCCTGCACCCATCAGCTTCCATCATACATTTAACTCTAAAGCTGCATACCCAGCCATAGGCAGGTGATTCTGTCACCTAAAGGGGATCTAGGCACTCTGTGAACTCAGAACTCATGTGAAAGTACAGAAAAGTTGGTTTTTCATAAAGGAAAAAGACAAAGTAGTAAGAATACCAGAAAGTAAAGAAGCATTTGCTGGGATGTGTGAGGAGAAAACAAAAGTATGAGAATCTGTAGAATTTTTTAAGGTACCAAAGACAGCAATGGAAAAAAGGTTAGGGAAACGCAGATGGCTTCCTGTTGGCTTTAATGAGACTTTTCAAGTGTTCCTGGGTTCAGTGTTTCTAGTACAGCAATCATGTAGTAATGCAGATCAAGTCAAAGCTAGAAGATGATTGAAAAGGGCCTTTTATGCACAATAAAAAGTTGAACTTTTTTCCCAACAGACAGACTGAGGTTACCTTTGACAGTCTACTCACTCGCACCCCACCCCACCCAGCAAAGAATGTCAAAGACAATAAATGAGAATCCAATAAATGGATTTTTTGTAAGTACATACCTGTTTTAGGCCACAATGCATTGACTGCAATTTCACCTTTAAATTCTTCTGCCATTCCAAGCACACACAGAGACATACCATACTTAGCAATGGTGTAAGCTGAAAGAAACCACCAAGAATTTAATTAAGAAAGAAATTAATCTGTGAATTAAAATAACCAATTTCTTTCTATTACTATTTCTTCCTCGATATATTTTTTCAGAATTATTTAATAATAATACAAAACATAATTTTAATTTACTATTTTTAAAAGAACAGTTTTTATAGAAGTAACTGTAGTTTTATGGAAATGGTTTTTATATATATCAGGGATGAACCACTTATACATACTTCCATCCTAATATTAGATTCAAATAAAAAAGATAGTAATAAACTTTCACTTCTCTTAATATTATGGGAGTAAGTTACATTATTGTTTCTTAATCTGTTTTTTTTTCTTTTCTTTTTTAAAAAATGAAAGTGACCATTTAAAGGAAAACTACTACTAGTAAAACATAAACAAAAGGTTGCAAATTCATTTAACCTAGTCGATTAATACAGAACTCCTTTTAGTTTTGTTCTATGGGTTCCTACTTCAACTGCCTTCCTTTCCAAATTTTACTGAAGTACGTTGAAATAAGGACTAAGTATCTGACACAACTATTTCAAAGGAGGCACCTATACATAAATCTTGTTATTTAGCATACTCACCTTAAATCACTAGTTTTCTGTGAAAGGTAAAGTATTCCATGGATCATTTTCACTAACTTTACTGAAGAATAAGTTACATACAATAAAACACACCCACTGGGACTTGAGAGAGCTTTCTAGGACAGGGATATCCACATCTCCATTTGTGTATTGGTTATACAGGTGTATACGTTTGTCAAAACTCATCAGACTGAACCATTAACATCTGTGCATTTTATTTAATGTAAATTATACCTCAATTTTTTAAATTAAAGATAAAAGATTAAGAATCTACTTACAAAATGCTATCAATTTCTGCATAGAAAATTTAATGTTGAATGCTATGTACAAACTGTGATTACATCATAGATACACTGGTTTAATACAAAACGAATTGACTAAACAAGCCATCCCCTCATCCTACCACCTACCACAGTGCTGTTTGAACCACAGTGGATTTAGGTTCAGCGGTGGGCTGAGATTGAGGATATGAGCAATTTTACTCTTTTTCAAATAAGGAATGCATGCTTTAGATCTGAAAGCAAAAGAAAACACAAGTCAAGTTACGAGCTTTCTAACAGCTTCATTACTTTCTTAAGTTATATTTTAAACTACTTCTACAGAGCAACTGAACTTGTTCAATAACCGGTAGGGTACTTCTGTTGGTTTCTTTTGTTGTTATTCCCCCACTTACCTGGAATGTAGATAGGAAAAGCAACTAATATTCATCCTTTGAAGCTATGCATAATGGCCTGACAATATGATCTGCTTGATGAAAATAATCAAATCCGTGGCACACTAGCCTTAAACCCAATTTAGATTATCTTCAACTACATCCTTCCAAGTCAGACAGACCTGGGTTCAAATCCTCTTTCTGCCCTTCATTGTGTGATCTGGGGCAAAATATATAGTATTGTAATTCTCAGTTTTCTCATTTGTAAATGTTGGTAATACCTGCTACTATCTAGGATTGACCAAGGGATTAAAATGAGATGATATATATGAGATACTTAGAACAGTGCATATATTAAACATGAAATAAACAGCTGCTATTATTAGTATTACATATTCTGATTTTTTTTCATCTTAGTAGGTATAGTATTCCTACCACACTGGAACTGTAATTTAATAACATGAACTCCCAATACATTACCAAATTTAATTTGTACCAATATGCAATGCAATGTTCCTTTGCGGGCAATATTAAGTTGTTTGTTTTTTAAACCCTTTCAAAAAGGTAGATAATTTATTTTACAAAAGATACAGGTCCAATATTTGTAAATGTTTAATTATTAAGCTATAGTATACAGCTTAATAACATATTGTAGCTTAATAATTTTATAGTTTTTAGTTTTATTTCACATTCAATAACTTCTAGGACTTGAAACTAGTCCATTCTTCTTAAGTCTGTTTCTTTATTACCAATGTACAACATTCTTGTTACCATCTGCAATGTCTTTTTAAGTTTATAAACCAAAAACAATCAATATCACTAAAGGGTTTTTGTACATATTGTTTTTCTGTTACAAAGGCGCTTCACTTTTATGGGGGTGAGGTAGAGAAGGGCAAACAATATTACAGCTGTTTGTCATTAGAACACTGAAGCTGCACGTCAAAGCATCAACAGGAAACAAACAACCTATTCCAAGCAATAAGACCATATTTCACACTCAAGGGAAGGAGTTCATCTCATTTACATTACAAACATGAGCTTCTCTGATCTATTAGACAAAACCTTTCCACCTGCACTTTGCTTGCCTAACCCTCAGCGTTACTAATCCTAATCAGGTACGTTTTCCACAGCAACATGCCCTATCTTACACATTATATTGAAAACTCTTAGCACCACGCTTAGATACTAATACCTTGAGCTTAATCAGATAGCTAAGTTCACTAGAAACTTACTGTATGCTAGGCAATGCACTTATTAGTTATTACCTTCACATGAATTATTTTACTTAATCAGGGTTGTAAGCTCCAAGGCCTATAGGGCATTTGAGTAAATGAATAAAGTGAGCTGGGTATAAGAAAGAGCAACGGTTCAGAAATACAATTGAGCCTTATTACTGAATTTCTATAAGCATTTAACATGATACAAACACATATAATACTGGAGATTATATATTTAATTAAAACTTAGAAATAGAAATAAGGATCTGCATTCTACCTCCTGTCTTCCAACCCTTTTTCTTTAAACCAGTAGAACACAAGACATAGGCCACAGGGCCCTGGGCACCAGGGATCAGGAAGCAGCTCCAGATCCTTGCTGAAATCTCCAAATAGGTCAGTTCTTTGGGCTTTCCCCTACTCTCTCCCTGAGGATGCGTCTCAGGCTTCCCTGAGAAAACAATCTGTACTTATCTTCCAGGAATGAAATGAGTGTCACTAAATAAAAAACAAAACAAAAATTTAAATGGAAATGTCTCATTATGAGTTTCTCTTTTATAACGTATGCCTTTCATAGAGGGCCAAAAACCTGACACCCTTTTTTTGGGTCAAAGGTCAATGTCAGGTCTTTCAATTGGCATTGTAAAATGCCTTTAACTGGGAACAATTTTATTTAAAAATAGCTGTTAGTAGGGACTTCCCTGGTGGCGCAGTGGTTAAGAATCCGCCTGCCAATGCAGGGGACACAGGTTCAAGCCCTGGTCCAGGAAGATCCCACATGCCGCAGAGCAACTAAGCCCCTGCGCCACAACTACTGAGCCCACGTGTCGCAACTACTGAAGCCCGTGCGCCTAGAGCCCGTGCTCTGCAACAAGAGAAGCCACTGCAATGAAAAGCCCGTGCACGGCAACAAAGAGTAGGCCCCACTCACCACAACTAGAGAAAGCCCTTGCGCAGCAACAAAGACCCAATGCAGCCAAAATAAATAAATAAATAAAATTTATTTTAAAAAAATAGCTGTTAACAAATATAGGAACTTTCAACAGTGAATAGAATCTTTGCTTTAAAAAAGGGTTTTATTTTAGGGTATCTATTCCTGAGATATTTGTAGATCTATTACTCCAACGTACTCATATTTAGTTTTTAGTACCTTAGTGCCCTACAGCTTATGTATTCCATTTGTAGTTCTTCAACTACACAAATAGTTTTCATTGATAAAGGTAATTTTAAAAGGTTAGTTCATTTTCCTATATCAGGATTTTTTGGTTTTGTTTTGAAACAAATCTACAAACAGGAGTGTAGTTTAGGCCATCACTTTCATTTTTGGAAAATGACCTTGGTATAGGAAAGGGGACAAATTATTCTTGACAAATGGGTTTTCCAAAGACATACTTTCACAAGGAATGAGCAATGAGAATCATATACTTGTGTTTCCATAAGTCATAATGTCAGCTAAAAAAGCCAATTCTTTGACCCAATCTTTGCTTGGGAACTGAGTTAGGAATTTTCTCTTGGGTAACAAAAAAGAATTGATTTCTTTCTAATCAAAAACAAAATCTCTACAACAATACACCACAACCAGACAACCTTGTCACAGAACCGACAATCACTTTGTATTCAACATGAGTAAAGCACTGAACAGTCCGTAGTTCAAACCACGGAAGTCTATTTAATTCTTAGAATTCATAATGGCCCGTTTTTAACTTTTTAGCAAGAGCAATTCCTAGTGAACAACACAATGAACAAACTTAATTTCTATACCTCTGTGAAACACTTCTACATTAGTTTAGACTTGTATAAGTTTAAAGTTAACCCTGACCATCACAGCCACACTGTCTATACCACTTTTTTTTTTTTTTTTTTTTTTATTTTGGGCTGCATTTGGTCTTTGTTGCTACGCACGGACTTTCTCTAGTTGCAGCCAGCGGGGCTAGTCTTCGTTGAGGTGTGCAGGCTTTGCATTGCGGTGGCTTCTCTTGTTGCGGAGCATGGGCTCTAGGCACACGGGCTTCAGAGTTGTAGTGCGTGGGCTCAGAAGCTGTGGTTCGCGGGCTCTAGAGCACAGGCTCAGTAGTTGTGGTGCACAGGCTTAGTTGCTCCACAGCACGTGGGATCTTCCAGGACCAGGTATCAAACCCGTGTCCCCTGTACTGGCAGGTGGATTTTTTTTTTTTTAATTATTATTATTATTTATTTATTTATTTATTTATTTATTTATTTATTTATTTATTTTTGGCTGTGTTGGGTCTTCATTTCTGCGCGAGGGCTTTCTCCAGTTGCGGCGAGCGGGGGCCACTCTTCATTGTGGTGCGCGGGCCTCTCACTGTCGCGGCCTCTCCCGTTGTGGAGCACAGGCTCCAGACGCACAGGCTCAGTAGTTGTGGCTCACGGGCCCAGCCACTCCGCGGCATGCGGGATCTTCCCAGACCAGGGTTCGAACCCGTGTCCCCTGCATTGGCAGGCAGACTCTCAACCACTGCGCCACCAGGGAAGCCCAGATTTTTTTTTTAAATTAATTAATTAATTAATTTTTTGGCTGCATTGGGTCTTCATTGCCGTGCGCAGGCATTCTCTAGTTGCGGCGAGCACGGGCTACTCTTTGTTGCGGTGTGCAGGCTTCTCACTGCGGTGGCTTCTTTTTGTTGTGGAGTACAGGTTCTAGGCACGCGGGCTGCAGTAGTTGTGGCTCGCGGGCTCAGTAGTTGTGGCTCGCGGGCTCTAGAGCACAGGCTCAGTAGTTGTGGCGCACGGGCTTAGTTGCTCAGCGGCATGTGCGATCTTCCTGGACCAGGGCTCGAACCTGTGTCCCCTGCATTGGCAGGCGGATTCTTAACCACTGCGCCACGAGGAAAGTCCTGATTACCACTTTTGATAAACCCACATTACATTTTCTAAAACATTTCTCAATCCTCAAGTCATTTCCTGATGTTCATGTCATGAGTATCCAGTCTAAAAAACGTTAATCACATCAAAATTATCCTGACACCATAAATAAATATAACTGGGTGGGTGGACTATTTATACCTGTGGCTTCATCATCTACAATAGAAACTGCCACAAATGATTTAAGTTTTTCATGCATCATGCCCTTCTAACCCTTAATTCAGCAGGAATAGTATTCCTGGTTAGGTTTATATTTTTAAACACTTATTTAAATGAGTGTTTACATTCAATCAAAATTCTTTCACAAAGTTACCAGCTGTAAAATATTTTCATGCCCAGATAATTTCTTCTTGTAATACATAACTGCATCACACAGCAGCATTGCTTATTTTATTTGAA
This sequence comes from Balaenoptera musculus, assembly GCF_009873245.2. Lineage (NCBI taxonomy): Eukaryota > Metazoa > Chordata > Mammalia > Artiodactyla > Balaenopteridae > Balaenoptera > Balaenoptera musculus. The sequence goes on along the minus strand of NC_045790.1, from coordinate 95,065,107 downwards.
AATAAACACAAACCTATTGAAATGTTAGTCCTTTTTCTAGTTCATTATGTTTTTCACCACAATCTTTTCAATATGCTTGCCACAGATTTTACTATGGTTTGATTCTCTATGGTTTCCATTCAGGAGAAATATAGGTTACACATTGAATTTATAGAAATATGCCCCACATCTACAAAGAAGCAAGCTCTCAACCATTTTACTTGCACATATGGCCCTCTTGGCATATGTCTCATTTTCCCACTTCAGATAGACATGGGTATGAGAAATATTTTATTTTCTCCTTTAATATAAGAAGAAAAAGTGCAAGCACAATGATAAGTGGCAACTTTTTAGCCTGCCCTCAGCATCCAGAGACAATTGTACCCAGTCCCCATCTGATAACGCAGTTGATACTCTGCCACTGGGCTATGGTAGCTAACTGTTGCCATGTGGGAACGCTGTCTCTATGTGGCCAATGTTTCAAGAAAAGCCAGAAATCGGGATTTTTGTGTAAATCTCCTGATTTTTTTCATGTAGGCAACTAATGAAATTATGAATATAGGTAACTAATAAAAACAAAATGTTTAACACTGTCAGAGCCAAGTTTTGCAGATCCAAAAAAACACACCCAAGGGCAAAGTTCAGAATTAAAGACAAATTTTACATTTAACCCTTATTACCAATCCTATGACATACTTCTCTATTATCCCCATTTTACAAATGAGAAAACAGACTCTGCAAGAGGTTAAGTTACTTGTACAAGGTCATGAAGATAGTGAGTCATGAAGGGTGGGGGGTGAGATTTGAATCCTCAAAGGAGTCTGCCTCCAAAGTCCAAGCTCCTAACCACCTGTTCTATGCAAACATATAAGGCAGATACACACAAGTACATATAAGGCAGATAAGAAAGTTCTGTGCTGATCTGTCCTTATATCCACATGAAAAATGGTAGAACCCGAAAGTAAATAAACAGATAAACAAATGGACAAATAAACAAGAGTGGACTAGGTCTGACCAATCCAGAACACAACAGGACTACATTTGCTCTCATTCTATATTTGATATTTTCCCTGACACTGCCCAAGATAGCATTAGCCTTTTTCAATTACATTAAAATGGGATTCATAATGAGCTTCTTGTTATTTACATAACTAAAACTCCAGTGTTTTTCAGAGGAAGAAGAGACTACTGCAGGTTTGCCAGAAGACTTGGTATGCATATATATATATTTACTCATGCAAATGTTTGAAAATGTTTGAGCTATACTTTAGTCTTTATTAGATTCACAGAGAAAAGGCACTCTGAATAAAACTATTTAAAATACTATCTACTGACTTGGAGCACTTTTAGGCCTTTATAAGGGTTGACTAGATTTTAAACTGTATTCCTAACCTATTCAAATCTGTTTACAACTAGTTCTCTGACAAAACACTGCAACACTCACTCCCACAGGTCTTTAACTTACGTAAGATAGGTGCCTCTGGTGTTGACGTTCATCATCAAATCCACTTTCTTTGTAGGTGTTTCCAATGTGTTGGTCAAGCTAATAGCACTGGCATTATTCACCAAAATATCAATTCCTGTATTCAAATAATCAACTTCTTAGTAATGTCATTTAGACTTTAAAACAAAAAAAAATAAAAAAACATTTACTCTATATAGTTGAAGCCCGAGTTCACAAACACTTCTTTTAGATAATATGACTGACCAATACACCAATGCAAGACTCAGTAGCTATGTCAAAACAGCACCCAAATGATTTTCACTGGCACATGGAGACCATCACCAGGGCTCCACAGGAAACTGCAAGGAAGCTTAGTCCTTAGTGGTTTGTAGCTCCCATCATTATCTGTTCTCTTACTTCCTGGTCTTCCCTCCTTGTCTCCAAGAACCTTAGGTCAATTTCCTTAAAGTTTCCCCCCCATCATCTTTCCAAGGCCTGTCTCCCTTCCAAGCACACTGGTCTCCCTCCTCTCGAAGGCCCTTACTTAAATGGAAGAGCTCCTTTCTGGTCTTGGGAACTGGGAAAAGAGAAATGACCTAGAGTTTATATTCCAGGCAAATCATGAAAATAGATCAAGTTTGTTTTGGTAACTTATACACAAAATAAATTTAGAATAATGATTATTTCTGCATATTCTATCCAGTCCTTATCCATATGTAACATTTATGGTTACAAGCTTAAATAATGTTAAATGAAAATGGTAAAATACAAAAGCATCTCAAACACACTTCTGCATTTCTACATGGCCTTCACAATTCTTCTTCTTTAAATTGAAGTACAGCTGATTTACAATGTTGTGTTAATTTCTGCTGTACAGCAAAGTGACTCAGTTATAGATATATATACATTCTTTTTTATATTCTTTTCCATTAGTTTATCTCAGGATATTGAATATAGTTCCCTGTGCTATACAGTTGGACCTTGTTGTTTATACATTCTATTCAATATATGTAATAGCTTGCATCTACTAACCCCAAACTCCCCATCCATCCCTCCCCCCTCCCCCTCCCCCTTGGCAACCACAGGTCTGTTCTCTATGTCTGTGAGTCTGTTTCTGTTTCGTAGATAAGTTCATTTGTGTCATGTTTTAGATTCCACATATAAGTAATATCATATGGTATTTGTCTCTTTCTGACTTATTTCACTTAGTATGATCATCTCTAGTTGCATCCATGTTGCTGCCATAATTCTTTCTAAAGAGCATTTAATATTCTATCAAATAGATATATGACAATTTCTACTGCTGGGGTTAGACTGTTGCCATAAACGTCTTTTATTATCCTCTTAACTTTGCTTTGTCCCTCTCTCACAATATGTGGAAAATGGTTTAAATAAGGGTATTATACTTACAACATATTAGTCATAAGCTCCCTTTCTTCATTTATAGTAACATTATAAAATTCTGATCACGTCCTCATTCCTCAATTTCCATATTCTTTAGCATAGTGTTTTCACTACTAATGTTTTCTTAAAACGTGTCCTTAGAATAACTTTGGATTCAACTATATTACATTTTATAGCTTCATTATAACAAAACTCAAACTCAAGTAAATCACCTGTATATATTGGACAAGTTTCACGTCCTGTGACTACCAGCTTTCCAGAATAAACAAAATGATGATGGTTTGCCTTCACAAGTGGCAAAGACCAGTGAGAGGAATTTTTAAATCCACGACATGCTTCTCAATTCACAAAACTAGATATTGCTCAATCTCATCACTAAGAGATAATCACTGAGGGGCTACTCTGTATAAGGCAGGCTGCTAGGGCCTAAGAGACAAGGAAGATAATATTCACTAAAGAAAAAGCCAGGTGGGAGCAAAGCAAATTGAGTGTGGGTCTGGGTGAGATGCTGGACTGATGGGTATGCAAACCACCTGTGAAGAATTACCCTAATTAAGGCGATGAAGCTAATGAGGGTTGATCCAATCAATGGATTCCTTGGGCAAATCCAACCTTTATTGACTTTATCTCTCACTATGTGATAATAAGTGACAGCTATGTTAGCAGAGCAAACATCTGGGCCCAAAAGCAAAAGAAAGTAGATGAGGAATGAAGATATACTGATTGGGCAAACTGTATTTGACTTGCCTGTGATAAAGAGAAAAAAAACTAGGTCCAATTAAGAGATATCTTAAAATTTCTGAACTCAGATGGGCCAAATTAAAATGGATCAGGGAACAATGGTGGGAAATGATATAGAAAAGGCATATATGTAGGCCTGCTGCAGAAAAAAAAGGTGGCAGGAAAGATTACATCTGTGGTTTATGAAATAGCATAATTTACTCAAGGCCTGAAACACTCTGAAGATGAGGGAAGGCAAGGTGATAGGGAGTACCATGTGGCAGAGGCCCCCCAGGGCACAGGTCAGAAAGCACCATCCACTGTGCAGGACTTTGTTAGGGATAATTCCCCAGCAGAGAGAAATATCAGGACAAAGGTAGAGTGTTCCCTAAAAGGCAGACTTCAAAGGCCTACAAAACTCCAAACCAGACCATATCAGTAGCAACCACAGTATGGAACTAAAACCAAACGAGCAAAAAATAAAGACTTGGGAGATCTGTGGAAAAAAAACACAGAGGAAAAAAAAAAGCAGGCTATGAATCATCTCATAAATGTGGCATACCTCCTGATTAGGAGACAACAGAAGCTGAGATGCTGAACAGAGCTCACTGAAGAATTAAGAATTAAGATTCTGCATTGTTATGCCAGAAAAGCAGAAGTTAATGGGCAAATGGAAAGCAAAACACTTTAAATACATCAAAGTGGATCCTAAGGAGGAGGGTAGGAAATGTTAGGATAGATTCCAAAATAAAGGTAACTCCACCACCAATTTCTAAATTTAGCAAGAAGATAGAAATATTTCAGGGCTTCCCTGGTGGCGCAGTGGTTAAGAATCCGCCCGCCAAGGCAGGGGACACGGGTTTGAGCCCTGGTCCAGGAAGATCCCACATGCCATGGAGCAACTAAGCCCATGTGCCACAACTACTGAGCCTGCACTCTAGAGCCCGCGAGCCACAGCTACTGAGACTGCGTGCCACAACTACTAAAGCCCGCGTGCCTAGAGCCGGTGCTCCACAACTAGAGAAGCCATGGCAATGAGAAGCCCAGGCACTACAATGAAGAGTAGCCCCTGCTTGCTGCAAATAAAGAAAGCCCACGCATAGCTAAGACCCAACACAGCCAAAAATGAAATTAATTAATTAATTAATTTTAAAAAAAAAAAGAAGAAGTGTTTCAGATGCCCATCTCAACAATAGGTAGCAAAATACATTGGGAGATTTTTTTCCCCAAAGATATGAAAAGCATACCTTCTTAACTGAAGATTTCTAGCAACTGAGCTAAGTTCTAGGACATGAAGGCCAAATCAATAATCTGGATCCACTGGCTTCTGAAGAAACAAAAACCAAGATTTGCTTTTGTCCTTATAGTTTTCTCTGTCTACTCCTGGAAAAGTAGATCACATGATAGACAAAGGTGAATTAATCCAACCCTGAAGATGCTGAAGGAATGATACCAGGTTCAATGGAAGACAATCTAAGCTACAGTGGCTAAAAAAATGCAGAGCATCCATGCACCTGAGTGAACCTCCTTGGCTGGGACAAAATAGAGTTAGAAAATTGGAGAGGAGAGACTTCTGGGTCTTAATTCTTCCAAGAAAGAGATTTCAGTTTGGCTCTTTAAATTCTCTGTGGCAACAACAGGAGAAGAAATCAATTTGTGAGACTTCAGTTTATTCTGGAGGATCCCAACTCTGGAAAGTGGAGCTGCTTCACATTTTGACACGAACAAATTTTTGGACTATGCTGTCATTAGTACATAATGTGTAACTATTTCTGGTGAACCAGATTAGACAATGCAGCTAGAATTCAAGACGGGAAGTTAAAAGGCGGGTGAAAACTATTATATATAAGATGGATAAACAACAAGGTCCTACTGTATAGCGCAGGGAACTATAGTCAATATCCTGTGATAAACCATAATGGAAAAGAATATTAAAAAAAGAATGTATACATGTGTATAACTGAGTCACTTTGCTGGACAGCAGAGATTGGCACAACTTTGTAAATCAACTATACTTCAATTAAGAAAAATAAAATTAAAAAATAAAAATGAAAATAAAAGGGGGGACTTCCCTGGTGGCGCAGTGGTTAAGAATCCGCCTGCCAATGCAGGGGACACGGGTTCGATCCCTGGTCCAGGAAGACCCCACATGCCGTGAAGCAACTAAGCTTGTGCGCCACAACTACCGAGCCTGTGCTCTAGAGCCCGTGAGCCATAACCACTGAATCTCGCATGCTCTAGGGCGCAACTACTGAGCCCACGTGCTGCAACTACTGAAGCCCGTGTGCCTAGAGCCCGTGCTCCGCAACAAGAGAAGCCACTGAAATGAGAAGCCCGTGCACCACAACGAAGAGTAGCCCCTGCTCACCGCAACTAGAGAAAGCCCGCGTGCAGCAACGAAGACCCAACACAACCAAAAAATAAATAAAAATTTTTTTTTAAAGTTTAAAAAATTAAATTAAAAAAATAAATAAATGGGGGGTGAATTTTGGGCCTATATAGTATGGTCTTGAGTATCTTTAACTAATGTCCATCTTGATTCATTTCAGAGGTTTCTTGGGACAATACCAGACAACAGCTGAACTGCTGATGTTCTCTAACAGAATTACAGGACAGAAATAAAGATAGAGAAAGGCCTCAGACAAAGCTGGTAGCAGCTCTCCCCAATATTCTGATGATCTCATTCTCCAAGAAGGATAAACTTGCCCTCAGTTGATAAACCCAACGGATCAACAGAAAGAACTAAAACTGGATGAATACAGAGAAAGGAAAAGCTCCAGTCTTCCACCCTCACCCACCTTATCCCTTAATTCCTCCCTAAAAATGAATGGCTAAACTAATTAGGTTAAGTCCTAATTGGCACTAATTGCTCACTTTTACTAGTAAGTGAAGTCATTTTAGATAAAAGGTCCTGCACATGAACGTGGCTTCCTCTCCTTCCTCTTTCATATTTGCAGCCCGTTCAGTAAGAAAACAAAAAACAAAAAAAAATACCCAGTAATTTTGCATTCTCTCTCCTCTTCTCTCATGGGCATTCACATTACTTTGGGAAAGGCTGCCAACCAGGAGTAAGATTTTGGATTTAAAGGAAGAGACCCCATTTGAGCCAAAGCTTTGTGTTCCAGTCCAGAATAACACAGCACTCCACATTGGGAGTTATAAGCACGAGTCTTGCTAACAATAAAGCATTAACCTTGTTTCCCATTGGCCAATATCCTTTGCATGTACATATAGTCTCTGGAATATTATAGGGAGAGAGTGGTAATAGGGCAGGATTTGGACATGGCTACGTGCCTTGCTATAATGCCATCAAAGTCTCAGTTCAACTCCCAACACTTGCCTTCTAGAAGCTTATGAACCAATTGGGGAGAAAAAAGAAATACTAAGATCTGAAGTCGTACAAGATGAGGATCAAAGGAATGTTTTCGGAATTCAGAGAAAGAAAAATGTACACTTCTGATTAGTTGGCATAAGTCAGGAAACTGGCTTCGTGAAGGAGATGAGATTAAAGCACAAAAAGGTAGGATTTCAAAAGACAAAGAAGGGAACATTTCAGGAAGGATCAGAGGTGGAGAAGTGGGCACTGGAGGAGCCTCAGGAATAGTAAGAGCAAAAGCTAAGAGACAAAAAAAATTCAAGGTAAGGAAATGGATGTAAACAATTTTGGCTGAAGGAGGGAGTTTACATAGGGGTGTAGAAGAAAGATGAAACCAAAACAAGTCTGTTAACACCAGAATGTGAAAGATCTTGAATGCCAAGAGGTCATCTGCACTTTATTCAATTAATATTAAAAAGTCATCAAATGATGGTTACATGAACTGGGGAGAGACAAGTGGATGGGATCTGGGGAACCACTTGGCTAGATGTATGTTATTGTCAAGGTCTTAACTTTATTTTGGATGGTAAATTTGTTATACTATCCATAATGATTTTTAATAATTATTCAATTCGTCATCAGATGGTTTTAAGCTGTGCTTCTATATGAACAAATACCCATTTCTGGTTATACTCAAAAAGACTCAGTAAAAAATAATCAAAAGAAAATTAAATATAAAATTATAGTTACACCTATACTTTACCAATATTCAATAATTATTTCAGAATGAAGGCTCTACCTCCAAATTTCTCAACTGCTTTCTCCACTGCACTGCTGATTTGCTGTTCATCTCTCACATCAACAACACATGGCAAGGCCTTTCCTCCAGCTGCTTTGACTACAAAGGATAAACAAAGAAACATTAAAGCATTCAAATATTAAACCTTTCATCAATATCAAACCTCTGACACAAGAGTCAAAAGAAAAAAGTACCCCATTTTCAGAAAATCAGTATAAATAACTATGTCTTATAACTACTAGCAACTCTGCCCTACAGTAGGACAGACTGATGAATCCATATCCAGCTGCAGACTAGCTAGGCCAACTCTATTAAAAAACCAAAAAGGAAGGTAATTTTTTAAAATGTTATTAAAATGGGGAAGGTAATTTAAAAGACCTTTATTATGGAAAATTTCCAAAAATGTACAAAAATATAAAGAATAGTATAATGAACTTTCATGAATCCATCTCCTATCTTCAATGATTGATAATGTTTTGCCAGTCATTTAATTTGTTTATCTACCCCCAATTTCATTTTGTTTTTTGCTGGTGTATTTCAAAACAAACCTCAGGCATCATTTCACTCATAATTGCTTCATATGTATTCCCCTAGCATAACCACAATACTATTAACGTAACTAACAAAACTAGCAATATCAACTGAAGCTGAAATTTAAGCCATTACTCCTGGCACAGTGCCTTGAATATAAGCACTCAATAGCTATTTGTGAACTGCAAGTATTAAAATAATGACTTGCGAATTATGCAGAGAACAAGTAACATGGAGCGCTTTTTCAAAGTGTTCACACCATCCACCTCTCAAATTCTTTCCTCTACTTCCACTCCTCTACTCTCTGCTCCCATCCAAGAACCACTGCCCTCATGAGACATGATATTTAACGGGAGTCTCTCCCATCACTTAAAAGTGCTGGGGAGAAAAATGGTTCCCAAACACTGCTCTAAGGTGACAAAATATTTCTTTAACCAGATAAAATTATTTTTAGGGTAGACTTCAGATAGATATAATTAAACTTTCCAGCAAATTCTCTATGTATTGAAACTCACTTTCTTCAGCAGCACTATAGATTGTGCCTGCAAGTTTGGGGTGTGCCTGGGCGGTCTTTGCAGCAATGACTATATTTGCTCCATCCTTTGCTGCTTTCAAAGCAATAGCTTTGCCAATGCCACGGCTCGCGCCTGTGATGAAGACAGTACATCCTGCTAGCTTCCTACAACAGAACAAATGTGACCTTATTAGAAAGCTCAATATTTTTATTTACTTACCAGTTTCAGGAATTCATGCACATAGTCACAAAACATGTTTCCTCCTCTATCAGACTTTCTCTAAACCCTCCTCCCTCCCCATCTGATAGCTAATAACTCTACTTTACTCCTATTGTACAATGATTTACAAATTATTACAACTGCAGCGGCCAGATTTGCTGTGACTTGGCAAACAAAATCTGCTCAAATGAGAAGTAAATCTTAAACAGAAATGAGGAATTAATAAACTACATAAACGTATTTTTCCGACAGAAAAAGTGCTAACAAAGCTTATTCTTGAAAATTTTTTAAAAAGAGCTTATTTTTGAGTGGTGGGATTATGAATAAATTGTATCATATTCTTTATATTCTTCAGGATTTTTGAAATTTTCTGCAATGAATACATACCACTTAAAAGGAATTATGTAAAAGCTAATAATTGTTTAACAGATGCTCATCATTGCTTATAATAGCTGGAGTGGAAACAACATAAACGTCCATCAACTGATGAATGGAAAAATAAAATGTGATATATACATAATACAATGGGATATATTCAGCAATAAAAAGGAATGAAGTACTGATCTATGCTACATGGTTGAACCTTGAAAACATTATGCTAGTTGAAAGAGTCACAAAGGACCTCATATTGTATGATTCCATTTATATGAAATGTCCAGAACAGGCAAACCTATAGAGACACAAGGATTAATGGTTGCCTAGGACTGGGGGTGGGGGATTTGGGGGTTGACAGCTGAGGGGTATGGGGTTTCTTTTTGGGATGATGAAAATATTTTAAAATTGATTGTGGTGATAGTTGCACAATTCTGTGAATATACTAAAAATATATAATATACCACTTAATTGTATACTTTAAATGGGTAAATTGTGTGGTGTGTGAATTACATCTCAGTAATACTGTTAAACAAACCAACCTAGAAAGCTGGCAAAGAACTCAGGGTATTGTTCAAAAGATTCTCTGATCCAAATGTACTTAGGAAAGTTCTCTGTGTCCATTAATTTTTTTATATCCACCAACCTTAAATTTTAACCTTCTAATTATTCAGTTGTTAGATGAGAAGAAAACCTGTATAAAGTCAGATAACAGAGAGGGAAACCTACTTTCTTGTTTACTTTCTAAAGGCAAATAAAAAGCTTGTTTAAGGAGAAGGATGGAGAGGACAGCAAAAGTGACAATGACAAAGAGAAAAAGGGACAGTAACCAGAGACAGGGGTAACAGGTAAGTAGGCTTGTTAACAAAAGAACATAAAGCTCTTGCCAAAATCTGGAGGATTACACTCTAGAAGCAAATTAAGAGGTAAAAGTGGGAGGATTTCAAAATAAGGAATAAATGGTTTAGCAAGAAAGAAGGGGAGTGGAGAAGTGAGGAAGGGACAGAGGTGTTAACTATTTTTAGTGAAATAGCAAACACACAAAAAGCATATAAACTAATGTGTATAGTTTAAAGAACAAAATAAGATAAATACCAAGAAATAGAAATAGAATATTACCAACGCCCCAGAAGCCACCTGTCTATTCCTAACTATCCTTCTTCTTCCTCCCGACCCACAAAGTGACAACTACTTTATTTATTTTTATTTATTTATTTTTTATACAGCAGGTTCGTATTAGTTATCTATTTTATACATATTAGTGTATATATGTCAATCCCAATCTCCTAATTCATCCCACCACCATCACCCCGACTCCGCTTTCCCCCTTTGGTGTCTATATGTTTGTTCTCTACATCTGTGTCTCTTTATGCCTTGCAAACCGGTTCATCTGTAACATTTTTCTAGATTCCATGTATATGCGTTAATATACGATATTTGTTTTTCTCTTTCGGACTTCTTCACTCTGTATGACAGTCTCTAGGTCCAGCCACGTCTCTTCAAATGACCCAATTTTATTCTTTTTTATGGCTGAGTAATATTCCATTGTATATATGTACCACATTTTCTTTATCCATTCATCTGTCGATGGGCATTTAGGTTGCCTCCATGACCTGGCAAATTGTAAACAGTGCTACAAAGAACACTGGGGCACATGTGTCTTTTTTTTTTTTTAATGAGCTAACTTTTTGTTTTTAATAATTTCTTTCTCTATTTTTGGCTGTGTTGGGTCTCTGTTGCTGCGCGTGGGCTTTCTCTAGTTGCGGCGAGTGGGGCTACTCTTCGTTGCGGTGCGCAGGCTTCTCATTGCAGTGGCTTCTCTTGTTGCAGCGCACGGGCTCTAGGCACACGGGCTCAGTACTTGTGGCTTGCGGGCTTGGTTGCTCTGTGGCATGTGGGATCTTCCCAGACCAGGGATCGAACCCGTGTCCCCTGCACTGGCAGGCGGATTCTTAACCACTGCGCCACCAGGGAAGTCCTGCAAGTGTCTGGTGTTAGGGAGTGTTCTAATTTCATTCTTTTACATGTAGCTGTCTGGTTTTCCCAACACCACTTATTGAAGAGGCTGTCTCTTCTCCATTGTACATTCTTGCCTCCTTTGTCAAAGATAAGGTGACTATATGTGCGTGGGTTTATCTCTGGGCTTTCTATCCTGTTCCATTGATCTATATTTCTGTTTTTGTGCCAGTACCATACTGTCTTGATTACTGTAGCTTTGTAGTATAGTCTGAAGTAAGGGAGCCTGATGCCTCCAGCTCTGTTTTTCTTTCTCAAGATTACTTTGGCTATTCAGGGTCTTTTGTGTTTCCATACAAATTGTAAAATTTTTTGTTCTAGTTCTGTGAAAAATGTCATTGGTAGCTTGATAGGGATTTCACTGAATCTGTAGATTGCTTTGGGTAGTATAGTCATTTTCACAATATTGATTCTTCCAATCCAAGAACATGGCATATATCTCCATCTGTTTGTGTCATCTTTGCTTTCTTTCATCAGTGTCTTATAGTTTTCTGAGTACAGGTCTTTTGCCTCCTTACAGGTAGGTTTATTCCTAGGTATTTTATTCTTTTTGTTGCGGTGGTGAATGGGATTGTTTCCTTAATTTCTCTTCTGATCTTTAGTTGTTAGTGTATAGGAATGCAAGAGATTTCTGTGCACTAATTCTGTATCCTGCAACCTTACCAAATTCATTGATTAGCTCTAGTAGTTTTCTGGTGGCACCTTTAGGGTTCTCTATGTATAGTATCATGTCATCTGCAAACAGTGACAGTTTTACACTTACTTTTCCAACTTGGATTCCTTTTATTTCTTTTTTGTCTCTGATTGCTGTGGCTAGGACTTCCAAAACTATGTTGAATAATAGTGGTGAGAGTGGACATACTTGTCTTGTTCCTGATCTTAGAGGAAATGCTTTCAGTTTTTCACCATTGAGAATGATGTTTGCTCTGGGTTTGTCGTATATGGCCTTTATTATGTTGAAGTAGGTTCCCTCTATGCCCACTTTCTGGAGAGTTTTTATCATAAATGGGTGTTGAATTTTGTCAAAAGCTTTTTCTGCATCTATTGAGATGATCATATGGTTTTTATTCCTCAATTTGTTAATATGGTTTATCACACTGATTGATTTGCATATATTGAAGAATCCTTGCATCCCTGGGATAAATCCCACTTGATCATGGTGTATGATCCTTTTAATGTGCTGTTGGATTCTGTTTGCTAGTATTTTGTTGAGGAGTTTTGCATCTATATTCAACAGTGATATTGGTCTGTAATTTTCTTTTTTTGTAGTATCTTTGTCTGGCTTTGGTATCAGGGTGATGGTGGCCTCATAGAATGAGTTTGGGAGTGTTCCTTCCTCTGCAATTTTTGGAAGAGTTTGAGAAGGATGGGTGTTAGCTCTTCTCTAAATGTTTGATAGAATTCACCTGTGAAGCCATCTGGTCCTGGGCTTTTGTTTGTTGGAAGGTTTTTAATCACAGTTTCAATTTCAGTGCTTGTGATTGGTCTGTTCATATTTTCTATTTCTTCCTGGTTCAGTCTTGGACGGTTATACCTTTCTAAGAATTTGTCCATTTCTTCCAATTTTGTTTATCTTCTCAAAGAATGAGCTTTTACTTTTATTGGTCTTTGCTACTGTTTTGTTTCTATTTCATTTATTTCTGCTCTGATATTTATGATTTCTTTCCTTCTACTAACTTTGGGTTTTGTTTGTTCTTCTTTCTCTAGTTCCTTTAGGTGTAAGGTTAGATTATTTGAGATTTTTCTTGTTTCTTGAGGTAGGATTGTAGTGCTATAAACTTCCCTCTGAGAACTGCCTTTGCCGCATTCCATAGGTTTTCCATCGTTGTGTTTTCATTGTCATTTGTCTCTAGGTATTTTTTGATTTCCTCTTTGATTTCTTCAGTGATCTCTTGGTTACTGAGTAACGTATTGTTTAGCCTCCAAGTGTTTGTGTTTTTTACGTTTTTTTCCCTGCAATTGATTTCTAATCTCATAGCGTTGTGGTCGGAAAAGATGCTTGATATGATTTCAATTTTATTAAATTTACCAAGGCTTGATTCGTGACCCAAGATGTGATCTATGCTGGAGAGTGTTCCATGTGCACTTGAGGAGAACCTGTAATTTGCTGTTTTCAGATGGAATGTCCTATAAATATCAATTAAATCTATCTGGTCTCTTGTGTCATTTAAAGCTTGTGTTTCCTTATTAATTTTCTGTCTGGATGATCTGTCCATTGGTGTGAGGTGTTAAAGTCCCCCAGTATTATTGTTACTGTCGATTTCCTCTTTTATAGCTGTTAGCATTTGCCTTATGTATTGAGGTGCTCCTATGTTGGGTGCACATATATTTATAATTGTTATATCTTCTTCTTGGATTGATCCCTTGATCATTATGTAGTGTCCTTCCTCATTTCTTGTAACATTCTTTATTTTAAAGTTTATTTTATCTGATATGAGTATTGCTACTCCGGCTTTCTTTTGATTTCCATTTGCATGGAATATCTTTTTCCACCCCCTCACTTTCAGTCTGTATGTGTCCCTAGGTCTGAAGTGGGTCTCTTGTAGACAGCATATATATGGGTCTTGTTTTTGTATCCATTCAGCAAGCCTGTGTCTTTTGGTTGGAGCATTTAATCCATTCACATTTAAGGTAACTATCGGTATGTATGTTCCTATGACCATTTTCTTAATTGCTTTGGGTTAGTTTTTGTAGGTCCTTTTCTTCTCTTGTTTCTTCCACTTAGAGAAGTTCCTTTAGCATCTGTTGTGAGCTGGTTTGGTGGTGCTGAATTCTCTTAGCTTTTTGCTTGTCTGTAAAGCTTTTGATTTCTCCATCGAATCTGAATGAGATCCTTGCCAGGTAGAGTATTCTTGGTTATAGGTTCTTCCCTTTCATCACTTTAAGTATATCATGCCCCTCCCTTCTGGCTTGTAGAGTTTCTGCTGAGAAATCAGCTGTTAATCTTATGGGAGTTCCCTTGTATGTTATTTGTCATTTTTCCCTTGTTGCTTTTAATAATTTTTCTTTGTCTTTAATTTTTATCAAGTTGATTACTACGTGCCTCAGTGTGTTTCTCCTTGGGTTTATCCTGCCTGGGACTCTCCACGCTTCCTGGACTTGGGTTGCTATTTTCTTTCCCATGTTAGGGAAGTTTTTGACTATAATCTCTTCAAATATTTTCTTGGGTCCTTTCTCTCTCTCTTCTCCTTCTGGGACCCCTACAATGCAAATGTTGGTGCATTTAATGTTGTCCCAGAGGTCTCTTAGGCAGTCTTCATTTCTTTTCATTCTTTTTTCTTTATTCTGTTCTGCAGCAGTGAATTCTACCATTCTGTCTTCCAGGTCACTTATCTGTTCTTCTGCCTCAGTTACTCTGCTATTGATTCCTTCTAGTGTATTTTTCATTTCAGTTATTGTATTGTTCATCTGTTTCTTCTTTAATTCTTCTAGGTGTTTGTTCTTTAACTCTTCTAGGTCTTTGTTAAACATTTCTTGCACCTTCTCAATCTTTGCCTCCATTCTTTTTCCAAGGTTCTGGATCATCTTCACTATCATTATTCTGAATTCTTTTTCTGGAAGGTTGCCTATCTCCACTTCATTTAGTCTTTTTGGGGGGGGGGCGGTATCTTGTTCCTTCATCTGGTACCTAGTCCTCTGCCTTTTTATCTTGTCTTTCTGTGAATGTGGTTTTTTCCCCACAGGCTGCAGGATTGTAGTTCTTCTTGCTTATGCTGTCTGCCCTCTGGTGGATGAGGCTATCTAAGAGGGTTGTGCAAGCTTCCTGATGCGAGGGACTGGTGGTGGGTAGAGCTGGGTATTGCCCTGGCAGGCAGAGCTCAGTAAAACTTTGTCTGCTGATGGGTGCAGTTGAGTTCCCTCCCTGCTGGCTGTTCGGCCTGAGGCGACCCAGCACCGGAGCCCACAGGCTCCTTGGTGGGGCTAATGGCGCACTCCAGGAGGGCTCACGCCAAGGTGTACTTCCCAGAACTTCTACTGCTAGTGTCCTTGTCCCTGCAGTGAGTCACAGCTGCCCCCTGCCTCTGCAGGAG
This sequence comes from Balaenoptera musculus, assembly GCF_009873245.2. Lineage (NCBI taxonomy): Eukaryota > Metazoa > Chordata > Mammalia > Artiodactyla > Balaenopteridae > Balaenoptera > Balaenoptera musculus. The sequence goes on along the minus strand of NC_045790.1, from coordinate 95,049,761 downwards.
ACCCTCCAAAACTAGCAGGTAGGTCTGGTTCAGTCTCCTACGGGGTCATTGCTCCTACCGCCGGGTCCTGGTGCGCACACTACTTTGTGTGTGCCCTCCAAGAGTGGAGTCTCTGTTCCCTCCAGTCCTGTCAAAGTCCTGTAATCAAATCCCACTAGCCTTCAAAGTCTGATTCTCTGGGAATTCCTCCTCTCATTGCCAGACCCCCAGATTGGGAAGCCTGACATGGGGCTCAGAACCTTCACTCCAGTGGGTGGACTTCTGGGGTACAATTATTCTCCAGTTTGTGAGTCACCCACCCAGCAGTTATGGGATTTGATTTTATTGTGATTGCACCCTTCCTACCGTCTCATCGTGGCTCCTCCTTTGTCTTTGGATGTGGGGTATCTTTTTTGGTGATTTCCAGTGTCTTCCTGTTGATGATTGTTCAGCAGGTAGTTGTGATTCCAGTGCTATCCCAAGAGGGAGTGAGCACATATCCTTCTACTCCACCATCTTGAACCAATCTCCTCTCACAATTACTTTAAATATTATTACTCATTCCCTTGTTTTTTTACTATTCCTAACACCTACATATCTATGTCTAAGCCCGGGACTGAACCCGACCCTCCATCTGCTTTGTGCATAGTCCTAGAGCTAAGAATCGTTTTCACAGATGAACATTTATGATCAATTTGATGACAGGGAACACCAAATTTGAACCCCAATTAAGGAAAACATTATCTCCCTGTTATGGATTGAACTGTATTCACCAAAATACAATTGTACCTCCCTGTCATAGATTGAATTATATCTACCAAAATGTTAGGATATGTTGAAGTCCTAACCTCCAGTACCCCCGAATGAGACCTTATTTGGAAACAGGGTTGTTGCAGATGTAATTAGTTATAATGAGGTCATACTGGAGTAGGGTGGATCCTTAATCCAATATGACTGGTGACTCTTTAAGAGGAGGAAAGCCTATGTAAAGGCAGACACACAGGGAGGATACCACATGATGACAGAGGCAGAGACGGGAATAAAGCAGCTACAAGCTAAGAACACAAGGACTGCCAGCTATCACCAGAAGCTAGGAAGAGGTAAGGAAGGATTCTACCCAGAATTTCAGAGCATGGTCCTGCTAACACCTGGACTTCATACTTCCAGCCTCCAGAACTTTAAGAAAATAAATTTCTTTAAAGCCACTCAATTGGTGGTATTTTGTTATGGCAGCCCTAGGAAACCAACACACTCTTCCTTCTCCCCAAAAAAGAATTTCATTCTTGTCACTAGTAGATATGTATTACAAAAAAAGTACTTATTTTGAGTTTCACCAATTAAAAAATACTGTGGAAATTGGTTTTCTCTCATTATACATACATCTCTTATATGTGATGTTATAGATACATCTCTTACACCTACATAGTATCTCCAATTTTGCCTCTTGCCCAGGAAATCTAAAATATTTACTATCTGGCCCTTTACAGATAGAGTTTGCCTAACCATGATCTAAACAATAAACTGTTTAATTTTTGCCTAATGTTGAACTTTATATAATAGATTCATACAGTATATGTTATTCTATGACTTGCTTCTTTCACAAAACATGGTTTGGAGACTTACCCATATTTTGGTGCAAATAGTTACTTATTTTAATTAATATACAATATTTCACATATGAACATACTATAAAGTATTTATTCATTCTACTGTTTATGGACTTTGGGGATGGTTTCCAGGTTTGTTTTTTTTTTCTATTATGAACAATGGTGCTAAAAATAATCTTGTACACTTTTTCCAGTCACATGTGCATGAGTTTCTCTAGGGCATACACCTACGGGTGAAACTGCTGGATTACAAGACACAGTTGTAGATTAAACATGACCACAAATCCTTTGGCATCCCTTCCATCAAGAGAAGGGAGTATATTTTCCCCTTCCCCTTGAGTCTGGGTTCACCTTCTGACTTTTTTGAGCAATAGAATATGATGAAATGATATTCTGGAATTTCCAAGCCCATGCTATAAAATGGCTGGTAGTTTCCACTTTCTCCTGAAGCCAAATGCTATGTTGTAAAGAAGAGAGACAGATTATCAACTGATGAGAGGCCATGGGAGAGAGGCCCTGGAGGGTAAGAGGTCATTTAGGACGTTTCAGCCCCAGCCAAGAACCCAGCTAAAAGCAGCCATATGAATGACTTCAACTTATACTATATAGAGCAGAAGAACCCAGTCAACCCAGAGAACTGTGAATAATAATAAAGCATTGTCGTTTCAAACAATTAAGTTTTAGGGTGGTTTGTTACAGCAATAGATAACTGAAACACATGCTGAAGTTCAACTTTCGCAAATAATGCCAAACCTCCTTCAAAGTGGTTAATATTCCTACCAGCAGCAATATATGAGTACGAGTTCCTGCAGCTCCACACCTCCCCAACACTTGATGTCAGACATTTAAAATTTTTGACAATCTGGTAGATATGAAATAGTATCTCAGTATGTTTTTAATTTACATTTCCCTTATTACTAATAAGGGTGAATATATTTTCATATGTTAATAGTCACTATGTTCCTTCTTCTGTGTAATTCCTATTAATTTGTTTTGCTCATCTTTCCACATGGTTGACTTTTTTCCTAATGACTCATAAAAGTCTATAAGCTTTTTTTTAAACTTATTTTATTTATTTATTTATTTATGGCTGTGTTGGGTCTTCGTTTCTGTGTGAGGGCTTTCTCTAATTGTGGCAAGCGGGGGCCACTCTTCATCGCGGTGCACGGGCCTTTCACTATCATGGCCTCTCTTGTCGTGGAGCACAGGCTCCAGATGCGCAGGCTCAGTAATTGTGGCTCACGGGCCCAGTTGCTCCGCGGCATGTGGGATCTTCCCAGACCAGGGCTCAAACCCGTGTCCCCTGCATTGGCAGGCAGATTCTCAACCACTGCGCCACCAGGAAAGCCCTATAAGCTTTTAAAGATTTGCAATCTTTTCATTTGTGGCTTCCTTTTCACAATCATTATAGTATATTTTGATGAGCAGAAATTATTTTCGTAGAGCAGAATTTATGAATCTTTTATTTTACAGCCAATGCTTTTGGGGTTAAGAAATCCATCTTTAACCACAATTGTATTAATTTGTCTTCCAAAAATTTTATGGTTTATCTTTTAAATTTTTGTCTTTAATCTACATAGAATGAATTTTTGTATATGAATTGAGGTAGGGATCCAACTACATTTTCCCCCATATGGTTAACCAACTGTCCCAGTCTGAAAAGTCCATTCCCACAGATCTTTAATGTCAGCTTTGTCATAGACTGAGTCTCCCTAAATATACAGTTCTAGGCTCTCTATTCTGCTCCATTTGGCTACATGGATTGCACTCTCTTAAATATAACAGCTTTCTTGGATATACTTGGACCTTTGCTTTTCCACATATATTTTAGAATCAGCTTATTTAATTGCACAAGTAAAATCAGTTGGGATTTTGACAGAAACTGTACTGAATCTATAATTCAACGTGGGAAGAACTGACATCTTTATGACACTGAGTGCTCCAATCCATGAACATGGTATTGCTCTCTATTTCACACCTGAAACTACACAGTGTCTCTCTGTAATCAAAGGTAATGTTAATTTTGACCATCCAACCATGGTATTATCAATTTTTCCACTGTGTAATTACTATTCTTTCCCTTGCAACTAACAATCAACGCAAAGATGCTTAAAGACCATTTTTAAATTTTTATTATGATGTTTTCAAATATATTCAAAAATAGAGAAAATACTAAAATAAGCTCCCATTTTAATTTAACAATTCAACAATTATCAAAATTTGAAAGTGATAATCAGAAAGCCAATCTCAGAAGTCATATAATTTCACCTATAAATGCTTCAGTATGCATCTCCAACTTTTATATAACAATATCATTATCACAACTAAAAAAATTGACAATAATTCCTCAATATCAACTAGTACCTATCCATATGCAAAGTTTAACAACTATCTCAAAAATGTCTTTTTACAGTTGGTTTGATCAAATCAGGATCCTGTCAGGACTTCACATTGCATTAATTTGTTACAGACATACCTCGAGATACTATAAGTTCAGTTCCAAACCACTACAATAAAGTGAATATTGAAATAAAGTGAGTCACACAAATTTTTTGGTTTCCCAGTGCATATAAAAGTTATGTCTACACTGTACTCTGTTAAGTGTGCAATAGTACTATGTCTAAAAAAAATGTACATACCTTAAATAAAAAATACTTCATTGCTAAAAAATGCTAACCATCAAAGCACGGTTGCCACAAACTTTCAGTCTGTAAAACATACAATATCTGCAAAGCACAATAAAGGTTAAAAACAATAAAACTAGGTATGCCTGTATATCTTATAAGTCTCTTTTAATCTATAACAGCTCCCCTTTCCATTTTCTTTATGCCATTTATTGGCTGAAAAATATAGATCATTTGTCCTGTAGTATAGCCCATAGTCTGAATTTTGAACTTCTCATTTTTATTGCCATTGTACTGTATTTCTTGTTGATTTTTGCTTGGGTGCAGAAATCTAATTCTCCTCATTGACTTTTGTATCCTGAAAATTTGTCAAACTCTTATTAAATCTAATAATTTAGTTATACATTATTTTGGTTTTCTATGTAATCATATTATCTGCAAATAATGACAGCATTGTTTCTTTCAGTCCAATCCAAATAATTTTTCTTTCTTTCTCATGCCTTATTTACTAAAGAAAGATTGAAGGTTCCCAGATTGAAGGTCTGAGGTGCTATGCTAGAAGGAATAAAAGCCAAAGATATTAGTAAATTAAGTACAGAAATCTAAAAAAGTATTTATAATGATAATTATAATAATATAAATAATATAATAAATAATAGTATTTTGGAGATTAAAAAGATAGAATTAAAATATATTGTTACAATAACATAAGTTAAAAACTGAGTGACTGGAGTTCAACTTTTCTAGGTACTTGTATTGTTTGGGAAAATGGTAAAACTTTTTTACTTTAGACATTGGTAAGTTATATACATGTTAAACTTTCTAGGTTAAACACGATAAACAGAAATCCAAGACTTTAACAGTTTTTGTGACAAGAATGGGATCCTGACAGAGACATGGCTTTCTGGAAGAAAAAAGGACAAGAGCCCCCAGAGCCAGGTTAGGGGATAGAAAAAGACTCTAGTAGCACTCTCGCCCGTGGCTGAGGGGAGTAAGGATCCTCATCTGTTCTTTTGTTAAAGAAGCAGACCAACAAGAGGTAGGTACACTGTATACTATAAGACACAATGGTATTCAAATTACTACACTAATACCACTACCAATAATAAATCTACTAAGTAAAGTTCAAGATTTCTTTGCACTCTTTTTTTTCTTTTAAAGTTATACTTTTTTTTTGCATAGATGCTCCCCATTCTCCTCTCATTATTTATTTATTTATTCATTTATTTGGTTGCGCTGGGTCTTAGTTGCGGCAGGCGGGCTCCTCTGCAGTGGTATGTGAACTTTTAGTTGCGGCATGCATGTGGGATCTAGTTCCCTGACCAGGGATCGAACCTGGGCCCCCTGCATTGGGAGCACGGAGTCTTATCCACTGCACCACCAGGGCAGTCCCTCTTTGCACTCTTGTCTTTAGAGCAAATCCCTCTAAGAGTGTACAAATTACTATGTTAAAACTATTCGTGCTGCAACTAAGAAGCGTGCATGCTGCAATGAAGATCCTGCGTGCTGCAACTAAGACCTGGCGCAGCCAAAATAAATAATAAATAGATAAATAGATAAGCAAGTAAACAATCTTTAATTGGAGAGCTAAAAGTATCAAAAAGAATTGAATTATTTTTCTATGTATGTTTATGTGAAAAACTTGACATATAGTCAAGTTCCTCTGTTTATGGTAACATTCCATTTTAGCTTATCTCTTTCCCCTCATCTTTGATGAGGGATGTTGTAAAACATGTACATGGTTTAAAAGTCAAAACTTATAAATGTGTATATTCAAAGAAGTTCAATCCCTTGCCTATAGGTAACTAGATTCCTTAATTTCTAGCTTATCCTTCTCATATTTTTGTTTTGAAAAATATGCAAACACACACACATACATAAGACACATCGTGTGTGTGTGTGTATAATTTTCCCTTCTTTTTATACAAAAGGTAGTATTCATAGAGTGTTAAAATGATTTCTTTAAACGTGAGTATTTAGATGAAAATGTCCCAATTGTTGCTTTAAAAAGCCCTATCCCTAGCAGATGCAAAATATTATATACAGGATGGATAAACAACAAGGTCCTATATAGCACAGGGAACTATATTCAATATCCTGTGATAAACCATAATGGAAAAGAATATGAAAAAGAATGCATGTGTGTGATATATGTATAACTGAATTACTCTGCTATACAGCAGAAATTAACACAACATTGTAAATAAGCTATACGTCAATAAAATAAATAAATAAAAACAAATTTTTTTAATAAATTAAAAAAAAAAAAGAAATGAGGAAGCAAAGAGAGAGAGAGAAAAAAAAGCTCTACCCCTTTGCCTTTGGTTTAGTTGGATTGATTCCCAGTAGGATAAAGGACATTTTCATGCTCAAGGTCTCAGGAATTGGCAGAAAGAAGGGCAAAGGCAGCTTTCCTCTTAACCTGAAGACCAGGCTGTACTACTAAGGAACTCCTCCATCTCTAAAGCATTAGAACCAGAGTATAGAAGGCAAGAAAGAAAAAAGGTTCCAAATTCCTCAGTACTATTGGTAGACTCCTAAAACTTGCTGAAGTAGAGTTAACCTACACTACAATTTACCAAAATTCTCTGGGACCTCAAAATCATGGTAAATGTGATGAAACTTCTAACTGTTTTAGGAAAGAAAAACAATCACTGAAAATTCTGAAAAGAAATCCAAATGAGGCAGGAACTAGCTTTCCAAGATACTAAAGCATTTCATAAAACTAGAGAAATTAAAATAGTTTAGTACTGGTACATGAATAGACAGACCAACGTAACAGAATTTTAAAACAGACCCCTAGATATACAAGAATTCAGAGGTGGAATTTCTAATAGAAAGAAAAAAATAACTAGTCAGTCAATGGTGCTGGAACAACTGCAGAGCCAGCCATTTGAACCAAAATAAGTGGGTTTCCTAACTCACTTCCTATGCCAAAATAGTATGCAAAACAGTATTTCATTTCAGGTAGATAAAAATCTGAGTGGGGAAAAAACCCCACAGAAATACTAAAAGAATACTTACAAATTAAAAAACAAAAAACTTAGTTTAATATGGCCTTATAGCTTTGTCACAAAAACACAAAAACTTTAAAAGAATAGATTGAGGAGAATTCCCTGGCAGTCCAGTGGTTAGGACTCCGTGCTTTCACTGCCAAGGGCGCAGGTTCATCCCTGGTCGGGGAACTAAGATCCACATGCCACAGGGTGCAGCCAAAAAAAAAAAAAAAAAGAATAGACTGATAACTCTTGACTCGATAAAAGGACATGTTTCTGCATGATAAACAAATTGGATAATCAAACTCGATGCAATGAAAAAAACAGAGAAAAACATTTCTAACACATATGATATAGAACAAATATTTTTACACTAGAGAGCTCAGAGATCAATCAAAAACCTAACTGTGTAAGCCAGGCAAAGAAAAAGGTACACAGCTGGCTTTAAACCAGGATTTCTCAATCTCTGCACTACTAAAGACATTTTGGACAAGATAATTCTTTGTTGAAGGGGGCTATCCTGTGCATTATGTTTACCAGCATCTCTGGACTCCACCTATTAGACACCAGTAGCAACCCCCCTCAATTGTGACAATCAAAAATGTTCCCAGATATTGCCAAATGTCCTATGGGGGTCAAAATTGCTCCTTGATGAGAACTGCTGCTTTAAACGTATAAAAAGATCCTCATCCTCACTCTTTGATACAAATTTTAACTATAATGAGGTGCCATTTTTTTCTCTAGTTAGATTTTTATTAACAGAACAAATACTTTTATTATCAAACATTTTGCTGTTTGCCAACGTGTTGGACTAGGAAATCTCATTCATCCTTTTGGATGCGCAATCTCTTTGGAGGGCTATTGGTATTAGTTATCAAAATTTTAATTACCTCTACTCTTTGATCCAACAGCTTCATTTCCAAGAATTTATCATATGGATACACTCAAATATGTGCAAACAGGTGAATACAAGGATAATCATTGCAGCAAGATGGAGTAACAAAAAACTAGAAATGATCTGGTATCCAATGACAGGGGGTTGGTTAAACAAACAAAACACCACGTAACCATTAAAAGGGAGGAAGATCAACATGTACTGAAAATATGTTCCAAGACATACTAGCTAAAAATACCAAGGCCCAGAAGGGACTTTGCTACTATTTTTTAAGTGGGGTATGTGCGTTTAGGACTGTGTACCCAAATATATTTATAAATGCACAGAATATATTTGGAAACCTACCAGAAAGTAAGTAGGAGGCTGAAAGTTAAGGATAAGGAAACTCAACCTTCTGAGCTGTTTAAGTGTTCTGGCAACGTACCTATATGTTTCAAGTAAATTACAGAACGGACTTGGCACTCAGCTCAAAACACCCATACAGTATAGAAACAAAACAGAATGAGACGGGGGTAGAGGAGTAGTTTAACTGGTATAGAGTTTGTTTCTCAAGTCGAAAAAGTTCTGCAAATTGGTCGCACAACAGTGCAAACATACTTAACACTACTTAACTGTACACTTAAAAATGGTTAAGATGGCAAATTTTTCCTTATATGTATTTTACCACAACTAAATATCGTTTTAAAGTGAAAAAAAGTACCCCCAAAAGATACCCATACTTTAAGATTAGTTTAGTTTGTTACTCATTTGAAATCCCTTTTTAAACACCCCATTATTTTCTTCTTCCAGAATCGAGCGTTCCGAATAAGTGGAGACTCATTAGGCGCACGAGTGTTCCAGTGACCTTTCACCTAGAACTCGCGGCCTTCGGCAAGGCACGCAGCTACTGCTAAACCCAAAGTGAGACCCGCCTTGGGGGCGGCGAGACACCTCACTCTGGATCCTTTACCTGTGGAAGAGATTGTAACATGACTGCCACCCTGAAGTACACAACTCTGCGTTACTTTTCACAAGTTACCGCAGATTCGAGGAACACTGTGTCCGGCGCGGACCAGCGTTCCAGACCTCGCCGGACAGCTTCATTAACCCTCCCACCGCGGGGGCCGGGCCACCCATGCCATCCACTTCGCCCGGCGGGGTTTCTTCCCCGCGGCTCCCGATTCCCCTTACCCCGTGTTGGGCAACATGACTGTCGCACGTCGGAGTCGGTGGCCACTACGGCCTCAGTGAGCGGATACGAAGAGGGTGACTTCCTCCCCGCACTTAGCCCCGCCCCAGACCCCGACCCCCGGGGCGCCGCCCCGAGGCCTGCAGGGGAATTGGGCGCTCCAATTAACGGGAGGTGGCTGAGTGCGCCTGCGCACGCAGTGGGCCTCCGTGGCGCTCGGCGCTGGTTTCCGCCTCCCGCCTGCCTGGCCACTGGAAACCGACCCTACGCGCAAGCGCTGTGAGAGACAATTCCGCCCCGCCCTTCTTGCGGGGGCTCTGCGGTGACAATTGGTCTCCAGCCCGCGGCTAGAATGCTGGACGCGTCAGCTGCTGAGTACACCTTTTCCCGGCCTGTGAAGGGTTCCTCGCGGCAGCGCTGAGTTCCTTTGCCGGGTTGGGGGCGTGGGGGGCGTTTGAGTCGTGCACCAGGGACCTTGAGGGCTGAGGTGCGGCTTCTCAGCGGACTTTGGCTCTCGTTCCCCTCGCCGTCCACGCCGGCACCTGGACGCCTGCCCAGCTGCACGCGCGCCCTCTCGGAGACCCCTCTTAGGAACGCTTTTCCTGGGCAGATAAGCACTCTTCCGGCCAGCGGCGCATTTCGACTCTCCCCCGGAATCTGGACTAAAGCCGGCCGGACTGTAGATAAACAGCTCTGTGGTGAGGAGCAGTTTCTGGATCAGAGATCTGCAATAGTCGCACCGAAGAACTGAGTTAACTCTGATTTTTAGACTCTTAGCCAATATCTCAGCGAGGAAATTCCCAGACTCGGTGGTGGAATAAGATGAACTCTGGGAGCCGGTATTGCTTTTGGTAGTATACCTTGGACATAACTCAGTTACTCTAATGAACTAGAGACCGGCATAATATTTTTAGGTAGACGTGAAGAAATTCTGTTTTGAAGAGGTAGAGCAGGATGATGAGGTTATGTGAGTAGATAAAGAAAGTAACCTGGAAATAGGATATGTACTCTCTCTTTTATTACAAGACCTAAATGTCTCTATTTATTCATTTATATCACTTGCCAGTCTCATAGGCATTTGAATTTGAGGTCTGTGATATGGTCCTTAGAGACTCTGGAGGAATTTACTTATATTAGCACCGAGTGGGTGCTGGTCACTGGAGATACAGTGGCGCAAAAAAAGGCACGTTCTCTGCCTATATAGAAGGAACAAGGAGTAACCAATGTTTTTTTTTTTTTTCCTTAAAGGTTATCTTCATATTTATTTATTATTTGGCCGCACTGGCCGGCATAGGGGCTCTTAGTTCCCCAACCAGGGATCAAACCTGTGCCCCCTGCAGTGGAAGCCCAGATTCTTAACCACTGGACCGCCAGGGAAGTCCCCACTAATGTGTTCTTTAGACTGTTGTAAATGTTAGGTATTTTAGAGAGTGTTGATAGGGACTGTTAGATGAAAAAGCTTACTCTCCACTCATTCAAGAAAGTGAAGGCAACCTACAGAATGAAAGTATTTGCAAATCATATATCTGACAATGTCTAGTATCCAGAATCTATAAAGAACTTTTACAACTCAGCAACAAAAAGATGAACAACCCCCAATTTAAACGTGAGCAAAGGACCTCAATAGACATTTCTCCAAAGAAGATAAACGAACAAGGAAGCACATGAAAAGATGCCCAACAGCAATAGTTATTAGGGAAATACAAATCAAAACCACAGTGAGATTCCACTTTACACCCACTAGGATAGCTATAATAGAAAAGATGGAAAATACTAAGTGTTGGCCAAGATGTAGAGAAATTGGAACCCTCATACATTGCTGGTGGGAATGTAAAATGGCACAGTCACTTTGGAAAACAGTTTTGCAGTTCCCCCAAAGGTTAAAGTATGGTTACCAGCTACTGGGTATCTACCTACAAAAGAGCAATTCCACTCTTGAGTGTATAACCAAGAGAGAGGAAACTTCTTGAGAGTAACCACTAGATGGCACTGGTATCTTAAAATTCACAGTTATACAATACAAAATGTTAATTTATTAACAATATTGTGACGTTATAATCTGACTTGGATTAAGGCAAAAATAGCATGAGGTTCCTTATAGGACCCTCATAAAGGGGAAATAAGAGGAGGCATAAATTTTAAGTTCCTTAAAGAAAGTAATACTTTTTATCATTAGAACAAATTGTCATAAAATAGTCAAACTTATCTTCACTTTTTGTGACTAATAAAGTCTATCAAGGGACTTCCCTGGTGGTCCAGTGGTTAAGAATCCGCCTTCCAGTTTCGATCCCTGGTCAGGGAACTGAGATCCCACATGCTGTGGGGCAACTAAGCCCTTGCGCCACAACTACTGAACCCAAGCACCACAACGAAAGATCCCGCATTGCCACAACAAAGATCTGGCGTGCCACAACTAAGACCTGACGCAGCCAAATAAATAAATAATAGATACATAAATACAGTCTATCAAGTTTGGGACTTCCCTGGCGGTCCAGTGGTTAGGACTCTGCACTCTCACTGCCGAGGGTGGGGGTTTGATCCCTGGTCAGGGAACTAAGATCGCACAAGCCGCACGGCACAGCCAAAAAAAACCCTATCAAGTTTAATTCTCCAATTTTAAAAAGTGGTTTTCAAATACATAGGGGACTGAAAATGCCAACTTGAATTGAAATATCAAAGGATATGACACTGAAAACAAGTGTAATCTTACTGTCAAATTAGGACTCTTCTAACCCTGACCTTGCATAAGGGTATATTTTCTTAAAGTGTAGAATGCAGTGTAGAATTCAAATTTGTTGACCACAGTCAACATACATAAATTTCTCATCCAGACCCTGTACACGGTTTTCTATTTTATTTGAATCTATTATGTAGTACCCTGTTTTTTGTTTTTTAAAGTTGATCATAACCTACAAAGTTATTATTTCAGTGCCTCATTCTTGGATCATAACCTACCATTTGGAAAACACTGCTTTAGTGTGTTGTAATTTGCCATTGTGATTTTTCAACTTGCTTTTTAAGATATTCTAGGCTTCTTCAGTCAAATATAAAATTACTAACTGCTGGTCAAAGGCCAGCAATCCAATGTGACTAACAGCAGATGCTTTCAAGCGCGTTGGAAGAGTCAGGGATCTGTTGAAACTTTCCATTCCTTTCACCCCAAGGGAAATCCTTGGGGTTTTGAGGGTATAGCAATTACTTCTGACGTGGTACCAAATCTTCCCAATAGGACCCCTAACTGCACCTTTTATTGCTCAGTGAATTGTTGCCAGTCATTTAATTAGTAACTGTTGGATATTAACTTCATTGCTGTATTTTAATGTCTATATTTTTCTGATAATACAGTATTCCAATATCTAGAGAAAGTGAAAGTTTCTAATATCACCCTTCAGAGATAATCATTGTTAACAGTTCGGCATGTATCCTTTAAGACTTTGAAATTTTTATATAGATTTTGATTGATTTAAAAAAAGCATAGGGGAAATTATATATATTCTATTGTTTTGGAAACTTTTTTTGTTTTACTTAATGTATCATAAACATCTTTCCAAGTTCATACCCAAAAGTTCACCTTAACTTTTTTTTTTCATAGGTGTGTTACCAACCTGGGTCCTTGGACTCTTTAATCAATAGAAATTGGTAAGAGGCCAGAGGAGAAATTCAGGCAAGGCTTTATTGGGAGTGAAAACAAGAAACAGGTGCCCTTGCTCACTCTCCAAGGAGGGCGGGCTGGTTCCTTAAATAGAGCGAGGGTAGGGGCAGATGGTGAATCGGGCAGGAGGGGCGGCTTAGGTGGTCTGCCCACCCCTGTGGTGGTGCTGTGTGCAGGGATCATGCGCAGTACCCTGCTTTTGCTCCAGGCACTTCACAAGTGGCAGTCGTTTTGTGGCCTTTTTGTAACATTGTTCATAATCACCCCACTGCCATGCATGCAGTTATTTTTAGTCCCTTATAGTTTCTTTGTATTCTGTTGTTGGAGGAGACATTTGTCCAATAAAGGGTCCCACATCCCAGTTCCCAGCCTATCTTAGGTGCATAGTTTTCTTTTACATGAATATACTCCATATTAATTTTACCATTTGTGATGGACATTTAAGGTGTTTCAATATTGTCTATATTATAAACAATATTGCAATAAAAGCCTTTGTGTGTACATCATTGTTCACCAGTCAATGCCTTGTTTAGCAGCTGGTGTTTTCTAGTTCTGGCAAATGTGAGGTCTGCTGGGAAAGGTTTTCTTTTCTTAAAGTTTTTTCTTTCTTAAAGAGACCACAGAATAGATTGCCTCTTTTCTTCTAATGTTATTTCTGGATGTGATGCTTGGAACAGCTGCATCTATCTTGCAACCACGAGTGGAACTAACCTTCCCCTTTCCATAGCTCCTTCAAGGGTGAACTTTCTCCTATAACATACATGAAAGAAAGTTTGGGGTTGGGGAGCAGTTGTCTCAGAACCCTCCTGAGTCTCCCACCTAGCTTTCTAATTCTACCCCTGCTCAAAGGCACACTGTGGGTTTTCCTCACTTTGCAGCTTGGCCATCTTGTAGAATTCCAGGAAACAGTTCCCTCAGCAGACAACTGCTCCCTCTCATGAGTGCAAGTAGTGGAGTGGGTGTGTGGACCACGCCATATTCCACTTTTTTGCTCTGTTGGTTTGCTTTTTGGGTTTTTTTCCTTTTTAAAAAAATTTATTTTTGGCTGCGTTGGGTCTTTGTTGCTGCGTGTGGGCTTTCTCTAGTTGCGGCGAGCGGGGGCTACTCTTCGTTGTGGTGCATGGGCTTCTCATTGCGGTGGCTTCTCCTGTTGCGGAGCACAGGCTCTAGGCGCGTGGGCTTCCGTAGTTGTGGCACGTGGTCTCAGTAGTTGTGGCTTGCGGGCTCTAGAGCGCAGGCTCAGTAGTTGTGGCACATGGGCTTAGTTGCTCTGCAGCATGTGGGATCTTCCCGAACCAGGGCTCGAACCCGTGTCCCCTGCATTGGCAGGTGGATTCTTAACCACTGTGCCACCAGGGAAGCCCGTTGGTTTGTTTACTACCCCATCCCCACACAACTCTTTGCCAAAGAGTTTAGGTTTATATGAGGGAATTACTATCTATCTATCTATCTATATATAAATAATAACTTTATATAACAACTGCTATGTCAGAGAGTATCTGCCTACCCATTACACATTCTCCACTTCTTATTAACGGTATATCTCTATTATTAGAGCTGGCAGTATGCCCAGCAAAAGCAGTGCATCTCTCAAACCTCCCCTGCAACTAGGGGTGTCCATGTGACCAAATTATGGCTAATGAGGTAAGCGGAAGATGTTGGGGAGGACTTCTGGGAAAACTTCTTTAAAGGGCTTCCAGACATTTTGTGACCTTAAGACTGAAAGCCATATACTCATGTAATAGAACAAAAAGGAGACTGGATCTTTGATGAACATGGAGTGCCATAACAGCCCTGAAACCATTACTTCTAGGCTTCTTTTGCATGATAAATACATTTTTATCTAGTTTAAGGCACTGTTATTTTTGGTTTTCTGTTACATGCATCTGGACCTAACTCTTAAATGATACTTTGTCTCAAGGCAAAAGTATCAAAAGACTATAAACCACTGCAAGGGGTTCCCTCTTAAACACAGCCAAATCCCTAGCGTTGCTCCTCGTCTTCATATCTGCTTTTCTCCCTGAGAGTATCAGTTTTGTTCAAATTTCCTTCTTTAAAATTTTCTTTAATATCTCTACCCCCTTTCAGGAAATCCCATGCCCTGCTCAAAGGAGTTGGTCTCATATATTAAGATCCATCCTCTTTTCCTAAGCCAAACATTTTCCCAAGCATAAATTACCCATTCTATTTAGAATATGACTTTAGCAAGAGAGTCCACGGTGGGTGTAGGTGTTCCAAGTCCAATTCCCTTGGAGATATTTCCCCCTAATTCTTCCTGGGGTCCAGTAAGTGACTATTATGTCAAACACACCCACATCTCCCAAACTCAGGCATAAATTCGGAGACACAGTACTCTACTGTGAGTACACGTACTCTTTCCAAGCTGAGAAAGAGAAACATTTGATTCTTCTGTTATCAACATAGCTTCAACCCTGCTCACTATAAAGATAGCATTTTATGATTTTATATTGCAGAACAATACCAGTTATTTTTTAATCTTCTAGCTTTCAAACTGTGCCTACCAGGCATTTAAAAAAAAAAAAGACATTTGAAGTTAGCTTAAGAATCAGTCCCATAATTGAGCCATCTATCTCTTAATGGCCACTACTTTGCTACACAAATACCAAACTTTGGAATTACCCCATGTCTTTCCTCTATGCCAAATTAAATTCTTGTAGGTGTCATCCTCCTACTACCCTCTACTAAATTAAATTCTTGATTAAGGTCTCATACTCCTACTGCTCCAGTAGAAGACAGGCTATATGAAGACTTATTATCCTCTGATACAAGTAATCCTCCACCTCTAAGGGGGGTGGGAAGGAGATTTGCTTTTCCAGTTACATGAGCAACATATTCGCATAGAGAAGTCCTCCAGATTGTTCTTTTGTTTTGCTTTTCTGCTACTGACCTTTTGCTTGTTTGCCTGTTCAAGGTTGAATATTTGCCTGGTGCCCTGCAGGATCATATGATGTAAACATCTTTTAGAACCATACTGGGGAGGGAGAGCAGGAGTTCTATCCAGTCGTCTGGCATCGCAGGAACCTTTCCACTGACCTTGTAAACTATGATCAGATTTTTGCACAAGACTATTTCCACAAAGGGCAAATAAGTAAAAATAAAATAGATATACTCTAACCAATCCATCTGACTCCTTGTTAAACAGTTATATCAAAAATTTTAGGGGAAGGTTTCACTTAATGGCCAGAGCAAAGGCCTTGTTCTAGTCGCAAATAAAATTTATATATCCTATTAAAGATATGGTCTCAGATTCCTAAGAAGGGACTATTTTGTCCCATATAAGAACATTTACAATATTATAGGTATCTATAATATGTATCAACTTCATATATCTGTAGACAAATGGAATACCAAGGAAAGGCACATCAACTCTTATTATAGGAAGCTAACTTCAGTTCAGGGCACAAGAGTTATAGGTAACAGGTTCTTGGAAAGGGGGGAAAAAAGGACTTGTCCTTTTTCTTCTGCTATCCTACTCACAGTTATTCCTCCACCTCCGCTTCTTTGAAAACATTGGGGTGAATCACACATTAGTTAACTGGTTAGGAATAGGTAAGTTAAGGGAGAATCATGATAAGGGCTGGTGAAAGACAGTATTCAAGGCTGCTTGAGAAGAGTGGAAATATTTAATCAAAGTCATTAATTGTTACAAAACTTCCAGGGAAGTGAACAAAAATGAACAAAAATGAACCTAAACCAGAGAAGAAATTTCAAGTATAATGAAACTAGGAAACTGACACAACCCTAACAAAAACTATGAAGAATACCTTCCAATTTGTATCCAAATTAAGGAAAGCAGTGAGATTTGACAAGCATTTCTTCTAAGTAATAACTCAGTGCCATTTTTTAGAAAGTAAATGAGATTGTCCTAAAAGTCCAGCAGTAATCTGAAATTTGAAGAAATGAGGACTGGTGACTTGGGTGGACCAGGGAAAAGTTAAGAACGCCACCCTTGGGAGGTCTATTCCAAGATGGTAAAGAAGGTAGAACGGAAGAAGAGACAATATGACACACATTTTGGTTTTCCAGGACTCAGTTTCCTGACCCATAACTGAAACTTGGAAGTTAGGGGCTGCTGAAGGGTTAACAATGACCTGCAAGACAGGTGTGCAATTGTTGACCAAAGTAAACTGAGCAGAGTAAATAAACACTGATTATAAGATAAAAATCCTACAACAGCCTGGGTCTCTCCAAAACACTCAAACTAAAAAAAGATTTTTTTCTTTTAAATCTTATTTCCAGTAGAAATGAGCACGTCTCATACTCAGATCTTGGTTTCTAACCCTATACTCCAATAAAAGGAACCAGGGTTCCTTGGAGAAATGACTCATTTTAGGACTGGGGCAGAAAATATACAAGATGATCCTGGAGCATCTTGCAGTGCCAGAAAGTAAGGGAGTACTCAAAACAGACCAATAAACAAACCCAAAACAAAACACCCCACATTGATGGAGGTATGTCAAAGGAGTACAAAAGTCAACTGAAAGATCTCTCAATGGCTAAAACTGAAACACTTTGAGCAACAAAATAAAGTGGTACTGGATTATAAAGTATAAAATAAATATCCATGAGTTGATAGTGATATAATTATATGATTGAATTAAAAATGAGGAGAAATGACAGAATTCCTGTACAGAAGAATGCCGAATAATTTCTGTAAATACAGCCTCCTCAAGGAGGTACAGAATAACTCTCCATTCCTTAAGTGTGGGCTGTACATAGTGACTTCTTTCCAAAGAGTACAGTATGAAAAGGGGAAAAAAATAACTTTACAGTGAAGAAAGCTGATAAACACCAACTCAGTCAGGTGATCAAAGTCAACATCAACTGTGATAAGCCATGTTGATAATATGTATCCTTGATACGATGTGATGAAATGGTACTTTTTCTCTATAAACCTCCCCAAAACCTATAAATAACTCTAGTCTAATTGTGAGGAAAATATAAGACAAATTGCAACTGAAGGACATTCTACAAAATACCTAACCAGTACTCCTCAAAACTGTCAAGGTAATCAAAAACAAGGAAAGTCTGAGAAACTGTCACAGCTAAGAGGATCCTAAGGGGATATGATGACTAAATGTAATGCGGTATCTTGGATGGGATCCTGGAACAGAAAAACAATATTAGGTAAAAACTAATGATATCTTAATAAAGTATGGATGATAGTTAATAACAATGTATCAATATTGGTTCATTAATTGGAACAAATGTATCCTACTAATGTAAGATGTTAACCATAGAAACTGGGTGTAGGGCATATAAGAAGTCTCTGTACTATCTTCACAATTTTTCTGTAAATCTAAAACTGCTCTAAACAATAAAGCTTAAATAAGAACCTGCTGTATAAAAAAATAAATAAAATAAAATTCAAAAAAAAATAAAGCTTATTTAAAAATTTTTAAACCTTATAATAATGCTACATAAATTTTTAAAAACCCACCATTTTAAATGATTGGATTAATTGGAAGAAAATACGGATATCCCTAAGGCAATGGTTCTTAATGGAACTTGCATCCCAGGGAATATTTGTGAATGTCTGGAAACATTCTTAGTTGTTACGTTTGTGTGGGGGATGTTATTGGCATCTAGTGAATAGAGTCCAGGTATGCCACTAAACATGCTATAATACACAGAACAGTACATCCCATCCTCCCGAGAATATCCCATCCAAAATGTGCTGAGGGTGAAAAATGCTGCCCTAATTGATGAGGTTTGGGGACCTATATCAATGCTGACAGAAACAGGCTAGATTTTGTGTGTGTGTGTGTGTGTGTGTGTGTATAAGATACATTCAAAATATGTATGATATATATGTAAATCATGAGATAAAAATAAACATCTGTGAAACCATCACCCAGCTAAAGGACTGAAAATGATGAGTCACGTGCTTCTCTGGATTCCATCTCCCTGCCTCCTCCCGAGAAGTAACCATTCAGTTTTGTGTTTATCTTTCCCTTGTCATCTTTTATAAAATTGTGTGTGTGTGTACATAATATATTGGTTAGCTTTGCTTGGTTGTGCTTCCTTTTTAACTTTATAGAAATGGTATCTTAGTATATATAGTTTTCTCAGATTTACTTTTTTTGTTGTTTTTTGGGTTTTTTTGGCCACGCTGCGTAGCATGTGGAATCTTAGTTCCCCAACCAGGTATTGAACCTGTGCCCCCAGAGTGCAGAGTCTTAATCACTGGACTGCCAGGGAAGTCCCTGATTTGCTTTTTCATTCAGTATTTTGTTTTGATTTATCCATATCATTGCCTATTGTAGTTTATTCATTTTTCACTGCTGTATACTATTCCATTGTGTGACTATGCCACAATTTATTTGCCCATCTCTCTTGTTGATGGACATTTGGGTTATTTGCGTTATCATGTTTATTATATAGAACCGTGGTGCTATGAATATTCTTTCATATGTCTCCTAGTGCACATTTTAAGTTTCTCTAGGTTATGTACATATAGGAGTGGAATTACTAAAGTGTGGATGTCTTTAAATTGAAATTATGTTTAAGAACTCATTTTCTGTCCTGCAGTCATAAAGATAGTCTCCTAAATGTTATTCTAAAAGCTTAAAAATTTTGCCTTTCCTTTTTGAGTCACCTGGAGCTGCTCATTGTATGTGGGTATGAGGTTGATATCTATTGATATATTTGTAATGAGGTAGAGATAAACTTCCACTCTTTTCCCCATTGATCTAAATGCCTTCTGTGTCCTACATCAAGTTTTAATATATGCCCACATCTGTTCCATTAAATAATTCGTCTATCCCTATGGCAATACTACATTTTTCTTGATTATTTGACTTTATAAATTTTAAGATTTGGTGAGGCAAATCCTCTCACATTGTTATTCTTCAAGATTGTCTTATTCTAGAAATCATTTCATCAAATTCCTGGGAATATTGCTTGGGATTGCTTTGAATCCATAGATCACTTTGGGAAACTATATCTTTACAATTTAGTGTCTTCTACTCCATACATGATACGTCACTTCTTTAGGCTGGGTCTTTCCTAATACAGTTTCGTTTTTCTTTCCATAAGGTATTACAGATATTGGTTAGATCTATTCCTCAGTACCTTTTATTTTTGTTTTTATACAAAATTTAATGGCATCCTTTGTGTGTGTGAGTGATAAAATGTACAAAACACAAATTTTATCATTTTAACTATTTTTAAGTGTATAGTTCTGTGGCAATGGGATTACCATTTCTAAGTGATATTTTCTTTTTTTTCTTTCTTTTTTTTTTTGGCCATGCCACTCAGCTTGCAGTATCTTAGTTCCCTGACCAGGGATCGAACCCGTGCCCCCTGCAGTGGAAGTGTGGAATCCTAACCACCGGATCTCCAGGGAATTCCCTCTAAGTGATATTTTCTAATTGTTGTTGCTGGTATGTAAAATGCAACTGATTTTCATGTACTCATACCTAGACTGCTTACTAAACTCATTAATTTTAACAATTTTGACATACTTTTGGATTTTTCTATATAATTATATCTATTGCAAATAATGGGAATTTGCTTTCTCCTTTCCAATATTCACATCTTTTACTTCTGTTTCTTGTCTTACTGTACAGGAACTATGGTATAATACTGAATAGAAACTTAAGCAAAAGGCCCAAAACATAAATAAAAAAAGATTGATACATTTTATTTTGTTAAAATTAAGAGATTTTGTTCAGCAGAAGACACTATAAAGAAAATGAAAAGAGAAGCCACATTCTGGAAGAAGATATCTACTATAGTTATTACCAGGGACACCTAAAAACCAATAAGTAAACAACAATAGTCAAATGGAAAAAAATAGGTAAAATACATTACAGATATTATACTGAAGAAGATTCATGATTGGCCAGTAAAATATGACATGATATTCAATTGTATTAATAATTAGAAAATGAAAATTTAGGGCACACAAGGCATTTTTAAACTCACTGGCAAAATTTTAAAATTGTACAATACCAATTGAGAGTATGAGCAATTGGAGCTCTCAAACACTTGATAATAGTGGTAGAGAAAATTGATAAAATCACATTGGAAACAAAGTAAAGATGAAGATTAGCAAGTTCCATGACTCTGCAATTCCACTCCTGAACGTATAACCTAGCCTGTAGGACCTAGAGAAATCTCTGTAAGTGCCTCAGGAGATAGGTACAAGAATATTCAGAGAAAAAATATTTATAATAGCACAATGACAACAAGGAGAAACTAGAAACCACTCAAATATCAATCAAGAGGATGGATAAATTGTGGCATATTCTCATAGAGAAATACTGCACAGCATTGAAAATTAATGAATTACATGGAATTGATCACAGATTCATAATATTGAGTGAAAAAACAAAGGCAGAAGAATATTAAAATATTCAACCATTTATATAAAGTTCTTATGGTTTAGGAATTTGCACAAATGTCTTAAAACTATAAAGAAAGCAAGGGTATAGGATTACCACTCTTTACACTGGGGTGGGAGAGATTAGAAATGGGATTAGAAAAGGACATAAAAGGACCTTCAATTTTGCCTTTGATATCAATTTCTCAAGTTCTCCTTGGTGGTCATTTTATTATTATGCTTAATAATTTATGTATTAAATTATTTTGAAAAAAATTTAGACATTCAGAAAAATTGTAAAATTTCTACAGAGCATTCCGGAATACCCTCTGTCCAGCTTCCCCTAATGTTAATCTCTTGTACAACCAGAATACAATTATCAGAACTAAGAAATTAAATCACTCAGTACTATTAAATAAACTACAGACTTTGTTCGTGTGGTAGGCAGAATTCTAGAGGTTTTTCCCTCCAGCAATATTCCCATTCCCTGGTTTTGTAAACACTAATTGTGGGTACTGCTTGGAAGGGATTTTGCAGATGTAATTAAAGTTCCACATTAGCTGACTTTAGAAAATGGAGATTACCTGACCCAGATAACAGCCCTTAAAAGCAGAAGCTTTCTCTGGCTGATGGCAGAAGAGGAAGGCAGAAGGAGAAGTCAGAGAAATTCAAAATATGAGAAGGACTAGCCTCACCAGTGCTGCTTTGAAAATGGAGGGGGCCACCTAAGAAGGAACACAGGTAGCCTCAAGAATCCCTGGCTGACAGCCAGCAAGGAAACAGGGATCTTGGATCTACATTCATGAGGAACTGGATTCTTACAACAACATGAAAGAGCTTGGAAGCTGACTTTTCCCAGACAGTCCAGATAAAAGACTCAGTTGGCCAATTCCTTAACTTTGGCATTGTGAGACTGAGGAGAGACCCAGTCAAGCTTCTGATCTGTGGGCTTCTGATCTACAGAATTTTGAGATAACAAATGTGTATTCTTTTAAGCTTCTAAGTTTGCACATGGTAATTTGTTACACAACAACAGAAAACAAATATCATTTGTATTTTATCCATTTATCCACTAATGTCCCTTTTCTGTTGCAGGATCTCACATTGCATTTAGTTGTCAGTGTCTCATTAGTAACCTCCAATCTGTTACATTTCATCAGTCTTTGTCTTTCATGATACTGACAATCTTGAAGAGTGCAACAAACAAAAAATAATTTGTTGAATTTCAAGTTTGTCTAGT
The DNA here is from genome assembly GCF_009873245.2 of Balaenoptera musculus. Classification (NCBI taxonomy): domain Eukaryota; kingdom Metazoa; phylum Chordata; class Mammalia; order Artiodactyla; family Balaenopteridae; genus Balaenoptera; species Balaenoptera musculus. Next base: position 95,027,253 of record NC_045790.1, on the reverse strand, counting down.
GTTTTCTTGGGATTAGATTGAGTTATGTATTTTTGGCCAAAATACCATAGGAGCAATGTAACCTTGTCAGTGCAGTCTATCAGGAGTTCATGTCAACATGTCATATTACTGTTAATTTTAACCTTGATTGCTTAGCTAAGATGGTATCTGCTGGGTTTCTTTACTGCAAAATTACTATTTTTCTCTTTATAATTAATAAATATCTCAGGGGAGATACTTTGAGACTATGCCATCCTATTCTTAAAATTTTGCTCACTAATTTTAGCAACCATTGGTGGATCTTGTCTGCAGCAATTATTCTAACGATGGTTTTCTATTTCCCATATTCTGTCTATGCGTGTTAATTAGAATTCATCTGTAAGGAAGAGCTATCCCTTTTCCTTCACTTATTTGTTTCTTCAACTATTTATTTGTATCAGTATTGGCTCATGGTTATTTTACTTTATGGGTTATACAATACTATTGTTACTTATTTTGTTGCTCAAACTATTTCCCTTTTGGTCACTGGGAGATCTTTCAGTAGACTCCTGTGCCCTTTTGGCATGTCCCTATTATTTTATAAGTACTTCTTTACTTTTCAGTGCCTCAAGATACTCTAGGCTCATTTAGTATTTTTGCTTCTGCAGCCCAGGAAACAATGACTTCTCTGAGGAGTCCTGGTTCTTTTTACTGGGGAACAGTATTTAGAAACTAAAATGTGGGCATAAGTTAATGACGTGTCATTGTTCAGCCTTCTCAGCAGGTAAAGCTTGGAAATATAAGTATATATACCTACCCATGCCTACACACACATCTATGTTTAATTGTGCTATATTGTATGTTATAGAATAGAACCAGTCCTCTGTGAGGAGGACCTTCTTATCTTAATAAGAGTGGAGGGAAAGGTGCCCAACCAAATGTGGGTACTTAGCAGAATATTCAAAGTATTTTGTGAAAAGGTGTTGAGAGAAGGCATACCTTACTTGCCAGTAGTCTACTGATCTGAACCCTGACATAGTCACTCCCCCTCCACTATACCCACCAAGTAGTTGAAAGGTGAAACGAGAATATAAACCACTGATATCTAGCCCTCTAGCTGAATCAAAAGCAAAAAAAAAAAAAAAAATCAATAATTCACAGGTAAGTGGAGAGGAGATGTATGATCTCTCAATAACTCACACTATTCTTTAGTAAATTTAAGATCAGAGTAGAACTACCATCACTCAAAAATAAGGTACCCTTCCCTGTCCTACACAGACAAGGAAAAACAATTCTAGCAGAAACCCATGCCAAAAACAACAATCACAAATGAAGTAGAAGAATATAATATGTGAAAACATAAGAACTGTACTTTTAAAGAAGAACAAACATGGATAAGAGGAAACATTTGGGAAAAATACTTCTTTGCCCTATTTAGGTAATTAAACAAGGATTCCCTGAAACATGACATTTTAAAATATAGGTAAGACATAGGCAAAACATTCTCTGACATAAATTGTAGCAATGTTTTTTGGGGGCTGTCTCTCAAGACAAAAGAAATAAAAGCAAAAATAAACAAATCAAACTTATAAGCTTTTGCACAGCAAAGGAAACCATAAACAAAACAAAAAGACAACACACAGAATGGAAGAAAGTATTTGAAAACCATGTGACTGGCAAGGGATTAATTTCCAAAATATACAAACAGCTCAAACAGCTCAATATCAAAAAAACAAACAACCCAATTAAAAAATGAGCAGAAGACCTAAACAGACATTTCTCTAAAGAAGACATACAGATGGTCAACAGGCACATGAAAAGATGCTCAACTTCGCTAATTACTAGAGAATGCAAATCAAAACTACAATGAGGTATCACCTCACACCGGTCAGAATGGCCATCATTAAAAAGTCTACAAATAATAAATGCTGGAGAGTGTGGAGAAAAGGGAACCCTCCTACACTGTTGGTGGGAATGTAAATTGGTACAGCCACTATGGAAAACAGTATGGAGTTTCCTCAAAAAATTAAGAATAGAACTACCATATGATCCAGCAATCCCACTCCTGGGCATATATCCAGAGAAAACTCTAATTCAAAAAGATACACACACCCCAATGCCAAGACATGGAAGCAACCTAAATGTCCATCAACAGATGAATGAATGGATAAAGAAGATGCAGTATATATACACAATGGAATATTACTCAGCCATAAAAAAATGAAATAATGCCATTTGCAGCAACATGCATGGACCTAGAGATTATCATACTAAGTGAAGTAAATCAGAAAGAGAAAGACAAATATCATATGATACCACTTATATGTGGAATCTAAAAAAAAATGATACAAATGAACTTTTTTATGAATCAGAAACAAACTCACAGACATAGAAAACAAACCTATGGTTACCAAAGAGGAAAGGAGAAGGGATAAATTAGGAGTTTGGGATTAACAGATACATACTACTATATATAAAACAGATGAACACAAGGGCCTACTGTATCGCATAGGGAACTATATTCAGTACCTTGTAATAACCTATAATGGAAAAGAATCTGAAAAAGAATATATATATATTTTATATATATGTATAGAATATATATGTGTGTGTATCTGAATCACTTTGCTGTACACTAGAAACTAACACAACATTGTAAATCAACTATACTTCAATTAAACAAATGTAAATATGGGACTTCCCTGGCAGTCCAGTGGTTAAGACTCTATGCTTCCACTGCAGGGGGATGGGTTCAATCCTGTTCGAGGAACTAAAGATCCCCACATGCCGCATGGCATGGCCAAAAAAAAAATGTATGTATGTAAGACAATAATGAGATGAAAAGAAAAAATCTGGCAGAGCTAGTGAAAGAATAAAGAGAAAAATTAAATTATATAATTTTAAAACACATTAAAAATAGTAAGGAATCAAATTAATACTATAGAAATCTGAGTTATGGTTGGAAAGAATAGGCTTGAGAAAATCATACAAAATATTAAGGGAAAAAAAATATGACATTAAATAAAAATAAGGAAACGATCAATCAGAGACCAATAAATAACTAGTTAGTAATGCTAAGGAAGAAAATAGAACAAGTTTAACACAAATTGAATACAGTAAATAATTTCCAAATCAAAAGAAAGATTGTCTCTGCAAGGTACAACCTGTTTCATGTATTCATTTAATAAGATACTGGCTACTATGTGCTAGGCATTGTTCTAGTTGCTAAGAATACATCTGCAAACAAACACACACAGATATCACTGCTTTAACTGATTTTACATTTTAGCGAAGGGAGATGAACAATAAATAAAATGAGTAAGTTATATATGTTAGAGTATGGAGAAAAATAAAGCAGGGAGGAGGAGAGATAGTAGGGTGAGTATGCATGATTTCCCATTCCAAATAGAGTGGTCAGGAAAGGTCTTAGTGGGAAAGTGACATGTGAGGAAGGATAGGAAGGAGCAAACCATGTGGGGAAAAGCATTCCGGGAAGAGGGAAGAGAAGGTACAAAGGGCTCTGAGATGGGAACCTGACGGGTCCCAACTAGGAACTACCAATCTGATGTTCAAGGAAGAGTTCGAGGCTAGAGAAAAAAATGTGGTAATCATCAGGCTATAGATGGTATTTAAAACCCTGAAACTGTATCAAGAGAGTAAGTATAGTAAGAGAAGGTCAAAGACTGAGTCTTGAAAGTATCTGAATGCCATGAGTTCAGAACCAGGAAAGAAGATGGGAGTGGCCATAGAAGTACAAAAACATAACAAAAATGCAGTGTCCTGAGAACCAAGTGAAGAAAGTGTATCAAGGAGGAGGGAATTGTCAACTTCTGCAGATGGTTTGACTTAGATGGGGTCTGAGAATTGCCCATAAGATTGTTTCTAGAAAAATTAATAATGATTCAAAATAAGACATATCCTAAATAAGTATCTAAATTTCAAAGATGAAGAAAAACTTTTCCAAGTGTCTGCCCAAAGAAAGTTTATACAGAAGGAAAAAGACTGGCTTCAGTCTTTTCCACCATAGTTTAATGATGCTGAAGGAGAGAAGGGCTATAGCTATAGAGTTTTCTGGGGAATGACTCAATAGTTCTTCATCCACTTAAGTTTTACCTTAGATAATAATAGAATATGTAAGGACTCAGGAAACAGATAACCCAAGATCCCGTCTAAAAAAAATCTTGAAAATTTATTCTACTAACTGAAAGATGAAGTTAAAAAACACAACACTGTCAGTTATGTCTAAATAAGTGTGATTATTTATAAAATTTAATGTGGATTATGACTCCATAGAAAATTTACATAATGTGAAAATAATAATCCCCTGGCAAAACTGACTATAAAGAAGGGAGAGAGTTAGTGGAGGGCTATTTTCTTTCATTTCTCAGAGTGGAGTACATTGAATTGAATACATTTTTGCTTCTGAAGCTGATGATTTAAGTATATTATTTAAAGATAATCATTACTAGAACTAAAACTAGGTCTTCTAATTTACCAGAGGAAGTTGCCAGAATTCTGATACCAAAACTGTACAGAGACCACAAAAAACTCTAAAGTGATCCCATTTATTAATAGAGATATTAAAACCGTAATAAAAAATATTAGCAAAACAAATGTACCAATGTATTTTTTTAAATGTACCTTGACAGAGTAGGGTTTATTCTGTGAATGCAAGAATGGCTTGACATGAAGAAATTTATGACAATAATTTGCTGCATTAAATGAAATAAGGAGAAAAGCTACACCATTATCTCACAATCATATACCCCATTACCAAGATAATTTCAAATGCCAAAATTCAACATCTACTTGATGTGTTAAATTGAATATCTACCTGATGAAATTCTTAGAAAGCTGGAAATGTCACTGAGCCAAACTTGGGTCTGCAGGCCCACATGCAGTAAAGCCAATCTACCGACACTAGGTTGTGGTGAAGGAGTGAAGCGTTTATTGCAGGGCGCCAAGCAAGGAATTTAGGACAGCTAGTGCTCAAAACACCTGAGCTCCCCGATGGGTTTCAGCAAGGCATTTTTAAAGGCAAGGTGAGGGCTGGGGGTGGTCGCAGGGTCTGTGATCAGCTCGTGCACATTCTCTGATTGGTTGATGGTGAGGTAACAGGGCAGTGTCACAGGGGCCAACATTATCAATCCTTATGTGCCAGTAGGTCTGGGGGCTATGCTCATGATCATCAAGTAGTCAATTTCTTCCATTTGATGGTGGTTTTAGCATCTGTAAAACAACTCAGGAAATGTGCGTCAGATACTATTTTTTTTTTGGCCGCTCGGCTTGCGGGATCTCAGTTCCCCAACCAGGGATTGAACCCCGGCCACTGCAGTGAAAGCCCCGAATCGTAACCACTAGGTCACCAGGGAACTCCCCAAACACTATTATCTGGGTACTTCAGAGAGGAGCTAAAGCAGAGGATATGCGGGAGGGGTCTGTCCTGGGAAGGCCCCGTAGTGTCCTGCTCGGTTACAGAGACAGAAGAAAAGCTTCCTCTTGGTGCTAGTATACTTTTTTTGTTTTAATCAATTTTTATCGGAGTATAGTTGCTTTGGTGCTAGTATACTTCTTACATCAATACTTTGTTGGTAATCTCCCTTTTTATTTTATTTTTTAATGTTTAATTTTTTTTGGCTATGCCTTGCTGCATGCGGGATCTTAGTTCCCCAGCCAGGGATCCACACCCCCTGCAGTGGAAGCGCAGAGTCTTAACCACTGGAGTGCCAGGGAAGTCCCTCTCCCTTTTTATTAAAAGGAGAGATAGACCTCTGGTCCAGAACCTTCAGTAGATAATAGTATCTAGGTAGAATTTAATAACATTTCCTGTTTTCACTGTATTTGTTTTTATTTATGACAGCTCTTATGGCAAGTGATTGTGGTTTTTCCATTTATGATAGTGATATAAAAGAAAATAATTTTAAAATAAAAATATTGAGGTAAAAAAGTGAGGTGATTTAAAGAAAAATGTTAAGTAAACAAGAGTGAAGTTGGTACATGGATAGAGTAAGAATTATGGAACTGGTATTGGAATGACTCAAGTTTGAGAACTGTTTCAGGCAAATGTTTCTTAAATAGGCCTGTGAATACATTCATGGAGGTCTGAGGGTTTTCTGCAACAATGTTTCAATTTGTCACATTTGTGTTTATAACATCTAAAACATCGTATAATGATACTCCAGATCAGGTGGATAACTACACTACTTTCACAACAAAGTACTACCATGTGAATTTAGTGCCAATGTTCGTATTTCTATTTGCTTTCCTACCCATTAGTGCCACTTTAGTTGTCTTGGGCTAATGAGAAAAGAGCAGAGAGGCTTGATATGTAGATGATGCATTTGATTCAGATAGAGGGCAAATACCATGGCATGCTAAGAAATGAAGGTACATAGAAAGTTATTGATACAACTGAGTCTGCCACATCGCCTACTGTCGTGAAGTTATATCTATGCTGGTATCCAGCTAATATACAAAGTTTTGGCCCTACTAGTAGTTTAAGGACATTAATTTTGAATGGTTGATACCCAATTAGTGCCAGTTACTAAATATGTTGAGCATCTCCCATATCACTGGCCAAAGAACCTCTGCTGCAGGAGTCAGCACTATATTCACATTGTGAACAAGGATTTTTTTTTAATAGTCAAACGATTTTGTCTTCTGAAATTAATAACTGTTAACTTGGATTTCTATAGGCTTTGGAATTTTTACATTTAATTTTTAAATCTATTTTGTTTACTGTTGGGTAAGAATCTAGTCTAATGTTTCTAAATATTTAACTGCCATTATAATAAAACTAAGTCAATGATATTTTAGTCAATGCAACTATTTCAATCAATGGTTAGAAAATTATTTTAAGTCAACTACTTATCTTCTTTTCTTTAAAAGCAGTCCAGGTCTTCCCCAGTGGCGCAGTGGTTGAGAATCTGCCTGCCAATGCAGGGGACAAGGGTTCGAGCCCTGGTCTGGGAAGATCCCACATGCCACGGAGCAACTAGGCCCGTGAGCCACAACTACTGAGCCTGCGCGTCTGGAGCCTGTGCCCCGCAACAAGAGAGGCCGCGACAGTGAAAGGCTCGCACACCGCGATGAAGAGTGGCCCCCGCTTGCTGCAACTAGAGAAAGCCCTCGCACAGAAACGAAGACCCAACACAGCCAAAAATAAATAAATAAATAAATAAAATTAAACTAAAAAAAAGAAAAAGCAGTCCAGATGTGTAAATTACAAGGTTACATGGATGCATCCTTTTTAAAAAAAAAAAATCTGTAGATTTCAATGTATGTAAATTTTACCTAAAAGAAAATAATTGAATGGAATGGTGGTGAATGGAATGGTGGAGAGTGGGTGATGTTATAGATGAAAAAAGAATGTCAGAATATTGATGTAGAAAGTCCTAGAGTAAGACTATTAGAAAACAAGTGAGAAGAAAGAAAACTTCATAGACACTTAAGTTGCTCATGAGAAAAATGGACGATGAAGCAACAATGTGAAGAGGGGACAAGGCAAAAATTCTGTTATCAGTTCTCCGAAGTAGATGCCTGAGAGTAACTGTGGAAAAGTACATTCTGTGGGTTCAGGTTAGGAAAAAAAAAGTTATTAGGAATATAGTCTGCCTTGGGTTTAGCAAGAAACACATGCTTGAAGCTAAGGGGTAGTAGGGTTAGGGGTTGCAAAATAAACAGCTTTTGGTCAAGTAGTGGTTACAGAAGAATCTTAGCCCTTTACATCAAGGACAAAGTTTGGTTCCCATACTATCAGTGGCAACAGCACCAGCTAGAAATGCAAATTACTGGGCCCCACCCCTGAAGCAAAAACAATCAATTTCTGTTTAACAAGCCCTCCAGCTGATTCTGATGCATGTTAAAGTTTGAGAACTACTGCTCTACACTGATAATTTTAAAATTATCAGTGATTGGTAGTTGGGGATCATTAAACAATTCCATTTATTTTTATGTTTAAAATTTTCCACAATAAAAGATTTAAAAACTCAAAAAGAGAATATATTCATATATTACTTGTAAAATTAAAAAGTTAAAAATTGAACATAAAAGCCACTTCCCTGGCGGTCCAGTGGTTAAGACTGTGTGCTTCCAATGCAGGGGACACGGGCTCAATCCCTGGTCGGGGAACTAAGGTCCCACATGCCACATGGCTAAGAGATAAAAATTAAACAAACAAAAAACTAGACTAAAAAAAAAAATTGAACATAAGGGAATTCCCTGGGGGGGGGGTCCAATAGTTAGGACTCAGCATTTTCACTGCCATGGGACTGGGTTTGATCCCTGGTTGGGGAACTAAGATCCCGCAAGCCACGTGGCACGGCCAAAAAAAGAAAAAAATTGAACTTAAAATCTAAAATTGTGGTAAGGAACCATTGAAAAAATTTTTCCAATACTCTGTGGGTTAATGCTTTTGTAAAAATACAATAAAAATAACTAAAAACTGAAATAAAAAAACAAAAACAGAATATTAATCCAATTTTATTATTAGATTCAAGAAAAATATTTCTGTCAAATTGCTATGAAAGTTTCTAGACTCTTATTCTCATATTCCATTCTTACCTTGTTAGGGACTAGTTAACAATTTATAAACCAGCACCTTTTCACAGTCCTCACCAAACAAATGATTCTTGAATTATGTTCTCAAGGAATTCTGATGCTTTGTAAGCTCATAATAGTAATATGAAATAATAATTATTAATAAGTATAAACTTACTGAGCACTTACCATGTGCTAAACACTGTTTTAAGTGTTTTTCATGAATTGATCTGTTTAAACCTTCCCTAAAAGATATTAGAAAAGTACTATTATTATCCCCTCTTCAGGAAGCTGAAGCACAGAGAAGTTGGGTAATTTGTCCCAGTTCACACTTTTAGTGAAGTGCTGGTTTATAAACTTTTTGGTTTTGTTTTTAAAGTTTTGTTTAAAAAAATTCTGACAAATCAGGAAATGGGGGTTTAGGAGTGGTGGTGATGCAAAAGAGGGAAGCCTTGGGGTGGGGACAGGGGATTGTCAGGGGTAGGTGGCAGCAGTGTCTACTTCACCCCCAACCTGTGTGTCCTCTAAAGGGTCTATCCAATGTAGGAGAAGATGTCTATCTCATCAGAGTTCATTAATATTGAGCTCAAAGTGATCCTGCCCATCACTGAGGATCTTGGCATCATTCTCACCTGACACAAGTGTGATGCCAAGCCCTTGGTGCCAAAATGGCCTGATCTGGCCACATAATGTAGGTAGGTGTCAGAATCCTCAGGAATGTTGTCATTAAAGGCAACGTTCACCTGCTCAGTGTCCATGCGTCAGCTGAATAGGTTGGTAGCCACAAGAATTCATCATTGAGAATCTTTAAACTGTTGATACCGGGAAAGCCACTTCTTCCAGGGGTGGTAATGGCTGGGATGGGACGTTCTGCTCCACTGTGAGCTTGGCCAGGGCAATGCAATGCTGCACAGACTTCACAAAGATTTAAGATTCTAAACTAGCTAGTCTGGCTCTAGACCACTCTTTACCATACAGTACTATTCATTTCAGAGGTGTTCCTTAACCTAACTCAAACAGTGCCCCTTTCTAGTTCTTTGTTGTAGCGAATAGAATTTCCTCTCTTTTTGTGAGCATGGGGGGGAGGGTCCTCAGTTTGAAATCAGGCAGGATCAAATATACTTAAGCATCTCTGAAGAGGTATGTTGTCCTCTATTTCTAAGAGATCTACTTCCAAGCGGGGCCAAGGAAACTCCTAGGTGAGAACACACCCTCAGGGTAGAGAGTAGAGTGTACCAGTCTTAAGGACAAAAGGTCAGTGCTTAAGGGGAATGATGATTCTTAAAAGAGGGTAGTGATTATCACGCAGATTGTTCTCCGGCCTTGTCCCAGACTCATGCCTAAATCTTAAAGGATTTTCTGAGAATGAAAATGGAAAGGGCTGTTTTATTAAAAACTTTGAGAGACGTTGGGACCTCAGTGATACAAAAATTACTCTTGAGAATCCACTGCTCAATGTCCATGCCTCAGCTGAGCAACTGGGCTGGCAACTGCTACTATAGGACAGTGACGAGAGACAGCATCTTCAGTGCAAACGCTGGAGTGCCCTGAACCAAGCACTGGTCATGCTAGCAGCTTTACATGGAAATGATTACATCAGGGCCAGGAACAGGCTGAGGGAAATGGACATAACTCATGGTGGCAGAGAGGTCAGTGAGTATTCAGGAAACACTTTCAACTCTACTCAGTTGGGAAGGACTCTGAAGGAAGGCTCATCATACAACAGACTGGGAAGACTCAGTGTGTGTCAGCTATTATAACCTAGTCTGCCTACTAAGTTGATAGAGCCTGAAAAATATGAATTATACACCTACACATTTTTCTTAAGCCTTTGAAGTTACTGCTTAACTACTGAACAAATAACATGTATTAAGGGAACACTTTGCAATATTTCTTTATTTTTATTGTTTTATTTTGAAATAATTATAGATTCACAATAAGTTTTAAAAGAAGTACAAAGAGGTCCCATGTACTCTTCACCCAGTTTCCCCCAATGTGTAACGTCTTAATAACTGTAACAAAACCAGGAAATTGACACTGGTACAATCCACAAATCTTACTCAGATTTTGCTAGTTTTATATGCACTTGTGTCTAAAGGTCTGTGCAATTTTATCATGTGTAGATTTGTATAACCCACCCCACAAGCTACAGACCTGCTCCATCACCACAAACATCCCCCTTGCTACTCCCTTATAGTCACACTCGTCTCCTTCTCGCTCCATATCCAACCCCCCCCCCCCCCCATTTCCTAACACCTGGCAACCACTAATCTGTTTTCCATCTCTGTCATTTTGTCATTTTGAGACTGTCATATAAATGCAATCATATGGTTTGTAGCCTTTTGAGTTTAGCTTTTTTCACTCAGTATAATTTCATATGTTTGTGTCTTAGCATATATATGTTAACAATTATGATTTTATATTTATCAGGGGATAAAATGATATTAAAATGTCCACCTCCCAGATTCATCAAATGGCTGGTCTTATTTCTGACTTATATTGGCATCTCTGTATTATTTTTCTGTCTTAAGAAGTCTTACCTATAAACATGAATAGGGTAATAATGCTGGTTAAATGTTAACTACCACTGCATATTGCAATGCCTTAAGGGAAATGTTCAAAGGTTACATTTTGCCCAAACATAATAATGGAGGGGGAAGGGGTGTCTCTTATCAGATGAAGGTGTTTCAGGGGAATTTCTTAGAATAAAAAAAAAAAAAGAAAAAAAATTAGAATAAAAACACAGGAAGGTTAAATACTAGAAAATTTATAAACTAAATTATTGTAACTGTCTTACTTTTCAAAAGTATAGAGCAATTAGCAAATAAAGAATGTGTTATCCTCTTTACCATCAAGAAGCCAGTATACAGAACATAAAGCTCTCATGCAAAGCCAGGTCATGTGGGTGATATCTGATCATTCCAGAAACTCAGAAACTTCTGCTGACATTATAGAAGGCCACGGTTTTCCAATGCCATATGGATTATGGGGATAGCTAGGGTTCTAAAAGTGTCGTAGCATAACTAAATTCCATACTATCTACTGTTTTTTAATCAGAGAAACTCACAAACCTGTGGAGCTGAATCCATAAGAAGTCTTTTAAACTTACGACCAAGAGGCAGGGGAAAGGGCAGGGTTTCACCTTGTTTTCTGTCCTGAGTAGTTTTCTGATTATCTAGGCTTCTGTTGTAAAACTGGATGTTAAGTGTTTAGGAAATGCCATACAGTTCTATTCATTTTAGTCAGGTATACTTTACACTGGAGACTTTTCAGAGTTATTGTTAGTAACATGGACAGTGAGTTTGAGATAGACAACGTTTATTTTTTAATATTGAAATTTATTAGTTATCTTAAGGCATTGGCTAAGAGAAATAGAACTTTTTAAAAAAATAAAGAGTAAATTGCGGGCTTCCCTGGTGGCGCAGCGGTTGAGAATCTGCCTGCCAATGCAGGGGACACGGGTTCGAGCCCTGGTCCGGGAGGATCCCACGTGCCGCGGAGCAACTGGGCCCGTGAGCCACAACTGCTGAGCCTGCGCGTCTGGAGCCTGTGCGCCGCAAGGAGAGAGGCCGCGACGGTGAGAGGCCCACGCACCGCGATGAAGAGTGGCCCCCGCTCGCCGCAGCTGGAGGAAGCCCTCGCACAGAAACGAAGACCCAACACAGCCAAAAATAAATAAATAAATAAATAAATAAATAAATAAATAAATAAAAAATAAAGAGTAAATTGGTTCAGCTTTTTGGGAATCATTTTGGCAATATTTATGAAATCTGAAAATGCTTATGCCATTTGTTCTGCAATTCTGCTTCTAGCAATCTATTCCTCAGATATATGTGTGCAAAGATGTTCATACATTCATGACATTCTTTGCAATACTGTTAATTATTTTGAGTAATTAGAAACTGTAAATTTCCACTATTTTGGAAAAGGTTAAATAAAATTATGGCACATGAAACTATGAAATACTATGCAGTATTAAAAAGAATTAAGTAGATGAAAAGTACTGACATGAAAAAAAAATCTCCAGGATTTTTACGTGAGAAAAGCAAAAACCGGTGAGGGTCTTGGAAGGATGCACACACAATTGTTACACTGGTTATCGTGGGCAGTGGGTGGCTTGTGAAAAAAAATAATTATAACTTTTTAATATTTAATATTGTTTGAATTTTCCAAATGAGCATGTATGCATATTATTACTTGTGTAGCTAAAAAAAAAAAAAAATTAAGGAAATTTCATCAACAGAATATATTCCCAAAACAACAATAGCAAGACCACATCAGCTACTTATCTTGCTGATATTTTTAATATCCATCTAGCAATGTAGGTTGGCAATGTTTACAACTGCAATTAGTATTTAGATTTAACATACAAAACAAAATATATTTGACCTTTTGGAAAGTGGGATTTAGGTTAGATACAGTATTTAAAAAATGATCTCTCTGAATAAGATACCTGAGCTGTTTGAAAACTGTTTTGCCAATAAATAAATAATAAATAAACTAAGAGAGAAATCCATGCAACCGCAAAGGCTGGGACCTGATTTTCTTGGATAGCCCTGCAGTGCTTGGCACAGAGTAAGTAATAAATATTAAGTGAATGATGGATGAATCGACAGTTTAAATCTTTTAGGTAGCACCCACTTTTAAAAAGCGGGATAGTAGCAAGGATAGATGATTGAGCTTCTCGTTACTGGCTTTTCAAATGAGGATGAGAGGGAGCGGCCCCCTCTTTCTACTCAGGAGGTTAAGAATTTGGTGGAGGACAGCGTTTAGTGGCTCACGTTTTGGCGATCTCTGAATTGAAAAATCATTCAATTTCGGAACCAAACAATATAAAAGGGAAAAAAAGCGAGTTGCCACTAGTTATGTGCTTATAATTTTGCTCAGACTAAGAGGAAAGGGCTTTAGCGGGTGTGAAACTGTAGGCAAATCATTCTATTCATGTCTAAATTTTCATCTGAAAAACGAGAATAAGCACTGCCTCGTAGGTTTTTGTTGTTGTTTTACAGGGAGAATGTGGAAACTTTTATAAAATGCTAGCAATACAGTGGTCATTCCATATCCTGAGATGAATATTTCCCATAAATTCGATCCCAGACAGTCGAGGTCGAAAAGCACTCAGAGACTAAAACTGTATAAAAATGCAAATATTCTCAAGTTCGGGGCAGTCTCTTTCCCCTCTTTCATCTTCATCCCAACCACACCTATCGAGCCGGTGAGGGTCACCGGGCGGGTGACTGGCGCTTCCTGGGGCTGCAAGGCCTGGGGCTCCGAAGACCACAGCCCGCGCCGGGCCTCCCTGCTCCGGGCCGAGCCGCCAACAGCCTTGCCCACCCGGGGCAATTCCGTGGCGGTTCTGGGGCCCTCGCGGGACACTCCTACCTACTCTCCGGAGTCGGGTCCCCAACGCTTTTCCCGCCGGTAGAGGGAGGTGTCCAAGCTAGGCCGCCCCGGGCGGAGAAGCCGGAAGGCCGGCGGAGCCCGCGGGAGCGCGGGTGGGGCAGCGAAGCGGGAAGCACAAGGCGCGCGCTCCCGTGAGCGCAGGAGGGAGGCGGGGGCGGGGCGCGCGCGCCGGGGCGGGGCACCCGGAGGCGGAGTCTCAGGGCGGCCGCAGGAAGAGGGCGCCCTGGAGCCGAGCCGGAGGGCGGCTGTGGGCGGGGCCCAGGGAGGGCGTCGACGCTGAGGGGCGGGGTGAGGCGAGGCGGGGACGCGCTCGGGGGGGTGGGGAAGGCAGGGGCACGGCGGTGGCGGGAGCGTCCCTGGTCTCCGCCCCTGCTTTCCACTCTCTTTCCACCTTCGACCGGCCGGAGCTCCGGAGAAGCACAGCCTGCCGGTACTCGGAGCCGCCCTGCTGCCGCTGCCTCCTCCCTCCGTTCGCGGTGGGCCCGTCAGTCTCCGCACTGTGCGCTCCTCCGTGTGGGCCATGGATGGGTAAGTGCTCGGCGGCCACCGGGCTGCGCTTGCCCGCTTCTTCTCGGCTCTCGGTCGGACGCGTCGGAGCGGGGGAGCCGGGTGCGGCGCCGGCGGCCCGGGCCGAGCCGGACGGCGGGGCTTCCGGGCGCCTCCTCGGGGAGTCCCGAGTCCCGGAGGGGCGGTCCGCCGCAGCCTCTCCTTCCCCCTCGCGGCGCCCCCGTAATGTCCGCTTCTTCACACCCTCGCCCAAGGAAGCGGAGGAAAGCCCGGTGCAGCCCGCGGGTGCCGAGGTCCGCCCTCTGCCCGAGAGTCAGGGGAGCCCGGCCCGGCCTCCAGACACTTCCTCTCAGAAAATGGTGCGCGGCGCTGGGGGAGGCGGAGGCGGCGCTCGGGGCGGGCGTCCTCCCGCTCGGAGAGTTGCTGTTTACCGGGGAGGTGGGGCGGGCGCTGGAGCTTCCTCTGGCGGGGAGGCGAGTGGCCGCGGAGTGGCGGACGGCGAGGGCACGCGCGGTTACACGTCTGGACGGCGACCCGGTCCCGGAGCCGGGGTCCCACGCGGTCTCCGGGCTTGTGCTGGGAGCTCTGTTAACGATTACCGTACACCGGGCGTCTGGACTCGGTGACCAGGGACGCGTGCCCCTACCAAACCCCCGCCCCCCAAGAAACTTGTGAATTCCCTGCGATGTGTGCAAAATATTGCATAAGTGCGATTTTCGGAGAGCTTTGAAACGCTTTAAAAGTGAATGAGGTCTGTGGCCAAAATAGAGATTTAGGATCACCGATATAAATGTTTCTCTGGGGACCCAGGATTATGGGGTGGGACCAGACAGATATTTGAATGATTAAGAAAACAACTAGATTAGGATCTTGGTTAATTAGTTGAAGGTCGTAGTCTATGTGCATCAAGATCCAAAAAAAAACCACCTCTATTAGAGCCTGCAAATCCACTTATTTATTTTCATTATGCACTTGAGATTTTGTTTGGCCTTTTACTTGATTTTGATGACAAGATTTCTGTAGACCTCTTGGTTGTGGAGTATACGGAACTTGCTTGAACAGTAAAGCCGCGTACATGTTGCCGTATAGTTGATTGTAATTATGCTGTGTAAAGACGATGGAATGTTCGAACAATGTTTGCCTTCATTAGATTTCGTTTATCCTAGTTTTATAATAAGCCTATATGATAATATATTGGATTAACTCATTTGAATGTACGTTGCACACTGTTACAGACGTTAGACAAAGTGCAATTTTAGATTTCAGTTGTGGTGGTGATGTTCTCCAAAGTATTTTAAAAATTTAATTGAATCTGTTTTTATTGTTTAATTGAAGCTTCTCTGAGAGCATTGTTGAAAACTCATTTCACACCACCTTTTTCAATTACACTTTACATGTGTGCAGAATTTTGCTATCTTAATTATTTGTATAATTATGCCAATATTTCAGTTGAGAAAGGCTGTGGAAGTAGTATTTCACTATGTGTAGTGAATTGTCTTGACTAGTGGTTTGACTTGAGATATGGAAGCAGACTAGCTTTTTGTATTGGAAAAGTTATAGTGATAAGAAAGAGGACTCTTGGCTTATGTATCTTGACTGTTAAACTCTTGGGCAACTGTGAAGTGCAGACTTACTCTTTCAGATAGTGTTTAAGAAGTTAACTTTCTCTTCACCCTAAATGTGGTTTGAAAGCTAAGAATGAGTTTATTGGTTTAAATATGTGGGGCAGTAAGACATACTGGAAGGTAAGTTCATTTGGAAGTTCAAGTAGCAGCATGATTTACTCTTTGCATCGGGACCAATATCGTAGTACATATTACACAATCTAATTTTTTATGCACAAATGTCAGTTATCACATTTAAATTTCAAACAAAATTTAAGTTTCAAAAGAAGAACTTTTAACTCTACATGTTTATTGTTTAAAACAGTTAAATTTGCATCATTAAACAAACTTGTTTACTTTTATTAAGTAATGATGACATAGGTTATTAACAATATATAGAATTTTATTATAGCTTTCTCTTAGGAGATATGGAGACAAACTTAATTGAAGATGGTTTTTTGGGGAGTTGGAAGAGATGGATTTTTGCTTGGCAGAACTATGTGGGGTTTTTACATCTTGGTATTAAGGGATATGGTTTTGAACACAGTGAGTTTATGCTTTTAGGAGGCTACTTAAATTTCTACATTCTTCCATAGCCTGAAAAAGGTCCTTTTTCATTATTTTGGATAGTTAAAAAAACAAACCACCAGTCAACATATCTTTCTAGTTCCACCTCAAATCCCAACTGTCTTTTGTGTGTGTGTGTGTGTGTGTGTGTGTGTGTGTGTGTTCATTTCCTCCTGAGATAATTGATACTTAAACACAGTTTTGATGTGGTAGAATTTTTTTTAAAGCAAATCTTTGAAAATTTTGATGTCTGAAGTTTGATGTTTGTGTTCTTAATTCTGAGAGACTGTCTTAGCTATATTTTGGTGAGCCCTTTGGGTGGTAGATGCAAATTTGCAAGTTACCGTCTATTTCTGTAAAATCCACTCACTGGTTTTGTTTCATTTAAAACTTTAAATATGATCATTCATACCAGTGATTTAAAAGAATGAACTTTGGTGATTTAAAGTTTTGGTTTGGGTTTGTTAAATAGAGGTAAATGGATAAACACGTACCAAAAGAGAATTTATTATTTGTTTCTTACATTGCTATTAAAGCTTTGCTTTTACACTCTGCTGTTGCTAGACTGTCCCATCACTTTTCTTTGTATTAACATTTCACAACTCATCACATTCTTATTTTTATTATTTGTTATTATAATGCTTTTTCTTTTTTTCTTTATCTTATTATCTCTGTCTTTTTAAAACTTGTTCTCTAACTTTGTTTTCCATTTTCTCTTTTTACTTTTTCCATACAGTGTTGTTACAGATCTTATAGCAGTCGGTTTAAAGGTAGGAATCTTTTAATATC
Organism: Balaenoptera musculus; assembly: GCF_009873245.2. Lineage (NCBI taxonomy): Eukaryota > Metazoa > Chordata > Mammalia > Artiodactyla > Balaenopteridae > Balaenoptera > Balaenoptera musculus. The sequence continues at coordinate 95,009,887 of NC_045790.1, read as the reverse complement.
CTTTCATAAGCATTTTTAAATCTTAGTTTTGGCATTTTTTTCCAATGGTGAAATCATCTCACCTGTTCATAAAATTATCTGTTTTATTGTATTATAATAATCTTTCATTTTTATTTAGCTCCAACATAAGTAGACCTGTAGCTAATTTTGGATTTTATGTGTTTATAAAGAGTGGTTACAATATTATCTTGTTTATATAAAATGTGAACAAAATGTTTAGCCCAAAATTTCGCTTTAACTATCAGGGTGTTTATTTGCTTTTGTTGTTTTAGCAGTTACATGTAACCTAGGCTCTGATTTATTTTCCTGTCATGTCCTTTCTTTTATCTTGTCTTGGATGCATTTATGAGTAATAAAGTAATAATAGCAGCTAAAGTTTCTTCAATTCCTATTATATGCAAGATGCTTTACATATATTTCACTAATAATTGAAACAGTTCTTCAAGGTAGGTATTAATATTCCCATTTTAGAGATGAAAAAATAGGTTCAGAAAGTTTGTGTTCAAGGTGTGGTGCACCAGAGTTCAAACCCATGTCTTTCTGGTTCCAAACCTGACCTTTTTTTTTCATTGTACCTCGCTGCCAGCAATGAGGGTACTGTCTAAAAGGTGACCAGCGGGAGAGCTGGATAATTAATATTTTACAGTAATGATTCTTCTGAGTTATAAGTCATTTCAGTTTTGTCAAAGTCTTCTCATTTACTGGATTCTAAAATACAAATCGAGTTCATCAATATGAGGCTTTTAAAATATAAATGGAAGTTTTAAGATTTCTTTTAGCAATTTGGTATTTGATGCAGCTGAGTTGAGAATCTAGTTCTAGAGACCACTTACAGTTCATATTACTGTAGAAAATGGAAATAATTCATGTGTATATTATATGTATTTTATGTAAAGTTGTTTTGATGCTTTCTGTCCATCATCTCTAGCTAACAATTTCAACACTTCTGCATGTGGTTTTATTGGATCTGATGGTGGTGCTCATATTCCTAAAACATCTTAAAATATAAGCATAAAGATAGCAGAGTTTTAGACTAACAATAGGATGTTCAAGATTAGCATAATTGGGGACTACTGCTTATACTGTCTTTTGAAGTTGGATGGAGTTAGCTTGCTTTGGCAAACTTCGAACATATTTTATGAGTTGTAAGTAAATGGAGAAACCTCTTTTGGTGGGATATACTTTTTCTTTTTGGTAGATACTTATGTTAATTTCTCATTTGGGAATGATACTCATAGATTAGAAACTGTATGCTTATGTCTTGGATCCCTTTTGGCGTCTCCGTAGGGGTCTGTGAGGGAAGGGATATTTAAAGTGAGAGTTGTTTTGATCTTACCAGAAATGTAATTTGTGATTCTAGAGTTTATCTGGGAAAAATGAATACATGAAACATTTAAAAAACTTACATTTGGGAGTTGAGGAGTTATGCTTGAAGGACTGTCATGCCTGTTTTATTTTGGGGAAAAATATATCTTGATGATAGATAAGAGAAAAATTTAAATGTAAGGCTCAGGAACTAGATTTGAATACGCAGTTAGGATCTCTGACTACCTGTGTTGCAGCAAGCACTTTGGAAACAAAGATCAGATCCTACTCTGAAGAAAGGATAAGCTGATTAGTTGATTCACTTGGCAATACTGGAAATGTCTGTAAAATTATTCATTATATGAAGAAAATTCTCATAAGATTGTTCTGCTTCAAAGCTTGGATCCCATCCAAGGAAGTTTAGTTACCAAGTAATAGGCCAATAAGGCTCATATTTCCTCTAGATTGTATAAGCCAAAATTAGCGAATTTAAATAAATTCTTCAAGAATGTCACTTATTTTCTTTTATTTGCTGTCTGAGTATAATGACACAAGAAATAGTTTTAGCCAGTGCAAGAGTGGATTTCAGGTTATGCTCCATCAGTTGCTTTCCCGGATGCAGAAAGTAATATGGATTTTATTTTAGAGAATTGAAAATACCCTTAAATATGAAGTCCATTACCTTAGTGAAAGAAAACTGAATTGTTTTTAGAGATTAAGTGACTCACTAGAATATGTCATGAGGGCAGGGATTTTTGATATTTCCTTCACTACTGTGTTTCCAGTGTCTGGCACATAGTAAGCTCTCAGAAATGCTTGATGAATGAATGGATGCCAAATTCTCACACAGTCAATTAGGTGGCAAACTTATACTGGAGCCAAGCCTTCTGATTTTGCTAGTGTTTCTTCTAATAGGTATATACCATGGTGAGAGAGAATTAAATTCTTTTTTTAGATGAGAATTTTCTTGAAGATGGATAAACATTTTCAGGCAACTTAGGGCTGTGCTGTATTTGAGATTTATTTATACCTAATACCTAGTTGTATACCCTGGATGTTCTTTGCAGGGTATCAGTTTTTGAGCCTTGCCTAAATTAGGCAAAAAATTAGCTTTTGGTACTTCTCATAAAATATTTGTTTTATTTCCATATGTTATTTTGTATTCTGAAATGCTTTTAAAAACAGCGAGAAGTAATTGCTGTTCTTAATTTTCAATTCTTTTAAATAAAGAACGAACCAGGTGATGATGATTGATGCTGGGCATGTTTCAAGAACTTTATTATACCAGATAAATCAAAGCATCAGCATTGTGGGTAACATAGCTTTTGTGTGTGTAACTAAGTGTATTTTAAATTTCTAGTTCATACTTTAATTATTACTAGCTAGTGTATCTTAAACTCAAATATTTCTCACATTCCTGGATAATTTTTCAGAATACTATAGTGGCCATTAAATGATTTTTTTTAAATGATCTTCCATATTAAATATATTTTAGGCATTTTCTAGTTTACCTTTCTATTTTAAATGATTAGATAAGTATAGAAAAACCTACAAATTTAGGAAGGACTATAATTGGCTTCTAATAATTATCATGCCTGTCACTATATAGGAAAAAACACTACAGTGTATTTAAATTAATTTTGAAGATTGATTTTCTGTTGCTCCACCAGGAGTTAGCAGACTACAGCCTGTGGACCAAATCCAGCTTGCCACCTGTTTTGGTAAATAGTTTTAGTGAAACACAGCCATGCTCATTTGTTTCCATATTGTCTGGATACTTTAACGATACAATGACAGAAGGGTTATAACAGGGACCATATGACCGCAAATTCTAAAATATTTACTTTCTGACCCTTTGCAGAAAAAATGCACCTACTGCTTGCTGTGTTTGAACTACAGAAAAGGCATTTGCCAGAAATCTTTTTTTTTTTTTTAAACTGAGCAGTAACTTACACAGAGTGAAATGCACAGGTCTTAAGGGTACAGTGCAATAAATTTTGACAAATATATCCCCGTTTCCTGTTGCCCTTTTCTAGACCCAGTCTAGGCAACTCTTTTGATTTCTGTCACCACAGATTAATTTTGCGTGTTTGATTTTCATATAAGTGAAATAAATATTCATACTCCATATATACAGCATAAGCTCTTTGATGCCTGGCTTTTACTCAGCAAAATGGATTTTTAGATTTATCTATGTTCTGTGTATCAGTAGTTCTTTCTTATTTATTAACGAGAGTATTCCATTGTGTGAATATATCACAATATTTAAAAATCCATTCTCATGTTGGTGGGCATTTGGGTTCTTTTCAGATTTGAGCTGTTATGAATAAAGCGACTGTAAACATTTGTGTATGTCTCTGGGTAAATGTGTGTTTCACTGTACACTATGCTTAGGAGTAAAATTGGATATGTGTATGTTTAACTTGGTTATTTTTTAAAATGTACCACTTTACACTTAGAGCCGCTTTGTATTCGAGTTCAGGTTGCCCCACATCCTTGCCAACACTTTACTGTTAGGCATTCTAGTGAGTATAACTAGAATGCCTAGTAGCATCTCATTATATTTTAATTTCCATTGACCTGATGACTGATGGTGGTGTGTACCGTTTCATGTGCTTATTAACCATTCACTTACCTTCTTTTATGAATGTTAACTTTTTTGCCTATTCTTTTAAAGTGGGTTTCTTGTAGACAACTTTATCGTTAGGTTTTTTGTTGTTTTCTTTAAATCCACTCTGAGCAATCTTTTAATTGGTGTATGTAGGCCATTACCATTCACATTTCAAGGGATGATTAATTTAGTTAATAAGTACCTTGTTCATAACTGTTTGTATTCATTGGCTTGTTCTTTGTTTTTATCTTCTCCCTCTCATTTTTTTTGCCTTCTCTGGTTTTAATTGAGCATTTTATATGATTCCATTTATTTCCTCTGTTAGCATCTTATACCTCTTTAAAAAAATTTTTTTAATGGTTGCAGTATACATTTACAGCTCATTTTATGTCCACCTTCAAATAATGCTATGCTGCTTCATGTATAGTGCATGTACCTTAAACAAAGCATTCCCAATTTCTCCTTCCTGTCCCTAGGACACTGTTATCCTTCATTTTACTTAACCATATGCAGTAATCACCCAATACATTGTTACTATTATTACTTTAAATAAACAGGCTTTTTAGATCAATTAAGAAGTATAAAATACCTTCATTTATTCCTTCTCCAACAGTCTTCCTTTCCTTACGTAGATCTGAGTTCTGATCTATATAATTTTTCTTCTCCCCAAAGACCTTCTTTTAACATTTTTTGTAGGGCAGGTCTACTGATAATACACTTCCTTGGTTTTTGTCTGAAGAAGTCTTTATTTCTCCTTTACTTTTGAAGGATGCTTTTCATGTAGAATTCTAGGTTGGTGGTTTTTTTTTTTTCTCCATTAACTCTTTAAATATTCCACTCTACTTTCTTCCTGCTTCCATGGTTTCTGATGAGAAAGAAACCTCTGTAATTCTTATCCTTAGTCCTCTGTAGGTAAAGAGGTTTTTTTTCCTCAAGATTTTCTCTTTGTTTTTGGTTTTCTGCAGTTTGAATGATCTGCTGAAGTGCATATTTTTGGTATTATTCTACTTGGTGGTCTCTGAGATCCTGGGTTTGTGGTTTGGTTTCTGTCATTGATTATGGAAAGCTCTTGGTCATTCATTACTTTGAAATGTTTTTTTCTACTTCACTCTCTCTTCTTCTCTTTCTTTCTTTTTTTTTTCTAATTCTTTTTTCTTTTTGCATTTCTGTTTGGGAAGTTCCTGTTGAAATGTCTTCAAGCTCATAATTCTTTCTTCAGCCATGTCCAGTCTGTTGACGAGAGTTTGTATAAGACTGGTAGTATTTTTTCCTTAAATGTTTGATAGAATTCATCAGTGTAGCTATTTGTGGGTGTATTTTCTTTGCAGGAAGGTTTTTAATTATGAAGTCAGTTTTAAAAAATAGGTATTGTGCTGTTCAGATTTTTTTCTTTCATTGCATCACACGAAATTTGGTGTGCTGGATTTTAATTTTCACTCAGTTCAAAGTATTTTCTACTCTTAGTGTGATTTCTCTTTTTACCTATGATTATTTATAAGCGTGATTTAATTTCTAAATATTTGGGGGTTTTCAAAGCCAAATCTTGGGATTTCTTTCTATTTTTAATTTTTTAATTTTTATTTTTATTGAAATTTATTTAATTAATTAATTTATTTATGGCTGCGTTGGGTCTTCGTTGCTATGCTAGTTGTGGTGAGTGGGGGCTACTCTTCGTCCTGGTGTGCAGGCTTCTCATTGCAGTGGCTTCTCGTTGCGGAGCACGGGCTCTAGGTGTGCGGGCTTCAGTAGTTGTGGCACGCGGGCTCAGTAGTTGTGGCGCACGGGCTTAGTTGCTCCGCAGCATGTGGGATCTTCCCGGATCAGGGCTCGAACCCATGTCCCCTGCATTGGCAGGTGGATTCTTAACCACTGCCACCAGGGAAGTCCCTTTCTATTTTTTTAAATGCTACTTTGATTAGAGAACATGCTGTATACCATTTCACCTCTTTACATTTTCTGAGATTTGTTTTAATGTCAAGCTATAGTCTGTCTTTATGAATGTTCTATGTTCACTTGAAAAAAATGTATAGTTTATTTTTGTTGGGTGTAGTGCCTTATAAATGTCAATAGAATAAACTGGTTGAAGTTTCAAGTCCTCTCTAACTTTCCTGATTTTCTTTCTATTCTGTTAATTACTGAAAGAGGAGAAGAATATTGGAATTTCCATCTGTAGTTGTGTTTTTTTAATTTCTTTTTGTAGTTCTGTCAGTTTTTGCTTTATATATTTTAAAGCTCAGTTATTAGATGCATTCACATTTAGGAATGTTATATTTTCTTGATGAATTAACCTTTAAAAAAATCATTTGTAATATATATCTTTATCTAGTAATAGTTCCTGTCCTGAAATCTACTTTGTGTGATAGATGTAGTCATTCTAGTCATTCCAATTTTCTTATGATTAGTAGTTGTGGGGTATATCTTTTTTCTGTTCCTTTTCCTTTTCTTTTAATCTGTCTGTGTTTAAGATAGGTTAAAGGATGGATGAGCCAAAGAGATAACAAATAGCAAGATGGTAGGCTTAAATCTACTTGAAGGATTAGGTTCCAAAGGACTGGCTTCTCTTGCTTTCTCTTTGTTTACTCTGATAAAAGTGAGCTACCTTATGGAGAGGCCCATTTACAGAATGAATCCTGCCAGCAACCACTTGAGTGAGCTTGGAAGTGGGACCTCCATTTCCTCTATTGAGCCTTGAGATGATTGCAGCCTGTGAGAGACTTTGGGCCAGAGGACCTAACTAAGCCATGCCCAGGTTCCTGACTCTCAGAAATTGAGTTTAAAAATACTTGTTTTTATAAGTTGCTAGATTTTGGGGTAATTTGTTATGCATCCATTCATAACTAATACAACTACCTAACTCAAAGTAGTGAATAAATACTGAAAAATGAATAATAAAATAGCTTATTCATGTCCAAGTAAGATCATGTAAGTGCAAATACTTTTTTGGTTGTAAATCACTGTGCATATGACTTTTTTATATGACCACATTCTCTCTCTCTCTCTAATAGCTTACCATAATTTACACATACTTTGATTTTTCCTTTTTAAAGATTTTGTTTTTTCATAGTATACTAATGTGGTGAATTTCATTGATATCTTAGTTTTTTAAAACTTTAGTACAAACTTACAGAAAGTTTGTAGAATAGTATAAAAACTTATATAACCATTACCCAGGTAATTCACATTTGCCCCATTTGTTTTATTATTCATTTATGGTGTTTCTCTCTTTTTCTTTATACATATGTGTATGTTACTTTCTGTAGATATACATATATCTCTCTATATTCTTTTTTTCACTTTCTGAATCATCATTTGGTTAGCATGATTGTCAGCCCAGCTTCTCCACTATATTAAGTTACTAATTTTCCCTTCGTAATTAATAGCTTGTCAAGGAGATTCCTTGAAACTTCATTGATACATTACTTTACTTTATTCTTTAACCCCTAAATACTTTAGAGTGTATTGCCTAAAAATAAAGACATTTTACATTACTGTAGCATAATTATCAAAATCTGGAAGTTAATCTAAAATGTTTCCTCAGTCTTTTTGATTCATGATATTGACGTTTTAAAAGAATATAGGCATGTTATTATGTAGGATATCCCTTACTTTGAGTTTATCTGTTTCTTATAAGTAAATCTAGGTTATGTATTTTTGCAGGAATACCACAGAAGTCATGTTATATTCTCAGTGTATTTTATCAGAAGGCAGAGGATGCTGATTTGTCCTATAACTTGTAATGTTAACTTTGATCACTTGGTTAAAGCTGTATTTGCCAGGTTTTCTGTTGTAAATTTACTGTTTTTCTCTTTGCAACTAGTAAGTATTTTGTGGAGTAGTACTTTAAGGCCATGCTAATATTATTTTAATTCTCAAATTTTAACCTACTAGTTTTAGCATCTATGTGATGCTTCTTGCCTTAATTCGTTATTATAATGATAGTTGCAAAGAGGTGATTTTCTAATTTTATTTTTGGAATCAAGATTTCATTCACTAGCTGCTTAAAATGAACTGATTAACTTTCATTCTTTTGCTGTTTTGTGGAACAACTTTTTTCTTCAAAGTTTAGTTGATCTCACCTGCAAAGTCATCTGGACCTGGGTTGGTAGTGGGGGATAGGGATGTCGTTGTCTATTACTTCACTATCTTTTTTTTTAATTTTTATTTATGTATTTATGGCTGTGTTAGGTCTCCGTTTCTGTGTGAGGGCTTTCTCTAGTTGCAGCAAGTGGGGGCCACTCTTCATCACGGTGCGCGGACCTCTCACTATTGTGGCCTCTCCTGTTGCGGAGCACAGGCTCCAGACCCGCAGGCTCAGTAATTGTGGCTCACGGGCCTAGTTGCTCCACGGCATGTGGGATCTTCCCAGACCAGGGCTTGAACCCGTGTCCCCTGCATTAGCAGGCAGATTCTCAACCACTGCGCCCCCAGGGAAGCCCTACTTCACTATCTTTAATTCTTATGGTCAATTCAGGTTTTTTATTCCTCTCACAGTAATTTTAGGATTTGGATTTGCTCTTTTGCTTTATTTTTTTTCTTTTTTGAGTTAATAATTAACTCATATATTTTAAAATCTGTTTTCTCATAAATGTATTTACAACTATAAACTTATCTTAAAGTACTAAAGCTGGATCCCACAAGTTTTAGATTTGTGTTTTCATTTTTATTATATCTAAGTATTTTTATATTTTACTTATGATTCTTTAAAAATTTCCTTTATTTATTTATTTATTTTTGAAGTATAGTTGAGTTACAATGTTGTGTTAGTTTCTGGTATACAGCAAAGTGATTCAGTTACATATATATGTTTATTTATATATATGTATATATATTCTCTTTTTCAGATTCTTTTCCATTATAGTTTATTACAGATACTGAATATAGTTCCCTGTGCTCTACAGTAGGGCCTTTTGTTTATCTGTTTTATATATAGTAATTTGTATCTGCCAATCCCAAACTCCTAATTTATGCCTCCCTCCTCTTTCCCCTTTGGTAACCATAAGTTTGTTTTCTATGTCTGTGAGTCTGTTTCTGTTTCTTAAATTAGTTCATTTGTATCATTTTTTAGATTCCACATGTAAGTGATATCATATGATATTTGTCTTTTTCTGACTTCGTTTTAGTATGATAATCCCTAGGTCCATCCATGTTACTGCAAATGGCATTATTTCATTCTTTTTTATGGTTGAGTAATATTCCTATGTGTATATATCACAACTTCTTTATCCATTCATCTGTGATGGACATTTAGGTTGCTTCCACATCTTGGCTCTTGTAAATAGTGTTGCTAGGAACATTGGGGTGCATGTATCTTTTCGAAGTTTCCTTTTTAACTCCAGAATTATTTAGTGGCTTTAAAAGTTTAGTTCCCAAACATTAGCCACTCTTTTTAATTTTGTTTCTAATTTTATTGCAGAGAACATAGTATGTTCAGTATATTCCTTTGGAACATATTGAGACTTCTTTTATGAACTAATATGGGAGTTGGCAAACTATGGCCCAAGGGCTAAATAGGGCTCACTGCCATCTGTTTTTATACATCCTGCAATCTAAAATGGTCTTTATACTTCTAAATGCTTGAAAGAAATCCAACGATTAATACTTTGTAACAGATGAAAAATAGATGAGATTCAAATCTCAGTGTCTGTAATTAAAGTTTTATCGGAACACAGCCATGCTCATTCATTTTCACATTGTCTGTGACTGCTTTTGTGAGTTATGACAGAGACTGTATGGCCCACCAAGTTTAAAATCCCTTACTATTTGGCCCTTTACGTATAAAGTTTGCCAACCTGATACAATGTCTGTTTTTATAAATGTTTATTCTTAGCTGGATGTCTGGTTCTGCATTCAGTGTATCTATTAGTTCAAGTTATTGATTGTATTTTTTTTTTCTGGTCATATTTTTTATGTTTGGTCTATTACTTTCTAAGAGAAATGTATTAAAATTTCAATTCAACTGTTGATTTATCTTTTTCCCTGACATTTCATCAAGGTTTTTCTCTCATTATTTTGGTTCCTGAAATCCACATATCCCTTCAGCTTCTACAGCTCCTCCATGGTTGATTTTGGAGATGGGAGTTAGCAATTCATGTTAGCTTCAGGCTTCAGACCAACCTATTTATTACTTAGTACAGGAAGTACAAAGGACGGTGGTAGCTTCAGGCTTCAGACCAACTCATTCTAGTTTCAGGCTTCAGACCCACCTATTTATTACCTAGTACAGTGAGTACAAAGGACTATCACCTAGATATGTTATTGTGAAATTTTAGAGTTCCACCGATGAAGAGATGATTCAGAAAGCTTCCGGGGAGGTGGGGGCAGAAAACAAGTCAACTTCAAAGAAATGAATGTCAGACTGGCATCTTACCAGCCCTACTATATGCTAGATGAAAATGGTGAATCTTTTCCTAATTTTCTTAGGAAAAAAAATTTTTAACCCAGAATTCTTTGCTATCAAATGATTAATTATGAGGATAGAATTTTCTGACATGCATGGACCCAGAAAGTTTTCCTTGGTGTTTACCATCATTTAGGTAGTTGTTTAAGGTTGTACTCCAGCAAAATAATAATGTGAACTAAGGACAAGGAAGACAGAAGTTCAGGAAAAAGTTGAGCCAACCCAGATGAAAAGTGAAAAGAAGACTTAAGTTAATAGCTGTTCAGAAGTCCTAGAGAGCAGTCATTCTAGATTGAAGCAGGAGAAAAGAGGGTTTTAGGAGGGAGATCTTAGGAAGAAAAATGAGGACTACATAGAATGAGTGGTGCCATGAAGAGTTTGGGGAAAATATGATGATATAATAAAGGATAATAGTGTGAGGAAAATAAAGACAGTTTAAAAATGTCACGGAAAGCAAAAATGAATGAATGAATAAATAAAAATGTCTAATTATGAACCAAATTAGAATGTAGCATGATGTTAAGAAATTGGTAGAGTATAATAAAGAATCCATTTGATCTTGATTCTAAGAATAGTCTTTTTCAAGTGGTTCTAAGGTTGTGACATTAGATGCATAGAGTAAAAAGTGAAGTGTTCCAGGATTATGTTTCCTCGAACAATATTTATATTGTAATAAAAGTGTAAATGCTGTGTATTGATTTTCAACTTTGAGTCAACCTTTGGACAGGACAGGAATGGACAAAGCCCAGAATGCTATTGTTGCAGGGCAGAATGTAACAAGCATACCAATAAAAGTAAAAATGAAGCTGGCAGAGGGAGGGAGGGAGGGAGGGAGGGAGGGAACAGATTACTAGCCCCAAAAGCTCTCTTTTGGAGAATCAAGAGGTAATGTCAAATTGACAAAACAAGCAGTAAAGATACACGTGTAGTATTTAAAGTTCAAAGATACTTACACAAGAATTAAAATTAAGAGCATATATTTCAAACATTGAGAGAACAGAAAAAGGAATTATAAGAGGTAAACTAAGTTTTCATATTAGAGGTCAGCCAGTTTATTTTTAAAGTTGATAACTTAAAAGTAGTGGTATAAGCATATTATCTAATGTTGTGGTGGCAACCATTAGAATAAGAACTGTTTAAAGATTCTGTTTGGGTGGAGAGATTTGCTTTTATCATATAGACTATTTTGTAAAATTTGTTACAGTACACGTATTTGATAAAAATAAAAATTAAATTCATGAATAAAAGTTAAAAGGACAGAAGTAATTCACCAAAAAATAAATTCAACTGTGTGTATAGGGAGATCTCTCATTCACATTGTTGTCCCCCTTCTTGTGTTTTCCCCAAAGATAACAATTTTATTAGTTTTTTCTTTACCCTTCTAGTACCTTTTTAATGCAAATACAGGCAACTGTACATATTTTTTCTTCCTCTTCTAATATAAAAGACAGCATATTTCTATGCACTGTTCTGCACTTTTTTTTCTCCAAAACATAGGAAATCTTCATTCAAGAGAGGACTCCTGTGAGTCCTGAGGAGTTGTGAGTTGTATAGCAGTTCTGGTGAAAGAAGAAATAGCCACATCCATAACTAGTCATAGATTTCAAGATCTCTCTTAATTATTGATAGGATAAGTAGGCAGAACATCAACATTCTGTTCACCAGTACTGCTTTTGCCTCCCTCTCCCAGATTAAAAAAATGCATTTTATCCCTATCCTGCTGGGTATCAGTATATAAGAGGTCATTTTAAAAGGAGACTTTGCATATCTATTATAATATTAGACTAATTTTACAGAAGAAAAAAACCTGTGGTGTTAACTGTAACATGATACCTTAGGTCAAACCTAATACCCTAGTGACAGGGGCTGGATTCAAACAAAGGTTTGTTTCCAAAACCAATGCTCTGTTTTTTACCCCTTGGTGTCAGTTGGTTTTAGGAAAACTAATATTCCAGATAGTATTTGGTTAATAAGCTCCATTATTTTTGGACGTTGGTTTGTTCTGGGATAAAAATAGTATACCACTGTGTTAGAGATGGAAGCATAGCTTACAGTCTGCTAAAGCAGTGAAATATACTTGTAGTTTCACTAAGGTGAAGAGGAGATTGGAGTACAACCCTGTTTTGTTTTGTTTATTAATTAATTAATTAATTTTAGGCTGGGTTGGGTCTTTGTTGCTGCGCACGGGCTTTCTCTAGATGCGGTGAGTGGGGGTTACTCTTCATTGCAGTGCACGGGCTTCTCATTGCAGTGGCTTCTATTGTTGCGGAGCACGGGCTCTAGGCGCGCAGGCTTCAGTAGCTGTGGCACGCAGGCTCAGTAGGTGTGGCTCGTGGGCTCTAGAGCGCAGACTCAGTAGTTGTGGCTCACAGGCTTAGTTGCTCCGCGGCATGTGGGATCTTCCCGGACCAGGGCTCGAACCCGGGTCCCCTGCATTGGCAGGCGGATTCTTAACCACTGCGCCACCAGGGAAGTCCCACAACACTGTTTTTGTGATGCGTTGGAATTCCATCCATTGAGACTCATAGCCATTCAGTCTGCTCTTTCTCAACTAAAGTAACATGAAAACTAGCCTATGTTCATACAGTGTGGCTATTATAAAATTCAGAGGTGCCTTCAGATCATTAAATGGTGCAAGAAGGAATTTTAAATTAAAAAAATTTTTAAACATTTTTGCAATGATAAATATGTTCCGTAGAATTGACCAAAAATTCCCATGAAATATATTTGATTGAAAGACCCAGGTATGGAGCTTAAAACAAATGTTGGCAAAATTTTTAAAGTTCATTTTTCTTTCAAAATGAAAATAGCCCATTTCCCTTTGATTAATTAATGTTTAAATGCGACAAGTGTAAAGGAGAAGGTAAAAGCTAGAAATAATAATTCCTGCTAAAATTTAGGTGAGTTTGCTTTTAGACCTTTTCATATATGCTCACAGTATATGTGCATATTTATTATTAATTTGCTTTACAAAAATGGAAACATAATACATGTTATAACTAATTTATATGGCTTTCAAAATGAACAATATCTTGTGAGTTTATATCAGGTTGATAAGTCTGGTCCTTTATCATTTTAGTAACCGTCTAGTATTTCATTGCATGGATCTGTTGTAACTCATGTAACTAATCTCTTATTATGAACATAGTGGTGGTTTAATATTTTAGTAGTTTAGTATAGCAGTTAAAAGCATGGACTCTGAAATTGGCCTGCCTGGGTTTGAATCCTGACCCCAACTCTTTATTTGTAGTGTAATTTATATAAGCTACTTAACTCATTTATGCCTTATTTTTCTCATTCACAAAATGTTAATAGGCTTTACAACTCTGTGTTATGAGAATCTAAAAAATTGTTAGGATTTGTTTATGAATGTGTGAGAAGAGGGAAGTTTCAATGATAGGCTTAATAAAAAAATTTGTAAGTTTATATGTGTTTCAGAAAATAGGCGTCAATATAATATTAGGGCAGTAAGTTATTAAGTATGACAACTAACCAAAACCCAGACCTTGTCATTTTTATGGGACATAGCTATACTTTCCAGAATTCAGGTGATCACAGGACATCTTTGTTAGAAATAACATTTATTTATAAGCAGTTTTATGACCAGAATTGTGTCTTTTTCTGCAACTGTATTGGAAGAGGATGTTTTATCCTTGTCTTACAGAGATTTTTTTCACAAGCAGTTCAATAGTGCCTGTGGTTTCAAAGTTAAACACTAATATTCCATTAGTTACAACCTTGAGGGGAAAAAAGAGAGTTGAAAGAGGTTTAGAACTTAAAATGTGGAAAGGAAAAGGATAGAACTAGTATTTTTAATGAATGAGGTATGAGATGTAATATTTTGAACCAACACTGATCACCATAATATTGCTCAGTGCTTAGCATTTTATGACCATTTGATAGTTCATTGATTCTAAGGCCCCCCCTTTTTTTTTCCATATTAACATTTCTGACATCAGGGTGCATCTTAGTGTTGATAATGTACTACAGTTTGGTTGACAGCACTTTTTCTTTCTGGATATTAGATAAAATTATGGAGTCTTACACTTGAAGCCTTCTTAGATTACATGAAATATGTTTGATAAAGCACATAGAACAGTCCTGGCACATATTAAGCAGTCAGTATTAGCTATCTTTGTATTTGTTTATTTTGTTCTTGTAAAGGATGATTACATGTACATATCTTCACGTACAGTTCTAATATAAAATGTCTAGATGTGGAATAAATGAATCAAAGGATTGGCATAAGATATTGAGAGGAAATTTGTTTATTAGACTGGAGAGCAACAGGTATGTCAGGTGAAAAATAAACCAGACCTAGATTTTAATTGTACCACCTACCCTCTCTGACCTACGTCGAATAATATAACCTCTGATTCTTTGAGGGATAATAATACCTACTTTGCAGAGTTGTGAGAATTGGAGAATACGTATAGTAAAATCTTTAAAATATCTGTTCACTGACTATAGGACAGAATATTTTACATTTAGGCCTATTTGGGATATCCAGGACATCTTTGACTTCTTTTTCTCTCACTCCATGTCTAATTATTAGCAAACCTTTCTAAGTGTATTCATAATTCAACCACTCTCCCCAGTAACACTCCCTTTGCCCCTCATCTGGATTATCACCTTAACTTCCTACTGGAGTCTCTGCATCTTTCTCTGCTTCATTACAAACTATTCTCAACACTGCAGCCAGAGTGATCGGTTAAAAAAGTAAATCAGGGCTTCCCTGGTGGCACAGTGGTTAAGAATCTGCCTGCTAATGCAGGGGGCCCGGGTTCGAGCCCTGGTCTGGGAAGATCCCATATGCCGCGGAGCAACTAAGCCCGTGCGCCACAACTACTGAGCCCGTGTGCTGCAACTACTGAAGCCTGCGTGCCTAGGGCCTGTGCTCCGCAACAAGATAAGCCACAGCAATGAGAAGCCCGCGCACTGCAACAAAGAGTAGCCCCTGCTCTCCACAACTAGAGATAGCCTGCGCGCAGCAATGAAGACCCAACCCAGCCAAAAATAAATAAATAAGATAAATTTTAAAAAAGTAAATCAGATCATGTCACTCCTTTGTTCACAACTCTTTGTCCCTCGTTTCACTCAGTAACATTTTTTAGAATGGCTTTCAAGGCACCACATGCTATGACATACCCTCCTTGTCTCTTTAGTTTTCTTCTCTCCTTGCTCACACTCTTCCAGTCACAGTTGGCCTCGTCACTGTTTTCTAGAACATGCAAGGCATTCTATCTCAGTTTCCTCGGCCTACAACATTCTTCCCTCAGATACCTATATAGCTTGCTCCTTACCTCCTTAAGACTACACTTAAATGTCACTTGCTCTTAAATCGTTCCTTGACCACTCTACTTAAAAATCGCAGTTCTCCTCTTTACCCCTCGTTGCTCCTTATCCTGCTTTTTAAAAAGCATTATGACTTTAAAACATACTACACAATTTTCTTAAATTGATTGTTATGTGTTTCCTTCTGCAAGATTGTAAACTCCACACGATAAGGGCAGGAATTTTTGTCTGTTCACTGGGATTTTCCCCAGTGCTTAAAGACCCTGGCATATAGTTTGGTGCTCAGTAAATATTTGTTGGATCTGTTGAGTGAATGAATATTGCTAAAACACTTTTACATATTGAAGTCAATGTGTATGATCTATGCCTATATAGTAGGAACTAAATAAATATTCAAATGAATGGCATTTTGATTAGACGTCATGAATTAGAAGGCTGTTGGAGGAATAATTTTGCTAGTCATTAAAAAAAGTGTTACTATTTATTGCTAAGATGTTCATATAAAATGAAGACAATAAAAACCATTTTATTGAAACTGTGTCATAAATGTGATTGTAAACATTGTCACAGCTGTATATTTGAAGAATTTACCCCATCTTTACCACCTTGTTTATTCTCATTGTCTTAAAATCTCAACAGTGGCAGCTTTGGAAAGGAAAATGTCACAAACAAACAATTTGGTAACTATTCTTTTTTTAGGGTAACTGTTCTCACTCACTTAGTAGATGAGAGTGTTGATGGGGCCACAGAGTTTGTGGGGATATGATCTCCAAGTCATATGTGAGGCTTTGGGGTTTGGGTGTGTTTAGAGCAATAGGAGCTGTGAAGGTGAATGTTAACAAAAACCTAAATGTTAAAAAAAAAAAACTTGGAGTTATCACGTACTGCCTCACAATTACTCTGAAACCCTTACTGAATATTCAGTTTATTCCCTTGTGTTTATAATTATTACTCTTTTTTAAGCAAAAAAGTTTTGAACACAGATTCCACTTCATTATTAGCTCCTGTAGAGGGGGATATAAAGGTGAGTCATCAGCAAGTGTATATAGTATGGTGAGACTCTACATAATAATATGTTTTTCTGTTTATGGAAAAACATAGTAACAGAGCAGGATCAACGTGAGTTTTCTGTTCTGTGAAGTGTTTACAAAGGGTCACTAGACCTTTTGCTAGAAATTTTACAGAGGGAGCTACCTTACCTTTAAGGTAGGACTTGAATATTAATTTCAGTATTTAAGATTCTTTTATTTAAAAAAAAAAAGATCTGGAAAATTGTGAAGTTTTTTTTGATAGCTCCTTTTTTATGGTCATAGTATCTTGATAGACTAAAACAAATGATGTCTTATTCTTGAATTTCATGTGCATTTTAGGTATGGTCTCAAGTTTAACCATGAGTTAATGGTTTATTTTCAGACTCTTCCTTACATGTTATTTTACTGGCTGTTTCTCAGTTGTGTGGATTGCCTTTTATTGTATTAATAATCTCACTTTAATGCTAAATAAAACCACTTCCCATCAAATTTGATAATAAAACACTTTATTTGTGCTGCTTAATTACAGTATTCTTTTGCTTTGTTGGCCCAGTGTATTTAATTATTCTTTAGCAGGAGAGAGCTTCAGTAATTGATACTTGAGGCAGTGAAGCTGACTGGTGTATTGACTTAGCCAGAGAGCTAACAAGTCCACAGAACAACTGTTGCACTTATGTAAATTTACTGTGTGTTTCTAAGGAGACTGTTGATCCAGTATTGTTCATGCTCCACCCCCACCCCATGATGTCTTCATGATTTGGTTTGTTAAAGCTTTTTTGTTTAATGTTAATTTGTTTACCTGTGGTACAGAGTCTTTTTTTCTTTCACTTTTTAACAATTTCCTTCTGTTGATCATCTATAGTCACTCATCCAAATGAGCTTCCCATCATTTATTTTTGAGTCTTCATTCTGCTTATCTTCCATCTATCTCTTAAACTATAATCTCTTATCATAGCCGTTAGACCTTTTGAGAGTGAGGTGGAATAAAATATGCCCCTTTGGCATGTTGATTATTTTGAATTAAAGATACTTAATAAACAGCCAGGGACTTCCCTGGTGGTCCAGTGGCTAAGACTCCCAATGCAGGGGGCCCGGCTTCAATCCCTGGTCAGGGAACTAGATCCCACATGCCGCAACTAAAAGATCCTGCATGCCTGCAAGTAAAAGATCGTGCATGCCGCAACTAAAGATCCCAACGTGCCGCAACTAAGACCCGGCGCAGCCAAATAAATATATAAATAAATAAATATTTTTAAAAAAAAAGAGGAAAGAAACAGCTGGTGCAAGAAGGACACTGACCCTCCTTGGTCCCCCTGAAAGCAGGAAATAAATCTCTCATGTGAAAGTATCCTCCTTACACTAGGAGAGTAGAAGGCATCCTTATCACCAGAGATAGGAAATTCAAGGCAGAGAGGGGTGACTAAACAAACTTTGTTACTTCTTTATTAATTTGCTACCCCAAGCCCCAGACCCTTTGTTTTGTCAAATCTTCACAAATAATTGTTTCTTTGTCTAAAAGGTATAAAAACTGCATGCTTTTGTCACTTCTTGGAGTCTCATATCTTTATGAGCTCCTGTATATATGAAATTAAATTTTGTTTTTCTCCTGTTATTCTGTCTCATGTCAGCTTAATTATTAGACCAGCCAAAGAACCTAAAAGGGAAGAAGGCAAAAGTTTTCCTCCCCTACTAGACAGATACTCAGTTTTACCTAGGTCTGCATTGCTTTTCCTTGACTCTAATGGAAAATTACTTTTCACACACTTAGGATATAACTATTAAGCATAATTTTCAGAAATACTTTTTGTTTTATATTGAAGTAGTCTGTAATTTATAGGCAGTGTTGTGTTTTCAGGAGAAAGAATTTATGTCTAGGAAAGAAAAGTTTTGTTTTTTTTTTAAAGAAGGGAATCTTTAAAGTAACAGAACTGATTGTGTTTTTCTCACTTTTTACAAAGCTTACAAAGTAATATGACTCTTGGGATTTGAACTTTATAATATTTAAAAACCTTTATTTTCTGTAATTTGAAAATGAATCCTTGGGGAAGAAAAGCTTAGCCAGTAAATTTTGATTATCAGAATATTTTTTTTATGACTGCATTTTCAAATGTAAGCTCTTTTTTCTCTTTCATTTATCATATCCTGAAATTATTAGGGTCAAAAAGTTACCAGTTTTTTTAAAGTATCATAATTATTTGAGATGTGTGTTGTTTATTCTGTATGTTAAATGGTAAACCCCATCTCTGATATGAAACAATTTCCAGATGTGAAACTTTTGGATCAAATATTTTAATTTTTCTTATTGCGTAATAAGGCAATAAAAATAAAAATAGGCATTCTTGCACTTCACTGGATACTATAGGGTTTGCGTTATTCATGCATTATTTTAGGCATATTCTTTTTGAAAGCTCTTCCTGTTACTATTGAAAGATCTAGTAGAATTATCAGACTTAAATGATTTTATTTTGAAGACTCTAATGTTAACCATTTCCTTATTATAATAGTTTATATTTTGTGTGGAAACATTGAATGTGACAGTTAAGATGTTGCATTAATTTACTTAGTATGCCATATAAATTTAAGTTAGTTTTTCCAGTTTTTCTATGTTTGACTATTTGATCATATTTTTAGACTAAATTTTTCTTTTACAGTTAGAAATCCAAATGGTGATTTAGAGGTGAAGAATAAAGTTTTAAAAAAAATCTGTTAAATGAATAGTTTTATTATATTTGCTCTACTGATTCATCATTTTTCCATGAGAGGAATTAGGCCAACTGCGAAGTTAGGGAACACAGTCCACGAAAGACTCCCCTCACTTCTGACAGAATTTGTAAGTTCTGGGGGTTTCCAAAACCACCCTCTGGTCCCATAATTTGCTAGAAGAACTTACAGAACTCACTGAAAGCTTTTGTACTCTTCATTACTGGTTATTACAGGGAAAGGATATAGATTTGAATCAGCCAAGGGAAGGAACACATAGGGCAGAAGTCTGGGGAAGTATCAAACACAGAGCTTCCTTTGTCTTCTCCCTATGGTGTCAGGACACATTACTTTCCCAGCACCAGTGTGTGACAGTACTCATGGAGTCAAACCGGGATGCTTCCCGTGCTTTGGTGATTACATTTTTATTGAGGGGCTCCTTTATGTAAGCATACTTGATTGCTCTTGAGGCTGATCTTAGTTAAGTCTCCTCCAGCCCCTCCAGGCGTGTGGTCCACCCTGACTCTAAGACTGTCTGGTGACCCAAAGCCCCTCGAGTTAAAAAAAAAAAAAGACACTTTCTCAGGCATGACCTTACAGGGGTTTAGAGATTACCTCCCAGAAGGAGAGGGCAAAAGCCAGACCTCTCTTTGAACAGGGTTAAATTCTTTACTTCTACAGACTGTGAGCCAAACTCTGAGTAGTATTAAAATGTCCAGAGCTAGAGTCATGTGCCAACTCTAACAATATTTGAAAGACCTCTATAGAAGTAAAAATGCTTCTTATTAGTCACTTGTAGTGTAGTAGGAACTTGAAGTTACAGTATACTGTTAAGCAGAAATTTGAGATTTCTTGCAGTTTTACCATCTTTTACCTTCACTCAAAAAGAAAAAAATTGGGCTTCCCTGGTGGCGCAGTGGTTGAGAATCTGCCTGCCAGTGCAGGGGACACGGGTTCGAGCCCTGGTTTGGGAAGATCCCACATGCCGCGGAGCAGCTGGGCCCGTGAGCCACAATTACTGAGCCTGCGCGTCTGGAGCCTGTGCTCCGCAGCAAGAGAGGCCGCGATAGTGAGAGGCCCGCGCACCGCGATGAAGAGTGGCCCCCACTTGCCGCAACTGGAGAAAGCCCTAGCGCAGAAACGAAGACCCAAAACAGCCATAAATAAATAAATAAATAAAATTTAAAAAAAAAGAAAAAAATTGTCTCTTTTACTTCTTAATATTTATTCTATGGATAGAATATAAAATATGGAAAATGCTATATTCTAAATTAATACAGCATAACTTATGGTATCAATAAATTACAAGTGATGCTAATATTTAGTAATAGGGGAATAGTTAGTATGCAATTATAGATTTTAAGAATCCATTAAAAATAATTGTGATGGAGACTGTAACAAGGTGACAAAAGCTTATCAAGGATTACAGAGAGGAACATAGATTCATATTATAACTTTGTACAGTGCATATTAAGATAAAACAGAACTATCAAAATGAAAAATGATCTAGCTAATTAACATCTACAGATCTTTTCCTGAGATAATTGGATAAGTATGCAAAGATGCTTAAATGAGGATGGTTATAGTGAAAAATTTGACCTCCTTTTTCTCTATAAACAAATATCATCAGTGTTCTGCAGGAAAAGTTCTAATGCCCACATGCTTTATTCTTCCTCATTCTCAAAGGTTAATCATAAATGGGACTTTATTAAATCTCCTTTGCAATCCTGTACATTTTGATTTTATTAAAATCCAGTCTTTTATCAATTCATCTGACAGAAGGAAATTTCCTTTTTGTTAGTATCAAAAAGTTTTTTTCTTTCTAAAACTTTAGAAAGTTTCCTTTATTGAAAGAATATCTTTCACATTTAGGAGATTGCTGTTCAATACTAATTACATTGCATACATATAACTATTGGCATATATAGCTTTTGAAGAGGATTGAGTAATGAATCATTAGTATTTATTTGCCACTGTTTAATGAGAGGTGTGTATATTAGAAATATTAATCCTCGGAGCAACCTATGAGTATGGGTACCATTATGACCCTCATTTTGCAGGTGAACAAAGTGAGCCTTAGAGAGGTTAAATAATATGTAGTATAATATAAAGGTAAGTTTGTGGAGCATTTTCAAACCTAGATCCGGTCTGCTCCAGAAGACTACATTTTAAACTGCTATACTATTACGCTTCTGTGTTCATTACAGCATCTGTTTATAGTAGTTCTCAGTTGGCTACACGTTAGAGCTTTGGAAATACAGGTGCTCAAACCTCAGCCCAGAGCTACTGATTAAGAATCTGTGGGGTAGGACCTGGTATATAGTATTTATTTTAAACTTGGATATGTGATTTTAGTCTATAGCCAAGGCAGAGAGCCATTATATTGTACCTGACACTATGCTATAGGGCATGGGGGAATATAATGAAGTATAAGGCACAATAATAGACCTCAAAGTAGCTGGGAAAAAACTGTGTACATATTTGACAAAATGTGTGATATTGATAGTTATATACATAGGAAGAATATATTATGTTAAGTGTACTAAAACCTAGAATCTTGCACATTTTAATGTTGAAAGACAATCAAAATTCAGTTCAATCTCTTCACTTTGGGGTTGAAAAATTTTCCAGATGTGGTATTAATTATCTCTGACCAGTAGGTAGGACTGGATATGTTGTGAAGAGACAGTGTTTGAGGCAGGAGAATAGCATAAAAAGTAGCAGAAATAAAGATGATGTATTTGGGGAAAATTACAAGACAGGAGTGTTATTGGGAGTAGGAGGTCCAGATTAGAAGGAGCTTTTAATCACCATCACAATACATTTAGACTTGATTCAATAAGCAACAAGGAATAATTTCACTTTAATAGTTGATTGGAGATTTATTTGTTAGGAAATTAGGTAACAGAGTTTATTGAATGAGATAGAAACAGAAAAAACCATGAGTAACTCATTTCTCCTCATATTGAAACTGAAATGGCATGTGTACATTAAGAAGACCACAACTTTTTGGATTCTTAGCTGGCAAGCCTTGTCTGGGGCAGACCTGTGTTAACAGTTTAACACCTTCTCTAGATGCCTTTTAAGTAATCTCGTGTAACTCCAAGAAAGTGCTTTCCTGAAAATTTGTTCTTTCCAGCTTTTTGATAATGAAATTATAGAGTAAGAGTTGGTTCCTCTCAGCAGGTAACTTCTTTGGAGGGTGGAAATATGTTTTGCACTTTTGGTTCTCTTATTCTCTCTTTGAAACATCTGACTTTTGTGACACTGTTTTATTCTTGTTTTTCACAGATCTGTCTTTTAACTCCTTTGGTAGAATTCTCATTTGTCTCTCCCTTGAGCTGTTGTATCGCTTTGTATTTTGTTTAGGAGAGGCTATAATATTTTCCTAAAAACTTTTTTCATTTTACAAAGAACCATTTACTCATAACATAAAGTTGTGTCATTTTTCTGTTATATGTTATCTTTTGATTCCTTCCTTTTCCTTATGTATAGATTCCCATAAAGAACTCCTGTGGTTGTTCTTTGAATGTTGCTTGTTTTTGAAGGGACACCTTCTGGACCACCATTGTATAGAAGGAGAGTGTGAGAGATGAGCTCTGAGAATGAGCTGTGGTAATTGACAGCTTGACCAGTCTTTTCTTATCCACTCTTGAGGGTTGAACACAGTGATGATGGTAATGACTATTCTAGGCTGGCAACAAGTCTTTCAAGTCAGTAGGAAGCCTCTGGCTCAGAATGATGTTATCTCTTCATAGTTGTGTTTTGTTTTATTTTTAACTTTTTATTTTGAAAAAATTAGAGATTCACAGCAAGCTGTAAAGGTACTACAGAGAGGTCTTGTGTACCTTTCACAGTTTCCCCCAATCGTTACCTCTTACATACTTACACTATCAAAATAAGGGCATTGGGTTCCTGTGCATTTCTTCTGTTTGTTTTGTTACTAAAACACTGTGCCAAGCCCTGAGAGGGTTGCATCCCCCCCCACCCCGGTGTGTAACACATCTTGTGTCTCTGTAGCCTCCAGCAACTCGTATCTTTTGAACAAATCCACTTTGGCATGGGGACAACTCAGAATGCAGTTGACAAAACTGACTCCGAAGCAGGCACTATTTGAGCACGCCCCTGTAGAATACTTGTTTGCAACTTGCTGACCTCCGCTGAAGCACGTGTGTGTGTGGGCATGTGCACGTGTGTATGTGGGCTGAGCCCTGGTGGGTCTAGAAACTCTACTCGCCTCGCAAAAGCCATTCGATCCTAGGAGAAGCCCCCACTGGCCAAACTACACAGATCTGGAGGGCCTTGGGTGGACCCCAGAGGCAGGCTCGCAGTTGGAAACCAGGCGCGCTGTCGTGCTGTTGCTGGGGTCCTGAGCGCTGCCGTTCACCCCAGAGCCGACGCGGCCTTCCAGGCAGGCACAGCCTGGCATTTGCCTCCCTGCTGCAGCCAGCTCCTGGGCTCTGCGGGATAGGCTCCGCGGCCACACGGCCACCTGCCTTCCCTGGCTCACTTTTCTACGCACAGAGGGGAGGCGTGTGCGGGCGTGAGGTGCGCCTCGGTTTATAATGTGGCTGCAGCGCCCTCACTTCCCGGCCTCAGGTGAGATGTTGATTTATTATTGCTGAGTAACTTCTCGTGATAGAAACCAAATTTCTTTTAATATATTGCATATGGATGTACATACTCATGCGAAATATATGTACTTCGAGGGGATCTATTTATGTTCCATTGGGGGTCATTCTTTCCTATGAGGAGTCGCACCCACTGCTTTGTGTGTTTGGTTAGATTCCTGGCACGTTTTGTTTCCTGTTGTTTAGTAAAGATGCTCTTTCTGGGGAAAAAAAACCAAAACAATAACAGGGTGGGATAGGGAGGGTGGGAGGGAGATGCAAGAGGGAAGAGATATGGGGATATATGTATATGTATAGCTGTTTCACTTTGTTATACAGCAGAAACTAATACCATTGTAAAGCAGTTATACTCCAATAAAGATGTTTAAAAAAATAATAATAAATAAAATTTAAAAAATTTATTTAAAGGAAACAACAACAAAAAATAAGGGCATTGACATTGATACAATGCCTGTGTATAGTTTTGTTTCATTTTATTGCATGTGTAGGTTCATGTAATTCTCACCACAGAACTAATCCATCACCGCAAAGATCTCCCTCATGGTACCCTTTTATAATCATACTATCTCTCCCAAGCTTCTCTGCCCCCTGGCAACTACTAGTCGGTTTTCCATCTTTATAATTTTGTTATTTTGAGAGAGTTATATAAATGAAATCATAGAACATGTGAGTTTTTGTGTTGAGCATGTGATCTTTTGAGATTGCTCTTTATGTTTAGTTTTTTAAGAAACCACTAAACTTTTCAGAGTGGCTGTACCATTTTACGTTCCTTTCAACAGTGTATGAGACATCCAGTTTCTTCCACATCCCTCACCTTCATTTGGCATTGTCACTATTTTTTATTTTAACTGTTCTGATAAGTATGTGGTGATGTCATGCTCTTAATTTTTATTTGAAGTGGTTTTGATTTGCATTTCCTTAGTGACTCACGATGTTGTGCATCTTTTCATGTGCTTATTGTCTGTATACTTTCTTGGAGAAATGTCTGTTCAGATCCTTTGCCTATTTTTAAATTGCATTATTTTGTCTTTTTATTATTGAGTTATAAGAGATTACGTTCTGGGTACCAGTCCCTCGTCAGATAATAGATTTGCAAATATTTTCTCCCATTTTCTGGCTTGTCTTTTCATTTTCTTGATGGTGTCCTTTGAAGTACAAAAGTTTTTATTTTTTATGAAGTTCAATTTATTTATTTTTATTAATCTATTTTTTTTCTTTTGTCACTTGTGCTTTTGTTACCAAGGAACCATTTCCTAACCCAAAGCCGCAAAGATTTACTTTTATGTTTCCTTTTAAGAGTTTTATAGTTTTACATTTATGTATACACCCTTCTTGAGTTAATTTTTGCATATGGTGTGAGAAAGGGGTCCAATTTTCATCTTTTGCAAGTAGGTACATAGTTTAGATATATAATTTAGTTTTGACTACTTTTTGAACTCTATATAAATGCAACAATGTAGTATGTATTATTTTGTGATGGGTTTCTTAATGTGAGATTTTTGTATGTTATTGTGTAGAGCAGTAGTTGATTCTCGTTGCTGTAAATCATTGAATGAATTTACAAAGATTTGTTCATTCTATAGTTGATGACATTTGATTGTTTCCAGTTTGGTTACTAGAAATAAGGCTGCTGAGAACATTCTCATATGTATAGGTGCACATAGCAGGCAATCTCTTGAGTGTATGCATAGGAATAGAATAAAAGAGATCCTAGGATATTTATATATTCAACTTTAGAATATTGAATCAATTGTACCAATTTACACTCCCACTAGCAACATATAACAGTTCTCTCACTTCACATTCTTATCAAAACTTGATATTGTCAGCCCTTTTAATCTGTTTATATTTCATTGTGGTTTTAATTTGCATTCCCCGATGACCATTGAGGTTGAGCATCTTTTCATACGTTTATTGGGTGTGGTATTAGTCATTTAGATATGGTTTAGAAAAACATTTCTTGTGTACTTACAAAGTTGGTGGCTATTATGGAACTATACAGTTGTGTTTTTATTCTGGGAATCAGGCTGAAAGAGCAGCTTCTATTTGGGATATGCTCCTCTTGTTTCAGAGGGGAAAAGGAAGAAAAACGGCAGAAACTAATTCTTTCAAAAGTTCTGCTTGGATTTAGGTCATGTAGGTCATGTCCATACATACTCCATAGGCCAAAGCATAGCACAAAACTGTGCTCAAGGTCAGTGGGTCAGGGAGGTATCCTCCACTCAGAGGCATTGCAAGTCACATGGCCATAGATGGGGATGAATGGTTCTTTCACAGGAAAAGAAGGACACAAATACTCTGGAACAGTAATAAAGTATACCACTTTACTTGTGAGGTGCCTGTTCAACTCTCTTGTCATTTTCTGTTACCTTGATTTTTTTCACATCAATTCCTAGTGGGGTACCCCCGCGCCAGCCTTTCTTCTTTTTCTTAGTAAGTTCTGGGTATACAATCTTTGTTGGTTATATGTACTGCAGTATTTTCTCCCATTCTATGACTTGCCTTTTTAATCTCCTAATGACGTCTTTTGTTAATAAAATTCTTTTTTTAAAAATTGAGATATAATTGATAAATAACATTATGTTTCAGATCTACAACATAATGATTCAATATTTGTATATATTGTAAATAAAAATTATAACTTCATTTTTGTGTAGTTTATCAGTTATTTTAAATAGTTGTGTTTCTTGTTTAAGAAATCTTTCCCTACCACAAGATTATGAAGATGCTTTTTTCTGTTATCTCCTAGAGTCTTTATTGTTTTGTCTTTTACGTTTCAATCTGCAGTCCACCTAGAATTAATATTTAGTTGACATTTTAACATACTCCTGCAAGTCTAGAAAAGAGCTCAAGTGATCTCTAAGTTTGTCCGTCCTTCCTTCCTTCCTTCCTTCCTTCCTTCCTTCCTTCCTTCCTTGCTGCGTTGGGTCTTTGTTGCTGCGTGCAGGCTTTCTCTAGTTGTGGTGAGCGGGGGCTACTCTTCGTTGTGGTGTAGTGGCTTCTCTTGTTGCGGAGCACGGGCTCTAGGCACACGGGCTTCAGTAGTTGTGGCGCACAGGCTTAGTTGCTCCTCAGCATGTGGGATCTTCCCGGACCAGGGATCGAACCCATGTCCCCTGCATTGGCAGGCGGATTCTTAACCACTTCGCTACCAGGGAAGTCCCTCTAAGTGGTTTCTAAGACCAAATTAATTCAATTTACATGTAGAAAATTGATACTTGATATTGACACTACACTCATATGTGTCGAAAATATATCTATTAGTAACACATAGTTTATCAAATTCCTCATATATAAAAACATGTTGGGCATGTTTAAATTTTTACTACATTTAAAACTGCAAAAATTCACCTTTCCGTATCCACTGGCAGGCAGCTATACAAAGTCTGTCTTTGTCTGCCAATATCTGTATTTCACATATTACCTGTATTTCACATATTCTCAGGAAGACCTTTGCTTTTAGTGAGGTCATAATCCAAGTCTTTCTGGAATTTGAGATTTTCAATTTTATTTCATCTCACGTGCTCACTTAGTTCCTTTCTCTTATTCCAAACTGTCTCTATAAACTTACGGGTGAAAGACCAAAGGGAGTAATTTCTGGATGTTTAATACAGGAATTGTTTAAATAATTGTATTTATATTATGCAAACACACTGGTGGTTTGCTTTTCTTCAGCAAAGGCTGAGGTTGTTCCCTGCAGGAGTGGTCCTTACTCCTAAACATTAAATATCTGTCGGAGCACTGTTGATGTTATAACTTTTGTAGGATAGTTTGGGGATTAGGTTTTATCATCTAGTAGACTGAAATATTTGTTCTTAAAAGTTGACCGAGCTTGGGAATTCTCTGGTGGTCCAGTGGTTAGGACTCCATGCTTCCACTGCGGGGGCCTGGGGTTTGACCCTGGATTGGGGAGCTAAGATGTTACAAGCCGCATGGCACCGCCAAAAAAAAATTGACCGAGAGCTGAACAAACTACCATTTGAAATAGGTTGTTTTTAAATTTATACACGGTGTTTATTGTACTTCCTAGGTATAAACGTTTTAATCTTGGTAAAAGACCTTATGGTTTTACAATGAAAAGGCTAGACTGACTTGTCTTTCAGCTTTGACAGTTCAACTCTGGAATTGGTCAAAACTCTTACCTGAAAAAAAGTCTAAATTACTTAAACAGTAGTTGTTTAAGAAATAGTACACATTAAAGATCATTTTAAGGATTAATGAATGAAAAAATCACTTACTTAAAGGATTTGACCAATATTGAAATAAATTGCATCTTTGTGTTCAACTTTTAAAAATACACATCTATGAAAAAGTCAGGGAGTGCTACACAAATTATTTGCACGCAAATACTTAAAAATATACTACAGGACTTACCTGGTGACTCAGTGGTTAAGAATCCACCTGCCAATGCAGGGGACATGAGTTCGAGCCCTAGTCTGGGAAGATCCCACATGCTGTGGAGCAGCTAAGCCCGTGCATCACAACCACTGAGCCTGTGCTCTAGAGCCCATGAGCCACAACTACTGAAGCCCGTGCCTAGAGCCCATGCTCCGCAACAAGAGAAGCCACCACAGTGAGAAGCCTGCGCACTGAAGTGAAGAGTAGTCCCCACACCGCAACTAGAGGAAGCCCACGCGCAGCAGCGAAGGCCCAACGCAGCCAAAAAAAAAAAGTCATCAGTCCTTTATAAAAATATATATATACTACAAAACTTAACATACTTAATATACCAAAATGTATTTAAAATATACTAAATATCCTTAAAAATATACTACAAAAACAATGTCAGGATTCAACCCCTAAATATGGTTTTGATACTTCAGTTGTAACATCTCGGAGAATTGAGTTTGATTCAAAAGGGTTGTGGGATTATGCCCCCAATTATGTGATGGCAGTTCTCTTTTTTATAACTAACAGTCATGTGGATGTTCAATAATTTTTGTTTACTATTAAGTTCACTTCCAACCTTTAGATTTTATGATTCTTGAGGACTTCCCCTTAAGTGCCTTGATATTCAGATTAAGTAATATTAGCTTTTAATATTTTTAGTAGTAAATGTGGACCATTATCCAAGACTTGTTTTATTAACAGAATATTGCTCTTGCTTTTCAGCGGGGATCTGATGAGCTTCTTTCTTCCGATGTCGTTAACGGACCTTTTACCATGAACAATTCCACTCGTTCTGCAGGTGTGTATGGTGAGTTTTCATTTTTTCAAAATCTGAGATGTTGTCTTTCTCTGGGTTTCAAAAATTTTTTTTTCACAATGTTCTTATTTTGCTCATCTTATAAACATGCAGTGCTATTATTTATAACAAAAACTAAAATTTGTGGCAGTGAAGTTCATATAGATGAAATTACTAGTTACAGCACTCTTAAATTTTAAGCATTAATTTGGATTTGATTAGATAATTCCTTTTTTGACTGACATTCTTTGTTACATAGTTGTGATAAAATTATCAGTAAGTTGGTGATCTAGAACTATTGAGTAAAAGAGCTAGATTTAAAAACTTGTGTTGAATGATGATGGATTTAGAGTAGAAGTATTAAAACTATAAGTTCACATGATTTTAAAAATAAATGTTCTTGAAATTTAAGGACTGTAAAATGAATTGGAGGAGTGCAGTACTTGAGAGAGAGTGAGCAGTTAGGAGGCTATTGCTGTATAGGAAATCCTGGTAAGGGGGGAGAATTTGTACTATAGCAGTAGTAGTTGTGATGGAGAGAATTAGAGAACTTAACAGAAGGTGAAATAATTGATGGTAATTGGTGATTAATCGAATGTTTGAATAAGGAATTCCATTGATGATTTGTAGGTTTAGAATTAGATAATTGGATAGCTGAATTGTGGTGCCTTCATTTATATTAGAAAGTACAGGAAGAACAGGGTTGGACAATATGGCAGGTTCAGTTTTTTTTGGCCACATGGCATGTGGGATCTTAGTTCCCCGACCAGGGATCGAACCCGCACCCCCTGCATTGGAAGCACAGAGTCTTAACCACTGGACCGCCAGGGAAGTCCTCAGATTTTTATATATTGATTTGAGGTTCCTCTGGGGATATCCAGATGGAAGTGTGAGATAGGTAGTGGGTTCCGGTCTCAACATCATAAAGAGAAATTTGGAAGTCAATATCATATACACTTAACAACTGAAGCCATGAGAGTGGAGAGTCTCAGAAAAGGTGAGATTTTTATCCAGATGTTTTGGTGTTATAGGGAGTTAGGGAATGAGTAGACCTCACTTTCCAGACCCTGAGTTACATGATGTTTGGGAGAGTGAACAGCCTTTATGTGAAGACCCTATAAGAGAAGTGAACCAGGAGGTTCAGTTAAGACAAAAGATGTAAAGAAAATCCAGTGAAGAGACTAAGAATGTTTGGGAATTGGTCAGCCATGGTACATTGCTCTAGAAGACTAAATGGAAGGATTTTATAGTCAGGACAGCAGCAGGGGGTTTGTTCATGTGGAAGTGTGACCAGGGTACTTAGAGCAGGAGATTAAAGCGGCTTTCTCAAAATTGACCTGGCGTCAGAATCACCCGGAGGGCTTGTTAAAGCACAGTTGCAGAGTCCATCCTCAGAATTTCTAATTCAGTAGATCTGGAGCGGGTCCTGAGAATTTGCATTTCCACAAGTTCGCAGGTAATGATGATGCTGCCATTTGAGGAACCACACTTTAAGAGAACCTGCTGAATGAAGGAAATGCTAGAAATCTGAAGTTCCTAAATCTGATTATCCTCTTGATCTGGTAGGCTTTTAAGAAAATTTCGGCCCTTACTCCTAGAGTTAACAGTACATCTAGGGTGGGACCCATGTGTTTGTTCTTTTTTTATAAATTTATTTATTTTTTAATTTATTTTTGGGTGCATTGGGTCTTCGTTGCTGTGCGTGGGTTTCTCTAGTTGCAGCGAGCGGGGTTAGTTGCGGTGCACGGGCTTCTCATTGTGGTGGCCTCTCCTGCTGCAGAGTACGGGCTCTAGACACGTGGGCTTCAGCAGTTGTGGCACTCAGGCTCAGTAGTTGTAGCTCACGGGCTCCAGAGCGCAGGCTCAGTAGTTGTGGCGCACGGGCTTAGTTGCTCCGCAGCGTGTGGGATCTTCCTGGATCAGGGCTCGAACCCGTGTCCCGTGCATTGGCAGGAGGATTCTTAACCACTGTGCCACCAGGGAAGCCCTTGTTCTTATTTTTAAAACTGAGGTCAGTTTGTTTGGTCATGTTTACAAACTACTGGGATGGATGACCAGAAAGACTGACATCCTGGTTGATTGATTACTTAGGAAAAGAAGTATGAGCTGTGAGTTTAGCTGGCATCAGTAGTCTGCTGTGTTTTGCTTTTATGTTTTCAATTTCTTCTTGTATCCCATTCATTCTAGGTTCAGTGTTTTTCTTCTTAAAGCACATCCTCTTTAGTAACTATTTCAGCAAAACTCTATAAATGGTAACCTCTTAGACTGACTAAAAATGTCTTTTTTGATATTACTATTGAGTGGTAGTTAGCTATTTAGAATTCCAGGTTGACAGTTATTTTCTCTCAGTACTTTGAAGGTACTGTTTTATTATTCTTTTGGCATCTGTTGTTGAGAAGTCTTTTGTCAGTCTAGCTTATTATTTTGTAGATAGTATTAGTTCTCTGTAGTTGTTTTAACATTTTTCTCTTTAATTTTGTTCTGTGGTTTCTCTAGCTGTGTCTAGGTGTGGATCACTAGTTCTCAACCCTGGATGTTCACTAAAATAGCTTGGGAAGCTTTGAAGAAAATACAGATAACTTGACCTACTCCACACCGATTCCAAAATTACAGGAGGGGGAAGGGGGACCTAGGCACTGTTTTTAATTTGTTTCTAAAGTTTCTTAGGTGATACATGTAAGGTGCAGCCAGGGTTGAAGACCATTGCTGCAGACTTACTTTCATTTATTCTGTCTAGGAGTGACCCTACTTTCCAAAGAATTGTTTCCTTTTGGAACTCTAGTTAGACATGTATAGGACCACCTCATTTAGTCCTGCAATTGTTTTAACCTCTTACATTTACTGTCACCTTTTTCTCATTAAGGTCCTGTATTTTGGATAATTTCCTTGAAATGGTTTTCTGATTCACTCATTATTTGTTCAGCTTTGTCTAATATGCTGTTTAATCCTTCTATTGAGTAATTGATTTCAAGGCATATATTTTTCATTTTTCTCTGTTTTGATTCATTTTTAAAGATCTAGTTTTGTTGTTATTTAGAAAAACGGTATCGTGTTCTTTTCTTATGGTTTCTATTGCTTTTTTCCCCTAATTTTTTAATTATTTAAAACAAAATTTTTATAGTCTCAGATTTTACAATTATGGAGTTCTTGGGGGTGCTAATATTACTGGGTTTTGTGTCTGCTAGTATTTGCTTATGGTATATTATTTTTCCTTGATTCATAATTTTTGGTTGTGAGGTAATCTTTAGCTGAATTATTTTTTTCTTCTGTGAGAATCTTCAGGGAAGTTTTGTGTTTGCTCTGCTAGACTTGCTAGGGTATCACCAGCACGTAACATGTCCTAATGTACATGTTAATTTATTGCTTTGGGGATTCCTACCAGAAGGGAAGAGAGAATTAAAGATCCAGACATTTACATTCAAATCCATGAACAGAGATAAGACTTCCTTGTTAAATACCTGTGATACGTGGAAAATTTCTAATTTTAGTTTGCCTTTTATGAGGGGATGGCCTGCTGAAGGGTTTGCCTGTTGATACCTAAAAACTTTTCTTTTTTTAGGTCACCTATACATTAAAAATACTTCTGTAATATTTGATTCAGTATTTGCAATTCTCTAAAAGCTTCAAAAACTAAAGATTTTGGTACTCCATTCCTTGACTTCTTTGAATAAATATTTCTAATTGATTTTAAACAAATTGTGTCAGAAAGTTTTTAGGGTTCATTTATAAACAAGTTAAATCCCTTTGTAAGTTACTTAAGTAGTTCTTCAAAGACACAAATAATTTAAAAAATCACATTGATAATGCATAGCTAAAAGAAAGCCATGTATTGTGTTGAAAGATCTTTTTTGTATTCAGTATAGTCTTCATCACAAAATTTTTGTAGTTCAGTTAATCTAAATGTGGATTTTAAAATATTTGTAAAATTTGACGACTATAATTTTTCTTTCTATCTGTAGAATATTGCTTGTTTGGTAACAAGTTATGTGTGCACCAAATCGATTGCAGATACATGTCTACTTCATGGGACTGTCAGAACACTGTTTTTGCCATGACATCTTGCTGCACCAAAATTTATATTTGTATTATTACCCCAAAGAAGTTTTATTTTTAGCTGAGTTTTTTAAACTGAATTTCCATTAGTGTCACACATTTCACTTTTGATAGAATGACTTCCCAAAAACTTTCCTTTTATTCCATTGAAAGTATTTAATATTATACCATTATTGGGTAATAACTGATTTTCTAATGTTAGCAGATGATGATAAAACTGATATAATTTAACTGTTTGCAAAGTTCTGTTAGTGGTGTCAACATATTAACACCTGACACTTTATTGTTTACACATGGAGAAGAAACTTTGCAAATTAATTCAGAATTACAGATTTATGGATTTACTATAAGATATAAAATGGAATGATTATAAACAGAATTGTATTTCATGTGCAACTGGCCTGTAATTCCCACATTTTCCACAGACTGGCAGCCTGGCAGCCAAATGAATAGCATAGGTAGCAGGTTGAATACTGATGGAAGGAGTTAGGAGCTATCCTTAGCTACTTGTGTCCCACTGCATTTCTTCTCCTTTTTTAAAAATTTTTTTAAAGTTTTAAAAAATTTTTAAAAATTTCTTTTCAAATTGTTTTCTTTTTTTTTTTTTTCTTTGGCTATGTTGGGTCTTTGTTGCTGCATGCGGGTTTCCTCTAGCTGTGGCAAGCAGAGGCTACTCTTCATTGCGGTGTGTGGGCTTCTCATTGCAGGGGCTTCTCTTGTTGCAGAGCACGGGCTCTAGGCACACAAGCTTCAGTAATTGCAGCATGCGGGCTCAGTAGTTGCCGCGCACGGGCTTTAGGGCATGTGGGCTTCAGTAGTTGTGGCGCGCGGGCTCAGTAGTTGTGGCCTGCGGGCTCTAGAGTGCAGGCCCAGTAGTTGTGGCTCATGGGCTTAGCTGCTCTGCGGCATGTGGGATCTTCCCAGACTAGGGCTCAAACCCATGTCCCCTGCATTGGCAGGCAGATTCTTAACCACTGTGCCACCAGGGAAGTCCCCACTGCCACTGCATTTCTTTTCTTTTTTCTTCCTTCCTTCCTTCCTTCCTTCCTCCCTCCCTCCCTCCCTCCCTCCCTCCCTCCCTCCCTCCCTCCCTCCCTTCCTCCCTTCCTCCCTTCCTCCCTCCCTCCCTCCCTCCCTCCCTCCCTTCTTCCCTTCTTTCCTTTTTAAATCAAAGACTCTGTGTGTTGTCTGTGAAAAAGTCATGAAGAGATTCCGTCTCACTGGTTAACATTGGTTAATATTCAGATTTAATCACTGTACATGTGGTTTATAAACTACTAGAGGAGGCCATGGCAAAAACTGGAAGTTAAAAAAATCAATTGGATCTACTAAGCCTATTCTAGCTTATTTCAATGCAACTGTTAATAATTTTTTTTCAAAAGAGAAGATGTTAAACTGTACAGGTTGCTAGAACAATGATGCCAAATTGTGACTGTCCCAGGCAAACTGGTCGTTCTGCTTAGATATTAATATTCCTTAAGAATGTCTCTTAGCCTATAATGGACATATGAACTTTAAATTATTTTGTGTAGTTCTAAAACAGCCCCTCATTCCCCATTCTTTCCCCACAAGATCTTAGGGATTCTGAAATGTTGATCTTTTTGTATAATTATTTTTCCATCTGGGAATATGGCATGTGAGTCCATGGTTTTAGGTCTTATTTTATATCCTTTGGTAACTATGAAAATGTTTTATACTTTTCTACATAAATCATATGCTTTTCCTCCTAAATTTAATCTTAGGAATTATGGCAGAGGTTGTTTGTTGGGTACCCCAATACTTTCTATTTTCTTTAGCAACAGAGCTCTAATTTTTATCTGGGCACATTGCCACCCAGATTAAATGACTGCTTTTCCAGTCTTCCTTATAGCTAGGTGTGGTCATGTGATTTTAAGTGCTGTCTAACGAGATGTAAGTGGAAGTGTTACTTCTGGGGCATCTCTGCATGTTTTTTTCCTCTTTCATCTTGCTGCCTGTAGGAGTTCTAGCTTCCATCTGTGAGAAAAGTGCTCCAGAAACCTGCCCTTGAATCTATTGGTGAATATTAAGCCACACATGCCTTACCAGTAGGGGTGGTATATCAGCTCTAGCATAAAGGCTATTCTAAACCCACCCTAACAAGACTTAAAAACAAGCTCCAAAACAATTACCTGATCTTAAAGTAACTTAACTTTTTTCCAGAAAGGAGACTGGCACTTTAAAGGAATAAAACAATTCCAGTGCTCACAATGTTGAGCATTCAATCAAAAATTGCAACCCATAGCTAGGAGAAAAATCAGTCAACAGAAACACACCTAGAAAATAACAGATGATGAAGTTAGCAGATTTGTACTTTGGAACAGTTATTAAAGTATGTGAAAGGATTTAAAGGAAAATATCAACATAACAGGGAGAAAATGAAAGCTAAAAATCAAATAGAACTTCTAGAGATAAAATTATAATATCTAAAAAAAAAAATGGCATGGCTGTAACAGCACTAATATTCTGTAAAAGAAATGATCAGTGAATTTAAAGACAGCAATAGAAACTAAAGCACATAGACCAAAAAAAAAAAAAAAAAAAGACTGAAAAAGAAATGAACAGAGCCTTAATAACCTGTAGAACAAAATTAAGTGGTCTAAACATATGTATAATTGAAGTTCCAGAAAAAAAGTTGGGGGTGGGGAAACAAATATATCTGAAGAAATAATGACTGAAAATACTCCAGATATGGTGGAAACTGTAAAGCCACATATCCAAGAAGTTCGGTGAACCACAGGCAGGATAAACACAGTGAAAACCACACCAAATCTCCTCATAATCAAATTGCTGAAAACCAGGAATGCAGAACAAATCTTAAAAGTAGCCAGAGGAAAAAAGTCACATTTATTCAGAGAAACAAAGATAAGAGTAATGAGAGAGTGCTTGCCTGAAACTGTGCAAACCAGAAGACAATGGAGCAACATTTTTAAGGACTGAAGATAAATACAATGAAACTGAAATTCTATATCCAGTTAAAATATTTTTCAAAAATAAAGTTAAAATAAAGCCTTCTTTGAGGCACACAAGAGCTGAGAGCATTTGTTAGTAACAGACTTACATTTTATGAAATGGAAAAGGAAATTCCTCAGACTTGAGGAAAATGATACCAGGTGGAAACTTGGGTCTACACAAAGTGGTAAATATGTGGATATGTGACTTTTCTTTCTCATTTTTTTGGTTAATTTAAAAGATAATTGAGGGATTCTGGGAAGATGGTAGAGTAAGAAGCACCAGGAGTCTGTCTTTCTACCTAGACAACAATTGTACTGGCAGAATCTGTCTATAGCTAATTTGGAACTCTGGAGTCTTTTGAAGGCTTGCAAGTTCCAGGGGAAGACTTGGAAGGTAAATTGTGGTTAATTTTGGTCAATTTTAGCTCTTGGCGCAGTAGCAGCTACCCATCCCTCACCCTCAGTCACATGGCAGGCAACTGTGTGGTTCCAGAGCAGCTTACAAATAGGAGCCAGGGTAGGCAAAAAGGACCTTGTCCTTCAACTTCAAGGGGTCTGTGCTCTGATTGCTGATTGCTTCTTCTGATCATGCAGGTACAGACAAAGAGGTAGGCAGTCATTGTTCTTGCATCTCCCCCTATTGTTACAAGCCAGCACGCCCCACTCCCAATATATGTGACTTCCAGAGCATATAAAGGGCTGGTGCTTTCCACACCCTCCTCCCCTTCATTTTCCCTTTTTTTCCCCTTTTGGGAGCCAAATATTGAAGACTAGGACATTAAAAAACAGCTGCATCTACAGGGAAAATTAGAATGTGATAGTGCATGCCCAGGAAAAGGCTCAGAAGACACCTGAGAAGAACTTAAATTTACACCTCAAGCTGATCCTTGGCGTAAACACAGTCTAAAACAATCAGAAACAATAAAAACAATAACACAAATGAGAAAACCCTTAGAAAGGGGAAGAATCTGATTTCCAGAGTTACCACATTCCCAAATTTGATGAAAAACATGAATATAAACATCCAAGAAGCTTAATGAACTCCAAGTAAGATGAATTCAATGAGACCCACACTGAGACAGCTTTATAATCAAACTTTGAAAAGTCAGACAGAGAGAATCCTGAAAGTATCAAGAGAGAATCAACTTATCACATACAGGGGATCCTCAATAAGAATATGACCAGATTTCTCTTTGGGAACTTTGGACAGAAGTCAGTGGGCCAATATATTCAAAGTGCTAAAAGAATAAAACTGTCAACCAAGTATCCTATGTTTGGTAAATTTTTCTTTCAAAAGTGAGAGAGAAATTCCCAGATGAGCAAAAACTGAAGGATTTTATTACCACTAGATCTGCCCTGCAAGAAATATTCAAAGGAGTCCTTTAGGGTGAAATGAAAGGACACCAGACAGTAGCTCAAAGCCATATGAAGAAATAAAGATCTCAGTGAAGGCCCTTATAAAAGCCAATATTATTCTAACAATGGTTTGTTATCTACTTTTTGTTTTCTGCAGATTTAAGGGGCTAATACATTTTTTAAAAATTATTAATATAAAAGCTACCAAGTGACTTGGTTTGTAACTCCACGTTTTGTTTTCTAAATAATTTAGGAGACTCATGCATTAGTCAAAAGAATTGTTAGTTTGTGTTTCCGGGCACACATTGTATAAAGATGTAATTTTGTGATAATAACGGAAAGGGGTGGGGACAGAGCTGTAAAGGAGCAGAGTTTTTATATGTTATTGAAGTTAAGCTGGTCTAAATTCAAATTAAAGTGTTATAACTTTAGGATGTTAAATGTAATCCCCATGGTAACCACAAAGAAAATAGCTATATGATATGCACGAAAGGAAATAAGAAAGAATACTTAGAGTAGACAGAATAGAATGGTGGTTGCTAGGGGCTGGAAGAAGGGAGGAATAGGGAACTACTTTTTAATGGGTATAGAGTTTCTGTTTTACAAGGTGAAAAGTGCTATGGAGATAGATGGTGGTGATAGTTACACATTGTGAATGTGTTTAACACCACTGAATTCTACGTTTAAAAATAGTTAAGATAGCGAATTTTATGTTATGTGTATTATACCACAGTAAAAAATTATTTGAAAAAAAAGTATAGAATGCTCTCTATGGAAAGCTCCATAAGACACAATAAGTGAATAAAATAAGATACAAAAAGAAAAAAAGGTAATTGACTATTTAAAGCAAGATAATATTAATATATTTGGGGAGTTATAGCATATGTGAAAAGTATAATATATGATAGTAACACAAAGGATATGATAAGGGAAATAGACATATACTTTGAAAAGTTCTTACATAATACCTAGGTGTTATAATATTTTAAGGTAGACTGGGGTAAGTTAAAGATATGAATTGTCAATTTAACCCCAGAGCAGTCACTTAAAAAAAAGTAAACAAAAAAAGTAAAGATTATAATTAAAAAGCAGAGATTATCTGCCATTTATGTGCATGTTTTATGTGTGACATATTATGTTTTCTTGATAAATTGATCCCTTTATCATTATGAAATGTCTCTCTTTATCCCTGGTGATATTCCTTTTCCTGAAGTCTACTTTGTCTGATATTAGTACAGCCACTCCAGCTTTCTTGTGATTAGGGTTTACATATTTATGTTTTTTCATCCTTTTACTTTTAACCTGGATTTTATATTTTAAATGGGTTTCTTATTCACACCTTATAATTGTTTTGCTTTTATCCAGACCATAATCTCTGCCTTTCAATTGGAATCTTTATGCCAGTTTCACTTAATATAATTATAATTATTGATGTAGTTGGGTTTAAGTCTTTTTTTTTTTTTTTTTTTTTTGGCCGTGCGGTATGCAGGATCTTAGTTCCCCAGCCAGGGATTGTATCCGCACCCCCCTAAGTCTTCCATCTTGCTATTTATTTCCTATTTGTCCCGTATATTTTGTTCTGTTTTTCCTTTGTTTCCTGGCTTTCTTTAGATTATTTTTTATATTCCATTTTATTTATCATTTATTACTTTGTATTCCATTTATTTATATTTCTTGATAAATATATATATTCACTTAATTACAGAGCTTCAGAATACATAAAGTAAAACTAATAGAACTAAACAGAGAAATAGACAAATCCACAATTACAGCTGGAGATTTCAACACTCCTCTCTCAATAATTGATAGTGTAGTAGATAAAAATCAATAAGGATCCAGAGCAGGCATTAGCAAACTCTGCCCTGTGCGCCAGATCCATTCCATTGCCCATTTTTGTATTGCCCATGAGCTAAGATTGATTTTTACATTTTTGTTTAAAAAAAACATTTATTTATGTATTTATTTATGTATGTATGTATTTCGCTCTGCCTGGTCTTTGTTGCGGCATGCAGGATCTTTGTTGCAGCACACGGGATCTTTAATTGCAGCACGCGAACTCTTAGTTGCAGCATGTGGGATATAGTTCCCTGACCAGGGATCAAACCCAGGCCCCCTACATTGGGAGTGCGGAGTCTTAGCCTCTGGACCACCAGGGAAGTCCTGATTTTTACATTTTAAATGGTGAAAAGCACAAAGAATATTTTCTGATACATGAAAATTTTCTGATACATGAAACTTATATGAAATTAAATTTCACTGTCTATATATAAAACTTTATTTGAACACAGTCATACTTATTTATTGGCTTGGCCAAAAAGTTCGTTCAGGTTTTTCTGCAAGATGTCATCTGTGGCTGCTTTCATGTTACAACTGCAGAGATGAATAGTTGGTTCAGAGCCTGTGTGGCCCACAAAGTCTAAAATATTTATGTGACCCTTTAGAAGAAGTTTGTAGATCACCTAATATAGAAGTTTTCAATACTATCAACCAGCTTGACCTCATTGACATATGGAACAGTCTCCCGCACACCATCAGTATACATATTCTTTTCAAGTTCACATGAAATGGTCAGCAAGGTAAAAACTGTATGCTGGGTCCTTGAGTCTCAGTAAATATGAATGCATTAAAATTATGCATTAGAATTGTATTAGCAGTTTTAAGAAATGATCCTCAAATATGTGAGAAAAAAATCTCCAGTTGCTTGGAAAAAGAAAGTAACACTTAATCCATGGGTCACATAAGAAGTCACAAAGGAAATTAGAAGATATTTTGAAGTGAATTAATATGAAAACACAACTTACTAAAGTTTGTAGGGTTCAGCTAGAGCTGTTCTTAGAAGGAAATTTACAGCTTTAAATATTTTATTAGAAAAAAGTCTACAATGAATGATCTAAGCTTCTAAGTGTAGCATAAGAAGAGCAAATTAAACCCCAAGTAAATAGAAAAGAAAATATTAAATATGAAAACAAAAGTTAATGACATAGAAAATGAGGATTAATGAAACCAATAGCTGTTTTTTTAATAGATCAATAAAATTAATAAACCTCTAGGTAGGTTTATTAAAAAAAAGACAGAAATTACCAATATCAAGAACTATCCTGTAGACATTAAAAAGATATTGTTATGGACTGAATGTTTGTGTACCCCCAAAATTCATATGTTTAAGCCCTAACCCCCAGTGTGATGATATTTGGAGATGGGGCCTTTGGAGTGGGGCCCTCACTGGGATTAATGTCTTTATAAGAAGAGATGCCAAAGAGCTTGCTTTTTCCCTCCACCCCTGCCATGTGAGGACCATGTGAAAAGGTGGCTGTCTATAAGCCAGGAAGAATCCTCACTAGAAAGTGACCATGCTGACCCTTGATTTTGGACTTCTAGTCTCCAGAACTGTGAAAAAGTAAATTTGTATTGTTTAAGCCACTCTGTCTATCGTATTTTGTTATGGTGTCCTGAGCAGGCTAAGATAGATATCAAGTGAATATTGTGAACAATTTTAAGCCAATAAGTTTGACAGTTTAGATGAAGTGGACCAATTCCTTGAAAAACACAGGTGCAAAAGAAATAGAAAACCTAAATAGCCCTGTACTTGTTTTAAAAATCAAATTGATAATGAAAAAGTCCGGGTTCAATGGTTTTTTGTGGCCATATGGGTTATTTGTCAAAGGTTGTCATACTCTGCATTTAAAATGCAGGTGGATTTTACTATACCTAAAGAATACCCTAATAAAGTTGAATTTTTAAAAAGATCCATATTTCTAGGATAGTTTTCTTGGTAGATCCCTTCAGTTTTGAGATGGGAATATATGAATTTTTAAAAAGCCTCTTCCACTTATCCCTTTGGAACATAATTAATATGTAGTAGCCATTCAGGACTTTTCATTATATTCAAAAAATACAAGATTTATGCAAGCTAAGTATTTTGAATGCTTATTTTCATAATACAATTTTGGTAAAGTCTGTGGTGTATCCTTTTGTACAGGGAATAATTTGTCAAAGTTATGTATTCAGTGCATTGCAATTTTCTTGTTTCCTCTTTTATTAAATTATAATTCCATATAATTGCTTATATGCATTTTTCATTTTTAGATTGTTATATTTATCAAGTCTTTAGATATAACCTTTTTTGGGTCATCTAGATGAGTAGTT
This sequence comes from Balaenoptera musculus, assembly GCF_009873245.2. NCBI lineage: Eukaryota > Metazoa > Chordata > Mammalia > Artiodactyla > Balaenopteridae > Balaenoptera > Balaenoptera musculus. Next base: position 94,968,205 of record NC_045790.1, on the reverse strand, counting down.
CTTAGGCTTTTAGATTACACAGAATAATAAAATTTTCAATTAATTTTGAGCAGTGTCAATTTTGCAAAGTAAGAACATCAAGAGAAAAAATCCACTGTTGTCCACAATCATTATTTTAGCACCAAAAAAGTAGAAAGAACATACTTTCCAGGTAAAATAAGCCCTCCTAAGAAAATGAAGACATAGATTATTGATCACTTTGTACTAGGCATTGCACCTAGCATTTAAATGTTATCATATTTAATTTTCTAAATACTCATACTACATTTTCCAAATACTGTTATTATACTCATTTTATCCGAGAAGAATCTCAGGCTCAGTTATGTCAGAACAAGATGTCTGATTTCATAGCCCATACTCTGAACATAGCGCAGGCACTTTTATAATGCAGAACAATTAACAGCCTAAAATGGTGATATATTTGCATAATTCTTGATAAAAATTTGTCACCATAGGTCTTTATTTGATAGTTCAGTGCAAGCTCAAATAGCTTGTGTAGGTATTCATTTTTTCTCACACATAGTTTTACGGAGATTATGAACACCTCAGTTAAAGAAACAACCTTCTTAATGTTCATTCATTCATTTTGGAATATTCTGGGTAAATTTACAAAAGCCTTTGGCCTTTAGTATGTTTTTCTAGTCTTTAACACTTTGTGCTGCTTAAGAACGCACAAGGTGGTGGTATTGTTGTCTAGCCATCTAGGCTTACAGGGAGGGAGGGTGCAGAAAGGCACTTCATGCTTGGCTTTCACTCCTGTCCAGGAGGTGATATTTGGCATTTAATCTAGTGACAGTATTATCATTATAATCCTCATAAACCTGCACATACTCTGAAAATTTATTGTCACTGTCAGGTTGCTTACTTTTTTCTGCGAATGGTAAGACACTTTGAGATTTTTGTGGTTAAGAAAATTACCTTTAAACTTAAGTTTGAATAATGCTTTTATCACTTGTTAGCTGTGTACAAAAATTATTTAATCTCTGAACCTCTGTCTCTTCATCTGTTAAAATTAATAATATTTAACTTAGTATATTTTTGTTAACTCCAGTGAAGCAGTGTAAATGAAAGCAGCGTGAAAACTAGAAACTAATGGACATTTTAGGTAGCTGGAATTCTGTCAGGGTTTTTAGAGCAGGATAAAGACATGATACATCTGTTTAGATTGATATGATGTTGGATCTGAGTGGAAGTGGGGGAGGGGTGAAACTAGAGGAAGGGAAGAGTAGAAGGGGCCAAGATCATAGGTGAGGTGACATTGAGAGTGGAGATGAAAATGGAATCAGTCATTTTGGAGGGAAAAATCAATATTTCATGATGATTAATGAGAAAGGAGAAGGAACCTCTTGCCTCCCAGATTAATTTCCAACAAATATTTGCCAATTATTTTCCACACTCTCCTAGGCATTTGTTATATACAGGCACAGACCTGTAAGGACCTCTAGGAATTGATGGTATTTGGGTCCAGGTAGGATGTTGCCTGCATTCATGAACATAGAGAATTTGGGAGCAAGTGCTGGTTTTGGTATTAAGTCAACCTATTTACCTGTAAGCAAGTTGAGTTCTGTGCCACAGCTATGGGTACACAATACTGCCATATAATTTTTATGTGGTCCTCATGAAATTTGTTTATTTAGGATCACACACCTGATTGTAAAGTTCCATTAGTGTTTAGAAAAATGATAATCTTAGGTGTTTGGAAAGATTATATTTTCCTCCTAATACTGCTAAGTATTTTAGTATTAAAAAAACAACACTGTAATGAAACTTTTGGCTTTCAGATAATTTGCATTCAGTCTTACTTGGTGTTATTTCTGGGAGAAAAACATTTCTGAATCTTATGTACATAAATTTGAGTACTCATTACCGGCTTGTCAGTTCTAGTTATTGTCACTGTTAAAACATAGGCTTTAAATAAAATTTGGCTGTAAACTGGCATAATGGATTTCTTAATTTTACAGCAGTGGTTCTCAAACTTTAGGTTGCTTCAGAATCATCTGGAGAGCTTGTTAAAACACAGTTGCTGGGATGTTTCTGATTCAGTAGGTCTGAGGTGGGGCTAAAAATTTGCATTTCCAGAAAGGTGATGATGCTTATATTAAGAACTGCCTGTATCATAAGGAATAAGATTATCCTAGGAAACCACAATTTAGCTTCTAAAAGCACTTTAAAAAATAGATTGGTAAAAATTATATGATGCCTAAGAAATAAACTTATTTTCATAAACATGCGTCTCAAATCCAAATCCTCGTAGGGTGTGATAAATATAAAATTTTTATTACTGTCTTTCCTAAAAGTTATTATTCTTATTTGTTTAATTAGTAATAGGACAAATTAGAAAAATACCTTTAAAAATACATTAAAGATATTATAAATATTGTTCTCTATTCACAACAAATAGTTGACTATTTAGAGGTTTTGATACCTCTAAATATGTAATTCATTTACCCAGCACTTTTCCTTGAAGTTAAAAATCAGAGTTCAATTTAAAAAAAATATAATACCTGCAGTGAAAAATCAACCCATTCATTGAAAGGTGGATGGTTTTGTTTTCCACTGTCTTCTACTCTTCTCCCATCAGCCCTGTAGTTCCTGAATTTCAAAACCTGAAACTCTTGGAATATCAAATGTCAAATGTGATGATATGGTTAATGTAATATGTCAACCCAAATTAGTTTCAGTAATTTTTTAAAAAATCTTATATTTTTTAGCTAATGGGAATGACAACAAGAAATTTAAAGGAGATAGACCTCCCTGTTCGCCTTCCCGTGTTCTCCATCTTCGCAAAATTCCAAGTGATGTCACCGAAGCAGAGGTCATATCATTAGGTCTACCATTTGGCAAAGTAACTAATCTTTTGATGTTGAAAGGAAAAAGCCAGGTATGTAAGTTTTAAAGATTGACCCACAGTTATTATCTCTGGGTGTTAGTGATAAAATGATTTTTAGGGGAATTACCTGGCAGTCCAGTGGTAAGGACTCCATACTTTCACTGCCAGGGGTGCCGGTTCAATCCCTGGTGGGGGAACTAAGATCTCACAAGCCGCAAGGTGTGGCCAAAAAAAAAAAAAAGATTTTTATTTTCTTGAACATTTTTTTTTCCCCCTAAATTTCATTCTATTTAAATAGTTTTTAAAATAGAACTTTTTAATGACAGGAAGCAACAAACAAAAATGTTAATATAGGAAACAGGATTATCTCTTATTCATTGACTTGTTAACAAACATATTTTATATTCTTAATTACAAAATGGTTTATGAAAATATCCTGTGATTATCAGAAGAGATTGGATTGATTACCATCAGAGATTGGATAATGATGTCTGATTCAGACTCCTCTATCTTTAGTAAACTATTTAACATCCCTGTTTAATGCAGATGAGGTTATTAAGAACTGGAGAAGTTAAATAATATGTCTTAGTATTCAGCCCTTGTGTTTACACATTTTTCTTACATCTTTTGGAGATAGTGCATGCACTTGGATCTTTTTATCACAGATGCCACTATTGAGAATAGTATGGTTTGCACGGTTTGAAAGGGCCAACATGACCGTGTCTAATGGCTGTGAAATGTCTAACTGCCATGTGTTATGTACATTATCGTGTTTCGTGTAGTGTATCCTATGTTTTATGTCAAATAGCTCTGAGAGGCAGCAGGCAATGTCACACTTTCCTTTGTTTCTGCAGTTGGTTCTAGGTTTATATTTATCTGTAGTGCTAATTAACTGTTATGTTAATTGCTTGTCTTTTGATCATAAATCCTGTTTAGAAAATATCTTGTTAGTAATTACTTCAGCAGGAGATTCTGATGTGAGTCACTAGTAGTACTTGTAAGCATAATCTTTCCCATGGTTCTTGTAGGTGGAGTGTTGAGGACAGAGTAGGGGTTATTTTCACCAGCCTTTCTGTGGGTAGTGACTTTCGGTTTTCTCTCCACCCTACATTATGAAAATTGATCCCTTTGGATGCTTTGGGAAAACATAAATAATTCTTTTACTGGACTCCATGTGGGAAAATTTATTTTTACATATGAATTTTTTGAATTTTTAGGTTGTATATACATTTAGGAAAAAATTCCTGTGATAAGAATCATATTCCAAAGACATTGTTCAGCTTTTCCTTTGTGTGACTGATGTTAGACACATTGCAGGAGTTTAGAAACATTTAGAAAGGAGTTTGCAGGAAGAGACTCTCCCGATATAATGAATATTATTAGAATACAGTTTACAAATTCTTTGTTGAAAAGATGATTAAAAACCAGATAGTTAGGAAATATTGCCATAGCTATTTTTGTTACCTTGATCATTTTTATCCACTTCTCTTAGAAATATTAGAAAAAGTGTATTATTGATACAATTGGATAGCAACTTTAAAGTGTGTCGTGGACATCTGTACCTTTTAGATAGTATAAATGACTCGAAGTCTGTTTTATTCCTCGAAGATAGTGATTTGGATCAGGGGTTCTTCCTGCATTTTAAATTTGAGATGTTCTTATAGGTAGTTCTGAGGGCTCAGAATACTTAGTAGATGTCTATATTTTATCTTCTTAACCATTAAGATAGGGTGATAAAACCTGCCACCTTAAAGGTCTGTAAGTTTCCTATTCCTGTCATAAGTTAATTGGAGTCCTGACAGCTAGGAGAAGCTTTATACAGAATAAGGCATAAATACCAAGGAGCATTTTCCATCTCAGTTCTTCTTGTGTTAGTCTTCAAATAGCTAATATTAGTACAGTGATTACCAATATCCAAAAAAGGTCACTTGAATGACCCAAAGCAATATTGACTTAATGTAGAAAGTTCTCACATTTCCCTAATTTGTACAATTGAGCCTTTGCACCTGAATGCTCTAATTGTATTCATAAATGGCTGTTTTATAAAAAGGTAAAGAAGAGCAAATCATTATGCCTCATCTCTGTTTGAGAATTTTTTAGGAAGAAACTGAAAGCATCTATTTATAGTAGTGATGCACACGTTTATTTTTGCCTTTTTAATTATTTCTAGATTTTAGAAGAAACAAGAAGAAAACCAAAAACCACATAAAATCATTTAATCAACTGGCAATTTCCCAATCCCAAATCGTTTATTGAACCCAACTTTTTTCAAATATGTGTTCAATTACTGTCAATAATACACTTTGAAACAAGTCTTTTCATCCCCTTGGGGGCAATGTGATTTCTCTTGACAATACACGAGTTTAGAGCAAGCTGGAATGACAAAGTAGTTCTTAGCTGCCTTTCAAAAACATGAGCTTTCACTTTACTTTCTTGTGTTTATTGCAGGCTTTCTTAGAAATGGCTTCTGAGGAAGCTGCTGTTACTATGGTGAATTATTACACTCCTGTTACTCCTCACCTTCGAAGCCAGCCTGTTTTTATTCAGTATTCCAATCACAGAGAACTTAAGACTGACAATCTACCTAATCAAGCTGTAAGTATTAAAGGCATTTCTAAAAATAGTTATAAGAACACATGATATAATAACTTAAATTTAATTTTCTATTTTTCAGAGGAAAAATAATCATGTGTTTTTCTTCATCTTAGAATGCTCTACTGGTAAAGATTGTTTATGTAAATTCTTACCCAAAGACTTAAGAATAAGAAAGCACTGCCATTTGGAAGTAAGTTTGAAGATATGGTGTTAGAAATGGCAGATATTTAGTTTTCCCTTGAAACTGTTTTCATGAGTGGAAAAAAACATACATTGTTATGTCTCTCTTAAAAATCTCAGATCTGAAAGGAACTGTAGAAGTCATTCCTTTTCTTTTTACAGAATATGTAACAAAGGCATTGAGAGGTTGAGTGATGCTTCTATTGTGATGTTAAGTAACTGAACTTAAGATGTTAATAAGAATTTGTATAGATATGTTCATTAAATGATTTTTGACTCTCCAAGATGAATGTGGAATATAGAATATGAACATTTCTTACCTCATTTTCCAGTTTTTATTTTGATATAATTCATGTTCAAACTTCTGTGTCTCTCCAGGTTGATTTTTAAGTAGCTAAAATAGTAATTTGAAGTAACTTCAGGGTAGGAAAAATTTATCCACAAAGCAAGTACATCTTAAGAAAGAGGTTTTTTAAATTATGTTGAGAGCAATTTGGCCGTGATACTCTTGCTCTAGGCAAAAGAACTCCTTCAGCTCTTTGACTCTGTGTTGAAAGTCATTATAATGCAAGCTGCTGAATTTATAGTTTTCCACATTTTTAAAAACAGTGACATTTCCTGCACACAATCCTTAACTTATCCAAGAGATATTAATGGCCTATAATAAACTATCTAAACTTAAGAGTAAATGAAATGTTAGATATTTTTAAATAGTATAATTTTTTTTAATGAAAAATTGCCTTGTAAATAGGATACATGCTCATGGTAAAACATTCAAACAATCCAGAAAAATAAAAAATAAACAAAACAATCCAGTTACCCAGATATAACTAATTAACTAACATTTTGCTAACATTTCACTGTGTACCCCTTCTCTATTCAGGTTATTGTCTATGTATATAATTTTATACCAATGGAATCCTAATAGTTTGAAAACTACTGAAAACTATTTTTTCTCTACAATATGTCAGGGATGTTGTTTCATGACAACAAATACAGAATTACTTCATACTTTTTATTTTATTTTTTTTACTTCATAATTTTTAAATGACTGCATAATACTCTCTTCAAAAGGGCAGCCATAATTTATCCCGTTTCTTTTCTTTTTTTAGTTTAACATCTTTATTGGAGTATAATTGCTTTACAATGTTGTGTTAGTTTCTGCTGTATAACAAAGTGAATCAGATATATGTATACACATATCCCCATATCCCCTCCCTCTTGCGTCTCCCTCCCACCCTCCTATCCCACCCCTCTAGGTGGTCACAGAGCACCGAGCTGATATCCCTGTCCTGTGCTATCCAGTTTCTTGTTGTTAGATTGAGATTGTTTGCTATGTTATGCTCTTACAAATAGTACTATAGCAGCATTCTTACATATCTTGGCACACATGCAGCATTATCTTATTTATGTTCCTGGCAACAAAATTGCTGGGACTAAGCCTATGCATGTTTTATGTTTCAATATATGTTGCATGATTGCTTTCTCTAAAGCTTATTTGCTGATTTAGGGTGCCACTGATAATATATGAGCAAGCAGTTTTCCTGTCCATCTGTGTTAATATGCTAGTTAACAAATTGTATCTTATTGTTTGCTCTCTTTTATTTAATAACTTGTGAAGTATTTATAGTGATTTCTGTTAATGCAGTTTTTCCCCCATTTTTTCAATTGTGGTAAAATATATATAACGTAAAATTTACCACTTTAACCATTTTTAAGTGTATGGCTCAGTGGCATTAAGTACATTTTCATTGTGCAACCCATCACCACCACCCATCTCCAGAACTTTTTCATCTTCCCAATACCTGTTATACACTTACTCCTCATTTCCCCTACCCCGACCCTGGCAGCCACCACTCTATATACTTTCTGTCTCGAATTTTGTCTGCTAATGCAATTTAAAAATATTTTTATATAATAGTCAAATCTCTGAAGTTGTATTATGGTCTCTGACATGGGTGCCATACTCATAAAACCCAGTATAGCAAGATTAAAAACATTTTTTTTACCTATGTTTTCTTATACTTTCATGTTTTGGTTTTTATTTGTAGTGTTTAAATCTGTTTTGTTAAGAATATTTTGTGGGTGGAGAGTGAGACTTTGGTCTTTCTCTTACTCCCAGTGACCAGTTTCTCTTTTGTTGTAGTTGAACAACCCATTTATCAATATTATCCACTCATGGGACTTCCCTGGCAGTCCAGTGGTTAAGACTTTGCCTTCTAATGCAAAGGGTGTGGGTTCAATCCCTGGTCGGGGAGCTGAGATCCCACATGCCTCGTGCCAAAAAACATAAAACAGAAGCACTATTGTAACAAATTCAATGAAGACTTTTTAAAAAATGATCCACATCAAAAAAAATCCACTCTTGTGAAACTTGTCTTTTGTCATGGTCTAGTTTTCCATACACAGACTATGCATACTTAACAACACGCATATATACACTTGTTAGACACGACTACACATTCTGCTTGCGTGACCCCCATCTACCTTCATGTGTGTGTGGCTCACATGGTATGCAGTCCATGTCTAATCTGGACTACCTTTTGGATTCTGTTCTGTTCCATTCCTAATTCCGTGTCCCTAAGGCTTAATATGTTGTAGGGCAAGGCCCTATTCTTTACCCTCTCTTTTTAGAAATTAAATGGATAATATGTTTTATTTATTTCTCAGGATATATTAGAATTATTTTGATAACTCCTAACCCCAAAAGACACAGTTAGAATTGGGTTGATTTTATAGATTTACTTGTAGATAATTAACATGTCTGTATTGCTAACTGATCCTTTTGAGGAGGAAGTTATATTTTATTTCCTATCTTTCAGAAGAATTTTTAATTCTCCTTCATGTAAGTCATGCAGTTTTCTCATTAATGTTATTCCTAAATATGTTAAAGTCTTGAAGACGAAATAAACAATTTAATAAAACTCTTAAAGACTGGATTATTCCAAAGGGAAACAGTGAGAAATCCCAGTTGCTTGGCAACCAAAGCCAGCCCAAATGACCTAGTTTATTCTTAGATAGCCTTGATTTCTTCCCAATACCCTTTCCATTTTGTTACTTTTGTCCATTTTTTGCATTGGTGTTTGATAAAATAATATTTTTCTTTTATTCAGAGTCCTACACCAAAGCTGAAGTCAAAATTGAAGGTCCTGTTTGCATATATAAAATGTACCAGATGTTTTTTTATTCAGACAGCCCTCAGAAACTGATAAATTACTGTTTCATTCTCTTCTCTTTGAATAGCAAGATATCCCAAAACATGCACATAACTTCTTTTCCAGCTTATGGACATACTTGGCAGAGGGTCAGGTGAATATCAAGTATCTTTGTCCCTTGGTTTAAGCTAAAATTATAGCTAAAAAATTTAGATCCTATTTTGAGGTACAGCATTTGAGGAGTGGTTGTATTAATAGGAGTCATTTTTGTATAGACAGTTTTTCTTGACCTTGTGGGTGGAAGTTTATAAATTTGCAAAGAGATGACCATGGAAGGATTTTCCCTTAAAAAATTTCCCCAAAAATCATCCAACTGAATGAACACTTAAGATCTGTGAATTTTGTTGTATATTCATTTCCATCTCAATTTTAGAAATGTCTTCTTCACATTATCCAGGCATGTTTAAATTTTACATGAAGTATATATACCTCCCCCACCTCAATAAAATATTTGTTGATTTTTCCATCATACTACTGCTATTTCCTTTACTACTAGTTAATGTAACCATTCCGGAGGGTTTGTTGCTGAAACATTTAAAACTATCCCATAATAAGAATTCTGCTGCCTCATAATGTTTAGTATCAGATACACAGAAAATATGTCTTCTGTGTATCTGAAATATCTCTTCATATTAAGAAGACATTTCTTTTTTTCCCCCTCACTTTTCTGTTGTCCTCAGTGGAAAGTATGCCTCCACTTTCATTTTTTTTTACTTAAATATTTTTGCCTAATTAAAAATTGAAACTATAGAGTTACTTATTAAATAAATCTTTTTCTCAGATTTTTATTGTCAAAAGAATTTTTTTGCATGCCTGCTATGCAGAGACTTTTGTACTCAATGCTCTGTGAAGTACTAATGCAAAGTATATTGACAACTCTAGAATGATTAGGACAATATATACCATGGCTTCTCATGTTTCTCCACTGTGGTATCTTCTGTGCCAAAGAGGAAAGAGTGAAGGAAGAGAAACAACAACAGTAGCAACAATAACAGTAATATAGCAGCAGTAAGCATATATATAGAATTGTTTAATAAAAAGGATTGATAGAATGATTGATGGGTAATGAAGTAAAGTCAGTGAGGTTGGGAATTCCCTGACGGTCCAGTGGTTAGGACTCTGCACTTTCACTGCTGAGGGCCTAGGTTTGATCCCTGGTCGGCGAACTAAGATCCCACAAGCCACGCAGCGCGGCCGTAAAAAAGTTAGTGAGGTTAAGTTTACTTTCAGTTATGCAGGCTTAGTTTTGATAAGATTTAATCATCCTGATACAAGAAGAAAAGGGACCATTATTCCATTGAGAGCCTCACTATGATGATTTTTCCTAGACACTATAAAGTTGTGATGTCCAGTATGGTAGCTGCTAGCTAAATGTGGCTAAATTTAAATAAATTAAAAAATAAAAAATTCAGTTCCTCAGCTGCACTAGGTACATTTGGAGTGCTCACTAGCCACTTGTGGTTAGTACTGTCATATTGCATACTGTAGATGTTGAACATTTCCATTATCACAGGAAATTCTGTTGGACAGCATTGTTGGTCTTCCATGTCTCTACTTAAACTTTCTTTTTTCTGTGTGTGTGTGCACGCAATACAGTTATAATAACTACTTTAATGTTCTTTTCTGCTAACTCTAATCCCTGTGTTAATTCTGAGTCTTTTTTTTTTTTTTTAATTTTATTTATTTGTTTATTTATTTATTTATTTATTTTTATTTATTTATGGCTGTGTTGGGTCTTCATTTCTGTGCGAGGGCTTTCTCTAGTTGCGGCAAGTGGAGGCCACTCTTCATCGCGGTGCGCGGGCCTCTCACTATCGCGGCCTCTCTTGTTGCGGAGCACAGGCTCCAGACGTGCAGGCTCAGTAATTGTGGCTCACGGGCCTAGTTGTTCTGCGGCATGTGGGATCTTCCCAGACCAGGGCTCGAACCCGTGTCCCCTGCATTGGCAGGCAGACTCTCAACCACTATGCCACCAGGGAAGCCCTCTGAGTCTTTTTTGAATGACCTCCCAACATCATCATTGCCTATTTAAAGGCTCAAAGTGGAAATGTGAGCCAGTTTTCAAATTTGAAAGCAGTACAACCCTTTTTTCCAAATAAAATCTTATTGGGGAGCCCAGTATAAAATAGGTAAACTGCCATGTCTGAAGCAGAATTAGGATGCTCAGTATTCCACACACTTGGCTTTACGAGAACATAGTTTTGAAAGCTAATGATATAAAATATTCAAATAATTCATAATATTGTTCTCAAAGATGATTTGGAAACAGCATTTGGTAGTTTGTGTTTTACTTGATACATAAAAGTCTGTATATGACATAAAAATGCTGTTAAAAGGTAAAAAAAAAAATGTATATAAAAGTGGAAGTTGTTCAACTCTTAAGCATACAGAAAGTAAAAGACTGCCACTTTTCCAGAAAGATACTTATTTTAATGTTATTTTTCATAGCAAAATGTTGGAAAGCTACTCATCTCACATTAGAAAGGTGGTATAATAAATAGTAAATTAAAAATTAAAGTCATGAAAACAAAACAAATGTTCATATAAAAAACAAAGTACTGTGACAAAGTACTATGTTCTTTAAAATTGCAAGTGAGTACAATATGTAGAAATGAAAGAATGTGCATTAAAGTGGTAGGATTTTTTCATTTTGTGGCGCATTTTACTAATTATCACCATTCTTAGGAAATTATAAGTACGGAACAAAAGACTGATGAAAACTTGCATTTAATTTCAATAATCATTAACCGTGCTTTTTTTCTCCTCAATTTTCTCCTCTTTCACCTACCTTATTTTTTAAATAATTGTTTTAAATTTTGAGACAGTCACAAAATTTAAAAAGAGTTACAGATATATACAAAGAACTGTTGATTCCTTGAGGCATTTGGGAATAAATTGTTAATCTGGTCTGTGTTCATTGGCCAAACTTTTAGTGTGCATTTCCTTCAAAGAAGAATATTCTTCTACACAACCAGAAAACAGTGGTCAAAATCAGGAAATTAACATTTGATGCATTACTTCCCTCCAATCCTCAGTCCCCGTTCAAGTTTTTCCAGTTGTCCCAATAATGTTTATTCCAGCAAAATAAGCATTATTCATAATCACATGTTCCATTTAGAAATCACATCTTCTAGTATCCTTTTATCTGAAACAGTTACAGGTTTTTTTTAACTTTCATAACCTTGACACTTTCGAAAATTATGGGCCTACTTATCTTTTAGGTTGTCCCTCAATTTGAGTTTGTCTGATGTTTCCTTGTGATTAGATTCAGTGTATGTAGCTTTGACAGGAATGTCACAGAAGTAATGCTCTTTAGGATATATGCATCCAGAGAAAGTAGATATGTATATTTTTATTTAACTCTATTACTTCATATTACTTTACATCAACTAATATTAAGGATTATATAATGCTTCTGTGTAACCACAAGTTCTCATTTTGGATTGTTTAAATAGAGAGCCCAAGCTGCACTGCAGGCTGTCAGTGCTGTCCAGTCAGGAAGTCTGGCCCTTCCTGGAGCTCCTGCTAATGAAGGCACAGTCCTACCTGGGCAGAGCCCTGTGCTCCGAATAATTATTGAAAACCTCTTTTATCCTGTTACCCTGGAAGTTCTTCATCAGGTAAGGAGGAACATTTGTATGAAAGCAGAGTCAAATATGACCTCTGTAACTTTGGATGTTTTATGTCTTTAGTTTTTCAGGTTGTTGATTTTGGTTAATGTATTTGTTTAAATAATAAAAAAAAAAATCTTCAGCATCCTGTTTCATGCAAGAAATAGTATCAATTAGAGATAGTTTTTTGAAAGCCTCCATTTTCTAACTTAAATACTTGATTTAAAAAGGTATGTAAGAATTCAATTTTTTTATACCTAAGGTTGAAAATGAACAAAGCACAGACTCCTATAAAAAGCACCAGTAGTAGTTGTTCCTCAGAAAGTAACATCAATATAGAAAACAACTAATCTATTTCTATTGACTCCTCCCTACACTTGAGTATTTTTATTTTAAAAACTCTGAAAGAAAAATATGAGTAACTTAAATAAGGAAGTATCATGTTAAATACTGACTGATTCTCAACATAGCTTTCATAGACTACCCATTACTATGTCTAAACTGTCTTGATAAGAGGCAGTGTACCACATCATGGCCTACTGTGAAGATATAGAATTTAAGAACTGGAAGATCGATCACCTAGTTACATAATTTTGTATTGAATAAAACTGAGGCTCAGATACTTGGTGAGTTGAATATTGTAAAGAGTAATTGAAGAACCAGTTAGAACTCAAGTCCCCTAATGTCAACTCCAGTATTCCATTTCATTATACTTGACAAACTAAGTATAAAAATTATTTTAAAACACTAAAACATATTATATGCTTATTTTCATATTTATTTATTTATTTATGGCTGTGTTGGGTCTTCGTTGCTGCGTGCAGGCTTTCTCTAGTTGCGGCGAGTGGGGGGCTACTCTTCGTTGTGGTGCGTGGGCTTCTCATTGCAGTTGCTTCTCTTGTTGCGGAGCACGGGCTCTAGGCGCACGGGCTTCAGTAGTTGTGGCTTGTGGGTTTTAGAGCGCAGGCTCAGTAGTTGTGGCGCACAGGCTTAGTTGCTCGTTGTGGCTTGTGGGATATTCCCGGACCAGGGATCGAACCTGTGTCCCCTGCATTGGCAGGTGGATTCTTAACCACGGTGCCAGCAGGGAAGTCCCTATTTTCATATTTATATCTCATTATATATTAAACAGCATGATCTCAGGCCAGTCTAGACTCATTTAACTGCTTTCCAAACCTTTGGATTTGTACTACTGAATGAAGAGTCATAGGGGTGTGTGTGTGCATGTGTATTTAAGAATTGAAATGTATCCTATCCTCTTCTCACATTTTACAAATAAGGGTGCTGGGGACCTTAGAAGTTGTTATTTTTCCCACAGTCATTGTACCAATTGGTGATAGAACTCAGATATATTTCCTAATATGGTTCATGTGCTATGCATGTAAATATCAAAATATACCATTTATTATGCCTACTTTATTCCCTGTGATAGTTTCCTGAGTACCATTTTCTAAATATGTGCATTTGTGAAGCATGTCCCATGGAGGGTTTTAGCAGTGGTATCCGTAGCCACCGTTGTTTCCTTAAAGTGTTCAGCAGTTACTTAAGTGATTGGTTTCTTTGTTCTTTTCTACTGTTTATCCCACAAAGTGGCATTGAACCCTCTGTGATCCATCAGCATTTTTTGTTTGCTTTTGCTACTGTGGCACTGTAGCTACTGCTAACTTCTACTGCTTTACAAAAGATGTTATTGCACCTGTGGCTCAACATTGCCATCAGTCAGCAGTGAATTTAGTCAAGGTTGTGTGGTCCTGTCTTGCCATTCCATTTATCATTTCCCTCAGACCAGTAACAAACCTTGTTTCTCTCCTAAAAGATCATGGGTCCTTCAGGTGAAGAGAGGTAACTGAGAGTCTTCAATAGTAACCATGGGGATAGGACTCTCAGCCCTTTAGTTATGGCACTCTCCTGTTTAATCCTTCTTCACATTGCTGTTGGAAAACACCAAAACTTCTTAGCAAGGCACTTAAGGCCCCATATGCAGACCTCTCCCCATCTCTTTAACCTCACTTCCTAACTCTTCTGCTTATTTAGCACCCTAGCTTTTCTGGCCCTTTGACCCTCTCCCCCTCCCCCCCTCTTATTTCTGTCCTTGTCCATTTCTCTTTTCTATTTCGTAGGCCTGGAACACTCTTTACCGAGATAGCCACTTAGCTGAATCTACATCATTCCATTTGCAGCTCAAATTCACCTCCTCAGAGAGTCTTTCTCTAATTACATTAATTAAGCCCTCTCCCCCGACACTCTATTCCATTAGCCAACTAAAATGTAGTATAGCATAATGATTAAGGATACAGTATCTGGAGCTGGTTTGAATCCTAGCTCTACCAGTTACTACCTCTATAACCTTGGACAAGTAACTTACTCCCTCTGTGTCTTTTTCTTATTTATATAATGGGGATGAAGATGGTATCTATTTTATACCTTCATTGTGTGGATCACGTGGGTTAATGCATTTAAAGCACTTAGAACAGTGCCTGTTACATAGTAAGTGCTCAAGAAATGTTAGCTGTACTTATCAGATGCTAGTAAATTGCATTGTAAGAAACTGATCCTTGCTCTTGTGGTCTTGTGGGTAAGATGTAATTTCATAAGTAATAGCATAAAATGTGATAAATATTGTGATTGGAAAATACATGGAAGTGTGGAGTTGGTTGCACATGTTATAATTAATTAGCAAGTAGAGTTGACATTAGCTAAACTGCTCTCTAACATCTATGGAAGCTAGTGTTTTTCCTTTAGCTCATGGTGAGGCGATTAATAATGACTGAGATGGGAGTGGTGCTATTTCAAATGAGGTAGGTTAAAGGAAGTGTTTACAGTATGATGACATTTGAACAGAAGCTTGAAGGATGTGAGGGTGTAAGTTATGTGTATATACGGTAGAACAATGATCCAGTCAGAAAGAACAGCAAGTGCAAAGTCCCTAAAATGGAAGTGTGCTTAATGTGTTCAAATATCAGAAAAAAGACTATATCATTGGAGTGTAAAAAATAGGAAAGCCATAAATGATAGGCTCAGAGAAGGTGTTAAGACTAGATGATGCAAAGCCTTTATAATCTTTACACTGAGTGAAATAGGAAGCCATGGAGGATTTTGAGTAGAGGAGGGAGATGATAGGTTTAATGTTCTTGTTGCTATGTTAAGAATAAACTGTAGGCATAAGTGGAGGCTCTTATCATAGTCCAGATGAGAGATGGTGGTGACCCAGGTGGGAACGTGGGCACTGCACATGGTGATTAAGTATATATTTGGAATGATTTGCTGATGGGTTTAGTAGATGTGGGTTATGGAGAGAAAGAGAGTAATCAAGAATGCCTTCCAGATTGTGGATGTGAGCCTCTGGTAAAATAGAGCTATCTTATACTAAGATAGTAAAGACTGAGGGCGAAAAAGATTTAGGGCAGGGGTGGGAGGAAGGGGAGGAATCAAGAGTGTGTTTTGGACATGTTAAATTTGAGATACCTGTTAGACATCCAAGTGGGAGATGTTGAAGAGACAGTTGGGAAATAAGTCTGGATTGGGCATAAGAATTCACGCTGGAGAATTGGTAATCATTTGCATATGAGTGATAATTAAGGCCATTGGATTGGATGGCATCACTTAGAGAGTATTTGTAGATAAAGAAGGCATTCATCAACTGTTCCATTACATAAACTCAACCCAGCATTCTAAAAAATTTCTTTGTGCACTGAAGGAGTAGGTACAAAAACTATTATAAACAAATTGTGGCCAATGTGCTTGCTATTTTAAAAAGCTCTAATATAAATAATTCTTTTTTTACAAGTGAATACTGGTGAACATTTTCAGTTTCTGGCAAGCCCTCTTTATAAACATTACCCTGAAGATTAATTTTATCAGAATTTGATCTTTAGTATTTTATTAGTCCCATTTTAAAGTCTGAAAAGATTAAAATGCACAAGAAATGTCAAGAGTTGAGTCTATGTGTTTCTTATGTTTATGACAGCAAAGTAAATATATTAGGAAATAGTCAAAGACCTTGTAATCTATAAAAATATATATTAAACTTTCCTAAACATTGATCTTTTGAGACCAAATCTATTTAAAAATGAGTATTTTGATAATTATAAAAAGTTGTTAAAAACCACACTTCAGGCATTCCTGAATTCCCCAATGTTGGTGCTCACTTACTTTATTCAAAAAGTATCAGATTGGGGACTTCCCTGATGGCACAGTCGTTAAGAATCCGCCTGCCAGTGCAAGGGACATGGGTTCGGGCCCTGGGCCAGGAAGATCCCACATGCCGCGGAGCAACTAAGCCCGTGCACCACAACTACTGAGCCTGCGCTCTAGAGCCCGCGAGGCACAACTACTGAGCCCGCGTGCCACAGCTACTGAAGCCCACGTGCCTAGAGCCCGTGCTCCGCAACAAGAGAAGCCACCACAACGAGAAGCCTGCGCACCGCAACAAAGAGTAGCCCCTGCTCACTGCAACTAGAGAAAGCCCGCGCACAGCAACGAAGACCCAATGCAGCCAAAAATAAATTAAAAAAAAAAAAAGTTTTTTTATTGATTGATCTTTGCAGCTACTCTTTCAGTAAATACAATCCAGGGGGCTCTAGAGAGCTATCCATGGTTAGCCAGTTGAGTTCATTCATATTCTCTTGGCACATTCAGATGAAAATTACACAGCCAAACACGTCTGTCAGGGAGGATATGCTTCAGGTTGTTGTTCCAGTTAAATGAGGGAAAGGAATCGAACTGTTAACAAAATCTGAAGGTTAAGTGGCAATTAACTAGGTTCTATAGCATAATACAGTATAAAATCCCAAATTTTAGAGCAAATTATATGCTCTTGTTACTTCATTAACAAGATATTTTACATTAAAAATGTTTATCATTTTTAAAATTGCATATTGCCATAATTTTTCAGTCAGGTCTCAGAGTATAATTTGTTATCAATTAATAATAAGCATTTACTCTGTGCCTCTTATATGCCAGGAATTGTACTCAATGATAGAGAAATGATTAAGACAAGGTATATACCTTCAAGGAGCTTTCAGTCTAATTAAAGGAGACATATATAAACAAATGTATAGACCAACGTAAATAAAACAGCTAGATAAATATTTGTATGAAGCCAAGACGGGATATTAATATTTGGTACTAGAGAATGAACTCTATTGAGATTTGGGTGAGGCTAAGAATTTTCTGGTGGCATTATTCCCTGAGCTGAGTTTTGAAAAGATAAATGAAAATTTACTAGATATTACGTAAAGAGTTACAGGAAAAGGGAAAAGCCACATGTATAGGCATGGAAGTCTGAAACCACTTAGTGTATCTGGAGAACTACTATAGACAATTCCCTATTGTTGATGTAAATAGTGTGGTATAAAAAGTGTCAGGAAATGAGGTTGGAGAGGTACACCAGGGAGAGATTGTGTATGTTATACCAAAGAGCTTGGATTTTACCATGTAGATAATGGGGAGATAGTGAGGAATTTAAGCAGGGAAAAGTATAATCTGACTTGTACTTTAGAACACTACTTGTGTCTGCAGTATGAAGGAGGGAGGTTAGGCAGTTATTATATCTCCTTTTATATATATACATACACATTTTTTTTACATACACATTTTTAATTAAGTCTGTTATACTTTATAAGGTGAAAAAAAAAACCAAACCTCAATTGATGCACTTACAATATATAGATTGATGTGTGTGCATGCATGTAACACCATAGTATCACCAAGGATGGAAATTAAGAAAACATAATACCTTTTCCCAAGAATGCTTATACCTATATCTTAAAGAAAGATACAACATAAAATCTTTGACAGCTGAGAAGAAAGTAAATTTGGTATTCTTCTATAAACTTTAAGAATAGTATCTAGGACATGAGGGTGTACTGAGGAAATAACCTGTTATAAGACCAAAGTTTTCATTAAAAGAACAAAACAAAAAATTTCCTAGTGTTTTTCAAAATACAGTTATAATGAGGGGTTAAGGTCTCAAAGTTCTAAACCCTGAAATATGACCATAATGAAATTAAGTACATTTTATTAAAAGTTTTAAATTTTTAAATTAACGTTTTTATCCTTAGAAGCAGAAGGGCAAGTTTCTGGCTCATTAAAATCCAGATTTAAAATGGGATGTCAGAGGAAAGCAAAATGCATTGTAGTAACTCTGGCCCTGAACTTGTGGTGGGGAAGTATAACAAGTGTTGTAAGAGCATTGGTAACCAGGGGTCTGTCAGGAAACCGTCCCCCAACTCTGTTTATTCCACTTCTCTAAAGACTCTTTAGAGACACCTTCCTTGAGCACCCTTGCACCTTCCCAACTTGGATTCCAGTTCACTCTCATCCCTTTCCCTTTTATTTTTAAAACAAAACACTTTTTTATGACCAGACATTGCTATTTATTGGCTTATTTGTTTATCGTCTGTCTTTCCTTATGAGAGCAGAGACTCGTTTCTTTCTTTGAGGATTTTCCAGGTATTTTTTTTCTGTTATTGATTTTTAGTTTAAATCTATAATTGTTTGAGAATATACACTGTATGATTTCTATTATTTTATATTTGTTAAAGTGTGTTTTATGGCTCAGAATGTGTCTATCTTGGTCAATGTTTCATGCAAAATTCAGAATGTGTATTCTGTTATTGGGTGCACTGTTCTATAAATGTCAGTTAGATCCAGTTGATTGATGATGCTATTCAGTTCAGCTCTATCCTTACTGATTTTCTGACTTCTGGATCTGTCAATTAGTGATAGAGCGGTGTTAAAGTCTCCAGCTACAATAGTGTTTTTATAGTCCAGCAGCTTTTTTTCTTAAGTATTTTGATTCTTTTTCATTAAGCACATACATATTAAGGGTTGTTATGTCTTCTTGGATAAATGACCCCTATTATTATTATATACCCTCCCTCTTTATCCCTGATAATTTTTCTTCAAAAGTCAGCTTTGTCTAAAATTACTATAGCTGTACCAGCTTTTCTTAAAAATTAATGTTAGCATGGTGTATCTTTCTCTCCCTTTAGCTTGAGTCTTTATATTTAAAGTGGGTTTCTCATGAATAACCTGGAGGTGAGTTTTGTTTGTGCTTTTTAAAAAGCCCACTCTGACAAGTATGTATTTTAATTAGCATATTTAGAACATTCACATTTAAAGTGATTTTTTATATAGTTGGACTTATATCTGCCAGGTTGGTAACTGTTTCCTACTTGTTTGTTGTTTCTTCCCCCTTCTCTTTCTGCCTTTTTTAGGTTTTTTTTTCCTGTTTCACATTTTGTTTTCTACTAGAATTCTTTAGAGCATTTTTAGTTCACAAAAATCTTGAGCAGAATATATATACCTCCTTACCGCCACAGACATACACAGTTTCCCCTATTATTAACATTAGTATGGTACTATTGTTTAAAATTGATGAGCCCATATTGAGACTCTTGTTACTGTTTTGTTCACTGCTGAGTTTCTAGAGCTTAGAACAGTGCTCTATGAGTATTTGATGAATTAATAGAGCATTGAACATTTTGTTGTTCATTTTGTTGAATATTTTATAGTTTTCCTGTCTATAAAAATTTCAAGAAGTAGATGCTGATTCTCAGGCTGAAATAGTTTATCTGTATGACTCTTCCACTTCCAGGTATATGCTTTGTAACACCAACATCGCACAGCATTAATTAATTCCTGTTGTAACCTCCTGATTCAGTATTGTGCCATTTATGACATGCTATAAAATAGGTTAAATATTTAGTGCCTGTTATGTGTCAGGCACTGTTTTAAGCCATGCATGAGTGTTGAAACATGGACATCTTAGGCTTGATTTAAGTAATTTTGGTACCAGTAGTTTTAATAGAGGAAATTATTTTCATTTAAAACTGGGATTCATGAATCAAGTTGTATTTATAAAGATATGTTAGCAAATTTTTTTCCTTAAATTTAACCTAATGTGAACTTTTTTCCAGATATTTTCTAAATTTGGCACAGTCTTAAAGATTATCACCTTTACAAAGAATAATCAGTTTCAAGCCTTGCTTCAGTATGCTGACCCATTGAATGCACATTATGCCAAAATGGTAATTATGATCTTTTTTTCATTTTTCAATTGTTAATCAGTCACTTCAGTGATACCAAAGAAAGCCATCATGTCTTCTCCTTTGCTGTAGTTTACCATGTGTTTTTTTTTTGAAAATTGTAATAAAATATACATACTAAAATTTACCATTTTTAAAAGTACTGTTCCATATGCTCTTCTTACAGTCTAAAAATTACTTCTTTCTTCATATGAAATGGTTTCAAATCACCTATCATTTCTCAGATTTCTGGGAGTCATTTCTGTTTGTCATATTTAAAGTCTAGAGTTGAGCACAGTACTCCTGATATAATCTGACTAATAAAGTAGGATTATCTTTACCCTAGTGCCTCATTTACTTCTATTAAGTGAGCCAAAGATTGATTGATTTCAGTATTTTTGCAACTATATTCACTGTTGAATCTCATTGAGCTCTAAATTGCTAAAGACATTAAATCTTAGGAAATATGCTGCCTTCAATTCATATTGTCTTCTTGTTAGTACATGAGTGCTTGACTTTTGACAGGATGTAAAACTTCACATTCAGTTTGGTTACATTTGACCCATCTCCTATTGAGATCTATCCCTAACTCTAATTCTATCTTGTATTGGTATCTGAATTATTTCTAATTTTTTTCCAAAGATAGGGACTAAGGTTTATAGTACTTTTGTGTATCACAAAGTGTCTAGCTCTTGATTAGGAATAACATTTATATGTGCTGTACCCTCTACCCACATATATTATTTTGTACCTTTATGATGGCATACTGGTCAATAACTATTATGATAAGTCAGGGGTTTTTGTATATTTGTATGTTTTTGTTTTATTGATATTTTTTATGTTTTGGTTTCTGGTATCTATTTTTATAAATTGAAGTGTTTGTGGAAGTCATAAGTGGCTATAAATATCCCTTTGGTAAGTCTTTATTATTTTCAAAGGAGGGATTGCTGATTTTTGGTCTTGTATCTGATCTGACTCAAAACTTCCCTCAAGTTTATTACTCAAAGAAAATAAACTTACAAGAAAATCAATAAGTAGTAGATAATATTTCACATATTGTGGTTCTGACAGGTACCATTTACAAAGGCTTTATTTCATCTTAACCTATATAAATTACACTAAAACGAATTAAGATGAAATGTAAAATTTAAATATCTTTAAACATTTAAAAAATAATCATAATAATAGTACAATGTACAATAACGTATAATAGTTTTCTAAGCTTGTACATTTCTCCTCTTCCATTTGCTCTTATCATAGACAAGATAGGGATTATTGTCCTTACTTTACAGATGAAAAAACTGAGAAATAGAGATTTTCATTTTCTCTCTTAGGCACACAGTTAGTGACAGAGGTAAAAGTAAACACAGGTCTTTGGCTTTTAGTTTAGCCCTCTTTGCTTTATGCCTGATTGCCACTCTGTCAAAGTAGAGGCTACTTGATTTATTATTGTTATTATCTTGCAAAACATCAGTCCCTTTCTTACATGCTTTAGGCTCTGGATGGCCAGAATATCTATAATGCATGCTGCACTCTGCGTATTGACTTCTCCAAGCTTACCAGCCTTAATGTGAAATATAATAATGACAAAAGCAGAGACTTCACTCGCTTAGACCTTCCTACTGGTGATGGCCAGCCATCCCTTGAACCCCCTATGGCTTTTGGTGAGTAGTTCTATTTTGGGTCACAGAACAAGCTTTCTGAAGTTAAAAGTTTCATTTATTAATCCATATATGTCAGGTGGTTTCTTCTTGGATTCTCTCAGGATTTCTAAAGAAAAGCGAGAATCATGGAACAAAAATGTGTTCATTAATGAATCTTAATATTAGTAGATTCTATTAGTTGGCAAAAACAAGTGGATACCTGAAATTGAATTTATTTTCTAACATTAACATTACTCGTTCTTTATAAACCATACAACCATTTGCTTGAAATTAATAGTCTTATATATTACCACTGGTTTAAATAAGTTGATTTATAGGGTTGGCCAAAAAGTTCCTTTGGTTTCTAAGTACAAATAAAAGACACATTTTTCATTTTCACCAAGAACTTTATTGAACAACATATTCACCCTTTTGTTCCACTACCTTCTGCCATTTTTCAGGCAACTTCATAATTCTATCTTCCCACAACTTTTTATCTTTTTGAGCAAAGAACTGTTCCAGGTGCCTTTTACAGTCTTCCCGGAAATGAAAATTTTTTCCATTAGGAGAATTTTGTAAAGACTGAAATAAATGGAAATCCGAAGGTGCAATGTCTGGTGAATACAGCGGGTGAATCAGAACTTCCCAGCCAAGCTGTAACAGTTTTTGTCTGGTCCTCAAAGAAACATGTGGTCTTATGTTATCCTGATGGAAGATTACACATTTTCTATTGACTAATTCTGGACGCTTTTTGTTGAGTGCTGCTTTCAGTTGGTCTAATTGGGAGCAGTACTTGTTAGAATTAATCATTTGGTTTTCCTGAAGGAGCTAATTAAAATAGAGGACTCCCTTCCAATCCCACCATATACACAACATCCCCTTTTTTGGATGAAGACCAGCCTTTGGTGTGGTTGGTGGTGGTTCATTTCGCTTGCCCCACAATCTCTTCTGTTTCACATTATTGTACAATATCCACTTTTCATTGTCTGTCACAATTTTTTTTGAAAACAAAACGTTTTCATTACGTTTAAGTAGAGAATCACATGCGGAAATACACTCAAGAAGGTTTTTTTTCGCTTATGTGGAACCCTAACATCAAAGCGATGAACGTAACCAAGCTGGTGCAAATGATTTTCAGTGCTTGATTTGGATATTTTGAGTATGTCGGCTGTCTCCCACATGGTATAACGTTGATTGTACTCAATTAATGTCTCAATTTGATCGCTATCAACTCAACTGGTCTACCCAACTGTGGAGCATCGTCTAGCAAGAAATCTCCAGCATGAAACTTTGCAAACCACTTTTGACATGTTTGATCAGTCACAACACCTTCTCCACACACTGCACAGATCTTTTTGTGTGTTTCAGTTGCATTTTTACCTTTCTTGAAATAATAAAGTATAATATGCTGAAAATGTTGCTTTTTTTCTTCCATCTTCAATATTAAAATGGCTACCCAAAAATTCACCAATTTTGATAAGTTTTTTTAAAAATGCACGCTGGTCTGACAGCTGTCACAATACAATCTAACAAAACTGTTTCAAATGAAGTTAAGACAACTAAGTGCTACTAAAGGCATCTTACAGAAAAAACCGAGCGAACCTTTTGGCCAGCCCAATATAACCAGCAAAATATTGGTGTAAGTGGTCTTGAGAGAAATACTTTTCCTTTTTTAAGTAGTGATACTTTAAAACAAGGACCTAAATTAGTAGTATGTTCTTTCTTTATTCAAAGAAGAGGATTTACAATTTTTTGTTTTTGTTTTTTAAACATCAGAACTTTTCATCTTTACCCTGAGTTTGTGTGAAGTTGCATTTTTGCACTAATAAAAGTAGTCTTCTGCATTACTCATGCAAATGTTGCTTTGGAGAGCTTCCTTCTTTTATTTAAAATTCGTTCTCAATAATTTAAACTTTTAAAATAAACCTTTATGTAAAGGGAAAAGTAGTGGAGAGCCTACTTGGATATATCATTAGGTTAATATACTTTTTGGTTTTGCAACTCTCAAAGTGTGGTTTATTATTTAGATAAAGTATTTTAATTTTATTACCCTTTGTGATTGATTTTTCTTTCCGAGATGACACCATAAAATATTAGTTGAGACTTTAAGTGATATTTAGTTTATCTTCATTTTATAGGTGAGAAAAAAGAATCCTTAGCCAAATTGTTGTCCAAAATTTTCTAGAAAACAGATGGTAAATTTAGTGTAAAAGCTTTTTGTTGTTTATAACTGAAAAAGTCAAGTGGATTGTTCAGTTCATGTTCCTAAATTGTTAAAGTTTCTGTTTTAGTCTGAACAAATTTTTGTGTTTTATACAGTTGGGCTTCCATATCTACAGGTTTGGAATCTGTGGATTCAACCAACTGCAGATCAAAAATATTTGGGGGAAAAAAATTCCATAATGTTCCAAAAAGCAAAACTTGAATTTACCTTGTACCAGCAACTGTTTTACATAGCATTACAGTGTATTTACACCTATTTACATAGCATTTACAACATACTAGGTATTACAAGCAATCTAGAGATGATTCAAAGTATGCAGGAGTATGTGCAGAGATTATATGCAAATACTATACAATTTTATATAAGGGACTTGAGCATCCTTGGATTTTGGTGTCTACAGGGTGGGGGGTTGGGGAGTGTGCTGGAACCAATCCCTTGTGGATACTGAGGGACGACTGTATTTGTTATTAGCCCCTACTCATATGTACAATTTGGGAGAGCCAAAGGTCTTTGTTATTACCATTTTAATAACAAATGATAGAAATTGGGGCTATCACTCAAGTTGGCCAAAACTTAGCTATCAAATGCAGAACTGCACATATTTCAGTAATTGAATACATACTGTTGGTATAATTAATGTTCTGCATTGTGGGAGGAGGACATTTTAAAAATACAATTAAAAATTTGGGTTTCTGAATATAAAATAATCAGAATGTTACCATCCTTTTTTTATTGTATTAATAAATCCTTTGTCGTTGCAGAGTAGTGTCTACATTCTAAGATAAATAATTCATCAAACAGAGAACAGTACTTTTTTATGTGTTGTGTGAAAGTTTACTCTGCCTCTCACAAATATTTGAACAGTTCACTATTCCCTCTTTTTTTTCTCTTGGCTTCAGAAACACCACACTTCCATGACTTTTTTCCTTACCTCACTGGCTGTTCTTTCTTTTCTTTCTTTTAAAGATTACCGTTTAAAGGTCTTAGGGCTAAGTTGTGAGCATTCTGTCCCTCTTTTTAGAGATATATATTATACCTATAGAAAAGCTTGTAAAACACGTGAATACAGTTTTAAATACCCATGTAATTACTACCCAGATTAAGAAATAAAATGTTCACACATACTGAAGAAGCACTGTTTGTACCCCTCTCATTTATTGTGTTCCCACTCTCCCTGCTCCAAGATAATTTTCTTTTGTGATTCATCCATGTTCACATATGTGGCTATCGCTTATTCATTGTCAATACTGTCAAGTGTATAGATTCCCATTGTATGAATATACCACAGTTTGTTTATCTATTCTACTGTTGATAGACATTTGGGTTGTTTTAGTTTGAGGCTATTATGAACAGTGCTGCTGTGAAATTTTCTTGATTACCAGTGAGGTTGAACTTACTTTAATTTATTTATTGGCCATTCTCCTTTATGAATTTTCTGTTAATACTTTTGCCTGTTTTTGTGTTTGGTTTCTTGTCTTTTCTTGTTTATTTGTGGGAATTCTTTATATATCCTAGACACTAGTCCTTTGTTGGTATTATGTGTTGCAAATAATTTCTCTCAGTTTTGGCTTATTGGTTCATTCTCTCCATGGTATTTTTATGTAGTCAAATTTATTTGCCATTTCCTTTATATTTGTGTTTTTGTGTCATGTTTAAGAAATCCTTTATTACTTTGACATTATAAATACTTATATTTTAAAGTTGATAGTATTTTAGTAACTTTTTATTGAAATACTTTAAGTTGCAAGAATAGTTCAGAGAATTCCCTAATATCCTTCAGATTCCCCAGTTATTAACATCATGCCACATTTACTTTATCATCTGTTTATATGTGTGTGTGAGTGTGTGTGTGGTGGTGTTGTTTTTTTCCTCTGAATCATTGGAGAATAAGTTGCAGGCATGGTGTCCCTTTTAAATACTCACTGTATATTTTCCAGGAACAAAGACATTCTTACCTAAATACCATTATCAAAATCAGGACATTAACATTCACACAATACTATTATCTAATCCATAGACCTTTTAAAATTTTTGCCAGTTGTGAAAATAATGTTCTTCATACGAAAATTTTTCTCAGTATCAGGTTAATTTATTTGTCATGTCTCTTGGGAGTCCTTTAATTTGGAACATTTCCTCATTCTTTGTCTTTTATGACCTTTAAATTTTAGAAGAGTTCAGGGTTGGGTATATAATAGAATTTCTCCCAACATGCGTGTCTGGTTTTTTGGCTGAAATAATGTTGTGTCTTTCTCATTTCATTACATCAGGAGACACATATTGCCAGTTTATCCTATTCCTGGTGATATTAACCTTGATCACTTAAGGTGGTTTCTGCCAAGTTTCTTCCCTGTAAAGTTACTGTTTTTCTCTTTGTAATTAACATATCCTTGTAAGGAGGGTATGTTGAGACTATAAAAATAGCCTGCTTCTTATGACTTTTCACCCTTTAGTTTTAACATCCATTGCTTAAATTAGTTGTTACCCTGGTAGTTGTTGCTATATTGGTGATTTGCTAATTCTGTCATTCCTTCTCATTTATTAGCTGAGATTTTATTATAAAGAACTTTTTTCTTACCACCACTCCATTCATTCATTCATTCATTTTTTTTTTTTTTTAAAGAAAGCTGCGTTTTATAGCTACTTTATTTATTTATTTATTTATTTTTGGCTGTGTTGGGTCTTCGGTTCGTGCGAGGGCTTTCTCCAGTTGCGGCAAGCGGGGGCCACTCTTCATCGCGGTGCGGGGACCGCTCTTCATCGCGGTGCGTGGGCCTTTCACTATCGCGGCCCCTCCCGTTGCGGGGCACAGGCTCCAGACGCGCAGGCTCAGTAGTTGTGGCTCACGGGCCCAGCCACTCCGTGGCATGTGGGATCTTCCCAAACCAGGGCTCGAACCCGTGTCCCCTGCATTAGCAGGCAGATTCTCAACCACTGCGCCACCAGGGAAGCCCCATTCATTCATTTTTATTACATAAATTCGTGTGAATTTAAGGTTTATAATGTGCTACTTTGATGTATTTATATATTGTAATATTCAGTTGTAGTGATATTTATCACATTACACAGTTTTAGTATAATATTGTTGTCTGTATTCATTATACAGTACATTAGCTCTCTGTGGCTTATTTACTATTCATTGTATTTATTTTTTCATGTTAGTATGAACTTGTAGGTTCTTATTTTATTCTATGGGTATTAATTTCATAGTATCATTTTTCATTTTATGTTCAAACTCTCCCAGATTTGGCCAGTGGGAGCCCTTTCACACTAGCTTCTGTGGCCTTTTGACATATCTTCATCATTGTTTGAACACTTCCTTACTTTCTGGCAGAAGAGATTTCAGATCTTCTTTACTTTCCCTGCCATAACACTGCAGTCAGCCATTACTCCAGTGAGCCCTGGTTCCTTTTAGTAGGAAATAGTATTTGGAAATCAGTATCAAGGCATTATATGTGTTTATTGCTAATAGGGTGTCACTGCTTCTAGGAACTTTAAATGGACATGACTAGGATATATGTGTATGTGTACTTCATAAATATATTTCTCTGTGTGTGTGCGTGTGTGTGTTTGTGTTTAAAAAAAACCACAAGTTTTAACTGATAACTCCAATTCCAGTTCAGCACCCTTTTTTTCATATTGGTGATTCCCTTCTTCAAGAATGAGAAATCTAGTTTCCATTAGCCTCAACATATATACTTATTTGCTCAATCCTATAATACACAAAAAGTAGTTTCAGAATTAACACATACCATTAACTTGAGGTTAATATATGCATGAGTAGTTTTCTGAGCATGGTTCCATTGGTCTATTTATTTGTCTTTCTTTTTGTCATTACCACAAGTCTCAATATCTGATAGTGTTAAGTCTCTTTACTTATTCTTCAAGAGTATCTTGGCAATTCTTGACCATTTACACTTAGGAATTTTAGGATCAGCTTTTCAGGTCCTCAAAGGGGGAAAAAAGCACTATTAGGGTTTTGATTGGATTATATTGACTTTATAAATCACTTAGAAGATAATTGACATCTTTACAATAGAGTCTTCCAGTCTTTGAATATTGTACATATCTCCATTCATTTGTATATTCTTTAGTGTCTTTGAGTAAAGTTTGGTGACTTTTCCCCATAAAGGTTTGCATATGTTTTGTTAGAATTATTCCTAAGAGCCATACTTTTTAGATTCTAATTCTAGACCAATCTTTATGATCCGTGTAACTTTGGGCAAATTGCTTAACTGCTCTGTACTTTTGTCTCTTTATATGTGAAATGAACATAATAATAGTACTTAACAGGTAAGAGTTGTGATGAGTATTAAATGTGCTAATATATGTAAAGAGCTTAGAATGGTGCCCTGTAAGTTTTAGCCATCACTGTTATTTGGTTTTTAAACTGTTGCTAATATACAAATGCAGTGTTGTTGTTTCTTGATTTCATATTCAGCAACCTTGATAAACTCTTATTTCTTTCTCTAACTACTCTAATTTTTCTCTTACTTTAGTAAGATGCACTGAACTTCTAAAATTTACATAGAA
Source organism: Balaenoptera musculus (assembly GCF_009873245.2). Lineage (NCBI taxonomy): Eukaryota > Metazoa > Chordata > Mammalia > Artiodactyla > Balaenopteridae > Balaenoptera > Balaenoptera musculus. The sequence goes on along the minus strand of NC_045790.1, from coordinate 94,939,347 downwards.
ATGGAAAAGTATCTAAAATAGTGAAAGGAAATAAATGCAAGGCTTAATATAAAGCTGCAGTAGTCAAACCAGTTTGATAGTGTTGAAAGGTTAGATATATAAAATTAATGGAACAGCATATAGAGTCTAGAAATCGACCCCCATGTATGTAGTGAGTTGATTTTGAGCAAAATTGCCAGTGTAAAAATTCAATAGGGAAAGGAAAATCTTTCAACAAGTAGTTTTTGGACAGGTGGATATCCATATTGGAAAAAGAATAAACATTGATCCGTATCTCACACCATACTGACACATTGACTTGAAATGGATCTTAGACCTATATGTAAAACTTAAACCTATAAAACTCCTGGAATAAAACATAGGAGAGGGGACTTCCCTGGCGGTCCACTGGTTAAGACTGCGAGCTTCCACTGCAGGGGGCGTGGGTTCGATCCCTGTTCAGGGAACTAAGATCCCACATGCCATGCTGTGTGGCACGGCCAAAACAAAACATACAAATAAATCTTATATTAAAAAAAAAAAAAACTTAGAAAATCTTTGTAACCTTGGGATATGCAAAAGTTTCTTAGGTAAAACACAAAAAGCACAAACCATAAAAGGAAATAATTTATATATTGTACATACATCAACATTTAAAAATTTCACTGATTGAAAGGTACCATCAAGAAAACCAAAAGGTAAGCTATAGACTTGAAGAAAATATTTGCAACACATATATATAAGACAAATTCGTTATATTAAGTTATATAAAGAACTCTTATAGCTCAGTAATAAGAAAACAAACTATTAAAAAATGGCCAAGGGCTTCCCTGGTGGTGCAGTGGTTGAGACTCTGCCTGCTAATGCAGGGGACACGGGTTCGAGCACTGGTCTGGGAGGATCCCACATGCCGCGGAGCAGCTGGGCCCGTGAGCCACAATTACTGAGCCTGCGCGTCTGGAGCCTGTGCTCCGCAACAAGAGAGGCCGCGATAGTGAGAGGCCCGTGCATCGCGATGAAGAGTGGCCCCCGCTTGCCACAACTAGAGGAAACCCTCGCACAGAAACGAAGACCCAACACAGCCAAAAATAAATCAATAAATTAATTAATTAAATCCATGAAAAAAAAACAAAAAACAAAGTGTACCCTGCTGATAAATAATAGATCAGAAGTTTAAATCCTTGTCTACCGATGTTCAAACACAATGTCATTAAAAAAAAAAAAAAAAAAATGGCCAAAAGATTTGACAAGATATTTTACAAAAGATGGTATATAAATGTCAGTAAACACATGAAAAGGTGCTCAACATCTCTAGTCATCAGGGAAATGGAAATTAAATTACTGTAAGATGATATTACATACCCATTAGAACAGCTAGAGTTAAAAAGTTTCCTGTACCAAGGATGTGGAGCATCTTTTACCAGCATACTGTGTTGATGGCAATGTAAAATTTAGGAAACTCTTTGGTAAAGAGTTTGCCAGTTACTTAAGTTAAATGTGCACCTACAATATGACCTAGTCATTTACCCAAGAGAAGTGAAAAAGTTAGTGTCTACACAAATACCTGTATGCAAACGTTCATAGCAATTCTATTTGTAATGGCCAAAATCTGGAAATATTCTATTAACAGGTGAATGGATAAACAAAATGTAGTTTATCGATGCGATGAAATACTATTCAGCAATAAAAAGGAATAAATTGTTAAGGACAACAGGATTATGTTGAATGAAAGAAGCCAGACAAAACATTATTATGAATGAAAGAAGCCATATAAAAAAGAACACCTGGTATATGATTCTGTTTATATATAATTCTATAAAATGCAAACTAATCTTTAGTGACAGAAAGCAGATCAGTTGCCTTTTGTACTTGTACAGTTTATTGTATGTAAATTAGAAAAGAAAAATAAGTCATATCATTTCAGTCTAATGCTGAAAGGTTCCCATTTCTTTCAGAGTAAATGCCCACATCCTTACATTGGATTGCAAGCCCTATACCATCCACTCCAATTTTACTCTTTTGACATATCTCCTTTGATGTTCTCCCCTTGCTCCTTTTGCCCACCAAACTGACATCCCTCTAAAACATGTTAGGTATGTTCCCACCTCCAGATTGTTCCACTAGTTATTCCCTCTTCCTGGAGGGCTTTTCTCCCAGATACCCTCAGATTTTGCTCCTGCTGCCTTCTTTGACCTACCCTGACCAGCCTTCCCTCAGTACTCCTGATTTCTTCCTGTTCTGTTTTTTTAGTAGTATTTATCACCTTCTTACGTATGCAGTTAACTTATTTACTGTGTTTATTGTTTAATTATGTTTTCATCAGTCAAAATAAGCTTCACCAAGGTAGTTTCTTTTCTTCTCTACTTAGTTTGCTGATATTTGTTTCTGACACAGAATAGACCCAAAAAATATTTGTTGAATTAATGTTTATTATTTGGTTTTTCCCACTACTGTTTTCGAAGTTTAACACTGTTTTGTATTTTCATCTAGGATTTTTAACTTTCATACTTATTTTACCAAAATATAGAGTTAATCGATACCTATAATCTTTTCCTTATATAATACAAGAACTTTAGGACACTTTAACTCCTTTTACCTTCTCTTATCTCCTCCTAACTCAAGATATTATTATGTTTAAAACTTTTTAGATTTTAACATTTCAATTTGTTAGTATTATTTTATAAAATCAATGTTCATTTAGATTAAGCCATATATAACTCTCTTAAGGCCTTTCATTTCTTCTTGCAACTCAGATATGCCATCTGGGATTGCTTACCTTCTGCCGGAAGGATATCCTTTAGTATTCACTTAAGGGGAAGGTCTGTGTTAACATGTTTGAAGTGTTCATTTCCTCAGAAATGTCTTTATTTTGTTGTCAGTTTTAAAAGATATATAGAGTTCTAGGTTGACAGGTTTTTTGTTTTTTTTTTCCAGTGTATTAGAGAAATCAGTACACAATAGTCTGGTTTTCATTGTTGCTTTTGGAAGGTCAGCTGTCAACCTAATTACCGCTGTTTTCTCTCTGGCTATTCTTTCGATTTTTTTTTTTTTTTTCATCTTTGATGTCTGTAGTTTCAGTATGATGTGTCTGTTTAAGGATTTATTTTTTCTACCTGGAGCTCAAAAAGCTTCTTGATTTGGTGGATTGTTGTCTTTTACTGGTTCTAGAAATGATCTTCTCATATATTTCTCCTTCACTCTGTTTCTTTTCTTACTTTCTGGAATTTTGATTAGACCTGTTCTACTCTCTTACTCTGAGTATCTCAAACTTTCATATTTTCTATTTCTTTCTCTCTCTGAGCTGCATCCTAAATAATTCCTTAGGGACTTTCATTTTACTAATGGTCTCTTCACCTTTGTCTAATCTGTTGTTAAATTTGTCTGATAATTTTAGATTTCAATAATTGTGCTTTTTATTTCTAGAAATTTTATTGATACTTGGTTCTTTTTTTTTTTTTTAAGTATCTTCCCTACAGATATTTTTCAGCATGGCTTTTATTTCTTCAAACATACTATTTAAAATCAAATCAAATCAAATCTGATAATTCCAATATCTGAAATCTTTGCAATTATTTTTCTGCAATTAGGTATTTCTTTTTCTACTTTCTTTTTTTCTTTTTGAGTTTCTCATTTTACTTGGGGAATTGTGAGAGTTCTTTGAGGCTTAGTATCAAGATGGTATGTTCCTCCAGAAAGAATTTACTTGTCTGCCTCAGTAAAGGATCTGTGTTTGGGACCATTTCAATCCAAATCTATAATTTTATTAATCTTCCCTTGAACTCCTAAGAAATGTGAATTTGGGCTGCAAATTTGCATGAAAGCTTGCTTTTTTAACTTTTCAGGAACTTTTTTGTCTCTTCTCTGTTAGACACCAAGGCAACTTTCCTTGCAATCTTCTGAAGGTAGGAGGAGTAGGTAATGGGATGGGTTATTTTAGGCTTACACTTCTAGATTAATGCCATGGAGGTCCCCTGTTGACTTCCTTCCTTGGGCTGACCCTGGGGTTTGTATCTTGTCTATTACACATGAGGCTGATAAAACCTAGCTGTTTCACAGAGTTTGGTTTTTGGCCTGGTTTATTCCTAATCATTTTGTTAGCTCTTAGATTTTTTTTTTTTTTTAAGATCTTTTTACTCTTCCTTTGGGCATATCTACAGTAAGGTTGGTCTGTATTATTTAGTCTGCTACTGTACCAACATTTTTGAAAAACAAAATAATTGTGCTTTTTTTACATAGTACATACTCTTTGCAATATTTTAAATGGCTCTGTATTTTGTCTAGTGACTCATAATTTATATAATAATTCTTCAACTTAGACATTAAGCTTGTTTCTTTAGGACTTTCCTATTATAAATAACACTGATAAACTGATTTCATAGGTAAAAATGTTATCTCTTCATTTGTATTACCTTAATTGCTGTTGTGGTAGTACCTTTTCCAAATGTAAAATATGTATTCTTAGTTATGCAAATCTTAAACCTTTTTCTTAAAAGTTTGTGTAAACCATTGCCTAACTGGTTACTTTGCTAAAATGTTTCTGTTTCTGCTTATTTGAGGAATGTAGATTTACAGAAACTTTACAAATGATTCTTTTGTCGAGTATTAACAAATGTTCTTGTTAATCATATTTTACTTGGAAACAATTATTTAAAATTTGGCCCTGGTAATTGTTTGCCAATTCTTTCATTTTTTGCTATTTAATGTTCAGTGAGTGTTATCTCAAGAATTTTCCTCATTTCTCTAAAACCTACTACAAGTTTTCTGCCTCATACCCCCCACCCCATAGCCATTTGTATTAGTCTCTTTGTTTTAAAAGTACGTCCCTTGCCCTTCCCAGAAATCTCAGTGGTTTACAGCAATTAACATTTATTCCTCTCACACGACTGACACTTAAACAGCTGCGAATCAGCTTTTGCAAACTTCCTTCACATGTCTTTTTGATGGAGGGTCCAGGCTGAAGGTGTCACTACATTTGAGACATGGCATTCTTGTGGCAGAGAGTAAAAAAATAAGAGAGCTGGTGTAAACCCATAATGCCTCTTAAAGCTTCTGCATAGAGGCAGTTTATGTCCTGTCTGTCCGTGTGTTCCTATCACATGACTGAGTGCAGTGGGTGTTGCATAGAAATGTATGCTCCTCCCACAGGAGACACTGCAAGTCACATGACTGACCAGAGTTACATGGAAGGGTCAAGTGAATACTTGGCAACAGTAATACAATCTACCATATCTCTTCTTATTTTTTTTAAATACATTTTTAAATTTATTTATTTATTTATGGCTGCGCTGGGTCTTTGTTGCTGTGCGCGGGCTTTCTCTAGTTGCGGCGAGCAGAGGCTACTCTTCATTGCAGTCCGTGGGCTTCTCATTGCGGTGACTTCTCTTGTTGCGGAGCACGAGCTCTAGGTGCTTGGGCTTCAGTAGTTGTGGCTTGGAGGCTCTAGAGCGCAGGCTCAGTAGTTGCGGCACATGGGCTTAGTTGCTCCGCAGCATGTGAGATCTTCCTGGACCAGGGCTCGAACCCGTGTCCCCTGCATTGGCAGGTGGATTCTTAACCATTGCGCCACCAGGGAAGCCCTACCATATCTCTTCCTATATTTAATTTTCTAGTGTAAATTTTCACGATAACTCATACCTGTACTGAAGCCTCTCTGATAAGTCTTCCTTTATGCCTTAAATATAGTTATTTCTGTTATGAAAGTGAATCATTTTACCTATCATCTTTTTTTTTAACTTTTTATTTTATATTGGAGTATAGTTAATTAACAATGTTTTGTTAGTTTCCAGTGTACAGCAAAGTGATTCAGTTATACATATACATGTATCTATTCTTTTTCAAATTCTTTTCCCTATTTAGGTTGTTACATAATACTGAGCAGAGTTCCCTGTGCTATACAATAGGTCCATGTTGGTTATCCATTTTAAATATAGCAGTGTGTACATGTCAATCCCAAATTCACTAATTATCCCTCCCCCCAACCCTTCCCCACTGGTAACCATAAGTTCATTCTCTAAGTCTGTGAGTCTGTTTCTGTTTTCATTTTACCTATGATCTTGAGCCTACTTGAATGTAAGTTTAGCAAGGGCAGAGATTTTTGTCTGCTTTATTCATTGCTTCCTCAGCACTAGAAGAATGCTTGCCTCCTAATGTGCTTTCAATAAATATATGTTTCCCTTCTTATTTCATCACTTATTCTGTCAGTTATTCTCATTTTCTGTGTCTTCATTTATTGTTGGTTCTCTCTGCTAGCTCTGTCCCTGAAGTCTCTCAATGACTATTTTCTTGAATTATTTTAATCACAGCTACATATTTAATAAATTCTGTTAAATAATTATCTTTAATGAAGAGAATAAACTTATATGATCTTTTAACTCCTCTGGAAAATGTAGCCTACATACTTCTTCCTATAAATATGCATATCAGCCTATCATTAGGGTAAAAAACCCCAAAACCTTCCCTTTGACTCTTACAGTGTAGCTTCTCACTGTTGCTCTAAAACTATTGTTTACCTTTTACATTTCTCACTCTCTTTGACTTTTATGGAAGGCCCCCTCCCCTAAAACTCTATGTCTCTAGATCCTGAGGGACTATAATTCATTATAATTCACTGTTTTGTTTTGCTTTCTAAGGTTGTTCTCTTTTTCTCTTTTCCTTAGAATGTTCCTCTTCCTTCCTCTACCACTTAAGTGTACTAATACTCCCAGGTTCTATTTTTAGCTTTCTTCATTTCTTGCCTTGTGCCCTTTTTAGCGGAGCTCTCATTCATATGGCTTTCACATTTATTTCTATATAGATGATTTACAAATCTGTGTCTTGTAATAGTTAGAAATTCTGCGTTTGCCCCCTCATTTCCACTTGTGGCATTCCCATTTGAGTGTCTTACTATCACCTCAACCTTAACTTGTCCCAAACCAAATTGTTTTCCTACTAGTACTGAGTCCTCCATTGGAACTAACTCTTGTTTTTATTGATGGTTCACAGTCGCCAGGCTTCTAAAAGGAGAGGGAATACCAGCCTTTGTTTAGCATCTAGTGCACACTAAGCACTGCTTTTCACTTACTGAATGTCCAGCTCAAGTTTTACCCCCTGAGAGACCTTCAAACAATCATAGTGATCCTTTGCAATCCCTTCTTCTTAGACCACTTGCAGTATATTTGTATTTAAACCCCTAGATCCTCAGCATGTGAATCTCCTGTAATTCATACTTTTAGTTTGTAAAGCCTCTCAAAGGCAAGGATTTTTATTTCATATTTCTTTTTGTCAGCACAGTACCCCCCAGGTACAGTACAATTTAATAAGTATTTGATGATTTTTGCATAGAAACAATGCTCTAAATAAGGAAAAGAATATCAACTTAAATAACAAAACTAAATAAACTAAAACTAAGTAGCAAACTAATAACTCAAAATTAATAATATTTAGCTGTACTCTTGAACCTTGAACCCAGTTGAAAGGGGTTAGTTTCTGAAAGTGGCAGAGGCTCTTTACTTACCATTAAGGATCACCTGTTGAACAAATCTTTACTCTGTAACAGAATCTCTTTATCAGTAATACACCTTCATATAACCATTTTATATTGCTATGATAACCACATTTATAGAAGGTAGTATATTTATTTTAGCTTCTCTTCCCCGTTAGGTGCACCAGGAATAATTTCCTCACCATATGCAGGGGCTGCTGGATTTGCCCCAGCCATTGGATTTCCTCAAGCTACAGGTGACTAACTCTAAAGTTGAATTTGAAATGATTTCTTAATGATGGTCTATATTTTCCAGGAACTTATCAAAATGAAAAATATTACCATATTTGAAGGATTTATAATAAAAGCATTAGGTGTTTCAATCATGGAAGTGGCTCATGTACAATATATGATGCACAGCTTCCTTGTGTTTATAAATAATTCTCTCTGGTTCCATTCTCAACTCCAAAATTCCCTTGTATATTCTGCATCATTTACACTTGCCATTGGCACAGATAACTATAGGTTGACTATATTAAATAATCTCTGATTTGCCTTTTTTTGGTTATTACACAAAATATATGAACTGCTTGCTTATAAGCTTATCAATTACATGTTAAACAGACTTGTGTCTTATTTATCTTTGTGTCCTTAAATGCCTTTGATGGCATTTAATACATAGTATGCAGTCAGCAAACATTTGAATTAATAAACATTTACTGTTAAACTTATTTGTAAATCCTCTTTTTTTGTTTTTTTGATTAATGGGTTTAGAAGATTACCGTAGAGGGTATGCATGCTGTTTTATTTCAGAAAAAAAATATTTTTTTTCTTTAAGTAATAGAAATAATTAAGAGATAGCAATCGGTTAATACTTTGATAATGACTCTCTGACTCTTTTCCAAATAGTAAACAAAATGAATTTGATCATAGCTTACACGGAGGAGAAAAAAATACTTTATGGTTTTATTGCTGGTGCTTAACGAATACACTTGAGGTTGGTGATTAGAAAGAAGAGTGGCTTAGTGTTAAGCCTAGTCTACACAGTACCTTTTTACAGCTTCCAGCTGATTTATGAATATAACTGTTTTAAATTGCAACATAGTTGCTTTCTGGCAATAATCTTTGTATCCTACCTTTCTAATTCTGGGAATTTTAACTACTCTCTTAACTGGAGAGGATGAAGTTAACTAAAAAGAAAAGAGTGATTTAAAAGGTTGAGGTTCATTTAAGTTTTAGGTTTTTGGTGGTTTTAAGACATCTTAACGTATGTTTAATTAAGTGAGTAATTCTACCTATCTCATTAAAATGAAGGCATTATACATTGTTTTTATGTGTTTGAAGCTCCCAAAAGTTTAATTTTTATACATTTGGAGGTAGTGATATATGGTTTCCCTCATTTTAGTTATTTCTTTCTACACACTGTATGTATAAAACACTGTAGTGTAGTAGATGTTAAGAAAGAGAAAAAATGTGTAAAGAGGGCTCCTGAGTTGATAAGACTTTTAAGGTGTAGCAGGGGGATGTACATATACACATACACACATGTATATACCCTACAGTGTAGCTAAGGTGTAGTGTTGGCGGTATAAAATAGTCTTAAGGAAGTTATTCAAAAGTTGCAGGGGCATGGGAAGAGGTCATGCAAAAGACTACTGAGTATAGATTTCATGGAAAAGCATCCACCCTAAGAAGGTGATCTGTACAGTTTTAAAATTCAGCAAGATGATGGTAGTAATAACTTTCCTTAGATTGTCAAGCAGAATAGTATGATTGTAAACTATATTGCAATTTAATTACATAATTTGTGATAAACTGGCCAGACTCTGTCTATTATAAGGAATTTTGAGCTTAAAGAATCAATAAATTAAAGAACTGGTTCATTTTATATCAACTAGAGATTTTATCTTAGATAATTTTTAAGCTGAGAATACAAATAGTGGGACCTTCTGAGGAAGTGTAGTGTTTTAGGTATAGTATATAGTGTCAATATTCCAGTATTGTAGAACTTGCAGTAGTTCTGAAATATCTGGGGGAGTAGAGAGCTCTGAAAATTCTTGCTGCAAAAGAATATTGAATTCTATAAATTTGTTCTTGATGGTAATAATGTTTTACAAGGTTACAAAATGTTTTTTCCCCATGCAGAATGTATGTATACAATTCACCTGTTTTAGATATACAACTCAGTGATTTTTAATAAATTTACAGAGTTGTGCAGCCATTACCACAGTCCAATTTTAGAACATGCATTACTACCTAGCATGCATATATGTGACTTCTGCTGAAGGACTTTTTACAAAAATATGTGTCTGGTTTTATGGTAGAAGTCAATATGAAAATAACATCTACTTCAGAGAAATGTGCTGGAATATATTTATTTCAAGAAATAGAAGGAGTACTTGTAGTTATAGACCCTTTGAAAAACCTAATGGCTTTTAAGACCAGGGAATTTGGTTGCTCTGCAAAGCACTGTATAAATAATAAAGTACTAAGTATGATAGTATCAGTGAATAAAGAGCTCTACTTCCAGACAGACTCTGGAGGGGAGAAAACTGACCTTTGTTATCCTTATGGTAGCTTTGAAACATTTTCTTCTCTATTTTTGCTTTTGTCTTCATTTATTTACTTAAGTTGTATTAAGTGTTGTAATTCTCCAGATAACTAGAATATGAAATGCTTTTGATGTTTTGAAAAGGTCTGTCAGTCCCAGCTGGACTAGGTCCCGGAGCTCTTGGTCCTCTCACAATCACCTCCTCTGCTGTCACTGGAAGGATGGCCATTCCTGGGGCTGGTGGTATACCGGGAAATTCTGTTCTACTTGTCACCAATCTTAATCCTGATGTGAGTTGAAAAGTATTATATGTAAAAAGTCTTTCAGGAGGAGGTATTGTAGCTTCTGACCTAGAGTTAAATTCAATGAAAATGTTTATTTTAAGAATTTTTATTAAAATTCATCACTAGTATATATAGAAGCAGCATGTAAAAAGTCAGTGCTTTGAACAAGTAAACTTACTTAAAATTTTTACTTAGACACTGATATTTTGTGTTATCCTTTTCAAACAGCTTATTACACCACATGGACTTTTTATCCTATTTGGTAAGTAATTTTTTTTTTTTTTGCTGTTTTTTATATCATCTATGATGTGAATTGAGCATATTGCATCATTCAGTAATATTTATTACTGCTATGTGCCTACTAGTGTGTTTGACACTGAGGATAGAATAGCAAGGAAGACTTATTAAGTGATTACAGTTAGAACAAAGTTTTATAAAAAGGGAAATAGAGATTGTAATAGGAACATACAGCTGGGAGACCTAACCTAGCTGAGGGAATCAAAGATGATGTACCAGTAGAAATGATAGTTAAGCTGACTTGTGAAAAATGAGGACACATTAGCCAGGCAGAAAGGGAGGGCAAATGTCCTTTCACAGATAGTAGCAGTGAGAGACAGAACTCGTGGAACATAGAAATGAAGGAAGCTCAATGGAGAGTGTAAGGGAGAGACATGTTGAAGCTGGGCAGATGGATAGGGGCAAGGTCATTAAGAGTTTTGTAAGCTATATTAAAGAGCTTCGTTTTTAACTTAAGAACAGTGGGAATCCATTGACTAGTTTTAAACAGGAGAGAGTCATAATGAGATGTTGATTTTAAAAATAATCCCCTAACTTTCCAATAGTGTGCCTCTCTCAGTTAAAAAAAATATTTAGCATGTACTCCTAATCTATATATGATTAATTATTCATAAATTTCATCCATCTTTTACTACACTCTTTAGCATAATATGTACAAACAGAAATATAAGAGCAATGAAGTGATATTTAATATTTTAAAGATTTTTCTTATGACACTTTTTAAAATAAAAATCTATTAACATTTAGTGAGAAGTATGATTTAATATGCTTCATTATTTTCAAAAACCTTTTTCATTTTGATTCAGTATCCCAAGAACTGATTCTAAATTCACTTTATTTTAGTACTTGATCTTAATGGTTGTCATAAATGAAAAAGATACCTCATAAAGATATGCGAGGGAATTCTCTGGCAGTCCAGTGGTTAGGACTCAGTGCTTTCACTGCCAGGTCCTGAGTTCAGTCCCTGGTCTGGGAACTGAGAATCCCGCAAGCTGCGTGGGCACGGCCAAAAAAAAAAAAAAGATAGGCGATTTGAATGGAAGTGTTTCATTGTTGCTGTACTAAATAATTATGATACTAATTTTTCAGTCTAATCCACTAAATTTTGTTGTACTTTACCTAGAAAAGTTCCATTTTTCCTCTTGTTAAATTAGTTGATCTTGAAAACTGTTACATTAGCATAAGAGGGTTAAAACTCACTAGTACTCTTCATGTGGAAGAATTTTTAAGAGGATGGAAAATTGTTTCAAATTTTTTGAGTGGGTAATAGGTTTTTTTAACAGCGTTTTTGAGTTATAATTTACAGCCATTACAATTCTCTGACTTCAGATGTACAACTCAGTGATTTTTAGCAAATTTACAGAGTTGTGCAGCCATTACCACAGTCCAATTTTAGAACATCTCTATCACCCCACGGAGAAGCTTTATACTCATTTGCAGTTACTATAAAAGTTTTTATTCATGACACATTTATGTAATTTTCCTTAACAAAATCATTTATTAATGCTAAATTTTCATATGTCTCTTTAATAGCCAGAGCACATTTCTTTCCAAAAGTAGTTAATTTCTCACTCCTTTAGAAAAATATCACCCTCAGGTTGAAGAACAAATTGTGTGTTATTTTTTACGGAGTATCTATTTCAGCCACTTGTCATTTCTGAAAAGGACAGCAAATTTGGAATACTTGTCTTTTTTTTTTTTTTTTAATTTTAAAACTACCATTCATCTCGTAAGTTTAGTTGCTCTTAGGGGCTTGCCCACAAGATAACCAATACTCCTTTGTGTGCCTTGAAGATTGTCATAGTCATTCTCTCATCCTATTACAAAGTATGGTAATGATACTACTGTTTAAAGATCTTATTCTTATGATATTGGTGATACCCTGTTCCACATAAATTGCAATATATTTTAATACATTAAATTTTAAAAAATGAGAGAATGCCCTTCATATTGTAGAAACTTCTGTGTATAATTTCTTCTATATGTTGAAAATTAGTAAAATGTAGTTTTTCATACTGGTTTATATAAACAAATCAGGATAAGTAAAAGTTTATTTTCCTCCCAGACCCCAGTGAATCATTTTGCTTGCTTTTGGGGATGTGGGACCCACTTTGGGGAACACTAGCATAGAAAAAATGGATGTAATGAGATCAGTTAGGAGGCTATGATGATAGTCCAGATGTGAAATGGTGATAATAGATTTGATGGTAGTGAGGATGGGAAGAAGTGGACAAATGTGAGAGATATTTAAGCCATAGAATCAATGAGTGCTGGTAGTTGACTGGATGTAAGTGTCTAAGGAAAGGGGTAAGTCAAAAGATGACTCCCAGATGTCTGACTGGAGCAAATATGTGCATGATGGTACTGTTTATCAACAGAGTTAGTGAACACAGGAGGGTGCAGGAAAGAGCAGGTGGGACATCCAGGTGAAAGGGGATACTGGATTAATAAATCTGGAACATAGAAGAGATACAAATTTGGGAGCCTATGTATGAAATTGCCCAGGGAAAGCATATAGTATGAGAAAAGAAGCTTTCTTTAAATATATTAGTAAAGTTAATTGAACATTACACAATCAGCATTAAAACATTGTTTTGTTTTGTCTTTTTAATTAGGAGTATATGGTGATGTACATCGAGTGAAGATAATGTTTAATAAGAAAGAAAATGCATTGGTTCAGATGGCAGATGCAAATCAAGCTCAGCTAGGTACTAATGATTAATAATAATAATGATAACCTGCCCCTTTTGTATGTGAATTTTCCTATAAAATAAACTTATGGCTAGTAGGAAGAGTACCTCCTTATGTTAATATCTCCATTATTTGGATCTGCTTATATTTTAAGATTTTAAAATATTTATTATTCTTTGAAGTTCATTTATCTATTTGAATATATTGTTGATGTTTAGAGCTTTGACTCTAGGGTTTTTCCATTAGCTTTAAACTAATAAACATGACTTGTTTTCTTTCATTTTATTTGTTTGTTTGCTTGTTTATTCTCCTTTCAAATTAAGTTTTCTAGAACTGTTGCATGGCATAACCGTTTGGGAATACCTCATACTGATGGTGCAAGAAAGTGTCATTCTGCAATCTGGCCGTTTATTATTATAGTGGCTGTTGAAATATTACTACTCAGATTTTTTATTAAAAAAAGCTTTACTTGAGATTAAAAATAGATAGCTAGTGGGAAGCAGCCACATAGCACAGGGAGATCAGCTCGGTGCTTTGTGACCACCTAGAGGGGTGGGATAGGGAGGGTGGGAGGGAGGGAGATGCAAGAAGAAAGAGATATGGGGATATGTGTATATGTATAGCTGATTCACTTTGTTAGACAGCAGAAACTAACATTACCATTGTAAAGCAGTTAATACTCCAATAAAGATGTTAAAAAAATAAAATTTACTTGAGATTAAGCTAATTTATTCAATAATCATTTCCTGAGCATGTGGTATGTTTCAGGCATTCTGGAACTTCCTAGCACTCTGCTAGGAAAATAGTTACTTTTTGTTATATTGCTTTTCTTTCATTACAGAAAAACAGAGTCATGTAATACATTTTCGTATATAAGAGTTTTTAAATTTAAAGCCATTTAAGCCCTCAAATTGACAGTATAATTTTAAATGACTAAATAAAAAGAATTATGATAGACAGTTTTACAGAGACTCTATCTTAATACCCAGACTTTCCTTATTTTCTTCTTATGCACCAGCAATGAACCATCTGAGTGGTCAGAGACTTTATGGGAAAGTGCTTCGTGCTACACTGTCCAAACATCAAGCAGTTCAGCTTCCTCGAGAGGGACAAGAAGACCAAGGTCTGACTAAGGATTTTAGCAATAGTCCTTTGCATCGCTTTAAAAAGCCTGGCTCTAAAAACTTCCAGAATATTTTTCCACCATCAGCTACTCTGCATCTTTCCAACATCCCGTATGTATCTAATTAGTTACTATTCATTTAGATGATTAATAATCTACAGTATATGGTTTGGGGAGGTAAAAACTGAAATTATTCTAACGTAGCAGTTGTCCTATTCACTAATTTCTCGTAAGATGATTTATTTGCCATCATGCCTTAAGAAGTTTATATCTAACCATACACTATGAAAGTGAAAGATAGCAATGTTTTAAATTTTTCTTTCCAAACAGAGAATTAGCAACTAAGTTACCTTTCAGTTATAGAATGGCAAAAATCTGTGCAGAAATATTCCATTGGTGTATACTTAGTCATCCTTTTGTGTAAGTAAAGACCCTTTAGTGACCAGCATAGCAAAATCAAATAATTTATGTATCTAAGAATTTGGTAAAACTGAATTCTCTATTTTTACCTACAAGCTGCAAAGCCATATATATATGTAAAAGCTAAAAATTTTCTTGTAACCACTCTGTATTTAACCAGTGTTGTAGCAGACTTGTTCTTTAGTCATCATCTAACTTAGAGATCGACAAACTATAGCCTAGGGGCCAAATCCATCTGTTTTTGTAAGGCCCATGAGCTAAGATTGGTTTTTACATTTTCAAGTGGTTAGGGAAAAACAAAAGAAAAATTTTTTGTGATTTGAGACAATTACATAAAATTAAAATTTCACCTTCCATAAATAAAGTTTTATGGAACACAACCATATTTATTCATTTATGTGTTAGCTATAGCTGCTTTTGAGCTATAACAACAAAGCTGAATAGTTACAACAGAGGCTGTATGGCCATCAAAGCCTAAGAAATTTACTGTATGGCCCTTTATAGAAAGCACCTGGCAACCCCAGTTTTAATTCTTGAAATCCTTGACCTACAAAGGGGGCAGTTTTAACTTTTTTTTTTTTTAATAAATAAATTTAGTTAGTTACTTTTTGGCTGTGTTGGGTCTTCGTTGCTGTGCACGGGCTTTCTCTAGTTGTGGCGAGCAGGGGCTACTCTTTGTTGTGGTGTGCCGGCTTCTCATTGCAGTGGCTTCTGTTTGTTACGGAGCGCGGGCCCAGTAGTTGTGGTGCATGGGCTTAGTTGCTCCGCGGCATGTGGGATCTTCCCAGACCAGGGCTCGAACCTGTGTCCCCTGCATTGGCAGGCGGATTCTTAACCACTGCGCCACCAGGGAAGTGCCAAGGTGGCAATTTTATATAACTTAATCTAATACATGAAGAGGGATAAGCTTTGGGAAGGAAGGGTAAAAGCTGTGGGGTATAGTTGTGTGTGAGCACGTGTGTGAAAAGTTAAAGACTGAGGGAATGGAGAAGGGTACAGTTCTGGAATATTTCTGAGAATGAGAATGGGATTTGAATAGGAAGAGAAAATAATTATTCAAAATGCTGTTGAATGCCCAGGCTCCTAGCTAGTCTCCAATTAGGCTATATGGAGAAACCTTGAATCCGAATTGGGCAATGGCTCAAACCTCATGCCAGCCAGGCAACTGGAAGAGTCACTTGAGAAAAAAATCTAGAAATTTAGCACCTCATCACTGCAGAGTCAGGGAGAGAGGCAACATATTTAAATACTAAAGCAGGCTCCCTCTTAAATACATTTATCCAGGAGCTGGTCTCAAGTTGCAACCTGCATCGGACATGTAGGTAGAAGAGAGAAAGGATGTTAATACTTTTTTTAACCATCTGCCAAGTCTGGGCACCGTGGTGGTGTTTTACGTGTGTTACCTCATTTAATCTCCTTAATAACCTTCTTTTAAAATTGTGGTTAAATACATAACCTAAGTTTTACCATTTTAACCGTTTTTGAGTGTACATTCACATTAAGTACATTCATAGTGTGCAACCATCACTTATATCCATCTGCAGATCCTTGTCATCATCTCAAACTGAAGCTCTGTACCCATTAAACAATGTCTCCTTGTTTCTCTCTACCCCCAGTCCCTGGTAACCACTATTCTACATTCTGTCTCTAGCAATTTATCCATAATAGCATTTGGAGTAAAGGTCGTTAGTTTCATTTTAACAATGAAAGTGAGAGGCTCAGATTAAGTAACTTACTCAAGAGTTACATACCAGGTGAATGAAAAATAGAATGTGAACTTATATCTGTCTCCTTGCAGAGCCAATTATTGTTCTATAACACCATCCTTGCTGGGAGTTGTGAGATGAGGAAGGGTCTACTTTTAGTCAGTTGACTCTCATGTGATAGACCACTGTATTAGTTATCTACTACTGCGTAATAGATCACCCCAAAACTTAACAGCTTAACACAATAGTAGATGTTCATTATCTCAAATTGTTACTGTAAGTCAGGAATCCAGAAGTGGCTTAGCTGGGTGGTTTTGGCTGAATCTCTCATAAGGTTGCATCTGAAGGCTTAACTGGGGCTAGAGAATCCACTTCCAAAGTGGCTCACCGTATGCTTAGTTGTTGACAGGAGGCCTCAGTTCCTTGCCACAAGGAGCTCTCCATAGGGCTGCTTGATTGTCCACGTGAAATAGCAGCTGGTTTCTTCCAAAGCTAGTGATTCAAGAGAGGGCAAGGTGGAAATCTCAGTGTCTCTCAGCCTCAGAAGTCACATGTGTCATTTCTACAATACCCTGAGGGTTACAGAGGACATCCTTATTAGATATGGGAGGGGAGTACCAAAAGTGTGAATACTAGGAGGCAAGAGTAGTTGGGGGCTATCTTAGAACCTGGTTACCACATACACATGTTCATAATTACCCTGAAAGTAATTGAAAATCTACTGGCCTAGTAGTGGAAAACGCTGGACCATAGAAGACAAGTCAGAGCTAGGGAAGTATCTTTGGAAGTACTAGAGTTAATTGTGGGTAATAATCCCATTGAAAGAATAAATATAGAAAGATTTTCTTGTTCTTTATATACTGCCCATGTCCTGTGCAAAAGATCTGAGACAAAATTCCATCGTTTGAGAACATGTATGCATCAACCTTGAACATCTTTCAGGGCACTTGCAAATCATGTCTTCATTGCGTGGCTTTATGCTCTTTGAAATGTGAAATATTCTGGAGACTTGATGATTTCAGGAGTTAATCTTTGCATCATTTGAAAATTAGGGATAAGATAGTTGACTCTCTCTGTAATGTTTTCACAGGCCCTCTGTTACAGTAGATGATCTGAAGAACCTTTTCACAGAAGCCGGATGTTCAGTGAAGGCTTTTAAATTCTTTCAGTAAGTCCATGCTTTTAAGAAATATATTAACATTATTTAATATGATCTGCAAATGTTTAAGGTAGTTTAATGAAGTCTTCTAGGGCTGCGGAAGAGGTTTGTAGGCAAAATTAATTCTATATGCTTTTTCTATTTCTTCTACCATTTTCAGGAAAGATCGCAAAATGGCACTCATTCAGTTGGGATCTGTGGAAGAAGCAATCCAGGCTCTCATTGAACTTCATAACCATGACCTTGGAGAAAATCACCACCTCAGAGTTTCCTTCTCAAAATCTACAATCTAACTTTTCTGTGAATTTTTCTCCTAAGACTGGACCATAATTTCAGTAAAACCTTCAGACATAGACTGAAGCAGCTCAAGACCAATTCTGCCTCTTTCACAAAATTAACTCTTCCTGAGTTTGATATTCAAGTATATTCAAAAAAATCATACGATGTTCTCTTTTCCCTTTCTCCCCTCTGCCAATACGTCATCAGAGGCGTGTTTTTCCTTTGTACCATAGTTTCTAAAATGAAAATAATCTTCAGGAAAAAAGAATCAGGAAAAAAAAATTTTTCAATAATTCAATTCCCTTTATTAAATTGGATTTCAAGAGGACAGTCTTTCTTTTCGTTTGGGTCCAGATCAGCCTTATACAACATTTCTAAACTCCTTTGTAGTTTGAAAAATTTAAACATACAGACTTTTAAAATTACTTGACATAAGTAATTTAAATTACCTACAACCAAGTTTTTAACTGTATGATTCAGAAGTTTGACTCCTCTAGGAAACTGTGTTCCCTTATAAGTTACATCAGTTATTTGGCATATACTGATACTTACTATACATAAACAAATTGGGTTGTATTGGAAGTAAATTTATAAATCTGCGTGTTTTCTTTCAATTTTTTTTTTCCACTGTAAGACACTCCTTTGCATATCTTTAACTTTTTAAGACTATTTTGGAGAATGAAGTGTCTCAACTATCTCCAGGGAAATTAAGTAGAATTCAACCAGGATCTATTAAGATGTCAGAATAATTAATAATTTTATTAGGAAAAATCATGTTTTAAATTTCAAAATGACACTTGCCTAATAATATATGATCTTGGAAAATTTAAAAAGAAAAATAATCCTACTTATAAACTACTTTTTTATAGTTGTTTTCAGAAAAAAGTTTACAGTCTTAAGGAAAATATTCAGGTCTATCATATGGTTTGACAGATTTTTTAAAAGTTATTTTTGGTAAAGTCTTCTTTTAGAAAAAAATCAATCTCAAGGGTTTTTTGTACCACTATAATCTCTAATACTTATTCAGAATTACTGTGTATTTACTTAATTTCCTATTATGTGCCTTATTATGTGCTTATGATATAATAGGTTAGACTTTTATCTAAGTATCTTGAAAGCTATATTGTGGGCTTGGTGAGCATTTGTTTTTTCTTTCCCTGTTTTGGTAAGGATTTTAAAGTTTTTTTCATTGCAATTTTAAGTGATTTTCAATAACTAATAGTTTCTATTCAAATTTTTTGGTGCTTTGGTGTAGAGATGGGGTGAGGAAGGGTTAAACGGTTTTGGGAATAACTCAGTGCACACCTGTAGGCCTCTTCATATTGTGACCAATAGTGGTCATTGCCAGTTATAGCATACCAATTTGGGGCTATAACATGCAGTCTCAGTTCTGGATCTTGTCTGATCTTTATCACGCATTAGAATTTGTCTCAGGAGTACTTGGTTTTTGTCGTATACTCAAGTGAGAACTTGCTTTTCTTTGTTAATGTAACTTCATTACTGAGTGCCCACATATATGGAGTATGAGAAGGTGGATTCTTTCTCATACTCTGTCCCTCTTTTTAGTTGAATGTGAGAGTACATGTTAATGTTGCTTCAGTGATTGTATAATGTAAAATTGTTTCTTTTTAGTTAGATACTTTGCTTTTGTTAATTATTCCTTCAGTGCTTGATCGGATTTTTTTAAAGCAGAATTTGTTAAAAGGGTCATTTTTGTCCACCCATTTTACACTTTTCAGATTCTCAGAGTGGCTCATCTCACCTTTTAAAAGAATATTTCAATTTCTTTGCTATATTCCAGCCATTAATTTGAACACAGGAAGAAATTTTATAAAAAATTGGAGACTACAAAAGATAATTGTTAAAAAGCAGAATTCACTCAACGCTGAGCAACAATTAGTTGGTAGAATACAAAGGAGGACACTATATTGAGATCTTTCAAATGGATCAGTTTTAATATTAGCTGATAGGTGTAATCATTTATCTAATTTTTATTTTTTCACTTATGAAATATATTTTTACCAAAACACTGAGTAAGAGGGAGGGGAAAAAACAATTTCTTTAAGAAATCTCCCCAAATTGCTTCATTTTTTTCCTTCCATACAGGCACTATTATAATTTTCAGTGGCATGTTAAATTGGTTTTTTTTTAGTTAGGAATTATTGTGTAGTTTTAATTCATGATTCCTATAACAGTCAGTGTAAGTGTAGCAGAAGTGTAGCAGAAGGGAGATCACAATGGTATTGAATGTAATTTTGAAGTAGGGAATGGCCTTTATATTTGAGAGAGAACATTTGAATCCTTTTTAGGGATTTGTGCGCACGTATGTGTGTGTGTGTATAGATAAGTGTATATACATACACTTTTCTAGTGTCGTACATACATATGCACATTACATACATCTTAATTTATTGACAAAGAACATTAATCAAATTAAGATTTGGAAAAGGTGAGATATTCTTGTTTAAAATAGTGTGTTTGCAACCATCAATTTGTGTCTAAAATTAGCTGTAGCACATGGATGTTGTCCATATTGGGCTATTTGCTCTTTGAATTATAGAGGTCTACAGTATTTGTGTTGGTATAGTTTCTGTAAAAAGATTTAAAAATATCAGGGCAGTGGAAAAACTAGATCTTTGTATTTTTCGTTTTGGCATGCATTTAGTTGATATCTTCTGAGCGATGTTTATTTTGCTGTTGAGCTGTCATAGTATCCTATTTTTAAGTTTATTTACTTAATTTTAAGGAGTATTGTCTTATTTTTGGAGGTGTCTGACTTTGACACAAAATATGTATATTCAGGACTTCATTAAAAAATAGCAGTACACGTTTAACAGTAGCAATTTATGCCAAAAAGTTCTACTTTGAGATTTAAATAACTTGCATAGCAGTAAATTGTTTCCTGTGAGATACAACTAGAAAAATAACCTTAATAATTTGATAACTTACAAGAGAGTATCAGAATTACCTACCTAATAGCTCCTGCAGAATGCCATAAATTTGTTGTTTAAGGCTAAATATTGTAATGTTAATTTGTAGTCATGTTTATGATTTTGCTGAAAGTTGCAAATCTCACAGTTTTTAGAGGCACAATTTTTGCCTGCTTATTCCTTATGGAAGCAATGCCTTTTTTTGGCTCCACCTAGGATGGTGATTATAGGTTCTGCTTCAGTTGATTAAAAGTAACTCTCATGAATGTCTCTGATCAGTTTTATATAAACTTTTAAAAGCTTCCGTGTCATTAGGCAGCAAAGGTTATACATTTATATTAACATGTAATTCCTCTTCTGTTTCCACTAAGTATTTTTGGACAAAAGATGACAAGCTCAAAAGTATGTGTTTTCCCCCCCAGTGAGTCACTTAAAAGCCCTGTTTGCCAAACTATCAGCCTATCTCTTAGAAAACCTAGTGTGTACTGCTATTTTTAAAACCAAAAAGACAGCATGACTATGCGTAAAAGCATTTTTCTTAACTTTTCCTTTGTCTTGATCTGTTGTTAACAAGAATAAAACTGCCAGACTTAAAATATTCTACTATTCTGCTAAAAGAAATACAATTTAGATTGCACAGAACTTTTTCTTTGAAGAAAATATAACTCAGCTGTCTTTTAAGAGCTGTGTTATTGTCTACAAGACTATTTGCAGTCTTTTTTCAGAGCAAATTTTAACAGCTAGTTGTGAATGATTTAAAAAATAGAAAATTACTAAAATGTTAGTTTTGGGGGTTTTATAGAGGGAGAAAAACAAAACAGGACCAAAGGTTATGTGCCTTCTTCAGTAGTCTTAATTGATCTTTTCTTCCTATTTGAGACTAAGGTAGTATCAGTATTCTGGTTTTCAGGAAATACATACTATAGTTTTAAAAGAATGTTGTCCCACACACCATCCGTTCAAGCAAACAGTTGTAACTGTAAAATGAAGTCTCAGTTACACTTTTTGCCTTCATCACATAATATTCATTATATAGCATTGAGCAGGTCCAAGAACAGAGCTGCTCTTAATCTTTGTGGTAGTCATCTTAGTTTCTGTAACCTGAGGCATATGTTCCAGAGAACAGGGATATTTTTCTGGTCCAGTGACCATGGTGATAATAGTCATGATTGAAAGCTGCTCATGGCAAGCTTAAATCAGCACTGTAAACAGATTTTTCTTGTTGTTGTTGTTACATTATTTTTAGTTCTTTAATCTATGTAGTAGTTGTAATAACAAATATTTAAATAGCTATTTTTGATGTCATTAAAAAAAATCATACTCTAGCCTTCTTTCCCCCTTACCATTGTTACCCAGATCTTTAAAAAATTCATCCCACATCCAAAAAGTACTAATTATAAAGATTGCTGACCAAGCAAAGTTTTGCATCAAAATGTCACCTCATTGCTCTGACCAAAGACTGACTGTTTTGGTTTTGACTCCTTTCTGTTAAGCATTTCTTTTCCCAAGCTCCTTTCTGAAAGAAGATCCAGTGCAAAGCGGCCTTTACTTTCTATTTCCTATCGGCGAATAGACTACTTAGAGAAAATGGGAGTTTAAATGTGAACAGAATGGATTAGGACAACATGGGTTTTATGGGCATTTTCAGTACTGTATTTAAGAAAAAAAAAAAATAGCACAGCTAGGAGCCTCTGACATTGTCTCGTGTTTTATGTGGTCTGTTCATAA
This sequence comes from Balaenoptera musculus, assembly GCF_009873245.2. Taxonomy (NCBI): domain Eukaryota; kingdom Metazoa; phylum Chordata; class Mammalia; order Artiodactyla; family Balaenopteridae; genus Balaenoptera; species Balaenoptera musculus. Next base: position 94,916,741 of record NC_045790.1, on the reverse strand, counting down.
AATTCCCTTTTTCAGTTTATAAGAATGTTCATCTAACAGAAGAAAATGCTGTAAATATTTGTAACAACATTTTTTAAAACCAGGCCAAAAAAGAAAAAGAAAAAAAAAAACGGTTTTTGGGAACAAGTTAACATATAAAGTGGTTTTATATAAAACATCAATTGTCTTGTATATTTTGATAAGCAGCAGTACCAGCTTTCATTTGTAACACAGTTTGTGGCATTGGAAGAAAAGGATTCTGTGATTATTGAAGTGAATTATGTTATAAATGCGAAGAGAAGATAAAATATTAAAAAACATATTTTCTAAGTGCGTAGTGCATGGTTAATTCAAGCTTCTGTACACTACAATATATTCCATTTTTGTTCAGTTTGTATATTTGCTGACTATTACTTGATATCTCTAATCTCTTTCCTAACAAGTATAGCATTGTAGCATGCCTTTTAATAAATGTCATGACATCTGTACTCTCTTAAAAATATTTCTGTGTTCTTGTCTGTACTTTGGGTTTCCCCTTGTCTTACCTGTAATTCTAATGATGTCATATTTTCTTTGTCATAGCCATCCATCTAAACTTGTTATAGTGAGAGCATAGCAAGCACATATTCATACCACTTTAAAAACTGAAAAACCTTAAGTCTACTAATCACCTCTCTTTTAGTTAAGGAACAGTTCTCATTTTGAGAAACAGAATGCTTTTCTAACCGTCCTACAGACAGCTTCTTCAGTGGCACGCCCCCTTTGTACAAGTACATGTTGGCACATTTGCATGAGTGCTGTCTTTCGCTCTCTCTGTGCATCTCTCTCTCTCTCTCTCTCTCACACACACACACACACACACACACACAGTATATGTGCAATGCCAAAGAAGAGTTGGAACATTTTTTCCAGTTCAGTTTTTGACTTCCCTAGGGGAGGAGTATACATAAATTTTGAGACATTTTGAGGTGTGACCTCAAACCAAGTTTGTGGTTTTTTTGATTAAAGGGTAACACAGTTACCAGCTGCCTGTATATTGCTTTTTCATAGGCAAATGTTTTATTCCTAGGTTCTTTGAAGCGTTATTGGATTGTAGGAGTCTAAGCAGTCATTTATTTTAATCTTTTATTCTAGGATCTTTTTTTTTTAATGTTTATTTATTTGCGTAGGGTCTTAGTTGCCGCACGTGGAATCTTACCTTGTGGTTCGTGGGCTCTTTGTTGCTGCGTGCAGGCTTCTCTAGTTGCGGCACATGGGCTTCTCTCTAGTTGTGGTGCACGGGCTCTAGAGCACACGGGCTCAGTAGTTGTGGCACGCAGGCTTAGTTGCCCCACAGCATGTGGGATCTTACTTCCCTGACCAGGGATCAAACCCATGTCCCCTGCATTGGAAGATGGTTTCTTAACCACTGGACCACCAGGGAAGTCCCTATTCTAGGATCTTTTTACAGGTGGGAATTTTTTCTTGGGGCGGGGGGTGGGATTTATTTTTAATGGAATAGAAAACTAGGTAACTACTGCTGATCTTTGCTGGCTCATCCAAAATCTATTGTCTCCGTGAACGTAACTAGATCAATTTTTTTTTTTTAAGATCTAGAGGCATTTTTATCAGGAAAAGAAAATAACCCTATGGCCAAATAGGTTTTTATAAACTTGCTTGACCATGAAATGCTTATTTACACAGCAGAGGCTTGTAACCATCATTAACAGTCACAAAGTTTTGAGCATAAATGGATCTAAGAGGCTACCTAGTTCAATTTCCACCTTTTAAAGATAAGCGGCTCAGAGAAGGAAGTGACTTGCCCAAGGCCACATGCCACTTAATGGCAGAGTCTGGACTAGAGCCCAGGTCTCCTTAACATTATCCAGTACTCTCCATCGCACCCTGGTGTTGCAGTTCTGTCCTGCCAAGTGCTGTGAGGGTCGTGTTCTTGAAGGTCTGTACATGGGGTTGGGGCGTTTATATACTCTTCTGAGAACTGCCAAAACCAATTTAAAGGCATTGCCTAAGTGCTGGGGGTGTTTTTTTCTGCTGAAGAGTAAAAATGCCTACCTACTTCTGAAAACTTTAAAAGTGTAATTTCAAGTTGCAAATTTGAGAAAGCTAACTCTTAAAAAAGGTAGTTACTACAGTATATGTATTAGTTTGCTAGGGCTGACATAATAAAGTGCCACAGACTGGGCACCTTAAACAACAGAAATGTGTTTTCTTACAGTTGCAGAGGTTAGAAGTCCAAGATCAGGGTTGATTTCTTCTGAGACCTCTTTCCTTGACTTGTAGATGGCCATCTTCTCCCAGTACCTTCACATGATCTTTCTTCTGTATGTGTCTGTGTCCTAATCTCTTTTTATAAGGACACCATTCATATTGGATTAGGGCCCACCCATCTGATCTCATTTTACCTCAATTACCTCTTTAAAGGCTCTATCTCCAAATACAGTTACATTCTGAGATACTGGGACGAAGAATTTTGACAGGAGGTAATTCAGCCCTTAACACTGTTTAGTGAAAATTATTCCTTCAGCTCACCAAGTACTGATTGTACCAGAACTGAGCTTTGTGCTGGGAAAGATAATGAAAAGTTAGGGATATGGTGATTTACCTTTTAGAACTGTGTAATCTAGTGGAAATGTCAGCCTAAATCCATAAATCAAATAGTCTTGAACTCTTGCTTTCAATGGAAAGCCCCCCAAATGGATCATGAGGCCTCTCTCTAGGCCATTCTAATCAGAATACACATGGCTAAAGCTATCCTACAGCTAATTATGAATATGTAGGAACACATACCCTGCAATGATTATCTCTAAGAAATGTCATTTCAGAGCAATGATCATTTCTAAGACATATGCCATTACTTGAAGAACAGTTGCAGAAATAATCAAAGAGGGTACTGTCAAACAAGCTGTACCCAATTTTTAATGCCCAACATTTGTAGGTAATTAAACTGGATGCTATGTTAGGAATAGTTAAGAGTATTAAACCCACTTTGTTTACTGTTTGTGTGATCCTACATCAATGAATTTTTTTCTATTGTCTACTTCCAATGGAAATTCTTCACTATATGTTTCTATCAAAACAATTTATGTTGAACTTATAAAATTCTATAACAGTTTTCTTGGAATTACTGCATTTGTAATCATTGGGTTCGGATGTAGAACTCCTACCTCTGCTATTATAAAAAAGTATAATTGCGTAGGAAAAGTTAATGAGTCTAATGTTCCATGAAGATCCCTTTATCTATTTTCTTTCATTCCTATGTTTGTTCTAAGGACATAGGGTAACAGGAAAAACTCATTGGTTTTGTTGGAATAAATTACCCACAGTTCAGTTAAGTAAGCACCTATATCCTTGTTCTATGCCTAAAATTATGGAATTATCTAAGTCCTTGATCCTACAGAAAACAAGTGTCAAATTCTAACCTGTTAAGAGATTGTCTTTAGCCAAATGAAAGCCGGTATTAGTTATATAAATGTTAGACAAAGTACACGTTAGGGCAACAGGCACTATGAGAGAGAAAGAAATTTCATAAGGATGTATTTTTATAGTGGAATACTTGATACAAGTGAACACAATAAAGCTACATAAAATCTACAGGGAAGAATCTCACAGATGTGATGTTGAACAAAGGAAGCCATACACAGAAGAATGTGTAATGTATAATTCTATTTACATCAAGTTCAGAAATAGGGTAGTGGTTACCTTTGGGAAGGAGGTAATTGAGGGCTTGAGGAGAGGTTTCTGGTTTGTGGTTAATGTTTTATTTCTTAACCTTTGTACCAGTTACCCAGGAGTGTTTACTTTCTGATAATTCATTGAGCTTGTACACTTAGGATTTGTGCATTTATCTGTGTATTATACTTCAATTAAAAGGGTTTTGAAAAATGATTGTAATTGAGCAAGGAACTGTAAACCATTCTCCTAGCTTCTTAAATCAGCTGATTATTCTACTCAGTAAGTAAGGCCATGTTATAAAGTACTCAAGATACCATGCACTGAGTTTCATCATGGCACTCTCCCGCATATCTGTATATTGCATTTCTCTGACCACGGCATACCTATGGGAAAAATGTTTCTCTGACAAAACAAAAATCACACACCGTGTTTTCAAGTAAATTTTACCATTTTGAGTGGTTTTACACCCCACTAGCTTCAGAAAAGATTTCATTAATACATTTTAGTTTTGTTTTTGCAAATACAAGCCTGATCTGGTAGGTTGTTTGATATCTAACCCCTTATGCATTTTCATCAAGAAAAGCCAGAAAAACCTACCTAGCTCTCTGGCATCCTACGAGGAGACTTTATACAAAAGGCTTAGCAGAACTTCTTGTTATTAAGATTATTAAATATATACTAGTTAGTATAGTAGGATGGAGCCCCGTGTTCCCAATACGCAACTGCAACTAGTGGCAAATCTTGTTTCATCTACTCTTCATCCACTCCCTGGATTATTTTGAAACAAATCCTAGTCTTCATATAATTTCATCTCTAAATATTTCAGTATTTATAAATCCATACATTGCAATTGTTGATACAATCTTTTAATATATAGCTTTCCTTTCCATCCTTTTTTCCCCTTGCAACTTATTTGTTGAAGAAATTGAACTATTTGTTTTGTGGAAATTCTAACGATCTGGATTTCGCTGATTATGTCCCCATGATATTATTTCTTTAATAGGTCTCCCCACCTCAAATTTTCTGTAAATTGGGAGCTGCTGCTTTCCTTACCTCCTGCCTGCCTCCCTCTTTTTTTTTGGCAAGAATATTTCATAGATGGCACTGGGCACTTACATAATGTGTCTTTTCTCGTGATGGTAGTAGCCATTGCTGATCATTGCATAGGTCAATTAATATTTAGGGATTGCAAAATGGCAAAGTTCTGTCTTTTTGTGTGATTTATTTGGATTACTTCTATGTAATAAGAGAAACTTCCCAATATCAACTATTTGGTTACTCTGAGGTACAATCTCTATAGGAAAGACAAGATAAATGCTTGATTCTTTCACTTGCCTGTTTTTGAAATAATTACTTTGTTTCCTATCATGCTCCAAAAATTTGTTTACCTTGGTTTTTTTAAACTTGTGTTTTTATGGAAAATTTCAAACATTTTTAAAAGTAGAAAGATTAGCACAATGAAACTCATGTTCCTGTCACCTAAATTATGCATTCATATTCAGTGTTTTATCTTCTATAACCGTACTCATTCTGTCCTTCTATTTGGAAAATTATTGACTTAATTCATTTTACACAGTAGTTTTCAAACTGGTAAAAAGTTGTATATAATATTTAAAATTTTCTGCCTTGGGACTTCCCTGGTGGCTCAGTGGTTAAGAATCCGCCTGCCAGTGCAGGGGACACAGGTTCGAGCCCTGGTCCAGGCAGATCCCATATGCCGCAGAGCAACTAAGCCCACGCGCCACAACTACTGAGCCTGTGCTGTAGAGCCCACGAGCCACAACTACTGAAGCCCGCGTGCCTAGAGCCCATGCTCCGAAACAAGAGAAGCCACTGCAGTGAGAAGCCCGCGCACTGCAATGAAGTGTGGCCCCAATCAGTGCAACTAGAGAAAGCCTGCTTGCAGCAACGAAGACCCAACACAGCCATAAATAAATAAATATCCTTCTTAAAAAAAAAATTTAATGCCTAATTGGTAATTATAGCCATTTTTAATTGCTGGTTTTTTCTGCTGTGCCTTTTTTTTTTCTGCAGTCATCTTGCCAGAATAATTTTTAAGAACCTGCTTTTCAGTTGTTTTGATCCCCCAAGTAAGTTTATTTTTTAGTTCATTAATTTTTGTTTTAAATGCTGTCTTTGGATTTATTGATATGTTGTGGTTCTTCTGCAAAAGACTTTTGGTGTGTTAATCATAGCTGTCTGCTTTGATTGCCTTGTTTATCCTAAGGATTTCCACTGCATATCTATCCCTTATGACAAAAACAATAAATATGGGCTTGAGAGTGAAATAAAACTAGGTAGGAATAAAAACTTACTTGAAAAAAAAAAAAGTTTAGGATTGTCCCAATGATTCTCTCTCTCCCATACCTTTTATTCCTGTACTGCCTTTGTGTAGGCTGATTTGATAGACAAATATGTTCACTAGAGGGTCCAAAGTAGTAAAAGTTATTCTAACCATGCCATCAAGTGTGTAAAGCACTGGTATGTCATTTCCTGCAGCATGATACTAGCTTACAAACTAATTCTAAAGAATTTACCTGATTCATTGACAACTAGTGTTTCTAAACATCTCTGAATATGGTGCGGTGGCTCTCAGTCCCAGATTTTCCAGAACAGGCATAGAGTCTCTGTATTTTCAGACCATGCTTCCAGTTTTTTGTTTTTTTCAAAAACATAGTTCTTAGAGCTACAGAAACAACTATTAAATAGTGTGCTTGGCATGTGACAAAGGCAGCTCACTTCTAGACTAATCTATAAATTCTCACAAAGGCAGAAAGATAAAAGAGATTACAGGGTTCTAATGATAACCCCTATTCACTAAGCAAGCATAGTCTCTCCTTAAAGCACCCCTGCAGAGACCAGTATACAGTAGATTATCTGTTGAATAAATAAAGGTTTGCATTTCCTTACAGCTGGTAGGAGCTTCTGGTGGAAGCAGCCTCCCATTTTTTTCCCTTGGCAGTCCCCATCCTTCACCCGTGAAGTAAAACTACTGAGACCATTATAGATAGAACCTTGGTGCTTCTGGTGACTTTGTAGACAGAAAACTGGTTATTATAGACCAATACTTTGTCTAAACCAAGCTGCCGGCTGGTCATTGAAATACACAGGGAGCTGAGTGAATACAGGAGATGGGGGCCCTGCCTCAACCTGCAAAAACACCTACTCTCCACCTCCACTTTAGGGCTTTGGGAATTTGGTGACAAACTCCAACAAAGTGTATGTATTCACAGATTTCTACCCTTACTGGAACTATTGCCTCTGAACTATCCATTTTCAGGGTAGCCATAACTTGTTCCATCATGACCGCTAAAAGCATAGATTTCCCAGATATGGTCAATCCGAAGGAAGCCAAAATATTCCCTTGCATAATGTATTCATATGCTAGAGCTGCCATTACAAAGTACCACAAACTGGGTGGCTTAAACAGCAGAAATTTATTTCCTCAAAGTTCTGGAAGTTAGATGTCTGAGATCAAAGTTGTCGGCAGGTTTGCTTTCTTCTCTGTGTGTGTCCTAATCTCTTATAAGGACACCAGTCATACTGGATTAGGGCCCACCCATGTGACCTCATTTTACCTCAGTTACCTCTTTAAAGGCTCTATCTCCAAATACAGTCACATTCTGAGGAACTGGGGGCTAGGACTTCAACAGAAGAATTTTGAGGGGACACAGTTCAGCCGATAGCACACATTTTTCCCTGAGGAGCTCATGGCACTGCTAAGAATCTTCAGGACCTTAGCAGCAAGACTCTGAGAAAAGCTGCCTATTCTTTAATCTCATTGACTGGGGCCTGTGCTCTTTGTGCAGGAAAAAGAGAATTGACATTGCAGATGTTTGAAAAGCAAAATTCTTAAATTGTTAAAAACATAAGTCTTATACCAAAGATAGCATGAGTTTACGTTTTATTTAACTCATTAATGAAGGAGATGGCAGAATGACAGAGCTGGATAGAAAAGAATTAGAAGAACTAGGTTTCATATAATTAGTAGGGAAAGGAATTCTGAAATGAGATTTCTAATTTAAATATAAAACCAGTTAATCTTCTGCAGCAATTAAACCATATAACATTTGAGGTTCTCTTCTCTTCCAGATACTTAAAAACAAAACAAAACATCCTTAACAGTTTTCTACAAGTTAACCTCTAACATTATAGGATTGTTAGTCACCTAATCATCATTTGGTATTATTTCAAAGTTTTATTTTTCTTGCATGAATAAAGTCATCACTCAGAATCTAATACATATTGTCATTTATCCTGAGTCTCCTTGAACAACTTTGCCAGCCATGGACCTTAAGAGACGCAGTTCTAAAGATTGGCTTCTGGCATGACAGCACGAGGGGCTCCGCTGACCTGCTCCCCAGTAATATTGGTGAAAATTAAAAAAAAAACAAAATGGTTTAAGGACTCTGGAAATGGTCCTAAAGATAAACAGCACACAAAGAAACATGTATTCAAGAACATCTACAAAAACTTAGTGGGCTTCCCTGGTGGCGCAGTGGTTGAGAATCCGCCTGCCAATGCAGGGCACACGGGTTCGGGCCCTGGTCTGGGAGGATCCCACATGCCGCGGAGGAACTGGGCCCGTGAGTCACAACTACTGAGCCTGCGCGTCTGGAGCCCGTGCCCCGCAACAAGAGAGGCCGCGATAGTGAGAGGCCCGCGCACCGCGATGAAGAGTGGCCCCCGCTTGCCGCAACTAGAGAAAGCCCTCGCACAGAAACGAAGACCCAACGCAGCCATAAATAAATAAATGAATAAATAAATTTAAAAAAAAACTTAGTAAGAAAGGTCAGAGTCTATGGTATTTGAACCAAGATGGCTTCCTCTCTCCCCGGTCCCAGCTCCCAGGTAGACAGCTGCAGCCAAGAACATCTCCCGGCACGCGGAGGATTTTCTTCCTGGGAGCTGCAGAACAACAGCTTTTCTCATCTCACCCGCAGCCATGTGTTGCTGAGACTAAGTCCCGAGTGTGGTCAAGAGGTGGGGGCTTTGTTCTTCCACCCAGCCCCTAATCATGGAGTGGAGGCTTGTTCTCAGATGGGGCACGTTGAGAATACTGGGGCCTGTCACTTTTGCCCTGGCTACATTAGGACAGACTTTACCTGTCCACTTAAGGAGACTTGACTTTATCTTGCACACAGTGGAGAACCATGAAAGTGCTTTAACTTGTGTTGTCAGTATGGCAGCCACTAGTCACGTGTGGCTTACTGAGCACTTGAAATGCGGCTAGTCCAGACTGAGAAGTGCTGTAAGTAGAAAATAGACCCTGGATTTGAAGACTTGGTACAAAAGAAAGAACGTTAAGTATTTTATTAATAATGTTTCATATTTATTACATGCTGAAATAATACTTTGGCATATTGTGTTAAATAAAATATATTATTGAAATTAATTTCATCTGTCTTTTAAAATGTGACTGCTAGAATGTTATAAATTACATATGAGGTTCAAATTTGTGGCCTATAGTTATATTTCTATTGGACAGTGCTGCTTTAACTCACTGGATGAAGACAGAAGGTCAAGAGCATGATTTCTGAATCCAGACTGTCTGGGTTCAGAAGAGCTGTGCAAAGATCCTGGGCGAATTTCTTAGTTTCTTGGTATATTAATTTGCTAAGGCTGCCATAACAAAATACAACAGACTGGGTGGTTTAAACAACAGAAATTTATTTCCTTATAGTTCTGGAGGCTGGAAGTCCAATACCAAGTTTTCAGCAAATTTTGTTTCTTCGGAGGCCTCTCCCCTTGCTTGCAGATGGCCATTTTCTTGCAGTGTCCTCACATGGCCTTTCCTCTGTGCTCATGCATCCCTGGTGCCTCTTCCTCTTCTAAGGACACCAGTCATATTGGATTAGGGCCCCATTCTTATGACCTCATTTAACCTTAATTACCTCCTAAAGGCTTATCTCCAAATATAGTCACATTGGAAGTTAGGGCTTCAACCTATGAATTTGGGGGGACACGATTCAGTCCATTACACTTGACGTTTTGGTTGCCTTTCTATAAAATGGGGATGATAATAATACTTTTCTTATAAAATTATTGTGAGGAATAAATGAGTTACTATACATAAAGTACTTAGAACAGTGCCTGAACATATTAAATGTTATCTAAAATCTATCTTTTTTTTTTTTTTTTCAAAAGCTATCTATTATTGAACAGTCATTTGTTCAACCAGGTCCTCGATCACATGATTGACCTTCATCTTCCTGTAAGGAAATGATCCACACCCTCCAACTAAGCCAGAAATTTGAATTGAACAGGGTGCTGTCAACAAGGTGGAGCCTCTGCAGACAGCTATTCCTTATCCCTCTACCAGTGTCTTTTTTCAGCATTATTTTTTCCATTTACAGCAGTTTTTCTCAACTCTTCTTTATCCTCCTTTGATAAACATGCAAATCTCATGCTCCCCTTTAGGGTTATTAGAAAGTTTATAATAATGTAACCATCATAGCTAAAAACAAATAAAGCAATAGTAATTTTTGAGAACAAATGTATATTGGTCTTTTTAAAAAATCCATGTTTTTTAACCTTATTAAGGTGGTTATCAATGTGAGCACTGAGTGTACAGTACAGCTCCCCATAAAAGCGTTGCATCTTATGCAGTGTGGAAGACAAAGCATTTTCTAAGTCAAGTCTGCGCCTGCTTGGTTTGCGTAGCCAGAGGTGCACAAATCAGCTTAGCAAGTGTACAGTGTTGGAAATGATAAAACAGCACACAAATCGCTTCTCTTCTCTGTGATAAACTGGGAACTACTTTAGCCCTAAATTCTCCAGTATGCTTTTCTAAATGTTCTCTTATGTAACTGACTCAAACTTGTGTTCATTTCAACCCTTCTTGAGAATTTTCCTGGCAAAGACTGAATATCAGGAAGGAAGAGTTTTCCCCCGGAGTTTCCCAAAGGAAATTTGGGTCTACCCCTGACATGAGGAAAAGTTATCCTGAATTTATCCTGCAGCTGGACTGGAGGGGGTTGGAATTTGTTTTTCTTGGAAGCCAATCTCAAAATCCTTGTCCTTTAGAACATCATCAAGATGAGAAAATGAAAAGACATTTCGATATCAACTTGAATCTAGAAATGGATTTTTGTTATAAATGCTTACAGGAACAAGCAAGTTTGGTGTTTGACCCTTTATAATTCAGATTCAATGTCTTCAGGGCTTCAATTCTATATTCCAAGCAAAACAAGCTCAACTGCAAAGTTAGGCTTTTTCGAAAATTTTGCAAAAGTTAGCCTCGCCCTAAAGTAGGGTAATAGTTTCTAAATTTAGCCAAGTGAATATTTCTTTGGCCACCCACAAACTTCAGTATGGAACTGAAGAAATTTGTACAAATTTGGCACCGTCATTCAGATAGTCACAAAAAAGGCCAATAAACCAGTCGTTTTCTATCCACCCCCTGATTGCCTTGATGGCAACCTGCCAGCGACTCTAAAACTTACTGCAGCCACACCCATCGTTTGTCCCTTTTTTCCTCTTTCCCTCCTGTGACCAGGTTCTCATCCCCTCCTACCTCCCCAGAGATCTCACTCTATCCACCATCCATTATCTGTATCCATTGGCTCGTCTCTCCTGCTTCTTCCATCTCATCTGCTTCACTGGATTTTCCTGTCAGCCTTTTAAACATTCTCAACTCTCTCCAACCTTAAAACAAGGAAATAAAACCCCCGATGCTCCTTTGCCTACCATTCTACATCTCATCTTCCCCTTCACAGCCAAACTTCCAAACAGAATGGTCTCTGCTTCTTCATCTTCCTACACTCATCAAAGCTCCCTCTCTTGTGCATGGGAAGGACTCAAAATCAGAACTTGCTTTAAAATAAAAACCTACGCTCCCCTTCAAACAGAGAATACTGACTTTGTGTTTGCACAGATGGTACCAAACATGCAGTATAGATAGATGTTTGCTGAGCGCCATCTTGGTCCCGCAGCTTGTTCTGAATGCTTTCTCATTCCATGTTCTCCACGGGCCTGTCACCCTAAAGTGTCACACTTGAATCTCTGTATTTTGTATTAGGAAGTGAGTTTTTTAAAAATAAAAATATTTTCTATGTTTCCCCCCATTCTGAGAGTCTGACATGCTCCCTTCCCACCCCCTGGTTGATAATCACTGATCTAAAGAGAGTAAACATTTAGGGAAATAATAATTCCTTCTTTCTTCTAAGTAGACTATGGACCCACACTTTCTGCACCAGTAGCAATGACATCCCCAGGAAGTATAGATGATTAGAATGCAAACACAGCCTTGCAATTAGGGCTTCTGAATGCCAGGTGACCTTTACTCTCACAGTGGAAAGGTCATTGTCATGTTTCTCTTTTAATTTGTGACTAAGAGTGAATGTCATTACCCACCATCTCTTGCTCAGAAGAGATTACCAGCCACTATGTAAATAACGCAGCTACAAGTAATTCGATTTCCCAAGATTGCAGACCTTTAAAGGGAGGTGATCCTTTATTTAAGGAACAACAGAGATAAAACCTGGAGAGGTATCGTCCTTGGTGAAACCAAGACGAATATGAACATACCTTCTGGCTCCAAACTCGGGAAATTATTGGCCATTCATTCAGTACACGGTAAAGTACTTACTATGTGAGGTCCTGGGGTCACAAGGTCGAATAAGACAAGGCTCCTTGCCCCGGTTAGAGGGAGAGAAATAACTAAGCAGGCATTTATTAAGCACTGTAAGAAAGTATTTATAAAACACCAGCAGAGCACAATGGAAGGGAAAGGAGCCAGAGTGAAGTCTAGGCAGGGTCTTGAATGATGTAATAGTCAAGAGAGTGTAGGTGATGCTGTGATAACAGATAAACCCTAAAAATTCACAGCTTCCAACGATAAATAAAAGTTCATCTCTATGAACAAGGCAACCATCCTCCATGTTGTAGTTATACCATCTAAAACATGGCCTCCAAAGTCTCCTCAGCAGGGAAAAATCAATGATCCTTAAAAGCCCTGGTTCTTCATCGTTTGTTTTTTTTTTGGCCAGCACACACAGCATGTGGGATCTTAGTTCCCCGATGAGGGATCGAATCCACGCCCCCTGCATTGGAAGCGCAGAGTCTTAACCACTGGACCACCAGGGAAGTCCCAAGGCCCTGGTTCTTAAATGCCCCACTGCTTGTCTGAGAAGTGACACATGGGACATACTCATATCATATTATGCAATATTGTTCATGAGATATTTATATCATTTTATGCATTATTATTGCATGCGTCATACTCGTACTGAAACAGTATTTGTTGTTGATCTGAAATTCAAATTTAACTGGGTATCCTGTATTTTTATTTGCTAAATCTGGGCATCAGTGAAGAAAAGATTTGCCGACATTTTGTAAACGGTTGCCACTCCCAGGATGGATGGGCCCTGAGCACCAGCCTGACATTTTTAGCTGCACCGTCGCCACAGGCCGCAACGGCTCTTGCTGGCACATAAGTTCAGAGCCTGGACAGTGGCCAGAAGGCCACAGCTGTTGGAAGAAACGCAGGGCTGCGGGTGTGGGCGGGAGAGCCGTCTCTGCCCTGACAGTCCCTCAGGAGTTCTTCCCAGGGCCAAGCCTCCCACACACCTGGCCTGGAAGCTTACATGGGCTTCTAGGGTCAAAGCTGGTCCCACCTGGTCTGTTGCAGAAGGGGAGAGGAGACACAGAAGGTGCTGTGTCTGTCCAAATGTCCTGGCAGCCACCCAACCCTGCACCCTCCATACGAACTACCATCAAAGGCACAGGGTCCATCTCCCAGGCTTCAGCATCCAGGCCCAGCCCCCAGTGCCCCAGAACACAGGCAGGTTTCAGAGCAGCCGCTGGCAGGCCCGATGCTGTATTTGCAGAGTCTGGGGCAAGAGTACACATATCTCATATTGAATAATACATCTTCCTACAAAATTGAAAAATATGGGAACAGCTCTGACTTTTATATGGCTGAAAGTTGGCAGACTGTTAAGGTGACAGAATTTAATTATTACTGCACATATCTGGGTGTTCTGTTGAGTAGCCAGTGAGTGATGTTTGGATGAGTAATCAAATAAAGACATACACAATTTATAAGATTTGTATATGTACCCCATAAAAATATTTTTCTATTCATTTCAGCAAAATTATGTTGACATACTAAAGATTTTCACATAATTTGTACTGTTATGACAGTAAACATCCAAAGCAGAAGTTGGCAAACTTTTTCTATGGAGGACCAGATAGTAAAAATTTTAGGTTTTTGTGGGCCATACGGTTTCTGTGAAAATTACTCAGCTCTGCCACTGTATCAGGAAAGCAGCCATAGACAACCTGTAGATGACGAGCGTAGCTGTGTGCCAATAAAACTTTATTTACAAAACAAAAACAGATGGTGGGATCTATTTAATTCTGCAGCATTAAAAATACAATGTAGGAGTTCCCTGGTGGTGCAGTGGTTAAGAATCCGCCTGCCAATGCAGGGGACATGGGTTCGAGCCCTGGTCCAGGAAGATCCCACATGCCACAGAGCAACTAGGCCTGTGCGCCACAACTACTGAGCCTGCTCTCTAGAGCCCGTGAGCCACAACTACTGAGCCCACGTGCCACAACTACTGAAGCCTGTGCACCTAGAGCCCATGCTCCGCAACAAGAGAAGCCACCACAATGAGAAGCCCGCGCACCGCAACAAAGAGTAGCCCCCACTCGCCACAACTAGAGAAAGCCTGTGCACAGCAATGAAGACCCAATGCAGCCAAATAAATAAATAAATTTATTTTTAAAAAATACAATGTAATTGTGTTCACAGGGTACAAATTTTGAATATATTTTATCAAAAACAGTAAATCAAAATAAAAAATTCAAATTATTTTAGTATTTACAATTTAAGAAGTTGTTTTCTAGGGACTTCCCTGAGGGTCCAGTGGTTAGGACTCCGCACTTCCACTGCAGGCGGCTTGGTTTGTATCCTTAGTCAGGGAACTAAGATCCCACATGCTACAAGGCACAGCCAAAAAAAAAAAAGTTGTCTTCTAAAATAGTCAAAATCCTCTGTTAAAATGAAGAGTAAAATACACATTATGATGGGTTAATATCAACATTTGAAGTCAAAATCATTTAAATAAAGCTGACTTTTAATTTAATTTTGTAAAGATTTGATTAAGTCTATAAAATCTAAAAAATAAATCTATAAACTTAAAACTATTCACAGTTCTAGCCTTTAATACTCATTTAGCTGCCAACAGTAAAGAACTGGGATCATGCATCATATGCATTAGATGTAGACCAATATATTTACAAATTTAAAAGTCATATGAATTGTTTTTTTTTAAATTTAATTAATTTTTTTATTTTTGGCTGCGCTGGGTCTTTGTTGCTGCGCGCGGGCTTTCTCTAGTTGCGGCAAGCGGGGGCTACCCTTCATTGGGGTGCGCAGGCTTCTCATTGCGGTGGCTCCTCTTGTTGCGGAGCATGGGCTCTAGGTGCGTGGGCTTCAGTAGTTGTGGCACATGGGCTCAGTAGTTGTGGCTCGCGGGCTCTAGAGCGCAGGCTCAGTAGTTGTGGTGCACGGGCTTAGTTGCTCCACGGCATGTGGGAATTTCCCGGATCAGGGCTCGAATCCGTGTCCCCTGCATTGGCAAGCGGATTCTTAACCACTGTGCCACCAGGGAAGCCCCATATGAATTGTTAAGGTTGCAAAGTACTCAACTGTCATGGTTGCAAAAACTGTGCAAATTTGTGAGTACCTCTAGAGCCATGGATTAGGTATAACGTGAAGATATCCTCCCCCCTAAATTATTACCTCCTCTGTCCCCCTGCTGAGTGCACGCACCTCCAGCTGCCACTTTGTGTCTATTGGCAGTAATTTATGTGGGATTAAAATGTATATATTTTTGTAAGTCACTTTCTTTTTCTTTTTTTTAAAATTTATTTGTTTTTATTTGTGGCTGCTTTGGTCTTCGTTGCTGCTTGCGGGCTTTCTCTAGTTGCGGCGAGCGGGGGCTACTCTTCGTTGGGGTGCACAGGCTTCTCATTGGGGTGGCTCCTCTTGTTGTGGAGCATGGGCTCTATGTGCACGGCTTCCGTAGTTGCAGCATGCAGGCTCAGTAGTTGTGGCTCGCGGGCTCTAGAGCACAGGCTCAGTAGTTGTGGCGCACGGGTTTAGTTGCTCCGCGGTGTGTGGGATCTTCCTGGACCAGGGATCGAACCCGTGTCCCCTGCATTGGCAGGCGGATTCTTAACCAGTGCGCCACCAGGGAAGTCCAAGTCACTTTATTTTTCAATAGGGCCAAGGGACCTGGTGGCTGAAACAGCCTGTGCCCACTGTCACCCATGTTGAGGGGGAGCTGGGACCACAGAGCTGGCCTCCCTCCCCAGACACCTGCCCGCACAGCTGGGGAAGCAGCAGTCGCTTCTTGGATCCAAGTCTGGCCTCAGGCAGGGGCTGGGCAGAGAGGGCTGTTGGAGGGTCACAACCACCGCCAGGCCATTCTTGTCACCACTGTTTCCTTACTCTCCTGCCCTGCTCAGGCCTGCTGGTGTCGGGTCTGGGTGAGGGGCAGCACCAGTGTGTGGCACAGGACTCTAGAGTGGGTAGTAGGGGGAAAGATCTCTCCCTGGGGTCTGGCTCCCAGGCCGGGGGAGATGAGCGTGACAGTGCACTTGCGAGGCTTTCCTGAGGGCAAGGCTCCAACAGCAGCCTGACAGGCCCCCTCCCCACTCCAGTGGGCGTGGCCGAAGCTACAGCCTTGATCCCATCCCACCCCATCCCCCAACAGACGAAGTCAAATAACTGAGTTGATTGACAAAAAAAAAGAAAGAAAGAAAAACAGATAGTAGACACTCAGCACTACTGGAAAATGATATTTCATCATGAAAGAATCTGTTACATCCGTACTATCACAGAGAAGGGATTTAATAAGTTAATTAATCTGTCTTCTCTCTCCTTTATGTAGCTTCAGTTCTCAATCCTCCCTACCCTTTGAAGTATCTACCTCTGAGGTCAGGAGTGATATAATGAGAAACTTTCTGGGTATTTCTGGGTATTTGGAAGCTGACACCTCTTGTTTCAAGAATGTGGGGCAGGGATTTCCCAAGTGATGCAGTGGTTAAGAATCCGCCTGCCAATGCAGGGAACACGGGTTCCATCCCTGGTCCGGGAAGATCCCACACGCCGCGGAGCAACTAAGCCCGTGCGCCACAACTACTGAAGCCTATGCTCTAGAGCCCACGAGCCACAACTACTGAAGCCCGTGCGCCTAGAGCCCCTGCTCTGCAACAAGAGGGGCCACCGCAATGAGAAGCCCGCGCACCACAACAGAGTAGCCTCCGCTCGCCACAACTAGACAAAGCCCGTGCTCAGCAACGAAGACCCAACGCAGCCAAAAATAAATTAAAAAAAAAAAAGAATGTGGGGCAAGAGATGTGGAGAAACATTTCCTGAGTCTGGGTGGGGTTGATCATGGGGGTGGATGTTTAGAGTTACAGGTTGCTTATGACAATGCTAAGAGGAAAAGCCTGAGCGATTTTTAATAAATTAATGTTGAGGTTTTTCCTGTCTTTCTTTTCTTCTTTATAATTTTTCTGTATTAAAATATTTCACTCTCCCAGGCGGCTGCCCAAGGTGGCAGAGGGTCAGGTCCTGGTGCTAATGGCCCCAGCCGTCTCCCTGAGCAGGTGGTCGCCCATCGAGGTCAAGCAAGTACTGCAGGGCTGGGAGGTGGTGGACATGCCCTGTGAGGGCACCGACATTTCTGGCAATTTCTACAGAAGCAAGGTAAGATTCCTGACCTTCCTCTGCAAGCTGATGAACGCTAACTAACGTGCAGCCGCCTCAGCTCCCGAATCCCTTGCTGCACCTTTTGGATGGTGCATGGAAGGCTTTCCCCAAAACCAAGTGATGCCAAGCCGCCCTGAGCCCTCAAGGTGTTTGATGGGACCCCACTGCCCTATGGCCAGAAAAATCAAAGCGTGGTTCCTGCCGCCCTCAAGGCCATGCGCGTGAAGCTTGTGTGAAAGTGTGCCTCCCTGGGGTGCCTGGCTCGCGGCGTTGGCAGTGGCAGCAGCCCCTGGAGGAGAAGAGGAAGGAGAAGGCCAAGGTCGGTTACAGGAAGGAAGGACAGCTCACGAGGCTACGGAAACAGGCTGAAAAGAACGTGGAGAAGAAAACTGACAAATACGCAGACGTCCTCAAGACTTTCAGATTCCTGGTCTGAGCCTAATGAAGACTGTTTATTCCTCAAAGGAAAAAAAAGAAAAAGTTCCATAATTCACCCATATGACTTTCATAATCAGATGATGAACCAGAAAGTGCTATTTTGTGCATTAATAAAAGTAAATCTTAAGAATATGGCTGTAATTGGCAGGGCCCTCTGAAAAGTGGGGTTCAGGGTGGCACTCTTCTTGCTACAATTTAAGAGCATCCTGGTTTGGAGACACTTCCTGGGGAAGGCCTTTGAGAGCACCGTAGGCTTAGGGCTGGACATTAGCAGGATTTTCCTTTCAATTTCTGACTCTCTTCTCCGAGTATCTGTGGCAAACCAGATATCTCCAACCCTTAGGAAATTTCTTTGCAGTTATTTTTTGGTTTTTTGGGTTTTTTTCAGAGAAAAGCCCTCTTCTGTCTGTCTTGTGTTCTCCTTTGGGTCCCTGTTTTCATCTGTTGAAAATCTACCCATCTTTTAGGGTCTAGTTTGAAGGCTTCCTCCTTAATGATATCTTTCTTGATCTGGGCAGCTGGAAGGCCCCTTATCTGAGGCATCATAGGCCTTTGTTTAAGCCAGACAAATGCTTCTTAGAAACTAGGTTGATCTAGAAGCCATAGTCCTTCCTACATCTTGGTGGAGGCTACAAATGTAGTATGTGGTTTAAGGAAGACAAGGAGCCTCCTTGCCTGGAACCTCCCCTTTTAGGCCACTCTAAACAGGTCCTGGGAGTCAGCCTGAGGTGACTTCAGGCTCATTACTTCTGGGTGAGGTGGAGAGCTGGTCTCCAGAAAGCCATTTCTAGTGTATTCTGGAGTCATCATGTTCTAAAAGACCAGAGGTAAGTGCAATGGACTGTATGCAACAGTGTAAAATGTAATGGGTAGGCATTTAAGGTCGTACACTTGAGTTATACAAGATGTGAGTCTGTTACAAGGGTTTACTATTAGGACCTGTGGGAAAAGATCCACTTGATTCGACACTGGTCAGACTATTCCTCAAGTATAGTGCTCAGTTTGGGGCATAAATAACTCTTTAGGTAGATGTAGCTTAAAACAACAACAACAGGGACTTTCCTGGCGGTCCGGTGGTTAAGACTTCGCCTTCCAATGCGGGGTGGGTGTGAGTTCAATCCCTGGTCAGGGAGCTAAGATTCCCACATGCCTCATGGCCAAAAAACCAAAACATAAAAAACAGAAGCAATATTGTAACTAATTCAATAAAGACTTAAAACAACAACAACAACAACAGTAAAACAAAAAGTAGTTACCCAGAATGATGACACTCAAAGACACGTCCTAGAATGCCACATGGAGAGGGAGTCCAGCTCAAATAAGCTTTGATTTGTGAAAAGGCATATCAGTTAAGTTGAGAAGGGAGGGATTCTGAACAGCCAGCGTGCTCACAACTTACAGTCACACCTATTGTTTTTGCTGCCTGGCACCATTTACCCTTCTGATGAAACATTACCCTGTGTTTCCATCGTGAACCCCTCCTTCCCAGCTCAGTCCTTGGGGTTTGGGTGAGGCTGACCCCACACTCAGGCTGAGCCCTGGTAGCTCTAGGTTAATTATTGATCCTGTCCAGGACTATGGTGTGTTTGGTTTACTATAGGCACCTGTCCCCAGGGAGAAATAGGCTTCAGGCTTTTGTGTCACTTCTGGGAAAGAGCTTTCTCTCTCCCCTGGATTTGAAGCTGAGAGTATGTAAGAACTGCTTTGCGGCAGCCATCATGTAGTCATGAGGGGAAAACCTGAAGAACAGAGCAAGCAGAGCTAAGAAGAAGAAACTGGATTCCAGGGGCACTGTTTGTGTTTGGTCAAGTCACATCTGTCAGTGAACCTCTTAGGTTATGGGAGCCAATAAATTCCAGTTTTGCTTTCAACATTTTGCATCATATGAAGTCATGTGAACCAAAAGTCTCCTAAGTAGCACACAGCAGGGAAATGAAGCAGAGGGACCCAGGAAAGAGGAATTTTGACAGCAGCTGGTGAGCTGGTAATATGGAGAGCTAGTCGGTTTGAGCAGGTGCAGGTGGCTTGATTTCGATGATGCGTGGCACCTGTGTTTTAGGCGAGCATCTAAGGTTTGTGGCCTGTCAGCCTAATATTGTGCCTGTTATTGGCAAATTATATTTAAGAAGTAGCTACCATGATGAGAAAGAATAATTTGATTTAAAAATTACCCGTGAGTGCTTAAGGTTTATTCCACAAACCTGCCAGAGAAAATCAAAGCATAAGAAATCTTTTGAACTGGCTAATACGTGCTTCATTTTCCATTACCCACTTTGGCACAGATTCAAAGTTTCTCAGTCATATCCATTTTAAACACCACTGTGCAAACAAGTCAGAACAATGTGGGGTGTCATCAGAGTCTAGGAGACAGTCACCTGGGGATAGATCATCTAGGAGCCACCAAGTCCTTGAAAGGACAGGAAATGAGACATGTAGGGAGATGACTAATCTGAAGATTGTCTACATTGGCTACTTCCAAGGATGCACAGCTGAACCAAATATTAATATCCACTGGCAACCTAGGACAGACAGTGACTGACTCCAATCTTTCCTTCCTTCCTCAAATATGTAGAATGCTTACCAGGTACCAGGAGTTTTGCCAGATACAGGGATAGCTGGTTAATACAGCACTCACGTGGCCTTGAGCAACTTACAGTCTAATGGGAAGGATAGACAATTAAATGTTGCAAGTGACTTATAGGGCGACTTTGTTTTTTGTTTTTTTTTTAATTAATTAATTAATTAATTAATTTTTGGCTGTGTTGGGTCTTCGTTTCTGTGCGAGGGCTTTCTCTAGTTGTGGCAAGCGGGGGCCACTCTTCATCGCGGTGCGCGGGCTTCTCACTATCGCGGCCTCTCTTGTTGCGGAGCACAGGCTCCAGACGTGCAGGCTCAGTAGTTGTGGCTCACGGGCCCAGTTGCTCCGTGGCATGTGGGATCTTCCCAGACCAGGGCTCGAACCCGTGTCCCCTGCATTGGCAGGCGGATTCTCAACCACTGCACCACCAGGGAAGCCCCACGATTTTGGAAGTAGAAATGTATACTTAATATTTGTGTATTTCACTGTATGTAAATTATACCTCCGTTTTAAAAAACAGAAATTAAAAAGAAAGAATCACTTAAAAGTGGTACTGGAAATCCAGGCAGGGTATTATCAGAGCACCAAAATAGAGATGATTTGTGGAAGATATAAAGCAGATGTCAGATTAATAAAACCATGAAAGAGCCAATGCACCTCCAACCCATGAAAGCAGAAAGAGGCTCTTCAAAAAAGTGAACTTTCTAATTAGAACACCAGAATAACCTCAAGTTCAGAGACAGCAGGGACAGGGAGAAGGAACTGGTATGATGGTGAACTGGTAATTAATTCATGAGCTGCAAACATCTGCACCCATTTTCTGCCTTAGAAGTGGTGGGTCCTGGATTTTTTCCCCAAGTGAAAATTTTGAGTAAAGCTTATTGCTTATCAAATAAGATGAGATTTATGATACATGAGTCTTCCATAGAAGGCCCTGGAGTCAGAGAGAGTAGCCATTGTGCACTTTCCCCCTCCCACCCTCAAAATCATTAGAGCTAGGACCACTGTAACCAAATCTCCATTTACTCCTAAGAAAGCAGGGATTCTCACCTGGCCTGGGAAAATATATCCAAACTACTAATTCTAAACAGATGAGACTCTCATGTAAAAAAATAACGGGCAATTGAAAATCATGAAACAAATGAGGAAAACCAGCAGAAGTGTCATCCAATGCTACAAATAAATGAACAACCTCCTGATGAAAGAGTTAATCAAGAAAGAAAAGAACTTTAAAATATGACAGTTGGTATACTCAGAGGAAGTCAAGAAGTTATCACATTTACAGAAATAAAAGCATTCTATAAAAAGAAAGTTCTTGGAAATTAAAGTCATGATTGATGAAATTAAAAAAAAATTTCAACAGATGGACTGAAGAGCAGAATAGGTATGAATGAAGATCAAATTAGTGAACAGGAAGATTGTGTTAGAGTAGTCTCCCATATTCAGTGAATAAAGGCAAAGAAGATGATGAGAATAAGATAAATACTGAGCCATGGAGGCTACAGGCAAGCTTTTAGAAATTGCCTACCATACATTCCAGAAGAGATAAATAGAAAGAACTGAGAGAACTAAACAATCAAAGAATTAAAGAAAAAATGTCTCTGCTGAAGAAAGGCTCAAATCTACAAATTGAAAGGGCCCAATGAGTGCTGGGCAAGAATGATGAAAAACTACATCCTGATGAAATTTCTGAATTCCAAGGATAGACAGAAAATCTCCAAAGCTTAGGTTGAGTGTCATGGGAGACACATCACCTGGAAGGAATTGGTAATCAAATTAGCCTGTGGTTCTCATCTGTAATACTAATACAGAAGACAAAATTCTGAGGAAAAATTATTCTGAATCCAGATTCTAGACACCATGACCCTATCATTTAATTATTTTGAATTCAGAATTCTCAACTCAGTTAATCTTTAAGTAAATGATGAGAGCAAAGTCAAGATATATTTGGACATGCAAGGGTTCTGAAAGTTTATCATCCTGGAATAGTTTCTGAAAGAGATACAATGTACCAGAAGATGAAGAAGAAGGAGGAGGGGGAGGAAGAGGAGGAAGGGGAGGAAGGGGAGGAGGAAGAGGAGGGGGAGGGGGAGAAGGCAAAAGAAGGGGAGCATGAAGGGGGAGTAGGAGTGCGAAGAGAAGGAGGGGGAGGAGGAAGAGGGTGAAACAGGAAGACGTAGGGCACAAAAACCAGCAGTTAGTAAAGAAACCAGTAAAACCTGCAGCTAAGTCCATTGCAAAATAATTGAATACACTATTTCTAATTTGAAGATTGCACTATTTACCAAGGTCAGTCATATGAGTCTTCACTGTTGGCTGGTATTTATCAAGCAAAGTCTAGCTCCATCAGCCTTCACAGCTGCTGTGGGCTTCCTCAGCAATTGTGTCAGTCATGGTTAGAGGCGCCCCACTTCTCCTCAGGCCTGTGGGTGGCTGCAAGGGTCCTCAGGCTGATTCTAGGTCCGGAAATGGGCTGTCAGCAGGCTTCCTTTTGGGGTTTGTGGAACAAACAGACCAACAGCTGAGGCTTCCTCAAGTGAGGCAGGTGACTGTGTGTGTGTGTGTGTGTGTGTGTGTGTGTGTGTGTGTGTGAGAGAGAGAGAGAGAGAGAGAGAGAGAGAGAGAGAGAGAGAGAGAGAGAGGGAGAGAGAGGGAGAGAGAGGGAGAGAATTGGGTGACAGAGCCCCAGTCTCGCTTGGTGTTGCCCCTGCCTCCTGAGATCAGGGGGAGGATGGTTGAATTCTATGCCAGCTGCTCCCTGAACTTCAATTGGAGTGCCTGAAGTTTGCTTCCAAATCCAAATCTTCCGCCCCTCCAGCTTCTGCTGGTGGGATCACAGGATGTCTGAGTCCCGTCAGAGCGCCCTTGCCAGTGCAAAATGAGGAGGGAGGGCCTGCTCTACTGAGCCATCACTTCCCACCCATGTTTGCTTTGCTTTTCTGAGAACACTGGTGTCCTGGATGGGTGACACGTCAGACAGCACAGCTTCTAGCACAGCCATGTACAGCAGCCGATAGTCTGCTTGTAACCCACGCTCCACAAACTAACTCCAGGTAGGGTGTTTGGTTTGTGTGTGTGTTCTGGAGGAGGGAGAGGCATGCTGAGGAAGGCAGAATAATCCTGCTGTTTCTCACATGGCAACAAAGTGTCTGAGAGTCATTGAGCTTTTAAGAATGATAAGTCTGGGGCTTCCCTGGTGGCGCAGTGGTTAAGAATCCACCTGCCAATACAGGGGACACGGGTTCGAGCCCTGGTCAGGGAAGATCTCACATGCCGCAGAGCAACTAAGCCCGTGTGCCACAACTACTGAGCCTGCGCTCTAGAGCCCACGTGCCACAACTACTGAAGCCCACGTGCCTAGAGCCCGTGCTCCACAACAAGAGAAGCCAATGAGAAGCCCGCACACCGCAACGAAGAGTAGCCCCCACTCGCTACAACTAGAGAAAGACCACGCACAGCAACAAAGGCCCAAGACAGCCAAAAATAAAAAAAAATTAAAACAAACAAACAAACAAAAAACACAGTGATGGTGGCTTTAAGAATGGTAAGTCTACCAGTACTTGACTTCTAGACAGTCATCAGCAGGGCATTTCTCCATAGAGACAGGTCCCTGTTATCAATCGGACAAATCTGCTTGAGAGGATGACTCCATTCTGTAAGGGTCAATGTGGCCCATTTCAGGCGGCCTTGCGGTGTTCTCAGATGTCACGTCAGCTAGGGATAGATGTGTGTGACAAATGTGTGTGAGCGTGGAGTGTGGTGTTACAGAGGGACTGACTTTTATCTGTTTCAAACTATTTTTCAACCAACATCATTCAAAGGCTTCAAACATTTAAATCATTCCTGGTAATGCAAACTTCAGGCAATAAGTTCAACACCGGAGTATATCCAACTCATTAAAATTAGACATTCAAACCATTCCCGGAATACCCACAGATAAGCAGTTTATTTACAATTTGCAAGCCCGCTAGTAGTATGCCCAAGCCAACCTCTGGGAAAAGCAGTACGTCATTTCTGGTCAGGAGTGTGATGACCAAGCAAGGGACTTTTCCAGGAAAGTTCCAGGGTATATGGTATCCAGCCTACCTGTCCCTCTTCTCCTTCTGGCTTTATATTTTATCCAGATGAGAACACACCAGGCAAACCCCAAACTTTACATTGTAAGCAGACACACTGAAGGGCTGCCTGGGGAAAAACGCTAGAGATACTAGGCCAGTGTTCATTTTCTATTTTCCTGCCCTCCTCCTCCCCACACCCCTGGCTGCCTCATAGCCCATTCAGGGATCTCTAGGAATCCCATCCATTTGTGTCTCGGGGGTTGGGGGATGGGGCTTTCCAAGGGACCTTTCCTATAATTCTGATTTCCCAGGATCCAAAATTGATTTGGGGAGCCCTACATGTTAGTGCCTGCCTGAAATAAAAATTGGTACTTACATTTTTTTCTCATTGATTTTTAAAATCATTTAAATCATGTTTAAATGTACAGTTCAGCGGCATACATTCACCTTGTTTTGCAACCATCGGCACGACCCACCCACAGAATTTTTTCATCTTGCAAAATTGAAACTCTCTACTCATTAAACATCAACTTCCCATTCCCCTCTCCCCCAAGCCCCTGGCAACCACGCTTCTACTTTCTGTCTCTATGAATTTGACTACTCTAAGTAACTCACATAAGTGGACACTTACAGTACTTATCCTATTTTTTTTTTTTTTGGCCATGAGGCTTGTGGGATTTTGGTTCCCTGACCAGGGATAGAACCCAGGACCCTAAGCAGTGAGAGGGCGGAGTCCTAAACCCTGGACTGCCAGGGAATTTCCAGTACTTGTCCTTTTTTAACTGGCTTATTTCACTCAGCGTAATGCCCTCAAGGTTCATCCACAGTATAGCATGTGTCAGAATTTACTTCCTTTTAAAGGCTGAATAATATTCCATTGTATGGCTCTACCACATTTTGTTTATCCATTCATCCTTTGATGGATATTTGGGTTGTTTCCACCCTCTGGCTCTTGTGAATAATGCTGTTGTGAGCATGGGTGTTCTTTGTTGTCACTGAATGTTTTGATTGTGTAGCAAGACGCATTAAGATGGACTTCAATATTTCTTAACCTTTGATGATGGGAAACAGGAACAAATTGGGAAGCTCTCTGGATTATGTATACCTGCTTGATGTCCTTTAAGATCACTTCCACGATATTGGTCAGTAATCTCAATATTTTAGGTAGGTTTTAAATATTTTGTCTAATCACATGAAGGCTCACTGATGAGTAAATTACTATAAAAAAACTTTTTAAAAAGTTAGAAGTTATTTTTTTAAGTGTGGAAAATGGTAATTTTTCTGGAGAGTCAGGAAACTGGCAATTTGGTGGCCCGAAGCCTGAAGAAGCAGATTGTAGTGAACAATATGTACACAGATGAGGAAAATAAAATGCATTTTTTTTCCCAACAATTCCTACATAGTGGTTCTGGAGTAAATCTGAAAATATTATAAAACCTGCACAGGGCCTTCCCTGGCAGTCCAGTGGTTAAGAGTCTGTGCTTCCACTGCAGGGTGTGCAGGTTTGATCCCTGGTGGGGGAACCAAGATCCCGCATACCGCACAGCGCAGCCAAGAAAACAAAACAAAACAAAACAAAAAACCCCTAAAAATCTGAACATTGTGTTGATAAGTACAAATAGTAACTTGAAGTGTGCATATAATTTAAAACAATTTTAAATTACATGTATTTTAGTTTTTTTTTTTTTTACCCTACCTCCCATCTCTTTTAGTGGACATTTTTGTGGAGGCCACGTGGCAAATCTAATCCAATGCAATTCTCAAAGCTATCTGGTTCACTGATGGCATTCGCTCCTGTTTGAAAGCACTTCTGCATACTTAATTGGGTGTATGTGTGTATCTCTGGCCATTTTACTGGGATTTGGGAAGCAGGGGAGAGAGATCTTTCAGGGTTTATGATGCCATCTTGAAACCAAAAGTCAATTTTTTCTTAGATGAAGTCATTAAAATCTTGATATCATGGAAAAAAAGAGCTCTCTCTAAATTCTCTTTTAGAAGATATTTGTGTATTGGCCGTGCTCTCTTAAAAGAAGAACATTTTTCTTAAGCTCAATATTTTCTCGGCAATAATCTCATTGCTCCAAATTTAACACTGGTTCAATATTCTCTTTTAATTCTAGTGACAAATACTGATGAGGAGATAATTTTTCATTCTGTGATTCCATGAACTCACCATTGGGTAGGATGTAGTTTTTTTTTTTTGCAAAAAAATATTTGTTTGAAAGCAAAAAATGAGCCAATAAAAAGAACTGATGAAAGTCACACAATCTAATGTAGAATATGAGTATAACGTATTTTAAAATTTTTTAAATTTAAAAAACATGGTTCATGCAAACATAAAATGAAAACTTAAAAAAAAAAAGAAAAAAAAAAAAGAAAACTTATCTAAGATTTTATTTAACCAATTCATGAGGGACTCAGCAAGATGTTGACTTTAAAGGAGAACTAGTAAGATAATAAGGTTTAAAGGAAAATTTGAAGAACATATATGTATATATATTAGATATATTTCAGAAATTAATTTGCTAATAGATGCAAAACTGGGTAACTGATTTATGTCATATAAGACAAAATCTAATTAGGTTTATCTTATTTTTTATCTGGCAGAAATCACCCATATCTCTACTGGAAAAATTAACTTGCATTGCTATGGACAAGAATCTTTTGCATTATCATCAACTTTCTGCAAGTTAACTTTACCCCTACAGAGTTATAAATAGCCTAGTCAATAGAAAGTCCATCAAAGGTGCACAACCCTCTAGAATCAATCTCCAGAAGGGCTACTACACAGCACCCAGCACCCCACTGAAAAGACACCCAGTAATCTCTTTTGCCCATTTCCAAGTTTTGGATATTTTTCCCTGACATCACCAATTAAAAAAAAAACAAACTTATACACATATATACACAAATGTATTTAAACTTATTTATTTTTCAGGGGAGCATGGCAGAGAAGGAGAGGTATAGGTTGGCTTAAAAATGTCTTGAATGTATTTTTGTTGAAACAGTGACATGATTTCAAAGTTCATGGAGAGCGGAGCTTAACAAAGATACTGTCTAAATAATAGGAGATAGTTTGCAGTACTTGCACTGTCCATCTCCTACTCCCCAAAGCAGGCTCTTATCTTTGCTGAGCAAAAAATAATTAGCAAGAAAGCCTGCTGCAAAAGGGCCTAGGAAGTGTATTTTTAACGACTTCTTTTTAAGGCTGCACAACAAGTTGAGCCCTTATATGGGCGTGTGCATGGGTGGTTAGGGTTAGAGTGGGCTCAAGGCACAGAGAGAAAGCAAGTGAGGATATGGGTGAAGGAGTGGGGGGGCTCTGCTCTTGGGGAGCCCTACAGACATCCCGAGCTGAAAGCCTTCAACCTGGAACTTATTTTTTCTCCCCCTGCAGCCTCTCTACCCTAACTTGCCACAATTCCCTTTGTGTTTCTGTCTCAGTGACTCCTGCCGCCATCAACCCAGTTGCCCAAACCAAAAGTTTCGGTGACATCTGTAATTTCTCTTTCCTTGTCCACCACAGTCCACTGGCCATAAAATCCAGTGGATTCCACCCAATACCACTGTCATTTGCCACTTCTCTCCACACTCATTGTCAATGCCCTGCTCCTGGACGTGTCCTCTCTTGTCTGGAACCCTGAAGCAGCTGCAGGCAGTCTCCCTGCCTCCTCAGACCCAATCCCAATCCCACAGAGCCGACCCTGGGAGCCTTTCCTGATGAGGTCGCGCTGCTGAAAACCCCGTGACAGCTTCTGAGCAACCTCCTTGACTTGGTTTATGAAGTCTTCCTTATTTCCGCAGCTCACTGCCGCTCTCCAGCCTTCCGTTCCAATCTGAGGCGGTCCTGCTCGCCATTGCTAGAATACACTCTAGTCTGTCTCTTTGCCCACGCCTCTCACCGCTTAGATTCCTCTCCCGCGCTCTTCTCACTCTCAGGTCTTCGCTTACTTCTTCCTGAAGCCTCCCTGACGCCCCAAGCTGAGTGTCGTCGGAGCAGGAGGAAGTCCTGCCAGCTCTCGCGCCCCAGACGGTCTTGTCGCCTGGTCTAGCCTGTCGCCCCTAGGTGGCCTGGGCCGGCGGCTTCTCGCCCTTGGAGCTCCAGCCACCTCACCCGGCTCGCTTTCAGCTCCTGGAAGATCCCCGCTCCTTCTGCCCCTCACCCCTCTTCCTTTGCCACCCCGGGGGTGCCTCCCTGAGCTCCCGACCGCCTTGGATCCCGCGATCGTTCCACACGCTTAGAGCACGGGAGACGTTTCCTTCTGGCACAGTCCGGGACTCTACGTTCAGCTGTGTCACTAAGCCGGACCCGCAGCGTGTCCCCGGGCCCCCCGCGTGCCCGGCGCGCAGCAGGTGGCACGGCCAGGTGAAGCCGCGAGTGGCTGAACGAGCGTCTGCCGCGGCGCGCGGGCCTGGCGGGGAGGAAGGGCCCGCGCGCCGCCGCCGCCGCCGCCGCTCCCCGGGACCCCGCGGAGCCCTCAGCTCTCTAGCTTGGCGCCGGAAGCGGCCCGCCCGGCCCCCTCCCCGGGGCGCCCGCCGCCTTATCTCGGCGCCTTGGGGCCGCAGGAGGAGTCGCGGGCGCGCCGGGAGGGAGGCGGCGGCGGCGGCGGCGGCATGGCCCGAGGGCCCCGGGGCGCCGGCTTCCCGCCTGGGCGCCTGCTGCCGCTCCTGCCGCTGCTCAGCCTGGCCCTCGGCGTGCCCCGGGCGCCGGGCGCGGACGGTGAGTGCAGGCGGGGAGCAGGCGCGGCGCGGGAGCGGGGAGCGGCGGCCCGGACGACGCCGGGCGCGCCCCGGACGCTCCCCCGCCCCTGGGCCGGGCTGGCGCGGAGCCCGGTAGCAGGGCGCAGGTGGGGGATCGGAGGGCGGGGCTCCGAGAAGCGGGAGGGCCTCCCGGGCGGGCTTCCCCGCCTCCGGCCCGGTCCGGGGCTGCGGAAGACAAGTGCGCAGCGGCCCTGCCCGCGCCCCCGGGGGACCTGGCGCGAGTGGGTACCGGGCGCGAGCGAGGGGGGCCCCCCAGGAGAGCCGCGCCCGGCGCGCGAGGGCGTGGAAGGGCGTTCCGCCTGCACTGTCACGCTTCCGGCCCGGCTGTGGCTTTTCCGCGACGAATTCTTGACCCGGAGCAGTTGTCTTTCTACCTTTTAATTTTTTCCCTTTGATGAAGAACCAGATGCTAATACGGTGAGGAAGAAGTGTAAGGAAGTTTATGGGAATAAAGCAATCATTAAGCCATTCATTCAACAGATGAATGGTCCTTGAATAGTTTCCCTGTGAAGGATGTGAGGTCCTGTGCTGGTCCTCACTGAGCTCATATTCTGCAGAAGACAGACAAGCAAATAAGCCATTTCTAGGCAGTTGGAGTAGTTTTTATTCCCCTTGCAGAACGCGGTGTTGAACGTGGTACGAGTTACGCAGAGGATTCAGACATGGAGGGGAGGTGGCATTTACTCAAATAACTGTAATAAAGGCAGAACGCCATCAGTGCTCTGAAGAGGTGGATGGTCAGAGGAGGGAAAGACCATTTCTGACCAAGGGAATCTGGTGGCCTCATGGATGAGGTGACCTTTGAACTGGGCCAACAACGATTGGTAATATTTGGATATGGGAAGAGGAGGAAAAGGCATCCCAACTCATAGCAGAGGGCACGGTTAGCTCTCCACAAATATGTGTAGAATGAATGAATTCCAGGTGGAGGGGACAAGGTGAGGAACCACACGAAGGCACGAAAGCATGGGGGCTGTGTTTCAGTTTGACTGGTGTGTAGGAGGTGCGTGGGAAATAGGGGCAGAAAAGCAGATTGGATTTAACCAGAAGGCAGAGTGTTGTGATTGGCAGACCAAGGCATTTAGACTTAGTTGTTCCTGGGCAGTGAGTAGCCATTGGAAATCACTGCAGCTTTTAGTACAGGGAGTGATATAAAAACTGGTATAAGAAAAGCTTCCAGCTTCCCTCATAAAATGAAACACTCCTGTAGTGGATGGCAAATTCTATGTAAGGAGGTATGAGGGGACTTTGTGGCTCAGACTCCTGTTCCCCTCAATTCTCTTTACCTTGGGACTTTTACCATCACTGGACGGTGTTTTTCTTGACAGCCGAACCTTCTGGAGTGGCCATTTTAATACATCAGATGCTCTGGTGGGCTTTCTAGCTTCCTTCTCTAACTTGGTCTCCCACGGCAGTGTGCATAAAAGCTTGCAGATGCTTGGAGCCTATTTCAGAATCTTTGTGTTAAGACTGTAGCCTAGGAAACTGTCCACTGGGGTCCCATTGGCTTGCTGGCCTGAGATGGTTGAACAAAGTAACTAGCTAAGGCCATCCATCTGCAACTGCTTAATGGCTGTGGGGTGAATTTTGGGAAATGGAAGCCGGGGTTGCCTGGTTGAGCCTCCTCTCCTTACGCAGGCATTTTCCCATCATTTACAACCATGTAGAACCTGGTTTGATTAAGGGCAGGTTTCCTTGCAGTGGTCAATGTGGGAACTGACTGGATGCTTAGAGCCATTGAGGAAGTTGTAATATCTGTTCTAGAAGTTCTGAGGCCAGAAGACTGGCCCCACAGTCATGACAGCGGGAGATGAGGACTGCATGTAGGTGATAAGGTGGAAAGGGAACTGGAAAGACTTAATGACAGATGTTAAGGTGCAAGGGAACAGAAGAGGGAAGATGGAACACTAAGGGTTTAGGACTGGGTGACTTAGGTATGTGGGTCTATGGGAGGAGAAAAAAAGATTTTGGAAGAAAGATGCCTAGTTGTTTTGGAGATCCTGAATCCTCTCTTTTGGAGAGATGAAACCAGCAGGGAGTTGAGACTGTGGACAGTAAGTGTGTGCAAATGATGGAGACTCGATGGTCACTTGAAGCCTTGAGGTTGATAAGAGTAAGAGGACCAAGGACAGATTCCTGGAAAGACTAAGTTCAGATGGTAGATGCACATGGAGGAGAAAGAGCAGTGGCCACATAGATCGGAGGAAGACCGGGCTAGTAGAGCATCAAGGAAACCAGGGGAAGGGGAGCCAAGTGAGTGGAGACTGAGAACCAGGCTTTGGATGTGGTGACTCTGTCAGTGGAAGCCAGAGCTAGCAGAGCAGTGAAGGTGAGAGCCAGATGCAGAGGGCTCAAGTGAGTGCAGGCCTTTGGCTGCAGAGTAGGTATTCTTTAAAGAAGATAGAAGGAAAGAGAAGATAGCATTCAGTTGGGCTGGCCAGGTCAGTGCAAGAAATTTTTTTGCTGGGGGCAGTGGTAAAGCAGACTCTGGCACGAATGAGGGGAATTATTGGGTAGAGGGAGAAACTGAAAATGGAAAAATAAAGGAGATATTTATTGGAGCAGGTCAAAAAGCAAAGTTGGTCTACAAGTGGGAAAGTTCGATAGGGAGAGGGGAGGGAAGGGAAAGAATGGAGAACAACTCTTCCCTTCCCCCACAGCTAGCTACTTAGTGCTGTTCATTTTTCAAAAGCAGCCCAATTGTCCTCCCTCCTGGAAGCCCCTCTGTACCGAATTACATGGGCCACTACACACTTACTTATATACATACATATTTATAAGGTACCCTTGCTCTATACACTTACACCATATTGCAATGTAATTGTTTACTAGACTAAGAGCTCCTTGTGAGTAGGGACTGTGGCTTGTATTAGGAATCTGGTATGGAAGTAAACGAAGACCACTCAAATGAGAACAGGCAAAGGCTGTTCATTCAGAGCTTGCTCTAGCAAAAGAGTCAGCGATCATCATTTACATTTGTCAGAGACTCACAGGCAGGCCGGGGAGTGTAAAAACTTTACAGTGGAACAGAAAGGAAGGTTTCAGGTATGCCTGGGTTGGTTGGAGGATGTTGCCATGAGGAAGCTGGAGATAGCTTCTCTCTGACAGCAGGTATCTCGTGTGATTGGTTAGGGGAGTGTATTTGGCTTTCTCTGATTGGTCCTAAGTTTGAAGCGTGGGCAAAAATTATGGAAGCTGTCCAATATTGATTAAATCCTGACCACTTAGGACTTATTGCTACAGAGGTTGTGGTTTGACTTCCTAGACCGATGGCTGCAGATTGTGGGTCAGAGTTCTATTTTTATGTGTGGTCTGGGGTTGTCCATTTGTATATTCAGTCTCTCACGGTAACATTGCTGAATTACATTTAATTGTTATCCAAGACGTTTTCAGGGAGGAGAGAGTGGAGGAGCCAAAGTCAGGTGGCCTGAGTGTGAGGGAAGTGTGAAGTGATAGTTGGTAGAGCAGGAGGGTGTTGGTGGGCGGGCACGGTGCCAAGCCCTAGGGGAACAGAGAGGTTAGGAATGGGCCAGGAGGGCTGGAACCAGTCAGTCCTGTTTCTTAAACTTTTCCTGGCATTGCTCTGAGTCTGGGAGTGGCTGGGGTTTGGGAAGGCCAGACTGTGGGCAGAGGGCGGGCAGAGGCCTTGAGAGGCTTGGGGAGCGATGGTGGAGAGGGTTGGGGAAGTTGTTACTGTGTAAAGTGCACCTGACTTCCTGAATCGTGCGTTCTGCAGGCTTGGTCTTCACTCCGTCATCATGAATCACAGCAGCGTACTCCCTGTTCAGAGTGAGGAAGAGGAGGAAATAGGGGAAACGGAGCGGGTGCGTGGTTTTGGAGTGACTTACAGTTGCTCAAAGTACTGGAGCAGGATTAGAGCCAGTGAAGACGATCCCCGCCATGGCCTGTGTTCCCCCTCCAAGGACTTGGCCCTGGGCACATCCTCAGCTTCTGGTCAAATCCTAAAATGGGCTCCTAGGTCTCTGCAGCCAAAGGTGGCAAGAGGCCTATTGGCCTTAGCTCTGCAGAGGAGACAGGGGGGTTGAATTGCATGGATCTTAAAGAAACAGGTATTCAGCTTGCTCGAGGATGTGAGGCAGCCTGTTCACGTGTGACATTCAGGACATAAACCTAGGGTGTGGCTGCTTTGCTCAGAGCTCAAAAGCATGGACACTGGGCTACTCGGCATGGGTTGGTTCCTAGTCTGGAGGCCAGGTGTGGGACCCCCTCTGCAAGTTGGTCTTGGTCAAACAGGAAAATGGTCAGAAGAGGGCAAAAGAGCAAAAGCAGCTGCGGGCTGATAACCGTTTTACACAAGGAAAGGTTCTGGGTTCCTGATGGGGGATGGCAGCCCTGGGTTGGGGAGGAGAAGGGGGCTGGATGATGGGTCCCACTGCCCCACAAGGATTATACTGCTTGAAAGAGTAGAGTGCTCTCTGTCTTGGCAGATTTTTATTTTATTTTAAAAATATTTTATATATATTTATTTATTTTCTTTGTGGATACATCGTGTCAGTTGCGGCATGCGGGATCTTTCGTTGTGGTGCAGGCTCCTCGTTGTGGCGCGTGGGCTTCTCTCTAGTTGTGGCGTGCAGGCTCAGTAGTTGTGGCACAGGCTTAGTTGCCCCACTGCATGTGGGATCTTAGTTCCCCGACCAGGGATGGAACCCGCGTCCCCTGCATTGGAAGGCGGGTTCTTTACCACTGGACCACCAGGGAAGTCCTTTGGTGGATTTTTAAAGCACAGGCTATGTTTTTGTTTTTGTTCTTTTCTGTGAGGGATGTTGGAGAGGAGGTCTCTCAGGTTCCTTCTGTCTCTGGAATTCGATGCCGTCTCTTACAAGCAATGCAATTTTCCATAGTATTGCAGAAGACTTGGGAATACTTTCTCTTCCTGAGCTTTGTGCCCCTTTGCTTATTTCCTCAGGTCATTGGATCTGTTTCCACATGTCTCCACGAGTTTGAGAGACAGGATCTCAGGAAGGTTGTGCAGTGGGCTTGTTTGGTCTGACCGTGAATGGCCTGGGATGAGATTAAGATTTGAATTCAAGCACTCTATTTGTGCTTTTAACACTTCCTTCTTCCCTTGACAGTGGACAAAATCTCTTCACTGTTTTCTCACAGTTCAGCTGCTGTTATTTCAAGAGTGCATGTAACTTGTTGCTTGAGTATTGAAATGCAGAGCGAGAGGAGCAGTCTCAGGCTGGCAGCCTCCACTCCATCCGGACGGATGTCGAGGTTTACGTGGTGTGCGGGGTGGGGGCAGGGCTGAAAGGGTGAGGAAGCTGAATTTCCAACTTCTGAGTCAGGTATGACCCAGAAGGCTGGGAGGATGTGGAGGAAGCAGGGAGTGATCATGGAAATGAAGGTATTATGGTTCCCAGAATATCAGCCCCATGCATAGTGGGGCATCTGTCCACACAGCGATGTTGCTTTGGGTTTTTGCATCAATGCAGCTCTCCATCACTCTCTTCATTAGTATAATTGGGAGCTGGCTAGCTGTCAGTACCTTCATTTACTCATTAACAAAGAGTTGTTGAGTGGTTGTATTAATAATGTCTCACATTCTAATTGCTTTGTGCGTATTAACTCATTTACTCTTTAATCCTCAAAACAACCATATGAGGTAGGTTTATTATCATCCTCATATTACAGATTTACAGGAAACTGAGGCACAGAGATTATCAAGGATTACCCAGCTAGCAAGTGGCCAAGCTAGGATTGTAGCCCAAGTGATCTCTCTCTCTCAACCCTGCTCTGAACCAGTGTGTCTCCTACCAGGCACTGCATCATGCATGACTTGCTTCTAACAACAATAACAATATCTATGGAAAGAGACATAAATGTTCATGTAAATTAGCTCTTTGTCTAGTGCTTTGAGCTCATACAGCATTTATATTTCTCATTTAATCTTCGCAACACGATCTCCGTCTTACAGATTAAAACCAGAGCTCTGACAGTTTCATTTGCCTCCGATCACATAATTAGGGAGCAAGAGAGAAGACTCCAACCGAGGTTGAGACACCAAAACCTATCTGGTCCTCTCATTGTTGGATGTGGTTTTAGCTGGCTTAGTCACTACAGGGTAGAGAAGGGAAGTGAATCTAGGGTGGCAACCCTCAGCTGGGGGACACAATAATAGTAACAAAGAGTACTTGTCAGGCTTTTCCTCCTAGATTTTTGGAGTCCGCACTCTCCTGTTTCTCTGCCAGTAATTCTAGGCATCCCTAGGGCAAGGGGAAGAGGGGGATCCCTCGCCCCTGTAGTAGTCCCCTCAGTTACTGTGTGGCAGCTATCTCTCTGCTCTCCTGAGCAGAATCTGCTGAAGACAGAAGTCAAGTCATCCTTGACATGGATGTGAAGCTGCTGCCTGACACAGTTCCCACCCCCAGGTTATAAGGAAGGCACAGTGGTCTTGACACAGGCCTGGAAAATTCTTCCCCATTGGGTTATTCTCTCTGTCATGTTGGTCCCATAGCTATGCCGTGCCTCAGTCTAGACTTGGTGAAAGATGTCTTCGGTATTACCTTTTCTTCCCCCAGGATTCTGATGCAAGTCCTTGAGATTGAGGGAGACTTTCAGTGTTGCTGGTACTGTGGTGCATCTGGGAGCTTCTTAGAAATGCAGATTTCCAGGCCCCACCCACACCTACTGAATCAAACTGTCTGGGGATTCTGTTTTAACAAGATCTCGAAGTAGGATGATCAGCTGTCTTGGTTTGCACCGAACTGAGGGGTTTCCTGGGACAGGGGACTTTCAGTATTAAAACTGGGTTGAATTGGTTACTCTGTCTCCAGTGAGTCTGTGTGTTTGTGTGTGTGTGTGTGTGTGTGTGTGTGTGTGAGAGAGAGAGAGAGAGAGAGAGAGAGAGAGAGAGAGACAACAGATGTTTATTGTCGTTTTAAGTTGCTAAGTTTTGGAGTAATTCATTATGTAGCAGTAAAAAACTATAAACTAGAAAGGAATAAATATGTAATCAATGTCTGCAAAATTTAACATTGTTGCAAAATTGCTTTGTAGACTAGTTGTATACATTTATGCTCTTCTCCAGCGAGTCTTTATTTATTTATTTATTTATTTATTTATTTTTGGCTGTGTTGGTTCTTCGTTTCTGTGTGAGGGCTTTCTCCAGTTGTGGCGAGCGGGGGCCACTCTTCATCGCGGTGCGCGGGCCTCTCACTGTCGCGGCCTCTCGTTGCGGAGCACAGCTCCAGACGCGCAGGCTCAGTAGTTGTGGCGCACGGGCTTAGTTGCTCCACGGCATGTGGGATCTTCCCAGACCAGGGCTCGAACCCATGTCCCCTGCATCGGCAGGCAGACTCTCAACCACTGCGCCACCAGGGAAGCCCTCCAGTGATTCTTAACTGAGCTTTGGACCAATGGACACTATTGCGTGGTCAGAAGCAGCCCCCAACCCCACCCCAGCCCCTGCCTTTCCTTGCATTTTTTTTTTTTAATTTATTATTTATTTATTTATTTATTTTTGGCTGTGTTGGGTCTTCGTTTCTGTGCAAGGGCTTTCTCTAGTTGTGGCAAGCGGGGGCCACTCTACATCGCGGTGCACGGGCCTCTCACTGTCGCGGCCTCTCTTGTTGCGGAGCACAAGCTCTAGACGCACAGGCTCAGTAGTTGGGGCTCACGGGCCTAGTTGCTCCGCAGCATGTGGGATCTTCCCGGACCAGGGCACGAACCCGTGTGCCCTGCATTATCAGGCAGATTCTCAACCACTGCGCCACCAGGGAAGCCCCTTTTCCTTGTATTGAGGTTGTGCTTCCTACCCACCCACTTTTTTTTTCCCAGAAGACAACTTTGTCCCTCAAGCAATTAGAACTCAGAGGACCTCCCTACTAGGCCCTGCAGACTGGGCTAGTCATGGCTGAACAGGAAGCTTCAGCTGAGGTCCCTCTACCTCTGGAAACCACTTTCTCTTCTGCGGGTGGTCTGGGAAGCCTTTGGTAGACTGGCACACATCTTGTCTTTTTCGCCAGTATGGGAAACAAACATTTATTGAGCCAAACATGACAGGTACTGTCCTTGGGGCTACACTTATGCTAAATTATTCCTAATGGATCATTAAAACAGGTACCCTAAGAATGAAGTGTCAGAACATTAGAGGGAAAGGACTTCAGGGGCCCTTGAATCCCTGCTACTCAAAATGTAGTCCACATGGCAGCTTGTTAGAAATGCAAAATATAGGGTCTCACCCCAGACCAACTCAATCAGAGCCTGTGCTTTAACAAGATCAGAGCCTGTGGGTGGTACTACTTTGCTTCTTAGTATTTCGTGTTTATTAGATTCTCTCAACAGTTACATTAAGTAATCATTTTCTATCTAATGTAAGTTTCTGGAACTGGATGGATATAAAAATGCTGCCATCTTTATAAAGATAAATATTCCATATAGGAAAAAAATCAAACATCATTTTATTGTTTATTTCATTAGTATAGTGTTTGTATCAATAGAAAAAAACAATACAGATACATACATATATATGTATAACCGAATCACTTTGCTGTACACCTGAAACTAACATAATACTGTAAATCAACTATACTTCAAAAAAAAAAGTTTAGTGTTTATATCTATTATTGTACTACCCACACACGCTGGGGTGAGTGTTCATCATTATATGGTTGACCACAGCTGGGTTTGTGGAGGTGACCCAGGACCCATTATTTAGAAGGTATTTCCAGGATTTTGGTTGCATGTGATTATGGATTGACAGTGTCCTTATGGTACTGTTTTAAAATGTTGTGTATTAAAATGTTAAAATGGTTAAATAGATTTACCCCATATTGGTGGACATTTAGTATGGGGACCCATTCTCCCTTCAGCTCTGTCTGTTGCCCCTATAATCAGGAGCCTTCCTGGTCTGTTTTCTCCAGGTTGTAAAACTCCATCTTATGCCAGGGTGAGTTAGGGGATCTGAGCATCTAACTACTCCTCCATATTTTCAACTTGTTCCTTAACTCTCAGCCCCTACCCTTTATGCTTGCCTTCTGGGGTGCTAAGTGACTCCATTCCTGAGCCTTTCAAGTTGGCTTTTATTTACGTTTTAAATTTTATTTTAATTTCCCCTCCCTCCCTCCCTCCCTTCCTTCCTTCCTTCCTTCCTTGGCTTTTACTTCTTCCTCTCAGGCAGTTCCCATATGTCCATCTCTTTCATCTTCTGAAATATTGTCAACATCCTTGTCTGCTGTCATCTTCTCTCCCAGGGTTTGTACCTTTCTGGTCCTTGATTTCATTTTTAAATTTTTGGGTGAGGGTTGCAAGTGTATTAAATCTGCTGTGTTTAACTGGAAGTCTTTAATTTGTAATTTAAAAGAAATTGTTATGTATTTTTTGTTACAAGCTCTTTCTTATTCCTAATGTTGTATGTTTGTATATACCCTTTTTTCCTTCACTGGTCTTGAGTTTTGACTACTGGTCTTTATGATGCACTGACTTTGGCAAAAGTTTTTTGTTTTTCCAATGAATTTGAATATATTTTCTAATTCTTTAACATCTTTTTAATCTTTACTGAGTCCTAACCACCCCCCTCATAAACCCCTATTTTGTTTTTTCCTTTTTTTCAAGCTTCTTGTATTAAAATTTTAGTTTCCCCCATCCCCCCAGCTACCTGCTTTTCTTTCTCTCTTTTAAAATATAAAAACATGTCAAACTCAGATTTTCTGGTGTAGATAAGCTTTTATGTCCGGTGTTAAACATTTCAATGTTGATATCCTCTTTGCCCCAAGAATTATTTAGGAGAGTGTTCTGTAGTTTCCAAGTAGGTTTTCTTTTGGGAATGCAAGTCTTATGTTTTATTTTGTAGTTTTATTACATTATTACATGGTAGTCAGTATGACCTCTATAATTTCTACTTTTTTGAAACTTGTTGCATTTTTCTTTATGGTCTGGGATATAATAAATTTTGTAAATATCCTATGGTTAATTTAGTATTAGTGATAAGCATGGCTTGTCTCATTTTTGTGTTATATTTTGTTTAAAAAAAAAAAAGCAAGCGTGGTTAAGAGATTTTATATATATCCCTTTCTCAGTTGGTTTCATGCCTAGAGCGGCCGGAGAGCTAAGTCTTTATTACCTGGGTGGTAATGGGGCCAAGACTAAGATGAAATTCCATGCTGATATGTTCTCCTTACTAGGCCACTCCTGATATTACAGACACTGGGAGTGCAACACAGTATCCCACATAGCCTCGGGTAGAAATTCTTGTTTGATCTTGGGCCATGTATCACCATCTGGTAGATTTGAATGTTTCAGGAATTTTAACCCCAAACATTTTTGCTGCTTATCTAAATAATTGGGATCTGGTCATCCTGCTGGGAGCTGGCTGTTATCTCACTGACATTTTAAACACATTCACCACTGTTTCCCTAAAAGGAAAATGGATAGGGCAATAGATGAGTTCTTCTCCCTTCCATTTGCTTTTTAAGTTGTAGGCAGTAGGACTGCAGTTTCCTTTATCCAGTTGGTCAATAAAAATACACTGAATGTTTATACCATGCCATAATGATGTATGGGCAAATGACATAATCCCTGTCCTTGAGAAGCTTGTTCATAATAGCAAGCTGGGAAGACAGAGGTGGAATAGAATATACTGAGAAATTAATATGGTTGATATGGAAATGTACAAGTGTTAGGGGAGCACAGAGGAAGATTTAATTTTCCTCAAGAATGGAGGAATGTGGAAGACCTCAGGGAGAGTGTGATGATTAAACTGGGTCTTGAAATAAGAATAGGTGCTAGTTGGACAGAGAAGGAAAGATAGGCTTCTAGACGAAGGGAACATCGTGACTATGACATGACAAAAGACAGTGGCTAGCATGTATGTATGGAAAAGAGTAGTTGGCCTCTTGCCTGGAGAACACTGTGTGTATTTGGGTTTGGGAGCAGTGAGGCTGCAGGAGTTAGTCTGGGGTTAGACGGATAAGAGCATTGATTGCCAGGTAGAGGGATTTGCACTTTACTCCATGGGCAATGGGTAGCCATTGCAGGTTTCTAAGGATGGGATAAGGTCTACCCTTCATAATTTTGGTATTCAAATTTTGGTTCTCCATTTTAACTGTTTGTTACCCAAAATGTGACTCACCTAGAGTAGGTGATTGAAATGTTCTTTTCCTGATATATATAATTTATGATTCAGCTTTAGATGTCTGTGCCACTTGCCATGAACATGCTACCTGCTTGCAAAGAGGAGGGAAGAAGATGTGTGTTTGCAAATACGGATTTGTGGGCAATGGGAGGACTCAGTGTATTGGTAAGTTCTGAATCCTGGGTTAAGTTGAAAAGTTGAGTCAAGAAACAAGATTCTCTAGAGTTAAAGAGTTGATGTCCTTGGGAGGAAAACATTATTTTGTTCATGTGTTTTTATTACAAGAAGTTTTGTCAATTATAATAAGTCTTTGTTTTAGTGTTGAGATGTATCCTTTCTCTAGCGTTTCCAAGGAATTATCCCTCATGTTAGAGGTCATTGAACTTGAATCTCTGGAAACTCTCTGACCTAACACAGATTTGAAATCTGTTTAACTTAACTCGAGTGAGTATTGCATTTTTTAATTTCTCTAGTTGTTTTGATAGGAAACTATTTAGTACCATGGGGAAAAACAAAACACAGTTGCCAACTTTTTGGCTGATTGGTGAAATACTGTTGCTTTGAGTCTCATGTCTACCAGAATCCATCCTCCAAATTTTTTGTAGTTGTGACCCTTTAGGGTCTTGGATGACTTAAAGAAATACAGATACCTTTAGGCTAGAAACATCTGGGATAATTTTTTGTCTCATAGCATTCACCATGCCATGAGAGTCAGACAATACCCAGGTTCAAACCCCATTCAGAGAGAGGGAGAGTTTCATAGTAACTTTGTAGTAGTGAATGTTAAGATAATCACAGTTTCCTCCCAGCAACCATGTTACCTGCAGTAAAAATATGGATAGTTTTGCCTTGTAGCTGTGGATTGACAGTATATACGGCCTTGTTGTGGTATCTTTGTTTTTGTTTTGTTTTGTCTTTCCTCCCTAAAGAAAAATGGCAATTAAGTCCTGAGTTAAAAAAGTCATCTTCTACTTCACAGGTACACATTTTCACAATCACACACCATTGCCCGTTCCTGCAGGCTGGAGTTGGGCCTTCTTGACCCTTCTCTCTTTAGAATTCTGCCCATAAGATTCTTCCCCCACTGCTTACAAGCAGGTGCTTGGAAATGAATTTGGGATTGGGGAGCACGGACAAGCCTTTTCTACTCCCTCCCCTACTGAAGTCCTCCTTTCATGAAAGCTCACTGCAATCTTGATTATTCTTTGACTTCTGAACAATAGAAACTTCTCTGAATGGGTGGAGGGGGCTTTATTAATTTATGTGGTACTTGCTCCCAAACACTAGACACTGCATATCCCAGTACTTGGCCTGATGAGACCATGCCGTAGGTTACAGGTAAGATCATAGGTGTGCCAGAGGTGCTATAACATGGTATTACGTCTAGGGACCTAAGAATTCTAGAATCCCATACAAACACAGATGTCCCTTCTGATGAAGTCTGCAGGGGAGATATGCCTCAGAAACAATAGCAAAGGACAGGAATATTCCATCTTATGCACAGGTGGACATGTATCTGAAACCCCCGTGCCCTGCTCAGTAAGCTGGACTGATTGGACACTTGGCCTGGCAATGCCTTGAGGGTCTGTTCTGCTAGTCTGAGCTCTCATGCAGATCTTACCACAGACGGTTTTAATGATGAATAGTGTTCCAGGTTTAATTAAATTTTAAAAAAGATAATATAAGAAAAATGAAAAAAAAACCCCCCACCAGATTTTGAGTGGGGCTGGCGGGGGGCAGGGGGGTTGGCTCTTGAGTTAGCAAGAATGGAGTGCAATTGTGGGAGGTGACTGAACTGCTTTGAGGGAACCAGTAGTGGAATAAAACACTAAATAACAGACAAGAAAACTCCAGTTCATAAGTTGATGTTATCCCCCCCCGCCAAAAAACTAGCTGGTTAGATCAGCTCTCAAAGGATGCAAAAGAAATTGGTCACAGGAGTTTCCTCTGATGGTAGAGGCTAGGGCAGAGTCAGCAAACTGGAGCTTGGGGGCCAGACTTCAACTGCCGCCTGTTTTTCATTGCTAATTTGTTTACCGATTGTCTGGGACTGCTTTTGTGCTCCAAAGTATGGATGAGCAGTTGCAATTGGAGACCTATGACTGGCCTTCGACAGAAAAAGTTTGCTGACCCCTGGGCTGGAGGACAGAGATGGGAGGGAGGTTTACTTTCATTTTACATTGATGTCAAATTGTTGAATTAGAAATGCTCGGGGCAGGTTCTGTGGTCTCATCAAGCATCCCATGTTCCAGCCCCTCCTCACTGGGTGATTTACATTATTTATATGGATCGCTGACGGTTAGCAGGAGCTGCTCCTGCCTCAATATTAGCCCTGCCCCTGGATGAGGCTTGAGCACTAATTCCATTGTGTCTCCTGGTAACTCAGAAGTAACAAATTTTCCAGTTAATCATTGGATGTAAAATCATCCTACTCTGGTTTTCGTTAAAAAAAAAAAAGCAAGAGAATGGTTGGGCTGGAAAAGTGGGATTCTGTTGGATTTGTCTCCCCAGGCCTATGACAAGATCTTTTTAAGTGTGGAGAAGTTCAAAAAGCATTCCCTTCTCCCAAGCTTCAAATAAGATGGACTATCAGATTGAGATGTTGGGTTTCTCTTGTGGTTTTGTAATACACCTGGTGCGAGACTACGAGGGGCCCGTGTCCTGCAGTCTGAGAAGCATAGTGAGAGGAGAAGAGGCTGGGGAAATAGATCTTTCTGCTGTTGTCACAGAATATTGATTCTCAAGTCCATAACACAGGAGAACAGTCTGGGTGGTTGATCGTGCTATGGATTGACAGCCCTTTCTGTGCGTTGTCTCAATGTATCAACAGATAAAAACGAGTGCCAGTTCGGAGCCACTGTGGTCTGTGGGAACCACACATCTTGTCACAATACACTCGGAGGCTTTTATTGCATTTGCCTAGAAGGATATCGAGCCACAAACAACAACAAGACGTTCATCCCCAATGACGGCACCTTTTGCACAGGTACTCGGGAAGGGGGCTGCAGTGATGGCAACATGGTGATGGCAGGACGGTGCCTGGTACCTGGGATGTGGAAGAGGGCGAGGGTGGGGACAGGACACAGTGTGATTTAAGGGAGGGACTCTCCTTTGTCTATGAGGGAAATTTGGACTCGGACTAAGTATTAGTTAGTATTAGGGAATTATTGTTCCCTTTGTTAGAGGGAATAACTGTACTGGGGTATTTAGGATAATATTCTTATTTTGGGAGCTGCATGCTGAAGTACCTAGGGGTGTTATTATGAAGTATCTAGTGTTATTTTATCTGTAAGGTACTTTAAATGGCAAAATGTGAACGATTGTTGAATCTTGGGGGTAGGGGTGGGACTAGGGGAGACTGTAATATTCTTTTTCTTGTTCTGTGTGTTTGAAAAGTTTTATAACAAACAACAAGGGGGAGCTCTCCGAGTTGGTGTGCCATCTGCAGTTTCCTTGAAGTGACTCTGGTACCCGCCAGCTCTGTGCACACTGCCCAGGGGGTGGGCCCTGTGATGCAGCAGCATGCTGAACCTGTTAGAGATGTGGGCTTGTCTCCTGGAGGAATAAGTTGAGTGAGGAGTGAATAAGTCGAGTTTTTAGGACCTAAGTAGCTTTGAAGGTCAGATTTTGGGCATATGTTGGTCAAATACAAGGGGTGGGCAAAACCCTCCTAATTTTCAGTAGCTCCTGTATTATCTGAACTCTGTTTACAGCCCGTCATGATAATATAGCTCTTAGGTTTTCTAAGAAAATCTTTGAACAGTAATGAAGAGGAAAGGCAGGAAAAAACTCCTGGTTCTAAGATGGCTTTGCATAGTCTTAATGACTGTCCTTAAAAGCTTTGTGATATTTAAAGGTTTGGGGGAGAAAAAAAGAGAGGAGAGCATTTTTTATCTTTGTACCCACCAGGAACCACAGGTTTTGATGCTCTGATTCATTCTCCCTCTTGACCTGTACCAAGGTAAAAATCCCTCAAAGGGAACATTTGATTTGTTCTTGGCATGAATGAACACATTCCCTCAAAGAAAACATTTTACAATATCTTGTTGTTTTAGGTAGCAAATTACTTGTTACATGATTGTAGAAGTGCAGTGTTGCAGAATTAAATTAGGTGCCTTAAAAAAAAAAATGATACTAATTAAAAAAAAAAAACCTCGGGACTGGTGGTCCAGCGGTTAACACTCTGTGCTCCCAGCTCAGGGGGCCCGGTTCGATTCCCGGTCAGGGAACTAGATCCCGCATGCTGCAGTTAAGAGCCCACATGCCGCAAGGAAGATCCTGCTCAGGGCAACGGAGATCCCGTGTGCCACAACTAAGACCTGGTGCGGCCAAATAAAGAAATAAATATTAAAAAAAAACCAGAACAACCCTTA
Source organism: Balaenoptera musculus (assembly GCF_009873245.2). Classification (NCBI taxonomy): domain Eukaryota; kingdom Metazoa; phylum Chordata; class Mammalia; order Artiodactyla; family Balaenopteridae; genus Balaenoptera; species Balaenoptera musculus. The sequence continues at coordinate 94,872,058 of NC_045790.1, read as the reverse complement.
CAAGACGATGATCTGGTGTTCAGTTCATTCAATATATTTACATTTTTCATGCATTTCCTATGTGCCAAGGCTATGCTAGTGGGAGGTGACGGCAGACAGCTAATTTCGTATAAAGTGTTAGTCATAGGTAAGCAAAGGGTGCTTTCCAGAATCCAGAATCTGTGGGGGCACTTACGTTGGAAGTGGGTGAGAGATTGGAGGACGTGATACCTGAAATTGTGTTTTCAAGGCTGTGGGAGTTTGACAGGAAAAACTTTTATAACTGTATATATCAGTATAGTTTCCAAGAATGCTTTCTGTTTTTAAAAAGGTAGGAAGAAGAAGAAGAAGAAGAAAGAAATATTTTATGCAAGATCCAAATAGATGTCAGCCTAGGAAGAACCAATCTTCCTGGAATAAAATCCTGATCTAGGCTCTGCTTCTATTTATTCTACTCCTTGTAATTATTTAGTGACCTTCCCCTTTAAAAAAAAAAAATTGAGATATAGTTCACAAACCATAAAATCTACCCTTTTGAAGGGTACAATTCAGTTGTTTTCGGTATAATTCACAAAGTTGTGCAATAATCTCCACTATCTAATTTTAGAACATCTCAACACCAAAAAGAAGTCCCATATCCATTGGCAGTTATTCCCATGACCTTTTTTTTTTTTGAGGTCCCCATTTATCACTTTGTAAAAGCTGATTGATGACTTTTCCTGATGACACTGAGTTTCTTCCATAATCACAGTTGCCACAGAAACATCAGTGTCTTTATTTATTTATTTATTTATTTTAAGAGTATGAAGAGGTAAGTTTTCCTCACTCTCTTTTAATTAATTATTTATTTATTTTTGGCTGTATTGGGTCTTCGTCTCTGTGTGAGGGCTTTCTCTAGTTGTGGCAAGCGGGGGCCACTCTTCATCACGGTGCGCAGGCCTGTCACTATCGTGGCCTCTTTTGTTGCAGAGCACAGGCTCCAGACGCGCAGGCTCAGTAGTTGTGGCTCACGGGCCTAGTTGCTCCGCGGCATGTGGGATCTTCCCAGACCAGGGCTCGAACCCGTGTCCCCTGCACTGACAGGCAGATTCTCAACCACTGCACCACCAGGGAAGCCCATCAGTGTCTTTAGGTGGGGCAGAAGCTTAGCAAGTTTTGGGGTATCAGCAGTTATCCAGTGCTTGCCTGGAACCAGAAGATTGTGAATCCTAGTTCTTGAATTCTGAGAAATCCTGGAACCTGGTGTTTATTGTACTCTGCAGAATTCAAGTCAAGTTCAGGTGCTTGTTGCAGTAGGCCTCTGGATGTCACTGCGTATAGATGAGGAATGAGTTGCAGGGGTTCTAGTGCTGGAGAACCTGCAGATATTCTGGCCCCCAGGCTGCCCCCGGAATGACTCCTGGCAATCATGGAAACTTTGCTATGAGCCATAATCCAGAGGAAGAAGCTCTGTGGTACTTGTGGTGTGAGGGCATTCCAAAATGCCAGAGGCCTTGACAAAGGTGCCATTGTCCCTCTTTGGGAGTGATGGGGCCATGCCTGGGTTCCTCCTGCAGTTTATCATCTCCCACACTTTACTCTTGCCTTTTCCCTGCCTTTTGACTTGAGTGGGTCAAGAGTAAGTGGAGACGGACTTCCCTGGTGGTCCAGTGGGTTGGAATCCGTGCTCCCAATGCAGGGGGCCCTGGTTCGGTCCCTGGTCGGGGAACTAGATCCCACATGCATGCTGCAACTGAGAAGCCCGCACACCGCAATTAAGATCCTGCATGCCGCAACTAAGACCCGGTGCAGCCCAAATAAATAAATTAAAAAAAAAAGAGTGAGCGGAGAGATATGAGACTGATGTGAAAATAAGGCTCAGGGCTGTCATCTCCCCACCAGCATGACTCCAAATAGGCATGGCCCTGGTGTGTGTGCCAAATAGGCGTAGACCCCAGTGTTCAGGGTCTGCTGAAAACTGCAAAATACTCTTTCTGTGCCTTTGAATTCCTCAGCTCTTGGGAATCCATCTTGACTCTATTGACAACAGCAACATTCTTTTTCATAAGCTCACTTCCTGCAGTATAAGGGCCTAATGCCATTTCTTCTAGAGAAATGTAACAGCACTTCAGCTTTGGCTGAGAAATGAGGAAAATGGGGGTTGGGTGTGTGTGTGGGGGAAAGAACCTGGAGGGAGTGAATGCTTTGCTTTGCCATTCGTCATTTCCTGGAACCTGCTGCCCCAAACCTGTATCCCATAGGTCTGCCCATGGTGAAGTAAACACCTTCATTCCTACACGTAAATCACTACCACAACTGAGACCAGTGTAGTCTGTTGGTGTCTCTCCCAGGTCAGGAGCCTTGTTTTCCATGTGAGCCTTTGCCCACAAGCTTCTCAGGTGCCCTGTTGTTTCGGGTCCCGGAGCAGCCTGCTGTGGTCTCAGACACAAATGCTCAGCCCCATCGAGATGCTGCTTGCTCGACGTGGGCTGCGCTCACTAGCCTTGCAGCCATCCTGAGATTTCTCCCAGTGCTGCCTCCAACAGAACTTTGCTGCCCAAATCCCCGTCCTTTGTTTTAGCTGGATTTATTCCTAGAGTCATGTTTTACCACTCTGGAAGAAAGAAGAAGCAAGGAAGGATAAATCCAAGGGAAAAATCACACTGGGGACGTGTTGCTTGCCACTGCCCAGAGCAGTGCTCATAGCCACTAGCTCCTTGCCTTACTCCCTGTGGAACCCCCTGCCTCCTGCTTAGGTCTCCAACTGTGGTGGGTGATGGCCTCAGACCCCTGCTACTGCCCCAGTGCCTTGGAAGGAGAGGCCAAAGATTCTCAATCAAAAGATGGTTAAAACAAAGCTCCATCCCCCCCAAATGCCAGAGGCCTTGACTAAGGCACCATTGTCACTCTTGGGGAGTGATGGGGCCATGCCTGAGCTCCCCCTACAGGTTAACATCTCCCACCCTTTACTCTTGCCTCTTACTTGCTCAAGCCCCAGGATATAGATAACCCAGGTTCTTTCCAAAGGCCCTGTCGAGTATAGTAAAATATAAACACAGGGTTCTTTTTTACTCTATTAAAGTTTTGGGAGGAGTAATAGGGACAGGAGCTGGGCTTAAGTTTATTTTTGAACTATCTGTAAAGTAGGCTTTCCTAAGCAAACTATCAATATTAGCAAGATTGTGAAGGAAATGCTTAGCCCTTTAAGTTCAGGCTCTTTGCTCATGGCCAACGCATCTCTGAGCATGAATATGGTTTTTTTTAAAAAAAATATTTATTTATTTATTTTGGCTGTGCCAGGTCTTAGTTGCACGGCACGTGGCATCTTTAGCTGCGGCATGTGGGATCTACCGACCAGGGATCGAACCTGGGACCCCTGCATTGGGAACCCGGTGTCTTACCCCCTGGACCACCAGGGAAGTCCCCAAGAATATGGTTTGAAAATGGTTTTCCACTTATTCAGCTACTGCTTTTGCAAAAGTTATGTGTCAAAAAAGGATGGAGCTGTTACCCTAGGATGAAGCTCTGGAAGAGAGTCTGGGTGAATGGGTCATTTACTTCTTTTTTTTAAAATTGAAGTATAGTTGATTTACAATGTTGTGTTAGTTTCAGGTGTACAGCAAAGTGATTCAGTTATATATATATGTGTGTATATATAACTTTATATATATATATTCTTTTCCCTTATAGGTTATTACAAAATATTGAGTATAGTTCCCTGTGCTGTACAGTAAGTCCTTGCTGGTTATCTATTTTATATGCAGTAGTGTATATATGATAATCCCAAACTCCTAATTTATCCCTCCTCCGCACTTTCCATCATTTACTTCTGATTATAATGATCCAAAATTGTTCTTGCCAAAAGGAGACAGAAGAATAAGTCATTATTTTCCCCCAGAGAAGGAATATAGCTTTATTTTGTCCATTTATTAAAAAAATACTTATGTAGAAAAGTCAAGCAATTATGGACACATATAAAGGAGAAAGAAAAAAAAATTACCTAATATTAACCCAGAGTCAACAACTCGTTTTTTTTTTTTTTGGCTGTGTTGCGTCTTCATTGCTGTGCGCGGGCTTTCTCTAGTTGTGGTGAGCAGGGGCTACTCTTTGTTTCAGTGCGTGGGCTTCTGATTGCGGTGGCTTCTCTTGTTGCAGAGCATGGGCTCTAGGCACGTTGGCTTCAGTAGTTGCAGCACGTGGGCTCAGTAGTTGTGGCTCGCGGGCTCTAGAGTGCAGGCTCAGTAGTTGTGGCGCACGGGCTTAGTTGCTCCGCGGCATGTGGGATCTTCCAGGACCAGGGATAGAACCCGTGTCCCCTGCATTGGCAGGCGGATTCTTAAGCACTGAGCCACCAGGGAAGTCCCTGAATGGAATTTATTACATGGCTGTACCATGTTACTTAACTCATTATTTTTTCCCCTATTGTGATTGTTTTTCTGTTTTTTGCCATTACAAGAAATGCTCTAATGAACATTTTTGTACTTACATTCTTACAAGTAATTATCTCCTTTTTATAAATTCCGAAAAATAATTTCTATGTCAAAGGGATACCTACACATTTTACATTTTGATACATAGTGCCAGACTGTATTCCAGAAAGTTCATACCAATACTCTCTCACTAATCATTTCATGAAGGTCTTCATTTCTTCACATCCTTGCCAACACTGGATAATATCAATAAATGATATGAATTTAACAGTTCTGATTTTAAATGGGTGTTTGTGTTCCTCTAATGTGGCTTCTTAAGATGTAGGTTTCTGAGCTGAACTTGGCATTTGAGGAGGGAAGGTGGCCTCTGTCTTAGAGCATTTAGATCTAGTGCAACAAGCCATGTGGCCACTCCCCTGATTCCAGCCAAGAATCCCGTGACAGTGAGTGTATGCATGTGCATGCTCATTGCTCATGGTCAGGGTCAGGGTTATGAAGGAGTGGCTTGTGCTCCAGGGAGAACTGAGTCAGTAGAGAGGCGAGGTCCACTCATTTATTAGCTAACATGTATTGAGGATCAAAGTTCAGCCAGGCACTGTGCTAAGTGCTTTCCACATGTTTTATTTAATCTCTGCAAAAAGACCTACTATAATTAACTTCATTTTACAGAAGTGATTTGGAAAGGTCAAGGAACAGGTATTAGTACAACTAGTAAGTAGCAGAATCAGTTCTCAAACCTGGGTCTGTTTGACGTTCAAATCCATGAAAAGACTTTAAATATAGAACACCAGGGCCCTGGCACGAGGTCAGAGTGTCCTGCTCGGTTTTGCTACTTTCTACCAAGGAGTTGTTCTGGCTGTGGGTAAAATTAAATAATCCTATATATAGAATGGGCCATAGGGAATTTTCTCCCTTGATTAGTTAAGTATGTTAATAAGGTTGCTCAGAACATTTTTTTCTTCACAAGCAAACATGTTGTAACCTTGGACACCCCATGGAATCTACCACTACGTGGAGAAGCTGTTCTGATGAATTTAACATATTTATCCAGCCAAGATTCTAGAAGTTTATTTATTTATTTAATTTATTTTTGGCTGTGTCAGGTCTTAGTTGCGGCAGGCAGGATCTTTGTTGAGGCATTTGGGATCTTTTGTTGCAGTGCGCAGGCTTCTCTCCAGTTGCGGTGTGCGGGTTTTCTCTTCTCTAGTTGTGGCCCGCAGGTTCACAACTGTGGCCCATAGCGCGTGGGCTCTGTAGTTTGCGGCACACAGGCTCTCTCGCTGAGGCATGTGAGCTCAGTAGTTGTGGCACATGGGCTTAGTTGCCCCGCGGCATGTGGGATCCTAGTTCCCCGACCAGGGATCGAACCCGCGTCCTCTGCATTGGAAGGTGGATTCTTCACCACTGGACCACCAGGGAAGTCCCTCTAGAAGTTTAGAAAAGGGCTGGTTTGTGAGCATTAGGAGGTAGCAGGGGATTAAAAGTCAAAATCGTGTCATACTCATCTCAGTGATACAGGGTAGATACATCTAGACATCCTTAAGGCAATTGATATCTTTGACAATCTCTGTGGACAAGATAGAGAATTGTTGATTGGATGATGGTACAATTAGACTGTAAACGGAGAAAAGGTGTGGCATAGTAGTTAAGAATAAGGTCTGAGAAGCCAGATGTCTGGCTTCTGATCCTGGCTTTTGCATTGCTTAGCCTGTGTGACTTCAGTCCAGTTAACCATTCTATGCTTCAGTTACTTCGTCTGTAAAATGGGGATAATAATAGCAAGCATCAACCTCCCAGAGTTATTGTGAGGATTAAATAAGATGGAAAATAATCAGTAATAAATAATGAAGTGTTTAGAACAGTGCTTGGCATGTGCAAGATGACATGCAGGAGTTATTGTTATTAACAATCATTATAACAATTATTGTTATTAGGCTGTTGAATGATTTGTACACAAAGCAAACTGATTAATACCTATAGTGACTCATACGGAGCTAATCAGTATCTAGAAACTCCAAGTCTTTTCCATACCACTGCATCTTTGCCTTACAATACTTGGACCCCTTATTTTTAGCAGTCTACTGAAAAATTCATTTTTCCCACTCACTATCTTTGAGGAGTCTGAGGCAGGTGGGCAGGCTGGAATATGGCTTCTGTGTTAAAAGGTATATACATAAACGCATTTTACAAATTCCTCAGTGGAATAAAAAAATCTTGATAAGCTAAAATGATGGGTCCAATCTAGGAACACATGTTAGATCCTGCAGTGTTGAGATCATTTCTAAAGTTTGTACTAGATTGAGATTGATTTTATTTTATATTACTTTTAAGAATCCTTTCTTAACAATTACCCAAACCTCCATGATTCTGTTATCAACAATTGTTTGTTTTACTGGTTTCATTTCTTACCACTCTTTGTTGTGTTTTATGATGTCTTCCCCTTTCTTGACATTATTTATTCTGATGTTTTTCACTGGCTCGAGTATTTTCTCAAAATCTTTTTCAGAAAGGAAATGTCAGTAGTGTAGTTCTTGAGATCACTCATGTTCTAAAATGTCATTCCTTTGCTTAAATATAGCACGATGTTTTGCTCTCTTTTCCTTAGAACTCTGTAAATATTACTCCAGTGCTATCTAGCATTTAGTGTTTCAGACAAGAAGTCCTGGGTCAGATTGGTTCTCTTTTCCTCATAAATTACCATTCCTTTCTCTCAGGAGGTTGATAGATTTTTCTCTTTTTCCATGAGATTCAGAATGACTCATTTTTCAACATTCATGCCTGTCACCTTAAAAGGCTATTTGGATTTGAATACATAAGCTGAGAGATTTTTCTCTTGATTACTCCATTCTCTTCTGTAATTCCTTTTAAATAGATATTGAATATTTTGGGTCTGTCCTCATATCATTTTTTTGTCCCATAGTTTCTATCTTATATAATTAATATTTCTATGTTTTTTGGAGAACTCCTCAGGTTGAAATTTGTGAATTTATTGTCTAGCAGTGACCAACCTATTATTCAATGCCTCCATTGAGTTTTTATTTTTGGCATTCATATTTTGTTTTTAATTTCCAAGACTTCAGTGTTTTCTCAGAACCTCCCCTCTTTTTCATTAATACAGTATCCTCTTAACCTTGTTTGGGCTTCACAGTCTCTTCGTATGTCAAGAGTGTCTTGGTTATTTCTTACTGCATAACCCCACTCCTCCCACCTCACCACTACCCCAAATTTAGCGGTTTAAAACAACAATTTATAATTTGTCACAATTCCATGGCTCGGTGGTTTTGTAATGTGTAGACATAGTCAGCTGGTGGCTGGGCGAGGCTGGGCTGCGCTGGCAGATGAAAGAAGGCCTCTCTCAGGTCTTCCCTGGCAGCCCAGTGGTTAAGACTCTGCGCTTCCCCTGCAGGGGGCAAGGGTTCGATCCCTGGTCGGGGAACTAAGATCCAGCATGCCGCCCGGTACAGGCAAAAAAAGACGGCCTCTCTCACACATGGCTCTGGCCTTGATGCTGGCTGTTCACCAGGCCACTTTAGTTCTCCTCCATGTGGCCTCTGTCTTCACATGTCATCTCATCTTTAGGGCCTCTCTGAGTGCACTCTCTCCCAAGCACGGATTTTCTTCATCATGGACACTGGATTCTAAAAGAGGGAAAGAGGGGGACTTCCCTGATGGTCCAGTGATTAAGACTTTGCCTTCCAATGTAGGGGGTGCAGGTTCAATCCCTGGTCAGGAAGCTAAGATCCCACATGCCTCACGCCCAAAATACCAAAACATAAAACAGAAGCGATATTGCAACAAATTCAATAAAGACTTTAAAAGTGGTCCACATAAAAAAAAAAATCTTAAAAGTAAGTAAGTAAATAAATAAATAATGAGGGAAAAAGGAAGCTACCAGCCGTCTTCTCAGGCTGGGTCCAGAGCAGGCACTGTGTTACTTCCGCCGAGTTCTATTGGCCAAAGCAAGTCTCAAGACCAGCTCAAGGGGAGGGGAAATGGATTGCATTCTTGATGGGGCCGGGAAGAAGACAGAAGCATGCAAGGAAAGCAAGGAGAGGAATTGTTGACAGCTATCTCTGGAGCTGATCTCCCACAGAGTTCCCAAAGTTGCTGCCCTAAAGATGTAGGTTGATCAGAAATTGGTAACTTGGGTCTCCTCCAGCAACTGAATGAATTACTGGTTCCCAGACAACAATCAGGAAGCGATGAGGTGTTTCTTAGTCCAAACCAAAAAACAAACAAACCAATATAAAGAATTGTAGTGGATTTTAATAAAATCACACTAAAACAATTTAAAAGGGTTTGAGATTATATTCTTCCTTTTTTGGGGGGGGGGGGGGTTGTTAAAATATTCTTTTTTTAAATGAAATCATAGTGCTAGTTTTTTAAAAAAAAAGGCTTCACTGGCAAAATAGAATATTGGCCACCTTATATCAGTCCTTCCAAGTGACTGGGCTTTGAAAATCCCAGAGTCTGGGAACAACCGGCTTCTTCATTCACGATGCCCCCCTGTCCTCTGCCCCCCAATGGTTCTTGCAAATGTCCTGGAAAAAGTCCCCTTTTACTTAAGGTACTTTTCTTTCTCTAAATGAAATTGGTGTGTGTGTGTGTGGCTCTGATGGAGTTTCTAAAGTTTTAAATTTTGTTCACTTAGCCAGGTCTGGGGGGAAAAGACTGCTAACTGGCAGAGAGATTTCTTTTTCAGCCTCTGAATTATTGTGTGGTTTTTACTCCTGGAACTGCTACCAACGGCAATCTTCAGTCAAGGGGAAAAGTCGGCTAAGGAGCATGTCTTATCCTTCTTGAAGGCTGTTTTAAGCCCTTCTAATCTTGGTTAAAATTAGCGAGACCTTCTGAGTTATCTTCTTTATCTTGCTGCATCGTCCTATGCTCATGAGCTGGAAAGCATTTTCACTCTGGTCTAAATTGTTTTGTATTCGGAGTTCTGCTTCAGATATTTTAGTATGAGGTTGAGGCTATCCTTATTTTATAGTAATTGAGTTTTTTTAGCATACTTTTTTGGTTCATTTTGTTGGGTTGTTAGTGAGTTGGTGATACTTGTTGGTTTTTATAAATTTTCAGAATACATTGACAAATATTTATTGAGCACCTCTTTGTGCCTATGATGTGAAGGATACAGGAGAAGAACTCTTAAGGAGTGAAATAAAATTCATGATACAATTACAAACAAATGCATTCACTTATAAGTGTAGATTGGGAATGTGAGAAGTGGCTGTCACAATGTCCCCCCACTTTTTTTCTTTTTCTGTCCCTTGTTATATTCGGGATGGGTCTCAAGACATAGATGAGTGTGAGGTTTCCGGCCGGTGCAGGCATGGAGGACGGTGCGTGAACACTCGTGGGAGCTTTGATTGCTACTGTATGGATGGATACTTGCCAAAGGGTGGGCCTGAGCCTTTCCATCCGACCAGAGATGCCACTTCGTGCACAGGTGGGTTTTTGCCATAGAATGCAGCATCCGAAGGTGAGAGTCTGTTGGTGGTGACTTTCTCCTGCTCTGAGCCTAAGTCTGTGGGTCTGTGTTGGGGATGTGTGTTGGATCTGTTCCTTTGTACATGTATAACCTATGAAATAAAATAACAGTCAAGATAGAAGGGGCTATATTAAAAAAGCTAAAATTAGTATGCTTCGGGGATTTTGAGTAGTTAATAGATATTCAGATATTAACTATTATGTTAGATAGTAAACAGAGCTGATCTGGTAAGAGCCACCATCTCAAAAGTGACCAGGGAAGTTATAAAGGCCTATATATCTTAAGGTATTGTGCAATTCAGGTGTTTTACTTTGTTGGGCTAGGCTCCTCCTCTTTAGTTAGTATGAATTAGTGAGGGTTGATTGCCAAATCCTTTCAGTTTTGTGCATGTATAGATGCTATTACCTGTGGAAGGCCAGGAGAATGAATAGAGACACTCATTGGAAACATGCCCAGAAGTCATGTGGAAATGAACCAGCCTATTTAAAATATGGCTCGGGTGTGTATAGGTGAGGGGAGAGGGCATGGGGTAGAGGTGGAGAGAGATTATGAATTTTGAAAATTCACATTCATATAGTAATGAGTTTGACGTTAATTTGTTTTCAGAAATAGACTGTGGCACCGCTCCTGAGGTCCCAGATGGCTATATCATAGGAAATTATACCTCTAGGCTTGGCAGCCAGGTTCGTTATGCTTGCAAAGAAGGATTCTTCAGTGGCCCAGAAGATACAGTTTCAAGCTGCACAGCCTTGGGCACATGGGAATCCCCAAAATTAAATTGCCAAGGTGAGTTTTCCAAAGGTCCAGCTTCCCAGCTTATACCGTCTTGAGATTGTTTTCGTATTTCTCTCTAAATCTCTCTTTGGGGTACTGAATGAATTAAATAAATTCAATAAATTCCTATTGTTTCTAATAGGTTTTCAGTTGATTCTCTTGATATTTACAGGAATAATATTTTATCATCTGCAAATAATGATAATTCCATCTTTTGTTTTTCTATGTTTATAAAAGTTATATTTTTCTCTTGACTGACCACTTAGCTTGTGTTTTCAGAACAAAAATTTAGTAGTAGTATTGACTTTGAATATTCTTTTCTTATTCCTGACTCTCATGGGAGTGGTTTGAGTGTTTCATTATTCATTCATGATCTTGGCTTTTTGATGTTACATACGTCTACTTATATTCTTATGTACACTGAGAGAGTGCTGTGAGCCAAGTGCTGTTCTAAGCATATATATATATATATATATGTATATATATATATATATATATACATATATATATATATATATAGACTCATTCAATTATAATATCCCTGTGAGTGTGTGCTATTATTATCACATTTTACAGATGGGAAAACTGAGGCATGGAGAAGTTCAGTAATTTGTCTGAGGTTATCCAACTAGTGATGGAGCTGAAATTTGAACTTAGAATTCTAGTTTCTGAGATTGTGTGCTTAATCACTCTGGTATACTGCTTCCATTTTTGTGATGATGTTGGCTTTTGGTTTTTTTCTACTTTTGGCTTTCTCTCTCTTCATCATTTCACCAGTTTTTGACTATATGTACATAATATTGAGGAAACCTTCATCTATTCCCATTTTACTGGGATTTAAAAAAAAATCAGAAATGAGTTATTTTATCACGTCTTTTAGGCATGTATTAAGGTGATCATATATATTTTTTCTCCTTTTAACCAGTTATATACTGGCTTATATTTCCTGATCAATACTAGTTGCTGGAATGGATTCTTCTGTGTCTTTGGTGTTTTTTTTCTTTTAATCGGGATTATATTTGCTAAATTTTACTTAGAAGTCTTGCATTGATATTCATAAGTTAGATTGGTCTATTTTCCTTTTCTATGCCATCTTTGTTGGTTTTGGTATTAAGGTTATTCTAAATTTTGAGAAAAGAATGTGAAAACATTTCCTTCTTTCTCTATTCTCTGGAATACTATAAATAGGATTTTTAAAGATTTCACCTAGAAAACCATCTGGATGTGGCACTTAGGGAGAGGCAGTCATTGGGATAGTTAAAAAAAAATTTAATACTTACTGGTCCTGTTTAAGTTTCCTATTCTTGTTGATATCCATTTTGGTAATTTACATATTCTAAGAAAAATCATCTATTTCAAGTTTATTTTCAAATTTATTTGTAGAGAGAAGTGTTAGGCACTCACGTTTTTGATTTTCTGTAGATAGAGTTATTTTATAATAGTGAAATACTGGAAACAATTTCAAATGTCTGTTGATAAGGAAATTGGTTAAATAAATCATAGCATGTACATAAAGTGGATATTTTGTAGCCAATAAAAATTATGTTGGGAAGAATCTTTATTGACATAGGTAAGTATTAACAGTATACTACTGAGTTACAAACTGTATGAATAACATGATCTTAACTTTGAAAAATGTACATGTAAATGTACATGAAAATGTTTCATATGTACATGTATGTTTATGAAAAAGTTTAGAAAGCTATATATCAAAACATTAACCATGGTAGTTTCCACTGGGAGGGATCCTGGATGATTTTTTTTTTTTTAATAAATTTATTTATTTGTTTTTTACTTTTGGCTGCGTGGGGCCTTCATTGCTGTGCGGCTCTATGCACCAGCTCTAGGCACCCAGGCTTCAGTAGTTGTGGCACGGCGGGCTCAGCAGTTGTAGCTCGAGGGGTCTAGAGCGCAGTCAGTAGTTGTGGCGCACGGGCCCAGTTGCTCTGCGGCATGTGGGAATCTTCCTTGACCAGGGCTTGAACCCATGTCCCCTGCATTGGCAGGCGGATTCTTAACCACTGCACCACCAGGGAAGTCCTGGATGATTTTTATATTTTATATACTTTCTGTATTGAAGGAATTTTTTTTAATGTATTAGAAAAAGTAACAAAGTTGTTTCCATTTTGGAAAAAAGAAAAAATAAAAGTTTTCAGTGAGTTTATTGCGTAGCTAAGAAACCTCAGTGATGCACTTGGCTAAGTTAATCCTTTTGATATTCTGATTTGCAATTCAGGCTTTAAACACATTCTGATAATTATCATCCTGGGGGTTAAGAAATTCTAAACGTACAATTGAGTTCTAACATTATCTTTCCATGGATCAATTAAAATACAGAACTTAGATTAAAATGTGCCATAATGCATTTCAAAGAACCCCCTAGAGATTTATATAAGAAACTCCATATAAGACAATTTGTATTACTTTGAAAATCAGTAGTCATCCGGATTATTGTACTGAGAATGTAGAAAGTTAATTTAGAGGAGAGTGCTTGTTCCATTTCCCAAAGAACTGTCATTTAGCAGGTCTTCACTTCTTTTTTCCCTCCTGTAATAACTGTTCCCTTCGCCTGCTGACACCCTCCCCCCTCTTCCTCCCCCGTTTCACCACATGGCCACCGGCTTCTCCTGGCTGTGCCTGCTTCTCTCTAAGCACAGCCCTTCTTATTTATCCCTCATTCTTCTCTGGGGCTCCAGAATCTGGGCTATGTGCCAGCCGGCACTGTATTTTTAGCTCAGCGTTATGAAGCCACAGGAATTGGGAATTCCACTAAAAAACACGAGCAAACTGTGAACTTGGATGCTGAGGAACAGGTACTTTTGAAAGGAGCAGCCGTGCGTTCCAGACGGCAGCGTGTGTGTCCGATAACGGACTTCCCCACCAGAGAAGGTACAGCTGGCGGCTCCTGTTGTTTGCCTTCTCCCAATTACCGTGTCCCTGGAGGCTCTGCTGCTGCCTTGGGGGAGGGGCATTGCGACACAAGTTCCCCACCTGAGCAGGCCTCAGAAGTGGATGTTGGAAGTGAGGATGAAATCTTCCAAAATGGGTAGGAATTTGTGGAAACATCCATCACACATTTCCATCCACTCTCTGGAAAAGACACAATCTCTAGCTTGCGTTTCCTGTTATTTTGCTATTATTATTACTTTTTAAAACATTTTCTGCTGAACATTTTATTTTTTTAATTTATTTATTTTTGGCTGTGTTGGGTCCTCGTTGCTGTGCACGGGCTTTCTCTAGTTGCGGCGAGTGGGGGCTACTCTTCGTTGCGGTGCGCGGGCTTCTCATTGCGGTGGCTTCTCTTGTTGCGGAGCACGGGCTCTAGGTGGCAGGCTTTGGTAGTTGCGGCACACGGGCTCAGTAGTTGTGGCTTGCGGGCTCTAGAGCGCAGACTCAGTAGTTGTGGCACACGGGCTTAGCTGCTCTGCGGGATCTTCCCGGACCAGGGATCGAACCTGTGTCCCCTGCATTGGCAGAATTCTTAACTACTGCGCCACCAGGGAAGTCCCTTATTATTATTATTTTTTTGATTTTCAGAGAAGGTGCCAGTTGTAAGTGACAGCTTAAAGAATTTGAGTTTTTATAATTCAACTAAGCCAGGAGCAAGGTGAGGGAATCACTTTAACTGTGTTATCATTAGCAACAAATCCAGAGTCTGGCATACTTGTTAGATCCTGTGACTAGGTAAGTCTGGAGTCTGGGAGCAGAGTAAAGACAGGTACACCATGAACTATTCTATAAGGGTGAACTCCTAAGTATCATGTGAGAAGAATGGGTAAAGACTAAGAGAGTTCAGGTGGGGAGATTGGGTGGTTCATGGAAGGGGTGGCATTTGTGTTCTTCCCTTTGGTAGTTTGCCTCCCATGGAAGGGTCCAGTGATGAATGGTTTGCAGTGTAGGCAGACCAGTTGAGGGTTCCGGGACTATCTGTCTTCCAGATTTTCTTCCCATCCTTTTTGGGGCCTTATCTTCCCTTCGGGCTGGGAATTCTCACCAGCAGTGTGTCTGGCACTGAATAGTCCCTTTAAGAATCCGCTTCCACGCTTACTTCTTCTTCTTAAAACCTTTCTAAAAACAGTGAAATGGCCACTGCACTTAGAATAAAATCCAAACTCCTAACCATGGATTTTGGAGCCAACAGGGGTTTGTCCTTTTTGGCTTTTATACAGGTTACGTCTCCCATCATTCTCTCCCAACCAGTATGTCAATCTCTTATCAGCTTCAGGGCCTTTTCTCTCTACTTGAAATAATTGCCAACCTGTTTTAAAAATTGTTATTGTGGTAAAATACACATAATAGAAAGTTTACCATTTTAACCATGTTTAAGTGTACAATTCCATGGTATTAAGTGCATTCACAATGTTGTGCAATTAACACTGCTGTCCATTTCCAGAACATTTTCATCATCTCAAAACAGAAACTCTGTACCCTTTAAACAAGAACTCCCCATTCCCTCCTCCCTCTAGCCCCTGGTAACCTCTGTTCTACTTTCTGTCTCTGTGAATTTGTATTGTAGGTACCTCATATATGTGGACTCATACAATACTTGTCTTTTTTATATCTGGCGTATTTGACTGAGCATAATATTTTCAAGTTTCATCCATGTTATAGCATGTATCAGAACTTCATTCCTTTTTTTTCCTTTCAATTTTATTGAGATATAATTGACACACAGCGCTGTGTAAGTTTAAGGTGTGCAGCATAATGATTTGACTCACATACATCATGAAATGATTATGACAGTGAGTTTAGTGAGCATTCATCATCTCATATAGATACAACATTAAAGAAATAAAAAAATGATATTTTTTTCCTTTTGATGAGAACTCTTGGGATTTACTCTCAACAATTTTCATATGTCATGTTGTACATTTCTTCCCTAGTACTCATTTATCTTATGAGTGGGAGTTTGTACCTTTTGAAGAATATCATTCCTTTTTCAGGCTGAAGAATTTTCTACTGTATGTGTACACCACATTTTATTTATTCATTCGTCTGTTGAGGGAGGCTACCTGCTTTCTGCACAGGAAGCTCCTTCTCATCTTTCAAGTTTCAGCTGAAATGTCATCTCTGACATTCTCTTGCTTAGTACACAACACGTCAGTATATTATTTATCATTATTTTCATGGTTTTTATCAGTCTGCCCTACTGGGCTGTAAATCTGGGAGCTCAGTGACCATGTAGTTTTCTTCAGTATCATCTCTTCAGCACCTGGCACAGTGCCTGGCATACCTAAGGCCTGTAGAAGCACCGTGAATCACCCCCAAAAGGTGGCCCAGATGATGGCAGACATAGTGGAATTGGCTTCCGGACTGCGTCCCAGCTTGTCCTGTGGCTGAGCCTTGCTGAAACCCTGGCTTCCTCTTTTGTTTCCCCCCTCAAGCTTCATGTCCTGTCCTGATTCCACACCTTCTTACTCTGTCTTCTGCACCTTCATGCTTGCTTCTCACCTGGCATGACATTTCTATGCTGTGATAAACCAAAAACAAGGCCCTGGGGCTGACTCTTGGTTTCCCCATATCCACGCATGTGGCCCTTGCAGGATGGATGGCCCAACCCTGTGGATTGATTTCAGAGGCAGAGTTTCTTCTTTGAGTTGGTTAACAAGGGTGGGACGTGGTTTCTTAAGTCCACTCATAGCAGAGCCTGATTCTCTAGAGGTGACCAGCACTTGAAGGTTTACAAGGTTTTCCATAAACATTGTGTTATTTGCTCTTTAAAAATGCCTTCTGAGGTGATTAATAGGTTGGCATTATTTCCCATTTCACAAATATTCAATTTACGACCAATAATGGGTATTATTCCCATTAAGAACCAGAGCAAGGAAGTGGCTTACCTTATGTCACTAGCTTATGTATCAAGTTGAGAACCCAAAGCACTTTTCCAGAAGGCAAATTCCATATAGAAGTAGCCTTAGTGAGCCCTGGAGGTGGGAGGCAATGATGAAAAGCTCCATCCAGAAGGATATTTGTTGTTGCTGAGTCAGCTCTTCATCTTTCAAGATTTTCTTAGTGGAGCCAAATCTCCTCTCTGCATAGTTGGGGAGGGTTTGAAAAGGCTTTGACAAAAGTTGGAATGCAAATGAGTGCATTCAGAGGAGGAGTGGCAGACAAGGTTCACTGTACTGCTGCCTCTGAATTTTTAGTAGTGTCTGAGGGTTCTGGGACCACATCCGTGCTTAGCAGGGAAGAGTGCTGTGATTGGCTCCTGATATCCACCTGGGTGAGGGAGGTTGGCCTAGCAGCACACTCACCTTGTGTTTAGCATCTGTGTTCCAGGTGATGGGAGTTTTCTCCTTTGAAATCGATTTTCTGGTACCTCACCACATACTGGTCTTTAAAAACTGTCTTGACCTGCTGCATGCAACAAATCTCTTGTGTGACCCTTTTGCCAAGTAAATGCCATTAAACATGTCACTTACAAATGGTTGGAGCCACTTGAGTGTGCAAAATGAATGATGACATTGGTTATAAGACTCAGGGTGATGAAACATGAGCTTTAGAATCAGAAAGTCTTGTGTGAGTTTTGGCTGAGCTGCTTACTGGTTCCATCACCACCTCTAAACTTCTGTAAACTCAAGTTTCCTTCTGTAGAAGGGGAGAAAATTGTTGTCACCCTATAAAGTTATTATGAAGATTTAATGACATAATGATAAAAAGCACTTGGCATTGTGCTTGATGCGGAGTAGCTGCTGGATAAATGTTTGCCATCATAATAAGAGAGTCATAATCTAGTGCGGAGTGGCAGGTAATGTTTCTAACGAAAATTCAAGGTCTTTCTGAAACTTCCCTAAGTGGGAAGGTCTAAAATTTTTTAGCTTTCACTTTGCCTTATTTATTTATTTTTTAAATAGAAATCCATTTTTAATTTTATTTATTTATTTATTTATTTATTTTTGGCTGCATTGGGTCTTCATTGCTGCACGTGGGCTTTCTCTAGTTGCGGCGAGCGGGGGCTACTTTTCGTTGCGGTGCACGGGCTTCTCATTGTGGTGGCTCCTCTTTGTTGTGGAGCACGGGCACTAGGCGCGTGGGTTTCAGTAGTTGTGGCACATGGGCTTCAGTAGTTGTGGTTCGTGGGCTTTAGAGCGCAGGCTCAGTAGTTGTGGCGCACGGGCTTAGTTGCTCTGCGGCATGTGTGATCTTCCCAGACCAGGGATCGAACCCGTGTCTCCTGCATTGGCAGGCAGATTCTTAACCACTGTGCCACCAGGAAAGCCCTGTTTATTGGTTTTTGATTCAAATACTCTATTTACAGCTAGAACATTAAAATGAAGAGTTTTAATGTTATTTTTTTTTAAAAAGAAAGATTCCTATGCAGCTCAAAGCATCAAAAACCATTTCACCTCTATGAATGGAAGATCTTTTTAAGAGACATGCTGATAAACTCTTGTTTTTTTCTTCCAGCACTCACTCTTTTACCTACCCTATCACCTCCTCTGCAGTTTCTGAAGTGTTCAGATTCTAGCTGTTTCCATATTAGACACTATTTGTTGACAGTAAGTGTTTTAATGTGAAATGGAAAATTTTCTTTTTCCTCCAAATGATCTATGAATACGATCTGAAGGAAATGTATTATTAGTTGAGGTTAAAGTTCATGGGAAACTTTAGAATAAAAAAATCCATCAAAAAGTAATTTTTTTCTTTCTACTGTCTTAAGGGCAAGTACACTTTTTGTTACTAAGGGGCTTAGTTACAACTGTTAATAAGCTATCGACACTTTTGAAAATGTGCTTCAGGGAATGCTATAACCCTCCCATTTCCTTTTGATGACTGTGATAACATTGTCTAAATTCAAGTAGCCACATATTACAATGTTAGATTCCAACGCCAACATCAGTGATGTACGTCATTTAATGCCCAAGTGATCCTGGATTGAAGGTCTAACTAAATTTGGCCAACTCAGAACATGCCATTAAGTGCGTGAAACTTTGTCATAAGGTTACGCTTTCAGCCTTATTCCTTAGGCCATATTTCTTACATATAAACTTCACCAAAATTAATGTTCCTAATAACTCACATGACTACAGGGGATATTCTAAAGATATAGAATATAGACACAGCCCACAAAGAGCTTACTGTTAAGAGGGGAAGAGAACATTTTTACAAATGAAGAAAGTATAGGTATAAATGCTGAATTATCCGATCTAGAACATGAATGTAGTGTAGACTCTGGTATTCATCTGCCTAGACTGTGGCCTTTACCACCTACCGTGTTGCACTAAATTCCAGGTGTTACATAAACCTTCTGATCTGATCCTAAGGCACAATAGAGACTTCTTCCTATTATTGTTGGGTAAAGATGCACACTGGCTTTAATGTGATTTTCTTCCATTTTCGTACTTGTATCTGCCCTTTTACTGGAGTTTTTCATCTAGTAGTTTATTTTTCTGGGAAGATCTTTTTTTCTTCCCTTTGGTCAATATCAATAGGTGGAATAGGTCAATCATTTATTCCCCCAGCATTTGGCAAAATGTCTGTCTCAATTTGTAGACATTATTGGTCATTATTTTTTCTTTCTCAGCTTGGTAGTTTTTGGTCTCTAAAACAGTCTTAGATTAAGCCTTATTTTACTCTGTTATTTCTGTCATCAATCACATTATTGTGCTGATATGTGTAATAAATAGCAGTCATTGGTGATACAGTCAGTTGTTGATTAGACACCATAAATTGCCTATACCTTTCATCAAACAGATTTCCTTCTGGAATATTTTCTTGGGTAGAATTTTAAAACTAGCAGTGAGGATAAACATTTTTACCTTCAAGATATGAAACAGAGTTACAGTATCAATGTGGTCCTTGAAACTGGCACAACACATTTCCCCCCAGGGAGACAGACCTATTTTGAAGTTGCTTATTTGAATAAAATCACAGATAATAGGATACTAAGGAAAAATTCCCAGCCATGTTCATAATTAGTTGACTGTATTCCTGATGCAGATCCAAACGTTGTTAATAATGTAATTAGCCAGAGAAACGTGTGCTTTAATGAACACCCCTATGCATATGCAATACAAAATTTGTGCTGCTTATTTTTTTTTTCTTTCCTTTGGATGTTAACTGTTTTTAAATGGCTTCTTTCCTTGTGATAGTGATATTTTTATTACCTCTTGCAGTCTCTGTTGGATTGATTTTTGAATATGTCTTAATAGGGATCACCTGCTTTCTTGGGTACCATTTGGTTTGAGTAGAAGTGGCAGTGGCTGCCATCTCTCTTACGCATGGTGGGAATATCTGTGATGGGCTTATGTTCCAGGCAAAACCTGGGCCAGACCCCCATATCATAGGGTTAAACATCAGTACCAAGAAGGCTTCAGGGCAAATACAGTGGCAGGGGAAGTCCATTTCCAGCAGCTCTCTTCTCTGGGAAAGTTCTCGGAGACAAAATTGGGACAGAGGGAGTTGTCATAGGACCCTTCCAGACTGATTTAAATGCTTTTTCATGCAACCTTTTCTTCTGAGGTTTTAGCTGAACTATAAGATCAGTCCCAGTCAGAGCCTAGAGTGGACCCCTTCAGTGTGAAGCTGCCCAGATATAATGGACCTGGACTTTGGGGTCACAAAAACCATGGTTTGAATACTGGCTCTGCCTTTTTTTTTTTTTTTTTTTTGGGTTGCATTGGGTCTTTGTTGCTGCGCACAGGCTTTCTCTAGTTGTGGCGAGCGCGGGCTACTCTTCGTTGCAGTGTGCAGGCTTCTCATTGTGGTGGCTTCTCTTGTTGCAGAGCATGGGCTCTAGGCACGTGGGCTTCCGTAGTTGTGGCACATGGGCTCAGTAGTTGTGGCTTGCAGGCTCTAGACCGCAGGCTCAGTAGTTGCGGCAGACGAGCTTATTTGCTCTGCGGCATGTGAGATCTTCCTGGACCAGGGCTCGAACCTGTGTCCCCTGCATTGCCAAGTGGATTCCTAACCACTCCGCCACCAGGGAAGTCCCGAGGCTCTGTCTTTTAGTAGTGGTGTAATTTTTGAATGTGACAGACTCTTAGGACCTCCATTTTTGTATCTATAAACTACATGAGAAAACCCATCTACCTTGCAGTAGGGTTTTCTGTGAGAAATAAATAAGATAGTGTATATCTAATAGACTACCTTGTGTTTAGTAGGATTTTGATGCATGCTATTATGATTAAAATTATTGCAGTTTAAACAGCTTTCCCAGAATTAACTGGTACAAGACTGATACGTATTAGTTTTTGTGGGTCTTTTTCTCAGCTTTCATCTACTTGGTGTCTGGTAGCTATGAGTTACCTCTTTTGGATAAAAAATATAGAGATAATGTGTTCCTGTCTTGTTATTTATACTTACAATTTACTGATGTGTGTTTCCTTCCTCAGGGGTTGTGATCATATCGAAGTAACACATATTGCATCTTGAACAATGATAAAGTAGTAGCAAGCTACCAGTGAACAACTATTTATAATTTACCATGTAAAAACTACTATTGTAAGTAGGCATTGTGGGGAAGCAAGAGATTATAAGATAAAGATTCTGCCCTTTAGGAACTGTCCGTATATTTGGGAAGACATAGTCATTAAAACAAACCCACAGGGCTTCCCTGGTGGCGCAGTGGTTGAGAGTCTGCCTGCCAATGCAGGGGACACGGGTTCGAGCCCTGGTCTGGGAAGATCCCACATGCCGCGGAGCAACTGGGCCCGTGAGCCACAATAACTGAGCCTGCACGTCTGGAGCCTGTGCTCCACAACAAGAGAGGCCGTGATAATGAGAGGCCCCGTGCACTGCAATGAAGAGTGGCCCCCACTTGCCACAACTAGAGAAAGCCCTCACACAGAAACGAAGACCCAATACAGCCATAAATGAATAAAATAAATAAATAAAAATAGTGTTAAAAAAAAAATCTGTTCTATAAAAAAAAAAAAAAAAAAAAAAAAAAAAACCCACAAAATCCTCAAGGAGGAAATAAAGGTCAGATGAATAGGATAGATAAGTATTCTTGATTCTACTTCTTCTCTCACTCTCACATCCAGTCTATCACCAAGAACCTTGTTCTGCTTCCAGGATGCATCTCGAATCCATCCACTTCTTTCCATCTCCGCCATCACCTCTCAAGTGCATCCAAGACCTCATCTCTCTTTCTGCTGGGCTACTGCTCTAGACACTAACCAACCTCTCCTTTTACTCCTGTTCTCCCATCCCTTATCCACCCAACAGTCAAAATGGTCTTTTCAAAATCTAAGTCAGATTATTTCATTCCCTCGCTTAAAATCCTCCAATGGCATTCCACTGCTTTTAACTAACACCCAGGCTCTTTCCTAAGGCTTACAAGGCCCTCTGTGACCTGGCTCTGCTCTTCTCTGCACCTTCATCTCATGCCACTCTCCCTCTTGCTAACTGTGCTCCAGCCAACAGGTTGCATTTCCCTTTCTGGAGCATATCAAGAGCTTTCTCGCCTCAGGGTCTTTGCATTGGCTATTTCATTTGATTGAAATGTTCTTCCTCTGGTCCTGGACATGACTGGTTCATTCTCATCCTTCAGGTCCCAACTCTGATGTTACCTCCTCAGAGAGCTTGAACCATTCCTGACCACTCTATTTAAAAAGTCTTTCCTATCCTATCACGTTATCTTTCCTCCTACATAACATTCACTACAATCTGCAATTACCTTGTTGATTTATTTTTTTGTCTAATTATTCTCTCCCTAAGTTCTGCGAGGGCAGTGATCTTTTCCATTTTGTTCTCTGCTATAGTGACTAGCATAGTGTCTGGCATGTACTAGGTGCTCAGTAAATATATGAATGAATGAACAAATGAACATAGGCCACGAAAGTTCAGAGGAAGAAGGGATCCCTCCATTAGTCATGGAGCAGATTCATCACTGGGAAGGATTTTGCTAGGTCTGAGGGAGATAGAGTGTATCTCGAGGAGAGAGAGGATGAGCAAGGTGGAAGGGGATAGAAAGGGGGCATATACTGTAGGTTTTCAGAGATGGAGCTGCTCTTGAGAGGCAGTGGGTGTAGGAGAAGGAATCTGTAGGATGTGGATTCTGCTTCTAGCCATCACATGACTACCTATGCGACTTTGCATGTTTTATTTAACCATGTTGAGCCATTTTACCTGTAAAATGGGGGAAATAATCTCTACCATGGAGGGTTACTGTAAGAAGTAATGATATATACTTGGGGCCCTATCGGGATGCATATGATGCTAAATGATAGCTATTCATACCAATATTTAATTTAGATTCTCAGCTGCGGGTGTGCATACAAATCAAATTTGCAGCTTTGTAGAAAAGTGGATGCCAAGAACCCAACTCATTACTACTCATTCAGAAGAGTTATCTCTGGGTGAGGGTGGGGATGTGTGTGTGAGACTCCAGCATGGGTGATTTTTCAGAAGCTCCCCAGGTGATTCAGATTGTATAGCTATTGTTTAGAACCATGTGTTTAATCCAAGCCACGCCGGAATCCTCTCTAAATATCTCCTGCCAAGGGACTGTCCAACTCGAATAGCTCTGTGATGGGAACTCACAGAGTTGGGTCCAGATTGCCTACCACTGGACATCTACCTGAGTCCCTAGAGAACAGGCTATTGATTTCTTATCTACCCCCAAGTTAATATTAATTTTAAAAAATCTTGGGACTTCCCTGGTGGTGCAGTGGTTAAGAATCCGCCTGCCAATGCAGGGGACACGGGTTCGATCCCTGGTCCCTGAAGATCCCACATGCCGGGGAGCAACTAAGCCCATGCGCCACGACTACTGAGCCTATACTCTAGAGCCTGCTCACTGCAACTAGAGAAAGCCTGCGTGCAGCAACGAAGACCCAACACAGCCAAAAAAAAAATCTTGTCGTCCCAGCTAAAGCCACCATGCCTTCCATTATTCTTGGTGATGTCCAATATAGAAGCCAATTTAGTTATCTTCTGTACTCTTATTCCTTTAGTATCTATGCTTCTCCCCTAATCCGACTATCTGTCACCAGGTTCCCTCCCATATCTCTCCAATATGCTGTTTAGAATTCCAGCTTCAAGGTCCATAGACCTACATAAACCTATACCCTCAATCTATTCACTGATGATCCCTCTAATTTCCTGCTCTAACTGAACCCTGGCTTAAACTAGATGTTTTTGATGTCAACAATCACTGGGCAGTCTTAGGAAACATTAACCACCTGTTCGGTTGGTTGCTCATGTACACACAAATATACTCATGTCTTGGAATGTTTTGGGCCAGTAAACATGTCTAAAGGTTTGATGTTGCGAAAACATTCTGAGGGCCAAGGGGTCTTGTCTTGTATCTGGTCAACATGTATGAGAAGGGAACAAATTCCTATGAGCAAACATGGGACTTGAGAGATAGATAGGGTTGCAGGATTTATTTAATGACCACCTCATTCTGGTCCCATAACTGCTCAGGATTTGCATCTGCACTGACCAGAGCCTAACTCTTTTTTGAAAAATCTCAGAGCCAAATGACTGGTCAGGTGGGTTGAGCTGTTATATTGAGAGTCTTATGATAACTCCAATGACAGCAGGTGAAACCCTGCTCCGAGAGGCCTCCCTCAGGGAAGTAATTCTGGGGTTCTAGAACAGACCAAACATCCATAAGGGGTTGGAGAAGAGTACAATTACAGTAAATCCACCAATTCTGTATCAGAAGCTCATTTAAGAGAAGCCACATATTTCTAATGCCATGAATGGTTAATGGGGAGTTGGGAGCAGATCATAACATTTTCTCTGTTTTTGTATGCTTTATCTCCATAAATGGACTCATGTTTTAAAAGTCTGGATATCAAGAGTGCTTAATTTTCTTGGCTTTCTGCAGATGGGGGAGAAAACTAAAAATCAGAATGAAGGCCAAAAGTTATGTATTTTTCTTTCTGCACTTAGGTATAACTGGATTACATTTGCAATTATTATCACTACTTTACTTTATATTTTATATTTATTACATTTTCTTGAAGAAAATTGTGTCTATGAGCTCCCCACTGCTGTATGGGATATTTAGCATGTTTTATTTCTTCTCTTCACCTCACTGCTCAGATTTTATTGAAATAGTTTGGAATTTAATTTGCAAATTATTAATTTTTTCACATTGTTCAGCTTTTAGTTCTAGAATCCTTTACTGCTAGTTCTATCCAGCTCTACAGTCACACTTAAATGATTATGGAGACTTACCTGTACATCCTGCTTATTTCATTGCTCACTAGTGTTTCTTCTAAAGCCCTGTCCTTCTCCTTTCTTAGGGCATTTATTCTGATTGATTTTTTTTTGTTGGTCTGAGGTTATTTTTAATTTTTTTTCCAGAAAAGATACACGTATAGATTTTTTAAAAATTGTAAATATCTGAAAATGACTCTTTTATTCTTATATGAAGTAGAGTTTGGCTGGGTCTAAAATGGTAATGTCATAATCTTTGTCCTTCAGATTGTTTTCTGTAAATATTCCAGTGTCTTCTGGTAGTCAGAGTTGCAGAGAAGAAATTTCATGTCAATTTTATAATTCCAGGTTTGTCTCCCTCTATGCAACTGATTTTTTTTCTTTGAAAGGTGCATATATATTGAATGTTTAGGCTATAAATACTTTCCCCATTAATTTGCTTTAAAAAGTTCAGAGATTTTGTATATATTTCATTTACTCTTCAGTTAGCAAAAAAAAAAAACAACAAAACTACATTTGCATTATTATCTACTCAGGAGTTAATGATCTGAAGATACATACTAAAAGATACCAGAAAATCTTAATATGTAAAATAACCCTGAGATGGATTATTTCATTGACCAAGGAATTCTCTATAGTATAAATAATCTCATAATTGGAATATTTTCTATACATGCATGTTTATAAATTTTATTAAACTCAGAGATCTCTGTTTTCCTTACTTCTGAACAATCTTATTTTAAATACCTGCAACTGGATTATTTGATGGGGTTAGTGTTTTCTCTTCTCCCATATGACTGGACTCTATCATTACTAAATATTTATTTCTAAAAGGTGAATTATGGGGTAGAAGTCATGGGTCATAACAAGTGCTGTGCTACTTCCCATTGCAGAGATCGACTGTGGCCGCCCTCCGGAAGTGCAGCACGCGGTCCTGGTGGGGAATCACAGCTCCAGCCTGGGCGGTGTGGCTCACTATGTCTGTCAAGAGGGCTTTGAGAGCCCTGGAGGAAAGATCACTTCTGTTTGCACAGAGAAAGGGATCTGGAGAACAAGTACTTCGTCATGCACAGGTACAGACTCCATTCTGTGGGGCTCCTGTCTCGTGGAAGCAAACAGCAGAACCTAAAACCTTCGATTGCTTACCCTGTGTATTGCCCTGGCTGTGCCATTTACCTGGGCAGGCACCTGGCTTTAGGTTTGTCAGCTAAACCCTGAAGATTTAGAGGGTGGATTGGGAAAATAAGTTGGATAGGAAATTTTATGTATCTAGTCTTTTGAAACCCACCTTAAATCACAGTGATTCCTGTCTCTTCTGCTTGGTTGCCTGAGATATTTTTCTCCATGAACCATTTTCTCAGGGGGGAATACTTAAAAGTCCTAATTAAGCACATGTTGACAACTTTTCAGAGAGAAGGTGGTGTAATGTATATCGAGGTTTTTAATGTTTATTTTTAATCGTGGTAAAATATGAACAACATAAAATCTACCATCTTAACGATTTTTTCAGTGTTAAGTGTATTCACGTTGCGCAACCAATCTCCAGAACTTTTTCATGTTGAAAAACTGAAACTCTACACCGGTTAAACAGTAACTCCCTACTTCCCCCTTCCCACAGCTTCTGGTACCACCATTCTGCTTTCTGTTTCTATGAGTTTGACTAATTGACCTCATGTAAGCAGAATCAGGTAGTATTTATCCTTCTGTGACTGGTTTATTTCACTTAACATAATGTACTACAGGTTCATTCATGTTGCTGCCAATGGTGGGATTTCCTTCTTTTTTCTGGCTGAATAATATTTTGTAGTATATATATAAACATTATGCTTATCAATTCGTCCACTGATGGACAGTTGTGTTGCTTCCACCTTTTGCTTATTGTGAATAATGCTGCTGTGAGCACGGGTATACAGATATCTCTTTGAGACCTTGCTTTCAATTCTTTTGGATATATACCCCCAAATGAAATTACCAGTGAAAAGGAGTTTTGAGACTTCAGTTCACATTCTAGCAGTGCCATGTGTTAGCTGTGTGTCATTAGGTAAGGCATTATTCTCTCAGAGCCTCAGTTTCCTCATCTATAAAAGGGAGAAAATAAAACCTGCTTTTCCTACCTCAAATAGTTGTTGAGAGGGAATCAAATGAGATAATCTATGGGGAGCATTTTGAAGTTTAAACCATGGTGCACATGTTAGGTCTTTTACTGAAATGATTAACCTTGCTTGAAGAGGATCTTCTCATGAGTCAGAAGCGTAGACTTCCACATGCTTTATTTCACACCTCGGCCTCCAAGAAATAAGATGGGAAAAGGCAATGATTCTTAGGTTTGTGGTGGTTGGCCGTGGGTGTGACAAATGGTTGTCACCTGGTCTTGAATGGCTCTGGGAATTTATTTCAAGCTGTTAACTTGCTTGGCTCTGAAGACAGATCTCTGAAGAGTGAAATCTCAAGGTAGCTTTGGTCTAGGTCTCTGGCTTGATTTTGTAGCAGAATTATGGAAGAATGTCTTGGGTGTTGCCAATCAAAGTTTTCCATAGGAAAGTCTAACCAGAGCAAATACAATATGCGGACTGCTGGTGATTATTTGTCCATAGAGGAATGGTTCATGACCATTTTGGGGTTAGGAATTTGATGAAATCTATCAATTTGTTCAGTAGATGTTTATTTAGCATACACTATGTGTGAGGTACTTTGCTGGACACTACCTTCTTGGAATTTACAGGGCAATAGGGTAAATAGACTTTTCTCCAAAGAAATGCACATACGGATATACATATAATATTTTACAAAATCATGGACCTCTGAAGGCCTTGGGTAAAGCACCCCTGGAGTAGATGAAGAACTCAGCTCTGCTGCTGAGGCCCTGCCTGTGCCATGCATTTCCCACATTCAGTTATCTCCACCACAACTGCAGCAGGCTGTAGGCTAGAGATTGCAATCATAGTAACAAGGAAGGGCAGACACGGATGAGAACCCAGAGATCGAGTTTGGCCTTCTCTTAGGTCCCATTGACTTGCCCAACTTGCACAGAGAAGCAAGGGCAAACCTGTAACTAACGCCAAGGACTCCAGAGTCCCAGTCTTCATACTTGGGGACATTGAGAAGAGCTAATGCCATTTTGAACCAGACTGATAGTCATTCCAAACTATTATTGCACCTCCAGCAGCACCTCTAAGAGTTATTTGGAGGAAGTGAGGCAGCTGCCTCGTGGGTTGCTGAATTCAACATCTGGGGAGGTGGTCTTGGCCCAGAGCTACCTATGGAGTCACTTGGTCAGAGAGCTGGGCATAGCTTCTGGACCCTCAGCCATTTGCTTCATTGTTCAAGCTGCTGTGCCTCCACCATTCAGAATTCAGTGGGGGTACCAGGATTAGTCACTCCATGAAAAACCAGTGGATCTGCATGGGGCATAGTAAGCTATTAATTAGCTGATGCTTATAGAGCACTTTGAAGAACAAACATGTTATGTAACTGCTAATTATAATTACCAACCTCAGCCTGCCACCGTTCACAAAGTCTGTGGCTCCAGCTGCAGCTGTTTCCATGGGTTTATGCAAGCTTTGATTTAAGGAGAGAAAAGGCTTTCTCCCTGAGGGCTGTGATCTTTCTGTGAGGAGGCCTCTATGCCCTCAATCAAGATTGGCAGCTAAATTCAATTTCCTCAGATAAAGGGGGCGATTTACATGCTGATTAATTCATGGCACAGTGCACGTGATCGCTGGGTGGGTAGGTACGAGAGGCTTCTGGAACTGTAGTGAGAGATGCTGATTACCATGGCTCTTGCTCAGCTGCCCTCCCTTCCTTCTTTTTCCTGTTTTTCACCTATTTCTTCACACCTCCCCTTCTGTCCCAAAGCTCTCTGTGTATTTTGTATTTACCTCCTTCAATGTGCACTTTTGGGTTTTTTCCCCATCTTCTTTTATGTTTCTGCCTAACCTGTGAATGCCTTCTACCCTTGTCCTTTGTTTTCATTCTGTTTACCCATCTTTTTATACATGAGTGTTTCGTTCTAAGTTGGGTAGAATAACTTATCTTCACTTTACGTGAGTGGTTGTTAGTTAAAAATATTTTTGGAGTCCCTATTTCTTTGGATTAATAGGATGGATCTGTGTGTGTGTGTATATATATATATATACACACACACACACACATATATATATATTTAATTTTATTGAAGTATAGTTGATTTACAATGTTGTGTTAATTTCTGCTGTACAGCAAAGTGATTCAGTTAGATCTGTATATGTTTTTAATGGAGTGTGAACTCCGGCAAGGCGGTGGGACTTTTTAATTTTTTTTTAAGGCCAGTTTAGACTGGAAACTCCAGACAGCTGAGAATTAGGCAATTACTTTAGTGTCTGGAAAAACCCCAGGTGGAAGCTTGATGTTCAGTGAGTTGGTTTACCTCAAGATCAAAGGGACTGATTCATTCTTGATAAGACTGTCCCTGGCTTTCATTCTGCACAGGTCATTTGGCTTTTTACGTTTAGAATCTGAGTTAATAATTATGAAGTTGACGCTCACTCACTCCAGGCTCTCTAAAGAGCAACATCTCTATGGAAACACAGACTGACTGCTGGGATCCTTTCTGGGCCCCCTCACCCGACTCCGGGACTGAGTCCAAATGCCTCCAGGCCTCCTGTTAGCTCCTGCCCCTTCTGTTTTGTTGTTGATCCTCCTCTTCAGCCCAGTGAGTGCTCACTCGCAGCTAGACATATTTCAGATAGAAGAGAAAGGTCAGCCGGAATAAATGGGCACATTTATGCAGATAGCCACATGGCTGGGATTTGTTTGAATATGTGCATAATGTTTAGACCGTCAAGCATTATAGCTACCATTGATTGTGCACCAACTTAAACACCCACGGCTCTGCTAGGAGCCTTGATGCTTGATTTCATTTTGTTCTCAGAAAAACCCTGTGAAGTGTTGATATTTTCATTTCATAGATGAGTAATCTGAGACTCATGAAATTTATGCAACTTTCACAGGGTCTTTCAATGACTAGTAAAGTGCAGAGACAGGATTTGAACTCAGGCCTTTAAACCTGGAAAGCCCACGATCTGTCTCCTGCCACTTTCCTAAGCTTGAATTATTTGTAGACCACCCTGACAATGTTTGCCAGAACAGAAGTATTTTTTAATTTAATAAGTTTCTTAAAACAACTTATGTTTAAAACTTAAAATTTTAATTTAAATTTATTGATCAAGGACACAGTAATACATGTGATATCATGAGTTTGATGAACACCTGGGTTTTTTCAAATATACACAAAAACCAATACAAAGCAGACATATAAAAATGTATTCATGTGCCACCAAAAAATCATCCTAAAGTGTATAATGCATTTTAGAAAAGCACTACTTTAAGCCATGCTGCTTCTACCTATTTTATGTGACCCTAATGACTTAAAAAGAAGAAAGGAAGCATAGCAAAACTCTTATAGCCAAACATGCATTTATTCAACGTTGTCACCTTGGGAAGCCATACCCTCATTTCAGTGATGCTGCTATTATCAAAATGTGTTGGTTTTGTAATCTATTTGGGAATTGCCTTTGGAGGTAGTTTATGAGTCATATTAGAAGACTGGTCATATCACTTTTGAAATCAGATACGAGAAATGACATTGAGCTTGACATTCTGTTAAGGTCTCTTGAATTTATTCTGTAGGACCTTTTACTGTTTTCAAAAGTAGAGAAAATGGATATAAAATTGGAAACCAAGAGAGTGCACTAGACTAGGCGCTGGCCGCAATGGGACTTCTGAGAGAGTAGTCTGTGCTTACTGTATCTGTCCCCGCCCACCCTCTTCTCTTCTGAGCTTCCTGAAGGAGAATCAGGCATCCAACACCCCACTTCACTGTAGCTCTCTCTCAAGGTCACTGATGACCACCTGTCAAATTCATGTTCTAGTGTCAATCCTCCTTCCTCTTAACCTTTCCACAACATTTAGCATTGTTGATAAGCTATCCATACATTTATCCATCTATTCAACCAGTCAACCAAATGATAAATATTTTAAAAATATCTATGTCCAACCAACTGTATTAGTTTCTGGGGATGGAGAGATAGATAGATCTTGTCTTTGCTGTCATAGAGCTTACATTCAAGAGAGATAGACATTTAATAACTAATTACAAAATTATTTAGTTACAAACATGATGAGTACCACAGAGAAATACTGGATGCTAATAGAATACTAAAATACATAACTTTATATATGTACATTTATACACACACACACGCGCACGCACCCATGCGCCACATGCAGAATCTAAAGCAAAGCAAAGGTACTTTATAACCCACGGAGGCTTTTGTCCCCAAAGTCCAATGCAGAGTTCAGCTGGATGCTGTGGGGGCCTACTTTGTTTAGGCCAGAGAAGCCTAAATGTCCTACAGCTGCACAAGGCAGAGACCTGCTCTGCCTGCCTCTGTCCAGAGTCAGACCTCAGATCTGATCATGGCACCACATGCCCTCCACTGGGGAAGAAAGAGCCATATGAGAGAAGAGCAAGAGGTCGAGCCCCCAGTGCTTATGTTCTGCTCCAGGCCCTTCTTGGGTGGGAGCGAGGAGGTTGGGGGCATTGGTGGGAAGGAAGGGAGATAACGTTCGAGGAAGCAGACACTCCTTCAGATCTTCTCTTTCCTTGACTCCCGAGGCATCACACTCTCCCAGCCAGCCTCCGACCTCCTTCTGCATTCCTCTTTCTCCTCTAGTTTCCCCTTTGGTTTCCATGTGTCCCAGTGCCCTGCCATCACGCCACCTGCTCTCCATGCCCTACCTGGGCATGTCACCTGCACCCAGGGCTTCAACTACCATCTACCCATTGATGACCTTCAAGACTGTTTTTTTCACCCAGGTAGATTAACTCAGACTTAGCATGTTCTAAACACAATTCGTTCGTCTCTTTCTCACAAACCCAGTCTGCTTCCTCCTATATTTCTTATGAGTACAGTAGAAGGCAATCCATTCAGACTCTCAGGCTCAGAGACTGGCAGTCAGCCTAGACTCCTTATCTCTTGCCTCCTATTGCTTCTCCTTCAGAATCGCTCACGGTTTTAAATACAGTGCCCTGATTTCATCTTTTTACCTTTTTGCTGAATAACTACTTCAGTGCAAAGGCTCTGGGCTTTGGAGTCTGGCAGGTCTAGTTTTGAATCCTGACTTCATTGCTTACTAGCTGTGTGACCTTTGGAAGGTTACTTAACTTCTCTAAGCCTTAGGTCTGTAAAATGGACACGATAATGTCAAATTCATGGTGTTATTTTGAAGATTAGATGAATGATACATTTAAAGTACTGTACATGCTATCTGGTCCATAGTAACAACTTAATAAATGTTCACTCATTATTGATTTTATGATTGCCTCCTATGACTGCTGGGAAAGTGTGATCAAATCTATAAAGACCTATGTATCAGTGTTTGATGTATTGTAATCACTGAGTAAAGGGTATCACATTCTTTCCTTGTGACCTCCAGTGTCTCCTTCAAAACACACCAGAGTTATCTTTCTAAGAAAAGAGGTCCCCATCATCTTCCGGCTTTTAGCTCTCCAAGTCTCGTCGGAGTAAGTCTGTGCTTAGTCTAGCGAGCAGGTCTTCCCAAGTCTGATCCCTTCCTCTCTCTGCAACCTCGCTTCCCCTCTTTCCTCCTCCCCAGCACGTTACAC
This sequence comes from Balaenoptera musculus, assembly GCF_009873245.2. Taxonomy (NCBI): domain Eukaryota; kingdom Metazoa; phylum Chordata; class Mammalia; order Artiodactyla; family Balaenopteridae; genus Balaenoptera; species Balaenoptera musculus. The sequence continues at coordinate 94,839,624 of NC_045790.1, read as the reverse complement.
GTCTCTGTCACCACTCTGAATCTGCCACACCCTTTACACTTGCAGGCATTGGACCTGCTGTTCTGTCTTCTGTCTTCCTCACTCTTCAGCCATTCAGTCCTGAAGGTCATGCCCCCCACGAAGCCAGCTTCCCCAGGTCTTCCAGTGAGAGTTGATGGCTTCTTTCTCTATACCCTGTGGTACTTGTGTGCAACTTTGTTCTGATATTTATCAAGTTGTAATTTTTCTGCTTATATGTTTGCTCCCTCCATTAGAAGCCATGTTCCTGAGGGAAGGACTTCTGTTCTGATCATTGTCACAGCCCAGTGCCTGGCATGGGAGGATGCTTGGCATTCGATAATCGTTCAGTTAAGGGTCAAGTGCCCTGGAGTCAGTTCCAAAGAGAACTTCCAGAAATGTTTTCAGTTTTCGGTACTATTAGAATTAAGCCATAGTCTCCCAAGTCATCTCTTTTAAAGGGGCAGCATGGATATGGATGTTTAATAGCTGGTACATTTATAAAGAAGTCTTTTCCAGCTGATTCGTAGACACCTGGAGGGAAAAGCAACCGGATTTTGTTATACTACTCCTTGGGATGAAATATCTGACATCCCTATAATCAGATCTGGGTCCCTCTGTGCAGAGAGCATGGCACAGCCTGGAGGCAGATAGCATTTTTGAGATGTTATTTGCAGTTGTCATAGTGAATGAGCAAAAAGGAAGAACAAGAAAGAAAACTTTCATGTTTCCTTTCTAATCTCTGCTTGGGTGGCAAAGAGGTCCCGAGTGGGAAGGAAATGTGCTTTACTGGCAACTCAGAGAGAAGGTGAGGGGTGGGATGTTTCCTTTTCCTTCTGGACCAGAGGGTGAGTATCAGAGGGATGTGGGAATGAGCAGAGGAGTCTAGAACTCTAGGGCTTTGAAGGTCAGTGGAGAGGGAAAGGGCCAGGAATATTTGGGGCTTGTTCAAGCTGATAAAAGACTGGTGCCAACATCAACATTATGCTACCCAAGGAGGTGAATGGATAGGTCTTTGCATCTATCAGGATACCCATGTCCACACCTGGAGTATTTCTTTGATTTCAAATTATCTGTGCTCCAGGGAGAAACATTGATGTAGAGACCCAGGAGTGCTTTAGACAGCCATAGGTGATCCTCTGGTGTCTCTCCAGAAGTTTGCCTGTTTTCCTCTCTCTGCCTCCATTTATTCCCACTTATAGTCAGCTGACCTGGGCTTACCCAAGACCAGGTAATGTGTAACAGAGAACCTCGGCAATGCTGCTGAAGGGATGATTTAGTAAAGATATAAAATCTTCCATAGGCAAAGAGAGCAGTAGACTAGGGTCTGTCTAAAGATAGTATTGGTTCTGAGTAGAGGAGAAATTAGTCAACCCTACAGGTGCCTGAGGTGCAGGCTCCCTTTCCCACTTGGAGGCTGAGAAGAGATTTACTAGAAGGGAAGGATGGGAGCTGAGATGAAGAGAGACATCTTCTGGCGCGGAGACTTATCTTTCTCACCCTTCTTGATGGGAGTCTTACCTTGGGTTTCCCAGAAAGCAGGGCCTGAGGCAGAGGGCTTATAGTTTTTTCACAATAGGGAATGCTATCCCAGGAAGCAGGAGTGAGGGCTAAGGTGAGTAGAGCAGGGAAGGAAGCAGAGCCAGTGTAAGGAGGCCTTGTTGCAATGGTCTTCACTGAGTGCAAGTATTGCTCCATCAGTGCGACAGCGCCCTGAGAGGTCTTTGTAGGTCTGCCCTTCAAGGGGAAGAAAGATAAGGGGCAGACTTATCTAGTACCTCCTGTCCCCCAGGAGGTGTTAATTCCCCCCACCACTTCCAGGTTGCATGTGCTAGGGTATGCAGCAGGGAAGCCCCAGCATGGGAGACAAGACACGGTCATGGTATCAAAGCCCATGCAGGGCTGGAACAAGGAACAGGAGAAGCTGAGAGGTTCTAGAACATCCACAAGGGATGTCTGATTCAATGGGGAAGCTTGAATTTGGGCTGAGGAACATTCCTGTGGGTGAGATGATGATTCCCTTCTCCAGAGGTGTTGGTTTGGTAACTTCTACCCGCAGGGAATTTTATTCCTTTTGATGTTGGTGTAAGTGAAATTTTCTTTTTTTTAGTTTCCTTTTTGGAATGTTCCTTGCTCATGGACAGAAATGCAATTGATTTTTGTACATTGACCTTGTATCCTGCAACCTGGCTGAACTCCTTTCTTAGCTTTGTGTGTGTGTGTGTGTGTGTGTGTGTATGTGAATTCCTTAGGATTCTTTATAGACAAGAGTATGTCAACTGCAAGTAAAAATAGTTTTACTTATCTGCAAGTAATTTATTAAATGGATAAAAAGCTAGATCCTTGCCCCCTTCCCATCTGGACAACTTCCTAGGTGGTTCACTAGGTTCATTGGAAACTGTGTTACCTCAGGAACCGAGGCCCTAATACTGTTTCCCATATTGCCAAATATATTACATGAAATACACACAGAATATATAAAAAAAGCAGAACAACTTGAAGAAATTAGTGGCTTCCTAGTAAGTCAGGATTAAATAGCTTCAGTTAAAGGAGCCCTGGAAGTATCCAGGGACCTTGTGGAGAATTTATTTAGTTTACCCCAACGGGTTGCTCCTGAGGAATGGTCCCATGTGGTGATGCGTGTCATTTCCCTCTTGGGAACAGCAGTGACCTGGAAATAACTCTCCATCAGCTGGGTGGGATGAGGAAGCCGGAAGCTGATCTTACCTGTGCAGCTGCAGGGAGGATTCAGGGCTCAGCTCTGGGCCGCTTTCTATCCCACAGGAGTGGAACACCAGTGGCATCCAGTGGCCTGTCAGACCAATCACAGGTTGGAGTTCTCAACCATACTTAAGCAGGAATCTTTCCTTTTCCTCCAAATCAGGTAATGGGCCAAGCTCACTCATGGTGAAGTTAAATTGGGTGATTGGCCTGGGGTAGCTTGAATTGCTGATTCGGTTTCTGAATCAGAGCATGAATGGTGATCATCAGAGAGACCAGCTGGGCAGATAAACTAAGTCATGCCCTCTAATGTGGTGGCCATTAGGGTTTTTCCAAAGCTCATTGATGCATTTTGTGAGAGGACTCTCTCTTTTTCTATTTTAGAAATAATTATAGAAATTAATGACGTGTCAGTGTTTAACAACACTTGTGTGAGGTGGCAAATAAACCCAGGAAGAATAAACTCCAAGATCGTATATGTGGTAAGTAAAGTGAGCTCCTTTTTCCTGCTAGGGCAGAAATGCTTACCATGGGAATAAGAGTAGGAGGGACTTGCTTCCCGAAGTGCTTCTCAATCTAATAGCTTTCCAATCCCATAGTTCTTTAAACAAGTGAACAGAATTTTTAAGATATCCGGATTATTTTATTTTACATTTTGTGTTTAGTATATTTGTCATCCTCCAGCGTGTATGTGTGTGGGATGTATTTATATTTGGCATCATCATTATCGCTTGTTTGCAAGCTCTTGTATTTCACTCCCCCAGAACAAGCCTAGAAGCATCTGCTGCCTCGGTGACAGTTTGCAGCGAGTGGGTCTCAGGTTGTGTTGCCTCCATTGATCGCTGGTCATTTGAGTGCAGGATAGCACTCCCTGGAGATACCCCTCATTTTATGTCGCTTCTCAGCATTTACGGATTACTGGGCTGATCAGATTTCATCATCAGATACCTGATAGCAGAGGTTTGCCCTATTTATCTCCCCTGGGGTGAGCAGTGCAGTATTAAAGGGAGTAGTAAGAGAGTAGGTTCCAGCACCACAAAAATCTCTCTTGTTTGTTTTAACTGGAGTCATGGTGGGTTCTCTTGTCTTTTCCCCTCACAAAGATATACATAAAAGGACAACGGTTGGACCCCGTGGAAACAGTTCATGAGGAGACAGTTAATTTGACCACAGACAACAGGACCCCGGAAGTGTGCCTAGATCTGTACCAGGGCACCAACTACACCATGCACATTTCTACTGCCTCTCCCAGACGCTCTGTGCCAGCCATCATTGGGTTCCAGACAGCTGGTAGGTGGAGGTGAAGTCTCATTTCCTCCTAGAAAATGCTAAGCACAGGATGTGGGGAAATGTGCTTCAGAATCTACTGGTTAGCAGAGTTCACGGTTGCTTTCTGAGATTTGTAGCCGGGGGATTAATTGCTCTAAGGCTCAGAACCAGAGCGGGTCTGGTAGGAGAGATTCCTATCCTATTGATGCCAAGCTGAATGGTCACTGATGTATTGATTCTCAGCTGCGTCCTCTGGTTGACGTGGAAGGTAATAAGGCATTTAAAAGAGGAGAACAGTAGGTGATGATGCAGTCCATTTCAGTTATCCAAGGCAATAGAGGGTAGCCACATGGTTTATCTTTGGTAGGAAACTCAAAAGGCATTCACTCTTGCCTATGGGAAAGGTGGAGCCAGGGAGGCTGACCCAGGAGCTGTGCTCCAGGATGGGAACTGACCCTAGGACTGATTGGGGGTGGGGAACCGAGTTGAGCGTGGGCAGGTGGAGACGGGGAGGCAGCCCTAGGATGCAGGAGGGTGGATGCGGGGTGAAAAGAGGAGTGGACAAGAAGGAGCTTCAAGAAGTCATAATAAACCCCAAGGCACATAGTTATCACATGGATTTTTATATCATCATGACAATTACAGTAAGTTTTTTTTTTTCCATAATTCTGGTTGTGGGGTGTCAGGACTAATTAAACTCCTAATAAGCAAACCTTGAAAAGCCATTGGTGACATTTATTATTTTGGATGAGTTGAGGTAGTTCTCAACTAGCTATTTGATGTCCTAATTAAGAAAACTCAACCTTTAGGTGTTGCTGCCACGAGGAACTGGGAAGTAACATGGATGTTGCAGAAATAATTGAAGTCTGCCAGTCTTAACAATATCAAGCCAACTATGAAATTATACAAAATAGGTCTCAGGGTACTTGTATATAAATAAAACAAAATGATTTATTTCTAAGTAAATACTAGGTAGGGAAAGATACTGTCAAATTAATATAGTAACTAGAGAAAGTTGTTCAAAGTTAAAAATAAACTACTGTGGATTTATTAGGAATATGTCTTCTTTAAAAGAGCATCCCAGGACTCCAAACTCATCTATCTCTGTTCAGTCAGAATGACAGCTTGCTGTTCAGTGTCAGCTGTTTTTACTAATATCCTCTTCAACCTCTTCAAGTTAATTTCCACTGAGAAAAGCATGGCCTTTTGGGTCAGACATACCTGGATTTGCATCTTAACTCTGCCGCTTAAGAGTTGGGTGACCATGGCTGAGTTTTTTAATGTCTCCAGACCTCCTTCCTCTGTCTGAAATGTTAAGTGGAGTTGGATTAAATTTGCAAATTAATCTAGTGAGAATTGGGATTTATATTGAATTATTCCAACTGGGAACAAGGTACGTTTCTACATTTACTCCATATCTACTCAAATTTTGTCTTTGCTGTTTCCTTATGCACTCTTGTGAAGATCTGTCATTCCCTCCTCTATATCCTGCACATTTAGCCATCTGATTTCATTATTAGCGTTATGCTAGTTCTCTTTAAATGAATTGGGAAGTTTTCCATATTTTTTATACCTTGGAAAAGTTTATATCACTTTAGAATTATCCCCTTCCCTTAAAGTTGGACACATTGCTCATAATATTATTTAAGTTTCACCCCTTTGGGAGATGATTCTTTGATAACTTTGTCAGTTTCTTCTATGCTTTTGGGGGTCTGTTTATATTTCTTACATTTTCTTGAGTTAATTTTTATAATTTGTACTTTCCTAAGAAACGTCCGTTTAGCTGTGATTTTAAATATATTGGCAGATATATTGGCAGAATGTCACATGGAATATTTGTTTACAACTCCTCTGGGGTTACAGATTATATAACCCCAGGTTATTTCGATTTGTAGTTTTGTGTTTCTCTATTTTTAACACTTGATCTGCTTCGCTTGGGTTGTCTGTTTTATTACTGTTGTTTTCCCCAAAGAGTAATCTCTTGGGTTTTTTAATTGTTTTTCTTTCTCTGTCTTATTAATTTCTCCCCTTATTATTATTTTTTTTATTTTTTCCTTCTTCCTGATTCTCTTAACTTCGTTATATTGTTCTATTACTAAATTCTTGAGTTGAATGCATAGTTCAACTTATTTCCATTATTTTCTGTTTGATAATAAAAGCCTTCAGTGCTTCTTCCTCCCTTCCGGATTTGAGCTTTGGCAGAATTCCTTAGGCATTTATACATGTTCTGTTTATCTTTACTTTCAAGATATGGTATAATTGCTATTCTGATTTTCCCTTGATCGAAGAATTATTTATGAGGGTGTTAATATATGTTCTCTTTATTTTTACTTTCAAAGCATTATATACTTGCTATTTTTTATTTATATATTTATTTATTTTTTTGGCTGCATTGGGTCTTTGTTGCTGCGTGTGGACTTTCTCTAGTTGTGGCGAGCAGGGGCTACTCTTCGTTGCAGTGCGCAGTCTTCTCATTGTGGTGGCTTCTCTTATTGTGGAGCATGGACTCTAGGCGCGTGGGCTTTAGTAGTTGTGGCACACGGGCTCAGTAGTTGTGGCACACAGGGGCTTAGTTGCTCTGCAGCATGTGGGATCTTCCTGGACCAGGGCTTGAACCTGTGTCCCCTGCATTGGCAGGCAGATTCTTAACCACTGCGCCACCAGGGAAGTCCCTACTTGCTATTTTGATTTCCCCATTGATTGAAGGATTAATTATGTGTGTTATCAAGTGGTAGGTTTAAAATATTTTTAACATTTACACTTTGGTGTTGATTTCTAGTTTTTTTTTTTTACATTTTAGTATTCTTTGTGGGGAATTTATCAACATTTTCTTGGGGCTTACTATTTGGCAAAGTTTTGTGATAATAGGTAGAGTGTTTGCTTGTAAGGTAAGATCTAGTCTTAAATCAACTCTAGTAGTAAGGTTTTTCAGGACTTCTGTTTTTGTTGTTGTTACTGTTTTTTGCTTACTTGGATTGCCATTCTTCTCAGTTTCTCTTAGAAATTCTAATTGTTTTGTTTCACACATTTTGATGTTATGATATTTATGTTCGTGATTGATATCTTAATTGTAGATTCTTACTTCCACTATTAAGAAGTGGCTCACTTTAGCCTATTTAATTTTTTTTTTCCCTGATTTTCTTGATTTCTTTGTGCTCTATTTGCATGATATGCCTTTGCCCCCCTTTTGTTCTTCTTAAAAGCTATCTGGATAACATTGCTACAGATGTACTCTAGGAGACAGCATATGTTGCAAACCGTTTTGAGAAAAGTAGTAGTTAAGCAATTTACATTAGTGTTGTTTGTGATATGGTTTTCCTTTCTTCTGTCATCTTAATTTTTTCTCTTTTTTATGCTATGTTGCTATGTCCATTGTTTTCTCTTTTTGCTGCACGGATTTTCTTTTTTCAGTGATTCAAACAGTATAGATTTTGCTTTTATTCTGCATTACACATTAAAAAACAAAAATAAAAAAATCCTATTTGAATGTGTATTTCTCTTATTGCCTGTGTTGACTGAAATAATGTTAACTTCTCCCCCAGTAAGATAAGGAAGTTAGCATTCTTTACTTCCTTTTATTCCTTCCCCTTTTGCTTCCCTTATGTTATTGGTTTAATACAGCATTTTATTGCCAGCTTCTTATTTTTAATTATTTTTAACATGTACTACATCTTTAAAGGATTCATTTTTATATTAACTTATAGCAATATTCATAACAATTATTTAAATAGGTATATGTTTTAATAGTTTCAGTGTTTACTGCCAGTTCTTTCATACCAAAACATCTCTATCTTTCTCTGTATTTTTATTTCTCTCTCTGCACAGTGATTTCTATCTTCTTACTGAGGAATGGGATACTTTCTGAGCCCAGGATTATCTGAGAACATCCTTTTGTTGTCTTCACAAGTGAATAGGAACTTGATTGAAGATAAAATTCTTGGGCCAAAACCTTTGTTGTCAGAATTCTGGTGGCATTTCACATTGGCTTTAGGAATTTAAAGTTTTGAAAGAGGAATTTGAAGGTGTGATTAAAAAAAAAAATCCTATGTAGACAATCTGATTTTTCAGCCTGGATATCATAGAAGCTTTCTTTACGTGTGAAGTTCAAGACTTTAATCATTTACTCATGCACATGGTAAATGTTTTGACCACTTACTATGTGTTTGACATTGTTTTAGGCATCAGGAATTCAATAGTGAATGAGACATGAGTCCTTTCTTTCATGAAATTTCAGTCATGGGTTATATACATGTTAATGTTTTTTGCAAAGTTTTCCTAGTACCGTGTGAGTTTTTGGATCTTCAAATTTCAATCTATCTACACATTAGGAATATTTTCTTTCATTAAATCTCTGATTATTGTTTTTGTTTGTTTGTTTTTGCTCTTCAAATACTCCTATGTGGAATTCCTTGTCTGTCTGCATTGGTCTTCTATTTTCTCTTTTTTTATATCCATGCCTTTTTCCTTTGCCTTCTGTGAGTATGTAGCAAGTTTGTTCTCTATATGCATTTATTCATATATGCACTATTTCTTTTTTTAAAAGATTAATTAATTAATTAGTTAATTAATTTTTTGGCTGTGTTGGGTCTTCATTGCTTGACACAGGCTTTCTCTAGTTGCGGCAAGTGGGGGCTACTCTTTGTTGTGGTGCGTGGGCTTCTCATTGCGGTGGCTTCTCTTGTTGCGGAGCATGGGCTCTAGGTGCGTGGGCTTCAGTAGTTGTGGCACGCGGGCTCAGTAGTTGTGGCTCACGGTCTCTAGAGCTCAGGCTCAGTAGTTGTGGTACACAGGGGCTTAGTTGCTCCATGGCATGTGGGATCTTCCCGGACCAGGGCTCGAACCTGTGTCCCCTGCATTGGCAGGCGGATTCTTAACCACTGCACCACCAGGGAAGTCCCTGCATTGACATTTCTGATGCACTTTAAATTCTGTTGTTGCACTTTCATTTCTTTTTGTTTTTTGTCTCTTCTAGTTCCCTTTTTATTTCTGCCTCTCTCAACCAGCTTCCTCTCTGCTATCACATTCTCTTACCATCTCATCCTTAATCTGTTTGAATCATCTTTAAATTTTTTTTACTGAAAGTACGGAACAGATGTTGCTGAATTTTACCATTATTTTGCTCACTATTTTTTTCAACAGTGTTCATTCTTTGCCTTCTAGGCGCGATCTCCCTCTTCTTCTTTGTAAAATCATTTCATAGGCTTTCCCCCCCCTCCTTTCTATATTATTTATCCTTGGAAGATAAAAGTTTTATTTAGGTTTGATATTTCCCTCATAATAAAATGGATGGCATTCCCTTTGATCTTACTTTTTATTGGATAATATTAGTATGCTTATCTCAGATCTCATCTTGAAGGATTTCCTGCTGGTTGGATGATCCAGTATCCTTTGGAGAGCAGCTGTGAGAAAACCTACTGCCCTGAGTTTTATTTCTGAGCACTTTGCTATCTTGAGTGGTGAAGCTGTAGCTCTTGGGCCAGCTCAGCATTACCTGGCTTCATTATGGTGCCATAGCCTACAGAGGCAGGAAGGAACCAAGTCTCTCCTTTTGCCGACCCAGGCTGTCTGTCAGGTGGAACCTCCAGGTCCCTAGGCCTCCCCTTAGAAGTCCTTCCCTGTTACTGATCTCCATTGTGCTAAGGAAAGGCTATTATTATTATTATTATTAGAAGTAGAAATAGTGATAGCAGAGTATATAACCCTGGGTGCCTATCAGAATTGCCTGGTGAAGTAAAAAAAACAAAACAAAAAACCCCACAGATGTCCAAGCTTTACTTTAGATCTGCCATGTCTGGGTGAGGTTGATGTGCATTTAGGATTGGGAACCCCCAGGCTAAATGGCTCCAGCTGGAGCAGTCCTGTGGCCTATCCTTTCTTCCAGCCCCTACCTCTATGGGCACCAGTCCTCCCCTATTCCTTCCTTTGAGATTTTGGAACCCTGCTCCTTTGCTTGGAAGGCATGTTGCATAGAGCTCTCAGCATCTTTCTTTACCTAGTCTCTTCCACATTGTGCTAAGCAAAAATATCTTCATGTTTCTGCCTTATGGATGGCAGTCAATCCTTCTTTCCAACCCAGATGCAAATTTTGACCCATTTCCACTATTCTCAGTCACTTCTGTCAGGGTTGGAGGTGGGAAGTTCCGGAGCCAGATGCCTTTGTTTTCAGACTATAATGGCTATAGGTGGGAAAATCGTATTGAGATGGGAACTCTGCAGACAATACTTCTGCTTTATGCTCTGTTTGTGTACAGACATATACTATATGTGGTATTTCTCACGTACATATATTTGGTATACCTCAAAATCATGTGCGTACATGGGGAAATTTTTGTTTCTGGTGTCCTTATGAAATCTTGAAAATGAAAGCTATGAAGATAACAGAGAGCACATTGTGATAGGTCTTCAAATTCTCTCTCATAACCATATTTTACATTTTCCAGTTAGAGCTAACCAAGAATATTTTCTCCCACAGCTAATTGCCTGGTGCTGCCTATGTCAGTGATATTTAAAATGCTGTGGACAATTCCAATTTTGAGTAGAATAATTTATTGTTATCATTATTACTTCTTAGGTAGCAAAGACTCCCGTGGGAGAAATATAACTATCTTATAGTAATAAAAAGCTTCTCTCTGTAGACATTTAACTTTTTCTCATTTGTAGAAAATGTACAGACCTGTTTGTTAGGAAATTTGCTTTTCCTTGAAAATTAACCATGGTACTACTAGACTCTCTGTGGGTTCTTTAATTCATTAGTAACAGATTTCTTCTTCTTCTTCTTTTTTTTCGTTTCCTGCATTAAGGAAATAGAACATCGAAGGAATGAATTAGGCTGCAGGAGGCATGAAATGACTTTTTTTCTATATAGCGATGCAAATATATCAGCTCTCTGATTATTTCATTGCCTCATCTGAGTAGCTCTTGAAATACTGTCTGCTGTGAGAATAAACATCTTGCCTGGTCATCTACTTTCTGGTCATCTTCTAGGTTGGAAACACCTGCTCTGAGAGTTCTAATCCCTGACCTTTGACTTTTATTCAGCTTTTTCCTTATTCTCAGACTTTCTGGCTATTGATATACTTACCTTCATGACATTTTACTTATGGGCCATCCAAGTGATAGAATTAACTCTCTAAAAATCTCACAGCCTTGTTAGTTTACAACAGTTTTAAAATATGCATTATTTCATTTGATTCAACAGCCTATGATATAAGAAAAGCAAACCTGATTACTTGATTCCACAAATAAGGAAACTGAGGTTCAGAGGGGTTAGGTGACTTAGCTAAGGTCATGCAATTAAGAAGTTGTAGAGCTAGGACTTGAAGCCAGATTTGATGCTTCTGCTGTTAAACACTCTGTTGGCTCTCAGAGTTTCAGCTGTCCTTGGCCATGGTATGTTTTGCTAAGAAGATACAACCTTTCCCTGTGTTCTCTCTTATCTTTTAGGTGATGATCTCTTAGAAGATGACAGGATTTTCAATATTTCAATACATAATGAAGCTTGTTTGAAATTGAACAGGCATTCTAGGAAAGTTGGATCAGAACGAATGTACCAAGTAAGAAGATCTCTTATGCTATTCGTTAATGAATTGTGTCACTTAAAAATTTGGGTGCTCTCCAAGTGGGGATCCAGAGTATTTAAAAACACTAATGGAATGAACTTCTAGATTGTTTGATTTTTGTTTCTAGAGATGAATGTGAGATGGCTGCAAGTGAGGGACTAAATTGAAGGAAGACACTATTGGGTGATTTGCTATCATTTTCTCTGTCTGGTATTTCACATGTATTATATTTTATTTTGGTTCATTTATAGTTGCAGCTTATTTTGTCATCAAATTCACACATGGATGTGGGTTTTTAAGAAACTTATTGCAGGGCTCTTGGTCCTCACTTAACTTGAATTTATAAACATCACAAATCTCAAGTAAAATTATAAGTATATTCAGGCAAGAACTGAAATTTATTACTTTTGTATCATTTTTAGTGCCTAGCAAATCATCTGGCAGAGAGTAGACTAAGTAAGTATTAAATTAGAATTAATTCATTAACCATTTACCAAAAGAATATCATGTATTAGGACCTGGAAATTCTATTTGAACTAATATAAACATACAAGTAAACAGACAACTACAATATGGTGTAATGAGAGCTTTGATAAAGAGTAAATAAATGGAATAGGAGACTGTATGTATGTGTATATATGTCCAGGTACAATTTTTAAAAAAATATATTTATTTGGCTGCGCTGAGTCTTAGTTGCAGCATGCAGGATCTAGTTCCCTGACCAGGGATCAAACCTGGTCCCCCTGCATTGGGAGCGCAGAGTCTTAACCACTGGCCCACCAGGGAAATCCCCATGTCCAGGTACAATTTTTTTAACAAGAAGCAAAAACATTGCAGAGTCATAAACAGTAAGTAGGAATTAACCAGATAAAAGATGTTGGATGAGGTGAAGAAGGGCAGTGTGGGCAAGTCGAATAGCTTATTGGATAATTGAGAATGTGGCTTTCTTGGGGAACAGAGAAAGCAAGGAGGAGTAGGAGGAGATGAGGCAAAAATCTGGATAGTGATCATCCCTGTACCCTGTACTTTTAAGCTTGGATCTTATTTTTTATGTCTATATGGAGGCACTGAAGGATTTTAAGCAGGTGAGTGAAATATTCAAATTTTAATATTGGAAAGAACACTGGACCTAGAAATATATTCAGGTACCCAAATAACTTAATATAAAACAAAGATGATTTTTCGAATGGGTACAGAAATAAATGGTTCTGGGACAACTGGTTAACTACTTGGTTAAGAAGATAAATGATTCTCACTTCATGTCCTACACTAAAATGATTAAAGAGTTCAATGACTCAGCTCAGTCATCTCCCTGGTGGGAGGCCTTCATTGACCTCCTCCCCCAAACGCTGTCCCTGCTCTGAATTGTTTTTCCTACCCTTACTTTTCACATCCCCAACTCACCTGGTTAATGCTAATTTCTCTTTCAGTGCACAATTAAGATGAGGAAGCCTTCCCTGATCCCCAAAGAGGAGGGTCAGGTGTCCCTCCTGGGTACTCCTCCAGCTTCATGTATTATAACACTTATCCCTGGGTATTTTATTTGCCTAGATACTTACCTGTGAGTTTCTTGAGGTTAGGACCTGTATCTATTTACTATTGTATAACCAACACTGTATACTCTGGCTGGCAAATAATAGGCAGTCTGTCTATTTACAGAATGAATTAATGATAGAGAAAAACTTTCTAATATGTTGTTAAGTAAAAGGACTATCTTACAAAATTGTACAGACAGTGTGATCCAAAGTTTGTTAACTAGAAAGTAATTTTTTGTTTATAGACTGAACTACATGTAGTTTAGGATGAGACTGACTTTGTATAGAAATGCAGCCTCCATAGTTGTGAGGTTTTTCTCCAGCAGAGGGCAGCAGTCTGAATGCAGAAGTGGTGAAGTCAAACATCTGGATTGGCCCAGGGCTTTGAGTTTTCAAGAATGGGTGAAATTGAGAACAAAGCAGCAAGGGTGTTGAGGGTATCAGGCAAAGAGAATGGTGGAAGTGATGGTAGACAATGGTATCCAAGATAGGTGGGAAGATGAGGATGGGGGTGTTAAAATATTGGTAGAAAATCTTGAGTGAGGAAATCTTGGGGGATTTCCTGAGAGAGACAGACTGAGTGGGAATGAGTGGTCCAGAAGAACAAGGAATTGTGAGATGTTGGTGGAGCAGCTCCGAGGATGACAGTCGAGGACGTGGCAGTGGATGTGGGTAGCTGAAGCGGAGTGGAGGAACTTCACAGCCCTGAACTCAAGCAACTCTGAGGCCAGGTTTTGATGGCTTACCTATAAGGACCTTTATGTTACCCAAGAGAATGCTAGGAATTGGGGGAGAGAGGAATCTCCCAAATGAGCCAGGGTTTTGGATGTCTGTGGAAGAATGACAGTGATGAGGAAGGGTAGAGGGTGGAATAGCCAATGACACAAGCATCAAAGGAAACACTAAAAACATGTACATCCAGCTAAAACACATTGATTGATCAAGAGCTGATCGTATTGCTTCTGGGAACTTCACATGTTTTTTTTTTTTTTCTCTTATAAATCCCTGTATTATACATACATCTTGAGTTGGCAGTGGTTAGAGCATTATTGGGTTACCAGTGTGTGTGATGACTCTGTGGACCAAAAACTGTTTTCCAGAACTCTAATAGGAAGGCTCCAGTGAAGTACCGTGACTCAGTTGCTTTGAATGCATAATTTGGGGTAGTCCTCATACAGTGTAAAAAGTCTGTTCCATGAGGCTTGTCTATGGATTCCTTATGAATGAAAAGAAATGAAAAGAATTTTGCCCAGTAACTCCAGTACAGTCTCCTTCACCTGGGAAGGCTCAAGGGGTTACTTTAGAATAGCCTGACATTTCGTCCATCTGAGATGTAGTTATGCATTTTAAGCTTAGTCTTATAGCTGGTTGAGAGGGAGGTTGAATAGGGTACGTAGGGTAGCTTTGTAAAGTTCTCGTCCAGTTTAGCCTGCTATTGTATTAAAAATAATTCTGTGTGGGTGAGGACAAGTAGAAGGAACCTTCCTGCTTTCTTTCCATTTTGCTTGTAGTCTAGACATCTGCAAGCCAAATGAATTTAATGCATCGCTTTCTTTTAATCTCACGACAGTTTAAAGTTCTAGGTCAAAGGCGGTATCTGCATAATTTTTATCACGCAACATCATTTAACTTCACAACGAGGGAACAAACCGCAGTGGTGTGTTTAGATCTGTATCCAGCAACTGAGTACACAGTGAATGTCACCCTCCTGGGATCTCCCGAGCAGCACTCAGTGCAAATAACAATAACAACCGCACCAGCAGGTGGGTGTAGATGTCTTTCTGTTTGGTATCTCAAGACAACAAGTTAAATATGTGTATTGAACTGTACAACATGGGGCAGCATAAAGAATGATAGTCTCAGAGTCAAGAGACCTGGGTTCTAGTTCTAACAAACTACCAATGTTTTCTGGGGCACAGGGTCCCTGAATCTTACCACCTCTCCCCTTTCCCACTTGGGTTCTGGCTCAGAGACGGTACAGACCAGGAGTGGACTGCTTTACTCAGGAATTCCTAGGAGTGATGGATTGCGAATACTGTAAGGCTTCCTATCTCTCACCTCAAATTTAAGACAGCTGAACCCTAAGGGCAGTCATTATGGGCAACTAGAACTAACTTCCAGGAGATCAGAAACGTGAGCTGCAGTGTGTTGGACATGGGTAGGACAAGGAGGCCTCCTGACGGCGCTGTACGAGCACATTAACCCGACACAGAGAACAGTGGCCTAAAGCAGGTCAGGCTCCTTCTCCTGTTGCTTGCAAGGAAGCCAAATAGAGGCGGCTGTGTCAACTCCACAGCCCTCCCTAGCGGAGAGGGATGCAGAAGTCTCTACCATTTCTTTTGTTCTTTCATCAGTTGGGTTGCTTTTTTTAAAAAAATATTTATTTATTTATTTGGTTGTGCTGGGTCTTAGTTGTGGCTCGCGTGCTCCTTAGTTGCCACATGCATGTGGGATCTAGCTCCCTGACCAGGGATGGAACCTGGGCCCCCTGCATTGGGAACGCGGCGTCTTAACCATTGTGCCACCAGGGAAGTCCCTCATCAGTTGGGTTTTTTTTTTTTTTTTTTTTTTTTTTTTTTATAGCTACTTTATTTATTTATTTATTTATTTATTTTTGGCTGTGCTGGGTCTTCGGTTCGTGCGAGGGCTTTCTCTAGTTGCGGCAAGCGGGGGCCACTCTTTCATCGCGGTGCGGGGACCGCTCTTCATCGCGGTGCGCGGGCCTTTCACTATCGCGGCCCCTCCCGTTGCGGGGCACAGGCTCCAGACGCGCAGGCTCAGCAGTTGTGGCTCACGGGCCCAGCTGCTCCGTGGCATGTGGGATCTTCCCAGACCAGGGCTCGAACCCGTGTCCCCTGCATTAGCAGGCAGATTCTCAACCACTGCGCCACCAGGGAAGCCCATCAGTTGGGTTTAACGGACAAATTTATGGGCAACCATTGAAAGAAAATAGTAGAATAAGATAGGTCTCGCTCCTACCTTCCTGAGGCCTTTATCCTGTTCACCAACTGATCTTTATGGGTCAGTAGTGGGCACATTGGTCTTTGTACTTGGAAGGCTCTGAAATGCAGTAGACACAAATGAGGGCCATGCAGTACCGGAGGCTGAAAATTCACTCTTTATTGTATTTTTCATCTCAGATTGTGCCTTTTATCAGCAGAGGTTGCACAATGAAGACCTCCTGACAGCATAAACCTAGCCCCCACATACATTTCTGGCTACAGAATAATGCTCACAATTTGAATATGCATTTCCTCCAATTTTTAAATCCTCAGAGAAATTAAAGTCTAAAAATAACACCCACCTTTCCTGGTAAATTAACGTGTAAAGGCACTCAAGTCCCAGGTTCTTTCCTCCCCAGTGCCTTCTCTACTAAGCCTCTGTTAGAGTGGCCTCCCTGAGACAGAGAGTGTGTTCTAGCTGTTACATCCTATAAATCTTTTTTTTTGTAGTAGATGTTACTTCTTAGGTACCTCCAAAGTTGAATTAATCTTATTCCAAGTTTCATTGTCCCATTTCTCAGCATGAGTCCCAGAGATACAAAACTTAGAAAAGCAAAGTTATGTGATAGTTATACAACACTGTGAATGTACTAAGTATCACTGAATTGTATACTTTAAAGTGGTTAATTTTATGTTGTGTGAATTTCATCTCAATTAAAAAAGAAAAGCCAATGGCTTAGATACGTTCTTCTTGCACCTGGGCCTCAGTTACCTTCTGAGTGATTCGTACGTGACGTAATGCAACTAAAATGTTTAGAACGGTTCCTAGTACATAATAATGATGATGACAATACTAGCTTTGTTTATTGAGCACTGAAGATGTCCAGGCATTTTTCAAAGTGCTATCCTTCGGTCAACCCAAACCTACCCAACCTTTTGAGGACGGCATTATTTTATTCCCGTTTTACAGATTAAAGATCATGAGGCACAGAGAAGGTAAGCAACTTGCCCAAGATCACACACTTAGTGAGATGTACAACTGGGATTTGAATACAGGCATTCTGGCTCCAGGGCCCTCATTTTTAATCAGTACATCTACTGCTTTTTACTAAATATTTAGTGCTTAAAAAGAAAAAAAGGAAAATTTTGTTCCTAGAACCTAGTGCGTAAGTCAGTCTAGACCCACCTTGCTTTTTTCAACCTTGGACCGTGAGCAAAAACTTCAAATGTAATGGGTGTGTAAATGCATTCGTTTAATAAATGTTCATTTCTTATCTACTGTGTGTCAGGCAGGTTCTGATAGCTGACAATGTAGCAGCAATAAAACAGACTCAGTTGTCATGGGGTTGGAGTCAGGAGGTTGGAGAGGAGACAGATAAACAAGTAAGGAAATACATCAGATGTTAGGTGGGGCTAAGTGGTAAGATGAAGAATAAAGCTTGGCAAAGGGAGTGGCAATTGATGGTCAGGGAAGGCCTCTATTATAAAGAGACACGTAAGCACAGGTCTGAAGGAAGTGGGGGGGAACACCAAATGACAGGCATGTCCTTGGCATGTTCTGGGAACATCAAGGGAGCCAGCGTGGCTGGAGCAGAGTGAGCTGGAGAAAGTGGTGGGAGATGAGGTCTCTAGCTTGAGTATAACGAGGGGGCCATGGTGTCAAGTTCAGAAAGTGAGACTATCGTTACCTCATCCTTTGTAATGTGGACCCCAGATTATCAGTAGTGCATATAATGTAGCATGTGATGTGACAGCCTCTATAGGTTACTCAGCTGTCTGAAGTCCACCCCCTGTGAATTTCAACTTAATTTGGGAAATCTCTTCTCTTGAGGTTATTGGATTCAGTCTGACACCAGGCTTCCCATCTGTTGTGGGGGAAAGAAATTTATGCTTTTTGAAAATTTTGGAACTTTGCCAATGGTGGTTCCAGGTCTTTCTTGGTGTCTATCCCAAGTATTTAGAACCTTTTATTTTCATGTCTCCTTTGAGCCCTTTTTCTACCTACCCTCCACCATTGCTGAAGATCTTGATCTGTGTAGTGAAAGAGCCTCCTTTCTTTGTGAGCAGGACATCCCATATTTATAGTAGGAAACTCTTCAAGTGAAATGCACTGTCTTAAACAGAAATGGACTCACAGACATGGAAAACAAACTTATGGTTGCTGGGGGGTGGATAGCGGGAGGGCAGGGGGAGAGATAAATTAGGAGTTTGGGATTAACCTATACACACTACTGTATATAAGGTAGGTAAACAACAAGGACCTACTGTATAGCACAGGGAACTATACTCAATATCTTGTAATAACCTATAATGGGAAAGAATCTGAAAAAGAATAGATATATATGTAAAATTGTATACCTGAATCGTACACTTGAAACTGACACAACATTGTAAATTAATTATACCACAACAACAAAAAAGAAGGAGGGAACATGCCAAATGAGGAGAAAAGTACTGCAATAAACTCATATTTCACTAAAAAAAAAAAAAAAAAAGAAGTGCATTGTCTTGCATGCCTGCCTCCTTCACACTCCCAGTTTCCTGCTGTTTTCTCGGAATTTCTCTATCCCCAGAAAGATCCTAAGTATTGTTTTAATTCTGAGCAACGTGGCTTCCTATTATTGAATGCCTTGCTTCTGAGTCCTGCTTCCTGGTTAGGAGGTTTCCCTTGTCTTCCCTGGAGTATTACCCTCAGCTAATCCTTGAGCTGCTGTTGAGTTTCTGGAACCTGTGTTTTCACTGGTCTAATGAGGTCTAGGAAGTCCCTTAGTTTTTTAGTGGTTTTTCACCCAAGCCCCACCTTTCCTTAGAACTGAATTTCTGAGACTTTAACTGCCTGTGCTTCTTTGATGGGAACTGAAGCATTCTTTCCTGCCACCATTTCCTTTTCTGCATCGGGAGAGATAATCGTCCAGTGTTCCAGGTCCTTCTAAGTATTCCTACTGCTCCGGCAGGCCAGCTGAGTAGTAAGCTTTCAACCTTCCATGCCAGCTGTTTCTGTTCCTTCTTCCTCCCCAGGCCTGGCTAATACATTTGCTCGGTCTTAGGACTTTCCTTCTCTATATTTGCTTTTTGTTTTCATACTTACATTTTTGTTCTCCTAACATATTACTTTCGATTCTGCCTGTGAGGTCTCTATAGAGCAAGAATGGTGCCACGTTCACCCAGTGTTCAGGTAAATTCTGCCCACCTTTCCCTTTTATTAGGAGGTATTTATTTTTATTCAGTTCAGCCTATAACCTCAGCCCTGATCAAGGGTCATGCTCCCTGGATCCTCCTTAACATTTCTCTGCTTTTCTGTTCCTTCTTTTCAAGTTCTAAATCCTTGCATTTCCCAGGCAGGCTTCCTTATAGCCTGGGCTATACCCTCTCTTTCATCTGTAAGGACAATGCCACCTTGGAATTCATTTAATGATACCTGAAGAATTCTACAATGATCCTTCTAGTATTTCTCTTTTTAAATATGTCCACATTTTCTGTAACTACATAGCACCACAACTCCAGTTATTAAAGAGTTCTCCATTAATGCCTACTCTGGGTTCCCTATTTAAAACTGTAAGAGGATCCTTTTTGATAGAATAATACCTGACTCTGGGTACCCTTTTAGGGGGGTCATTTTAGTTTGTTCTCCAAAATAGTCCCTTTATTCTTCTCTTTGATGATTTTCAGCCATTTCCCTGACTTAGTAAATATTTCTACTTTTCTAATCTCTTTAGAACAGTTACGTTTAGATATAGCTCCTTTTCCTTGTCATAGTTTTCTAGCTGGGCTAATATGATTTCAAATTTTCTTCTCCTCCTTGGTGTGCTTTCCTTCACTTTATTCCATTCTCTCCTAATCTTGTCCCATTTGCAAGATCAAAACCTGTTTTGTAAACTGATTTCATTTCTTTTTCAGAGGCTGGGCAAATCTCAGAGGGTTCTAGGCCTACACCTTTTATGACTCCTTCCCAGCACTTGAGTTTGTAAAATCCCACTGGATTTTATCCTCTCCACCCAAGAAGAATCCCTGGTGTAGAATCCCCAGTCTGGGGCTCTGTAAAACAATCCAGAGCAATTTGAGAGCCTGTGGTGTTGGGGTGACTCCTGAACCTGTAGACCAACCATGGATTCAGTCTTTCTCAGATCTCTTTCTTCTGAAC
The DNA here is from genome assembly GCF_009873245.2 of Balaenoptera musculus. Taxonomy (NCBI): domain Eukaryota; kingdom Metazoa; phylum Chordata; class Mammalia; order Artiodactyla; family Balaenopteridae; genus Balaenoptera; species Balaenoptera musculus. Next base: position 94,819,460 of record NC_045790.1, on the reverse strand, counting down.
AAGATAAAGAGGGACAGAGTTTTGGGCAGCTAATCTCCTGTTGTCTGCTAATGTCAGGCTCCCCCAAATGCTTTCTAAAATCTATCAAAATCTTCCACTAATGCTCTCTTTGTGCTTCTCAAACGTTAGCGAACAAAGAATCAACTGGAGAGCTTATTAAAGCACAGGTCCTTGGGCTCCATGCTAGAGGTTCAGATTCAGCAGGCCTGGAGTGAAGACCCCAGATTTTCATTTCTAGCAAGTCCCAGGCCTTGCTGATGCTGCCAGACCATAATTTGAGCAGCACTGCTCTAACCACATAGACCTTATCTACTTCTGGGCAATTTAAAGCCCTCACTTGAAAGAAAAGACCCGATAAAGAGAAAGACCAAAAAAAAAAAAAAAAAGTGATAACCAAAATAATTCCAAGTGCTCATGCCTAAGAAACCTGTGTGTTTTGCCTGATTTGTGAAGTTTTCCTGGTAATCAAATATCTACCTCATCTATTCTTGCAGTTCCAGCTATAGAGACCGAGAGCCTCCATCTTCCCTGATGGTGCTTTGCTCCCCGGTGGCGGCTCCTCTCTTTATATAAACTCAGAGTCCCAGTCAGTGTATTCACATGTTGCAGGGGAGAGAGACTGAATCTTACCCCTCCTTCCTGCAGGCTGACAAATGAGAAGGGAAATATCAGCTTTATTGCCTGAGCAAGTTCCCAGGAACTACCCCTAACACAGTTTCTAGTACTAAAAGTTACATTGGAGAATGAGGCTTAGAAATGGCCAAATGGGGTTTTCTACTGCCTCTCCCCATGGAAGTATGGGCAGTTGGATCTTCACGGGGACCTTGCCTGCCTTACCCACGCAGACTTAGGCTGAAGATCTGAGGAGAGGGAGTGGGCAAAGACCGGTTACTTACCTCTTGGAGACTGGAGATACACATGCCCCTTGTGCCTAAGCGCAGGCAGGTCCCAGAGAGCAAAAATCTGCATCTTTTTTGGGCAGTGACCTGTAATGTATGAACTCCATCCTCTAGGAAATGTGACCCAAGGAATAGTAGTCTCCTTCTTACCTGTCAGATTACATATTTACTGTTCATTCCTTGAGGATTAGTGAGTAGGGAGTGGAGAGAGGCCAAAATTCTCCTTTCCTTTATAAAAATGGGAAGACAGGTAAATAGCAGCCTTGAACACACATGACCTCTGTAATGTTAGAGGGTTGATCAGGAAAGGTCCATTCTAGTTCTAGGAGTCTATGTTAAGAAAGCAATTTTAAGTTCCTTCAAATTCATTTATTTCAACATCCAAATTTCTTGACTGATCTATTTACCATCATTATTTTATTTATCTATTCAATTTTGTGTTCTTATTGATATATACAACTTATTCATATAGTAAGAGTTTAATATTTGTGTCAAATATTTCTCCTGTTTTATCATTTCTTTTAATTCTCTTTATGGTGTTTTTGACATGTAATGTTTTTAGATTTCTAAGCAGTCCAATCTATTGATCTTTTCCTTTGTGATATTACATTAATATTAAATATAGAATTTTTTTAAACAAAATTTTAAATTTATATCCCATCTTTTTTCTAGGAAGGACTTTAAGTGACCTGCATAGGTATATATAATAAAAGAAAATAAGTTAAATAGGTAACCTAAAGAAGAATGAAAACAAAGTCAGGGACATAAAAAAAGATGTCAGATAAAGCTAAGAATAGTTCGTATCCTTATAACCTATTTACTTGTTCATTAGTGGCTCACACGTTTAGGTTTAAGTTTTCAACCCATCCAGTCAGAAAGGGAGCCATTATATTATCCATAAGGTTACAACAAAGCAGTGTTTTTTGGGAGAAGTACAATTATTTTCAACACCACGATCAGATAGGAATTTCTGATTCTGGGGGGTTTCATAAATAGTTCCATGTATGAGCAGCATTTTATGAGGATTTTATGATGCTGTTTCTTACATCATCCCTCAACATGGCTCATTATATTTGAGGAAAGCACAATTCATTGTGGGGTGGACAAGGAAAGATTCCTTAGAAATGCCTGTGCTCTGCTGACCTGGCTTGATTCAGGGGTAGGATTAGGTTATTTTAGATTATTTGGAGGAATGACTGGAGTCCATGTTTTTCGGGCAATGTTTCCTAAATATTGTTTCTCTCAACTCAGATTTGATAAATGATGGGGCCATTGTGCTTCAGACAATCCTCTTCCATCCGTACCAAGGGAGCAGTTGGTCTGTGTTGCCAGTTGAATAACAAGAATCTGTGCCTGAAAAGAAGGCTGGCCACCTCGGTTAGTAGGTGGAGCCGAGACTAGGGAGCTGAGCTAAGGGAATTGTATGAATCTGCTTCTCCATGGTTGAATCCCATTTCCTCTCCATATAATGTGACCACATACTTTTAGCTTGAAAATCTCATGGTAGTTGTAACTAGATACCAAACTTGTCTTAAGAAAAATTTCAACAAAATAACAGTCCAACTCCCAACTTTAAACTATGTTATATCCTTCTAAGACAAATTGAAATGTACATCAAGGACAACTAAAGGATAATAAAATGATACCACTATTTATAGAGCTATAGAGGGGTTATAAAAATAGTAACTTTGCTTTCAAAATAGTTGACTTGTAGCCATTCTTTCCAACGATATTTACCCTGCAAAACCAACTGTCTATTTAGGTTGCTCCTAATTAGAGGTTTTAAAACCATATCATTTATGATCAAGAGAATACTGGTTTTTCTGTTCTCTTTAGCAGAGGACTGCATGCATTTAGTTACTTCTAAAATAGTGTTGGTAAATTAAAAAAAAATCTAAAGAAGGGACAGACCACTTTTTTCCTCTATTCCCTGGTAGAACGCCTAACTGATGAGGTGGCTTATGATGGCAGGTTTTCTAACAGCATGCATAATTTGAGATCTACAGGGACCTTATAAAACTTTCCGCATAACTGATTCCTGTTCACAGAATCGAAGTCCAAACAAAAGATAATAAAGACTAAATATTTAAACATTGTTTCTGATATTTTCCCACAAAATGATAAATATTGTAACAGTATTCTGTAGTGGAAAAGTTATGTCTGAAGGCAGCCTGCTTCTCTTATAAACCATCAGCCTGAGAAACTCATACTTGCAGTTGGCCAAGCCAGAAATTGGCATATATTTTGTATGGAATATCCAATCATCTGTAACATGCCAAAACTGGGAAGAGTAAACGGTTGTTCTTTATAAGATAAGATAATGACATTGTAAGATCCAGCTAGGTAGAACCATACCCATGGGGTATATAAAGATGAATAAGTTATTTGGAATTGGAGCCCATCACTAAATGGGTTTTAAATGGCTCTAGAAGCAATGGGTTCATCTCATTCCTTTCAGGGCCACGATATTCTAATCATGTGTACAGACAAAGAGGCTCCAAGACTATCTTCTCGGCTGAAATCAAAGACCGCTTGCTTCTGAGTCTACTCTATCCAGTAATACAATGAGAAGGAAAGCTAACTACAAGATGTTCTTTTTCATTTCATTTCCTTGTGACTTTTTAATTTTTTTTTTAAAAGGGACTTTGCAGGTGTGATTAATTTTATTTGTTTATTTATTTATTTCTGGCTGCGTTGGGTCTTCGTTTCTGTGCGAGGGCTTTCTCTAGTTGCGGCGAGCGGGGGCCACTCTTCATCGCGGTGCGCAGGCCTCTCACTATCGCGGCCTCTCTTGCTGCAGAGTACAGGCTCCAGACGCGCAGGCTCAGTAGTTGTGGCTCACGGGCCTAGTTGCTCCGCGGTATGTGGGATCTTCCCAGACCAGGGCTCAAACCCGTGTCCCCTGCATTGGCAGGCAGATTCTCAACCACTGCGCCACCAGGGAAGCCCCGTGACTTTTTAATTTGATATAATTTCTTTTTCAAAAAAATCTTTATTGGGGTATAGTTGTTTTGCAATGTTGTGTTAGTTTCTACTGTACAGCGAAGTGCAGTTCCCTGTGCTATACAGCAGCTTCCTATTAGTTATCTATTTTATACATATTAGTGTATATATGTCAATCCCACTCTCCCAGTTCATCCCACCACCACCACAACCCCCACCCCGCTTTCCCCCCTTGGGTCCATACGTTTGTTCTCTACATCTGTGTCTCTATTTCTGCCTTGCAAACCAGTTCATCTGTACCATTTCTCTAGATTCCACATATACGTGTTAATATACGATATTTGTTTTTCTCTTTCTGACTTACTTCACTCTGTGTGACAGTCTCTAGGTCCATCCATGTCTCTACAAATGACCCAATTTCGTTCCTTTTTATGGCTGAGTAATATTCCATTGTATATATGTACCACATCTTCTTTATCCATTCGTCTGTCAATGGACATTTAGGTTGCTTCCATGACCTAGCTGTTGTAAATAGTGCTGCAGTGAACATTGGGGTGCATGTGTCTTTTTGAATTATGGTTTTCTCAGGGTATATGCCCAGTAGTGGGATTGCTGGGTCATATGGTAATTCTATTTTTAGTTTTTTACGGAACCTCCGTACTGTTCTCCATAGTGGCTGTATCAATTTACGTTCCCACCAACAGTGCAAGAGGGTTCCCTCTTCCCCGCACCCTCTCCAGAATTTATTGTTTGTAGATTTTCTGATGATGCCCATTCTAACCAGTGTGAGGTGATACCTCATTGTGGTTTTGATTTGCATTTCTCTAATAATTAGTGATGTTGAGCAGCTTTTCATGTGCCTCTTGGCCATCTGTATGTGTTCTTTGGAGAAATGTCTATTTAGGTCTTCTGCCCAATTTTTGATCGGGTTGTTTGTTTTTTTGATATTGAACTGCATGAGCTGATAATATATTTTGGAGATAAATCCTTTGTCCGTTGATTTGTTTGCAAATATTTTCTCCCATTCTGAGGGTTGTCTTTTTGTCTTGTTTATAGTTTCCTTTGCTGTGCAAAAGCTTTTAAGTTTCATTAGGTCCCATTTGTTTATTTTTGTTTTTATTTCCATTACTCTAGGAGGTGGGTCAAAAAAGATCTTGCTGTGATTTATGTCAAAGAGTGTTCTTCCTCTGTTTTCCTCTAAGAGTTTTATAGTGTCCAGTCTTACATTTAGGTCTTTAACCCATTTTGAGTTTATTTTTGTGCATGGTGTCAGGGAGTGTTCTAATTTCATACTTTTACATGTACCTGTCCAATTTTCCCAGCACCACTTATTGAAGAGGCTGTCTTTTCTCCATTGTATATCCTTGCCTCCTTTGTCATAGATTAGGTGACCATAGGTGCATGGGTTTATCTCTGGGCTTTCTATCCTGTTCCATTGATCTATATTTCTGTTTTTGTGCCAGTACCATATTGTCTTGATTACTATAGCTTTGTAGTATAGTCTGAAGTCAGGGAGTCTGATTCCTCTAGCTCCGTTTTTTTTTCTCAAGATGGGCTATTCGGGGTCTTTTGTTTCTCCATACAAATTGTAAAATTTTTTGTTCTGGTTCTGTGAAAAATGCCATTGGTAGCTTGATAGGGATTGCATTCAATCTGTAGACTGCTTTGGGTAGTATAGTCATTTTCACAGTTGAGTCTTCCAATCCAAGAACATGGTATATCTCTCCATCTGTTTGTATCGTCTTTAATTTCTTTCATCAGTGTCTTATGGTTTTCTGCATACAGGTCTTTTGTCTCCTCAGGTAGGTTTATTCCTAGGTATTTTATTCTTTTTGTTGCAATGGTAAATGGGAGTGTTTCCTTAATTTCTCTTTCAGAGTTTTCATCGTTAGTGTATAGGAATGCAAGAGATTTCTGTGCATTAATTTTGTATCCTGCTACTTTACCAAATTCATTGATTAGCTCTAGTAGTTTTCTGGTAACATGTTTAGGATTCTCTATGTATAGTATCATGTCATCTGCAAACAGTGACAGTTTTACTTCATCTTTTCCAATTTGGATTCCTTTTATTTCTTTTTCTTCTCTGATTGCTGTGGCTAAAACTTTCAAAACTATGTTGAATAATAGCGGTGAGATTGGGCAACCTTGTCTTCTTCCTGATCTTAGAGGAAGTGTTTCAGTTTTTCATCATTGAGAATGATGTTTGCTGTGGGATGGTCATATTTGGCCTTTATTATGCTGAGGTAGGTTCCCTTATGTCCACTTTCTGGAGATTTTTTATCATAAATGGGTGTTGAATTTTGTCAAAAGCTTTTTCTGCATCTATTGAGATTATTATATAGTTTTTAATCCTTCAGTTTGTTAATGTGGTTTATCACATTGATTGATTTGCATATATTGGAGAATCCTTGCATTCCTGGGATAACCCCACTTGATCATGGTGTATGATCCTTTTAATGTGCTGTTGAATTCTGTTTGCTAGTATTTTGTTGAGGATTTTTGCATCTATGTTCATCAGCGATATTGGTCTGTAGTTTTCTTTTTTTGTGACATCTTTGTTTGGTTTTGGTATCAGGGTGATGGTGGCCTTGTAGAATGTGTTTGGGAGTGTTCCTCCGTCTGCTATATTTTGGAAGAGTTTGAGAAATATAGGTGTTAGCTCTTCTCTAAATCTTTGATAGAATTCACCTGTGAAGCCATCTGGTCCTGGACTTTTGTTTATTGGAAGATTTTTAATCACAGTTTCAATTTCAGTGCTTGTGATTGGTCTGTTCATATTGTCTATTTCTTCCTGGTTCCATCTTGGAAGATTGTACTTTTCTAAGAATTTGTCAATTTCCTCCGAATTGTCCATTTTATTGGCATAGGGTTGATTGTAGTAGTCTCTCATGATCCTTTGTATTTCTGTAGTGTCAGTTGTTACTTCTTTTTCATTTCTAATTCTGTTGATTTGAGTCGTCTCCTGTTTTTTTGTGATGAGTCTGGCTAATGGTTTATCAATTTTGTTTATCTTCTCAAAGAACTTGCTTTTAGTTTTATTGATCTTTGGTATTGTTTCCTTCATTTCTTTTTCATTTATTTCTGATCTGATCTTTATAATTTCTTTCCTTCTGCTAACTTGGGGGTTTTTTTGTTGTTGTTTTTCTTCTTTCTATAATTGCTTTAGGTGTAAGTTTAGGTTGTTTATTTGAGATTTCTCTTGTTTCTTGAGGTAGGGTTGTGGGTCGTCGTGTTTTCATTGTCATTTGTTTCTAGGTATTTTTTTATTTCCTCTTCGATTTCTTCAGTGATATCTTGGTTATTGAGTAGCGTATTGTTTAGCCTCCATGTGTTTGTATTTTTTACAGTTTTTTTCATGTAATTGATATCTAGTCTCATAGTGTTGTGGGTGGAAAAGATACTTGATACAATTTCAATTTTCTTAAATTTAACAAGGCTTGATTTGTTACCCAAGATATGATCTATCCTGGAGAATGTTCCGTGAGCACTTGAGAAGAAAGTGTATTCTGTTGTTTTTAGATGGAATGTCCAAAAATATCAATTAAGTCTATCTGGTCTACTGTGTCTTTTAAAGCTTGTGTTTCCTTATTTATTTTCATTTTGGGTGCTCTGTCCATTAGTGAAAGTGGGGTGTTATAAAGTCCCCTACTATTATTTTGTTACTGTTGATTTCCCCTTTTATGGCTGTTAGCATTTGCCTTATGTATTGAGGTGCTCCTGTGTTGGGTGCATAAATATTTACCATTGTTATATTGTCTTCTTGGATTGATCCCTTGATCATTATGTAGTGTCCTTCTTTGTCTCTTGTAATAGTCTTTATTTTAAAGTTCATTGTGTCTGATATGAGTATTGCTACTCCAGCTTTCTTCTGATTTCCATTTGCATGGAATATCTTTTTCCATCCCCTCACTTTCAGTCTGTGTGTGTCCCTAGGTCTGAAGTGGGTCTCTTGTAGACAACATATATACAGGTCTTGTTTTAGTATCCATTTAGCCAGTCTGTGTCTTTTGGTTGCAGCATTTAATCTATTTACATTTAAGGTAATTATTGATATGTATGTTCCTACCAACGTTTTCTTAATTGTTTTGGGTTTGTTATTGTAGGTCTTTTCTTTCTCTTGTGTTTCCTACCTAGGGAAGTTCCTTTAACATTTGTTGTAAATGGTTTGGTGATACTGAATTCTCTTAACTTTTGCTTGTCTGTAAAGGTTTTAATTTCTCTGTCAAATCTGAATGAGATCCTTGCTGGGTAGAGTAATCTTGGTTGTAGGTTTTTCCCTTTCATCACTTTAAATATGTCCTGCCACTCCCTTCTGGCTTACAGAGTTTCTGCTGAAAGATCAGCTGTTAACATTATGGGGTTTCCCTTGTATATAATTTGTTGCTTTTCCCTTGCTGCTTTTAATATTTTTTCTTTGAATTTAATTTTTGATAGTTTGATAAATTTGTGTCTTGGTGTGCTTCTCCTTGGATTTATCCTGTATGGGACTTTCTGTGCTTCCTGGACTTGATTGACTATTTCCTTTCCCATGTTAGGGAAGTTTTCAACTACAGTCTCTTCAAATATTTTCTCAGACCCTTTCTTTTTCTCTTTTTCTTCTTGGACCCCTATAATTCAAATGTTGGTCCATTTAATATTGTCCCAGAGGTCTCTGAGACTGTCCTCAATTCTTTTCATTCTTTTTTCTTTATTCTGCTCTGCAGCAGTTTTTTTCCACTATTTTATCTTCCAGGTCACTTATCCATTCTTCTGCCTCAGTTATTCTGCTATTCATTCCTTCTAGAGTATTTTAAATTTCATTTATTGTGTTGTTCATCATTGTTTGTTTGCTCTTTAGTTCTTCTAGGTCCTTTTTAAACGTTTCTTGTATTTTCTCCATTCTGTTTCCAAGATTTTGGATCATCTTTACTATCATTACTCTAAATTCTTTTGCAAGTAGACTGCCTATTTCCTCTTCATTTGTTTGGTCTGGTTGGTTTTTACCTTGCTCCTTCATCGGCTGCATATTTCTCCGTTTTCTCATTTTGTTTAACTTACTGTGTTTGGGTTCTCCTTTTTGCAGGCTGCAGGTTTGTAGTTCCCATTATTTTTGTTGTCTGCCCCCAGTGGGTGAGGTTGGTTCAGTGGCTTGTGCAGGCTTCCTGGTGGAGGGGGCTGGTGCCTGTGTTCTGTTGGGTGGGGCTGGATCTTGTCCTTCTGGTGGGCAGGGCTGCGTCCGGTGGTGTGTTTTGGAGTGTCTTTGAACTCAGTATGACTTTAGGCAGCCTCTCTGCTAATGTGTGGGGTTGTGTTCCTGTCTTGCTAGTTGTTTGGCATGGGGTATCCAGCACTGGAGCTTGCTGGCCTTTGGGTGGGGCTGGGTCTTAGTGCTGAGATGAAGATCTCTGGCAGAGCTCTTGCTGATTGATAGTACATGGGGTGGGGAGGTTTCTTGTGGTCCAATATCCTGGACTCAGCCCTCCCACCTTGGAGGCTCAGGCCCGACACCTGGCCAGAGCACCAAGACCCTGCCAGCCCCATGGCTCAGAAGAAAAGGAAGAAAAAAACAAACAGACAGAACTCTAGGACAAATGGTAAAAGCAAAGCTATACAGACAAAATCACACAAAGAAGCATACACATACACACTCAGAAAAAGAGAAAAAGGATTAAAAAATATACATATATATAAAAAGGAAGAGAGCAACCAAACCAATAAACAAATCCACCAATAAGTACTAAATACTAAACTAAGATAAACATAAAACCAGAAACAAATTAGATGCAGAAAGCAAACCCCAAGTCTACAGTTGCTCCCAATGTCCACCACCTCAATTTTGGGAACATTCATTGTCTATTCAGGTATTTTTCAGATGCAGGATTTATCAAGTTGATTGTGGGGATTTAATCTGCTGCTCCTGAGGCTGCACAGAGAAATTTCCCTTTCTCTTCTTTGTTCGCACAGCTCCTGGGGTTCAGCTTTGGTTTTGGCCCCACATCTGCATGTAGGCCACCCTCAGGAGTCTGTTACCCACTCAGACAGGAGGGGGTTAAAGCAGCAGCTGATTAGGGCTCTCTTGCTCACTCAGGCCAGGGGGAGGGAGGGGTATGGTAGTCATAATTGGAATGTGGGGTGAGCCTGAGGTGGCAGAGGCCAGCGTGATGTTGCAACAGTCTGAGGCATGCCGTGTGTTCTCCCGGGGAAATTGTCCCTGGGTCACGGGACCCTGGCAGTGGCGTGCTGCACAGGATCCTGGGGGGGTGGGGTGGGTAGTGACCTGCACTTGCACTCAGGATTCTTGGTGGCGGCGACAGCAGCCTTAGCAGTTCATGCCATCTCTGGGGTCCAAGCTGATGTCTGTGGCTCATGCCTGTCTCTGGAGCTCGTTTAGACAGTGCTCTGCCTTCTGTGGGCACTCTGGGAAGGAATCCCTTCTCTTCGCACACCCTGAAACAATGGTCTCTTGCCACTCTGGCAGGTCTAGACTTTTTCCTGGACTCCCTCCCGGCTAGCTGTGGCTCACTAGCTCCCTTCAGGCTGTGTTCACGCAGCCAACCCCAGCCCTCTCCCTGGGGTCTGACCTCTGAAGCCCGAGCCTCAGCTCCCAGCCCCCACCCGCCCTGGCTGGTGAGCAGACAAGCCTCTCAGGTTGGTGAGTGCTGGGCGACACCGATCCTCTGTGTGGGAATCTCTTCACTTTGCCCTCTGCACTCCTGTTGCTGCACTCTCCTTCGTGGCTCCAAAGCTTCCCTCCCCCCCCACCCCCCCTCCCCACCAGTGAAGGGGCTCCCTAGTGTGTGGAAACATTTCCTCCTTCACAGCTCCTTCCCAGAGGTAGGGGTCCCATCCCTATTCTTTTGTCTGTGTTTTTTCTTTTGCCCTACCCAGGTACGTGGGGCTTTTCTTGCCTTTTGGGAAGTCTGAGGTCTTCTGCCAGCATTCAGTAGGTGTTCTGAAGGAGTTGTTCCACATGTAGATGTATTTTTGTTGTATTTATGGGGAGGAAGGTGATCTCCATGTCTTACTCCTCTGCCATCTTGAACATCTTCTCCTGGTTTGTAAGTTTTTAAATGGCATACTGTAACTTCCATGTATTGCCTATATAACATTCAAACTAGTCTATTCTATTTCCCTTTTTCTTTATTCCTTCTCCTCTCAATTTTTCAGTTGCCTTATTTCTACTTTATCAGAACATATACTGTTTATATTTTATCCTTCCATCTTGCCCCACCTTTATTTTAGTCTTAGATTTACAGTTTAATATATCAGATGCTCACCATCAGTCTTTTTACTGAAGTTTCTTCAGTTACCTCTTGGATGAAGCTCATTTTCTAGTAGATTCCTCAAGAGTACAGTATTCCCTGAGTTCTTAGATGTTTAAAACTGTTTCTGTATGGTCTTGATACTTGAAAGATAGCATAGCTGGATATAAAAATCTTGATTTACACTTTCTTTGTTTGAATTTCCTTAAAATAACTTCTTTTGTTGCTTTTTTATGTAGCTTTTGAGAAGTCTGGTGCAGCCTAATTCTTTTGCCTTTGGATCTTAATTGTTTATTTCTTTGAGTGGAGATGCTGAGGAGTTTTTCTTTATCTTTGAAGTCTAATAGTTTTACTTAGCTAAATCTTAGTGCTGATTGTTCTGGGTGAGTTTTCTCAGGTATCTGGTGGGTCCTTCCAGTATTTATATTCAGGTCTTTTTATTTTTGTAAGGCTATCTTGGATTATAGTTTTAAATATTCTATTTCCATGTTTTTCTTCTTTAGAGAATTTAATTATACATATGTTGGATCTTTGCCTATATTCCATGTCAACCACTTTATTTTTGACCCTTTTTACTTCCTTTTTAATCTCATTTTTATTCTTTTTGGTGGTTTTCTTGTATTTGTTCAATACATTTATATTCTAATCTATCCTTCTTTGGGAACCATGAAATTTAGTCTTTATTTCTGATGTGATTTTGTCTCTTCCTTTGCTTTTTTCCTGAATTCAGTCACTTGTGTTTCATTTCCTTCCTGCTTTTTGTTCATTCTGTTCTTATGTTTGAATTTCTAATTCAAGGTGTTTTCTTTGTATTCCAAAAGGCTTGTTTGAGGATATTTATTTGTTTATTGTCTTACAGGTTCCCCCCCCCCCCCATTTTGTGTTGTTTTTTAAAGTGTAGTTTTTCACAAGCAGAAATGTTTTGATTATAGTTTTCTGTTTCTGGTTTTAAATGAACACTCCTTTGTTTATTAATTCCACAGACAGAATTGGTCATTTGTGAGGGTCAAGAAGATTTCTAGGTTAAGAGAGTGCCTTCTTCTGTCACTGAATGAAGGGCAGTTTCTTTTAAAGGATATTTTTGTTTTTGTTTTTTTGGTGAGAGTGGGAATGAATTCTGTATTCTTCTATTTTGGGTTCTCTTTTGACTTGTAGGATCTTGTCTTTCCCCTGCACTTGTTTTTCCTGTCAGCACTTAGTTTCCAAAGAACATCTATTCCTTCCTTTTTATCCTCTTCTTTCCCAGAAGCGACGCCTTTCTCATACTACTACCTGCACTCTCCTTTGTGGCTCCAAAGCTTCCCTCTCCCCCTACCCCCCGCCCCTGGCAGTGAAGGGGCTCCCTAGTGTGTGGAAACTTTTCCTCCTTCACAGCTCCCTCCCAGAGGTCTCATAGAAGTCTCACAGACTTTTCATCCTTTGCTTGTAGTCAATACTCTGATATACCAGGTCTCTTTTTCAGTATTTTCATACTTAAGGTGGAATTTCTCTTTCTGGGAGTGACTCTAACTCACGATTGGGCCCTTTGTTCCCTCTTCTCTTTCACAGGGCTCTTCTAGAGCCCTCTCAGTCTCTAGAATGACTTGTGGGAGACTGAGAGAAAGCTTTGCTGGAATTTGGTATTTATTTTTCCATTAAAGGGTAATTTAAAGTTTGTAGTATTCTCTGTCTTCCAGTGGTGATGACAGCATTGGTTTTATGTTGCTTTATTTGCTTTTCCAGTTGATCTGAAGAATATTTTGGAGAATGTGTGGAGAGATTTGGATTTAAGGGGCCACCGTTATCCTTGAACTAGTTGGAAGTCTAATCTGTAATAAACTCTTAAGTGCTAACTTTCCCCCTCCATCTCTCTGCTCATGCCATTTCTTCTACCTGGAACCCACTCCCCTCTTCTTTTCTTCAGTTTCTATATTCCCTTCTTTCATGATCCCCTCAACTGAAGGTAAGTTTTCTTCTTTCTAAATTCCCATACTCTCTTTCAGGAAGAAATATTGGTAGGAGTTTGGCACAGTTACTCTGGGGTCAGGTTATCTAAATTCAAATCTCAGTTCTGCTATTTACCATCTCTGTGCCTTTGGGCAAGTTGTTTAACCTCTATGTGTCTAAGCTGCCTTAACTGTAAAAATGGGAATAATGTCATGAATTTGTTGTGAGACTAAATGGGTTAATGCATATGGAGAACCAGCACAGTACCTGATACACAATAAGCATCTATCAAATGTTAACTGTTACTTAAGTTTACCTTATGACATTTATTATATACTCTCATATTTTTGTTATATTGATATAGGGTGTAACTCCTAGATTAAATACATATTAAGACCATGTCTTATTCAGAGTACCTGTATTCTATTTGGTTAATATGATATCAGTTGCTTAGCTTTCCCCTTATTGCTGATTGTTTACATTTAAACAACCAGGAATGCTGTGCCCGCCACTGTCCTGGACACTAGGAGTACAAAGATGAACAAGACATGGTCTCTCATGATACACACATGCATAATAATACATACATAATATTACAATGCATAAAATGTAGTTTGAGGTATTTGCAGGGGACTATGGGAGCCCTGAGGAAATACAGTAATGACTGATTTTGCCCAGAGTTGCTTGCCCACATTAATGAAACAGAAACAAAGTTTCAAAAAAATCTGATGAACTAAGAGCCAAATTTTCTCTTCTCTGAGGCATTCTTGCAGGTCTGGTTTCTCAACTTCAGGCTTCTAGCTTAGAAGCTCTGTGGGTGGGGAAAGGAGAGAGAGAAGGCAGAGTGACCACTGAAAATGGAGCAAAGGAGGAATATTTGAATGAGGGGCATGTACTTACTTTCCATAGCAAAGGATCAGAGAGTGGGGTAGGAAGGGACTCAGGATGAGCTGTATTCTTACTGGGGATCCTTTTCTCCCCAGTGAGCTCAGCATGGGTTCAACCTGCCTGTGGTTCAAACTGTGAACCCTTGGATGGAGAGAAGGGGACCTAGAGTGAGAGTCCCTCTCTGACCAAGATGGAATTGAACTTAACCAGTGCGATGTTTCTGTGAGCAGAAGGAATTGCAGACCCACCATTATTGTAACATTACATGTTCATGTATATTTGCATGTGTGTGTGTGTGTGTGTCCTTTAAGAAAAAACAATCATATATGTACCATTTTTCATCTTGCTTTTTTATTTTATTTAAAACATTTTTGGCTTTACAATATTCTGTGGACATACTTCTGTATCAGTTCCTATAGTGCCATCTCCTTCTCTGAGGGAAGCATAGTATTCCACTGTGGAGGTTCACTAATTTATTAACTTGTCCACTATGGAAGGATATTTAGGGTTTTTTTTTCCCCTTCAAATTTTTGTTGTTATAGACAATACTACTTTTAATATACTTACATATATTATGTTTTGCTGGTACTCAGAGGCACATTTTTTCACATTCTAATATCTATGAATTCTTACAGTCAGGTGGCTGCCATGAACATAATTGTCATTACTCATGTATGTATCAAATTGGTCATAGCTACTTGCAGTGTTGCTACTTTTATTTAGTTATGGACATTAGTGACATATTAACATTTTGCTTACTAAAACTTTTTCAGAACTTTTCCAATGATTTGACATTGAAACAAAAAGTTATTGTGTAGGTAGAAAACCATGGAAATAGATCAGCAATGTATAAAAGCAGGTGTCAGCATCAGAATGGCTTGCAAGAAAAAGAAAATAGAACATTTAAAAGAAATACTGCTTCACCAAGACTCAGGATAGAACATAGGTTGTGGAAATATACACTGATATCTCTTAATTGAAAAGTGATTGATAATTGTTACATACTGAATATGGAGAAATTTTAGGAGTGTCTCAATCACTTTTTTGATTTTTCTTTTATTATATATTATAAAATTTTAATGTTTCTATAGGTCTGAAAAAAACTCTTTGAACCAGTATAAAATAATTCTGAGACAAGAATATAATCATGACAGAATTTACTTGGCAGTATTTTTTCTTTCTTAATAAAACAAAATAATAGTGCATCTTACAAGAATGGTATCTTAGGTTTGATGAAATGTGCTGTATCTTTGCATAATTGGGCAGGATATTTCCGTAGAATTAAGTCTTAAGAGTGGAATTACCAAGATAAAGAGCCTCATAAATTCCTCTCCACAAAGACTGTATCAATTTACACACACACCTGTTTTCCAACATCTTCACCAATGCAGGATATTCCAGTTTTTTAATGTTTGAGGGCCTAATAAGTGAAAAGCATATTTTATTTTGGTTTAATTTGTACCTCTTTGCTTATTGATTGTCCTATTACAGTTTTCCTATGAATCACTTTTTCTATTTATTGCTCCTTTTCCTGTGTTGTTGGTGGTATTTTTCTTCATGGTAAGTGTTCTTTAGGTATCAGGGCCATCAACTTTTTCAAATATGTTACAATTTTTTTTCACACTTTGTTGCTTGTCTTTCAAACTTAGGTTGTTGAATCGTTTGCCATAAAGAAAATTTAAGATTTTATTTAGTCAAATTAAAAAAAATTTTTCCTAGTTTTCTTATTATTTCTTTCCTAACCAAGATTATAGAACTGTTTTTCTATTTTCTTTTCTATTATATTTTTTAACTAAAAATTTATTACAGTTGCAATCATTTTTGCCTGTATGTCAAGGTGGGGATCTAATATTAGTTTATTTCTATGGATAACTATATCCCAACTCAGTTTATTTCCCACTGATTTGAAAGTCCACCCCTATCTTATACAAATTCCGATGCATAGATAGATTCGTTTCTGAGTTCTGCTCTGCTCCATTGACCTCTTTGTTTATTCCTTTGCTAGCAACAAACTAGCAATTTACTCTAGCATTCTCAATTCACCCCCTGGCAAAATCAGCTAAACGGGCAAAAATTCCTTCTCGAGGGGTGGAAAAATATTATTCTTTTAATATATGAATCATAGGACTTCCCTGGTGGCTCAGTGGTTAAGAATCCGCCTGCCAATGCAGGGGACACGGGTTCGAGCCCTGGTCCAGGAAGATCCCACGTGCTGTGGAGCAACTAAGCCCGTGCGCCACAACTACTGAGCCTGTGCTCTAGAGCCGGCGAACCACAACTACTGAAGCCTGCATGCCTAGAGCCCGTGCTCCGCTACAAGAGACACCACCACAATGTGAAGACCGCGCACCGCAACTGAGAGTAGCCCCCCCTCGCCGCAACTAGAGAAAGCCTGGGCACAGTGATGAAGACCCAACACAGCCAAAAAAACAAAAAAAACAAAAAACCCCAGGAAATTAACACTAAAAAAAAAATATATATATATATATATATATTTATATATATGAATCATAGATAAACATATAGTAAATAAGAAACATATACATACCTGTGGTATTAACATTTTATAAAGTGTGAGAGATTAGGGAAAAAATGTTTAAAAAGGCTCCGTGTAGGGCTATAATGAAAAAAGGTTGAGAAATACTGTCATAACTTTATAGTAGTTACTGAAACCTGGTTTTGTCCTGTTTCAATATTTTTATTTCAATTTTTTTCTTGTTATTCTCATTACTCTTCCCCCCAAAATTTAGCAGTAATTGTTTTTTTGTTCATTGAGCATGCCAAGCTGATTCCTGCATGTGGGGTTTTGACCTTGGAGCCCCCTCTGTCTGACCCCTCTTCCTCCACTCTTGATGCTCACTCACTCATCCTTCAGGTCTCTGCTCACATATCACCTCCACAGAGGACCTTCCATAACCATCCTTTCTATTCTTGTATGACGCTTTTCATAGTCTTTACCAGTGCACAAAATTATATATATATATATTCTTTAAAAAAATAAATTTATTTATTTTATTTGTTTATTTTTGGCCGTGTTGCGTCTTCATTGCTGTGCGTGGGCTTTCTCTGATTGCGGCGAGCAGGGCTACTCTTTGTTTCAGTGCACGGGCTTCTCATTGCGCTGTCTTCTCTTGTTGCCTTGCACGGGCTTCAGTAGTTGTGGCATGTGGGCTTCAGTAGTTGTGGCTCGTGGGCTCTAGAGCACAGGCTCAGTAGTTGTGGTGCACGGGCTTAGTTGCTCCACGGCATATGTTGGATCTTCCCAGACCAGGGCTCGAACCCGTGTCCCCTGCATTTGCAGGCGGATTCTTAACCACTGCGCCACCAGGGAAGCCCTATATTTTTAAAATTTATTTTTTCACTTGTTTATTTTCTGCCTTTCTCACTAGAATGAATTCCATTAGGTGCAGGGACTTTGTTTTCTCACCACTTTATCCTTAGCCCCAAAGCATGCCTGGCACATGGTGAGAACTTTCTATTCACTGAATAATGTGTAAACTTATCACGTTCCAAGAAGGTCCATTGGAATCACCATTGGAAGTATATTCCACTTAAAGATTAATTGGTGGAGAATTGATATCTTTTCACTTTTCAATCTTTCCATTCAAGGATGTGGCATTTTCTCTTTATTGTTTTATTTTATGTCCTTCTGGGGGAAAAAAATCTTCTTGTAAGTCTTGGACATTTCTAGTTACATTTATTGCTAGGTATTTGAAGTTTGTTCATGGTTTCTTCTCTTGTGAATAGAAATCTTTTAATTTTTCTATTATATTTTATTTGTGGTTTTAGTTTATTTGCGTCAGCAGGCCTGTGTTCATTGTGGGGTCTCAAAGGGAGGATATATTTCCTTGCCCTTTCCAGTTTCTAGACCCTGCCTACATTCCTTGGCTTGTGGCCCCATCCTCCATCTTTAAAGCTCATCAGTTCAACCTTAAGTTCTCTCTGGCCCTGATCTTCTTGTCTCCCTCTTTTAAAGACCCTTGTCATCTGGATAATCCAGGATAATCTCCCTATTGTAATCACATTTGCAAAGTCTTTATGCCATGTAAGGTAACATGGTTACAGATTCCAGGGACTAGGATGTGAACATCTTTGAAGGGACCATTATTCAGCCTACCATGCTTGTGCTTACAGATATGTAGAAAACGATTAGTTTTTCTATGTTCTTGTCTTTGGGTGCATTTTGCCAAATTCCTATTATTTTTCTGTTGTTTTCAAACAATTGCATATTTGTTTTTCAGTTGTTTTTTTAATTTACTGTCAGTTGCATAATTTGTTCCCTTTCTTTCTGGTATTTATAGCTCATTTTTTTCCTTGCCTCGTTCTGCATTGTCTAGAATCTCCTGACTAATGCTAAATAATAGCTGTGAAACCATGCATCCTTGGATTGTTCTTAACTTTATTAGAAATTGTTTTACCACTGAGTATTGTGGTTTCTAATAAACATTCTTTTAAATCAAGGAGTTTTTATCAAATTAAATCCTAGTTTACTAAGATTTTTAGGCAGGAATGTACATTAGATGTATTAACCATTATGATTATAAAAGTGACCATATGGTTTTTCTCTTTCAATCTATTCATAGCTTTCCTAGTAATGATCATCTCCGTATTCCTGGAGTAAATCTCCCTTGTTTATAGTGTATTGTTCTTTGAATGTACTGCTGACTTCTATTTGTTAATATTTTATTTTTGTATTTATATTAATACGTGAATTTAGCATAGTGTGTTTAGTAATTGGTTGTGCCATCCTTGTACACCTTGGGCATTGTGGATTATCCAGTCATACTGAGTGAATTGGGAAACTTTCTACCTTTTTGTATAGTCTGGAACTGTTTAAATACTATTGAAGTTATATGCTTTTTGAAAGTTTCATAAATGTTAGTTTCCTTGGGCCACTACTACTTATCTCTAACCATCTTCCTTACCTTCCTTAAAGGTTGCTTTATCCTGAATCATCCATACTTTATTCCTTACTCTGTCTTACAACATTTGAAGAATAGCTTGTGACCTGTGGAACAGGTTTTCTCTGGGCAAAGCTGCCCCATCCATAAAGAGGGGTCACATCTATCAACTAGGCTTCATTCATAGGAACCTGTTGGTCCAGGGGCTTACACAATAAAGGTTTGGCTCCCATGAGATTTTCCTTTTTTTCACGTGCTTTGGGAGTTGTCTTTATCACTTATTAATCATCACAGTGTTCCTATGAAACTTCTTAGCAAGTCTGATGTATTATTTTCAGTTTAAGGACAGGGATCATCATTGAAGGAAATAACCTTTGATACCAGAGCTTTGAATAACCAGTCTTTTTAAAAATTTATTTTTTTATTGAAGTACAGTTGAATTACAGTGTTGTTTGAATAACTAGTCTTTATTTTAAAAAGCTTGGGGGATGTGCCTCTGTATTATATGGTACCAGTACTGAACTGTCTTTTGGATTCATTACCATGAAATTGAGCAGAGACCAATGAATGCTTCTTTGATCATAAGAGGTGAGGAAGCCCAAACCGAGAGGGACCACTCCCCCCTTTTCATCATGAAAAGCCTGACTGCTTGAGGTAGACTTTTTCATTTCCTCAAGGAGTAATTCTCAGTTCTCTGCCGAAATGTTACTCTCAGCTCAGAATTTCAAACTGATGCTTGTTTGTCTAAATGAGGTTGTCCAAGGCCAGGACAATGAGTCGCTGTTTTCGCTTAGTAAACCAAGGGAATTTGCAGTGAATCGACTTAAATAATTTTTTAAGAAGGATTCTCTGACTGGGTATCTTTTGATCTTAAATCTTTCATCAGGACTGTGTTTTTACATAAATATAAAAATGGTGTTTCTTGGACTGCTACCACTGATTTCTAAATTAAAATACTGCTGAAGTCATCCTCTGTAAACGCTTATCCTTGGAATATTGTTCCATTAAAAGGTAGTATTTTGGTATAAGGTGTAAGTTGATTTCTCATTCTTTTCCCCTTGCAGTAAAACAGACCATCAGGAACATTTCAATATTTAATGAAACCTGCTTGAGATGGAGAAGTATGAAGACAGCTGATATAGAGGAGATGTATTTAGTAAGTTACTGAAAGTTACTCTGTTTATAGGTGTTTGTCTTGTGTGGGAGGTTCAAAAAATATCAACAAACCAAAAAAACTACTTATATAGCTGCCCTTATCAGTGGAAGATTTGTAGTGACAATTGCAGTAAGAAACAAGAAAGTGGGCACTTCTGCTGCATATTTGAAGACAGAGACCTTGGGGATTGATGAGAAAATCATGAGAGGTTCTTGGTGCAACATAGCCTGATGCAGAGCTGATGTTCAGGCAGTGTCATGGAAGGAAGCCAGTGGCTCTTGCATGGGTGTGTCTCTCCACACCAGTGCCTCTGATCAGGGTCTGAATGTGTTGCCTGGAGAGTCAAGGGGAACTTCTAAAGCTAGATGTGGTTGTGAGTAACAAAGGTAAAGACCATGGGATGAGCTGCAACTAGAAGCAATTAAGTAGGAAGAAAAGTGCATCTATTGGCCCAGGTGCTGGGATGTTACAGTAAAGTGTAGGGAATGTCAGAAGGGGGTGGGCAGAGGAGAAAAACTCTCCCCAGGTTTTACCAAACCGACTAGGATTACTCTAATGCAGCAGTCCCCAGTCTTTTCGGCACCAGGGACCGGTTTCGTGGAAGACAATTTTTCTACCGCTAGGGGGTGGGGGGATGGGTCAGGCGGTAATGCGAGCGATGGTAAAGCAGACAAAGCTTCGCTCGGTCCACCGCTCCCCTCGTGCTGTGTGGCCTGGCTCCTCACAGGCCGTGGACTGGTACCGGCCTGCGGTCCGGGGATTGGGGACCCCTATCCTAATGCACGTTCTGCTCTGGGAGAAGCCTTAGTTCAGATTCTTAATTTTCTCTCTAGGAAATTGTTCTTTGGTCTTGCTCCTGTGGTTTTGCCAACAGACTTTCACATTGGGCATGTGCCGTTATATGTGTGCGAACAAGAAAGAGAAAGTTGTCGGTGTTGGGGCCTCGAGTTTTCGTGCATTTTGATTTAAAAATATGTTTATGATACTGATAATATTGTAATTACAATATTTACGGTATTACAACTCTAATATTTGCTTCCTGCCGTATTTCACTTTCTGAAGGAACTTTAGAGTCAAGAGTAAGAGAGTGTGAGAGAAAGGGTAGGTATCCAGGCATTCAGAGCCTTTCAAGCTAGCAATTCACCTGGTGAACTTTTCTGTTTTAGTTCCACATTTGGGGCCAGAGATGGTATCAGAAGGAATTTGCCCAGGAAATGGTCTTTAATATCACTGCCAGCAGCCAGGCTCCTGAGACTTGTTTGGACCTGAGGCCAGGTACCAACTACAGTGTCAGCGTCCAGGCTTTGTCTTCTGAACTTCCTGCGGTCATCTCCCTGACAACGCAGATAGCAGGTAAATCTTGAATAACAGCATTTGGATGAACGAAGTCGCCGCAGAGCTGTATAGGCTCAAATAAAGAGGCACACTATTACTTTCTATCTTTATATAATGAGCTTTAAGAGAAAGAGGAAGAAGGACGTGAAATTGGAGAGGGGAACTAAGGGGACTGCAGCCTGAACTGCAATGTTTTATTTCTTAAAAAGGTACCTGAAACAAAATAGGAGCATTGAAGAAATCTGGGTAGTGTGTACATGAGTGTTGGTTAAATTCCTTCTGGATATTTAAAATATTTCATACTTAAAAAGAATTTTTCCTATTACTCTTTCTTTCTCGATAACATATTTAATTGTTATTCTGTTACAAGTACCTTAAGAGTAGGTTACTCTCAGGGAAAAATGACTGGCAGTCCCACTCTAGTCCCCTAGAAAATTCACTTTTCACTCATTTTCTCATGTCTCCTCAAATCTGTGATGCTCACTCCATCCCCCAACACACACACTCTGAGCTAATATTCAGACTATTAGCTTCTTGTTTCTTACTTCACTGAGGAATTAGAAGTAATCAGGTGAGGGGGTGGTGGTGGGATGAATTGGGAGACTGAGATTGACATATATACACTAATATGTATAAAATAGATAACTAATAAGAACCTGCTGTATAAAAATAAATAAATAAATAAATAAAATTAAAAAAAAAAAAAAGAAGTAATCAAGTGAGGACTTTCCACTCCCAAATCTCCCATTGTTGCCTTCATGCAGAACCTATATTTTATCTTCTCTCTTGTCCCCACTCCTAAGGCGAATCCTCCCTCAACCCCGTCATCCCTTCTTGCCTCATCCTCAATTCCCTCCAGTAAAGAATTAGTCCCAACCCTGCACAAGCATGTTGTAATATCTCATTTTTAAATGAAAACATAGAAAAGATAAGCACACTTCTTTTGATCCCATATTCCCTCCAGCTAGTCTGCCTTCTCTCAGCCCCTCGTTACAGTAAAACTCCTTGAAAGAATGTTGTGTAGGCTCCACATCCTTACCTCCTCTTCTTTCTGTAACTGGTTCCAGGCCAGAGGCACTTGTCCTCAATGCTTTACTGGAAGTGTCTCCATCTTGCAAAACCCACTGCCCGATTTTGTTCTTACATGATTTTCTCTACAGCATTTGGCAGTCCATCCTTGAAACACCTTTTCTCTTGGCTTTTGGATCCTTCTACCTTGCTGGCTGCTCCTTCTCAGTTTTTTTTCACTGGGTCCATCTATTGGGTTGGCCAAAAATATCGTTCGGGTTTTGCCATAAGAGCTTCCAAAGAACCCAAATGAACTTTTTGGCCAACCGAATACTTTTATTGATGCCCCGCCCCTCGCTTTCTTCTATTCCTTTTTCTTCATTATTTACTCTTTTTGCCTAGGCGATCTCTACCAGTTTCATGGCTATAAACATTACCTATGTGCTGAGCATTCCCAAATATGTATCCTAGTCCCAATCTCTCCTCTGAGCTCCAGACTCATGTATCCACCTGTCTCCTAAACATATCCTATTGAACATCTAATAGGCAAACCCAGTAGAACTTTTGATTTCTCACCTCTTCCCTCACCCCCAAATCCACTTCCACCCAGGCTTCTCTATCTCAGTTATTGGCATTCCTTTTCACCAACTGCTCAGGCCAAAAAGGAATCATAATTGATTCTATCTCTCCCACCATTTCTAGTCCATCAACAAGCTGGCTTGTTTCTGAAATAAACATTCTGAATCCAACCACTTCTCCCCGCCTTTGCCTTTACCACTAGCAACCTAATCCAAGCCAGCAACTTCTTGCTTGGACTCCTGCAATAGCATTCTAACTCTTCTCCCTGTTTTCACAGTTGCCTATCACCTGCTGCCCTAAGTCTTAATCTTCACCATAACTTTAAAAACATCACTCAAAGTGTCATACTGAATGAATTAAGTCAGACGGAGAAAGACAAATATCATGATATTGCTTATATGAGGAATCTAAAAAAATGGTACAAATGCACTTATTAACAAAACAGAGTCACAGATGTAAAAAACAAACTCATGGTTACCAGGGGGAAAGGAAGGGAGGGATAAATTGGGAGATTGGGATTGACATATACACACTACTATATATAAAATAGATAACTAATAAGGACCTACTATATAGCACAGGGAACTCTACTCAATACTCTAATGACCTATATGGGAAAAGAATCTAAAAAAGAGTGGACGTATGTATATGTATAACTGATTCACTTTGCTGTACAACTGAAACTAACACAACATTGTAAATCAACTATACTCCAATAAAAATTAATTTAAAAATGCATATAAGAACATGTCATCCCCAGCTCAAAACGGTCCTATGAGTTTGCATTAGTGTTCTAACGGAATCCACGTTCCTTACCATGGAACATGGAGTCTGGCTCCTGCCTACCTCATTGACCTCATCTCCCTCTGCCCTCTCCCTTTCTCACGAAGGAGCAGCATCCTTCCTTGCTATTTCTCAAACAGGTCAAACTTGTTCTTGCAATCAGGTATTTCCATTTGCTGCTTAATCTTCGTGGGACACTCTCTCCACATGGCTTCTTTATAAATCACTCGGGTTTCTGCTCAAGTGCCATTACCTAGAGAGCCTCTCCCTGCCCATCCTTTCAAAAATCATCTCCCATTGCCACCCCATCACTCTATCCATTTCCTCTGCTTGAATTTCTTCATAGAACTCGTTTTCAGGACTTGTATTTTAAAATTTACTTGTTTATTTTCCCCTACGAAAATAGGAACTCTTTGAAGACAGAGGTTTTTGTCTGTGTGCTCTACATTGAATACCCAACACATAAGGACAGTGTGAGCACACGTAAGGACAATGATAGCACAACAAAAGAATATTTTTGTAATGAATGCATACGAGGGCTAACCCCCAAATGGCCAGCGGGTGGTATTGGCATTGAAGAAATGCCTGGATAGTTAATAAAGGCTTTAGACCAAAAAGAATTCACCAGCTTTGGGGCTGGAAAGAGATGTTCAATTTGGGCATTTTTTCCCATGGTGACATCAAAATGGATAGCTATTCAGTCTCCTACTCTTTGGTCCTTCTCATGTTTGGATGGTTTGCGTTGCTGATTCACATTAGCATTTCATATTTTTTGAGTTGGGGAGAGGGAGTTTCATCTCGATGAGACACTTATTTCTACCTTGTTCTGTACGCTAAGTATTGCCCCGTAGCTCAAGCACCCTGTGTCTGTGTTCATGGCCACCAGGGGACACTGTGGAGCTGTTTAAGTTCACTGAAACCACGACTGCATGTTTTTCAGTCTACTTTAAAGAATTAGCAATTTTTAAAAAGTGTGAAAATTCAAGTTGTTAAGATCTTATGAAAGAGTAACTAAACAAATAAAATAAGAACAAACCCCAAGCCCTCTCTTTAATAAGAGAACCATATATTGATGTGAAGAGGTATGCCTTTTTGCCTAAGATGTGGCTTTGTTTCAGCAAAATTGTGAACTTTTGAATTTTACCCGAAATGTGAGGCAAGGGGTTTGGACGTGGAATACGCAGCAGCTGATTTCCCAGAAGAAAAGTGAATGGAATTTCCCTTCTGAGTGTCTTACATTAAGCTAAATCTTACTGATGGGAACAGGATGAAAACGAGTGCTTTAAATATATTGCTGACCTCAGAGGAGAGTGAAAGCTTTTGGAATGTTGAAGGACAGAGGCAAGTGTTGTAGTGGCAATGGAAGAGGGTGCTGGTGAGAAAGGTGGTAAGATGGAGAGGCTATCACAGTGCTTTTGACTCATGGCCCACGTGCTTCCGCAGGCAGCCCATTGATGGGAATTCATCAGAATAGTGCCACCATTTATACTCCCTTATGTAAGAACAAACTTTCATTCTTGATGTAGACCCAAAGGGTCAGAAGAGCTGCCCCACACTGGTTATGCTATTTTCTAGCCAAGTCAAAAAGCTTGTAGGCAAAATTTTCTCATAGAGAGAGGGAGAGAACCAGAGAGGAGGAAGTGGAGGGAGGGAGAGAAAGAGAGAGAGAGAGAAAGCAAGTGCCTGCAGGAATGTAAAGATAAACCACTTATTCCACACAATGTGGTGATCATTTGAGGTTGAATGTTTATTATGGAACCAAGAATGCTGGAAGAGAAAAGGGAAACGAATATGTAAAGGAAATCATTCCTTCCCAAGTCCACCTTCAATACCAAGGCTGGCAATGTACACGGGAACTTTCCCATCTCTACCTGCATTCGTAATAAGAAAAACAATGTACTTTTTCAGATGTTCAGGAAAGCCACTGAAAACACAGGTATATCCCAAGTGTTCTCAGGCTATCCCTCTAACAGAGAGGTCCAGTCAGGATAGCTCTAATTCCCCCTACAGGGCTGGGGACCACTGCCCCCTCCTCTGACCCCTCCTCTCTTACTGTTAAGTGTCCTCAGGAAGGACCGTGCAGGACCAGGTGTCTTGACGTTCTTCTGCTGTGAGCTTCTCTTCCACAAACCATCCAAGGACTGTGCACTCCTGTGTCCTCAGTGAGGACTTTGTCTCCTCAGGCTGGTTCCAGGGTACCACGCTTATTCCTGCTGTTTCCCCTGGCTCCGAGTGGGTAGGAACTGCCCCGGAGGTTAGGAGAGGAGTTGGCCTTCATCCCAACTGTTTTTCTTCGTCCAGGCTCTCTCAAAGTCTTTCACGGACACAGGTTCTTTGACATCTGAGGACCTAATGTTAAGTCAGGCCAGGAGGGAGGCACACATGTCCTTCTATACCTCCATGGGCCACCTGTTCCTCTCATCCCCAGAAATCTCCCAACTACTTTCCAGCTTCAAATCAAAACCTAGCCTCTCAAGGAAATGGCTATATGGGGATGGATATCTCCCCACTCTTCTCACTGAAAGCATCTGCATCCCTGCTGAGGCCCCACTGAGACAAGATGGTACACCACAGAGGAAAATGGGCTGGATGTGTTATGTTCCTATATTAACGCTAGCTTTTTACAAAATATGGATGGGAAAGTTTCTTTACATCAGAAGCCTAAAAACCGGGGTTTCTGTGTGTTATAGAAGTGGGGGAAGGGTATGCTGCAACTTAACAACTTAATTCAGTGAATACCTATTGATTGGTTATGTACAAAGACCGGTGCCAAGTGCTGAAGGGGAGATAAAGATAAAAAGAAGATTGTTCCTTCTTCCTGGGAAGCCAAGTCTCATAACCTTATTGATGGGGGAGATGCAGCTCACCTTGTGATATCTGATGACTTATGGTGTAAGCTCCATTTGCTCTATTGCCATCAATTTCAATTTATCATGCCTTGAGTGGGGGCCGTGGTCCAGTTGGGGAGATGCTGAGGATTAGAAAAGAACCATTGGGTGTCTTTATTTTTATACATTTATTTATATGTATTAGTTCCTTGCATTTACTTGAAGTTTATAGCATAAGGTTGCGACCTTTGTTTAGATTTAGTGCAGATAAAATTTTCTTTTACTTTTTTTTTTGGTTCATTTTAATGGGTTTTAGAGGAATTTTAACACATTTGCACTTCTGTTACCTCCTTCCTCTCATTGATTTTAATAGTTTGCTTACATTAATGGTTTTAATCTTTTGTTATACGTATTACACCCCCAGGTTATTTACTCTTTAATTTTCTTGTCAATATTCTTTTTGACATTTAGACATTTTAAGTTTTCATGTAATCAATTCTATTGATTCTTTTATAGTTTCTGCCTCTGGTCATGCCAAGAAAAGCCTTCCCCACCCTGAAAATCAGATCAATAATTTTTATTCTCTACTATTTTCAAATGCTTCTTAATGGTTTTGCTTTTCACATTGAAGGTTAGACCCATTTGGAATTTGTTTAAATGCGTGTATAAGGCTAAATTTACATGGTAATTTTTTTCCCCCAGATGATAAGCCAGTTTCCCCATCACCTTTGGAATGACTGTCCAGGCCACACACTATATTCTCATTTATTTATTTGGGTCTCTTTCTCGATTGTCTAGCTTCTTCCATTGCTTTGCCTATCCTGTGCTTGTACTTTCCTATTTCAGTTATTGTAAATTTATAGTATATTTAATATTTTGTAGGACAAGTCCTGCTTCATTGCTTTTTTCCTGACTCTTCAAAGTTTTCTCAGATGGTAGCCTCCATAATTTCCTTTGTCACTTGCTTCTAGTAGAGAATGGATACTGTTGACACCTAAGGGTAGTAATGAGTATGTCCCCTCATCTCACATACTCAGGGTGAAAGAACTCCAGCCTAGACACGACCCACTTCTTGCCTTGGGTCTGATTTGGTTTAAATCAGTAATGAAGCCGATGGAAAGGAGAGCAGATCTGCCATAGACAGCAGTTTGGGGGATGGGAAACAGCACCTTGGAAAATATGGCTGGAAGTTAAGGTTATTTAAGCTCAAAAATGTGGCGAAGAACCAGCCTGATGAAGTCCAGGCTTTCACATTCGAGAGAAAAGGCAGACTGTTTTCAAGGTGGGGAAGGCCTTGAGCAGGCAGAGCAGAAAGCAGCCTAGAAGTCACGTGTTGATGGAATCAGCTGCATGGCAGTGGCACATTTAGAATGGCAAGAATGACGCTGGGGCTGAAAAGGGGCAGCGGGGCACAGAACAAGCAGGCGATGGCCTTCCTGCCCCCGCTGTGGGCCCGCCTTCGCCAAGCTGGGCGAGCACTTCGTTCTGCTGTTCCTGGGGTGGGTGAGAAACCTGGTGGTTTTAAAAGGTTAGCCAAGAGATTAGAGGACCTGGAGTTATTAATCTCAGAGAAGAGCAAACAGAGGAATAACTTGAGCCTAAGGAGAGTTCTCACACAGAAAAGAGTAAACAGTTAATCTGCCTCTGGGCTGAAAACAGGAAATGCGTGATAAAAACCACTTACTTTACCGTGATGACAAAACATCATGAATGAAAGGGCATTTCATTGATAGCCTGAATGGCTGAGTGCAGAGATACAGTAAGTCCCCTACATATGAACCTTCAAGTTGTGAGCTTTCAAGGATGAGAACGTGCGTTCGCACGTCCAATCATGTAAGTTAGTTCACGTGTCTGGCGTACATTGTCACATGCGTGCATCCTCTACAAGTGGTTGTGCTTTTGTGTACTTTACTGTACAGAACTGTATAGAGTACAGTAGTACGGTATCTTTATTTCAAGCCCAGGATGACCAGAAGCAAGAATAAAAGCCGCGGTGATGTAGCTGGTACTGCTAAGAAGCGCCAGGAATTGGAGGCCCAGAGAAAGGATGAAGAGAGACAAGAGGAAGAAGAAGTAACTGAAGAACTGAAGAGATTCAAAACACAGGAAATGGCAAGGGGATTTCCTTTATGTGAGGAGGCACTGTTAGTTTTTGAGGCACAGCACCTGCACGTAGAATGGTACACGAAGGTTGCAACAGCCGTTCAGGATTCAATCCAGTGCTATAATGTCATCTATGATGAAAAAAAAAGAGCTAATACCCAGATATCACTGGATCGTTTTTTCAAGAGGGTAAATAGAATTGAATCCAGCAAGGAACCAGAACCTGTGCCATCAACGTCAGGTGTGAGTAAAATTGCAGCTTGCCCTCCATCTCCTATTGCTGACAATCCTTCAGCTCTGCCATCTCCCACCTCCTCTCCCTCCTCCAGTCAGCAACTCTTCTTACCTGTTCACTCAATGCCAGCCCCTGTATGCCAGCTGTTGTACTGTACTACTGAACTTTTCAAGGTACTGTACTGTAAGATTAAAAATGTTTTCTTTATTTTTGGTTTCTTTGTTTTTTATGTATTATTTGTGTGAAAAGTATTATAAACCTATTACAGTACAGTACTATATAGCCGATTGTGTTAGTTGGGTACCTAGGCTAACTTTGTTGGACTTACGAACAAATTGGACTTACAGACTCACTCTTGGAGCGGAACTTGTTTGTATGCAGGGGACTTACTGTACTCAA
The DNA here is from genome assembly GCF_009873245.2 of Balaenoptera musculus. Classification (NCBI taxonomy): domain Eukaryota; kingdom Metazoa; phylum Chordata; class Mammalia; order Artiodactyla; family Balaenopteridae; genus Balaenoptera; species Balaenoptera musculus. The sequence goes on along the minus strand of NC_045790.1, from coordinate 94,790,236 downwards.
ATGCTCACATTTCCCTGGGAAACCTGGTGGGGGTTTTTAAACTGCATTTTCCCCTCTCCCCATTACCGCTGCAGGAAGCTGGCCGTTGTCTTCCTCAGGGGTGTCAGTTATGGAATCTCTTTCTGGACACCTCTTGGAAACAGCATAGACCTTCAACACCGTAGTGTGAGGTCTTAACTGTAGGTGGGGGATTGTTCCCTAACAAACCCACGGATTTATGGAAAACATAATTTGTGTGGCGTATCTGGGTGACTTTGGAAGAAATTCTAGACTTAGCACTGTTTAATAAGAGCTATAGGGGACTCTCACTCGTCCACCTGGTCTTAGATGCCTGGGTTTCCTGGTGGTCGCCCTAGGCCCTCATCTCTTCTCAGATGCGTTTATACCTTCCCCCTGGGCAGCCATAGCCTCTTCTATTGATGACTGACTCCATATCACCATCACAGTTTGCTCCTAAGCTCTAGACCCACATTTCTAACTGCCTGCTGGACGATTTCACAAGCACTTCAAACTTAACAGGTCTAGAAGTGAGCTGCATCTGAACCTTCCCTGCAGACCTTGATGAATGACGTCACCACTGACTCCGTGGCCAAAACCAAAGCCCAGATTCCTTCCCCTTCCTTATCTTCCACCATCTTCTGTTCCGTCTCTGCCCCACGTGTCTCCTCCATCTGCCCCCTCTTCTCCCTTCCGAGTGCCATCACTCGCTTCAGACCTCAGGCACTTCTTACCTAGATTTTGGAGAATCTGTGCTTTTGCTCTTTTCCAATTCATCCTCCAACAGGCGGTCCAAATTGTATTTCTAAAATACACATCTGCTAAGAATCGTTAGATGGCTTCTCATTATTTCTAGGACCTCAGATCTGACCTATACTCACACGTCTCACTTTACTGCCCGCTTCTACCCAGCTGGGACTCAACCTTTCGGGCACACTGAACTCCTGCAGTTCTGTCTCTGCCCACACTCTCTCTCACCTACTGCCCCTGCGTATGTCTGTTTCTGTATTTGATAGGCTCACCCCCCTGCCCTTGGTGTTCTTCCTCTGCACTCCCACCACCCTCTCGTGGAACTTTATCGTAGTTCCAAGCACTGCCTGTTTATAAGACTTTCTCCACTATTAGACTCTGAGCTCCTGGAAAGCAGAAACCGTCTTCCATAGTTGTTTCTCCCAGCCTCACATAGAGGTGCATAGAGGTGGCTAATAAATATTTGTTGAAAGGCAGTGTATGAATAACATATTCAGTAGAGCTTTAAAAATTATCTAGGAAGGTCTAAGTTTTTATTTATTATAATTTGAATTGAGAATTTTCGCCCCAAAGCTATTTTCTAATTGGGTAAATAGAGTCTTGAGTGTCTATTTTGGCCTCTTAGTCCTAATTTCACTGTGGCAGGATTCAGAGGAATTTCGGGGGGGGGGGTCATATTTTATTCTTTCTCTTTCTCTCTTCCTCCCTCCCTTTATAAATCTCATCCACTTGATAGCACTGTGGAGAAGATTAAATGAGATGAGGCATATACAGGACACATCTATGTATGTGTTGTGTGCCCAACACATGTAAGCTGTGTTACTCACAAGGCAGAGTGGCAGCTGGTACATTTATACCATGAATATAACTCCCAGTTAGATGCTAGAACGCTGGTGTCAACCAATCAACCAACATTCTCCTCCCTGTGGAATATCTATTTGGGAAATCTGGTTGCTGGGGAGAGCAAGATAAGGACAGACAGCTGTGTGATTATAAAGGATCTAGAATTCTAGGGAATTCCCCGGTGGTCCAGCGGTTAGGACTCCGTGCTTTCACTGCCGAGGGCACAGGTTCGATCCCTGGTGGGGGAACTAAGATCCCACAAGCTGCACGGCGCAGCCAAAAAATATATATATAATAATAATAATAATAATAATAAATAAACTGTTCCTAAAGGATCTAGAAGTCTGATAAGCTGGTCTCCCCACCAAATAAGAACCTATTTGCCAAGTTAATTGAAATGCCCACAGCATCCACCGTCTGTCAGTGCTGGGGCATCGTTTTTTTTTAATTGTAATAAAATATATACAACATAAAATGTACCATTTTAATTATTTTTCAGGACACAATTTATTGGCATTAAGTACATTCGCAATGTTGTAAACCATCACCATTATCTATTTCTAAAATGTTTTCATCACCCCAGACAGAAACTCTGTTGACCATTAAACAATAACTCCCCATTTCCTACACACCCCCTCAACCCTTGGCAACCTCTAATCTATTTCTGTCTCTATGGATTTACCTGTTCCAGATATTTCACGTAAGTGGAATCATGCAATAGTTGTCCTTCTGTGTCTGGCTTATTTCATTTAGCCTAATGTGTTCAAGATTCATCCACATCAGAGCATGTGTCTGAGTTTGCTCATCTCTTCTTACATGAAAACTTTCCTCTTGATGCCCCATGAGGACCACTTTTTTCATGCTTCTGCTCGTTCTGATCATACCCCCCTTCTTCTTTTCAACATGTTTTCAGAGCCTCCCCTTCCGGAAGTAGACTTTTTCACTGTGCACGGAGGGCCTTTACCACGCCTGAGACTGAGGAAAGCCAAGGAGAAAAATGGACCCATCAGGTCAGTAGAGGCCTCTTTTCCATGGCTGCCCAGTGATCTCCATGGAGTGTTTTGAAAACTTTGGTTTGAGTGAGGACGAGACTTCTCTTTAGGTGGCTGCACTGGAGTAGTTGAGTCAGTGCAGTCAGTGCCTCATTTTTTGTTTCCTTGGGTACAGACTGGGCCTTTAATTCCAACTAGCACCCTCCCTAATGAACAGAGAGACTTGTAAAGGACCAGAGACAAGCATTTGGGCAGCTGAGCTCGAGAAATTAAATCCGTTCCTTTGGTCATTAGATGAGCACTGGTTGGGTGCCAGTGACATGTCAGGCTATCACTTGGCACTCACGCCTCCAGGTACATCCTTTAGTGATGGTGGATCAGAAGCATCATTTCATTTACCAAAGACAGAATATATTTTCCTTTATTTAAGGATGACCTTGGGGGGTGTGTAGTGCTTTCTTTTTTATTTATTTATTTATTTATTTATTTATTTATTTATTTATTGAAGTATAGTTGATTTACTATGTTGTTACAATCTCTGCTGTATAGCAGAGTGACTCAGTTATACACATATAGACATTCTTTTTTTAAATATTCTTTTCCATTATGGTTTATCACAGGATATTGAATATAGTTCCCTGAGCTATACATTAAGAGTTTGTTGTTTATCCATTCTAAAGTAATAGTTTGCATCTACCAACCCCAAACTCCCAGTCCATCCCTCTCCCTCCCCTACTCCCATGTGTGTAGTGATTTCTGGAAGAGTCATTTGGATAATTCTAATTCATTCTTGTATTGAGATATGAGCAAGACACTGCATTGTTAACAACTGCTTCTGGGACTCCAGGTGGTATTAGGATGGAATTAATTGACCTCAGTTGCTGGACTACCTTGTGTGCAATTAAGCTTTTTATTTACAAAGGTCATGGCAGGATTAGGAAAGCAGAAGTATTCCCTTTTTAGAGAGGAAAATTGAGGTTTGCCTAGAGAGATGAGTAACTTACTGACAGTAACAAATCAAGGAGATGGCAACAACCTGTTTCCTTGACCTAACTTACACTGCCTATGTCTCTCCTGACCCTTCAGTCTATGACCCTGCTGTACAATCAAGGTAAAATTCGTGAGGTATCACAAAACTATAAAAAGGAAAGTCTATCGATATTATGTGTGTCCATTTGTAATGAAACTTGAGCTTTTTGTGTCTATTAGTTTGAGTTCAGTAAGTGCTCGAAAGTCTTTCCAGGCATGGATATGGCCTAAGTTGTTCTGTTTCTTGATTCCTGACAAGTTACTGGAAGGCATTGTAATTCTGTTGCTATAAGGAGAACAGAAGTTGTGATCTCACTGCCTGAGAGAATTTGCAAGACGTACGTGATATTTAGACCAGATGATTATGTAAGGCAGAAAGAAAAGCCAAATGACAGTCTATCCTGTGGCTCTGTGCCGGCCAGTGCCTCCAAAACAGGAAGTGGAGAGCTGTGAGTCATTCAAGGGAGGGTGGTGGTGAGAAAGAGGGGAGAAGTCCTTCTAGAGCAGTCATGCTCTAAACAGCCACAACTGCTTCCCCAACGTCATCGGGGCTAATTACCAGCAGGCAATTGGGGAGTTTTCTTGGCCCGACTACCTGGTTTGAGCTGGGGGTAACAGCACTGCCAGTGTGTGACAGGCCGGAGTCTGCCTTGTACATTGTCAGGGGACAGTGCCTTGGGCACATGGTGGAGCAGGGGCTCTGGGGCCACACCTCCCTTCCTTAGCTTGGTGATCTTGGGTGGATGAGGCAGCCTGTGGCTGGGCTGTCTTAATGCTAGTGTCTCCCACACTTGCCAGATTACCAGTGTACCTGGGGTGCTTTATCAGCTGTATGAATTCCCAGACTCTACTGGAGATTTTGATTCAGTAGGTCTGGGATGGGGGCTGGGAATTTGTACAACTATCAAACAACTTGGGTGATTATGATCATGCTAATTGGGGAGACTGCTTTACGCGTCATGAATGGTGCCTCTACTGGGCAACGTTCAGAACCAAAAGAGTTCAGGTGAGCCTTGAACTTGCACTTGAATATTACCACCTACCTGGAAAGATGAGAGGGACTTGAAGATGTGCTTACGGACAGCATGGAGTCTGCTGCCTATTTACTTTCTTACCTGCGGCCATGATTCATAGGGATGTCTTCAAGTCCCCAGGAAAGTTTGTTGTTATAAGTGTTCCGTTGTTGGCAGTGGAGGCTTAGTAAATGTTTACTGGTGATGGCAGTGACAACTCATTGCCCTGCAGGCTTTACTTTGTCCCTTTTGTAGAAAGCCCTATGCTGAAAGTGAACCCAGAAACTTTGTGGAAATCAGGGGCCTGAGGACACCTAGGAATTTGGGGAGCCTGGTTGGTGGATAGTTTCCAAATCCAACACCTGCTGTTGGGGAGGACTCCCTTTTCTTAACCTAGTAACTCATGAGCTCTTAGGAAGCAGGAGATGGGGCATTACGAATGTGGAGCAGGAAGCGTATACTTATTGGTAAAATAGAATTATGTGTGCTAATGAGTTTTGGAAATTACCCTAATCGTATTTGGTGCTGATGCATGTTTTTCTTCTTTACTGAAATTTCAACTCAAGAAACATTAGTGAGGAATCAGTCACAGCCAAAGAACTGTGCAAGGGTTTGCAAGGATACAAGAGTAAATCATTCAATAAAGACGCAGACGTAGAGAATGGACTTGAGGACATGGGGAAGGGGAAGGGTAAGCTGGGACGAAGACAGTGGCATGGACATATATACACTACCAAATGTAAAATAGATAGCTAGTGGGAAGCAGCCACATAGCACAGGGAGATCAGCTCGGTGCTTTGTGACCACCTAGAGTGCTGGGATAAGGAGGGTGGGAGGGAGACACAAGAGGGAGGAGATATGGGGATATATGTATATGTATAGCTGATTCACTTTGTTATAAAGCAGAAACTAACACACCATTGTAAAGCAATTGTACTCCAATAAAGATGTTAAAAAAAAAAAAAGCACACCTATGAACTTAAAAAAAAAAAAAAAGAGTAAATCATTCAAATCCCTGCTATCAAGCCTGATAGAAAAAGCAGACATCCCAACACCTACTATACTAGAGGCAGAAGATGAGTCCCGAATAGATGTGAATAAAAAGAAAGGCGTGATTCATTCTCAGAGTGTTTTTGTTCTTACACTTCCTTTCACTGACAGATTTTCTATTTGGTGGGATAAATAATACTAAAACACATGACAAAAATGACACCTGATTGCTAGCGTGTTTCTTTGTCCACATCTAGGGAACATATGAGATTTTCCCTTTCCGGCTCTTTCAGGATATTGTCAGACTAGATGAACTCATGGTGATCTGTACTCCATGCTTCTCGTTCATTTCACAGGAACTTTGGTATCAGTACGTGAACTGGAGGGAATGTAAATCACACGAGTTCCGTTTTAGGTACCCCATGTGATTGCGTGGAGCCTTTTTGCAGACTTAGTGCATTAACTCTTGTAGGCATTTGGCCTCCATGTGACTGCTAAACTCTTTCCACAGCTGGGCTTTATTTGCCCATGTGAAAAACACTGATTAGATCAACTTTAAGACACATACGCTCCGGGCAGTTATACGTGCAGCAACTTCTCCCAGCTAAAGAGGATTTACCGGATAGCCATCTGCAGCCAGAACTTGGAGAGATCCCTCACCCAGTGTCATCTGGCATTAACACTGTTGGTTCCAACTGGAGTTCCATGACTGTGGGATCTGTCAGACCATAAATCCCACACGGGCGAGGACTTTTATGAAGTGTTGCATCTCCAGTGTCTAGAAAAGTGTTGATCTCATAGCAGGTGCTCAACAAATACGAATAAATGAATGAACGAATCCCCCAAGCAAGGATCTGATAGACATTTTCTTTTCTATTCCAGTTCATATCAGGTGTTAGTGCTTCCCCTGGCCCTCCAAAGCACATTTGTTTGTGATTCTGAAGAGGCTACCTCATTCTTTAGCAATGCTTCTGGTGCTGATGGATATGTGACGGCAGAACTGCTGGCCAAGGATGTTCCCGATGATGCCATGGAGATATCTATTGGAGACAGGCTGTACTATGGGAAATATTATAATGCACCCTTGAAAATAGGGAATGATTACTGCATTATATTACGAATCACAAGTGAATGGAATAAGGTATATTTCTTTAAAAACTCTTGTGAATTCTATATTTTCCTCTTCATGTGAAATTTAAATATTTGAACATTTGTTTTCCCAATATTTGAGATGAACACTGCTTGTAAGAACAATAAGAACGTGTTGAATCTTTTCACTTTATAAAGGATGGGCAGGTGAAACCTTTTTGGAGGTTGATATTCTGAACTTGCTGGGGGACCTGTTTGGACTGAACTAGTTTGGGTTCTTAAGCTTCACGAATGCCCTCATCCTATTGCACTGCTGAAGCCTGAGTTGGAGAGGAGCATCTAGATCTTTCTGTCACTTCCCTGTACTCCTGCCAGACTGCTGCCTCTCTTCATTCTCCAGGAAGCCAGCAGGAGGGGCAGATTAAGCTCAGCACTATTTTCTGGCTCTATTTTCTGCTTCCGTTATTTCCTTGGCTATTGCGTAAACCTCACTCTCCTCTCTCCATCCTTAGAAAGGCTATGTTTTTCCAGTGCTGGTTCTTTCTTGAGACATAAAACGATATATTCATTACAGAATGAATAGATGGGGACTTCCCTGGTGGTCCAGTGGTTAAGACTCCGTGCTTCCAATGCAGGGGAGCGTGGGTTTGATCCCTGGTCAGGGAACTGAGATCCCATCTACCATGCGGTGCGGCCAAAAAAGAAAAAAGAATGAATAAATATAATGAGCTGGACAAGCAGAATAGCAAGAGCTGGATGGGTCAGTCAGGGGTGGAAGATCTGGCAGAAACATTGTGATGGTTGCCCTAGGAGGACTCAAGGTTTGGTATCAATTCATATTGGTTGGTAATGGAAACTAGAAAAAATATATTAATATTAATAGAAACATCTCTCGACTGATGAATTTGAGCCATCTTGCATGTAAGGTTCATCACATATTTAAAACTGAAACATGCAATTAAATTCTGTATAGGACACAAGTCAAATGCGCCATTATCATGCTTGATATAAAACTAAGAATATGTCCAAGTAGCAAAAAGTTCTGGTGGTGTTTTGTGGCAGTTATGTAGGGATTAAGAATTGGAAGACTAAAGTCCAGAATATATTGCCCTGAATTTGTTCCAAAGGTGTTTATGACTTAGACAAGGCCTCCTTGCTGGAAAATTACCCGGAGATCCTGACTTGGTGTTTCTAGCCATAGACAACACTGGCAGTACCATATGTGTGCAACTTAGAGATTGCTCAGAGAGCTGCTGTCTCAGATTGAGACTTTGGTCTGGGAGGGTGTATTAGTTATCTTGGGCTGCCATTTCAAAATACCATAGACTGCGTGGCTTAAACAACAGACATTTATTTCTCATAGTTCTGGAGACGGGGAAGTCCAAGGTTAAGGTGCAGGCTGCTTTGGTTCCCCGGGGAGGACCCTCTTCCTGGCTTGCAGACAGCTGCCTTCTTGCTGTGTCCTCATGTGGTGGGGACTGAGTGAGCTCTGATCAGTCTTCCTCATCTTATGGACCCTGATCCCATCATGTGGGCCCTACCCTCATGACCTCATCTAAACCTAATTACATTCCAAAGGCCCTACCTCCAAATAACATCACATTGGGGGTTAGGGCTTCAATGTGAATCAATATCAATTTGGGACACAGAGGGAATGAAGTGGGAGGTTACGATAAGAATTCTAGTTTATAGGGAACTTTCCTGTGATGTCATTGATGCCTCTTTTTCATACAGCTAAGCAGAACACGTGCTTGTTCTTTGAAATAATTTATATTTGGACTCACATATTTGAATTGCTTTTACTTCCCCTGTGGGTTTCAAATATATTAGTGTTGCAGTCATATTAAAATCAGTAGTGATTTATTTATTTATTTTTCTTTCTAAAACAGCTTTACTGAGATGCGATCCATATAATTCTAAAGTGTACAATTCGGTGGTTTTTAATATATTTACAAGATGGTGGTAATGCAACGATCACCATCTAATACTCAGACATTTAGCAGTGATTATTTTTAATATTTATTTTTAATTGTGGTAAAATACACATAAAATTTACCATCTTAACAATTTTTAAACTAAATTTGGTGGTGTCAAGTACACTTACACTGTTAAGAAACCAATCTTCAGAACTTTTCATCTTGCAAGACTGAAACTCTGTACCCATTAAACAACTCCCCATTCCTCCTCTTCTTCCCCAACTCCTGGCAACTACCCTTTTACTTTCTGTCTCTATGAATTTGACTAGTTACCTTGTATAAGTAGAATCATGCAGTATTTATCTTTTTGTGATTGTCTTATTTCATTTAGCATAATGTCTTCAAGGGTCACTCATGCTGTAGCATGTTTCAGAATTTCCTTTCTTTTTAAGGCTGAATAATATTCCATTGTATGTATGGATAAACATTTTGTTTATCCATGATCTGTAGATGGACACTTGGGTTGCTTCCATCTTTTGGCTATTGCAAATAATGCTGCTGTGACCATGGGTGTTCAAATATCTCTTTGAGTCTCTGCTTTCACTTCTTTTGGATATACACCCTCAAGTGGAATTGTTGGATCGTTTGGTAATTTTATTTTTTAATTCTTTTTGAAGACCCCCATACAGTTTTCCATAGCCACTGCACCATTTTACACTCCCACCGACAGTGCACAAGCGTTCCATTTTCTCCACATCCTCCCCAACACTTGCTGTTTTCTGTTTTAATGATGGCCTTCCTAATGGATGTGAGGTGGCTTCTCATTGTGGTTTTGGTTTGCATTTCCATAATGATTTATGATGTTGAGCATGTTTTCAAGTACTTTTGACAATTTGTGTATCTTCTTTGGAGAAATGGTTATTCAAGTCCTTTGCCCATCTTTGAAGTGATTTATTTCTTTGTTGTTGAGTTTTAGGAGCTTGCTATATATTCTGGATATGTGATTTACAAATATTTTTTTCCATTATGTGAGTTGCCTTTTTACTATGTTGCTAGTGTCCTTTGATGCACAAAAGTTCTTAATTTTGATGAAATCCAATTTGCCTATTTTTTCTTTTGTCGCCTGTGCTTTTGGTGTCATATCTAAGAAATCATTGCCAAATGTAATTTCCCGAAGCTTTTCCTTTGTGTTTTCTTCTAAGAGTTTTAAGTCGTATATTTAGGCTTGATCCATTTTTGAATTAATTTTTGTATACGGTGTTAGGTAATGGTCCTACTTCATTCTTTTGCATGTGGTTATCCGGTTTTCCCAGCACCATTTGTTGAAGATTTCCTTTGCCCATTGAATGGTCTAGGGACTCTTGTCAAAAGTCATTTGAGGGAATTCCTTGGCGGTCCAGTAATTAGGACTCCACGCTTCCACTGCAGGGGGCATGGGTTCAATCCCTGGTCGGGGAACTAAGATCCCGTGTGCTGTGGGGCGCAGCCAAAAAAAAAAGTCATTTGATATATATGCAAGAGTTTATTTCTGGGCTCTCTATACTATTCCATTGGTTTATATGTCTGTCTTTAGGCCAGTACCACACTGGTTTTTTTTTTATTATTATTAATTTTTATTGGAGTATAGTTGATTTACAATGTTGTGTTAGTTTCTGCTGTACAGCAAAGTGAATCAGTTACACATATACATATATCCACCCTTTTTTAGGTTCTTTTCCCATATAGGTCATTACAGAGTATTGAGTAGAGTTCCCTGTGCTATATACTAGGTTCTTAATACCACACCGTTTTGATTACTGTAGCTTTGTAAATCAGGAAGTGTGAGTTTTCCAGTTCCCCTTTTTGTTTTTCCTTCTGTGTATCTGTCCCAATAAACATCATTACCATGTTCCAAGTTGTCAAGACAGAAATCTAGGAATAATTCTTGTCTCCTCCCTTTTTTCTTATCTTCTTGTGCAGTCCATCATTAAATTGTGTCAATTCTATCACATTAATGCCATTTAAGATCATCCTTTCCTCTCTTTCATTACCACTGTTTAGCTTTTGACATCTCTTGTCTGAACATCAATTTTCTAACTCATTTTCTTGTCTCTTATTCTACCTATCTCCTTGCTCCATACTACTGCCATCATGTGTTTTATAAAATGCACATCTGATCAAGGCACTCCATTTTAGTGAACTCCCTTCTTCACCTGGCCATTTCAATTTCTCTCTTTTAATACACTCAGTTCCCTAGTAACTGCCTTGCTGTTTGAGGTCCTTTTTCTTCCTCAGTGTCTTGAACTATACCCTTCACTGGTTACTCTTGTATATATCTTTTATTTTAATTAATTAATTATTTAATTAACATCTTTATTGGAGTATAATTGCTTTACAATGTTGTGTTAGTTTCTGGTTTATAACAAAGTGAATCAATTATACATATACATATATCCCCATATCTCCTCCTTCTTGCATATCCATCCCACCCTCCCTATTCCACCCCTCTAGGTGGTCACAAAGCACCGAGCTGATCTCCCTGTGCTATGTGGCTGCTTCCCACTACCTCTATTTTACATTTGGTAGTGTATATATGTCCATGCCACTCTCTCACTTTGTCGCAGCTTACCCTTCCCCCTCCCCGTGTCCTCAAGTCCATTCTCTATGTCTGCGTCTTTATTCATGTCCTGCACCTATGTTCTTCAGAACCTTTTTTTTTTTTTTTAGATTCCATATATATGTGTTAGCATACGGTATTTGTTTTTCTCTTTCTGACTTACTTCACTCTGTATGACAGATCCATCCACCTCACTACAAATAACTCAATTTCGTTTCTTTTTATGGCTGAGTAATATTCCATTGTATATATGTGCCACATCTTCTTTATCCATTCATCTGTCGATGGACACTTAGGTTGCTTCCATGTCCTGGCTATTGTAAACAGAGCTGCAATGAACATTGTGGTACATGACTCTTTTTGAATTATGGTTTTCTCAGGGTGTATGCCCAGTAGTGGGATTGGTAGTTCTATTTTTAGTTTTTTAAGGAACCTCCATACTGTTCCCATAGTGGCTGTATCAATTTACATTCCCACCAACAGTGCAAGAGGGTTCCCTTTTCTCTACACCCTCTGCAGCATTTATTGTTTGTAGCTTTTTTGATGGTGGCCATTCTAACTGGTGTGAGGTGATACCTCATTGTAGTTTTGATTTGCATTTCTCTAATGATTAGTGATGTTGAGCATCCTTTCATGTGTTTGTTGGCAATCTGTATATCTTCTTTGGAGAAATGTCTATCTAGGTCTTCTGCCCATTTTTGGATCGGGTTGTTTGTTTTTTTGATATTGAGCTGCATGAGCTGCTTGTATATTTTGGAGATTAATCCTTTGTCAGTTGTTTCATTTGCAAATATTTTCTCCCATTCTGAGGGTTGTCTTTTCATCTTGTTTATGTTTTCTCTTGCTGTGCAAAAGCTTTTAAGTTTCATTAGGTCCCATTTGTTTACTTTTGTTTTTATTTCCATTTCTCTAGGAGGTGGGTCAAAAAGGATCTTGCTGTGATTTATGTTGTAGAGTGTTCTGCCTATGTTTTCCTCTAAGAGTCTTATAGTGTCTGACCTTACATTTAGGTCTTTAATCCATTTTGAGTTTATTTTTGTGTATGGTGTTAGGAAGTGTTCTAATTTCATTCTCTTACATGTAGCTGTCCAGTTTTCCCAGCACCACTTATTGAAGAGGCTGTCTTTTCTCCATTGTATATTCTTGCCTCCTTTATCAAAAATAAGGTGACCATATGTGCATGGGTTTATCTCTGGGCTTTCTATCCTGTTCCATTGATCTATATTTCTGTTTTTGTGCCAGTACCATACTGTCTTGATTATTGTAGCTTTGTAGTATAGTCTAAAGTCAGGGAGCCTGATTCCTCCAGCTCCGTTTTTCTTTTTCAAGATTGCTTTGGCTATTCGGGGGTTTTTTGTATTTCCATACAAATTGTGAAATTTTTTGTTCTAGTTCTGTGAAAAATGCCATTGGTAGTTTGATGGGGATTGCATTGAATCTGTAGATTGCTTTGGGTAGTATAGTCATTTTCACAGTGTTGATTCTTCCAATCCAAGAACATGGTATATCTCTCTATCTGTTTGTATCATCTTTAATTTCTTTCATCAGTGTCTTGTAGTTTTCTGCATACAGGTCTTTTGTCTCCTTAGGGAGGTTTAGTCCTAGGTATTTTATTCTTTTTGTTGCAGTGGTAAATGGGAGTGTTTCCTTAATTTCTCGTTCAGATTTTTTATCATTAGTGTATAGGAATTGCATATTATCTTTTATTAAATGCACTTGATGCACTAAGCATCAAGTCAAAATTTAGTCACATTCAAAACCTTGTGGCCATTTTAAGCTTTTCCCAGAAATTATCAGTGTAAATATAGTTTTTCAATTTTTAATAAAATTAACCCAGAATGACTAAGGTTGTCACTTGAAAGAGAATTACTTAATGAAGTTGAAAGGATCTTTCTCTAACCTCTACTATTTGGTTTCCTCTGGGGAATTTTTTGCTGACTTTTATCATAGATCAACAGTAATCCGAGCATCCCTAACAGACAAATATGCCTATAATATCAGCAGGGGAGAAGAAGAGAAGGTATTTCATTCCAATGAGTTTGTGGGTTGCTTCTACCATGGATGAGCTTTCTTACATGTTCCTTTAGCTTTCTTCCTGGTTCTTGGCTATGTTTTGGGTAACTGAGGTTGCCTGGTAAATATCATCTAGAGAAGTGAAGTATTCATATATACCAGGCTGTCTCATAGCCTTGCACATAACATGCATCACTACTTCTTGCTGAACCTGGATGTGACCCCAGAATCCTTTTCAACATACTGTAGTTCTCTAGGCAGTCAGTGCCAGTTGCTGAGAGCTGGCAAGGGGAATGGAACTTACCACCATCCCTGCTCTTTCCTCATAGCATGTGCTTCCTGAGATCCATTGGAAAGCTTTAGGGTTATCCATTCCTAGGGTCACTTCTGTCTCTGCTGCCCACGCCAGTCCCTTTGAACACTTGGTGATCATAAGTCTAAATTGTAAGGTGTTAGAGCTAGAAGAGATTTTAAAGATCGTGTGGTCCAAAATAAGAGATAAAACCCTGCAACTTGTAGGGCTAAAGTGTGTTATTTAAACTGATATCACATGCCACCCAATTATATGTGTTGCTGTGTTTTCCTTTATAGGTGAGACGAAGCTCCTGTGCAGTTTGGGCTCAGGTAAAAGGTAAAACCATTTTCTGCCTAAGACTGCTCTCCTTATTTCTCCTCTGTCCACTCTGCAGCATCAAGTGTATGTTAATAAGATTTCTTTTTAAATTGTCACAGGTGACAAAAATGCATCTCAGACTAGCCTACAAAAAGCCATAGCTGAAAAGGATGGGGGGTGGGAACTTACGGAATTAGAACCAGAGTGGCATCACCAGGCCTCCAGAAACTGGGACTTGGGACTCAACACCATAAGTAGGACTGTCCCTTTCTATCTGTCTCTATCTCCTCTCTAAGTGTGAGTTGGCCTCATTTTCTTCTACTATAAGTTATGTGGTGGTGGGTTGGGGGGGGGGGACGGACCAGCTGCCCCAGCTTAGCCACTTCAGTGGGAACAGGCAGTTTTTCAATTCAGGGAGTCTCTTCTCCTAGCTAAGTGACTATCCATTGGATGAATCATTATTAAGAGGAGATAAGGTAGTATGATTAGCCTACCTTGGTTTGGGGCTTACTGGTATGGCTGGTTGGGGGCAGATCAATGTGATCAGCAACCTCAGCAGGGTTGCATTGAGAGGGGGACATGATCCCCATCAGGAAGAGACACAGAAAACCATGTTGGCAGACCAAAACAAAGAGCCACAAGCAGTCCACTACTTTCAACCATTTGGCTACTTAGCATGTGCACACACATACACGTACACTATTTAGAAAAACACCCTCCATTAAGAAAGTGAAATTATCCTCCATACAACCAAAAATGGAACCCAAGTAGAAGACAGCTCAAAGGTGGGTCTCTTACTGAATTCAGCTCCAAGACCAGGGTTCCTGGGGATGATCCGTCCCTCTTGATCTGATTAATCTAGATGTGCTTCTCATGATCTCTTAGCAATCTATGATTAAATGGCAAACGTAACCATTCTCAAACCACAGTATATAATATGAAAGGGAAAGGTGGATAATCACAATAAGTACGTTCATTTAGAAAGGAAGAAAAGATAAAGAACCGTGCAGTGGCCAGGGGACCCATAACAAGGACCACATCCTGCTGGACAGGAAAAGCAAGCATCTCCTGCCCTGGCAGCAGAATGGGTCACTTGGTCAGTTAGTTTGGCTGCCTCGGGCTCTGCCTGATGGGAGAACAGCCTTGTCCCTTTCCTCCAGAGCCTTCCCTAAGAGATGCAGAGAGAAGGAGCCCCACTGAGTGCCTACAACTTAAACCTTCTGCTTCATGGGGGCAGCTATCTGGGTGGCGGAGTTGCCTTAGGGATTGAGCAATCGCAGGTCCTTGTTTGCCAGGCTGGGATTTCCCTGGCAGTACATTTCTTTAAACCAGCAGGCAGCCAGCCACTGGATTTGATTCATAAGAATTCCATTAGTTTGTAGCTAATACCAGAAATCTTGTCAAGTTTATGACCTTTTGAGTCTGGAACTTTTCCTTGTGGTTCATGAATCCTAGCAACAGCCTGAGGAATTCTGCTCTTAGCCCAGAGTATCAGTTTAACTCCTTACATCCTGTCCCTCACCTCAGAGCATCATAAAACAATAGGCTGGGGTGCTTCCAGGAGGGTTCCAGTGGATGGTGCCTTACAATTGGGGGATTTGTTACCCTGTCTGTAGAGGGTACCTAGCAGGAAATGTTTGGGAGGAACCTGGAGAAATAAGCTTCCTTCGGTTTTCTGCTTATCCCCTAATCTCATTTCCCATGTCTTTATCTCTACTCACACCAACTTCAACAAGGGTAAGGGGCATGGATTTTCAACTGGGCAAGACACAGTACCTGACTGTCAGCCATCTTGGATGGCAGATTGCCAGGCAGCAAGGGGCTCTCTTTTTTCAATTTTCTTGAGAAAATAATTTACATATAACGTTGTGTGAGTTTAAGGTGTACAATGTGATGATTTGATTCACGTACTTATTGCAAAATGATTACCGCAGTAATGTTAGTTAATACCTCCATTACCTCACATAATCACCATATATATATGTAATTTTTATATATATGTATATATTTATATATATAATTTGTGTATATGTATGTGTGAATATTTAAGATCTACTCTCCTAACATCTTTCAAGTGTACAATACAGTACTGTTAACTACAGTCAACATGCTGTAACGTTAGAATATGTCCCAGAACTTAATTATCTTACAACTGGAAGTTTGTACCCTTTGACCATCAGCTCCCCATTTCCCCCACCCCCTAGCCCCTGGCAACCACCGTTCTGTTCTCTATTTCTATGAATTCAGCTTTTTTAGATTCCATGTATAAGTGAGATCATTCCGTATTTGTCTTTCTCTGTCTGACTTATTTCACTTAGCATCATAAGTGAGGGCCTTTTTTTTTTTTTTGCATTTTCTATATATATATTTTTAACATCTTTATTGGAGTATAATTGCTTTACATTGTTGTATTAGTTTCTGCTTTATAACAAAGTGAATCAGCTATACATATACATATATCCCCATATCTCCTCCCTCTTGCGTCTCCCTCCCACCCTCGCTATCCCACCCCTCTAGGTGGTCACAAAGCACCGAGCTGATCTCCCTGTGCTATGTGGCTGCTTCCCACTAGCTAGCTATTTTACATTTGGTAGTGTATATATGTCCATGAGTGAGGGCCTCTCTTAACAAAGATGTGCGCTGTTACATTTCTGCGTGCAGGTAGACTAAGCCCCCTTTCTTAGAATTGAATGATGGCCACAAGAAACAATCACACATTCCAACATTTGGAAATTTTTCTGCCAATCCACTCCCTGAAGCTTTAAGGGTGGGATGGACTTCCTACAGGAAAAGAGGTGCTTTTACCAGAAGAATGGAGATGTGCAAGCATCATGGACAGGCACAGATACAATAGCTTCCAGAATCCGCTGCTTTCAGCAGCTGTTCAGTGTGATTAACAAACTCAAACTGGGTAGAAGAAATGGCCAAAGAGCTGGCTACAGTCATTCTACTGTGATTAAGTTAACAGGAAGGATTTTGCTTTGGAAATATCTAAGTGGCTTTTGGCAGTGCTTTTTTCCCCTCATGTTGAAAGAGAGTCTGAACCTTTAAATTCAAGCTACTGGAAAGAGCTGAGATAATAGAAAACCCAGTTATGTTGAAATTTTGAAGGCAGCTCTAGCAGATATACATCTACATACAGAATGGGTTGTGTGCTCACCTGGCAGTCTCTTTTTGCAAAAATTTTGGAGACTGCCATTTCAGAAAGTAATTTGGAGAGAACTAGGATCCAAATAAGTCCTCAAATTGTTTCAGTTCACTCGTGCCAAGCAACAGCCCCATTCTTGCCTTTGCCCTCTGATGAATTATGCTGTTTACCTTTTGCACATTGCCCCTAAAAGAGCTTTGTGATGACTACCAGGGAGCCAGCAGTCAGTTTGATGGGAAATGCAGAGGCCTGGGCTTCTTTGCCCGAATCCTGCTACTAATCAGCTGAGTGTCTTGGAAATTATATTTAACTTGGCTGGTTCTCTGTTGCCTTCCTCCAAGATCTCTGCGATCCCTTCCAGCCACAAAGTACTATGATTCTGTGCTTTCTTGAGTCACAGAGCAAGGTCATTTGATATATGTGAGATGATGATAAACTGTAACCAGGGAACATCCTTTAGTCATAGGCATGAAAGCTCTGAGTCATTAGTGACTACTCCTCTTTCTCATTTAGCCCACATTTTGCACTTGGGCAGACCTCTCTGATTGTCATTTCTGTGTTCACTCCCTGAGCAGAGGCCTTTGGATGACTGGCCAAGCCTCTTTCTCATCTCCCATCACAGTGTTCAGGTTTCCCTCTTCACTCAAGCCTACACTACCACCTGACATGTTCCCTCCACAGTTCTCCAGTATTTCTTTTTCTTTTTCTGACACCAATGTACCAGTCTGATTGAATCTCTCATTCCTCTCCATTCAAACCGATGTGCCAGCTCTTCTCTGGATATGGCCCTTGCTTTCTCTCCTTAATGTCTTGCTCATACGATTATGTACTTACTTCCACCTGGATTGCCCTATAACCTTCCTGTAATTTCTGTTTATTACAACCCCTCCTGTTCTTCAAGATTAAATTCAAATGCCGTCTCCTCCTTGACACTTTTTAAAATTTCCTCAACAGGGCAGGATCTCTCTCCCTCCCTCTCTTTAGCCATTCTGCCATATTTTCGAGTCACTGGTATACTTGTGTTTTCTTACTAGATTTCATACCCTTGAGAGAGAGCATTTGAAGTGCTGGAGCAGTGCTGGCACACAGTAGGTGCTCAATCAGAATTTATTGAATTGAGTTGAATGATTACTGGGGAACCAGCAGTACAGTCTGGTGAGAAAAGAAGCATAGTGGGTGCAATACTTATCAAATAAGCCAGAGAAGATTAACATCAAGGTATAAGCCTAGTGTGGACATTATCTATGAATATGCTATGTGCATGCATGTATACACATATACACTCACACTCATTTTATTTTATTTTATTTTTTTAACATCTTTATTGGAGTATAATTGCTTTACAATGTTGTGTTAGTTTCTGCTGTATAACAAAGTGAATCAGGTATATGTGTACATATATCCCCATATCCCCTCCCTCTTGTGTCTCCCTCCCACCCTCCTTATCCCAGCACTCTAGGTGGTCACAAGCACCGAGCTGATCTCCCTGTGCTATGTGGCTGCTTCCCACTAGCTAGCTATTTTACATTTGGTAGTGTATATATGTCAATGCTACTCTCTCACTTTGTCCCACCTTACCCTTCCCCCTCCCCGTGTCCTCAAGTCCATTCTCTACGTCTGCGTCTTTATTCATGTCCTGCACCTAGGTTCTTCAGATCCTTTTTTTTTTTTTTTTTTTAGATACCATATATATGTGTTAGCATATGGTATTTGTTTTTCTCTTTCTGACTTACTTCACTCTGTATGACATACTCTAAGTCCATCCACCTCACTACAAATAACTCAATTTCATTTCTTTTTATGGCTGAGTAATACTCCATTGTATATATGTGCCACATCTTCTTTATCCATTCATCTGTCCATGGACACTTAGGTTGCTTCCATGTCCTGGCTATTGTAGATAGAGCTGCAATGAACATTGTGGTACATGACTCTTTTTGAATTATGGTTTCCTCAGGGTATATGCCCAGTAGTGGGATTGCTGGGTCATATGGTAGTTCTATTTTTAGTTTTTTAAGGAACCTCCATACTGTTCTCCATAGTGACTGTATCAATTTACATTCCTACCAACAGTGCAAGAGGGTTCCCTTTTCTCCACACCCTCTCCAGCATTTATTGTTTGTAGATTTTTTGATGATGGCCATTCTGACTGGTGTGAGGTGCTACCTCTTTGTAGTTTTGATTTGCATTTCTCTAATGATTAGTGATGTTGAGCATCCTTTCATGTGTTTGTTGGCAATCTGTATATCTTCTTTGGAGAAATGTCTATTTAGGTCTTCTGCCCATTTTTGGATTGGGTTGTTTGTTTTTTTGATATTGAGCTGCATGAGCTGCTTGTATATTTTGGAGATTAGTCCTTTGTCAGTTGCTTCATTTGCAAATATTTTCTGCCATTCAGAGCGTTGTCTTTTCATCTTGTTTATGGTTTTCTTTGCTGTGCAAAAGACTTTAAGTTTCATTAGGTCCCATTTGTTTATTTTTATTTTTATTTTCATTTCTCTAGGAGGTGGATCTTGCTGTGATTTATGTCAAAGAGTGTTCCTCCTGTGTTTTCCTCTTAGAGTTTTATAGTGTCTGGCCTTACATTTAGGCCTTTAATCCATTTTGAGTTTATTTTTGTATATGATGTTAGGAAGTCACACTCATTTTAAACCTTCATAATAGTGGTAGGAAGAATTCTAATATGGCCTCACAAATTCCTGGTCCTTGGGGTACACCCACTTTCTCTCAGTTATTCATTCAAAGGCCATTCTAGTTGTTGCTGTGAAAGGATTTGAAGATGTAATTAAAGTCCCAAATAGGGAGATTATCCGGATGGACCTGACCTAATCACATTAGCCCTTTAAATCTGTGTCTAGAAGTCAAAGACAGGGGAAATTGGAGATTCCAAGGGAGAGATGGATTTGACATAAAGGTTTCTCCTGCTGGCTTTGAAGATGGAGGGGACCACGTGGCAGGGATGCGGGCAGCCTGTAGGAGCTGAGTGGCCCCTGGCTGACGGCCCGTAAGAATATGGGGACCTCAGTCCTACAACTGCAAGGAACTGAATTTAGCCCACAACCTGCATGAGCTTGGAAGCATATTCTTCCCCACAGCCTCCAGAGGGAAATGCAGCCCTCTCAACATCTTTATTTCAGCCTTGTAAGACCCTGAGCTGAGGACCCAGTCACAGTGTGCCTGAACTTCTGACCCATGGAACTATGAGTTAATAAATGGCTGCTACGCTAAGTTTATGGTAATTTGTTAAGCTGCAATAGAGAATGAATTCAATAATGTTGTTGACTCATCAGGCTTTACTTATCTCTAAATTAGTTTTCTACTTTGATCTCCTTTGCCATCTCCTACTCTGCAGGGGATTCAAGCAAGGGAACCCTAGAATAACAGAGAGAAATTTAACATACTAAATAGAAGTCACAGTGCTAATTATTTGTGCCTTTTGGAGAACAGAATTGTTGCTTTCAGGAAATGACCCTGCTGGTGTAAATTCATGAAAAAATGTCCACAGCCATAGGAAGTCCTCAAGATGTCACGAAGTCTGAGAGTAGGAATAGGGCCTTTCTAACTGGCTCTTCAACACCTGTGATATTTCCATTAGTGAAAAGGTTCAAGATAAGCCCAGGGAATCCCTATCACTCCTCCTTAGCACTATACCTCTTTGGGGAGCCACCCTACAGAGACTGGTGGAGTTTAAGCCTAATGGATTTACTCGCTTTAAGAATGAATCACAGAGAATCTGGGATATAACACATGGTTCACTCACTTGGGTTTCTAAAAGAATATTCTACAAGTGACTGAGAAGAAAAATAAGTATGGTTTCATGGCATGAGACCATGGAAGGGAAGGTAACCAGGGGATGGCAAAACTCTGAAAAATGTAATTCACATTGGCCAGTTATACATTTTCTCAGTAAGGAATTAATGTGGGAAATCCCTAAAGAAGCATGTGGTTATACCATGATTGGATTGACTCATGTTCACAGAGTACATATATAATGTAGAAAAAAAGACATATAACCAGGAACTGTTCTACCAGCAAGAATTGTGCCTGGAGCTACAACCCAAGTCATGTTATACAGAATGAATAAAGATGACTTCCCAGTACATACCTCAAGAGTAAGGAATAGTTGGGCTTCCTGCTAAGGGTGAAAGATGTCCTCTTTGATATTTGAAAACTAGAGAAGAGCTAACTGCTCTCCATACATTAAAGTCTTCTGCCATGGATGAAGCACTAAATTCTAGCAGGCTCATACAATTTGCAAATGAGATGGATAAACCACTGCAAGTAATTTTGAGGAATCTTGACGAAGAAGTGAAAAGTGGGAAGACAGAGGATGAGCAAAGGGCATGGAACTTTGTGAAAGGGAGGTAGATTTTGCAAAGTGTGCATGATAACTTGAAGTCAAGGCCAGGCATGGTCTTTAAGAGATGGCTCTGTGTCCACCTGGGAGAAGAAGCCGTAGTTCCCAGCAGTCAGTATGGGAGCTATGAGCAGATTGGATGAAACTGCTCTTCTTTCTTCTGGCACAGAGTCACTAAATGGTCAGGGAACTGTGGCAAGCACAATGGATTTTGACTTCAGCCAACACTTAACAATGCCCGGTAGACAGTGTGGGGAAATGAGAGCTGGGTGTGAGCTTAGAAATGGCGAGATGACTATGCAAATGTTGCTTATTAATGAGTTGATGTCAAATCCAGGCAGGTACAGAACATGGGTCAGTGTCCACAGTCATCTTCAGCTCACCATCATCATGAATCAATGACTCAAAATCTATAGAGGAAAAAAAAAATCTATAGAGGATGAAACTATACAGGACAAAATATAGAGATGATGTAGATGATCAACGTTGGGAGGAATACTGGGTAGACTGCATGAAACGAACAGTGGAGGAAAGCACCAGATTCTTTCCACCATCTCCAATACTGTAGTTTCTCTTAAAAACAAAAAACAAAAAAACCCTAGGGAATTTAGTACACAAAAATGGCTTCTCAGTGTTTTAATTTGCATTTTTACTTGTAAGAGAGAACAGTTGATCAAAGGTTTATCAATCATCTGTAATCATGTTTTATACATGATTTACCTTTTGATAGAATTTGTTTATCTTGCTATTGAGGTACTTGCCTTTTTCCTTATTAATTTGTAACACTCTATATGTTAACTCCCTGCTTATTAATTATTCTCATCATTTTACCCAGTTTTCCGTTTTCCCTTTAAGCTTACTTATAGTCGTTTTTGATATACAGAAGTGTATGCTTTTTAATATGGTCAAATCTCTCATTCTCTTATTTTAAGGTTCCTGCATTAATAAATATGCTTAGAAAATTCTTGCCTGCTTTAATGTTAGATAAGTATTCACTTACATTTTGTTCCAATTCTTTAAAATTTCAGTTTAAGTCTTTAATCCATCTAGATTTTGTGTTGGTATAGAGTGTAAACTCTAGTGATCAAAATCACTTTATTCTAAATGGTTAGCCTATTTTCTCAACACTAGTTATGAATAATGTATCATTTCCCCAATGATTTGAAATAGTAACAAAAAAACGACAATAGTAATTAATAATAGCTAAGATTTGCCAATTACTTACTGTGTACCAGGCACAGTTCTAACATGTCATAACATTTATTTATCACAATAACCTCATAAGGTGGGTATTATGGTTATGATTCCCATGTTATTAAATCATCCCTCTGTGGGGAAACTGAGGCACAGAATGGCTGAATAACTTGCCCAAAGTCACACAAGTGGGGAGTGGTGGTGTACA
Source organism: Balaenoptera musculus (assembly GCF_009873245.2). Taxonomy (NCBI): domain Eukaryota; kingdom Metazoa; phylum Chordata; class Mammalia; order Artiodactyla; family Balaenopteridae; genus Balaenoptera; species Balaenoptera musculus. The sequence continues at coordinate 94,767,488 of NC_045790.1, read as the reverse complement.
AATATAGACTTGGCCAACCTGACTCCAGGATTCAAGCTTTGAAATTCTTTTATATACTTGGGGTTGTTTCTGGGCTTTCTATTTTGTTCCAATGTATTCATTCCTCTGCTGATACTGTGCTGTTTTAATATCTAGTAATTCAAGTCACTCCTTTAATTTTTTTTCTTTATTAATTTCTAATTTAACCAGAACTCCTCCTCCTGTTTTATAATATGGCTTCTTAAAAATGTCAAAGCTTTTTTCTTCTGAATACCAAAAGTAGCCAAACAATACATGCCATGTTTTTCTAGAAAGTCTCTCTCTTTTTTTTTTAAAGAATCAATTTTATTTATTTATTTATTTTTGGTTGCGTTGGGTCTTCGTTGCTGCACATGGGCTTTCTGTAGTTGTGGCGAGCAGGGGCTACTCTTCGTTGTGGTGCGCAGGCTTCTCATTGCGGTGGCTTCTCTTGTTGCGGAGCATGGGCTCTAGGCGCATGGGCTTCAGCAGTTGTGGCACACAAGCTCAGTAGTTGTGGCTCATGGGCTCTAGAGCGCAGCCTCAGTAGTTGTGGCACATGGACTTAGTTGCTTTGTGGCATGTGGGATCTTCCTGGACCAGGGATCGAACCCGTGTCCCTTGCATTGGCAGGCGGATTCTTAACCACTGAGCCACCAGGGAAGTCCCTCTAGAAAGTCTCTTGACAACATTTTCTGAGGTAATGATTTACCAGGCTCTTTAGCAAAAGATATGTTCCATGGCTGCTTTTGCTGGTGCCAGCTCCCCTGTAGAGTCTCCAGTAGAATCAAACTGCTGTCAACCTAGTTGTAGAGATCTGAGCAGTGCCGATCGGTAGAACTCTCTGCAGTGATGGAAAGATTTTAAAGCTGTGTTGTCCAGTATGGTAGCCACTCACCACCTGTGGCTACTGGGCACTTGAAATGTACACTTAAAATAGTATGACTGAGAAACTGAATTTTAAATCTAATTTAATTTAAATTAATTTAGATTTAGATAACCACATTGTGGCTAGCGGCTACTGTATTAGACAGCACAGAATTGATGATGAAAAAGTTAAGTAGCTTGAACTGTTCTCAAATGTGCTACATTCACTGCCAGGGAAATAAGTCATCTATATTTTGAGGGTCTCAAGTCCAGGGGCTATTTTTCCTCTTAAGCCCCTCTCCCCTTACGGTAACAGATGTTTGCTTTTGCTGTTTTCAGCTCTTCAGTGGCAGTGTTGGATTACCCAGGAGGAGCACTAAGCATATGCCTGGTGCATCGGTAAAAGGAGGGTACAGACAAATGAAATACAGTTGGCCCTCCATATCTGCGGGTTCCACATTCATGGATTCAACCAACCGTGGATTGAAAATGTTCAGAAAAAATAATTCCAAAAAGTTCCAAAAAGCAAAATTTGAATTTGCCACACACTGGCAACTATTTACCTAGCATTTATTGAATATGTTGTATTTACAGCTATATACATAGCATTTATGTTGTATTAGGTATTATAAATAATCTAGAGACAATTTAAAGTATACAGTAGGTTATAAGAAAATACTACACCATTTTATGTCAGGGACTCGAGCATCTGAGGATTTTGGTATCCAAGGGGGGCCCTGGAACCAACCCCCCATGGATACCAAGGGATGACTGTAATTTGATATTCCAACAATGACAACTGCAACAAATCATCTGGAAAAAATTGGAATTGGTTGCACTCCCTTAAACTTATTCCATGACTTGGTGGTATTTTTATTTTTAATTCTATACATGCAAAGTCAGCCCCCCAAGATCTTCTCAATGGCTGGTGGCACCATTGTACAGATTTTTGTTCTTCCAAAGAGGAATTTGAGCAACCACAGCCTGAGGCCCCATAATCATCAGCCTGTGGAGGAAAGATCTGGGCCAACACCCCTGACTTCTGGGGGAGAACATGACCCACTCTGCTGCAGAAAGAGCTGGATTCAGATCTGCACTGGGAAAGCATGGTGCTGTGGTCAAAAGCAAAGACCCTGGAGCCAGGCAGCTTGGGTTTGAATCCTGGCTCTGTCATTTACTAGCTGGGTGACCTTGGGCAAGTTTCTTAACCACTCCATGTCTGGATTCATCATCTATAAAATGGGAATAATAATAGTACCCAGTGTAATAATACCTGGTGCTATTATTATGGTACCCAGTGGGTGGTTAGGAGAGGCTTTAGAACAGTGTCTGGCACATAGTAAGTGCTAAGTAAGTGTTTGCAAGTTAAAATGAGATCTTTAGTTTAGAACATGATGCCCTGACTTAGTCACTTGTCCCAAATGTACAACTCAAATGTGTGTTTTTTTCAGTTAACAGCCAGGGATCTCCCTGGATTTGACATGCGATGCACCTCTGAATAGAACATACGAATGTCTTTCAAAGAGCTTTTACATCAGTTTTCTTATTTTATCTTCACGGCAACCTGCTGAACAGAGCAGGGAGGTACTACCCTTGCTTCCTGTAGGGGAAATGACAGATGACTCTACCCAACAGAAAGGATTTGTTTGCTATATTTGTTTTTCTTTTAAAGATTTATTTATTTATTTTATTAATATTTTTATTATTTTTTTTTTGGCTGCATTGGGTCTTAGTTGCAGCACACGGGATCTTTGTTGAGGCGTGAGGGATCTTTCATCGTGGCACGCGGACTCTTCATTGTGGTGTTCGGGCTTCTCTCTATTTGTGGCGGCGGGTTTTCTCTTCTCTAGTTGTGGCGCACAGGCTCCAGAGCGCATGGGCTCTGTAGTTTGCGGCATGCAGGCTCTAGTGGAGACGAGCAACCTTAGTAGTTTTGGCGCGCAGGCTTAGCTGCCCCACAGCATGTGGTATCTTAGTTCCCTGTCCAGGGATCAAACCCGCGTCCCCTGCATTGCAAGGCAGATTCTTTACCACTGGAGCACCAGGGAAGTCCCTTTTTGCTATATTTGATCACTGGAGCTATCATTTTTGGAGCAAAAGTCCAAATGACGTCAGAATGACATCTTCCTCGACGCAAAGGAAAACTGCCGGTAAAAATCGATCAAGTGTAATTGACTTGAGAGAGGACCAACACACACAACACAGGATGCTGTATGTGTGTGCCCAACAAGATCAGCTTTTATCCCTTGTAACTTGAATGTGGCCCGGTTTTACGCTTCCTTTTCAAAAATGCCGAGGAACGGTTTTTCCTGATGCCCTGTTCTCAGGGCCAACTGAGGGGGCACAGAGGAACTCTGGGCATTCTTGGGATGGTTTGTTAAATGGGGCCAACCTCTGGTTAAAACAGAGCGAGCACAGGTGGGTGTGCACCTCCGGGGAGGGCCGTGATTCTGTGCTCTGCGGGTTCAGCGTGTGGTTCTGTCCCGCAGATTCATCGCTCACGCTGCAGCAGATGGTAGGCGTCGGGCTAGGCTCCCTGGCTGTGGTGATTGTCCTCGCATTCCTCTCCTTCTCAGCAGTGTGGTATGTGCGACTGTCAGTTTTGAGGAATGAGTGGAATGGAGGGAGGGTGGGGCTGGAGTCAGGAAGAACAGCTGGGATTGAGGAGGGTCAGAGGGGGAGTGCGGGAGGTTGTCCCAGGCTCAGCAGGTGAAAGGCGTGGGTAACTCTGCACCTCAGGAGGGAGGGGCGTGCCCTCCAGTCCCAGGAAGAGAGCAGGGTCAGTGATGGCGCCCTGACCACTCACAGAGTGGTGGCTCATCTCCTGTACCGCTTCCCGTGCACACAGGGATGCACCGCAGGAAAACCTAAGTGTCAGTGAACTCTCTTTTCCTCCGCCGTGTCTAGATTGCCGATGCTGCGTGAAGAGGATGCACTGCTGCTGGGGCAGATGTTATGACAGCTTCTCAGGTGTCTGCACAGAGGCCCTGTGTGTGCGTGGGCCTGCAATCCCATTCCTGGATTCAAGACGGTGACTATCTCTTTGGAATCCCCCAAAAGGAGGACACTCGGGAATTGTTGATGTCTTCCCTGCTGCACGACCAGTTCTGTGTCTCTGAACTTGAGAACCTTGATGTACAATGTAATATTGACCACAGGCTACAGGTCACATGGGCTGGGCCTGTGTTCTCCTCTGAGTGACGCCGGAGAGTCAGCTCCTCTAGGCACTGAATGCAAGAGACTGTCTGCCTCTTCCTTTATAGCATCTCTGTCATTAATTCAGAATCCATTCTTTTACAGTAAGTAATGAGATAGACTTAAGTGTCGGCTAGAATTTGACTTTATGAAGGAGGTCATTGTAAAGGCTAGAGATCACTGACAGGCAAACACGGCAAACACTTTAGAAGCCCTTTTCCGACAATTGGTTGACACACTAATTAGAAAGTGTGCTAGCCTGGCCACTCCAGTAAGTTCCCTGCAATATCTGTTAGGCAGTGTTGCTTTGATACAGTTCCTTTTGTCTTATATGTATTCAAAAGCCATAAGTCTTCATTCCAGTAAAAATATTCTGTTAACTTAGACAGTTCTCTTTCACATGAATGTTTATAACAGCCTTGGCAAATTTTTTTTCACTGAACATTTCCTAAAAATGCTCTGTGCCTCCTTTTAGACTTGGGGGTGGTGTGGTAACAATGGGTTGCAACACTATGAAGCCCACGGCCAGAGTCCTGTGTGGGGAGGGGAACAATGCGGGCGACATGATCGTCCCTTTTATCTACAGCGTCAGTAACTATGAGTGTTACTTTATCATGAAACATGTCCCGGACCTACTGTCAATATGCTGAATTTACAGATGGAGTGGATTCAATTTGACTTTTAAAGCCCGAATCAGTGTTCTTGAACTTTCCTCCCTAATCAACAGTGTAACTCCAAGGCTCAGCAAGAAACGAAGGGAGAAGAAGGATGGAGGCTTGTGGCTTCTCTAAGTGACGGTGGTGTCCTCCTCCGCCTTCTCCCTCCTCTCCAGGCCTAGGGCATAGAAAGCATGGGGAGAGGTGGGGGGGCAGTGATATTGCCCAACTCGGGGTGCAGCATATATGAACGTGGTCCTAGAATTGGGCAACACCACAGTCCTGAGGAAAAGGGACAATCTTTCCCACATGGTGGGCTGGTGTGTTCTCCACCGGCTCACTGGGCACCGGTGAGGGACACATCTGAGCAGCCTGGGCTTGTAGGCAGATGAGGAGACATGAGCAATGATAGGAACAGGTGGCAACTCTCTATGAAGCTGCTCCCCCAGGAAGATCTGGCCCAAAGCATATCCTCTCAACTGGGAAGAGTCAGAGAGAGGGAAGTGATACCCTGATGCTTGAGTTTTCAAGGCCAGCTGTCAGCCCTGGCCCCAGCCAGTACTGGGCAGTATTAGGAATAATTGTCCTTTGTCCTCTGAGGTGCCATCTCAGTCTACAACTTAGGACCAACATGTAGAACATTTTCTGCTCTCATTCAGGTGAACTGTAGAGTAGAACTCTCAATAGACTAATACAAATAGCTTCCGACTTTTAATTTTTATGTGCAACAATTCAAACTCATACAGTTTTCACAGCTCTTGAATTATATTTGGAATCTTTACAAATTATTTGATTAGTATGAGGTAGGGTCTCTGATGAGTAAGGATTTTCCTCCAAGCCTCCTCTAACCAAAGAGAGAATCTGAGTTTCTCCCCCTCATTATTATTTTTTACCAGTTCTGTAAATACCATATGTTTCTGTAGTCCCCCTAATTTCAAGTTCTAGAATTAACTGCCAAAGAAGCTACATTTGTCCACATGGGAACTTAGCATAATTGTCATTGAAAGGAAGAAGTCCTATTTGCTTGGTATCAAAAGTTTCTGGTTAAGAAAACTGACTAAATATGAAGTAAAATGTACTTCTGGGTACAGTGCAGAAATGTAAAAGCAGTTCATGAAAGAATACTGAAATAACAAAAACATAGATTTTGTCCCTTCCTCTAAATGTTCCAAACTATAGCACAGAGTTGCTCAGTGTTAATACTTAACAGAAGTAGGTGCTGAGCATTTGCAAGAACGATGCACCATTTTCCTGCAGTTCTTTTCTGATCATTTTCTCATGCACATGAAGGCAGCCTTAAGTTCTCTGAATTCTCCTGGTAGCTTAACCACAATACCGTCCCTTTTTTTCCCCAGTGGATTCCTGGTTAAGGCGGGGAGAGCATCTCAGGAGACCAATAGTGGGTCTTCCTAGAAGCATGCAGGGTCCTTCTGTTGAAGGACTGATCAGGTAGCATTCAGAATTGGGTTATGAGTGCCACTAAATAAAGCTAGATCCTCAGATAGTGATGGAAGAAGGATCTTTTCCTTATTAACTGTCTTGGGGACAGTGTGTAGAGGCGAGTGCCAAGATCCAGTCTTGAGCTCCCTTCTAGACTAGGAATCAAAACTGAGGGTTGCCCAGATATGGAGCAGATTGTTCCCTGGCTGAATTCTTTTTTTTTTTTTTTTTTTTTTTGTGCCCATAGTTTTTATTTATCTCCACCATAGTTTTTGTTTATACATGTTCTTTCATTCCATCCTCACAGCAGTTCTGTGCGGTGGGAAGGTTAGGAGTTATCATTTTCCCATTTTAGAGTGGAGAGATGGGTTCAGACAGAGACGTAACTTCAATTGTTACTTTTACTATTATAGCAACTGTGTCTTTTTATACTTATCTTTTCACTGTGATATACCTTCCCCCATCACTTCTAGAAGGAGCCACAGGCAACCAAAATAGATGGAGGTTAACTAGGGGAAATAGGTAATAGTCCATCCATGACTCCAGACCTAAAATTGCAGCTGGGCCCTTAAGATTAAGACCAGAGCAAAAGTCATTACCTTGAAATTCCATAGTGGATTGGAATAAAGTTAGCATTTAAATTGATTTTAAAGGAGGTATAAAAGAATTCTCAAGGCTCCCTTTTTTTGCTAATCTCATATTCCGATTTCCTAACCCTTTAATTTTTCCATTCCCTTCATCAGAGAGAAAACCAGTGGGTAGTAGACGTCAATCAAATGGTGTTTTAAGGACCATTTGCCTTCCACAGCCATCGTTGGTTAATCTCAAGTGCCTGATTTTGGAGAGGAAAGTGGGTGTGGATTTTTCTGTGTCCATTTGTGGGCAGGTGATGCAGTGAGGCAAATCAATCTTAAAAAGTGTACATCCATTGTTTCAGAAAGAGAGAGAATGAATGAGCCATTCTGGTGATGTGTGTGTGTGTCTCTGTGTGTGTGCGTGTGTGTATCCATATCCATACTTTTTTGGCATAACTCAAGGTTACCAAAATGGGGTCAAACTAGGCATGTGGTTTGTAACATGCATTGGACACATTTTTCATGTCAATCATGATGGCATTAAAAGTTGGTACCATAATTTATTTAACTAATACTCTGTTGAGTATTGTGCATTTAGAGTGTTTCCAGATGTTTACTATTCTTATATATGTCTGTATAATTGTATTCAGTTATCAGTTATGCTAAATTCCTAGACTTGAAGTTGTTGGAATGAAAACTATATATTGTAGATTTACTACATATTGTCAGAGGAATCTCAGAAAGTTTATACCAGTTTATGCTCTCACCAGCAGGAAGCCTCAACATACCTGGGCATCGTTGATATTCTTAATCTTGATTAATCTGGTAGGTGAAAAATGACCTTTCAATGTTTTGTTTGCATTTCTCTGACTAATTTGCATGTTGATTGGTCATTTGTAATTCTGTTGTGGTGATGTGCCTTTTTTCTCAGTAGTTGGCTTGTCTTATATTGATTTGAAAAAGTTCTTTGTATTATAGTAATTTTCACTTTTAGCTGTCACATGTGTTGTAAACAAATTTTCTACTTTATTATTTCCCTTTTGACCTGTTTGTGTCATGCATTGCCACACAAAAACTTTAAATTTGTGTAGTCAAATGTATCAGTCTTTTTCCTTATGTATTTTGCCTTTGGTACCATGCTTAGGAGGACCTTCCAATCTCAAGGTAATAACTATAATTCAGCAGTTAAAAAAAACATTTAAATCTTTAATCCATCTGAAACATTTTAGTATAAGGAGTGAGGTCGGGAGGGGTCTTTTTTTATTCTTGCTAAATGGTTTAGCCAGTTGTTCTATGAATATTCCTTGACTGTTATTTTTTTCCCCTCGTGATTTGACTCGTATACTGAATCATATACTAGAGTCTGTTTCTGAACTTTCTCTTTTGTTCTGCTGATTTATTTCTGTGCCAATACCACCTGCTATAAGTTTAAAATAGGGGTTTTTTTTTTAGTATGAAGTAAAAGAAGTTACCACCCTTTTTCTGTTAATTCTCAGAGTATTCTCAGGTTTTATTATATATTTATTCATGTATACATATTTATTATATGTAAACTAAAGAATTATTTGGTCAAGTTCCCCCCAAAATCTTCATATTTTTCTTGGGGATATATTAAATAAAGAGTGCTCTTATCCCAGAACACAATATGTGTCTCCATTTAATGTTTGTGTGTGTTCCTGTCTAGCGTGTTCTAATTTTCAACTTACAAGATTATTCATACTTATTTTTGGTTGTGTGTGTCTAGATATTTTACATCTTGTTATCCTGAACTCTTATGTCACTACCTCTGATCCTGCCCCTGAAAGTGCATCCCACAGCCTCTTACTGCTGGCACTGTTAGAGTTCTCTTGCCCTGGCAATCTGCCTTTTTTGGGAAAAGTCACATCAAGATGGCTCCTCCTAAAAAAAAAAAAAAAAAAAAAAAAAGATGGCTCCTCCAGCTCAGTTACTTTCCTGGGTATCTACTTGACTCACAGAAACTCACAGACCCTTGCCATGCCAAATGAGGGATTGCCCCACCATCACAGATCACTCCAGCCACAGACTTTAGTTTTCTTACCCATTAGACCCTTTGGCCTCCATCAGTGGAAGTGTAGCTTCTACTACATTCCAATGTGGTTCCCACTTTTTTGCCCTGATGCTGGCCTGACAGCCTCAGCTTCTTGATCCTTGGGTTTCTTATCCTTGGAGTCAGGTACCAGACCTCTGTGTCCTCTGAAGTTTTAGGGGACACAAAGTCTCTGAGTGGAGGTCCCCTTGAAGCTCCTCTTTCCTGACTTGCACTGAGGAAGGTCCCCTTACCTCCTACCGTCATGGTGGGGGATAGAAAATGCAGAGAATGCCAACAGCTTTCCCTAAAGAACTACTTTCTTTTGGCCTTTTCAATTTTAAACCCCTTTATAGCCTGGGTATTGGACTAAGGGTCACAAGACCATTTGGAAAGCCTTCTTTTAGAATATGGGAGTGTTTGCAACCTATTATTTTCAATTTTTTTGAACTTTGGTTGAAACAAAAAGGGTCCAATTTGAGGCCAAATGATAGGAAAATACAGTTCACAGAAAAAGAAATGTAAATGGTTCCCAAACGTAAGAAAAGATGCTCAACCTTACTTTTAAGAAAAGTGCAAGTTAGTGAGGTATCATTTCTCACCCGTCAATGAGAAAGCCAGAGATTTAACAACACAGTCTCTTTTGAGGCTGTGGGGAAATAGGAACTCAAACGTTGTTAGTGAGAGTACAGAATGGTACAACCTTTATGGAAGGAAATCCGGCAATATTTACATTGCCTTTGTCTTTAACCCAGCAATCCCACCTCTGGGACCTCTCCCATGGATTCATCTGCACATGTTCCCAATGACACATGAGCAAGGTTATTCATTATGACGTGGCTTATAATAACAAAAGCTTAGAAACAACCCAAATGCCTCTCAGGAGGAAACTAGTTACATGAACTATGATACTTCTGTGTACACAATGTAATACCCTGAGTTGTAAAAAAGGAACGAGGAAGGACTCTACGCATTGATATGGGGAGATCTTTAAGCTGTATTGTTTTAATGAGGAAAACAAGATGGAGAATAGTGTATATCATACGCTATCTCTTATGTAAGAAAGAGGGGGAATGAGAATATTTATTCAATTTTACATAAACACAGGAATGATAGCAATGAATTGATGTAAATGGTTACAAATGGAGCAAGGAAGAATGGGGTGAAGGTGGACAGGGTGAGAGTGAGTCTTTTAAGTGTTTATCTTCTTATTTTGTTTTGTTTTTAAACATGTAAGTATATTACTATTCAAAAACATAAAAATAAAATTTCATAAGGAAAAGAAAGTGTTCCATTTAATATCCTATTACACATGTGTCAATAAAAATATGATGGGTACTGCTTAGTCTCCTTCTAAACCCAAGACACTTAGATTTGGATAAGTTTGGTTTAATTTTCCATCACAAAATTGGTGGGGCATCCAGTGCTGTCTTTTAAGATTTCTGAAAATTCCATGAGGGGGTAAAGGTGGATGTGTCATATTCCCATGATCAACTCTAGGGCCTACTTTCTGCTTCCTATGAATTAATTTAGCTGATGGATCATCTCATCCTCCTATGTGGGGTCCCTGTTCCCCCCTGCATCGACTCACCTGTGGAACTCAGCTCCTTTTCATGATTTCCACCCAAAGTTTCACTAAGGACTTGGGGCATTTAGGTAACGTGAATGGAGAGTGTATTAGTTTCCTACTGATGCTGTAACAAATTGCCACACACTTGGTGGCTTTCAACCACACAAATTTATTATTTTACAGTTCTGGAAGTCAGAAGTCTGCCATGAGTCTCACTGGGCTAAAGTCAAAGTGTTGGCTGAGCTGTGTTCCTTCTGGAAGCTTGAGGGAGAATCCATTTGTTTGCTGCTTCTAGCTTTTAGAGGCTGCCTATATTTCTTGACTGTGGCCTTTCCTCCATCTTCAAAGCCAACAGTGTGGCATCTTTGAATCTCTCTCTGACTCTGACTCTCCCGTCCACCCCTGCCCCCATTTCATTTATAGGAGATTACAGCGGGCCTCCCTGGATAATCCAGGATAATCTCCCATCTCAAGATCCTTAACTTAATCACATTTACAAAGTTCCTTTTACCATGGAAGATAACTTATCCACAGGCTCTGAGATTAGTGCGTGGACATTTTTGGTGACCATTTTTCTGCCTATAACAAGAGAGTATTATATTTTAGATACACAAATAATTAAAAGAGGATGTTAGTTATCTTTGTTCTTCGAAGTTTCCTTCCTTTCCCATCCCTTCCCATCTTCATTCTTTATCAAATCCCCTAAATTCCTGAAATGCAGAACAACTCATCTATGTCTTTCCTTTTTTTAACCAAAGTACTTTACCAAAGTAATTTTTTAAACAAGAATAGTTTCCTCCTTAAGAATTCTGTTGCCAGCTGTTAACTTAAACTTTATATTTTTGAAAAACTTCTGAAAATTTCCCAAAGTTTCTGAATGTTGAATGCATTCTTCCTTGTTTCACAGTGCTGATTCAGATTTCTTAAAATTTTTTTATGAATCTTTGGTAATGTGATTTTGGGGGACAACTAGAAACTAGAAGATGAAATATTTGAGAGAGAATTACAGCAAAGACTATATATGCTTTTTTATTTTTTTATTGCTGTGTAACAACTTACCACAAACGTAATGGCTTAAACTACTACACATTTATTATCCTCCAGTTTTTATGGGTCAGGAATCCAGGTTTGGTTTAGTTGGTTTCTCTGCTCAGCGTATCACAAGTCTGCAAGGAAGGTGTTGGCTAGGTTGCATCTTCATCAAGAGGCTTGACAGGGGAAGATACCCCTTCCATGCTTATTCATATTGTTGGCAGAATCCATTTCCTTGTGGTCGTATGGCTGAAGGTCCCAACTTTTTGCTGGCTGTCAGCTGGAATCTGTCCTCGGGTCCTAGATGCCAGTCATAGTTCCTAGAGGGCCATTTGCAGTTGTTTGCCAGGTGGGTTTCCTAAACAGACTGCCCAATTCATCAAGTCAGCAAGGACAATCTCTGAGTACAGGGAGGGCCCAGTTCCTCTTTTAAAGGGCTTTCATCTGACTAAGTCAGGCCCACCCAGGATAATCTACCTTTAATTAACCAAAAAGCAACTAATTTGGAACCTTAATTACATCTGCAAAAGCCCTTCACTTTTTCCATATTCTGTTGGTTAGAACTAAGTCACACTCAAGGGGAAAAAATTACACAGGCTGTGGACACCAAGTGGCAGAGATTATGAGGGTCATCTCATAGAATTTTGCTTACCATAAGTTACTAAAGAAAAAATCAGTTATAGACTTTAAATTCTACCACAATTTTTCCTAGGTTCTTCTGACAGGGCTACTTAACTTTATAGCAAAAGCCTAGGAATACTTCTATTTTCTCTATGGAGAGGTACCAAGGCTGCCAGGGGTGGAAGTGACCAATGGCCAGAGGTTTCAGGAAGGTAACTGGGTCTGGAAGACTGCCATCTCCCCTTGGACTGGTTGCGTTCCCTTGAGCAAGGCACAGAGATTTGGGGAAGGGAAAGAACACCATTTCCCTGGGTCCATGGGCATGTGTCCCATCTCCTAGCCTTTGGGTTAGCAGGATTCAGGATTTGTGAACTTGGCCTGCAAAAGTCTATTTCCGCCAAACTCTAGTGAGCCTAGTGTATGGCCTGTAGGGTTAGTTGTCCTATAGTCCCTGTAAAGGGCCATCCTGCGTCTTGGTGGGCTGGGCAGGGTAAGGCAACATTGACCAGGTTCAAGGCTTTCAGAGGGTGGTGAGAGCTCCAGGGACCAGCGCTGGAGAGCACAAAGGTCCTTCCCAGCCCCAAGACCCTCCATAACCAAGAACTTGGCAGTAGCTGTGTGCAGCCGAGAATGGCTGAGACAAAGGGCAAAGCACGTACAGCTCTTGCCACAAGCTGTGATTCCTTCTGTCCAAGGGGCCTTCCAGTGAAGAGTGAACCTTAGAACCTGAAAGAGGGCTCAGCTCCAAGAACCAGAGGGAATTTGGGTTGTCTTGGGATGATCACTGTGAATTGAGATCTCACAGAGATGAACACCAGATGATGCAGACACTGACGCTTTGCTGTGCTGGGATGGTCAGGGACAACCATGAGGCTTTCCGCCATGCTGCTTTCTGGCCAAAGAGGGGCAGAGCCCAGGAAAGGGGAATTGTTATCACAAGACCTAGGAAGGGGCAGCAGCTGGGCAGTGCATCTCTTGCACCGAACAAGGAAGACAGTGTCTTGGTCCTGGGCAGAGATTATACACGTCCATACTGTGTGTGGCCCTGTAAGGGCGATGGTGCACGGGGCTGCCAGACTCAAAGACTCCAGCCTGTCTGCAGCTTGCCGCCAAGGACGCAAAACAGCTGAGTCTGACCTGACTGCCTGTGATCAGCATTCATGAGCATCTTTACTGGATTTCTTGTAGAAAATTAACACATAGCTATCTGGTCTGAATATCAATCTGAGTTTGTGCATCTGGAACAGCTCACTGGATTAGATGGAAGCTGAAGGAACTCCGCAAAGGTAAAAGGACCAGCCCCCATACTGACCTCGTGAGACTGCATCTCAGTGTCCAGCTGTAACACACCTCTGGTGTCAGCCCCTTTCCCCCACTTCCCCTCCTCTCTGCAGCCACTCCTCTGACTTCCTCTCCCTCACCATGCAGGCTGCTGCTGCAGACCCCTGCAGACCTCTGTGAAGAGATCACTCAAATCGGGGTGGAGCTAGAACAGAACTGGAACCTACACTGGAGATACAGCTGGGAGGGCACGTGAGTTTCACTGTGAGCCAGGCATGGAAAGACCAAGGCTTGTCACTGGATGAGATAGAAGAAACAGAGACCTACTTCTGGACGGCAGGAGGCGGTCTGCTTTCCTGGAGGGACACACAGTGCCCAACAGACTTGGGGAGTTACCTGTGTGTCTCGGAGGGCTGCCTATGTGCATTGGAGGGATACTTGTGTTTATTCTACACTTGACCTGGGACTGTGGTCTGTATCGATTGTATTGCACTCATAGCTTTCCACGGTTGGCTGGCCAGCTCATCATCCTCAGCCTCTGCCTGCAAGCGAGTTGCCAACTGGCCCTTTATTGTCCATCCAGCTTTCGTCAGCTTTGTCACCCAGGTCGTTGCCCTTAATTCCTGGGCCTTCACCAGTTTCCCAAGAATAAATTGTTTGGACTACTTCTAGTCTGCTGCTGTGTATTAGCCTGCATTTTTGGAAACTCTGATAAAGTTTCCAAACTGACTTACCTTTTTTAGCTATATGACGCCTGCTTTGCATACCTTTTTTTGCTATATGACTCCTGCTTTGCATACCTTATTTTGCTATGTGACTCCTGCTTTGCATACCTTCTTTTGCTATATGACTCCTGCTTTGCATACCTTTTTTTTGCTATATGACTCCTGCTTTGGGTAATTGTTTGCTTCATCAACCACCATGCTGCATTCTGGTAAACTGAAAGAAAAAGAAATTGTTAGAACTGAGCAACAGGGAAAACCACATATTTTGAACCGATGCTTTCTGAGTGGAATGAGAGCCTGAGACTTGAGCCTGAAGGAGAGGCTGCGTAGCTATGCTGAACTTTTAAGCATTTCAACCGAGAAGCTCCAAAATTCTCTGATCTTAGTGAATTCCTATCTAATTCTGAAGAGATTCCCCAGGAACCCCACTCTGAGGGTGGTGATAGGCCACTAGAATCATTTAAATCTATGTTTATAAGACTTATAATGAATACTTACAGTGAAAAGAAAGCTTTAAAAAAAAATCCATAGCACACAGGGATGGGATTTGACACCCAATGAAAGAAATCATAGCTTAAGTTAGCCTGAGTTATACTGTGTTTTGGAAATGCTCTGAACTCAATACTTATGCCACGTACTCTAAGACAAAAGTACATAGATTTTATTATTATTATTATTCTCAGGAGTAAGCTTGCTGAATCACCACAGGCTTTTTGGTTTTTAACTACCAGTTTGCGGAATGTCACTGTCCATTTGGCTTGGAGTTGCTCTGGGTCCACCCTCGAGCCCACCTTTTGAGCCTGTCATTTGGCAAAGTGCATTATTGGTGGTCCTTCCTGCTAAGTATAGAGCTTGGTAGTGATTTCAAATTAGTGGGGAATGGTAGATTATTAGGGAAGTGTGGGAATCAATGTCTAACCATTTGGGGAACACTTGTTTGCAATAAATATGATTAACAACGAAGGGAAACCTCTTGCACTGTTGGTGGGAATGTAAGTTGATACAGCCACTATGGAGAACAGTATGGAGGTTCCTTAAAAAACTAAAAATAGAACTACCATATGACCCAGCAATCCCACTACTGGGCGTATACCCAGAGAAAAACATAATTCAAAAAGACACATGCACCCCAGTATTCATTGCAGCACTATTAACAATAGCCAGGACATGAAAGCAACCTAAATGTCTATCAACAGACGAATGGATAAAGAACATGTGGTACCTATATACAATGGAATATTCCTCAGCCATAAAAAGGAACGAAACTGGGTTATTTGTAGAGACGTAGATGGGCGTAGAGATTGTCATATATAGTGAAGTAAGTCAGAAAGATAAAAACAAATATCGTATATTATCACATATATGTGGAATCTAGAAAAATGGTGTAGGTGATCTTATTTGCAAAGCAGAAATAGAGACACAGACGTAGAGGACAAACATATGAATACTAAGGGGGAAAGGGGCAGGTGGGATGAATTGGGAGATTGGGATTGACATATATACACTATTGATGCTATGTATAAAACAGATAACTAATGAGAACCTACTGTATAGCTCAGGGAATTCTACTCAGTGCTCTGTGGTGACCTAAATGGGAAGGAAATCCAACAAAGAGGGGATATATGTATACGTATAGCTGATTCACTTTGCTGTACAGTAGAAACTAACACAATATTGTAAAGCAACCATACTCCAATAAAAATTAGTTTAAAAAAAGAATAAAAGCTGTTTAAAATCAATTAAAAAAATGAGTTAATAGGCTTACTATATAATAGTCTTACACATCAATAACAAAAACTGTAAGATCCTCCTGCAAGGGGAAAAGAATGATCAGACAATTCACAAGTTCTGCTGTTATTTTTCTCTGGAAGTCACACCTATATTTTAATTTTTCTTGCACCAGCAAAAATGAAGCAAGAAATGAAGAACATAACATGGGAGTAGGAAGCCAGGTGGACATCAGACAGCTGATCAAAATGTTCACTGTCCAAAGGCTAGGTGTGATTTCCATCCTAGCTCACACAGCCTGTGTCTTCGACCTTTCTATTCCCAGGTAACGCTTTTTTCTTTTCTTGCCTAATACTACTCTTCTCTAATTGATAGCTTCCAATGGATCATATCTGTCTGAGGCATGTTTCTTAAACCCTAAGGAGGATTTGATGTGTGTCCTCTATCTGGAGTATAGCCAGGAAACTTCCCAGTACTCTTTCAAAGAAATGAGACTGGAAGTGTGAAATCTAGTCCCGTCCTGTTAGTTTAGCATTCATTGTGAGCAGACTGGACTCTTGCCCAGCTGAAAGAAGCTGACGTCATCTGCTTTCATTTGACCCTGAATTTCCCCTCTGATTGAGACATCAGTCCAACCTTCATTTCACAACACCCAGCAAATATTTTACTGAATGCCTTCAGTGATGGAGTTTCTACACTACAAGCAGAATGGCAAGCAGAAAGACAAGAGGGAAGGGGTGCAAAGAAGAGGAAGAGGGAAGGGGGTAGCAAAGGTTACTCAGGTAGAGTTTGAGCTGGACCTTGAAGGATTAGGAGGGTTTTACCAGGCAGAGAAGACTAGGAGGGAAATTCCAGTAATGGAAGGGGGGAGGGGTATAAGAATATGAACAAAGGCAGGAAATTTCACGAAGAGACATTAAAGATCACAATAGAGGGATGGACCAACGTAAGAGAGACATTACCAAAGTAAAAATGAAGGAGTTGATGGTGCATTGGATTGGCTGGGTGCTGGAGGGATGCAGGGAGGTACATATAAGAAGGGGAAGATATGCTTATTAAGCCTTTGAAAATAACGTTTAGAAAGAAGAGAACATCTGCTACACAATTTGTGACTCTAATGAGACTTTTTTCCCCCAAACATACTAGATATTCATTTAAATATACTTCTTCGAAGTACTTTGAAAAACTAAATAAACACTTATTCCAGTGATGCTATTAGTGTTTGAAAAATCTTTAGAAATCCCCTTTGGGAATTGCCTTCAGAATTTGTTTATGAGCTACCAAAGAACATCAAGCAGTTTTATTACCTCACGGTTTTCTGTCTCTGTTTCTCTACATATGGTGAAAACATTATATATGCATATAAAACATGTATCATTAAAACTTAACCAGTTGGACATTTCTTTAATTTTTTTTATTGTAGTATAGTTGATTTGCAATGTTGTGTTAATTTCTACTGTACAGCAAAGTGATTCAGTTACATATACATTCTTTTTTTAAAAAATACATTCTTTTTTTAAAAAAAATTAATTTACTTTATTTATTTTTGGCTGTGTTGGGTCTCCGTTGCTGCGCGGGGGCTTTCTCTAGTTGCAGCGAGCTGGGGCTACTCTTCGTTGCGGTGCGCGGGCTTCTCATTGCAGTGGCTTTTATTGTTGCGGAGCACGGGCTCTAGGTGCGCGGGCTTCAGTAGTTGTGGCTCGCGGGCTCAGTAATTGTGGCACGCGGGCTCTAGAGCACAGGCTCAGTAGTTGTAGCGCATGGGCTTAGTTGCTCCGCGGCATGTGGGATCTTCCCGGACCAGGGCTCGAACCCGTGTCCCCTGCATTGGCAGGCGGATTCTTAACCACTGAGCCACCAGGGAAGCCTTATACATCCGTTTTTAATATTCTTTTCCATTAAGGTTCATCACAGTATGTTGAATATAGTTCCTTGTGCTATACAGTAGGACCTAGTTGTTTACCATTGTATATATAAAATAATTTGCATCTGCTAACCCCAACTTCCCACTCCATCCCTCCTCCACCCTCCCTCCCCCTTGGCAACCACAAATCCGTTCTCTATGGACATTTCTTTTACAAGCTAGAACATGTGGGGGGATTTCCCTGGCGGTCCAGGGGGCATGGGTTCAATCTCTGGTCGGGATCCCGCATGCCACTGGCATGGCCAAAAAACAAAAACAAAAACACTAGAACATGTGGCAAATGGCTTTTACCTATTTCCAAAAATTGAATACAATCTGAAAAACATTTCACTTATGGACTCAGAACACCCGCAAAAAATGTGCTTCAGGCTCTGACGGCAATCTTCAAAGGGGGATTCCAGCAGTATTGGGCCTCCACAGAACTGAAGTCATGTGGACCTCCACAAGTGACCTCCACAGGTGACTGTTGCCACAGGGACCTTGTCCCTCGATTAGATACATTCTGGGGAATTTCTGTCATCGTGGCTGGACAAGTTGTCATATGACAGTTTATGGTCCATGTTGGCTTCCTCTGCAGTCACTCATGATTGGAGGCCCCCTTCCCCAAGTCCCCCGTGAAGACCTTGCCAAACCTGGGAAGGGAAGGGGGTTTCCTAAAACCATCGGGGACTAAGACCACCTAATGGCAGAACCTGAGGAGGACTGGGCTTCAGCTCACTGTTCATTCTGGCTTCGTTTCACAAAAGCAGAGCCCTTCTGCAGAGGGAGGAAAGCCTTTCCAGTGACTGGAATTGGGAAATAGGCTGCGGTGTTCCTCTAGGCACTGAATCCACTCTGGGGCAGACAGGACATGTCCCGTCCACGACCACATCCCAGGGCAATGTCTGGATCCAGAAAGAATGCAAAGCTTAGAAACAGCTGAACAGTATTCCTGGAAGGTACACACCACAAACAGGCAGTTGTGATTCCTCAATAAATTGCCCAAAGGGCATGAGTGTGTGTGTATTGTACATGTGTGCATATTTATGTTGCCTGTTGTGTGTGCACACATGTGTTATTGTGTGATGCATGTGTGTATGGTATGTTCACATGGGGTGTGTATGGTACATGTGTGCATATGTGTTGTGTGTGCACATGTGTGTATTGTGTGGTGCGTGTGTATGTGGTATGTTCATGTGGGGTGTGTGTATGGTACATGGCTGCATGTGTGTGTTGTCTGTTGTATGTGCACATGTGTGTATTGTGTGGTGTATGTGTGTATGGTATGTTCACATGGTGTGTGTGTGTGTGTGTGTGTGTGTGTGTGTGTGTGTGTGTGAAGGGCGCTGGAACAATCCTGGCAGGAGTGAGTGATAGGAACTGCCATTGGTCATCCCTCTTCCTTCATCTTCAGAGTCTGTGGGAACAGGTCAGTAGAGACAGGAGAAAAATTCTATCAGCTAAAGAACCGATACTTTTTCCCTTGGGAGGAATAATGATGTTTTCTCAATGACTACACAACTCTTTTCATACCAGAGTAGCAGCAAGTTGTCTGTCATTTGTATTGCACATATTTTCCCACATTTGTCCTTTGTCTTTCAACTTTATTTATAGGGCTCTTGTCTGTTTTTGCCATTGGAAAGTTTTCACTGTTACATAGTTGAGGTTATTAATCTTTTGTTTGTGATCACCGGCTGTCATGACATGTTCAGATAGACTTTCCACCCACGATTATAAAAATATTTGTCCAGTCTCTCTCCTAGTTCTTATGTAATTTTGGTTTTTACTTTAAAACATTTGCTGTATTTGGAATTTATTTTGTGTAATGAATGAAACAAGAACCCACATTTTATTTAAAACATTTCACACCAACCTGTATTTTTCTTTCACACTATTCACTGCAGTTAAAATAGCACAATTATTTATGTGATTATCTTTTCCCAATCACCATTGATTTGAGATACCACATTTTTTTCATACAATACTTTGAAATATGCTTCTTTCTGTAAATATCATGTTGGGATTTTGACCAGAAAAGGGATTTTCTCGATTATTTTGGAAGAATTTATATGAGAATATTTCTGTGCACTCACAGGGGATGCCTTTTCACTTAGTCATATATTATCTTCTATTTCTTGGTAATTTTCTCTTTTTTTCACATAATTCAAATTTATTTGTATAATTTTATGTTTTGTACTTTTAAAATGGATTAAATTTGGGTTATATTTCTTATACATTATAAGACTTTTGATTTTTGAATATTAATATTATATCATCAAAACTTTCTCAACTCTCTTTTACTCTTTTAATTTTCAGTAATTTTCTGCTGAATCTTATGCTTTCTATTATCTGCAAATGATGATAATTTTGTCTTCTTCATTCCAATAGTTAAACCTCTTATTTTGTTCTTTTGTCTAATTGCAATGTCTATCACATAAAAGCAATGTCATATTATAGAAATTATAAGTGCTTAATTGCTAAGCTTGATATTGGCTTTTGGTATAAGATATGTTTTGATAGTAAGGAAATTATTCACCTAATCCCATTTTACAAAGAACATTTATCAAGAATGGACATTAAATTTTATGAATGTTTTATTGAAATCTACCATGGGATTATATGATTTTCCCCCTTTGGTCAACATTAATACAAATTTTCAAGCATTTAGCCACCTTTGCATTCTTGTAATACACAGTCATAGTCATGGTAAATTATTATTTAAATCTGCTCCCAGATTCTATTTGTTAATATTGGGTTGGCAAAAAAATGCCTTTGGTTTTTAAGTAAAAATAAAAGACACATTTTTCATTTTCACCAAGAACTTTATTGAATGTATTCACCGTTTTGTTCCACTACCTTCTGCCATTTTTCAGGCAACTTCATAATTCCATCTTCCCAAAACTTTTTATCTTTTTGAGCAAAGAACTCTTCCACGTGCCTTTTACAGTCTTCCACGGAATTGAAATTTTTTCCATTAAGAGAATTTTGTAAAGACCAAAATAAATGGAAATCCGAAGGTGCAATGTCTGGTGAATACAGCATGTGAATCAGAACTTCCAAGCCAAGCTGTAACAGTTTTTGCCTGGTCATCAAAGAAACATGGGGTCTTGCATTATCCTGATGGAAGACTATGTGTTTTCTGTTGACTAATTCCGGACGCTTTTCGTCAAGTGCTGCTTTCAGTTGCGAACAGTACTTGTTGGAATTAATCATTTGGTTTTCCGGAAGGAGCTCATAATAGAGGACTCCCTTCCAATCCCACCATATACACAACATCACCTTCTTTGGATGAAGACTGGCCTTTGGTGTGGCTGGTGGTGGTTGATTTCTCTTGCCCCATGATCTCTTCTGTTCCACATTATTGTACAGTATCCACTTTTCTTTGCCCATCACAATTTGTTTTAAAATGGAACATTTTTGTTACGTTTCAGTAGAGAATCGCATGTGGAAATAAGGTCAAGAAGGTTTGTTTCTCTTAGCTTATGTGGCACCCAAACATCAAAGCGATGAACATAACCAAGCTGGTGCAAATGGTTTTCATCGCTTGATTTGGATATTTTGAGGATGTCGGCTATCTCCCGCATGGTATAATGTTGATTGTTCTCAATTAATATCTCATTTGATCGCTATCAACTTCAACTGGTCTACCCTACCGTGGAGCATCATCCAGTGAGAAATCTCCAGCACGAAACTTCGCAAACCACTTTTGACATATTTGATCAGTCACAGCACCTTCTCCATACACTGCACAAATCTTTTTTTGCGTTTTGGTTGTGTTTTTACCTTTCTTGAAATAATAAAGCATAATATGCCAAGAATGTTGCTTTTTTTCTTCCATCTTCAATATTAAAATGGCTACACAAAAATTCACCAATTCCGATGTCTTTTTTTAAATGCACGCTGATATGACAGCTGTCACATACAATCTAACAAAATTGTTTCGAATGAAGTTAAAGACAACTAAGTGCTGTTAGACCATTTTACAGAAAAAACCGAAGGAACCTTTTAGCCAACCCAATACTTTATTTGAGAACTTTTTAAAAATCAATTTTGATATCTCTAGTTTTCTCTCCTGCGTTACCTATTCAAAGCAGCAGTACATTGGTATTTGTTAATTGGCAAGAATTCCTTCTTTCTCTGGCCGAGGACATTTAAAATATGCTACTTCAGCTATGTAGATAGATAGTAATTATGCATCTCTTCCCATCTAGTTTTCCAAATGTGTCAGCATAGGATTATTCAATGTTCTCTGGGATTGTGAAGTAGTCCTTGCCTCTAGACACTGCCCCAATCTGATAGGAAATGATGACAGAGAAAAAATGATGTGCTTGGCAGGCAAGTATCTCTTGCAACACTGGGTCCCTTAGCAATCAATGATGGGTCAATGGGCCCCAGTGGGAGTGTTTCTTATTCTTCCAGCAGCTAGTCCATGCCCTCAGGACTCATACTGGTGGGAACCTTCAGAACTGACTCCAGTTACAGTCAGTAACACCGCACTGTGGTCACAAGCTAGAAACTGCTGTCAGGTCATGCAAATCAGTTTGTTCCAAACGGCATTATAAAGGCTGCGTTCTTCAGGGTGTATAGTGTTGAGGCCTTTCCCAGCTACAGCCTACTTAAAGTATTAATACTTTTCCTTGCTTTTGGTTCATTTTCGTTCCTGCTTGTGTTGGCGTAGGGTTTGGGGTTAACATGTACTTCTGCCATCATTTTTTTTTTTAAATAAATTTATTTTATGTTTGGCTCCATTGGGTCTTCGTTGCTGCATGCGGGCTTGTCTCTGGTTGCTGCGAGTGGGGGCAACTCTTCGTTGTGGTGCGTGGGCTTCTCATTGTGGTGGCTTCTCTTGTTGCGGAGCACGGGCTCTAGGCGCGCGGGCTTCGGTAGTTGTGGCTCGCAGGCTCAGTAGTTGTGACGCACGGGCTCTAGAGCTCAGGCTCGGTAGTTGTGGCGCATGGGATCTAGAGCGCAGGCTCGGTAGTTGTGGCGCATGGGATCTAGAGCGCAGGCTCGGTAGTTGTGGCGCACAGGCTTGCTCCGTGGCATGTGGGTTTTCCCGGGCCAGGGCTCGAACCTGTGTTCCTTGCATTGGCAGGCAGATTCTTAACCACTGCACCACCAGGGAAGCCCCCATATGGCTTTTTTAGCAGCTGAAAAAAAAATTTTTTTTAATCAAATATAATTTTTAGCGGTGTAACACAAATATTTTTAGAAAAACCTTTCTTAGTAGATGGGTTAAACAGAATATTAAATACAGCTGAAGAGAAAATTAGCAAACCAGGAAGACAGATCTAAAGCACAGACAGAAAAGGATGTGTAAAATGTAAAGAGGGATTGAGATACGGAGGTGGAATGTGAAGGTCTGAAATACATATAATCAGAATTTCAGAAGAGAGAATAAAGAGAATGGAGGAGAAGCAATATTTGAAAAATTTGAGATTTAGGTGTTTATAAAGCCCTAGGTATAACTGAATCACTTTGCTGTACACCTGAATCTAACATAAAGTTGTAAATCTACTATACTCCAATATAAAATGAAAATTAAATTAAAAAAATAATAAAATGAAGTAAAGATGAGGGTCCCCATATTTGGGAGTGTGAAAAACTATTAGAAAAGCCATGAATTGATGGAGGAATCTGGGGCAGAAGGAAAGACTGTGAAAATAGTACTGAAATAATGAATGTCCCAAAAGGCAGTACCTGGTGGCACTGAAGATGGGGCATTTGAGGTTTAAAGGAGTTTGGATTATGGAAATGGTGGTGGCAGCAGAGATTAAGGAGAAAGCAAGCATGAGCTGATATGCTGATGGGAGATGGTATGTCTCCAAGGGAATCTGGAAAATTTTAAAATAAACCAATAGTTTATACTCAGTGTATTTTTAGTTTTTCACTGGATATAGGGCACTAGGGTAACCAAGACAGAGGAGCAGGACTTCAGAAGGAGAGTAGTCCCAGCTGAGGAATCAGAGTGAAGATTCAGAATACTGCATGTCTAAATGAAACCACAGGTCTTTTTTTTCCTGAAATCACCCTATTTATTAATTTACCTGAGTTATTTCTCATATCAGACCATGAGCCCCAAGGCAGAGCCCAGTTCGCTGCTCCGTCTACTCACGTGAGAGCACCTGACTGCGCTTGGCCCCAAATCCCAGAATACCCAAGGGACTGGAGTCTTGGGATTAGTTTAGTAAATATTTCCTACAAATATTTTTTTAAATTTCCATTAAAAGGACAGGCAGGGGACTTCCCTGGCGGAGCAGTGGTAAAGAATTGCCTGCCAATGCAGGGGACACAGGTTCGAGCCCTGGTCTGGGAAGATCCCACATGTCGCAGAGCAACTAAGCCCGTGCACCACAGCTACTGAGCCTGTGCTCTAGAGCCCGCGAGCCACAACTACTGAGTTAGTGTGCCTAGAGCCCCTGCTCCACAACAAGAGAAGCCACTGCAATGAGAAGCCTGCACACCGCAATGAAGAGTAGCCCCCACTCGCCACAACTAGAGAAAGCCCACGCACAGCAACGAAGACCCAACGCAGCCAAAAATAAAAATAAAAATAAAATAAATAAATTTATTAAAAAAAAAAAAAAAAAAAAAAAGGACAGGCAGGGACTTCCCTGGTGGTGCAGTGGTTAAAAATCTGCCTGCCAGTGCAGGGACATGGGTTCGATCCCTGGTCTGGGAAGATCCCACATGCCGCAGAGCAACTAAGCCCGTGAGCCACAGCTACTGAAACCTGTGCGCCACAACTACTGAAGCCCATGCACCACAACTACTGAGCATGCGCTCTAGAGCCCGTGAGCCACAACTACTGAGCCCACGTGCCACAACTACTGAAGCCTGCATGCCTAGAGCCCGTGTTCCGCAACAAGAGAAGCCACCGCAATGAGAAACCCGCGCACCGCAAGGAAGAATAGCCCCTGCTCACAGCAACTAGAGAAAGCCCACACGCAGCAACCAAGACCAAATGCAACCAATAAATAAATGAATTTTTAAAAAATTTAAAAAAAAAGAGAAGGACAGGCAACTGGCAACTCCAGCCCCCTGCCCTGTCTACCCCAGTGGCCCCACCACGTGTATTTTATTAAAGCCAAAACATTTCATCTGTGTCTATATGAGCTTTACATAACAGATAGTGACAGATAAGGGCATTTCTCTGGGTCTCTTAGTTTATAAATAGGATAAGGCTAGAGGGATGATCACCATCTATTAAATGCTTATCTTGTGCTAGGCGTGGAGTTATGCATTTTGTGAACAACATATGCTGTGGGTATCTAAGTATCATCGTCATAATTATCATTATCCCTACTTTAAAGATGATAAAACTGAGGTTTAGAAGCAGTTAAATCATTATCCAAGGTCACCTACCAGTACCTAGCAGAGTTGGAATTCTAACCCAGATCTTTGTACTGCAAATTTTTAAGCCTGGGGACTTCCCTGGCAGTCCAGTGGTTAAGACTCGGCGCTTCCACTGCAGGGGGCATGGGTTCCATCCCTGGTCAGGCGACTAAGATCCTGCATGCCTCGGGTGCGGCCAAAATTTAAAAAAAAAAAAATCTTAAGCTTGGAAATTCTTTGTGTACACACAATTACGTAAAAGCAAAAATCTCTCATTATTAGAGGATTCTCTGGGTGAGAAACTCAATTTCCTGTTCTCTAGTTAAGAGATCACAAAAAGACTGACCCCTGGAAATAACATTCAAACACTAGCAAATATTTCTTTTAGCTTCTCAGCTGTCAGCGTGACACCTTAGTGCTCTGTTTTTTCAAATTTCAGTATGACTCATTTTGTTTCCCAGTAAATATGATTTTAGTTTTGGAAACTCTGATTTTAAGGTGGGTGTGAACATGTGTTTTTTCTAGGTGCTTGTGTGTCAAAACAATTTGTTGTACAGTTAATTTTTAAATGCCTCTTGGCAGCTGTTTTAAACAACATGCTAGCTGCTGGGTGAGTTGAAAAATAAATGAGTTTGCTTCCTAGGAAACTACAAAATGAATGACTCCTTTCTTGTTCTTGGTAATTAAATTCTCACATTCAACTCCATATCAGAAGTAGCTTCTCTTTCATTTCCTGTGATATTTAAAACTTTTTTTTTTCCTGCACAGTGACCAAAGCACCCCATTATGCAAACACTCTGACTCCTGCTCATGTTAAACCCCCCTTGGAAAACACCCCCATTCAAAGTATCAATAGCATTTTCTTTGAAGGACATTCTAAGTAAACTGGCTTGCAGAGACTATGTTCTGTCCCATGACACAGTCTTGGTCATCTGTCTCTAATATTTCTTCACACTATACCTTGCCAAAGCTCACATGTCCCAGTTTCAGAAAACAACATTACATTGTCAGCTGATTCCAAGGCCCCAGATCAGTGGTTCACAAGCTTTCGTGCACATTGGAGTCATCTGGGAAGCTTTAAAAAAATACTGACACAAGTCTCACGTGACTCTGATTTAATCGGTCTGGAGTGCCACCTGGGCATTGAGATTTTTTTTTTTAAGGACCTCAGGTAACTCTACTGTGCAGCTGAGTTTGGAAACCACTGCCCAGAGCCCCAGGGTGCAGGTTTAATCCTGTTTGGAACAGAATAAAAGGGAACAGGCAAATGTTAGGTAAAACCATTCTTACTACCTTGGTTATCAGGAAGCAGAGTCCCTGTGATGCCTCCTCCCAACAGCTTCCTCCCCCAGTGTTGGTCCTCAGAATCGTACTTAACTTTGTCATTGTTTCCACCAATAGGGAGGATATAGCTGATTTTATTTTATTGTATTTATGTATTCATTCATTCATTCATTTATTCTTTTAATGTAGGGCTTAATGTTGAATTGAGACATGGCAAACCTTAATGGCAATACACATTATACGGAGCCTGAAACTAAGTAACACCATTTTCTGATAATCACATTATTTTAGTTCTTTTGGGAAGAAGTTTAGGGATGTTTATAACTCTTTGGTAGATGTGGATCCTCAGTCATCCGTTAGGCTCTTTCCACTGATTCCTTTATTCTGGGCCACAAACGTACAAATCTTCCCTGGGCTTTAAAACATTTTCCTTTTTCCTGCTTTCCACTCAACCCACCATACCACCTTCTTCCATCCTCCCACTGCTAAATTCTTCAAGAGTACTATCTATACTTTCCATTCTTTCCTGGACACCACCATAGCTAACTTCAATCTCCATATCTCCGTGGAAACTGCACTCACAAAGGTGATCAATGGTTTTGGGACCAAAATCCAAATCCAGTAGCTTCTCACTCTTCATTTTGCCTAACCTGTTATTTAACACCATTTAAAATTCTCTGAAGCAATGGTAATAAAAACAATATGTACTCGACATTAGAATCTATACATAGATCCTAGAAGCATAATTGAGTCCAGAAATAACCTTGAGTACTTGTGAGTAATTAACATAGGACAAAGGTGGCCTTTAAATTAAGTGGGGGCTTCCCTGGTGGCGCAGTGGTTAAGAATCTGCCTGCCAATGCAGGGGACACGGGTTCGAGCCCTGGTCCGGGAAGATCCCACGTGCCGCAGGGCAACTAAGCCTGTGCACCACAACTACTGAGCCTGCACTCGAGAGCCTGCAAGCCACAACTACTGAGGCCGCGAGCCACAACTACTGAAGCCCGTGCGCCTAGAGCCCATGCTCCGCAACAAGAGAAGCCACTGCAGTGAGAAGTCCGTGCACAGCAACAAAGAGTAGCCCATGCTCACCGCAACTAGAGAAAACCCGCGCACAGCAACGGAGACCCAATGCAGCCAAAAATAAATACATAAAATAAATAAATTTATTAAAAATCAATTAATTAATTAATTAAGTGAGAAAAGCGCCCATCTATTTATTTACTGGCTGTGCATCATGAGGAAAATGAAATTGGACCTCTTCCTGACACATCACATACGGTAAGTATATCTCTGATTTATATAAGCTTTAAATGTGAAAAAAAAGAAGAAAATTTGAAGACCTCATACATGAACTTAGAAAAGGGGAGAATTCTTAAGCAAATCAGAAAGCCCAGAATTTATAAAAGAAAACACAGATGTGCTTGGCTACATTAAAAATTTTGTTTCATATACTGAAAAACACCAAAACCAAAGTCAAAATCAAAGTCACAAATGACAGGTTGGAAAAAATATTAGTAATACATATAATAGAGATGTAATGCCCTAATATACAGAGAGCTCCTACAAATTAATAGAAAAATACTCCAAGAAGCCAAATTTTAAGTGGGTAAGGACATGAACAGGAAATTTATAGAAAAACAAATGCAAATGACCAATAAATGTGGAAGGCAGAGTAATACAAATTAAGGCAATTATGAGATATCATTTTTCACTTAGATTGGCAAAACATTAAAGCACCAATGATATGGTAGGAACGTGAGTTGCTGCAATCTTTAGGAATGGAATCCAGCTTTATCTATTACAACTAAAAACATATTTATCTTTGGCTTTGAAATCTCACATTTGGGAATCCACCTCCAAGAAATAAGGACACTGGTATGTAAGTATTTATATACGTACAAGGATCTTTGCTGCAGCTTCAATTGTGCTAAATGTCAGAGGGCCCTGAAACAAATCTTACAGACAACATACTCTTCTGAATTGATCTTCATCTTATTGTTTATAATTCAGTTCCTCCTTTCCTTGCTTCTTTTTCTGTTATTGCAGGCTTGATTTGTCACATTTAAGTAGACAAATTTGTCACATTTGTCATTTAAGTAGAAATACTTTAAAAACTTTTTAAGTAAAAGTTTCCTGCAATTTTTATTTTATACTTGCTGATGTCATGTTATTTGATACATAAAAGATAATGACTACTAAATATTAATTATAAATTATTATAAATTATGTACCTTTTTACAATTTGATTATTTTTTCTGAATTCTACTTTATCTAAAATAATA
Organism: Balaenoptera musculus; assembly: GCF_009873245.2. Lineage (NCBI taxonomy): Eukaryota > Metazoa > Chordata > Mammalia > Artiodactyla > Balaenopteridae > Balaenoptera > Balaenoptera musculus. The sequence continues at coordinate 94,738,947 of NC_045790.1, read as the reverse complement.
ACTACTTTTTATTATATTTTTGTCATGTTTTCCTGGTGGCACAGTGGTTAAGAATCCACCTGCCAATGCAGGGGACACGGATTCGATCCCAGTTCCGGGAAGATCCCACATACCGCGGAGCAACTAAGCCCGTGCGTCACAAGTACTGAGCCTGCACTCTAGAGCCCGTGAGCTACAACTACTGAAGCCCGCGTGCCTAGAGATCGTGCTCTGCAACAAGAGAAGCCACCGCAGTGAGAAGCCCACGCACCGCAACGAAGAGTAGCCCCCGCTCACCGCAACTAGAGAAAGCCCGCGCGCAGCACTGAAGACCCAACACAGCCAAAGATAAACAAATAAAATAAATAAATTAAAAAAAAAAAACTATAGTCTCCACTTGCATTTAGTTTGCATTTGCTTCCGATTTCTTTGTCTATCATTTTACTATTCTGTGTCACTTTTAGGTTTTGGGTGTCATAGATCACATTTTAAATTCTGCTTATGGTTTCCTCTAAGATTTTTGGAAGCAGTCATTAAGCTATAATTCCCTGTTTGTCAACGATGGGGTTTAAGGAGGGAAATGTGCTTTCCTTATTGAATATGAGGAATTTAGAAAACATCTGCTCCTCCCTGTTCTTGCCAGAGCACTTGAAACACTGTAAATCTGGATGGATCCTGAATGCAGCAGTGGACCTTGTTTTTATACAAGTGGGTGTTTTGTATTAACCTATGAGATGGAAGGAGGCAGGGAATTAGGATATTTGGCCTCATGATCTCTCATTCCAGGGGGAACCATCTCTACTGCTGTCAATCTCATCTCTCACTGCCAGCTGCGGTTCTGTCAAAGGAAGCAGAATGAGGGTTAGGAGCATGAGGTCTGGGGTCTCTCCACCAAGGTTTGCACCCTGAGTTCATCACTTACTAGCTGGGTGGTCTTGGGTGATTAACTTAACACATTCAGCTTCCTAATCTGGAAAAAAAAAAAAAAAAAAGGCTGGCAACAGCAGAATTCTGAATTCCATGGGGTGGTTTTGAGGATTAAATTACATAATCCATAATGCTGGCACATACTAAATGCTCATGAAATGTTAGCTGCTATTATTATTTTTATCATCATCATCCATAAAAGGGGATTGATAAGGGGATTGATGAACTTTAAAGATCATTTCTACCAGAGCTTGACAAAGTGGCATAATAATGGTTGCTCTCTCTTCGCCTAGAATTTTCTGCTCAGAGTTTTCGCACGGACCAAACACATGCTGGCCTGTAATGGGATACTCACAGATCTATTAATGAAGAGTAAATTTACTCTTTTACTCAGGAGCAGTAACTGAGACTTTCTTCAGGTGACTCATTTCTCTAGCATAACTTAAGGGGCAAGTCCTTACTACCTTCAGAAAGAAAGTTCTCCACTCAGAGCCCTCTTTTCCTTAAACTCTCTTTAGCTCTTCTTCCTACTTCCTCTGAAGTCCCCACTGTTCTTAGTTCCCACTTCAATTTTCTTGGAAAACTCAACCTCGTTGCAGGGGAGATAGAAGCCGTAGACTCTGGGATCTTCAAACATCACCTGGATGCTAGTGCCAGCATCCCCTTCTCACGCTTTGTCAGTTTCAAAGGGAGGAGGGGGTCTAGCCTATCAGTGCAGTAGATGGTGAGTTCTCCTCTTCTGGGTTACTTTTCCCTCCAACGATAGCTATGGCCGATTCAGTCTCAAAAGTTTGCTCAGCATCAAGCATATTTCATCATCCAGCTCAGGGGGTGACAAAATTTTTAATAAAACAATCATATATTGAATTGTTACATATACTAAGATCTGGGCTAATGCCTTCTTTTCTATGTATTTCTGTTAAATCTTGTATGTACCACTTATTTTATTCCTGTGGTTTTATAACATATTTTAGTAGACAACAGAGCTAGTTTCCCCTTCGGTGCTTTAATTTTTCAAAATTGTTTAGCGATTTGTGGCAGAATTTCATGTTGACTCCTCCTATCCCCATCCAAATCCTCCATCGCCTCTTCGTTAGAGGCTGGAGAAGTGAACACTTAAGGCCTCCACCCCCAACCTCCTTTGTCGCCCCAGTTGGACAGAGGATACAGTTCTAGCCAATTAGGCTGAAGTGAGGTCTACGAGGGGAGTTTCTGGGAAAGCTTTTATTTTACTGATAAAGGGTTCAAAGAGGGCTGTTGCCTCTTCTTTCTGCCTCTTCCTGTCTTGAAAGCAGTTGTGTGGCAACCATCTTGAACTTAAGAATCATTTTGTCAAGTTAAAAAAAAAAAAGTAAAGCCAGGGGAATTTATACAGCTCTATAATAGGGCTATATTATAAAATGTCCTTTCTCTAGAGCTGTGGGGGAAATTAGGCAAATATTGGCTCAGCTCCTGAGAGTGAGTTTCATTAATTCGTCCATTTAATAAGGCCTGGTTGAGTCCTTCCTGTTTGATGTATGTGAGCATAAAAAATGAGCTTATCGTCAAAGGTTGATGGGTGTACAGATAAGGAGCGAGAAATCAACCTGGATGATGGTTTGCACTTGACACAATGACATTCAAGTCTGGGCAGTAGACCCCTGCCTCCTGTGGACTCTTTACAAGAGTGATTTCCCAGCAAACTGCTTGCATTTCCTGGGCTTGGATGTCTACCGGATCCCTACCCTCCGAGGATGACTTTTCCTATCTCAAATTGCCTTGTGTACAGAACATTCTTTTCCAGTAAGTCTGGATGTCTTACTGGGGAGCAGGTGGCTGCAGGAACCATGCTTGAAGCCAGTTCTGCTACCACAGGGGTCTGAGATAGGCCAAGGGGATGACGATGACATGGACACATGTGTGCTTTGAAATCGGGAGGGAAGAGGCGACTTTAGGCTGGGGGATTGGAGACAATTTCAGAACCAAAGTGGCATGTGACCTCTCCTTCTTGGAATTACGACTAAAGTCCCACAGACCTTAAGCAATTCACCCAAAGTAGAAACAAAAACTTTTGCGGGGAAAGTGGAAATCGGATGGTGTTTGTTCTTTGTACCACAGATATCCTAAGACTTCCTGAAGTGGGCGGCTGGTAGGACCAGTGGCTGGTTCAAAGTAATTGCTAAGTTGCTTCCAAGCCAAGACCTTGAGTCATCTTCAGTGGAGTCTGGTGTCCTGGGGAAGTCCAAATCACATACTTCTCCTCTTTATCACCAGGATCCTGACCTCCCTTCAGAGGTTTTCTGAGGGCACCCAAGACCAGTACCCACTGAGGTCTGGAGGGACAGCCTGATCTTTTAAGCTTGGAATGTAGAGGCCTGAACTTGCTCCTGGGCTAGAAAGCTCTGGGCCTAGACAGAATCATTTATTTAGGTATTCGTCTTTGTTTCCTTTGTACCTTACTCAACATTCCAGCAGGTAACCAAGTCTCTGTGCTCCCTTGCCGCAGGGCCTAAAGAAGAAGCTGTCTGCAGGCCACCTCCCTTTCTGACTTTCTCCTTTGTCCTGAAGGATTGAGCATACAATGCTAGGGAAGGGAGCCGTAGAATGGCTTGAAGGATACAGTTCCTGGCTGTGAAAAAGCAAAGATTTTTCCCCAAGGGAAGAAATGGATGTCTGCAGTTTTTGTAAGTAATGGGCTCTGTGGCCCGTCCTCCACAGAACCCCAGGAAGATGACATTTCCATGTTAAGTATAGGAAGGTCTTCCGGACTCTGGCTACCAAGGCTCTCGGCCCTGGCAAAGATTTCCATGGGGCAACTGGGTCACCCAACTTTAACGATCTGTGTAAGCTTGGTCTACAGGCATCTTGGTGGAAACCATGTAGAGAAGGGGTTGCACCATAGGTCAAAGTTGGCCCGCCATGTTTTTGTATGACCTATAAGCTAACAACATTTTTTATATTTTTAAATATTTGAAAACTATTAAAAGAAGAATATTATGACATATAAAAACGATATGAAATTCAAATTTCAGTGTCCATAATTAAAGTCTTATTGGAACACAACAAAGCTCATTCATTTACCTATTGTCTCTGGCTCTTTTCAATCAACAGTGGCAAAGTTGAGTAGTTGTGACACAGTCCTGTCTGGCCTGCAAAACCTGAAATATTTTCTCTCTGGTCCTTTACAGAAAAAGTTGCTGGCCCCTGAGGCACACCTATGCCCAGAGATGTTCCTGAATGTTTTGCTTCACATCATGACTCCTGGTCATTAGCTCTGGGAGTGGGGATGGGACTGGGAGGCGGGGAGGGAAGAGAACCTTCTCAATCTCTGAAATTTAATTTCCCGACAGCTGAATGCAATAGGGCTCAGTGTCACCCCTACAGTAATTTTATGTAAAGTAGATAAACAATATGATCTTTCTTGCACGTTCAGGTTTGTGTTATAAATTCATTCTTATCTCATAGGCCTTCCTGGCTTTTGTTTCACAGATCCTGTTTTGGAAGTAACACTCATAGGTCTCTTCCATCTCTGCACATCCAAATCCTACCATCAGATCGTAACTTAACTGTTCACCTTCCTCTCCATCCCTGGAAGTCTAACTTTGTTTATTCAGCTTGCAGGTCCACCTAAAAACATTTTTCAGAACAAACATACTTTCAAATATCCTGATTGCTTTTCCTCAGACAGCTGGACCATTTCTCCCAAATTAAAGTTTTGTTGTGATTTCTCCATCCCGTAAATCCTCATTGGACTCTGATACACATGATCACATTCTGGTAATTTGTATACATTTCTTGTGAGTTTCCTCAGTTCAGGAACTGAGTCTACGCCTGCTAAGCCATCCTGGGCAAGAACTGGCTCAACCAAGTTCAAATTCTGGTTCCAAAACTAGCTGTATGACCACGAACATATCATTAACATCTACAGGCCTCAGTTTCATCATCTGAAAACTTCCATTAATGCTCTCTGTGCCTAGAGATGTAAGAATTAAATGAGATAGTGCCTTGAAAGTGCTTTTTAGGAATCAGTTGCCCCAGTACCCTTTGCAGTCCAACCCAGAGCCTAGAGCACAGGAGGCCCCAAAAATTGCTGAAACTCTGTTTGTGGCAGTCACACTGGGGGCAAGATGAGACCCTGGCTTTGGAAACGAGCACTTTGCCCCAGCATTTCCTCTTTCTCCTGAGGGTTGTGACCAGTCCTGAGAACCAGCAGCATTCCCTTTGACCCCCACCTTGGTCCTCACAGTTGCATCACCACCACATGATCATAGCTGTGGTGGGACCACCCAACAGGAGAGGAGGGGAGAGTTTGAACTGGACCAGGTGGGACTGTAAATGCCAGGGTAAGAAGGAGGCCTGGAGGGGCTCCCAGCAGAGGCGGATGAGCAGAGCTGACAAATGCTTCAGCAGATGCTACGGGCAGATTTGCAGCCATCCCTCAACCCTTTCTGAATGCTCCAGCCTCAGGCATCCAGTCACCAGGGCCACAGCTGATAAGGTGACTTTACCAGAGGAGATGTAACAATTATTCCCTCTCTGCTCCTGCTTGGCCCTGGCTTTTGTGTAATCTCGTTAGGAATGGAGCCAACTCTCTTGGAGAGGCCAAACAAATCTCAGGATGTACATCCTTCAGAGACAGGATAATTCATGATTCAAAATCCTCCAGATTTATTTATTTTAAATAACTGAGATATTGTATGTACTTCCTCCTGCGAAACATGCTCTGTGCATTTAAACCCGAGCCCCCCTAAAACCGAGATCCTCTGCTGAGTTTATGAGAACCTCTCTATCCAAAAAGTTATTACCTTTCTTGTCCAACACCTGTTCCCCTCAAGATTGAGGAGTATCAAAAAAGGGGGAGGATTGAAATCGAGCAGGACCCCTCAGGGTCCTCCTGGGTCCAAAAGTCTTTCTGTGTCCCCCGTTTCTTATTTGTAGGGAAAAGGCTTTCAGCCTCCTAGACTGTCCCTGAGTTCCAAAGGGCAGATTCAAACAGCTACTAATTAGAGGAGTGAGGGAATGCAGAAACAGAGGAAAGGCAGTCAGGAAACAATAGTGCAATTGCTGGATCATATGGTAGTTCTATTTTTAGTTTTTTAAGGAACCTCCATACTGTTCTCCATAGCGGCTGTATCAATTTACATTCCTACCAGCAGTGCAAGAGGGTTCCCTTTTCTCCACACCCTCTCCAGCATTTATTGTTTGTAGATATTTTGATGATGGCCATGCTGACTGGTGTGAGGTGATACCTCTTTGTGGTTTTGATTTGCATTTCTCTAATAATTAGCGGTGTTGAGAATCCTTTCATGTGTTTGTTGGCACTATTTACAATAGCCAGGACATGGAAGCAACCTAAGTGTCCATCGACAGATGAATGGATAAAGAAGATGTGGCACATATATACAATGGAATATTACTCAGCCATAAAAAGAAACAAAATTGAGTTATTTGTAGTGAGGTGGATGGACCTAGAGTCTGTCATACAGAGTGAAGTAAGTCAGAAAAACAAAAACCGTATGCTAACACATATATATGGAATCTTAAAAAAAAAAAAGGTTCTGATGAACCTAGGGGCAGGACAGGAATAAAGACACAGACGTAGAGAATGGACTTGAGGACATGGGGAAGGGGAAGGGTAAGCTGGGACAAAGTGAGAGCGTGGCATTGACATATGTACACTACCAAATGTAAAATAGATAGCTAGTGGGAAGCAGCTGCATCGCACGGGGAGATCAGCTCGGTGCTCTGTGACCACCTAGAGGGGTGGGATAGGGAGGGTAGGAGGGAGACACAAGAAGGAGGGGATATGGGGATATATGTATATGTATAGCTGATTCACTTTGTTATACAGCAGAAACTAACACACCATGTAAAGCAATTATTCTCCAATAAAGATGTTATTTAAAAACAAACAAAAAAAACAAAACAGAAAAACAATAGTGCAGCATGAAGCAGGGTCCCATTTCCTCCTCAAGGGGTCTATATACGTAACAATCTGATACAAATCTCTGAGTTCTTCTGTAAGAACTAAGGCCCCCACCCAAGTGAAGGATGGTCACTTTAGGCTGAGCACAAGCACGTGGACCCCAGACTGGCTGGAACCAGAAGGCTGATGATTGACATTATTGGAACACCACTCTGTTACCTCCCCACCAACCAATCAGAGGAAGGTCACACAGCCTGCAGACCTCCCCCCAAATTTTGCCTATAAAAACTCTTCCCCAAAAACTATTGGAGAGTTCAGGCTTTTTTTGAGCATGAGCCACCGGTTTTCCTTGCTTGGCACCTGCAATAAACTTTTCTCTGCTCCAAACTCTGACTCTAGGTTTGTTTGGCCTTACTGTGCGTCGGGCACATGAACTTGGATTCGACAACACACTTCCTTTGATCGCCTCCTTTGTAGGCTTAGATGGTCCACTTCTGTGAGCCCACTCCATTGGAGGGATGTCCCCTCTGTCAGACGGGGTGGGAATCCAAGTTTGGGAGACAGGAATCCTGCTTTCTGGCTTTTTCTCTAATCCATCTTTTCCACTCTTCACTATCTCTTTACACAATTCGAGCCTCTCACAGAGGGGCTTTGTCTGCCTGTAGGACAGCTGTGAGAGAGTCCCTGAGGGGGTGGTTGACAGTAACCAGACTGGCTCTGCACCAATTACTTGTCTAAGACCACATTTGGAAGTCCTTTTGATGGGAAGACAGGCCAGTCCTGGGAGGAGCCTTCCACCTGCTGTTTTCTGCTCCCCCATAGTCACGGCCAGGGGTCTTCCTGCTTCTAGGTCTGTTTGACAGACTGTGTGTCTGGGTCTTCTCTCCAGACTCTCACGGCTGGGACACATCCACTCTTGGAGGCTCTGTGTCCTGGCTCTGTCCTTTGCCTTCTGAGGGGCCATAATATGTGGTTATCCTGTCTACTGCATCTTAAATTTCTCTTCTCTGGGAGACTCCCATCAACATGAAAACATGCTCTTTCTTTCATGCCCCCAAACCAAGCAAAAGCCCTGAAACAACCCTCCTTAGACCCCATGCTCCCCCTTTAGCTGCAACTCACTTTCTCTTCTCTCCATTACGGCCAGACTTCTCGAGAATATTGATTACCCTTGCTGTCTCCACCTCCTCACCTCTGTTCCACCTGCAGCCCACAGCGATCTGGTTTCTAGCTGAGGCATCTATTAGAACTGCTCTTGTGAAGCTGGCTTATTCAGTCCTCAGCTGATTTGATCTCTGTTGACCCCTTTCGTCTCCTTGAAACATGCTTTCCTTTGGCCTCTGTGACATCTCACAGTCCTGGATTTTTCTCTTACTTCTCTGACCATTTTTTCTTAGTCTCCTTTATCAACAACTACTCCATCCAGTTTCTTTGGTTGGAGTTCCTCAGGGTTCTGTCTTAGACCCTCTTCTCATCCTATACTCATTTCTCAAGAAATTGCATCTACTTCTTTGGCTTTAAATACCATGAGAGAGCTCACATCTTACAGCAGAACAGCCCCACTGCAGTATCGGAGCTGTTGGCTTTGATGTGGAAGGTCAGGTTGGGTCAGGAGAGGCCCAGAGAAGAGAGAAACTGGGGTTTCAATCCATAGAACCAGTGAAGAAGCAACCCAGTGAAATATCTTTCCTCACCTGAGAAAGTCACTCACTGGGGGCAGTCAAGGTGGGCTAGACTGTGATGGGGCCGGTGAGCCTGGGGACCCTTGATTGGCCTGGGGGCTCTCAGTCAGATGGGTTGACCTTAGCTCTTAAAGATATATTATCTGTATGATTCCATTTCTATGAAATATCCAGAATAGGCAAATCCTATTCTGTAGAGACAGAAAGCAAATTAGTGACTGCCAGGGTGTAGGGGGAGGGGAGACAGGGAGAGATGGCATAATGGGTATGAGATTTCCTTTTGGGTTGATAAAAGTGTTCTACCACTAGACAATGGTGATGGTTGCACAACAGTATGAATGTACTAAATGTCACTAACAGTAGAAAAAATATATATTTTGGATTGACCCCAGAAGAAGAACCACTGTAGCTGAACCAAACCACCTAGACCAGGGATGAATTCAAGCACAGCTGTGACAAGTAGGTAAGGAACTGTACACTGGAACTGATTCTTCCCACCAAAACGATTGAAAATGACAACTTGCCCTAAGATAGCGTACAGAATGTGCTATTCTATAAGACAGCTAGGGGATTTCTAACCATATTAATTCACAGTGAACCACAGGTGTGTAGTGTGACAGTAGAATACAGGTCTAAAGTTGAAAGATACACTTTTTTTTTCAAGTCTATATTTCTGTGACTATGATGAAGTCACATCTGATGGTTCAGTGGAGAGCATTCTGGTAGCCTGATCTGAGGTTGGGGAAGGAAGCTGGTTTGAACTTTTTAAGGCCTTAAGAGCTGGCAGGACTCTGTAACCATTTGGAGAAGTCTAGAATTATACCCTTGACAAGTGAAGTGAGTGAACACTGTCCTGTGCTGGTCCTTTACTGATACTGTCTTATTGTATTTCTCACAACAACTCTATGAAGGGACACAGTGGACCCAAGATTTGAACCAAGTATATCTACCTCCAGAATCTATTAAATCCTTCTGAGCCTGTGAGCCTATTGGAGTCCCTGAGTCAGAAAATGAGGAATTGGCTGGGGGAGGGAGCTGCTGGTGCCCCAGTGGTTCTGCCTAAGGTTGCTGAGCCAGCTTCCATCATGGCATATCTCTTACTGTGCCTACAGGCTGTGTAGACCGGAAGACATGGCCTACACACTCGTCTTGGCTGTGACCTTGACTTTTCTCTACTCTGCTAACAAAATGTGAGAGAACCGTCACTGCTCAGTGAAACTTATAGAGCTTGCTTGCTTGTCAATTTCCCCCTCATACTTGCCATCCCCTCTTCATTTCCTGACTTGTAAACAATCAGGAGGAGAGCAGGTGACTGCCGGGTACACTAACCAGATAACTCTGCTGTGCTCAGCACATCCTGTTATTGTGAATCTCAAGTCCTGCTTTGGCATCTACTGTCCTCTTTTCTCTCCTTTTTCTAGCCTGCAGTTAGGAGTGTGATTGGATTTATAGAGATTGACATTAATATTTTTCACTGGGGGAATCAATATGGTGTACTTGGAAGATTGTGAGCCTTGGGACTGGTGCTGGATTCAAATTCCAATTCTAATACTAAACCTCAGTTTCCCACTTTACCTGGAAATAAATAAAAATATTGAACTCAGAATCCTTTCTATTTATTTATTTTTAAAATTTCTTTTATTGAAGTATAGTTGATTTACCATGTTGGGTTAATTTCTGCTGAACAGCAAAGTGATTCAGTTATACATATATATATTATATATACATTCTTTTTCATATTCTTTTCCATTATGGTTTATCAGAGGATATTGAATATAGTTCCCTGTGGTATACAGTAGGATCTTGTTGTTTGTCCATTCTCTATATAATAGTTTGCATCCGCTAATCCCAAACTCCCAGTCCTTCCCTCCCCCACCTCTCTCCCCCTTGGCAACCACAAGTCTGTTCTCTGTGTCTGTGAGTCTGTTTCTGTTTTGTAGATAGATTCATTTCTGTCATATTTTAGACTCCACGTATAAGTGATATCATATGGTATTTGTCTTTATCTGTCTGACTTACTTCACTTAGTATGATAATCTCTAGGTCCATCCATGTTGTTGCAAATGGCATCATTTCATTCTTTTTTATGGCTGAGTAGTATTCCATTGTATACATGTACCGCATCTTCTTTATCCATTCATCTGTCGATGGACGTTTAGGTTGCTTCCATGTCTTGTGCTGCTATGAACATGGGGATACGTATACCTTTTCGGAATCCTTTTTGAGGGCTGCATGAAATAATGGAAAAGGACCTAGCTCTTTTCCTGACTTTTAGTAGGCACTCAATAAATTCTATTTCTTTCCCTTCTCCAACCCCCCTCTCAAGTGTTTCAGTTTTAGCACTAAATCCAGATGAAGTCTTTGACCATGACACTGTCTCCATGCTGTGGTGCTCAGAGTGAACAGGATGGGATAAGTCACTGAGAATGTGGGATTCAGGTGGACACAGCAGGGAGGCAGCCCCTGCCTCTCCCTCAGTGAGGGAAGCAGGGAGGCTGCAAGATTCTGAAGGACATTCTGCCTTTTCCCTCTTCTCTTCCAAAGCTCACTCCTGGCCCAGCATCCTCAGCCTGGGTCCCCATTGACACAAGTTACTCTGCAGGCCTTGCCCCTCTTGAACCACGACTGAGAGTGGTGGGGTCTAGGCTTGGGAGAAATGATAAAATACGTGCTTTGTCTCTGGTGCAGCTAATATCCTGAATTTGGTCCTTTCTCTCCTTCAAGTTAGCTTTCCTCACAGTGTCCTTATCTCTCCTCTCCATCTTCCCCTCGACCCACATATATCCCAAACCTCAGCTTCCAGAAGGTATGCGGGTCAGGCCACGTCCCTCCAAGGGCAGCCTCAGTCCTGCCATAACATATTACAACATGGTTGCCCAAGAAATGCCCAGCAGAGCAATGAAGAACGTCAGCTTGGTACTTGCATATTGGTACAATATTTCTCTGTTTCCTCCTTTCCTTCTTTCTATGTCAGCCACGTAAATTAGAACACCCAGAATAATAATATCAGGTATCATATATTAAGCATATGATATATTTTCAGAACTATTCTAAGTTTTTTATTTACATGTATTTACTCACTAGCAACAACTCTATGAATTAAGAATGATTATTATTCCCATTTTACAAATAAAGAAATGGAGGCACAGAAAGGTCAAGTCACTCATCCAAGGTCATACAATTAGTGGTAAACCAAGAATCAAACCCTGGAAATTTAACTCTTACCTCTTGGGCTTTTAGCATCATGCTATTGCAGAATAGGATATAACATGACTTTTAGTGTTAAGGTCTGAAATTTGGGTCATGACTCAAAGGTCAATAGTTACTGGGATGCAATCAGTATCTTTTGGCTGAAACTTGTTATTTGCAAATTTCTATAATCAGAGCATGTATGTTGAGATATACATTGGTGCAGCCATTTTTGGAAAATATAATTTGCCCTAACATCTTTGAGGATGTTATAAAAATTAGGATCTTTATATAAAATATTAAAATTTATTCTACTAATAAAAAGTAAAGTTTAACCACAAAATTTCCTTCTTACTCTGGGTTCCACTTACACCTTCAAAGCATCCCCTATCTAGCAGATGGAGGTGGCCCCAAAACCATAGTCTCTATATACAGAGAAATTAAAAAGACTACATAAAAAGTTTCTGTTTCAAACTTACATATTCTTCCAGGTAAAGAATGTATTCCAATCCCTTAGTTGATACTTAAAAAACCCAGAGGGGGGAAAATTAGTTTCAACCATAAGAGGTAGAGAGAGAAGTCAAACGCTTTTGGGTGTCCCCATGTGTAGGTGAAGTAGCGGTAATGATGAGCATGACTGTTTTGTTTTCCCCACACTGTCCCGGATTCTGCTGGGCTGGACCTGCACTCCCTGAATATGGCTGCCCCCATCTTCTGGCTATTACTGCCTGGCAGCCTGCCAAGAGCACTTCTGGTGACATTCCTGTGCAACCTACAAACTCTCATTATAGCACAGGCTCTGTGATGACATGGACCCGAGCAAAGATGGGGGCTCCAAAGTTATTTCTCCCCATTGAGATAACTGTGATTGAGCACATATCCTTGTTTTGTTTACTGGAAAAAGAGACTGATTAACGGGCAGGAATGTTGAAACACGAAACACTATCATTAGAAAAAAGTCAGTTCTAGCCACAAAGGTAGTGAAAGTCAGTTTGAAAGCATAATGCAATGTGGTTGAAAGAAGAATACAATATTAGTCCATGATTATTGAGCACTTTGCACAGTGTATTTTATTTAATTTTCACAACAAGCCCTATAAACTGGGTGTTAAAATTATCTCCATTTTTAATACTACTCAACCATAAAAAAGAATGAAATAATGTTATTTGCAGCAACATGGATGGACCTAGAGATGATCATACTAAGTGAAGTAGGTCAGACAAAGACAAACACCATATGATATCACCTGTATGTGGAATCTGAAATATAATACAAATGAACTTATTTACAAAACAGAAACAGACTCACAGACATAGAAAACAAACTTATGGTTACCAAAGGGAAAGGGGGTGGGGGAGGGATAAATTAGGCATTTGGGATTAGCAGATACAAACTACTATGTACAAAATAGATAAACAACAAGGTCCTACTGTATAGCACAGGGAAATACCTTCAGTATCCTGTAATAAACCATAATGGAAAAGAACATGAAAGAGAATGTATATACATATAACTGAACCACTTTGCTGTACACCAGAAAATACAGTGACAGCACTGAGTCCTAACCACTGGACAACCAGGGAATTCCCAATAAAAAATTATTTTAAAAAATTATTTCCATTTTCCATGGATGGGGCAACTGAGGCTTTGAAGGTTGAAATAACTTGCCCACAGTCACACAGATGGTCAGTGATGGAGCTGGAATGCAAATCCAGACAGTCTAATGTTCACATTCTTAACCCCTAAGCAACGCTTCTGAGCCCTCCACACCTGCTGTTACTCTTCTGTAGCTTGGTTGAGTTAATGATATCACCTCCCAACTGGTCACCCAGATTCAGGAGTCATCCTTCACCAGGCCCTCTCCATTTCCTTCACAGCCACTATTTGTTTAACAGGATTATTGAGGCTCTGCCATGTGCCAGGTAGTGCGGATACAATGGGGTACAAGGCACTAAAGATTCCTGCTCACGTGAAACAGGGAAATGCCAGGCTGGAGAGCCTCTTGCAGCCATGTTTCCTGCTGTGTGACAGAAATCCAGAGCAAAGTAAGCTGACATTCAGAAAGAACCAAAAGTGAGAGATGGTCCAGGTACAGTGTCCAAGATTAGGTTTCTAGATGTTTCTGAGGCCAGCTGCACCCTGCTTTTGCTGCATTTATTTTAGCCTTTTGATAATTTCCACTTTCTGCTTCAGATGGTTAGAGTTGTGTTTCTGTGACTTGCAACTCAACTATTCTTGAACGATACAACCCCAAACAAAAAGACATCTACAAACTCACCCCCAGAGATAAACCATTTTCACATTGTGGTGTGTATACTCACAGTGGCATCTCTTAGAGCATCTGCCCAGCTCTCAGAGAGTCTTGGCCATGGCCCCTGATTCACAGGGAAAGACCACCAGTTGCCATGTCAATGTTACGTGGCCGAAGTTTATTAATCCAAACAGTCACTCCTGGTCCAAGTTGGGCCAATCAGAAACTTTCTTCTTAAAATTTTACATTTGGACTATAAAGACACAGCCTAGGTGGGAATGGTTTTATCAAAGCTGTAGAGGAAGAAGTTCTTCAAATCCATCCATCGAGAAGGTATACTAGTGGTGTTCTTGTTCCACATCCAACCATGTTTGGAAGGTACAACTCCCAATTTCATGAGATATTCTAGTGTTTTCTCAGTAAATTCCTCCCCTTTTTTCTTTCTTTTCTTAGGTTGGTCTAGGCCAGCCTTAGTGTCTTGCAAACAAAAGAACTTTAACTCATAAATTCTTCCAGACTTTTTTTATGTGTGTGTGCAAATATAATATAATGTCGTATACTATAATAAAAAATAAAAATAGGATCAAACTCTATAAACTGTTTTGTAATGTGACATGATATATGTAACATATGATGAGCATTTTTTTTTAAACTTTATTTAATTTCATTTATTTTGGCTGTGTTGGGTCTTTGTTGCTGCACACGGGCTTTCTTTAGTGTGGTGAGCAGGGGCTACTCTTCGTTGTGGTGCGTGGGCCTTCTCATTGCGGTGGCTTCTCTTGTTGCAGAGCACAGGCTCTAGGCGCGTGGGCTTCAGTAGTTGTGGCACGTGGGCTCAGTAGTTGTGGCACATGGGCTCAGTTGCTCTGTGGCATGTGGGATCTTCCCGGACCAGGGCTCGAACCTGTGTCCCCTGCATTGGCAGGCGGATTCTTAACCACTGAGCCACCAGCGAAGCCCTATCATGAGCATTTTACAAAGTCAATAAATATTTATTTTTAGCACTATGTCATTATATATATATATATATATATATATATATATATATATACCATTATTTATTTAACCTAGTTTTATTTTTGGTCATTAGAGAATTTAACATTTTCCCCTATTAAAAATTCTGCTCCTTTCTTAGGATAGATAAATCCCTGAAAATCACATTTCTGGACAAAATAAATGGATTTTTAAAGACTTTTAATTTATACTGTATAGTTTCTTCAGAAAATGTGTGCCAATTTATATTTTTATCTTTGATGAATAAGAGCGATTTCCTCATATGAACAATAGCATAGGCATTAAAATTATTTGGTATCTTTGTTAATGTAGTAACAAACAATAATCCTTGTTTTAATTTGTATTTCTTTGATAGCTCTAATCTTGAATATTTTTTTCCTCCCAAATTAATGGCCATTGTATAACTACTTCATTTATAAAGTATCTATTTAGGTCCTTTATCCATTTTTCTGTTGGAATTTTCATTTTTTGGTTTTAATTTGTAAGAAATCTTTATATATAATATAATATGCACACATATATGTTTTTCAACCACATTTGGTGTTTTGAAAAATATTTGTGTTTGCAAAATTTTCCCAGTTTCATGTTTGCCTTTATTTATGCTTTGTTATTGTTTTATTGTTGTTGCTTTACAGTGATGTTTATGTAACTGTTATGTAACTGTTAGCTTTATTACTCTTTTCCTTTGTGGTTTCTGATTTTTGTGCCATGCTTCCAAAGGCTTTGCATATGCCAAGATTATATGAATATTTGTCTGTGTAAGCTACTATGATTTTTTTACATTTAAATCTATATTTTATTCTGAATGCATTTGATGTAAAGCAAGGATCAATTATTTCCCCCTAAATATTTGGCCAGCTTATAGTTTTCCCCAAATGGTTAACCATATCAATTGTAGAATAATCCCTCCTTTCAGTGATATGAAATGCACCTTTATCATGAACTTAAGCCACATCGTTACTATGTCTGTTTCAGGAATTTCCATCTCCAAGTGCAGCCTCTGATTTTGCTCTCATGACACCAGACTCAAGTCTTCTTTGCACTTGTCCTTAAAGAAGAATCCAATCCATTAATGATCAATGCTGATTTTACTAAATATTTTCTAGGAGAGACAGAGGAGTGGGTTTCCATCAAGTTCCAACGTACAAACAAATAAATAAGCCCCCAGTCCCACTTGGGCTGAGCTGCTGTATGCTTCCCCACTCAGGGTCTGAGTCCTGACAGGGTTTTCAAATATTTGTTTTCTAGGTAAAGGTCAGTTCTCCAGCTTTGCAGGCCCTCTTGCCCAAGGGCCTTGGTGATCAAGAAATCTGGGTGCTCGAGGGGAGGAATCAGGGTGTTGTGTTGCCCTTATTTACATCCTTGTGGGATTACTGGGCTCTAGAGGTATGCTCCCCTCCTTGTCTGGGACAACTGGACCTTCTGACAATGATAGGTCTTCAAGTCCACGGCAGCCCACTGTCAGCTCCAGGCCAGTCTGGAGAGACCAAAGAAGACTTGCAGATAAAGGACTCTTGCATTTGAAAGGTGAATGTCATGACTGCTGTAGAGCAGATTCCAGACATCTGTTGTCCTATCTCATTGCCAAATGGCCATCTCCCTGCACCACCATCATACCAAGTTTTGCTCTTTGTAAAATACTTCCACATACGCTATCTTATTTCCTCCTAAAAATTCTGTAAGTGGTGATTGTCTCCAATTTATAGAAACGATAACATTGGAAGTTATATAACTATAACTTAGAAAATGTGGAACTAGATCAGAAATTTAACTGATAAGTCTGATGCAAAATTGTTTAACTTTCCCCCATGGAACAGGTATTATCCTTGCCTCACGCCCACCCCCAATTTGCTTTCTCCTATAACAAAGTCTTTTTTTGTTTTTTATAAACTTATTTATTTTATTTATTTATTTTTGGCCACGTTGGGTCTTCGTTGCTGCACACGGGCTTTCTCTAGTTGTGGCGAACTGGGGCTACCCTTCGTTGCAGTGCGAGGGCTTCTCATTGCAGTGGCTTCTCTTGTTGCAGAGCACAGGCTCTAGGCACGCGGGCTTCAGTAGTTGTGGCACGTGGGCTCAGTAGTGGTGGCTCGCGGGCTCTAGAGCACAGGCTCAGTAGTTGTGGTGCACGGGCTTAGTTGCTCCGTGTCATGTGGGATCTTCCTGGACCAGGGCTCGAATCTGTGTCCCCTGCATTGACAGGTGGATTCTCAACCACTGTGCCACCAGGGAAGTCTATAACAAAGTCTTTAGTTCAGTGTTTTCCAGGTCAAACCCTGGGCTCTGTGCCCTCTGGTCTCCAAGTTTTCCAAGCTTATTTTCAGTTAGACTTTCTGAAAGGGCTAAAAGTGAGGCTGAAGTTTAGCTTGAAAAGAGACAAAGTCAAGGTTACTTGAAAGGAATGGGCATTGTGCCCTGAGGTTTGCAGTGTAAACTGAACTTCTTGCATTTTTAGATAGAAAAAGGGCTCAATGCTGTCCAGCCTGAATTGTCAACCAGTGGCCCTGTTTTAAGGGAATTTTCCTGCTTCAGGGCTGCTGAAGTGAGGAGTGAAGCTCTGGGGTGCACAGGGGGTGCAATAAGTGAAAAGGAGCTTGGCAGATGAGAGAATTGTCTATTTCAGTGGTATCTTCATATTCATTAGGACACAGCAGTTTATGGTATTCATTAATGATTTCGAAATCTTCATATCAGTAATTAAGTCCTTTTAGACTCCAGATAAATGTAATTATTTGTGTTGCCTTATTGTGTTTTTTAATAACTAGATTTGCCAGAGATTCGTCTCATTGTTTTTTGTTTTCCCAAAGAAACAGCTCTTGGATTTACTTATCTGTTCCATCCAATTTTGTTTCCTAATTAATTAGTTTCCACCTTTATCTTTATTCTTTTGATCTTCTTGATTTCTTTGGGGCAGATTTTATTTAAATCCCTGTCATTAAATGTTCACCCTTTATCATTATTCTTTGTTTAGTAATAAAAGCATTATTAAATGGAAGCATCCATTTATTTTTATAAGTTCTATTTTATAAATAGCTTGCAACAGTAAGTTGATGTTGGGGAGTGCTGAAGTCTTTTCTAGTTTCCAAATGGTGGATATTAAAAATCCAGATGGAATGTTGATGACACTTGCCAATATTATCTACATCTGAAACTGCAGAAATGCATAAATCATTTTCACCCAGCCAATTTATACTTCCCCTTAGAGGTTTGTGCAGAGCTGTATATAAGAAACACTAGGGAATTCCCTGGTTATCCAGTGATTGGGACTCCGTGCTTCACTGCCACCCCCAGGTTCAATCCCTGGTCGGGGAATTAAGATCCCTCAAGCCGCGAGGTGTGGCCAAAAAAAAAACAAAAAACAAAAAACACCACCACAACAAAAACACACACACTAATCAAATGGGAATCAAAGCACCCTTTTATTAATAGCTGAGACAGTTCATATAATGTCCAGAGAGAAGCTCTGGAGAAACTAGAATGGGGTCAAGCCTAACAGAGGTCCTGCTCTAAATCTTGGGACCAAATACTCAGGCCTCCGGCTGCAAGAGCTGGCTGGACTCTGAGAGATGCCCTGATTATCGCCACCTGGGCATCAAGGATCCCCAGGCACACAGAAGTGGAAGAGGACGAGGAAGTGAGCAGAGATGCTGTAAAGCCACCTGGCTTGGGGGAAGAGTGTGAGGCAGGAAGCAAGTGGGCAGAGAAGCATGTGGCATGGGGAGAAGCAGCTAAACGTTCCCTCCCTGCATATAGTAGAGAGCTTATCTTTGTGTCATCGTTTTGTTATTCATGTCTACTTAACGCTTTGTGATCAGAGAATGTGGTCTCAAAAAGTTCTGGGCTCAGAAATTAATGAGGTTTCCTTGCTGGGCTCTTTCTCTGTGCAACTGTTTCTTTGACATTTAAAAAGAAACAATTTTATATGCATTTCAATATGTCTACTAATTCAAGCTTATTATACGTATTAGTCAACATTTTAATAAATTTATTTATTGTTCATTTGGTGATAGAGCAATAGGAAGTCACAAACATATTGCTACAATTGTGTATTTAGAAAATTACATGACAAGTTTTAATATTTCTTTTTTTTTTTAAAGTGAAAGTATTTTTTTTTATAACTTTTTTTTAAGGTTTTTGAATTTATTTATTTATTATTTTTGGCTGTGTTGGGTCTTTGTTTCTATGCGAGGGCTTTTCTCTAGTTGCGGCAAGCGGGGGCCACTCTTCATTGCGGTGCGCGGGCCTCTCACTATCGCGGCCTCTCTTGTTGCGGAGCACAGGCTCCAGACGCACAGGCTCAGTAGTTGTGGCTCACGGGCCCAGCTGCTCTGCGGCATGTGGGATCTTCCCAGACCAGGGCTCGAACCCATGTCCCCTGCATTGGCAGGCAGATTCTCAACCACTGCGCCACCAGGGAAGCCCTAATATTTCTTCATTCATCTTTTACCTCTTATTCATATAAAATGATTCTCTTTGTCTTGTTGAAGACTTAAGCCTTGGATTTCACTTTTCTGCTTTCTGCTATGAGTATTGCCAGGCCTTCTTTTTTTTTTTAATTGAAGTAAAATTGACTTACAATATTATATTAGTTTTAGGTGTACAACATCGTGGTTCAATATTTTTATACGTTACAAAATGATCACCACCGTAAGTCTAGTTACCATCTGTCACTGTACAAAGATATTACAATATATTGACTATTTTCCCCATGGGGTACATTACTTGCCAGACCTTTTTGTATTTGTTTGATGTATCTTTGCCTACGTTTTAAACTTTCCTAAGTATTTTGCATTAACTGTGCCTTAATCTGAAACTTTTGTGCTATGTCTGTCACATTATTTTATATTTTTTTCATTTTAAAAAATATTTATTTGTGTTTTCATTCTTTTCTTCTCTCCCTTCTTCCCTCTCCCTTCCCTTCTTCCTACCTCCTCTTCCATTCCTTTCTCCTTCCTTCCTTCTTCCTTCCTTCCATCCTTCCTTCCTCCCTCCCTCCCTTATTTCCTCCTCTCTCCCTCTCCTCCCACCTTTCACTAACTGTAAATATACACTTCAATAGTTTTTAGTAAATTTGTAGAGCAGTGCAGCCCTGACCACAATCCAGTTTTAGAACTTTCTTATCATCCCCAGGCAACCAACAATATGTTTTCTGTCTATAAATTTGCCTTTTCTGTGAAATTCACTCAAGTGAAATCGTACACTAGGCAGTCTTTTGTGCCTGGCTTTTTTTCACTTAGCATGATGTTTTTGAAGTATTTTGTGTATCATTATTTCATTCCTTTGTTGCTGACTAGGATTCCACGATGTGGATATACCACATTTTTTCTTCCACTCACCAGTTGGAGGACCAGTTTGGAGCTATTATGAGTAACGTTGCTATGAGTGTAATTCCCGTGTAATTATTTCTGTGAACATGTTTTCATTTTTCTTGGGTAGGTTCTCAGGAGTGAAATCTATGGTAAGATTTATGGTAAGTTTCTGTTTGACTTTATTTTTTGTTTGTAAAAATACAGGTAGAACAATAGATAATTTTTCCCAGCTATGTCTAGCCTTTCTATTTCTCTCCTTTTCCTTTTTTTCCAAATCGAGAAGAGTATTCTTTATGTAGTTGAATATATCTGTACAGAGTTGTTGCTTTAATTTAGACTCTTTGGAATGTGCGACGCAGTGCTTTAGTTTTAATTTAATTGAGATAATTCATATAACATAAAATTCACCATTTTAAAGTGTACAGTTCCATGGTTTTTAGAATATTCACTACATTGTGCAACCATTGTACTACCTAATTGCAGAATATTTCCATCACCCCTCAAAAAGGCCCCCTACCTATTAGCCATCAGTCCCAATTCCTCTCTCAGCCCATCCCCTGAGAACTGCTTGTCTACTTTCTGTATATATGGATTTGCTTATTCCAGAAATTTCATAAATATGGAATCATACAATATGTGGCCTTATGTGTCTGGCTTCTGTCAATTAGCCTAATATGTTTGGCTTTTTTAAAAAACACCCTATGTCACTTTGCATTCCCATCAGCAGACTATGAGGGTTCCAGTTTCTTTGGATAGTGTTGTTGTTTTTTGGGGTTTTTTGTTTTCTTTTGTTTTGTTTTGTCTTCTGGCCACACCACACGGCTTGTGGGATTTTAGTTCCCTGACCAGGGATTGAACCCGGGCCCTTGGCAGTGAGGGCCTGGAGGCCTAACCCCTGGACCACCAGGAAAGTCCCTGGATAGTGTTTTAATGATGACCATTCTTGTTATCATTATGAAATTGCAACAGAAGTGATGTTGTCCTTCTGAGTTGTGTCCATATGGCAGGGAGTGTGAACAACGAGCTGGGGGAAGGAGACATCCTAAGTTGATGCTGACTTTGTTCTGGGCTTTCTGGAGACTCAGGAACACTGCAATCTCATTCTTCAGGAAATGCTTCTTCCCACATCCTGGACTGAAGTGGGGAAAGAAATGGGACACTGGCTAATTTAGGACTTTTAAAAAGGCAATGTGAAATAACATCAAACACTCTCCGGGGTGCCTTTCTTTTTCTTTTCTTTCTTTCCTCTTCTT